>NC_138346.1:171626844-172969344 GCF_046562875.1 Panthera onca | reverse complement strand
TAAGTGCCAGGCCCAATGTCCATGCCAAAAATGTACAGATGTTTGAGTAGAAGATGATGATGATGATGATGATGTCGACGAGGATGATGATAACGACCAAAGTTGCATAGGGTTAAAAATATGTGTAATAGTTCTTATATCTATATAACAACTTCAGAATATTATAATGGAGATATGGCATTTTGTCTATTAAATCTCTTACATTTATGTTTTGGTCATTTAAAGAAATAAGTTTATTGTAAATTTGTCATGGATTATTATATGCTGAATATTAACCGTGTAATTGAAACTCTGGAATTGCAAACAGGATATAATTTATGATTCTATTATTTCTAGGAAAAAGTGAGAAATTGGTTAATTTTTTATTTAACTGGTGAATTCTATCAGGTTTTCTGTTGAGTTTCCAGTGTTTTCTCTGATCAGCTCTTCCTATTTTAGACTGACAGTGGGCCCAGGCAGAGTTTCAGTACAAATTGTCCTAGGGAAAGACTTTTGCGACCTTGTATATCATCTGTTTTTTAGGATTTTATTTGAGAGTCAGAAGCATAAGTGGCAATAAGGACTCTGAGAGCAAGAGAAATGTGAGCTGTAACGTCACTGGGGCAGCAAGAGACCATAATTATCACACGGACAGCAAGATACTAAGGTAATATGCTGAGTTCACACAATTAGTCAACAGATACTGACGAAATATTTGCCATTCACCAAGCACTGTGCTGGTGACAGGGAATATACTAGTGAATACAGCCTAGTACCTCATCATGGAGATCCAAAAAATTAGGAAGAGTTCAGAAAAGATCAGAAGAGTGTTCTGGGCTAGGGTTAGAAAGCATCTTCTAAAGAAAACAGCATGTGGGAAGACCTGAGGGTAGGAAGGAATATATTGCCTTTAAGTTACTCCTGGAGCATAGACAACGTATTCTGGGTGTTCTGTATATCTGTGTATCCCTCACAATGTCCAGTATTGTGTTGTACACAGAGAGACAAACAACAGATATTTTTGAATCAGTAATAAATGATGAACACCAATGACTATGACACCATTGGGTCAGTGGACCCTACCAGAGCTTGTCTAGTTCTGAAGGCTAGAACATGAATATCTTGTCTGGCAAAGTGTGCATTGTGATATCTGCTACACAGGACTACAAAGAAATATAATGAAGTGATACATGGGAAAGCAACCTTTAAAATGCAAACACATCATCAACGTGCTCATTGTTCATCTTTGAAACAAATAGAGGAGTGGAAAGAGCATGGAAAAGAACAACATCAAGGAAGATTCTCATTACAAGGGGTCAGAATCCTTGGGGCACCTGGGTGGCTCAGTCTGTTAGGCGTCCAACTTCATCTCAGGTCCTAATCTTGCAGTTTGTGAGTTCGAGCCCTTCATCGGGCTCTGTGCTGACAGCTCAGAGCCTGGAGGCTGCTTCAGATTCTGTGTCTCCCTATCTCTCTGCCCCTCCTCCGCTCATGCTCTCTCTCTCTCTCAAAAATAATAAACATTAAAAAAAAATGTTTTTTAAAAGAAGGGGTCAGAATCCTGAACATTTTATTAATTTAATTCTCAGACACATAAAATAACAGAATGTATCTGAGAAGCGGAAATAACCACATCTGTGTCAATGTTAAAGTCTCATAAACTTGAGGGAGAGACTTGGGGGAGAACTCATAAACTTGGGGGAGAAAGAGAAAATGTTTAGGCTACCAGCTTAAGTAAAGGCATTGTCATTCGTCATGATCAAAGCTCACAAGCCAATGCACCTGAGTTTCACACAACAGCATGGAAGTTGAACAATTTGGTTAAAGAACGTGTTAATGATGCCAGTCAGTGAATTTGGATAGATTTCCCCACAGACTCAAACTCTTGTTTTGATTCTACATTTACATACACAGAGAGTATATATGTGTTAAAAAGAAATTTGTCAAAGCTTTGTTTTGGGGTTATGAGATAATATATATAAAAACACATAATCTACAAATACTTATAGAACTCTAAGAAACTACTATGATCAGTAATATTTTTACAGTTATATTGCTCTATGCCATCATAATCTTATGGGCACGGCTTCTTAAATAATGGTCCTTTGAGAGTTTCTGCTAAATGGTCTTGAATGGAATCCAAGTCTTGAATTGCTTAAATGAATTCCACTCTCTCCTGAATGGTATAATGCTGCTTCAGGATGTTAGTTAATGGAATTGTGACCCTACAACTTTAGTGGAGCTAACTCTATTAATAAGGCCAAATAGGCCTTTATCTAGGATGATAGAAAAACAAATAGCACAGCACTTTTTTTTAATAACCATTGAGATATCCTTGGAATAATGCCACAAACTTGAGCCTGGAGAAGAAAAATTAATTATTTGGAGAGAGAGGACGTGCACATAGTTGCTCATCCTGCCTTTTACTAAGGTATTTGCAGTGTGGGAAGCAGTCAGACTACACTGATTCTCATCACATGCAGTGAGCTTGAGTAAAAGGCTTTCAGGATGTCTGCTATTAAACACGGAAGCCACTCTCTCCATAGGGCATTTCCAAATTAAATATCTTGCAGTATTATCAGTTAATTTACCGGTCATATTACAGTAAACACTGCAAATAGGTTTCAGTTGCCCTGTCAGTACTAATTGATTGGTAGTGGGGGGGGGGGGGGGCACTTTGTTGAATAAAACTGTGATGGTAAAATCAAACTCGAAAGCAAAGAACACAGGTGTTTGTGTGTGTGAGGGGTGGAGATGAGGGGTTGGCAGTCTGTATATACTGAGTCATGGCTCTGGATTAGGGAAAAGGCTGATTAAGCACAGGCTCGTGGTTACATACTCATTTATTCATTTTTTACCTCTTCAAAAAAATGGAAGAATATATTTAATATAAAAAGATAAAGAAATCAGGGAAAAAGGAAAGTAAGATCAAATAATAAGAGAAGGCCACTAGGAAATGCAAGCCATAAAATCCTACAACCCTTAGCAAACGGGGCTTAAAATTTGACTCTGGACTTCCTAGTAGCTAAATTAAAAATGGGAATCACAATTGTTTGTAACATCCACATTGTCAAAAATGTAAGGCAGGTCCAATAGGGAAAGTGTAAGACAGACATTTTGGTAAAAAAAAGAACAGACGTGGAACTAGAAGGCAGGAATTTAAATCCTATTTAGTAGTCATGTGACTTTCAGCAAATTACTTACACTTGACTACCTCAATGTCTTCTTCTGTAAAATTTGGATACCACTGCTTCATGAATTGTTTCGAAATTAAATTCTAAAGTGAGTATGCTCTTTATTTTTCTTTTGGTCACCTGAATCGATTCCCCTCACTTCTCTGCTTCCCAGGAGTTGACCCTGCAAACTGCATCATCCAGGATCTTTTTGCCCTCTGGCTTCCAGCATGGTTCAGTCGACAAGAGGTAACCTCTCCCCACCGCCGCAATGCCAAGAGCCTAATGGTAGCTCCCTCTATAACTACAGCTTGTGATGGGCAGCAGCCTTCCATAGCACTGGCTCATGCCAGTCTCCCAAAATATTGCTGCCTCCCCTCACCTAAGAGTAGTAACAGCTTCTGGATGCCTGGCGCCTCTCATCACTTGTTGGTTTCCTCAACTGCATCCATACTTCTAGAAATAGTCCATTAAATTCTCATCAGAATCCAATAGGAGAATGTACAGTATTCTGTTTCTGGCCAGGCCCCTGACTGATAAAATAAATATTTATAATAAGGTAGAGAGGGAGGGCATAGAGTCCCAGTTTTGAGCCCCTACTATAGGCCAAGCACAGGCACTGTTTATAAAGATATTCAATAAATGCTGATAAATCTGAACAAAGGGGTATGAGAGAGGATTAAAAAAAAAACAGATGTCACAAGAATTTGAGACACAGGAATCAGATCCTTTCCATCAGATGACCCCCTTTCCCTAATATGGAATGTGAACAGAAGAAAGAAACTCAGGATTGATTTAGTCTGAACAACAACAAAATGCTAGCATGTATTAAGATGTAAAACATCGTTCTCAGTTTTAATGCAATTCAAAGAGAAATGATGTGGCAAGTGCATGATTTTTCTCTCTGCCATTTAATATAGTTGGGTATATAGTGGACGCGAGTGGGTATAACATCATTAATGGAATGACTAGTATTCTCAAATGCCTAACCACTTTTTGGAATGATTTACAATTTTCTTTTTTTTAATGTTTATTTATTTTTGAGACAGAGTGTGAACAGGAGAGGGGCAGGGAGAGAGAGGGAGACACAGAATCTGAAGCAGGTTTCAGGTTCTGAGCCATCAGCACAGAGCCTGACATGGGGCTCGAACTCACAGACTGTGAGATCATGACCTGAGTCAAAGTCGGATGCTTAACCAACTGAACCACTCAGAAACCCCTCTTTTTTTTTAATTTTTAAAAATTTATTTATTTTTAGAGAGAGAAATCACAGGTGGGGGACAGGCACAGAGAAAGGGAGAGAGAATCCTAAGTAGGCTCCGTGCTTAGCACTGAACGCATTGCATAATTTTCAAAAAATGTGTCAACAGAAAATAAATATTTTACCACCTTTTCACATACAAACAAGGGGGTCAATTGAAGAATGACTAAAACAATAAAGGAACCAGTGCCCCCAAAATGTATTGTTCGCGGGGTCTAGCACAGACACAACAAAAGGTTTGTGGGCATCCAGTAAATTGTGTTATTATTCCCAGACACCACCAAAGTCAGCTCATCCCACGCATTTCTCTTAATAAACTATCCTACATGTGACTTGATCAGGAGAGGCCCTCTTCCTCAGATCCTCTTTATTGGTGTGTGTGTGTGTGTGTGTGTGTGTGTGTGTATTATATACCTATGTATAAAATATATATCTATATATATTTTTCTCTTGTGATGAATGTTTTTTATAGGAGAGCAGAGAGGTCTTAGATCCTTTGTGTACAAGGTGTCTCCATAACCAGACAGATCTTGTATAAAATAACCACAGTGTAGGGGAGAACTCACAAAGAAAAAGACTCATAAAGTAAAACACTTTGCTTTTTTTTTTTTTTTTGCCATTTTCATCCTGTTTTGATTTTCAACATGTGTAAATCATTCTGTTGCTATAAAACTTATTAAATGAAGTAGAAAAGCCAAGACCAAAAATGTAATAATGAAGCAATGTTTTAATCCTTTACAATTTTTTGGCATGATCAGCTCGATTATACTTGATATACACTTAAGGGTTTTGTGTTTCAGAGGGAACTTTTCTTAACACTGTTCATGTGTCCCAGATGTGACCTAGTTTCATTCTGGGAAATAGATGCTGAGTGTTGCACAGGCAAGTGAAACAGACATGGGTATTTTAGGAGCCATTAACGCAGTATGCTTACAGGAACCAAATATGAAATTCCAGCTGGCCAGTGAAAACCTTTCTTGAGCATGTACTATGTGCTGAGCACAGAAATGTAAAAACAAAGGACAGGTCCTGATTTTGAGGAGCTCATAGACTAGTTAAGAGAGATGATAAACATGTCACTTTGTAAGAGAAAACAAATGTAAAAATAAAACCAAAGCATAATATGTTCAGATATCAGAAGGTTGAGGGTAGAGAAGCATTATATACTGTGTAGCCCTTTTTTTTTTTTTTTCTGTTTTAGGAGCGTTAAGGGGATGCTTCATAGAGGAGGTGGAATTAGAGCAAATTCTGAAATTTTAATTCCAGTTTGCAAATTCCCTTCAATTAAGTCATGACCTCTTTATGGACAAATGTCCACTTGGATCAGCGAGAAAACAGATGGAAAATTACCAGCCCAAGTCTGGGCATAAAATAGAAGTATTAAATGTTTCCTCTTCTGTATTTTTTTTTTAATTGAGGTAAAATAGTTTGCAACTATTAACACTTTCTAATTCCAAAAGGCCTTCATCATTCCACAAAGGATTACTACACCCATTGAACAATCATTGGCCATTCCCCTCTCCCCACAGCACCTTGCAACCACTAATCGGCCTTCCGTGTCTGTGGCCTTTAGTGTCTTGCTTCCTTCGCACAGCATAATGTTTCAAGGTTCCTCCATGTTGTAGTATGAATCAGTACTTTATTCCTGACGAACATCCCATTGAATATGTATGCCACATTTTATTTATGCATTCATCTCTTGGTGGACACTGGGTTGTTTCCACATTTTGGCTAATGTAAATAGTGCCGCTATAAACATTCGCACATAATTTTTTTTATTTAAAACTTGTCTATATGATATATTCATGTCATCCATGACTAGAGACAGCTTGGCCTCTTCCTTTCCAATTTGGAATGTCTTTTCTTTCTTTTTCCATCTTTGTCGCTCTGGCTAGAACTTCCAGTACAATGGTGAATAGAAGTGTCAGGAGCAGACATCCTTGTCTTGTTTCTGATCTTAGGGAAAGCTTTCAGTCTCTCACACTGAGTGGGATTTTCATAGATGCACTTTATCACGTTGAAGAAGTTGCCTTTATTCCTACTTTTCTGAGTATTTTTATCATGAAAGATTATTGAATTTTGTCAAATGCTTTTTCTGCATCAATTGTGATGATTGTGTGGCTTTTTCCCTTTTGTCTATTAATATGGTAAACTATATTGATTGTTTTTCCTATGCTGGGCCATCCTTGCATTCCTGGGATAGATTCCACGTGGGTATGGGATATAGTCCTTTAAATATGCTGTTAGATTCTGTTTGCTAGTATTTTGTTAGGGACTTTTGCACCTATATTCATAAGGGATATTGCCCTACCATTTTATTTTCTTGTGATGTCTTTGTCTGGTTTTGATATCAGGGCAATACTGGCTTCATAGAATAAAATGTTCCCTTCTTCTATTTTTTGGAAGACTTTCAGAAGGATTGGTTTTATTTCTTAAAACAAACAGTAAGCTCTACCAGTGAAGCCATCAAGTCTTGAGCTTTTCTTTGTTGGAGGCGTTTGATTATTGATTCAATCTCCTTATTTTAGGTCTATTTAGATTGTCTATTTTTCTTCTTGAGTCAGTTTTGATAGTTGATGTGTGTGTAGTTTGTGTGTTTTGAGGAATTTGTCTATTTCATCTAGGTTATCCAATTTGTTGATATATAAGTGTCCATTGATTGATGAATAGATAAAGAAGATGTGATTGATATATGCATATATGTATATATATGTATATACAATGGCATATTATTCAGCCATAAAAAGAACAAGATATTGCCATTTTCAACGACATGGACAGAACTAGAGAGTATTATGCTAAGCAAGATAAGTCAGCTAGAGAAAGACATATACTATATGATTTCACTCGTATGTGGAACTTAAGAAACAACAACAACAAAAAATGAGCAAAGGGAAAAAAAGACGGGGGGGGGGAACCAAGAAGCAAATTCTTAACTATAGAGAGCAGACTGGTGGTTACCAGAGGGGAGGTAAATGGAGGGATAGGGGAAGTGGGGGATGAGGATTTAGAAGTGCACCTGTCGTGGTGAACAGCAGGCTTGTGTAGAAGTGTTGAATCACTACATTGTACATTTGGAACCAATATTACACTGTGTTTACTAAGTGGAATTTAAATTAAAACTAAGAAAAAAAAAAGAATACACTTCCAGGCTTTGCTGGCAATGGCCCAGGTGTAAAAGAGCATGGTATAATTGCATGTGGCTTGAAATGGCGGTTCTATGTGAGATCATTACGTGTCAGCTGTGTACTCTAGGGGCTGTGTGTGTTTAACAAAATGATGTAAAATATCACCTTAAAAATGTTAATAGTATTCTCTTATAATAATTTTATTTCTATAAAGTCAACAGCAATGTCCCATTTCATTTTTTACCTTAGTAGTTTGAGTTTTATTCCCCCCTTAATTAGTAGAGCTAAACGTTTGGTAATTTTGTTACCTTTTCAAAGAACCAACTTTTTATTTCATTTATTCTGTTTCTATTTTCTTTTTGTTTTTAATTTTTTTAATGTTTATTTATTCTTGAAAGAGAGAGTATGAGTGCGAGTGGGAGAGAGGCAGAGAGACACAGAATCAGAAGCAGGCTCTAGGATCTGAGCTGTCCGCACAGAGCCCGACGTGGGGCTCAAACTCACAAACCATGAGATCATGACCTGAGCCAAAGTTGGACACTTACCTGACTGAGCCACCCAGGCGTCGCTTCTTTTTCTATTTTCTATTTCATTTATCTCTATTCAGATCTTTATTGCTTTCTTCCTTCTGCTGCTTTGGGTTTAGTTTGCTCTTTCTTTGCTAGTTGCTTGGGAAGGTTATATTATTGATACAAGATTTTTCTTTCCTTAAAATGTAGGCATTTATGGGGCGCCTGGGTGGCTCGGTTGGTTAAGCGTCCGACTTCGGCTCAGGTCATGATCTCACAGTCCGTGGGTTCGAGCCCCGCGTTGGGCTCTGTGCTGACAGCTCAGAGCCTGGAGCCTGTTTCAGATTCTGTGTCTCCCTCTCTCTGTGACCCTCCCCCGTTCACGCTCTGTCTCTCTCTGTCTCAAAAATAAATAAACGTTAAAAAAAAATTAAAAAATAAAAAAAAAATAAAATGTAGGCATTTAGAACCATAAATTTCCCTCTGAGCAAGCACTGTTTAACTGAATCACTTAAGTTTTGGTGTTGTATTTCCTTAATTCTTCTCACAGTATGTTCTAATTTTCTGTGACTTCTCTTTTGACCCATTCATTGTTTAAGAATGTGTTTAATTTCCACATATTTGTGAATTTGCCAGCTCTCCTGTTCTTTTTTTTCTTCCTTCCTCCTTCTCTCCCTCTCTCTATTCTTCCAAAAGGATTTGTGTGTGTGTTTACGCATGTGTAGTAAGAACATTAAACATGAAATCTACTCTCTTAAAAATTTTTAAGTGCAAACTACAGTATCATTAACTATAGGCACAGTGTTGTACAGCAGATCTCTAGAACTTATTGGTCTTGCATAACTGAAACCTTGTACCCATTAAACAGCAACTCCCCGTTTTACCCTTTGTCCAGCCCTTGGCAACCACCATTCTACTCTCTGTTTCTAAGAGTCTATTTTAGATACCTCATGTAAGTAGAATCAGGCAGTATGTCCTGTGACTGGCTTAATTCACTCAGCAAAATGTCCTCTAGGCTTATCCATGTTGTCACATATGGCAGGATTTCCTTCTTTTTAAAGCTGAATAATATTCCATTGTATGTATACACCACATTCGTCTGTTGATGGACATTTAGGTTACTTCTATATGTTGGCTGTTGAAATAATGCTGTGATGAATGTGGGAGTGCATGTATCTCATTGAAGTCTTAATCTCAATACCTTTGGATATATACTTGCTAGATCAGATGGTGATTCTAATCTTAATTTCTTTGAGGAAACTCCATAATGTTTTCCACAGGGGCTGCACCATTTTGTATTTTACATGTACCAACAGTGTACAAGGGTTCCAGTTTCTCCATATTCTTAGGAACATTTGTTATTTGTTTAACATAATAGACATCCTAACAGATGTGAGTGATATCTCGTTGTGATTTTGACATGCATTTCTCAGATGATTAGTGATGTTGAGAATCTTTTCATAAATCTGTTGGCCACTGCACACCATCTCTATAGAAATGTCAACTCAAGGGGCGCCTGGGTGGCTCAGTCGGTTAAGCGGCCGACTTCGGCTCAGGTCATGATCTCGCGGTCCGTGAATTCAGGCCCCGCGTCAGGCTCTGTGCTGACAGCTCAGAGCCTGGAGCCTGTTTTGGATTCTGTGTCTCCCTCTCTCTGACCCTCCCCTGTTCATGCTCTGTCTCTCTCTGTCTCAAAAATAAATAAACGTTAAAAAAAAAAATTAAAAAAAAAAAAAGAAATGTCAACTCAAGTTCTTTGCCTATTTTTTAATGAAGTTATTTATTTATTTATTTATTTATTTATTTATTTATTTATTTTTGCTGCTGATTTGTAGGAATTCCTTACACGTATTGGTTATTAATCCCTTATCAGCTATATCATTTTAAACTATTTTTCTCATTCTTGGTTTGCCTTCTCTATTGACTGCCTCCTTTGCTATGCAGAAGCTTTTTAGTTTAATTGCTCTTGTAATTTTCCTTGTGTTGCTTGTGCTCTTGGAATCATATGCAAGAAATCATTGCCAAACACAGATTTCATGAGATTTTCCTCTGTTTTCTTCTAGTAGTTTACTACTTCTAGTAGTTTATTTCTAATTTTGTTCTATTGTGGTCAGAGGAAATGCTTTGTATGGCTTCAGTCTTTTAAAATGTATTGAGATTTATTTTATGGCCTAAGGTGTGGTCTTTTCTGGAGAATGTTTCATGGGCACGTGAGAAGAATGTATATTCTGCTGTTGGGTAGAGTGTTCTATATATATCTCTTAGATCTCGGTGGTTTATAGTGTTGTTCAAGTCTTCTGTTTCCTTGTTGATCTTCTGTCTCATCGTTGTATCCATTATTGAAAGTGGAGTATATAAATGCCCTACTGTTATTGTTGAGCTTTCTATTTTTTTCTTTGTCAATTTTTGCTTCACATATTTTGGGACTTGGTTTTTGTGTTTATAATTGGTATATCTTCTTGATGGGTTTTTTAGTCATTATGTAATGTCCTTCTTTGTTTGTTGTAACATTTTTTTCTTAAACTCTATTTTGTCTGATATTAATATAGCCAATCCAGCTGTCTTTTGGTGAGTATTTGCATGGAGTATATTTCACATCCTTTAATTGTCACCTTAGCTTTCTTTGGATCAAAAGTGAGCCTCTTGTAGATAGCATGTGACTGAATCATGTTTTTTACTCCATTCTCCTATTATTTGCCTTTTGGTTGGAGTTTTATTCCATTTACATTTAATGCAGTTACTGATAAATTAGGACTTCCATTTGGCCATATATTTTTCACATGTCTTATATCTTTTCTTTTTCCTCATTTTCTCTATAACTGCCTTCTTTTGTGTTAAATATATATTTTCTAGCATACCATGTTGATTCCTTTCTCATTTTTTTCTACACATTTTTAAGTGATTTTCTTAGTGGTTTACCATCTAATTATAGGATTACAATTAACAATTTAATTTATAGAGATATAGTTTGAATGAGAAAAAAGTTAGTTTCAATTATATGTAAGAGTTTTCTTCTATACAATTCCATCCTTCCCTTTATGTTGTTATTGTCACAGATTATATTTTTATACATTGTGAGCCCATCAACATAGATTTATAATTATCTTACAGTTTTTTTAAATCATATAAGAAAACTAAGGAATTCCAAATTAAAATACTGATAGATATTTACCTATGCAGTGACCTTTATTGCTCCTTCTATGTCTTTTCCTTCCCTTCACCCCTTCACTTTTCACTGATCCTTTTGTTCCTTCCCTCCATGTTCTTTCTTTTCTTTAGAACATTGATAGGAAAAAAGAGAAAGTTGTATTTTATTATTATTTTAAATTGAGAGGCTTATAATATCTTTGGTGATTGATCCTTTCTCTCATCTTTGACACTCACATGATCTGTTACAACTATTCTCTGTGTGGTTTATTTGACTTTTTTATGTGCAAGTCCAGCACCCCTAATTACAAGGCAAGCATAGTGAGGGTAGAGACTCTGCCTTATATTTCTCCACATTTCCAATGTGAAAGGAAATGTCCTATTCATAGAATGCACTTAAAATGTGGTTGTTGATGTTGCCCTAGATATCCTGCTTCCTTTCTTCAGGCAGGCAAACTATTATTATCCCCATTTATAGTGAGAAACTGGGAACCAAGAGAGTTCAGGAACCTTACCAAGGTAATAAGAAGAAGGGGGAGAAAAACATGTTTTTCTGGGCTTTGTACCCAAGGTTGTTTTTCAGGCAGCTTGCCTCAGTTCTCCCTTACAAGCCCGCAACAAGCTTTCCCACCGCTAGCACTAACTTCTGGCAATAGGTAATACTTGTAAAGAATAATCCAACCGAGACAGCATTCAATTTGAGATGCTTATCTGTTCTTTTTAATCAACACTGAAAGCAAATGAAATATAATTGTTTCCCACAGACTTCCTGAGTCTGAGCTGTAGAAACACTTGAAGGTATTTTTTCAACCAAAGGACAACGTTTGTGAGGGTTGCTGCACACGTAAGTCACAATGAATAAGTTCAAGTGAAATAGGAAGACAGCATGTTCACAGCTTGCCTTTCCCAACCCTTGAAGAGGTTGAACTTTGTCTTCTCAGCTCAAGGACCTCCTTGTTTGGCTTGCAAAATGGCATGGTGTAGGAGAAGGTACAGATGAGGTTTCTAGGATTAAATTAAAAAGGGGGTTAGTTCTGGGATATCTGCCATACACATGGCAACTTTGAGCAGGTTACTTCCTCAGTTGCAGAAATAAGGATTTATGTGAGAATGAATTTATGCCATGTGTGATGGTGCCTGGGAAAGAAAAAATTGTCGCCAGCCTTCTTTTATTCCCTCTCACTCCTCCATTGTCCAGTGTTGTCATTCCCTGGGCTTCCTATCCTTTATAAAATACATGGAGTAATAAATACTTTCACCCTAAAGTATAATAAATGACTAGTAGGTTCAATATTAAATTTTTACAGAAATGTCCTTGTTTAACAGGGAACTAAAATCTAATGTCTGAGGAATGAAATTATAATTATAAAATGGAACCTGGTTTGGTTACAGAAATTCAGCCATACTAAACATCATTCCTCACAAAACGGAGCCAAGGTCTCTTAGAGAAATGGATGATTCCAGGATAGGGACAGGAAAACACCAAGGAAATCTGGAACATCTTGTCCCAGGAAGCATAGAAGGGGAGGGATGCAGAAAGGACAAGAGACCAACTTGAAGGTGTTCCCACTGGCTGACATTGGGACAGTTTGATGATTAAAATGAATAGTGACAAGAATGGATTATATCACATTGAATAAAAATAAATGCATGAATCCATATTTACACTTAGAAAAATAAAGGTGGGTATGGACAGAAGAGGAAAACTTTTTTTATTATAAAAAATAGAATAGTACCAACTAATAGATATAAAGGAATGATAGAAATAGAAAATCACCATCTTATGACCACCATAGCAATAATTAATTCAGGCAGTAATTAACATGGATGCTAAAAGCAGTGTGTGATAAACTTTTGAGGAATCATATATTCACACAGTCTCAAATTACTTATTAATTACAGTGGGAGAAATATCTTTACAATAGAGAAATCTGATGGACACCATACTAACCAAATGATAAAATTTAACACCCCCCCCATAATTGGACAATCCAATACCATGTTCCTGCCAAAGTGATGCACTGAGCTCACAATATAATCTCTGCTAAACATGATCATGAAATAAATCTTATGAAGAAAAAATCTGACAAATCTTGCTGGACTA
The DNA here is from genome assembly GCF_046562875.1 of Panthera onca. Taxonomy (NCBI): domain Eukaryota; kingdom Metazoa; phylum Chordata; class Mammalia; order Carnivora; family Felidae; genus Panthera; species Panthera onca. The sequence goes on along the minus strand of NC_138346.1, from coordinate 172,956,043 downwards.
GACTATTCAAAAATGTTGCTGTCATGAAATATCACAATGCATACATAGATGTGTGCGTGCATGCACCCAGCTGGGGAACGAACCTAGATTAGAGGAGATAAAAGAGATATGGCCATAAACACAAGGGATGATCCTTGACTCTGGATCCCAGAGGGAAAAAAAGGGGGGAGACGGGGGACAATTAGGCAAATGTAAAGAAGGATTGCAAATTAAATAATAATATTAAATTTGAATTTCCCAAGTATGATAATTATATACAGTTATCTTAAGAGAATGTCCTTATTCTTAGAAGATAGATGCTGAAACATGCAGAAGAATGAAACTAGACCACTTTCTTACACCATTCACAGAAATAAACTCAAAATGGATGAAGGACCTGAATGTGAGACAGGAAACCATCAAAACCCTAGAGGAGAAAGAAGGAAAAAAACCTCTCTGACCTCAGCCACAGCAATTTCTTACTTGACACATCCCCAAAGGCAAGGGAATTAAAAGCAAAAATGAACTATTGGGACCTTATGAAGATAAAAAGCTTCTGCACAGCAAAGGAAACAATCAACAAAACTAAAAGGCAACCAACGCAATGGGAAAAGATATTTGCAAATGACATATCGCACAAAGGGCTAGTATCCAAAATCTGTAAAGATCTCACCAAACTCCACACCTGAAAAACAAATAATCCAGTGAAGAAATGGGCAGAAGACATGAATAGACACTTCTCTAAAGAAGACATCCAGATGGCAAACAGGCACATGAAAAAATGTTCAACGTCATTCCTCATCAGGGAAATACAAACCAAAACCACACTGAGATACCACCTCACGCCAGTCAGAGTGGCTAAAATGAACAAACCAGGAGACTATGGATGCTGGTGAGGGTGTGGAGAAACGGGAACCCTCTTGCACTGTTGGTGGGAATGCAAACTGGTGCAGCCACTCTGGAAAACAGTGTGGAGGTTCCTCAAAAAATTAAAAAAAATTTCTATGACCCAGCAATAGCACTGTTAGGAATCACCCAAGGGATATAGGAATGCTGATGCATAGGGGCACTTGTACCCCAATGTTTATAGCAGCACTTTCAACAATAGCCAAATTATGGAAAGAGCCTAAATGTCCATCAACCGATGAATGGATAAAGAAGTTGTGGTTTATATACACAATGGAATACTACTTGGCAATGAGAAAGAATGAAATCTGGTCTTTTGTAGCAACGTGGATGGAACTGGAGAGTGTTATGCTAAGTGAAATAAGTCATACAGAGAAAGACAGATACCATATGTTTTCACTCTTATGTGGATCCTGGGAAACTTAACAGAAAGCCATGGGGGAGGGGAAGGAAAAAAAAGTTGGAGAGGGAGGGAGCCAAACTATAAAAGACTCTTAAAAACTGAGAACAAACTGAGGGTTGATGGGGGGGAGGGTGGTGGGAGGGAGGGGAGGGTGGGTGATGGGCATTGAGGAGGGCACCTGTTGGGATGAGCACTGGGTGTTGTATGGAAACCAATCTGACAATAAATTTCATATATTAAAAAAATACTAATAAAAATAAATAAAAAAAGAAGATAGATGATGAAAGTATTTAAGGGTAAACAATAATTAGTTTTGTTACTCTTGAAATATATCTACATCTATATCTATCTATCTAGAGAGAAAAAAATGTAACTATAATTAAAAAAAGAAATTTGTACATAAAAAAATAACCCCCCAAGAGTAGGTCAGTATGTAATCCAAATGGCCAATTTAGTTACTCTTCAGAAAAATCATGTGAAGTTTATAAGGAAAATTATGTTTGAAGTTGATAGTTCAAGTTTACACTTGTGGTGGGCACAGAAAAACATATAAAGTTGCCAAATCACTGTGTTATACCCCTGAATGATGTAACATTGTGTGTCAACTATACTTCAATTAAAAAAAGTGTCAAAATATGTTCAAGGTCTCTGAATCATCTATTGTAGTCATTAACCTTCAGTCAGCAGATTCTCTAACAGGTAACAATTAACTTCATTCAACTAGATGTGATGGCTTTGCTTGCTTCCCAGTGTTGAACAAAAAGAAACTTGACTGCCTGAAAAAATATTTCAGTAACAAGGGAGAATATATAAACAATAATGACTGAAGAATTATACATGCTATATTTTATTTTGCCATGATTATCTTTAAAAATAAGTTATTTTGTTTAATTTTTTAATATTTACTTATTTTTGAGAGACAAAGAGCATGAGCGGGGTTGGGGGGGGGGTGCAGAGAGAGGGAGACACAGAATCTGAAGCAGGCTCCAGGCTCTGAGCTGTCAGCATAGAGCAGACACAGGGCTCAAACCCAGGAATCCTGAGATCACGACCTGCGCCGAAGTTGGACGCTCAATGACTGAGCCACCCAGGCTCCCCTCTTTAAAAATCAGTCCTTAACACAAAATACACACAAAGAACACAAGGTAATTCTGGGAGGGGATGGATATGTTTAGAACCTTGATTGTGGTGATGGTTTTGCAGATGTATGCATGTGTCCAAACTCACCAATATGTACATAGCCAACATGTGCAAATTTTTGTTTATTGATTATACTTCAATAAGGCTTAAAAAGGCCATTCTGACCTCCCCCTCATCCCCCCATGAGGATTCTCCTCTTTATATCTGGAAGGATTTTCTGAAGTAGTCAGCTTATTTGTTATATAAGCTTGAGTATGCATCAGTTTCTCATCTATAAAATTGAAAGTATTACTACCTTGTCACATTGTTAAGGATAAATGAATTAGCACAGATGAAGCCCTCTGAATAATGCATAACACCTAATAAATACTCAATAAATTTTAGGTGGTGTTGATAGCCTCAGGATTGGGTATCTCCTTGGTTACCAGTTGCATTCATATAAAACATTATCAAAGTGTGAAGTCCCCTACTTTAATAAAATATGCAGCTTGTCTTTTTTCTGTATAAGGCTAAAAGCTCTGACCAGTTTTTGTTTTTTGCTTTTTGGGTGGTTTTTTTTTACTTTCGGGTTTTTGTTTTTTGTTTTGTTTGTTTGTCTCTTTTTACAATCTCTGGAAAATATTTCCAAATTGCACTACCAAGTATGTGTTTATTTGGTTAAGTAATTTCAAAAATTCCAGCAACCACCTACTACTGTCAGTATTTCCTACAACTGCTCATGTCAACAAACCCTTCACACATCTTTCCTGGCGCTTCCTTCTTTGTTCCTACAGCCCATTTATTATTGCTTATGGTTAGGTAAGCCACTGTTCTTCTGTCCTTAAATGACCTGATAATTTCTTCTTTCTAGCAGTTTGGTATTTTAAGATATATTATGTTCTATATGAGTTATACTATGTAACACATGGAGAGGGAGCAAGATACATTTCCTCTGGCAGATATCACCTTAATGTATTTTCAGTTGATACATGTGTAGAGGTTTCAGAATCCCTTGTTTAGTCAGCCATAGTGGTTTCATAAACGGTTTTCTCAGGCTATAAAAAAATATAAACAGTATTTCTAACATAGCGCTTCCTGTTCTCTTTAGAAATCATTCTCTTCTTATTTATGTGGATCTCGTCTCAAGAACATGATTCTATCCACTTTCCATTTATATAAATTAAAGAATTCATTTTGAAATATTAATTTTCAATACACTTGGAAACAATAGAAGGTACCTTGGGTAGTTATACTGTAAAGTTAGATTTTACTTGCTTTTTAGAGACAAACATCTGTGGATTAAATGATTAGCCACTATGTGTCAGTGTTTGGCCTTTATTGTAAAAATCTGCTTACATGGATTAGAAGGATTTTTGTACATAAAAAATAGGTCACCAACGGAATAATGAACACGGATCATCTCTTTAACAGTGTAAAATGATATGTCTTGTGATTCACTTAAACTGAAATTTGAAGAACAGAATTTATGTTTCAGTGATACTTTAGATTGGTTACATTATCAGTACATTTTACTAAATGTCTATTTCTATTATTTATTGTTTTTAAGTATTTGAAAAAAATATATACGTTTTTTATTTGTTCTCATCTGAGTTACTTTAAGACAAGATAAAATAATTATTTCCAATTTTATTTCACTTAGGACTTTGGTGTGGATTTAACTTTTTTAATGTTTATTTTTGAGAGAGAGAAAGAGCATGAGCAGGGCAGGGGATGGGGGCAGAGAGCGAGGGAGACACAGAACTTGAAGCAGGCTCCAGGCTCTGAGCTGTCAGCACAGAGCCCAACACTGGGCTCAAACCCACTAACTGCAAGATCATGACCTGAGCTGAAGTTGGATGATTAACCCACTGAGCCACCCCAGCACCCTGGGGTGGAATTAAATATGTCTAATAAAATGGTTATATTAATTTTAGCTCAGTAAATGGCAAACTAAACCTCCCTTCCCACCAGTTTATCATACAAGTTATATTATTATCATCCTGAGCTGTGATTTATCTTTTTGTAATTTTTGTTTCCAGGTACTTAAGTCTTAAATCCTCCAAGGTGGCATTTGTTTAGTTATATGCCACCAGGCCCCTATATGAAATTATAGGTGTGACAACAACCCCTTTCCATTTTGGAGTTTTTCAATGTAAGAAACAAGAACGTCAACAGTCTTCCTCTGTGACCACTTTCACTTTGCAGTTACACTATTGCCACAATTAGAGTTGCTTGTCCATTTCTGACACCATGCTTTCCCATTCTGGGTGATGGCACACGAACTCCACCAAAAATGACTGTGGATGCTGTTCAGAAGATAGCGTGATGTGATGCCCCGATCCCCAACATCTGGGAATCCTGTTGTGAATTGCCTTGGCTGGCACACCACCTTTCCAGGACAGCTCACATCCAGGGATTCAGCAGCATGGAGGCAAAATAAACTAAGCCCTCTCATCCAATCTCGGACAACCTGGAAGGGCTACTCTAGCTTCAGAGCTCCCCAGGGCTTGGTTGCAGCTTTCATTAGGACTGCACCCCAGGCTGCTTTCTCCCACTGTGCACTTCTGCTTCTAATCCTTCTCCTCCAATTCCCAAGCTCTCAATTCCCAAGACTGCTTCTTCATAAACCTCCTGCCTGCTAATCTTCCATTTCAGAGTCTACCTCCTGCAATGTGGCTGTGTATAGTGTAATTTTAAAATCCCTTGTACTATGGATATACATGTCCCAGTAACAGAGATGCCTTCACTCTTAATTTGAACTTCCTCTCCATTGAAATCTTCAAATAACTTCTCTTTGAGCAGCCCACCAGGTTAGTGTTAACATTGTTTCTAAGTGCTGAACTAAAATGTATTAAAAGTCAGTTCCACTAAGTCATATAAAAGTCTCTTAAACTTAAGTCTGTAAAGGCACCAGAAGCAAAATTCTCGGTGTCCCGTACAGTCTCCCAGTAAGCATTTCATAGAAGGACTTAATTCCTAGCCAGTGTGAGGAATAGACATGTATTTCCTTTTATACAGTGGGAAGTAGGTCCACGGTCTTGATCCCCTTCCTCCAGTCTCTGTCCAAAGGAAACCCAGCTGGAAATATTTGTGGAGATGAAGTCTGTCCCAATCCCATCACCTAAAAAAGTTCAGACCTACTGAGTATCCGAGTCTATTCTGTCCAAGACTTTCTTTTTATTAGAAAGCCAAAGCTTACCCATAGTAAGTGTCTGGGATTGGTCTTGCTTTCCTACACCCAGTACAGTAGTTAGATGATTTATAGGTGCTGCTAGACATTACTGCCCACTGGGATCGCAGGCCTAAGAACAAGAAGCAGTTTTATTATTTTTTTAATGTTTATTTTTGAGAGAGTGAGAGCGAGAGAGAGAGGTTAAGGGAGGGGCAGAGAGAGAGGGAGACACAGAATCCACAGCAGGCTCCAGGCTCCAAGCTGTCAGCGCAGAGCCCGATGCGGGGCTTGAAACCACCAACAGTGAGATCATGACCTGAGCTGAAGTGGGACACAACCAACTGAGCCACCCGGATGCCCGAAGCAGTTTTACAATACCAATTTTTTTTGGTCACCATTTCTCTTCCCTAGAACTCTAATTAGGGCTTGTAAATCTTTCCCAGGGCTTGGACACTATCATTCCAAAGTATCTCTCAGATTCTGAAAATTGTCAATCTAGAAGTGTCTGCTCTTGTGTTTAACTGCCTGTGGACCTTGATGCTGATTGGATATAGCCTGAGTCTGCTGTAGTTCTTTGGATATTGTGGACTGCAGACCACTCCTACGGAGCATCATCTAGAGTTAACCCCTGTCTATGGTGGATCTTACATCATTCTGGCTTCTTCTGTCTCTCTGTTGCTGAGATCTAGCCTATGTTGCAATTCTCTTTTTTCTCCTCCCTTCTTCCCTTCTTCCATTCTTCTGCCTCTGAAGCATCTGTAGGATTTCTGTTTGGGAGACTTTGGGAGTTACAGCTGCACCTAAGCAATGCTGTAAGGATCGTGTGGGGGAGGGGCAATAATTTGGTTGAGGAATAAGTGCTTTGCTAGTGAGATCCACTTGTACCGTTTGGCTGCTATGTCTGAACGTCTAGATCAACACCTGTCCAGGCCACAGTTTTCCTCTAGCTGATGTACGCTCTCAGCCATTCAAGGTATCCATATATCAACAGGGGAAACTTATGATGTCTCCACCCCTTTTCACGATTGCTTGTGCAAGGCACAGATTTACTCTCTACAAGTAGAGCCTACTACAGTTCTATTTGAGGTACCTAATCAGCGATTCTCTTTTATCATTTCTCCATCTACTTATAGCCCAATTCAGTTTTTTTAAATTTTTTAAATGTTTATTTATTTTTCAGAGAGAGAGAGAGAGAGAGGGAGAGAGTTTGAGCTGGGGAGGACAGAGAGGAGGGAGACACAGAATGTCTAAATGTCTTTAGGCTAAATGTCTTTAGGCAGGCTCCAGGCTCCGAGCTGTCAGTACAGAGCCCAACACAGGGCTTGAACTCACAGACTGCAAGATCATGACCTGAGCCAAAGTCAGACGCTTAACCAACTGAGCCATCCAGGTGTCCCATAGCCCAATGCAGTTTAAAATCTCATCCTGACCGTTCTTTTTCTCTCTTAAGTATTTTTTAAATTTATTTTACTTTTATTGTTTATTTGTTTTTATTTTAATTAAAAAGGTAATATTTATTCACTTTGATGGAAATTGGAAAATAATTAATCATGAACAACCTCTGCTAATATTTTGATATATATACTTTGTTTTAAAAAAAAATGAGGGGAAACATAAGAATGTGTGTGCGTGCACACACACACACACCCAAGACATATACACAGTGTGTATAATAGCTAAAATGTATTGACCAACTATGATGAGCTGGGATCTCTGTTAAGCATTTTGTATGCATTTGATTTTCACAGCAACCATGTGAAATTATGTAGAGAAAATTGTTTTTATTTTTGTCTGCAGGCATCCATCTCCCCCACCCTCCATCTACACAGGGCAACCACCCCATGATTCACCTTGGGTCTGCAGTACTGGTGGGACAGACAATCTAGGGGCTCACTCTGTTCCTGGCAACGGGCTGGACACATATCCCATGACAGGCTAATTGGATGCCCTCTCTGGAACTTGAATCTTGAAGAGAATGACCCGGAAAGACTTAGCAACTATTTAAGTGTATTCATCTAGGTGGTGTTCTCCTGAGAAGACATCTATAGTTTCATTACCTAGATCTAATGAGCAGCTCTGGGACCTGCTTTTGCCCATGCTGGGTTCTTCAGATATTCCTCTGAATCTATAAGATTTCTCATACCCTTGCAACATTTTTTTTTAAATATAAAGTTACTCAGGTCTGATTCCTTCCACTTATCACTAAAAAATCCCTAACCAATATAGAAATACACAAGTATTATTCTATTTTGCAGACACTGAAACAGAGGCTTATTAAAATGAAGTGACTTGCTCAAGATTACCCAGGCAATAAGAGATCATATTAGGTCATATTAGGTCTCCATAACGCTCAAGTCTGTGCTTAATTTTAACCATATCTCTTTTCAGTCTCCCTCTTTACAGATACACAGGTGTGTGTGTGTGTGTGTGTGTGTGTGTGTGTGCGCGCTTACACACACATGTGTATTCTTTTATGTATTATTCCACATTAAGATCTGGCCATATTCTTACTGTGAAGGGGCACATGCACCCCAATGTTTACAGCAGCACTATCAACAATTGCCAAATTGTGGAAAGAGCCCAATGTTCATCGATGGATGAATGGGTAAAGAAGATGTATATGTATGTGTATACACACACAATGGAGTATTACTTGGCAATTGAAAAGAATGAAATCTTGCCATTTGCAGCAACATGGATGAAATTGAGTGTATTATGCTAAGCAAAATAAGTCATAGAAAGACAAATATATGATTTCACTCATATATGGAATTTAAGAAACAAAACAGATGAACATAGGGGAAGGGAAGGAAAAATAAGATAAAAACAGAGAGAGAGGCAAACCATAAGGGACTCTTAAGTACAGAGAACTGAGGGTTGCTAGAAGGGAGGTGGGTGGGAAGATGGACTAAATAGGTTGATGGGCATTAAGGAGGACACTTGTTGGGATGAGCACTGGGTTTTATATGGAAGTGATACATCACTGGGCTTCTCCCGAAACCAATACCACACTTTATGTTAACTATTATTAGTTAACTCAATATTCCAATACCTAGATATCATCAAAATTACTACTAACATTTTGGTTTATTTTGTTTTCAGTTTCTCTCCTCTTTCTCTCTCTCAGCATATATAAATACACTCACATGCATACACAAATAGGGATCCATACATAAATTTTAGATATATATTAAACATATAACAGGGAGAGAGAAAGCAAGGGAGAGATCCATACTGTGTATACAGATTTCTATTATCAACTTTATCTTTTAATATTATTCTTTAAACATTTCTGAGTCGTTAAACTTCTGTCACAATATTTTAATAACCACAATATATTTCATTGTATGGATATACCATAATGTATTTAATGAGTCTTCTTTCATTTAATGGCTGTTTCTTTTTCCTTTTTTCTTTCTTTATTTTTTCCTTTTTCTTTTTTTTTCTTTTTGCTTTGATAACTAGCACTGCAATCAACAAATTTGTTGGCATCTGATTATTTTCTTAGAATAGATTTTGGAGGGCCGCCTGGGTGGCTCAGTCAGTTAAGCGTCTGACTTCAGCTCAGGTCATGATCTTGTACTTTGTGGGTTCAAGCCCCGTGTTGGGCTCTGTGCTGACAACCCAGAGCCTGGAGTCTGCTTCGGATTCTGTGTCTCCCGCTCTCTCTGCCCCTCCCCCACTCATGTTCTGTCTCTCTCTCAAAAAAAAATGAATAAACATAAAAAAAAAGAATAGGCTTTGGAAGTGAAACTATTGGCTTAAAGTCTTTGAACATTTTAAAGATTCTTGATATATATTGTCAAAAAATTTTCAGAAAGATTGTGCCAATTTACAACCCCACAACTAGTGTTTAAAAATCAGTTTTATTCAATGCTGCAAATATAGACGCCAACTTTTAGAAATGAATGTCAACAGTTGGAAAAGGATAGAGTATACTGTATTAGGCATTTCTTCTAATACATTATTTTCTGATTATAAAGTAATACAAGCTAATTGCAAGTTGAAAAATATAGAAGATTACAGAAAATAACATCATCCATAAATAAAAATGATGGTTTGATGAGCATTCCTTTGTCTTCTTCGTGTGCACATGTTAAATACATAAATATTTATTATGTTGAAATCATATGGCTCATACTTTTATATCTAAACTTTTAATGTTATATATCATGAAACATTTCTATTAAATATTCCCCAAACCATTATTTTTACTAGTCACCAAATATTCTATCTTACACATTGACTATAATGTAGTTAACCTTTCTTGCTTATTGGATGTGTATTGATCAGTATATACAGAATTGCAATACATGATGTTGCTCATAACCTCTGACTACATTTCTGATTATTTCAATAGAATTTATGGCCATAAGTGGAATTCTAGAGTCATGGGTTTAAATTGTATGGATATTTTAAAGTTTCTTGATAAATATTGATAGAAAATTGGAAAAATTCTTCTAAAATGTTTGCTCCAGTTTTGTATGAAAGTGCACTCACTCTTCTCAACATTATTTTTGTTGTTTTATTTCAATGATTTATGTTTTTAATTTTTTGAATCTTTTCACATTTCCTTGAACTATCTGTATTTCTTCTTTTCTGAATTCACTGATCATATGCTTCACATATTTTTCCTTTAGATCTAGTATCATGAAGACAACCGAGCATCCTTCCCTTAGGATCTGTTCTCTGCTCCTACAGCGCTCAGAAGGATAACTCAGTTCCTCCCCCCCATTATTCTTCTTAAATATTCTGAATACTTCAGTCACCTGTGACTCTTAGTGATAAGCATGTATGACTGTAGTAACTCATATTTGCAAAAGAGTTTTTAATTCATAAAACTCTTTCACACCCATTATCAGTTTTGCCCCTGTGAGAGAGACGGGGCAGGTCAGTGTCATCAGCATCATTTTAGAAATGTGGACGTTGAATTCCATAGGAGAAAGCTGTCAACAGCCAGTGGGGAGTAAAGTGAAGATTCAGACCAGGTCTTCAATTCCTAGATCTTTTCCCTTTCCTTTTCCTTTTCAGTTAAGTCATATTACTGATGTTGCTGTTGTCCAGAAATATAAAATGACTCCACATGGGGTAAGAAAGTTCTAGAATGAGGTTAAGAGCCTTGATAGCAAATGCAAGTACTGTATTTTTAGAATGAGACTGATTTACATTTGAGGGCTTTTAATTGCAGTTATCCATCAGTTTTAAACTTTCAATGTCTAAATATAAAGACCGTGGCAATATAAATGAGCCAGCTGCATTTTTACACAGAGCATGAACTGATGAGTTTATGAATGAGTGAAGTGATGGAAATCAACAGTAAGAGTAAGAATATCCCAACCCATTTCAACAGCCTAAGCCATACATCAGTACCTTGGAGAGCTTCCAACTCTACGCCACCCCCTCCCTCACAAACATTCGCAGAAAAGGCAAGTTTTCATCCGCCAAAGGAAAATCGGAAGCATTGTACACTGTTATCTTCCATGTTTTTTGAAAACTAAAAAAGATTATTTCATTTTCCATTTTCCTACCTGAAAATGGTCTTCCTTTTCGCCCCATTTAAAATGCAATTGCCCGTCTCTGTGATCTTGTGCGAGCTTATTTAACTTAAGCAGCTTTATGGTATTCTCCCCCCTTAGCAAACACATTTCTTTGCCATGTCTGCAAAGGAAAATGTCCTTTTCCAATGAGCGACCGGGAGAAAATCAGCTCTCCTTATCTCGAGTAGGATCTATTTCTGAAGACACGAGGGCAGCAGTGTGGATCTCCACAGGTGGAGCCAGGAGCTGCCCTACTGAGGGGAAGGAAGGAGGCGCGAAGATGCTTGAGCCCGCCCTACTTAACGCTGGGAGCCCCGCGGCCTCCTCTGCCCTTGGGGCAGCGTGAGCTTCAGCCGCTACATCGCCCAGCCGCGCACGCGCGCTCCCCGCCCCCGTCCCCACCGCACCTGCCAGGTCACAAACCCCTTCCCACCCTCCCGCGCTCCCTCCCGGAGGCTGTCTTGTCTCACATTGATTGGTCGGAGCCAAGACGGTGTGTCCAATCAGCAATCCCTCCTGCGCAACCTATCCCCGCTCTTCCCGCCCCCTCCCGCCCCGCACGCCCCTCTCGAGCACCTACTTTCTTTGTGACTGGTGCGCGCCCTGGTCACTCAGTGCGGCGGGAAGAGGTGTGCGGGATAGGGAAGGAGGGGGGGAGGACGGGAGGGGCGGGAGGGGCGGGGAAGGGGCAGGAGGGGGCGGGGCTCAGGTGCAGAGCCGCGCAGCCTGGCCGGACCCGGCAGGGGGCGAACGGCGGAGCGGGGCGGAGCGGGGACGGGGGCGTTGGCGAGGAGGGGGTTACGCCGGCGACGTCGGCCGCGCGAGGCTTCGCGCGTGAGCCGCGCGGGCGCTGGGCCTGGCTACCGAGCTTTCCCGACCGGCGAGCAGGTCGTCGACGCCGGCTCCTGGCGGAGCGCGGGGAGGAGGGAGGTGTCGGTGTCAGCGGCGGCGTAGTCGACGGCGGCCCCGGCCATGGAAGAGACGCAGCCGCTTCCGCAGTCCGAGCTGCCGTTATGCGACAGCCTCATCATCTGGGTGAGTACGAGGGGGCGGGGGGCCGAGGGGCCGAGGCGAGTTGCCCCGGGCCCCCGGTTCTCTGCAGGTGAGCCTCAGGAGTAGCCGGGCCACCCGCGCCGCGGACTCGGCGCGTCGCCCTCCGAGTCTCCTGTCGCCCTTGACCGCGAGAGTGCCACCTGCGGGTCGCGGGGCAGGTGTGTACGTGTGGGTGTTGTATGTTTGTGTCTGGAGACTAGGGGCAGGTAAAGGGAGCTCCGGAGCTGGAGCCGGAGGAGGCTCGTCTTACTGCTTTGATCTATCTAGCTTGTGACAGCTGTGGCTGGAGCCAGGCGTCCATCCCCTTTGCTCTTCGCTGCCCCCATTTTCTTCTCCCCGGACTGCCGACTCTCTCGCCTTCTGTCTGCTGAACAGCTTTCCCGTACGGACCTCTGTGCCACTTGGGAGCGGAGGCCCTCTGCGAAACTCCCCTCCTATCCAAACCACTTTGCTCTGCTTGGACACAGGTGGCCAAGAGGTGGTTTTGGTTCCTGGATCAGAGCTCCTCCAGGACCTCCGATTCTGTAGAAGTCGTTTCGAAGGGATATTTGCACACATTTGATATGTTGGAGGTGGGGGCTCCTATTCCTTTTTTCTTGCTGGCCCCCCCCTTTTCCTTCTCCAGTGGACAACATTTTCTTTCAAGAAAAAGACTTGGTATTTTCATTTGCACTTGGTGCGTGTTTGGTATTTCTAATTAATTTGTGTGGTATTTGGACAGACAGGATCTGCCCCCAGTATTCCCATAAGTAAAACGATGTCTCACCTTTTGGAGGTGCTCAGCGATCAAAGAGCTGGCAATTCAGGTGTAGCTTCCAACCCACATTGGGCAAGGTTGGTGCTTGATGGTCTGTCCACAGGGTGCTGTTGATGGTGCCCATCCCTAAACTAGTTGTTTGGTTGTGTGTGGATGAGCGTGTGCATAATGGAATGTAAACAGACTGGATCAGGAGGTGGTATTCGGTTGATGCTGTTCTTTAGCGATCTCCTCATTTGAGTAATTCAAAACAGTGAGAAATCAGAGAAGGTTTCTGGCTGTGTATGAAGTCTATTGGAAATGACCGTGATTTAAAGCAACTTTTACAGTTTAGAGGTAAATAGCTTTGGTTATAAGTGGAATGCAGGTATATAGGGCTTCTGAGTTAAAAGCAGTTAGCTAACTGTTCATCTTTATTTTCATTTAGAGTAAGTATTGGCATTGAGATGCTGTGTTTTAAGACTCTCATGAAATAAGGCAACATTACTTTTAGCGATGTGTTTTGCTAAAACAAGTGACTAATTAAAGGGGGTATCCTAATCTGTTACATTATTGCTCTAAACATCTGACTTAAGTAGTAAACTTCGTCTTTGTGATGTCATTGACTTATATGAGGTGGTGAAGTAAAGGATGTTTTTGAATTGTATTGCAATGTTTTAAAATACTATGTACTATACCCATTCTTTTAGCCAGTATTTATTGGTCAAGGCACTGCTGCTTTGTTCAAGGCACTGAGGAAGACGTATCAAGAATAATCAAGGAACTTTCCATTTTTTCTTGGAGTGGTAGGCAGAGCTGTGTATTTTTATAATGAGAGGCAAAATTCCTTAAAAACTGCAAAGATTCTATAGATGACAGAGTATAGTAGGTTATTTGCTTCTCCAGTTCTAAGGCTGCTGAAACACTGGAGAAAATGGAATTACTGTGCAGATTGTTGCCTTTAGAAATGCTCTACAGACAAATCTACTTGCTCCCATAACAATGCCCAGCTATATAAAGACTAAGAACAACCACACAGATCCCCTCACATTTCTCTTTGCAAACCTCTACCAGTACCCTGTTTGAACCCCCAACTTTTCTCCCCTCAGAAATATGATCTCCTTATCTTGACCCTAGCTCTAGATCCCATCCCTTCTACCTCTTCTAAAACTTTGCTTTTTCATTTCACTCTTTCCTTTGGATCCCTCCTCTTTACACATAAACTTACTTAAATCTTCCCTATCTTAAAAAGAAAACAAAGAACCAACACTCCCTGTTAAAACCACACTCTATTTCCCCTTCCCTCTGCAATCAAATTATTTGAGTTTTGTATACTCATCCTTTATACTTGAACTTTCATTCACTTCTCAACCCACTGCACATGAGATTCTTTTCTTTTAGGCCTTCACCTACTGGATTTGGCAAACTCGTAACTATTCTTTATTATCCTTATCTTACTTGATGGTTCTTTTGTGAGATCATCTTCTGCCTTAGTTTCTTGGGTACCTGTCTCTTGGCTTCTCTTTACCTCTCCAGATGATTTCCAGTGAACGTTGGTATCTGTCTTTGCCTTTGCCAGCCACTGCATTGTTGATGTCACTCACTTCTCCAGGTTTTCCCAAACTCTCCCAATGCCCCAAGTCCTCCATGCCCACCATGCTGCACTGACTTTCTATTTCTTGAGGAATCTGGGCTTCTTAATTATACTTTCCTCTACCCAGAATATTCTCTGTCTAGTGAGTGACTGACTTCTTCTCATCATTCAGTTCTCAGATCTGTTGTCATCTTTCAGAGTCAGTAACAGTGAATGACTTACCTGTCCCCCAGTCCTATCTCTTTATAACCTGTCACCCCTTTTCTATGAGTCTGTAACACTTAACACTTTCTGAAGTCAACCTATTTGCTCCATGGGGTCACAGCCCCTTTGTGACCTGTTTTCTGCTGTATTCCCAGGAACAACAACTGGCTGGGATCTCTAATACAACATTGAATCAAAGCGGTGATAGTCCATATCCTTGTCTTGGTCCTGACCTCAGAGACCAGTATTTCACCATTAAGGATGTAGGTTCTTGTAGATACCTGGGGTAAACTTTTAACAGTATGATAGAGGATTGATGGATTTCAGCAAGTAGAAATCAGGGGAAATGAATTTTCTAGACACAGGAAGTAATGTAAATGGTCTCCTTCGGCAATAGATCAAAAAGAGGTAGTGAAGGCACATCCTTGTCATGATATCTCTCATTTCTTAATGTGCTCCCTACCGTAGTAAGTAATGTTACATGTTGAGGAGAAGTAGTAGGAGATAAAAGATTAAAAAGTTAGGATGGGGCTAAATCATGGAGGTGAGAAGACAGCTGGTAGTAAACTCTGTTCTTTCAGCACTAGACAGTGTTCTAGGACAATAGAACCAACATTAATAGAATTTGAGAGGTCATTAAGAAAACCTGATTAGTACAGAGATGCCTCTTTTGGCAGTTTTCTTTTTAATTTTATTTTTTAATTTACATCCAAATTAGGTAGCATATAGTGCAACAATGATTTCAGGAGTAGATTCCTTAATGCCTCTTACCCATTTAGCCCATACCCCTTCCCACACCCCCTCCAGTAACCCTCTGTTTGTTCTCCATATTTATGAGTCTCTTATGCTTTGTCCCCCTCCCTGTTTTTATATTATTTTTGCTTCCCTTCCCTTATGTTCATCTGTTTTGTCTCCTAAAGCCCTCATATGAGTGAAGTCATACGATATCTATCTTTCTCTGACTAATTTCACTTAGCATAATATCCTCCAGTTCCATCCACATAGTTGCAAATGGCAAGATTTCATTCTTTTTGATTGCTGAGAAATACTCCATTGTGTGTGTGTGTGTGTATGTGTGTGTGTGTGTGTGTGTGTGTGTGTACACCACATCTTCTTTATCCATTCATCCATCGATGGACATTTGGGCTCTTTCCATACTTTGGCTATTGTTGATAGTGCTGCTATAAACATGGGGGGTGCATGTGTCCCTTTGAAACAGCACACCTGTATCCCTTGGATAAATACCTAGTAGTGCAGTTGCTGGGTTGTAGAGTAGTTCTATTTTTAGTTTTTTGAGGAACCTCCATACTGTTTTCCAGAGTGGCTGCACCAGCTTGCATTCCCACCAACAATGCAGAAGAGATCCTCTTTCTCACATCCTCGCCAACATCTGTTGTTGCCTGAGTTCTTAATGTTAGCCATTCTGACAGGTGTAAGGTGGTATCTCATTGTGGTTTTGATTTGTATTTCCCTGATGGTGAGTGATGAGCATTTTTTCATGTGTCCGTTGGCCATCTGGATGTCTTCTTTGGAGAAGTGTCTATTCATGTCTTTTGCTCATCTCTTCACTGGATTGTTTTTTGGGTGTTGAATTTGGTAAGTTCTTTATAGATTTTGGATACTAACCCTTTATCTGATATGTCATTTGCAAATATCTTCTCCCATTCTGTCAGTTGCCTTTTAGTTTTGCTGATTGTTTCCTTCGCTGTGCAGAAGCTTTTTATTTGGATGAGGTCCCAGTAGTTCATTTTTGCTTTTGTTTCCCTTGCCTCTGGAGACGTGTTGAATAAGAAGTTGCTGCGGCTCTTTTGGCAGTTATTAAGAAGTTATATTTTATGGGACACCTGGGTGGCTCAGTTGGTTAAACTTCTGACTCTCGATCTCAGCTCAGGACATGATCAGGACATTTTGGCTCAGGACATGATCTCATGAGATTGAGTCCCACACCTGGCTCTGCGCTGGGCATGGAGCTGCCTTAAGATTCTCTCTCTCCCTCTCCTGCTCCCCAGCGCACACTCTCTTTTCCTCTCTCCCTCTCTTTGTCTCTCTCAAAAAAGAAAGAAAGAAAGAAAGAAAGAAAGAAAGAAAGAAAGAAAGAAAGAAAAGAAAGAAAGAAAGAAAGAGGAAGAAAGAAAGAAAAGAAAGAAAGAAGGAAAAAAGTTTTATTTTATGATTTGGAACTCATCTTAAAATAATTCGTTCTTAGAAATGTTGTACTGCTACTTAGCAAAAAATTTAGAGCTGAAAGACAAATTTGGGCACCATTTACATGGTAGAGGGAGTATATGAGAGTTTGCAGTATTTGCATGAATATATATTTAATAAACTTGGCTTTGTAACATTTGGAAAATTAAAATTTTGGGACTTTACTTTCACCAATAAAATTAGAATTGAACTATATTTTTAATGGTTTTCTTAGTTCTTGTGTTCTTTGACCTTGACAGGCAGGTGAAGGAAAAACAAATGCCAAATATATGCCCAAAGGAACAAAAAATATTAAAGGCTGAATCATTGTTATGAAAATCTTAAAACAATAATCTTTCTGAAATGAATATTTAGAGGAGGAGAATATGAGAATAGAGCTGACCCAAAGTTGAAGATTTTGGCTGTCAGTTGGGAAGACCCCCCTTTCTTCCTTGATTTTGGTGACATTTATATTGAAGCAATTCAGGAACAATATTTCCACATTTTTGATTATTTGCGTTATTTAAAGATAAATAAGAAAGTAAGATTGATTTGCAAGAACCCTGTGGTTACTGATGGAAGCCCTGTCTGCCCCTTTTGGGCCACTCACCAAAAAGACTTCTGCTTCTTTTTTTTTTTTTTTTTTTTTTTTTTTTTTTCAACGTTTTTTTTATTTATTTTTGGGACAGAGAGAGACAGAGCATGAACGGGGGAGGGGCAGAGAGAGAGGGAGACACAGAATCGGAAACAGGCTCCAGGCTCCGAGCCATCAGCCCAGAGCCTGACGCGGGGCTCGAACTCACGGACCGCGAGATCGTGACCTGGCTGAAGTCGGACGCTCAACCGACTGCGCCACCCAGGCGCCCCGACTTCTGCTTCTTTACCTCTGTGAAGAGTAGTGTGAAAGAGGACGGTTTCCTTTGTCCCTCTGCTTTGGCATCACTACCCACACTGAGCTTTTTAATTTATTCACTCTTCTTGGTTATAAAGCCTTTCTGTTTGGCCAAATGAAATTACATTCTGTGTTATCTAATTTATTTTGCAACTAGTTTAAGAACTTTCAAGAGACACTCCAATTAAAATTTTTTTTTAATGTTTATTTTTGAGAGGGAGAGAGAGAGAACACAAGTGAACGAGGGTCAGACAGAGGGGGGACGCAGAATTGGAAGCAGGCTCCAGGCTCTGAGCTTTCAGCACAGAGCCTGACCCTGGGCTTGAACCCATGAACCGTGAGATCATGACCTAGGCCGAAGTTGGATGTTTAACCAACTGAGCCACCAAGGCTCCCCGAGACACCCCAATTTAAATCCATGTCTAAGAGAAGGAAAAATTGATCTTAATCTGGACTTGGTGGTCAATGAGGCAATACTTAGTATATGTACTACTTTTACATATTTCTTTACTATTTTGCTTAATATTCTGTGCTTCTTAAATCATTCTTTTAAAATAACTAATCCTATCCATTTTGTAAAAAGCTAATGATATAAAATGTAAGTAGGAAGGGTTGAAAAGTGGGAGCCACAGTTTACCTGCAAGTATATGATTATCTTCTTTTTAAAGATGCCCTAACCCTGGGGTTTCTCTTTCCTGTGCATCCACTTAGTTGCAAAATCCTGGTTATTTTATATTTTAAATTCCATGAATTTATTCTGTCCTCTTGGTCAGCGTTACCCTATCTGTAAGCCACCTGTTTTATCAACAAGACTATTACAGGAGCCTTCTAACGGACTCAGGTGTAAAAGTTACTCTCTTCCTTTCTCTGTGTCAGTATTGTTGCTATCCTAAATATGCTAAAGTTATCACTCTCTTTCTTACTGTTCTTCAGTGATTCATCATCATCCAGAGCATTGGTTCTAAAAAATTGATGTGCATAAGAATTGCTGGGGCAGGGGCATGTGAGTGGCTCTGAAGGTTAAGTGTCTGACTCTTGATCTCAGCTCAGGTCATGAGTTCAAGCCCCACATTGAGCTCCACACTGGGCATGGAGCCCACTTAAAACCAAACAAACAAAAAAGAATCACTTAGGCATTTTCTGATTTAATGTGTCTAGAGATTCTGATTTGTATTGTTCTTAGACCCCAAGCTTTGAGGAACCCCGAATCATAACTAATTGCTAACAGCTGCTGAGCTTGTACCAGGCGCTGATCTAAGTTGGCTCTGCTTGCTAATTCTCTCAACCATCTTGTGAGGTAGATACAAACTATTCTGCTGTTTCCCATTATAAGGATGATACCATCAAGGGTAACTCCATGCTTCTTGTCATGGACCTCCAGAGTTCTGACCCATATCTGTTTTCTTACCTGCCCCCCCCCCTTTGTTGTCACCTCTTCCCCGTTCCTCTTTGCCCTGAAAATCCGGTAATACTGAACTGTATGTTGCCTAAAAATACCATTTCTTTTCAGGTATTTGTGCTCTTATCATATTCCTATTTCCTAAAGCTTCCTTCCCTTGGTTCTTTCTTTACTCAAGACCTTCTGTTCAGGAATCATCTCTGAGAAGTATTTCCTAAATACAAACCCTAATTAGTTAACTCCTGTCTATTTCTGAATGATTTGTGCATACTATAGTCATGAGACTGGGAATGGCATTTTCTAGAAATAATTTATGTCTTTTTCTCCTGTCCTTAACTCTTGATTGCAACTGCTTGAGAGTAGAAAACAGGTGATTTTCTTTTGTAACCCCACGGTGCCCACATAGAGTAGGATCTCAGTAAAGTATCTTTGTGTACTTTCAAAGTAACTGTAGCTAGCATTATTTGTCTGTGTCATTCTTCCATGTGTATTACCATAATGGAGACTTACTTGTAGAATCTCAAACAGAACCGCTAAAGGTGAATCATGGAGGGGAGAGACTTTTGTCAGATTAAGATAGTTAAGTGGCAAATTAAGGAATTATAATTGAATAGTAAAGGAGATAAATATATGTAGGAAAAGAGAATCATAGTGTATTTAATTTAAGATCATTATGGGTTGAGATTAGACTTCTAGGAAATATGTGACCCATTGTAGCTCTGCTGTAATTTGCTTTTCAAAAATTCTTGTCTTGTATTTGCTTTTTAGAAAAAGACGCCACAGTTTCACTTCTCTTTTTACCATGTACATGAATGTTTAACAAATAGAGATTCGACAAGAATAATATGTAAAGCCAAACTAAATAGAAACAACTTGATGTGGTGGGTGGGCCCTGGACCATTCATGCCCTGAGACTAATTGTTGGATGGCAGGCTGAGGTCCTGCCTTATTTCAGGCCTCACTGGTTAATTAAGTAGTTTTAGACTTGACATTTCTAGGCTTTGTTGTCCTACCAAATGATGTGAGTGAAATTTTAAGTTGACATAATAGGTTACCTTAAAGTCCTTTCTGATGTTATTCTCCTAACAACGAACACAATATAGTTGATCTTAAGGTCTGTGCATCTGACTCTCAGAAATTCTGAAGTACTTCCTACATTGCATCAATATATTTGACTGTTTTCGGTGTGATTATTTGAATTGTTAAGTGTTTATGTTTGTAAGACTATTACACAGCCACGAAAACTTGTTAGTATAGTTGCATTTGTTCGGCCCAGTCTGAATTTAAACAAAACAGGACAATTTATAATTATTTTTCTCTGTCGTGTTCATATGTTTGGGGAGGGGAGTTGGTAACACCACCCTGTAAGGATAAAGGAACAGTAAAGTCATTTGCTCTGTGTCATTTTAGCTGCAGACATTCAATACTGCCGCACCTTGTCAAGATGTCAAACAGCTGACTAATGGAGTTGCCATGGCACAAGTTCTTCATCAAATGTAAGTAGTAGTCCAGACTCTTTTTGAAAGAATTGTAAACCCAATACCAAGGAAGAAAACTTAGCCTTGTATTCTAAAAGTTGCTGAAACTTTATCCTATTAAGTCGTGACAGGCATTATTACATCTAGGGCACAGGAAAGTTCACCACCTGATTCTTCCTTGCTTGTTCACAGAGGTAATCTTAATTAAGTGAGCAAACACGATTATTATCTAGCTAAGAGATTTTCATTTTAAACTTGTCCTGGTCACATTCACAAACTACAGTAACTGGAAAAGAAGCCGTTTTAAGGAATGGTATAATTGCTTATGATTTTTTGAGTTACTTTACTATCATTGGAAGGTATCAATGCATGGAGATTATTATTTTAGAGAGAATTGAAGTATATAATACTGGATTTGGAAAAAATATTAAATTTTAAAATCTATATTTGAGTTAAAAGTAGGAATTCTATGACTCTACCAATAATAAAATGAGGTATAAATGAATTTTGAAATCACAAATATTGGAGAATCTTAATAAAACGATTCTATTTGGATTAGGCCCATTAGATATAATTATATAGTATCAAAAGTTCCTAAGTCCATTATTTCATAATTTTTGCCAAACATTGTGCAATGATTACGGTTATAACATCTGCAATATGAGCTCTACCCTTAGTAGGAACAAACAGGGCTAATTTATTAATTGATAGCCCTACTGATTTTGTATTAGCTTACTTTTATGATAATGTGTCTTCCATGAGACCAGAATCCTATCTCTGCTATTTGTTTTATAGTCAGAGATGTTTTTTTCAGTGGTTGCCATCATTTTGTCAAGGTTTGTTGTAATTGACATTGAAAACCCTGTAGATGGGTTTGCAGAAATTCCTTATCACCCTCAGAAAAACAACTCAAAGTGTCAAAATTGTAGTGACTTGGAATTTTCAACATGATCTAATGTGAATAGACAGATTTTATGGTTAACTCAAGATTAATACATTAAGAGACAAACTTAACATGTTAACTTTTTTTTTTTGGCAGTCATTCTAAAATATGCCTTTCTCCCTTCTTTTCTCAAACATGTTTCTTAAACATTTTATTTATTTATGCCCTGATTAGTTTCAAAGTGATTTAATTGGTCAGAACCAAGCATTCTGGATATGATCCTTTATTGATGATGTGGGAAAGTTGTCATTATTTTTTATTGTTAGAATGTGCCCCTTGCCTTTTGTTATTGCAGTATGTTGTGGGTATTGGTGTAGATGGAGCTACATTGTGGTTGGTATGGATGTAAGACTGGTACGCATTCATTGACTTCAACAGTGCCATCCAAAGCTGTTATTTATATGTATTGTGGTAGCTCTGGTAGCTTTTATACTACAATACAATAGAAGAGACCTGTTTTTACTGTGATATGATGCAATGGCTCTTTGTCTCCCTGTACTCTACCACTGTACCTGATGTTTATTATTTTTTTTATTTAAAAAAAATTTTTTTAGTGTTTATTTATTTTGGGGAGACAGAGAGACAGAGTGGGGGAGGGGCAGAGAGAGAGGGAGACACAGAATCCAAAGGAGGCTCCAGGCTCTGAGCTGTCAGCACAGACCCCGACACGGGGCTCGAACCCACGAAGCATAGGATCATGACCTGGGCTGAAGTCGGATGCTCAACCAACTGAGTCACCAAGGAGCCCCTGTACCTGATGTTTAGAGTAGGGTCAGTTCAAATTTAGTTAAACTCTACCCTTTATCACTAACTCATTTTCCATAATCTGTTGGATTCTGCTGTTACTGCCAAACCTCTGGCTCTCTGATTTTCCTTTTTTTCTTTTCCTTCTCTCATTTGTCTCTTGTCTTCTAATGGCTTTTCTGCAAGAATAATAAAATAGCCAAACAATCAGAAAGCTCTCTTTCTCCATAAAACATATGACAGTGACCTAAAATTGGATTGAAACCTCTTTTTTTGCTTTGCCTGTTTTGGCATGTACTTAGCTGTCTTAGTCTCCTTATCATCCAAGAATTATTTAAACTTTATTTTTCTTTTGAATCCCCTTCTAGTTTTATAGCTTTCCAGAAGTCTGGATCTGGATAGTGAAACTTAGAAGCATACATTTTTCTCTAGTTGAATCAGTATATCATATTGCTGCTAAAAGGGCACATTTTACCATATTTCTTTGAACACTCAAAAGCACTTTGTATATGTTACATTCTGTTATGAATTGCATTGATAACTATTGTGACTCACATCAAATCACATCAAAGTTGTAACTGAAGATGAGAAGGGAAATTCTGCTTTCTAAGGAAGTAGCAAAATTTAATGAGTAATTATTATTTACCTGAAGCAAGTATGGTAAATAATAAATCTTAAAAATCAATGCCCAAACTATATGACTTAGACTTGGAGAGTCATGGAATTATTGCTAGGGTTTTACAAGTCCTTAATTGTTATCTTTGGCCTGAATACTTTTAAAAATATATGTAGATATTTAAAGAACACATGGGGAGAATCTATAATTACAGCTGCATTAGTTTCCCAGGTACCACAGAGTGGGTGGTTTAAATCAACAAAAATTTGTTTTCTCTTAATTCTGGAGGCTAGAAGTCCTACATCAAGGTATTGGCTGGGTCATGCTCTCTCTGTTGCCTGTAGGGGAGGATCATTCCTTCCAGCTTTCGTACCACCATCCCCCCTCCATCCTCCCCACCCCCCCACCCCCCTATTCCCAAGTCTGTGGCAGCATGGCTCCATCTCTGTCTCTTCTTTGCTTGGTTGTCTTCCCTCCATGTCCGTGTCTTTGTGTCCTCTCCTCTTCCAGTCGTATTAGTAATTTAGTTTGATCTCATCTTAATTTGATTGCATCTGCAATGACCCTGTTTCCAAATAAGGTCACATTGACAGATATTGGGGGTTAGAATATGAACGTGTTATTTTGGAAGATACAGTTCAACCCACAACAACTATAAATACTATAGCATGTGACTTCCCCCAAAAGAAAGGCTTAATTTGGCCACTTTAAACAACAGATAACTTCTCTGCTTATTTCTTTTGCCTGTCTTGACTAGACATTTTTGCAAGAGGGAAAAAAGCGAGAACAAGAATGTAGAAACCCAGAGACCTCAAGTACCATGCAGTTATCTCTTCATTCATTCAGTCAGATATTGGAGTATTTGAAATGATGAATCATGATAGCCAACATCTGAGTATTTACTAAGTTATAAGCCATTGTTATATACCCTACGCATATATTATTTCATTTAATTTTTACTGTTCTGTGAGGTAGATATTCCTCAGTCTATACATGAAACAGAGGTTTAGAGAGGTGAAACAACTTTGGTAAGATCAAATAACGAGTTAATAGCAAAGCCAGGATTGGCATAGCTTTGGCCTGACTCTAATACCTGTGCTCTCAGTCAGCTGTAATCCGTGAAATCTAGTATCTTGACCTTCTCCTGATAGATTTTTACTTTGGGGTCTTAATACATAAAAGGTCAGATGTGCATGCCCAAAGTACAGATCACAATTTCATGTGTTAACCACAGTAGGCCTTTTAATTGTCCAAGAAAAACTATGTCAGGGTGTCTCTTGGAGCAAAACAACTATGTTGTGTATAGTAACCGGCAGTTGTTAATTATTGCCTGTGTTTAGTTGGTAAAATTGTTGAAGACAAACACTACGAGTGCAGTTAAATAATTTTATACTCATTCCTACTTACTTTTGTTAGACAACAATTGGACCATATTTTGCTTCCTCAGTCTTATGTCCCCTCGAGTTTCACTGAAGTTCTGGGAAGGATGAGAAAAGGAGCTAATTGTTCAGGCCAGGAGTCTGGTTAAGACGTGTAGATGTGGCAGTGCAGAAGTGTAAGGAAGGATATGTCCAGAGTTACGAGGTTGGGTATCAAGGGGAAGGTTGGCTGCCGTTACAAATGTTTCAGAAGAATGACTTGTTTATGAGAAAAGGAAGAAGGCAGAAGTTACGAAGTATTTCTCAGAGTGTTATAGGCTGAATGCTGGCATCCATTCCAGATTTCTGTGTTGAAGCCCTGACCCCCAGTGTAGTAGCTGTATTGGAGATGAGGCCTCTGAGAAGCAATTAAGGTTAAATAAGGTCATAAGAGTGGGGCCCTGATCTGATAGGATTGGAATCTTTGTAAAAGAGACATCAGAGAGCTCACTCTCTGTGAGCACACCAAGAAGAGGTCATGTGAGCACACGGACAGATGGCAGCCACCTACAGGCCGAAAGAAGAGAGCTGAGAACGAAACCTACCTTGCTACACCATTTTGATCTTGGGTTTCCAGCTTCCAGAGCTGTGGGAAGTAAATTTCTGTTATGTAAGCCACCCAGTCTGTGATCTTTTGTTATAGAAGCTTGAGCAGACTAAGACGTAGGGCTGAAGTTGATTTGGAGTAGAAAGAAAGACAAGGAGGAACACAAGATAAAAGGAGGAAAGCTAGAAGAGGTTATGTCTAGATCCATATTCTAGAGGTAATTAGAACATAATTCTAGAAGCATATATAATGATATCTTTTAGAAGACTTGTGTAGTAGGGTTCTCCAGAGAAATAGAATTAGTAAGACATGGATATATACAATAGGATGGACACACACACACAAACACGCACAATGCACACGGGACAGAGAAATTTGTTTTTAGGATTGGTTCACATGATTGTGGAGGCTGGCAAGTCCAGAATCCACAGGTCAGGCCTGCAGGCCAAAGATCCAGGAAAAAGTGGATGTTGCAGCCAGAGTCCACAGGCAATCTCTTGGCAGAATTTACTCTTTCTTGAGGGGGGTTAGTCTTTTTCTTAAAGGCTTCAATTGACTGGATGAGACCCACCCACATTATGGAGGGTAATGTGTTTTATTTAAAGTCTACTGATTTTTTTTTTATTAAAAAAATTTTCTTTAATGTTTATTTGAGAGAGAGAGAGAGAGAGAGAGCGTGGGCAGGGGAGGGGCAGAGAGAGAGGGAGACACAGAATCTGAAGCAGGCTCCAGGCTCTGAGCTGTCAGCACAGAGCCTGATACAGGGCTCAAACTCACGGGCTGTGAGATCATGACCTGAGCCGATGTCAGACACTCAGCCGACTGAGCCACCCAGGCGCCCCTAAAGTCTACTGATTTTAATGTTAATCTTATCTAAAAAAGTGCTTTCATAGCCACATCCAAGCATGTTTGAACAAAAACTGGGTATCCTGACCTAGCCAAGTTGATACATAAAATTAATCATCACAACTGGCTTACCTCTTTTACTTAATCTGATGTCGAAAGAAATGAATTTACTTTGATGACAGTTTTGACTTATTAGTAAATCAGAATTTTCAGGCAAGTGCTTGGTTAGAAATACACCATTCATATATTGAGGCAAGTCATTTTGGTAATTGTAGCCTTAGTATCTGGGAAAAGTTGAATATAATTAACATTAATTTGCTCAAAAGGAAATGGTTACATATTCCACATAGATGAATTAGAAATGAAGTCATTTTTGGTTACCCAGTCAAAGCAATATCTTCTGTATTAGAACATCTGAGGCAGAATGATTTGTGGAAAGCTAAGCACTGTGTTCTAGTTTTAGCTTTTCATTTTTAAATTCAAGTTTGGAAGAGGATCCCTTTAATTTCTTCCCTCACTTTTGTTGGCTTATGTGTAAAGTGAAAATCTAGACAAGACCTTGAAAACCTCTTCTAGCACCATTCTGTGATTTTATAGTGTTTAACTCTTTACAAAAAAAAATTTTTAATGTTTATTTATTTTTGAGAGAGAGAAAGAGAGACAGAGTGCAAGCAGGGGAGGAGCAGAGAGAGAGGGAGACACAGAATCCGAAGCAGGCTCCAGGCTCTGAGCTGTCAGCACAGAGCCAGATGCGGGGCTCGAACCCTTGAACCGTGAGATCATGACCTGAGCTGAAGTCAGACGCTTAACTGACTGAGCCACCCAGGCACCCCTGTAGTGTTTAACTCTTAAAGAATGTCTCACATTCTCCTTTGAGTAGAGTTTTTGTGCTCTTTACTTTCCTGCTTTAATAGCTATTTCCCTGAGAGTCATGGTAGTAAATTATTCATCTTTATATTAATCTTGCTCAGTTCCTTACTCAGAGCAAGCATCCAAATTTTTGTTTAGAATATGTATGATCTATTAGTGTAGTTCACTATATAGTCAAATGTTATTCTTTAAAACCTTATTAAATACATAAAAAATCAATATAGCAATTCATTGTCCTGGCCTCCCATGTTAATATGACTTCATGAGTTTAGAACTAAACTGTCCTTGTAGACTTCTCATTACACTCATTCTCCTCAGTTACAGTCAAATAATTTTGGCCTTTTCTATATACTAGTATGATTTGGGGCTAATTACATAGCTTCCCTCATCTTCATTTCTTTGAAGAGTAAGATTGAGGATAATCATAATCCTTTTCCAGTGACTACAATATTGAAAGTTGCAATATGGAAAAACATCAAGCCCAGTGCTTGATACAGAATAGACATATTAAAATGTTAGTTTTAATTTCTACCTCCCCCCCTTTAGGATTGGGTTTATACATCTTCCTGCTACCAGAGTGTCTTGTATGAGATATTCAGTAAATGTTTATTAAATTGAAGATGCTAATGAATTAAGTAATTTATTATGAGAAATTCCAAAAGAAATCCTTAAGAATCACTAAAAATTCGGGGGGTTCAGTTAAATAATGTTTGCTATTCGTATTAAGGACAGGCTTTTAGATATAAAATAACTTTATTGATTTAATTTAGTACTTTCCATGCAACAAAAATATTTAAATGTTTTGCATTTGTGTTTTCATTTCAGAGATGTAGCTTGGTTCGATGAATCTTGGTTAAGCCGAATTAAAGAAGATACGGGTGACAACTGGAGAATAAAGGTATACAGAATGAGCAGTAGAAGCACTTAACCCAAACAGTGATGTTAAAATTAGCACTAAGCTCAGCTAAATCTTTTTTTTTTTTAATTAATTTAAGGGTGCATATTATTGTGTGCAGTTTGTTTTGACACATGCATGTTCTTAGGTAACTACCATCATAATTAGATGTGGAACATTTCCATTAACCCAGAACATGCACTTACGTCCTTTCCCACTTGATCCCCACTCCTCGCTTGGCCCCGTGGATCTGCTTTCTGTCACTGTAGATTTCTAGAATTCTGTATAAATGGTAACGGACATTATTTACTTTTTGTTACTCTTTGTGTCTAGCATCTTTCACTCAGTGTGATGTTTTTGAGACTTACCCATGCTACCTGTATTAGGAGTTATTTATTATTATAATTATTTTCCTGAGTAGTATTTCATTACATTGATAGTCTACAATTTGCTTGCCCATTCACCTGTTAATGGATGTTGGAATTGTTTCAGTTTTTAGCTACTATGGATACAGTTACAATGAATATTTAGTATGAGTCCTTGCGTAGACATGTGTCTAATTTCTCTTAGATAAATTCTTCAATGTGATTGTATCTGGTTATGTAAGTATATATTTGATCTTATAAGAAACTACCAAACTGATTTTGTTTCTTCATAAGTCAGTTTTGTTGTGTATTATAGGGCATTTGTGTGTTTCACTTAGGTCGTCCAATTTGTTGGCATACAGTTCTTAACTTGTTATTTTGCTAATATAATATTTGCTAATATAATATGCTGGTAACTCTGTGATCTTTAGTGATGTATCCTCTTTCTTTCCCGATGTTGGCAGTTTATGTGTTTTGTCTTTTTTTTCTTGAGAAGTTTGATGTTTTTCAAGTTTTTTGTTTTTTGGTTGTTTTTTTTTTAAGAACTAGCTTTTGCTTTTTATATATTTCCTCTCTGTATTATTTCCTTTCCTTTACCTACACCTTCTCTTCTTTCTTTATGCCTTAAAGTAGAAAATTAAATCATAAGTTTTAGGCACCTTTTTTTTCCCCTAATTTAAGCATTGCCTTACACATCTCACACATTTTGACATTCTATGTTAGTATTTTCATTCAGTTTAAAATACTCATTAATTCCCCATGTGATTTCTTTTGACCTACAGGTAGATTAGAAGTAGATATTTCAAATTATAAATGTTTGAAGATTTTTTAGGCACCTTTTTTATATTTATTGATTTCTAATTTCCATTTTTGTTTGATAACGTAACTCCGTGTTGAGAAATTCTTTTACATTTATTGAGGCTTATTTTATGACCTAACATATGGTCTGTTTTGGTGAATGTTCCATGTGCCCTTGAACATGTATTCTGCAGGCAGATTATATCAAACTTACTGATAGTTCTGTTGCATCTTTTATATCTTTATTGATTTTTCTGTGACCATACTGTCAGTTATGGAAGAGGAGTCCTTAAATCTCTTAACAATGATTGTGGATTTATCAATTTCTCCTTTTAGTTCTGTTAACTTTTATCATGTAATTTGAATCTCTTGTTAGGTTTCTATACATTATTTTTTAAATGTCTTCTTGGTGAATGAATCTACTTATCATTATGAAAGACTTTTTTTTTTTTTTTTTTAAATCCCTGGCAATATTCCTTGCACTGAAGTCTAATTTGTCTGACATTAATGTAGCCACTCTAGTTTTATGATTATTTCTTGCTTTAGTGTATTTTTTTTTATTCTTTTAATCTGTATCTTTATGTTAGGTCTCTCATGTACACATCTAATAGTTGAGTCTTCCTTTTTTTATCCATAGAATATCTATTTTTTTAAGTTTGTATTAAAATTTATTTATTTATTTATTTATTTAAAAAAACTGAGTTGAATCCTCAGCAGCTTTTTTTTTTTTTTTTTTTTTAAGTTTATTTATTTTTGAGACAGAGAGAAACAGAGCATGAATGGGGGAGCGGCAGAGAGAGAGGGAGGCACAGAATCGGAAGCAGGCTCCAGGCTCTGGGCCATCAGCCCAGAGCCCAACGCGGGTCTCGAACTCACGGACCACGAGATCGTGAACTGAGCCGAAGTCGGACGCTTAACCGACTGAGCCACCCAGGCGCCCCTGTATTAAAATTTTTTTAGTGTTTATTTATTTTTGTGAGAGAGACAGACAGAAAGACAGACAGACAGAGTGTGAGCAGGGGAGGGGAAGAGAGAGAGGGAGACAAAGAATCCAAAGCAGACTCCAGGCTCTAGCTGTCAGCATAGAGCCCCACGTGGGGCTCGAACCCACGAACTGCGAGATCATGACCTGAGCTGAAGTCAGACGCTTAACCAACTGAGCCACCCAGGCCACTCCTGGTTTTTGTTTTTGTTTTTGTTTTTGTTTTTGTTTTTAAAGAAAATCTTCCATTTTTTTTCTTATATTCCTATTTTCATTTAAATCCTTGAACATTATTTCTAAGCTAGCAGTTTTAACATTATTATCTTCTAATTCTTTCATCGCTCATTTCTGGGCTTGTTTCTATTGACTGAGATTTCTCCTCATGATCCATGTTTTTTTAATGATCCATATTTTCCTGCTTCTTCACATATATATGTAGTAGTTTTTTATTGGATGCTAAACAGTGTTTGGATGCTAGAATTTCATTGTTGAGTGCTGGATTTTTTGTTTTTCTTCGGAGAGAGTCGGACTTTGTTCTTGCAAGCAATTAAGATACTTATGAATCAATTTGATCCTTCTAAAGTTTTGGGTGGGAGGCAGATCTAGGGTTATCTTTCTTCTAGGGCTAGTTTAGACAAACTACTAAGGTATGACCTTTTCAAAGTCTTTAGTGAATGCTTGTCTATAGCATTGTCTCTTCACTCTGGCTGGTGGGAATTTCAACCATTTCTGGCCTTGTGTAATCTTTGGAAATTATTCAGCTTAAATTTCCCTGGCTTGTTTTTGCCTTGGGAGTTATTCTTGACTGGGGAAAAAATGGGGAAAAAAGTGAAATTTTTTTTGTTGAATCTCACTGAGTTTCTCTCGTGCACATGCGAATTAGTATTCAGCTGAAAGACACAAAACACTGTGTAGATTTCCGGAGCTCTTTTCCTCCATAGTGCTCACCTCTTCATTTGTCTGCCTACAAAGTCTAACTACCTTGACCTTCCTGAACTTCTGAAGTCTAACTCCTCAACTCAAGGAGAACTTCAGGCTTTGTTCAGGTTCTACCACTCCATTCCATGGAATGAAAATCCCCTCCAGAGAGAAATCTTGGACTAGAGTTGGACTCATCTTTTTGTTTTCCTTCTCTCAGAAATTAGAGTTCCATCCTGCCCAATGGCTAAAGCTTGGAAACAGTTGTTTCTTTGTATTTTGTCCTGTTTTCTGTTGTTTTTGGCAAGAGAATAAGTAGAAACCTTGGTACTCATTCATGACTGGAGGTGAACATAGTCAAAGCTAAATCTTTAAAGTTGTACTTTTCCTCATTGCGTCTCATTTTGAATAGAATCGCCCTGGTTAACCTATGTAAGCATGAAGACATTTTTAATCAAACTCCGATTAAAGCTTTCATGTTTAAAAAATATCATATGCTTGTATCTATAAAACTCTAATATATGTTTTTGTTGTCATTTTTATGAGGCCAGAGTTCTTATGTCTTTCACATTGGCATAAATTTTCCTTCATTACTAATGTGAAATAATTCATTGAATTCTTATTTTTTTTTCCATTAGGCTAGTAATTTAAAGAAGGTACTTCAAGGAATTATGAGTTATTACAATGAGGTATGAAAAATATCTGATTTGTTTAAATACCAAATCATATATGATAATTATGTTGACACTAAAAAAAACTTGGATTTTAGTTTATAACATTTTACTGAAATGTAATTCATAATTAGAATATATTGTTTTTTGCCATGTTCAGAACACTCAAATTTTGTGAACATGAATAGGCTTAAACTAATATATTGGTTTGTAAAATAATGTTCCTTCTGTATTGATACTCCTGAAATTGGTTATTTTCTACAATTGAATTACTGTCATTTCTGTATGACTTGATTTTAAAAAATGCACAGTCTATACAAATAGATTTTATAATTAAGTTGAAGTATTTCCTATGTAAGTATTATTTTGACATTTCTTTTCAGTGCAAGCAGCAGCAAGGTATACTGTGAAATTATGCTTTTGTGCAAGTGAAATAGAAAATAAGCAAAATGGAAGTAGTATTAAAGTCACTTTAGATAGTACATTATTTAAGTAGGTTTTTTGTTTTTTTCTTATTCAATACCATAACAAGTTTTCTAATAGGGTTATTTGATATAAGAAAGTTTATTGCTTATGTTTGCAATCTTTTGGTTTGGTTTTGCCATTAAAATATTTGGTTTCTATTTTTACTCTTTTAAATTTTTTAATTTTTTCTTTATTTTTGAGAAAGAGAGAGTGCGAGCAGGGGAGGGGCAAAGAGAGAGGAAGAATCTCAAGCCGGCTATGCACTGTGAGCTCAGAGCCCAACGTAGGGATTGAACTCACAAAACTGTGAGATCACTGCCTAAGCTGAAATTAAGAGTTAGGTGCTTAACTGACTGAGCCATCCAGGCGCCCTGGTTTCTGTTTTTTAAAGTTGTCACATATTTACACTTGTAATTTTTTCCAAACAATTTTAAAGACTGAAAAGTTTCAATTTATTAATGCCTAAAACTCATTTTGGAACTTTTTTTTTAATGTCAAGAAAATTTTTTAAAATGCTAAAAAAAGATAAGGAAAGATTAATCCATTGGATTTGTTAGATTTGCTGTTCTTTTGTAAGTGTGATGATTTATATTATGGTTTCTGTTATTCAATCATGCGTCAAAATATTATGCATATCTTTTGGCTTACGTAAATCTATTTTTGGAAAGGTGTAACTTTTGTCATAATAGATCAAGCTAGGGGTTTCTTAATCCCTTTGACAGTGGGATCAAAGGATATTGATGTAAAACCATTTTAGTTGCTGTTGGTTGGTTACTCAAAATTTTGGGATGCTGCTTGAACTTTGTTTACTGGTTTTAGTAAATAATTATGAATATATCAATTTGTTGATTTATCTCATGATCCTATTTATAATTTATTTTCCTTGTGATAATTAAATGTAATAAATTCTTTGTAATCTACATAAATGAGTGATCTAATTTATTGTCTCACTACTGCAGTTTTTGGGGCAGCAGATTTCTGAAGAACTCATCCCTGATTTGAACCAAATAACTGAATGTTCAGATTCTGTGGAGCTAGGGAGGTTGCTCCAGCTTATTTTAGGTTGTGCCGTCAATTGTGAAAAGAAGCAAGGTAAGTGAATTTCAATCAATTCAAAGTCAATCTGGGAATATTTACTTTCTAGGAACAACCTACATTGTTATAGAAAGTAGCATAAAAATTCACTGTTGCATCTTGCACAAATCACCTGGAAATGTAGCCTAGGAGATCTTAATTCTATCCCTGTTCTGTCATTAATAAGTACAAATCTTAGTTGTACCTGGATTCTGAGATTTATATTCAGTGGCTAAATTAAATGTATTTTAGTTTAATTAATTTAATTTATAATATTCAGTGCTAGGACTTAGTGGATATTTAGTAAAAATTGTACTTGTTCATCTGCTACATTTTCTGATAGAAGATAGAATCTTAGGCTGATTCAGATTTTTATAAATAAATATGCAGATACTAAGTTATAACCCAAGCTTCCTCAGATGATATTCTGCTCTTTTCAGAAGAATGCCTGTCCAGCGTATCCTCCACTTAAGCAATCTGATGACACAAACGTAATTGTTATATTGGTATATCCAAAAACAGTGACTCATATCCTAGTGAATACAAAAAGAACATTTTTGGTTGCATGTAGTGAATGAAATAATGAATGGAACACACCAAAATTTACTTCCTTCAGAGTCTTGCATCATTCTGGGTGGTGAGATTTTTGTTGCTGATGTTTTTTGCAGGAGTCATCCAAACTTGGTCTCAGTATATCACCTTTATGAGAGAATGTTGGGTGCTTAAGTTTGTAAAAAACTGTAAGCCAGGATTTTAGAAGACAAATTCAACATTATCTAGTGAAGTAATAATATGAGGCAGGTTAAATTCAATAAGAACAAACTCAGGAAGGAGAAAGATAAAATATATGAAATTAATTGCTTTGTTTTTTTAAGTTTATTTATTCTGAGAGGGCTGGAGAGAGCATGAGCGGGGAAGGGACAGAGAAAGAGGGGGAGAGAATCCCCAGTGGGCTCTGTACTGTCAGCACAGAGCCTGATATGGATCTCAAACTCATGAACCATGAGATCATGACCTGAACTGAAGTCGGATGCTCAACCGACTTAACCACCCAAGCGCCCCAGAAATTAATTGCTTCTCAATAAAAAAGGACAGCGACTGGGTATCAGAAAATCTTGGTATTAGTTCATCTCTATCATCAACTAGCTATTTTTTTCTAGGGCAAGTGAGTATTTCTCCGCAGGCTTTTATTTTTCAGAGATAGTGTCAAAGATCTATGTATTGGGGTTTTTCACACAAATAAGGAGAATTTGGTCATCAAAAGTTATTAACACTTTCATAAATTTTAATTACAAATTGACAAATAGCAATTAATTTATAAATCTAGCAATTTTCTGTTATTGTGATCCTTTTTATTTTTTATTTGATTAATGCTTTGTTTCTCTTTCAGCTACTGGTTATTTATAACATCTGTTTGCTTAATTTTAGCACATTTGTCAGTTTTTTTTATTGAAGTGTAATTGACATTCAATTTTATATTAGTTTCTGGTGTACAGCATATTGATTTGACACTTCTGTACATTACTCAGTGCTCACCATGATTAGTGTAGTCACCATCTGTCTCCAATGTTATTACGATGTTATTTACTATATTCCCTAGGCTGTACTTTCATTACTGTGACTAATTTATTTTATAACTTTAAGTTTGCACCTCTTAATTCCCTGTATCTGTTTCACCCATTCTCCCGCTCACCCCTTCTCTAACAACCATATAAGCGAAATCATATGGTATTTGTCTTTATCTGACTGACTCCTTTCACTTACCATCATACTTTTTAGGCCCATCCATTTGTTGAGAACGCCAGATCTCATTCTTTGGCTGTGGCTGAGTAATATTCTGTTCTGTGTATGTAGACTTCTTCTTCTTTATTCATTCATCTATTGACAGATATTTGGGTTGCTTCCGTATCTTGGCTATTGTAAATAATGCTGCAATCAACATAGGGGTGCATGTATCTTTTCAAATTAGTGTTTACATTTTCTTTGGTTAAATACCTTGTGTTGGAATTACTGGGTTGTATAGTAGTTCTGTTATCTATGTTTTTGAGGAACCTCCATACTGTCTTCCACAGTAGTTGTACCATTACATATTCCTACCAACAGCACATGAGGGTTCCTTTTCCTCCACATCCTCGCCAACACTTGTTATTTCTTGTGTTTTTTATTATAGCCATTCTGACTGGTATGAGGTGATATCTTATTGTGGTTTTGATTTGCATTTCCCTGATTGTTAGTGATGTTGAGCATCTTTTCATGTACCTGTTGGTCATTTGTATTTATTCCCTGGAAAAATGTTGGGGTCCTCTCATTCTTAAATCAGATTGTTTGTATTTTTGGTGTTGAGCTGTAGAAGTTCATCATGTATTTTGTATATTAACCCCTTATTAGATAGATAATTTACAGTTATCTTCTATTCAGTGGACTGTCTTACCTCAGGAGACATATCTATAAATATGTTGCTAAGGCTGATGTTCAGGAAATTACTGCCTATGTTTTCTGTTAGGAGTTTTACGGCTGAGGTCTCACAGGTTTCCCAGCACCATTTATTGAAGAGACTGTCTTTTTTCTATTGTATATTCTTTTTTTTTCTTAATTTTTATTCATTTTTGAGAGCGAAAAAGAGAGAGGGAGAGAGAGAGAGAGAAAGGGAGGGAGAGAGAGCGTGAGGGGCAGAGAGGAAGACACAGGATCCAAAGCAGGCTTCTGGCTCTGAGCTGTCAGCACAGAGCCTGATGCGGGGCTCAAACCCACAAACCACAGGATCATGATCTGATCTGAAGTCAGATGCTTAACCAACTGAGCCTCCCAGGCACCCCTCCATTGTATATTCTTGACTTCTTTGTTATTGATTAATTGACCGGGTAGGTGTGGGTGTATTTCTGGGCTCTGTATCCTATTGCATTAATCTATGTTTCTCTTGTGCCAGTACCAGACCATTCCAGTTACCACAGCTTTGTAGTATATCTCGAAACCTGGGATTGTGATACCTCCAGCTTTGTTGTTCTTTCTCAAGATTGCTTTGGCTATTCAAGTTTTTTTGTGGTTCCATACAGGTTTTAAGATTATTTATTCTAGTTCTTTGAAAAATGCTTTTGGCATTTCGATAGGGATTGCAATGAACCTGTAGATGTTTGGGTAGTATGGACATTTAACAATATTAATTCTTTCAGTCGATGAGCATAGTACATCTTTCCATTTGTGTCATCTTCAGTTTCTTTCAGATTTCAGAGTACTGGTCTTTCACTTTATTGGTTAAATTTATTCCTAGGTATTTTATTTTGGCATAGTTGTAAATGGGATTGTTTTCTTAGTATGTTTCTGCCACTTCATTGTTAGTATGTAGAAACACACCAGATTTCTTTATATTGATTTTGTATCCTCCATCTTCACCTCATTTATTAATTGTAGTAGATTTTTGGTGGGGTCTTTAGTGTTCTCTATACACAGTAGCTTGTCATCTGCAAATAGTGATGATTTAACTTCCTCCTTACCAGTTTGGGTGCCTTTTACTTCCTTACTTTTCTGCGGTTGTCGCAGCTAGGACTTCCAGTAGTACTGTGCTGAATAAAAGTGGTGAGAGTGGACAGCCTTACCTTGATACTGATCTTAGAGCAAAAGTTTTCAGTGTTTCATCATTGAGTATGATGTTACCTGTGAGATTTTTTTATATGACCTTTATTATGTTGAGATATGTTCCCTCCAAAACTACTTCATTGAGGGTTTTTATCATAAATGGATATTGTACTTTGTCATATGCTTTTATGCATCTTTTGATGTGATCACATGGTTGTTATTAGTCCTGTTGTTGATGTGATGTATCACATTGATTTGTGAATATTGAACCACACTGGCCTTCCTGGAATAAATCTCACTTAATTGTGGTGAATGATCCTTAAAGTGTTATTGAATGTGTTTTGCTAATATTTTGTTGAGGATTTTGGCATCTGTGTTTGTCAGAGTTATTGGCCTGTAGTTATCTTTTTTAGTGGAGTCTTGATCTGCTTTTGGTATCAGGGTAGTGTTGGCCTCATGGGATCAATTTGGAAGTTTTCCTTCCTCTTCTATTTTTTGGAGTAGTTTGAGAAGAATAGGTATTAACTCTTCTTTAAATGTTTGGTAGAATTTACTGTGAAGCCAGCTGGTCCTGGACATTTGTTTATTGGGAGTTTTTTTTTTTTTTTTTTTTTTTTTTTTTTTTTTTTTTTTAAATTACTGATTCAGTTTCATTACTAGTAATAAGTCTGTTTAAATTTTCTTTTTATTCCTGATTCCATTTTGGAAAATCATGTTTCTAGGAATTTACCCATTTCTTCTAGGTTGTGTAATTTGTTGGTATACAATTTTTCAAAATATTCTGTTGTAATTCTTTGTATTTCTGTGGCATCAGTTACTATTTCTTCTCTTTCATTTTTGATTTTATTTATTTGACTTTTTTTTTTTGACTCTTGATGAGACTGGTTAAAGGTTTATCAATTTCATCTTTTCAAATAACCAGTTCTTGGTTTCATTTCATTTCTATTGTTTTTTAGTCTCTTTCCTTAATTTTACTATTATCTAATCGTTATTATTTCCTTTCTTCTATTAACTTTAAGCCTTGTTCTTCCTTTTCTGGTTTCATTAGATGTAAGATTAGGTTGTTTGGGATTTTTCTTGTTTCTTGAGATAGTCTGGTTTGCTATAAACTTCCCTCTTAAAACAGCTTTTGCTGCATCCCAAAGATTTTGGACTCTTGTGTTTTCATTTCCATTTGTCTCCATGTATTTCCTCTGATTTCTTTGTAACCCATTGGTTGTTTAGTACCATGTTGTTTAGCCTTCTTGTATGTGTGGGGTTTTTTCCAGTTTTTGTTTTTAATTTGATTTCTAATTTCATACCATTGTAGTTGGAAATGATGCTTATTATTATTTCCGTCTTCTTAAATTTATTGAGCTCTGTTTTCTATCAACATGTGATCTTTCCTGAAGAATGTTTCATGCACACTTGAAAAGAATGTGTATTATGCTGTTTTGGGATGGGATGTTTTGTATATATCTGTTCAGTCCATCTGATTAAATGTGTCATTCAAAGTCACTGTTTCCTGTTTCCTGTCACTGTTTCAGATTTTCTGTCTGAATGGTCTATCCAATGATATAAGTGAGATGCTAAGTCCTCTACTATTGTATTTCTGTCAGTTTCTCCCTTTATGACTGTTAATATTTGCTTTATGTATTTAGGTGTCTCTTTATTGGGTACATAGATATTTACAATTGTTATATCCTCTTGTTGGAATGATCCCTTTATTATTATGCAATGCCCTTCTTTGTCCCTTTGCCGCAGTCTTTGTTTTAAAGTCTATTTTATCTGATATAAGTATTGCTATCCTGGCTTTTTTTCCCCCCTTATTCCATTTTCATGGAATATTGTTTTCCATCTCTTCACTTTCAGTCTATTTGTGTCTGTAGATCTGAAGTGTCTTGTAGGCTCATATAGATTTAGCATATAGATTAGTTTTTTCTTTTTTTTAATGTTTATTTATTTTTGAGACAGAAAGAGCGTGAATGGGGCAGAGAGAGAGGGAGACACAGAATCTGAAGCAGGCACCAGGCTCCAAGCTGTCAGCACAGAACCCGATGTGGGACTTGAACCGTGAGATCATGACCCAAGCTGAAGTTGGATGTCCAACAAACTGAGCCACCCAGGCGCCCCAGATGGGTCTTGTTTTCTTTTTTTTTATTTTTTTTTATTTTTTTTAAATGTTTATTTATTTTTTAGAGAGAGAGAGACAGAGACAGAGACAGAGCGTGAGAAGCGGAGGGGCAGAGAGAAAAGGAGTCACAGAATCTGAAGCAGGCTCCAGGCTCTGAGCTGTCAGCACAAAGCTCAACGCGGGGCTCGAACTCACAGACTGTGAGATCTTGACCTAAGCTGAAGTCGGATGCTTAACCGACTGAGCCACCCAGGCACCCTGGGTCTTGTTTTCTTATCCGTTATGTCACTCTATGTCTTTTGATTAGAGCATTTAGTCCATTGACATTTAAAATAATTATTGATAAGAATATACTTATTACCCTTTTGTTAATAGTTTTCTGATTTTTTTTTTTTATAGTTCTTTGTTCCTTTCTTCCTCTCTTGCTCTCTTGTGGTTTGATGGCTTTCTTTAGAGTTATGCTTGGATTCCTTTCTCTCTATGTTTTGTGTATCTGTTATAGGTTTTTGACTTGTGGTTGCCACTGGGTTGATGTATAATATCCTGTGTGTTTGACAATTTATATTATGTTGATATTTATATTAAGTCACTTAAGTTTGAACACATTTTGAAAGCACTAAATATTTACTTCGTTCTTCACATTACATATATAATGTCATAGTTTACATCCTTTTATTTTTTTTGTATCCTTTGGCTAATTTTTGTAGATATAAATGATTTTACTGCTTTTGTGTTTCATCTCCATACTGGCTTTATAAGTAATTAATCTACTGCCCTTAAAATACATTTGCTTTTACCTGTGAAACATTTTCCCTTCATAATATTCTTACATCTGGTTATATCTTTTGTTTCCCACTTAAAGAATTCCTTTTAAAATTTCTTGTTAGGCTGAGTTAATGATGGATGAACTTGTTTAACTTTTGTTTGTCTCAGAGACCGTTTATCTTTCCTTCACTTCTCAGTGATAACTTTGTTGTGTAGCGTATTCTTGTTTGTAAGGTTTTTTCCATTCAGCTCTTTGAATATATCATGCTACTTCCTTCTGGTCTACAAAGTTTCTGCTGAAAATTCAACTGATAGCCTTATGGAATTGCCCTTATATATAACATTTTTATTTTCTCTCGCTGCTTTTAAAATTCTCTATCGTTATTTCATTTTAATTATATTTATCTTGGTGTAATCCTCCTTGTATTCTTCCTGTTGGACGCTCTGTGTGCTGTCTGGACCTGGATATTTGTTTCCCCAAATTAGGAAAGTTTCCAGCTGTTATTTCTTCAAATAATTTTCTGCCTCCCTTCTATCTTCTCCTTGTGGGACCCCCTAATAATATGAATGTTATTTGTGGTAATGTTGTAGAGTTCCCTTAACCTGTTCTTCTTTTTTTTTTCTTACTTTTTTTCTTTTTGCTGTTCAGCTTGGGTGCTTTCTATCACTCTGTCTTCCAGATCGCTGATTTGTTCTTTTGCATCATGAGATCTGCTGTTGATTCCCTCTAGTGCATTTTTCATTTCAGTTATTGAATTTTTCAGCCCTGACTGGTTCTTTTTTTTATATTTTCCATCTCATGAAGTTTTCACAGAGTTCATGCACTCTTTTCTCAAGTCCAGGGAGTGTCTTTGATTGTTAGTTTGAATTCTTTATCAGGCATGTTGCTTACCTCTGTTTCATTTAGCTCTTTAACCATGATTTTGTCTTGTTCTTTCATTTGGGGTATATACTTCTGTCTCCTGATTTTGTCTAACTCTCTGTGTTTATTTCTGTGTATATTAGGTAGATCAGCTACTTCTTCTGGTCTTGAAGATAGTGGCCTGGTATGGAAAAGTGTCTTACAGCACAGTCCCTCCTGGTCATCAGAACTAGGTGCTCCAGGAGTATCCCCTACATGGGCTGCCTGTGCCCTACACTTGTGGCTGGGCCATCATAACCTTCATCCCAGCTAGCTGCAGTCACCTGCTTTACCTGCTGTGGATGCACTGGGCAGGATTTGCTCCCAGTGCTATTGAGAGGCCAGACTGAGGCTGCCATGGGCCAGTTGGTGGGTGGGGCTAGTGGTCAGCCTCACCACCTGCAGTTAGCCTCTATACCACAGCTGTAAGTCTCACTGAAGAGCAGGGCTTACTCCCTGTGCAGCCAACTAAGAGGCCTAGCTGCAGGAATTGCAGCTGTGCTCATGTTTGGGATTATTTACTCACCAACTCAGGGTTGGAGAACTATGGAGTGGGACAGGCCTGGCCAGTGCTACCTGTCAGGTGTGGCAGAGCTGGAGCTAATTTGCAGGGTTGCCTGCCAAAGCAGGCAGGTTGGGTGGGGCATGTCTGCAGGGTAGCACTGGGGCAGAGCTTGTGGCATTAGCGAGCTAGAAGGAGAGTGTTAGAACTGGCTCCCAGAAGCATCTCCTTAGTGGGGGAGGGAAGAAAAGTGGCACTAGCCAGCATTTTTCCCTGGGAGGAATCTGCAGATCCTGCCCTTCACGCACATACTCTGAGATTAGTCACTGAATTTCCTTCATGTATACCCCAGGTGCTTTTCAAACTGCCGCCTCTGTGCTGTGTCTAGGGCTGAGTTATTTAGTGTGCTGGCTCTTTAGGGGGGTGGGGGAGGGTGGGACTCTGTTTCCTATTGCCTTCAGTAGGAAACTCTCTTGGCGTTGCTGATTTTTAAAGCTCCCAGTGTTAAGTCAGATATTATAGGGACTCATCAGACACAGGGTTGCCCAGTGTGGGGTCTGATCTCGCTTCTCCATCCTTGTATTGCCTATCCTGTTTGTGGTTGGTCCCACTGGGGATTTGGTTCCCAACCATGTCTTTGCCCCCACCCCCCCCCCGCCCCCACCCTTTATATGTGGCCTTCTCTCTGAGACTAGCTAAGGAAGGTCTGTTTCCCTAGTCTTTAGGTCATTTTCAGAGTTAGTTTTGCTTAGATGTAGCTGTTGCCTTGGTGTGTCTCTGGGTCAAGTTTAGCATCCTCTTACTCTGCCATCTTTTCCACATTTGTCAGTTTTAATAGTCTTTTTCAAAAAAGTAACTTTGGCTTTCACTGTATTTTGTCTGCACTATTTAATATCTGTTTTATCTCATTTCATCTCTTTTCTTGTGAATTAATCAGTTCTTCCTATTCTAAGTTATAATTGACATTTTCAGGTGTAATTTTCCCTTGTTATGATTTTGTTACCTTCCATGAATTTTAATATTACTTTCATAATTTAGTTCCAAGCATTAATAGAATTTTTGTCCCCAGAATTTTGAAAGGAAATTCAATTTCGGCATACATAAATAAAAGTTTAGCAAGTGGTAAATATAAAGAAATAGTTTCACTGTCTTGTTAAACACATCAGTGTTACCTAATTGGATTTAATTTTGGAGATATGTGGGCTCTCAGATTTTAGGAGTGAGCAAATAAATGAAAAAAAAAACTTGCAGTAATTTAATTGAAACCTAAAATACACCCAAG
This sequence comes from Panthera onca, assembly GCF_046562875.1. Taxonomy (NCBI): domain Eukaryota; kingdom Metazoa; phylum Chordata; class Mammalia; order Carnivora; family Felidae; genus Panthera; species Panthera onca. The sequence goes on along the minus strand of NC_138346.1, from coordinate 172,914,099 downwards.
ATGTAAAACAGCTTCCATACCTTTATACTTTGCAATGAGAATTGATTTCAAAATGATTCCAAGGTATTGCAATAGTCTCAGTCTTGAAAGAATGAACTTGTTTGGTTAATAGTACCACATTTATCTTGGTGGGAAAAGAGATAATTTTTTTGAAGGTTTCAGCAGACTTGAAACTCTCCGTTACCCAGAAAATCCAGTTAAAGGAAATCCTTGCATTGCCTGTGCTTTCTCTACTTAACTCTTCCCCTCCCCCTCCCACTCCCCACCTAGTGGTCAGGTGCATACCAGAATCTGTCAGAATCTTTGTCCAGTTCTTGACTTCACAAATAAAAGAAAGATTTAGAGAACTTTCAGGAGTGTTCCAGGACAATCATTTAAGCAATAAAAATATTTGAAAATAATGTTTTTTTGGAAATTTGGAATTATATGGAAATTGTTTTAGCTGGAGAACATGCCATCAAAGTTGATTATGTAAATATATGAAACACCTTTTCTTATGGTTCTTCATTTCATATTGGGACAGACTTAACTTATTGCATGTGTGTTTGTGGTAAGGCATAAGGATCTCCTTGAGATGAGACTTGATGAATATTGAGTATGTGTTTATAGGAGGCTATATAAGTCCCTTCTTTGAAAGCCTTCCTGAAATGAACTACATAGGTGGTAAGATTTAATTCTCTGGGCTGAAGATTTAACATTCATTTAATATGTATGAATTCATCCCATAATACTGAACACCTAAGAAGAGGGAAGAAATTGTCATAATTGTTTTAAGATTAATCATAATTTCTTCTTTTTCTTCTTATAAGAAAAGTAGAGGTTTTCTTCTTTAGGAAAAATAAAACATTTAAAATTTGGACATTTTAATTCTGCTTATATAATTTTGGTGGACTTATTTCTTGTGGAAAAATATACTTGCATAAAGAATATGTGTGGTAAATGACCTTTTATACTATTAATTGAATGGCTAAAGTAACATAGAAAAGAGTAGATTCTTTTTATCATATCTTTTTTTTTTAAATCACAGAACATATTCAAAATATAATGACATTGGAAGAGTCTGTTCAACATGTGGTCATGACTGCTATTCAAGAGGTAAGTTTTTATCATTTCACATATGTATGAAAATCCTAAACCTAATGACACAAAAATTATCACATAAATCTTATGGATGTATATTTTTCTACTTGTATAAACTTGCCCTTTGCAGCAGGTTTATTTACCTTAAATTAGTGTGCCTTCCTTTCTTTTCTTTCTCCAAAATATCTTAAAAAGACTTCAAGTCCAATTTTAGTACTTCTGTATTTTAAAAGATAAGTTAATATTGTCAGGTTCCCTTTTTTTTTTTTTTAATGTTTATTTATTTTTGAGAAAGAGAGAGACAGAGCACAGCAGGGGAGGGGCAGAGAGAGACAGAGACACAGAATCCAAAGCAGGCTCCAGGCCCCCAGCTGTCAGCACAGGGCCTGATGTAGGGCTCCAACTCACAGACCATGAGATCATGACCTGAGCCAAAGTCAGACACTTAATGACTGAGCCACCCAGGTGCCCCTGTCAGATTCCCTTAAATAACTTCACCTAAGCAGGATAAACAACCTCTGACCAGATAAGAATCTTTATTTTTTCTTTTTTTTTCTGCCAATTAGAGTAGTCTTTCTTGAAATTTTAAAGCATGTGTGTAAATATATCTTACATTCATTTTCTGAATGGAGAAACTGTGAGCAAATATGGTGATAGGTTTGGGAGTTAGGTAGCCTGGGTTCAAGTGAATCTAGATGTGTAGGTTGAACCAGAATGGTTCAGAATTCATGTGGTACATGTTGATTCTTAACATCAGACTGAAGTGCAGTGTAGAGGATGTCCAAGGGGAGGTAGAATGAGGAATTAGTGAGTACAAGCAGTTTGACAGGGGCATGATTTGGAAGGAGGCATCTCACCGGAGGTTAGCAGTGTGTGCTCTGAGTTTGCATTGTTGACTTGAATTTAAAGCATCATAGTACAGGGGCGCCTGGGAGGCTCAGTCAGTTAAGCATCTAACTTCGGCTAATGTGATCTCACGGTTTGTGGGTTCGAGACCTGCATTGGGCTCCGTATTGACAGCTCAGAGCCTGGAGCCTGCTTTGGATTCTGTGTGTCCCTCTCTCTCTGCCTCTCCCCTGCTATCTCTCTCTCTCTCTCTCTCTCTCTCTCTCACAAATTGAATAAATATTAAAATAAAAACGAAAAAAAAAATTAAAGCATCACAGTACTTATGTCTGTGTTTCATATACAAAAAGGTTACTTTTATAAGATTTTTTTTTCCATATAATTGTAACTCCTACTTTTAAAATGACTTCTCAAATTAGGAATTTTGCTATATCACTCATTTAAAGGCTATATTTTAAAAGTGTTAATTTTATGGGACAATCTTTTTTTTTATTATTTGATGTGTTCAGTGTTATTCAGTAGTTCATCTTTTAGAACTTAGATTACAATTTTTCAGTATACAAGTATTTTAAATTTATCTGTGCATTTCAAGTACACTTTACTCCTGATGTCCCCACTGATGTAATAGTTGAAATGTTGTGTTATTTAGCTTAAGTCTCTAATAAAGTTTTTATTTAAATAATATTCTAAGGATCATCAAGGAAAACTAAATATAAAGCATTTTACTGCCCTTTTAAGTAAACTTATTTTTACTTCATAACTTAGTCTCTTTATTGTACTTAACATTGCTACTTTAATTTCCTAGTTGATGAGTAAAGAAATAGTGAGCTGTCCCACAAATGATGCTGTCGGAGAATTAGAGCAACAGGTAAGTATCTTAGTATGTGGGGAGAGTATTGAAAACAGACATGCAGTTCCTTAGCCGATTACTATCATAAGGCTTACATAGGCAAACATATGCAAGAATATTCTCCTCCATGAAATGTAGCTTGTTTATCCTATAATATCTCAATTGAATATTATTATGATTTCCTTCATGAATGCAAGTAGTGTTGGTTTCCAAAAGTTTTTATGATCATGTTCAGAGATGAGTGACATTGCACTTTTCTTCCAAAACTTCTGATATATATGTGGCTCATGCTAGATGATTGCACAGTTAAGTAGCAGACAGTTGAAAAAATTCTGCTAAGTTGTCATTTATCTAATATGATAATTTTTGTCATGTTGCTGTCCTCTCTCCTGATTGTGAAGAAACAGCTCCATGACCCTGCGCTCAAGTCCCCTTTCTCCAGTTCTAGGTTCTCTTGCATTCTGGTTCACACGGGGGAGGGCACTCTCCTGGGCTGTGGGGAGGGGCACAGGGACAGGCCGTTGCATCTAGCGCTTTTCCTGCTCTACTTTGGAACACCTGTTTTTCATGAGTGTCACCAGGCATCTCACCAAGTATTCCAAACTAAAATTTTCCTAAGAAATTTCTATTTGAATTTAAACACTGTGTTTTTTCTAAGTTTTGTGTAATGAAATTAAACAACATCCTCTAGTATTCTGCTGTTTGAACATTTCATAAGGAGTGATGCGTGAAAGGGGAAAAGGTTAGCGCACCGTGTCACAAGGCTGGAAGAGGCCCTCTGGCCTGCCAGCACACAGCTAAGGCCTTGTCACCCCCTTCAGGGCATCTAACCATCGTTTTGTTGTTGAATCACTGTATGATGTATGTCACTAATATGACATTCTATGTTAGTGATACTTCAGGTTTTTTTTTAAAAATGCACATTGAACCAGAAAACAAATTTTTTTTTATGAAGATTTACCTAAAATTTTATTTCTGTGGGACCTTTGCTTTAAATATTAATGAGACGGTGTAAATATTCACACAGAAACAACAAACTGAGACTTATTTGTTAATAGATAAAATTTTCTAATGTTTTTGTTTAAATTCCAGTTCGTTGACATACAGTGTAACATTGGTTTCGGGTGTACAATTTAGTGATTCAATTCCATGCCACACCCGGTGCTCACCACAAGTGCTCTCCTTAATCCCCACCACCTGTTTCCCCCATCCCCCCACCCACCTCCCCACTGATAACCATCAGTGTGTTCTCTGTAATTAGCTTATAAAACTTAGCACCCAAAAAACAAATAATCCAGTTTAAAAATAGGTAGAAGACATGAATAGGTATTTTTCCAAAGAGGACGTGCAGATGGCCAACAGACACATGAAAGGGTGCTCAACATCCCTGATCATCGGGGAAACTCAGACTAAAACAATAATGAGTGCCCGTCTTTACTGCAGCATCCATGCAGCTGAGCTCTGTTAGAGAAAAGCACAGCCATTTATTTGAATTGAGGTCACTATAGATGCATGATTTCCATCTGCAGTTAGGTCTTCCTCATTGTTTTATACTAATCAGCACCTTCTCCTGTGACCAAACACCTTTTTCACACAACTGTCCATTTGCGTCTGGTCACCCTCTTAAAATCTTCCCCCTCACTCTGACTACTAGTTGCTTATTTATTGACTGTCCACTACATCCCAGAGACCCTGTGCCGACTGCTTTTCCTATGCTGTCTAATTTGCATAGTAACCCTAGAAAAGTTCAAATGGAGACTTAAAGAGAGTAGATTTGTTGATAAATTTGAATGTCCGTGTCTATGTGTCCATACACATATTTTTGAACTTGTGTCAGAACACATCTTTCTAAGAATCAGAACGTTTTCTGTTTCAGCTTAAAAGGGCCTTGGAAGAACTTCAAGAAGCACTAGCGGAAAAGGAAGAACTGAGGCAAAGGTGCCAAGAACTGGATATGCAGGTGCAGAAGAGAAACCCATCCGAGGGAAACTTCCTCTTTAAGTTTACGGAGGTTTTATTGTAAATAATTCATTGGCACAGTGGCTCGGAGGAGGGGTTCCATTCCAGGGAGGGAAATTTTAACGTGTTTGTTATAGGCTTGAACATTCAAGCATGAACTTCCTAGTTACTTTTCTCTTTGAGTTGAAAATTGGTGATTATTTCTTTGAGAAAATCATTTTAATTGTGGAATTTCAAGTATTTAGATGAGCCCTTAGTTTCTTTTGTAAAAAGGAGAAATTCAAGTATCTACTGCATAGAGCGAATATTTAAATGAGGTCATTTATGGAAGTATTTAGAAGTGCTTTTCTCCCCTTCCCCATTAAATGCAGGTACCAAGTTTGTTTTGCTAACATGTACATGTATCTGAATCCATGTGTATATAATTCTTATATTCACATGTATGTACATGTTAGCAAAATAAACGGCATGAGAGACAATAGTTAACGTTTAATAGGGTAGATGGTCACACTAGCCCACCTATATTCAGATGGTTGTATCCTCTCAAACAAATTACTTAATTTCTTTATAGTTCAGTTTTCTCTCTTGAGAAGTGTTGTGATAATAGTGTGTTTCTCCCAGAGTGTTTTTATGAGGATTAAATGAGTTACTATGCATTAAGCACTTAGAGTAGTACCTGACGCACATAAGCACTATGTGTATTTGCGCGTATTGTTGTTATTGTTATCTGAAAAGTGCAAATGCACAAGTTATGCAGTAAGTCTTAAAAAATTATGCAAAAGGGTAAGTGTACTTGCATAATGTGCTAAATGTAAATTGCACGTTTTTGTTCAAATAATGAGTTACATAAATAATTTACTCTCTGAAAAGTAAGAAGACAAGGAACAAGGGTTGTGAGAGCATCATCCTGGCTTGATGAGATAAAGATCTAGACTGACAGGGCTGCGTAATATTTCTAATCCGTAAAGGCTTGCACATAAGGAAAAGAGAAGTGACTAGGTCACGGTGACTCAACTACTTAGTACAGTGACAGCACTGCAGTTCTGGTCTTTTAACGTCATTCTTTAAAAAATCAGTCCCTTTGTGTTTGAACAAAGTTAATGTTTATATTTGAACAAAGCCAGTACCTCAAAATTAGGGGGCTTTCTATATGTTCTTCTTTCATGTTTCTTGGCCACAGTTATGTCACATGTTACAACAAATGCATACACATATACAAAGCATCTGAGATGTGTTATTGCCAAATAGGATCTTATTCACCTGCCAGAATACCTGATATAAAGAACAGAGGATTGAATCATTCAGGCCTTAGCAGTCTTATGTAGGATCTCTGTACATTTTCTAGAAATTCTTATTTGATAAAGAACACAAAATTCTATGTTAGAAGATGTGTTTGTTATACATAGTGAAGAGCATGTGATCACCTGATTTTAGCAGTAAAGTACAGACAACTCAAGTTTTTGATTCTAGTATTAAAACAGAATCAACCCTCAGATTATCTGCACACAGGAAATGAATGATTATATAATAGAACAAAAAGTAATTAATTAACAACATAGAATCCACATAGGTTCACATGACATATATCCCAATTTTATAAGGCACATTTTTTTTCATTTTTTTTAATGTTTATTCATCTTTGAGAGAGACAGAGACAGAACACGAGCAGGGGAGGGGCAGAGAGAGAGGGGGGTGTAGAATCCGAAGCAGGCTCCAGGCTCTGAGCTGTCAGCACAGAGCGCTATGTGGGGCTCGAACCTACAGACTGTGAGATCATGACCTGAGCTGAAGTCGGACGCTCAACCGACTGAAACACCCAGGCGCCCCATAAGGGAATTTGTTTTTGAGAAATCTTTACTTTTAATCATATGTTACTTGAGAGTTGTTTTTGAATTGGGGCAGAGGGGATTGTTTTAATACCTGACCAAATGTAGCAAAAAAAGAAAAATAAGCTGCATAGAAATGCACCAAGGACAGGTAAACAAGAAAAAGGACATAACTTGTGAAGTCAAAAAACCGACAGTCAAGGAAAGAAGCAGGCATGTGACGTTGACAGAAGTGCTGCATAGCGAGTATCTGTTCTCCTTTCCTCATCCCTGACCCACGCAGGGGGATCCACGGGAATCTCGATACTTCTCCCTGCGGTCTACACAGTCAGGAGAGTCACCCTTCGATTCTTTTGTTTTCTTTCACTGGACTGGGGAGGAGCAGCTAAGACACTACGGGCCTGACTCCTGATAGAAGCAGTCTGTAGAGCTACACACTGACTGGGGAGAGGGCTGATGTCCAAAGGATTTCCTCCCTGGGAATGGGAGACACTGCTCAGCACTCTGGTGGAAGGTATTTAAACCTCAGAAGTGAGAGTGTAGCCCAGGTGTCGTAAAGACTGCGCCTTGCCTCAGCTTGCCCCCTCCTTCCCTGACCATTCCCAAGGCTGTAGAGTGGTGTGGAGGGAGCCATAATGAGAGAGGAAGGCACACTGGATCTTCAGTAGAGTGGAGACGTGTCAAGGAGTCTTCAGTCCATACTGGAACATCTGGTGTATCCTGACTGCCAACAAAGCACGAGTTAGATGGAAAGAATAGAAGCGTGACATCCGTGCAAACAGTGCAGACTAAAGTGCACGTAAAAGACTTCAGCCAAGCTTAGAAAAATAATGTTTGCTTCACGTTGTGGAACAGCTTCCTCAGAACACATCAGTAAAATAGATGGGGCGTGAAGACAACAAAGTGAGGTTTAAAAGAAAATTGCAGATGCACAGAAACTAATCACCGAATAATGGGAAACACTAGGCTTTATCCTAGGTAAGCCATTGAACTTCATGAATAGGAGAAGAACGAGTCCTTGGTTGTTCAGGTAGAAGAGGCAAATCACCCACAAAGACCAGACCATCAGTCTTCCCTACAACTTCAGTACCAGAATTTGGAAGAGCAGTATCTACCGAGTGCTTAGGGAAGCCGCATCGTGGCCAGATGAAGAGCTCAGATGCAGACTCACGAGCTGTTCTTGAAAAAACTGCTTGTTGACGGAGTCTAGCTAGCAAACATGTTTTAATCGAAATAAAGAATGCAAGAGTGGAGATTCTGTGGGGAAGGATCTGGTGAAGCTTGAATCCTTTCAAATACAGAACTGTGTTGGTTCTGTGCAAATTATGGTCATAAATTCTGATTCAGTAAATCAGGAAGCAGGTCTGATTATGTGTACTTAAAAAAAAAAGAAAGAAGAACTCCACGTGATATTTGGATGTGAAGTTTTGAGGAACTCCATTCCAATCAGGATATTATGGGACCTTCAGGCAAGTTATGACGTTTGCCAGTAGCTCTTATTCTGCCCTTCCAGCCACCATTCGTGACCCCCGGCAGCAGTCGGATGCAGTCCTTCACTTGCTGCGGTAATAATGCCATAGCAATGGTCACCCGTTCTTGCCTGGGGTACGTTAGAGAAGACATGCTCCTGTCCACCATTGTACAAGATACGTTTATATCTGAGGCAGTGATTTTCAAACTTTAATGGGATGACATTTTTATTTATTTATTTTTTTAAGTGGGCTTCGTGCCCAGTGCAGAGCCCAATGTGGGGCTTGAACTCATGACCCTGAGATCAAGACCTCAACTGAGATCATGAGTTGGATGTTTAACCAACTGAGCCATCCAGGCAACCCATATATTTGTTTAAATAAGCAAATAGGACACAAGTGTTACATTAAATCTGGGTAATGTAAGAAAATGGCGTGGTTTTTTTTTTTTTTTTTTAGCTTTTTGAATTTTTCTGTCTCATTTTTAAATAATTTGACACAGGAACAAAGGAGAGAGAAACAAAGAAATAGAGAAGAAAAATAAAAACAGAGAAGGATAAAGGCAGGTACATAATGAACCTATGGAACTTGTTAAAGGAGATGTGTAGAACCACCACTGGACATTCTGTGTCATAGATGGGAGGGAGGGTGTGCAAGGAATTTGCATGTTTACTACCTTCTCCTTCACGTCTGTGGCTGAAGGTAGCTCTGGAGCCACACTGTGAAACATGGATAGGACCCAGGTTGGTTACACACCAGGTGTTGAAAACTGAATTTGCCCTTACCTACCTTATTTACGTGGTTCTTACACAGGTTGGAAGACTGAGGGCATTGTTTCTCTTTTGTGGATCTTTTTGTGACACCCTCTTCCCTCCAGCTAGAATGAGATTTTCTTTTCTTTGTGTCCCATCTCCTACCCTATGGTATGTTTCCACCAAAGCACTTTGAACATTTCCTGTTGTGTAATTATTTACATTTTTACTATAAGGATGCTAAGGGTACAAACTCTCCTCCTTTCTCATATCTCAGTCATTTAGGGTTGTACATGACAGGTAATAGTCACTAAACTGCTTGCATGGCAAGGATAGATGCATGCATTGAATTTAGGGAGAAAAATTGCTTTCTCCCGTAGTCTTCCTGGGAAGACTTTTCTGAGCCTTTGTGTTGGTCATTGCCCATTGGTCATTGTGTTGGTCGTTGTGTTGGTCAAAGGCAAGTATTTGTAACTTGCCTATACGGTGTTGAAGGCACTCACTTGCTTTTAATTTCCTATTAGTAGCTCACTGTGTCGGTATACAGCCTCCTTCCCATAACTGGGTTGAATTAATTACATCTATTGAAAAAACAATCGCAAACCTATGTAGTAATATGTTGAAAATCATAATAGGTCAACTTTTTTTCAAAGGAAGCTTAATATAATCATATGTAAACTTCTGGTCTTACATATGACCAGGTTACAGCCTTTTTAAAAGGTTTTAAAAGATGTTTTTAAATGGAAAAGAAAAAGAACTGAAGCAAATCATGTTTGTTGCATTAATATGTAAGTAAAGTGAAAATGTATCAGGTACTGGTATCGATGTGATTCTAAATTTTTAGCCATTTTAAATGATAAGCAAACAGTCTCAATGTGCAAATGAATTTAGTTCAGCTTTTTGTTACTGATTCATTAACCAAATAATGTGCTTGTCTCTGAAGACATGATATGTAACTGATAATTTTCTGCTGTGAACCTAAAATAACTTTGTGCATGTGTGTGTATTTTAGCTTATTAGGTAACAGCATCCTAATAGTAAATTTATAACTAAAAGAGGAACAAATTAATTTTTCAAAGCTTATCAGTACATCAGACTTTAAAGACTTAGAAAAATTTTCTTACCGAAACTAGGGCAAGCATAACATTTTGAAGATATTCTCCTTGTATGTTTTAACTCGGTTTTCTCTGTAGTAATCAAATTACTTTGATTTCTTTTGTTTGACTCAAACATCCTAGACCCCAAATTCCAGCTTTGGAAGGATCCTTAGAAATTATGTTGTCTGATTGACCAAGCTAATTTAATGGCTTGGTCACATAGCAGTGTGGGGCTCTGGACTCTTAAGTTTTTTTTGCTATTGATGCTTATATTTGTGTATTTGTTTTTTAGGTGACTGCACTTCAAGATGAAAAGAACTCATTAGTTTCTGAGAATGAGATGATGAATGAAAAACTTGACCAGTTGGATGGATCTTTTGATGATCCAAATACAATGGTTGCAAAAAAGTATTTTCATGCACAGTTACAACTAGAACAATTACAGGAAGAAAACTTCAGGTAGCATTTTTAGTAAAAACCATTCCATGGATTTCTGTTAAACCAGGAGTTAAGAAGTCCTATCAGTGATGAATTATTAAGCATTTTATAGTGTGCTATAGCATGCTATAACTTTATAGTATGCTTAGAACACTGAAAATAGAAGCTCTGAAAATATCAAATGGTGTAAATAGTTCCTGCCTTCATGGGCTTGCAATCTAGTTAGGCAAGTGGGATATGTGTATAAAAAGAAAACAATTCAAAATAACTTGTGATTAGGGCCAAATAAAGGCCATAGGCAAGTCCAATAGGAGTTTAAGGGAATGACTGCTGAGATCTGGGGGGAATGGGGTGTTTCTTACATAGGAGAAGGAACCTGATAATAAATGGAAAAAATGGAAATCTTAACCTAAAGAGGTGCTTTCTATTTAAATTTTTGTATTTTTTCTTTGAAAAAAAATGTGGTGTACATCTTTATTTTTTATTTATTTTTTTAAATGTTTTTTAATGTTTATTTATTTCTGGACAGAGCATGAGTGGGGGAGGGGCAGAGAGGGAGGGAGACACAGAATCTGAAGCAGGCTCCAGGCTCCGAGCTGTCAGCACAGAGCCTGACACGGGGCTTGAACTCACAAACCGTGAGATCGTGACCTCAAGCCGAAGTTGGTCGCTCAACCTACTAAGCCACCCAGGCGCCCCACATCTTACCTTTAATAAACGCTGTCTCTTGTGTGCTAGTAGCCTGGCCTTGGACTATATAAGGCCTTGAGAAGAGGCACTCTAATTGTACTGTATGTATTTTTTGTTACTTTTTTAAAATATAATTTCAAACAAACACAGTAACAGTTGCAAGAATAGCACAAAAAACTCCTTTATATCTTTTGCTCAGATTCTGCAGTGGTTTGGCAGTGTTTTACATTTGTTTTAGCGGTCTCTCTACATATTCTTACAGATGCATATATTTTTTCCTGAACCACTTGAGAGTACACTGGAGACGTGCACTTTTATCCCTGTATACTTTGGCATACATTTCCTAAAACAAGAATACCTTCTTATAAACCACAGTGTAGTGATTAAAATTAGGGAATTTGCCATTGATACATATTACCATCTAATCCACAGATTGTATTCAAATTCCAGTAGTTGTTTCATTGTCCTGTAGAGCTATTTTTTTTCCCGTTTCAGAATCCAATCCAGGATCATGCACTGCATTTAGTATTATTCTTACTCAATGGACTACACATCCATTACTGTCATCAGTTATTTGATGCTGGAATTATCCCAGATTCGACCACTGGGAATCCTTTCAATTGGCCCCTGTGTCCTTTCCAACCTGTCGCTATCCTTTGAGCACGTTCTTACTTTCCTGCACAACAAAATATTCTAGACTCATTCTCCTTCTTTCCAGACTCTGCAGTCAGCCATTTCTCCAAGGATTTTTAATTCCTTCTAGTGGAGAATGTTATTTAGAAACAAAGACCTGTGCTCCAAATGAGTGTTTTGGTCCTTGCTTCTAGGCCACTTTGGAGTACAGAGCTAGGAAATACACTAGCACAGGTTCCTACGACCGATGTTCACACTTGCCTGTGTCCACACGCTGGAATATACACATGTCTGCATTTATTCTGTTTCTCAGTATGAACAGTGAGTTCATATTGACATCTTTCCTTTTAGTCCCCTGTCTTCGGGGTTCATTCTGATCTGCATTTCCATATTGTCAACTCCTCCAGTGGTGAGAAACCTGGCTCCCATTTTCCTGAACATATATTCTCATATACTTAATCCTAAAACACATAGAAAGCAATTTAAGAATTGCAGTCTTACCTTTTTAATACAAAATATTATTAGACTTCAGTATGTTTATGGTTCTTTTACAAGGTAACATTTACATGTTGTGAAATGAAGAAATACTGCGTCCAATTTAATGTGCTAACAACAGCATACATTTGTGTTATCACACTTTTATCAATATATGGTTCATTTCAGTCACTGAAAAAAGTTCTTTTATGCTTCTTCCCAGTCAACCCCTACCTCCCAGAGGCTAATTACTCTTCTGAGTAGTTTTCGGCATTGATTAGTTTTCTCTAATCTAGAGCATCATATAAATTGAATAATGCAGCATGAACTTCTTGGTGATTGGCTTCTTTTGCTCAGCATTTTTGTGAGCTTCATTTATGTTTTGAATGTATCTGTAATTCATTATTTTTTATTGCTAAATAGTATTCAAATATTTGGAATTATTCTACATTATACCACACTTTTATTTATCCATTTCCCTTTAGATGGGCATTTTGGGTTTCCCAATTGGGGTTAATATAAGTAAAACTAGTCTGAACATGATAATACAAGACTTTTTAAAGACATACGTTTTCTTATTTCCCATTGGTAAATACATACAGCAGTATTGCTGAGTTACGCACTAGCTGTTTAATTGTAAAAGATACTGCCAAACCGTTTTCCAAAGCGGCTATAACATTTTATACTCTATGAGCAGAGTTTGCTGCTTATTGCTCTAGTTGTTCTGTCTGGTAGGATATTTTGTTCTTATCTGTCTTTTTAACTTTAAACATTTCAGGGAAAATGTAGTAGTATTTCATTATGGCTTTAATTGGCATTTTTCTGACAACAAATGATGTGATAAGCCCCTTTTCAAGTGCTTATTGGCAATATATCTTACTTTGTGAAGTGTCTCTTCACACTGTTGAGCTGTTTTTAAATTGGGTTGTTTGTCATTATCAATTTGTTGTAGGAAGTTTTAAAAATTTGGATACAAATCGTTTTGTCAGATATATGCGTAGTAATATTTCACTCATTCTTTGACTTGCCTTTTCATTTTTTAAATGGGGTCTTTCAAAGAGGAAAAGTTTTTAACTTAGATGATGTCTGATTTGTCAATATTTTTAATATTAGTGGTTTTTTGTGTATTGTCCAAGAAATCTTTGTCTACTTCCATGCCATGAAGATACTCTCTATTATGCTCTTCTAGAAACTTCACAGTTTTATCTTTTACATTTAAGGCTATAGTCCATTTTGAATTGTTTTCTAAAACAATGGTGTAAGGTATGGAGGTCAAGCTTTATTTATTTTTATTTTTTATTTATTTTGTTATTTTTTAAAGTTTATTTACTTATGTTGAGAGGGAGAGAACATGAGCAGGGAAGGGGTGCGGGTAGGGAGAGAATACCAAGCACGGCTCTGTGCTGAGAGCACAGAGCCCAGCACAGAGCTTCATCTCATGAATGGTGAGATCATGACCTGAGCCAGAATCAAGAGCTGGACACTTAACCAACTGAGCCACCCAGGCGTCCCTATTTTTATTTTTGTTTTCCATATGGATATCTAGTCGTTACAGTTGGATCATTGAAGATATTTTAATTTTACTCCAAATTGCTTTGTATCTTCATGAAAAATGGTATCATAAAATTGGGTTCATCTTCTGGACTCTCTAGTTGTTTTCTATTGGTCAGATTGTCTTTATGCCTGTATGATGTGGTCTTGATTACTTTAGCTCTAAAGTAAGTTTAAAATCAGGTAGTATAAGTATTCCAACTTTGTTCTTTCTTTTCAAAATTTGTTTTGGCTATTCCAAGTCTTTTTGCATTTTCACATCTGTCAGTCAATTTCCATTTAAAAAAACCTTCTGTGATTATGATTTAGGTTCTGTAAAATTGATATCTTAACTATATTGAGAATTACCGTCTATGAACATGGTATCTTCATTTATTTAAGTCTTTAGTTTCTCCCAGCAATATTGTGTTGTTTCTAGCAGAGAAGTTTTGTGTTTTGTTAACTTTATTCCCATGTAGATGCTATTACCAATACAATTAAAATTATTCTGAAAAGTGGCTGCTAATATGTACAATTAATTTTTATATATTGAAACTCAAGCTTTTATTTTGAAACTTTTATGTCTTCTGAAACTTTTATGTCTTCACTTATTGATTCTAGAAAATGGTTTATGTAGAAAATTCTAAGGCATCCATAGTCATCTAATCTATTAATAGAGCTTTACATCTTCCTTTTAATTTCTGCCCTGTATTTATTTTTCTTGCATTGAACAAGAGAAGACATCTTACTTTATTCCAGGTCTTAGGGGGGAAATGTTCAATTAAGTACCATCAAGTATAATACTTGCTGTAAAGTTTTATAATGTGTTTTTTTTCTGTTTGAAGGAATTCCCCTTTATTTCTGGCTTGCTAAGAGTTTTTATTACTAATTGTTGATTTTTGTCAAATGATTTTTCTACATCTTGAAATGACAGTGTGGTTTTCTTTTTCATTCTTTCATTATGATTGTTGTATTTTTTGATTGTTGAACAATCTTATATTTCAGGGTTAGACCACTTTGGTCATACTTATTCTGCATATATATTAACTAGATTCAGTTTGCTTATAGATTGAGAGAATTTTTTTTTTTTTTTTGGTTGTCTTCATAATAGATACTGGTCTATAACTTTTTTTCTCATGTAATGCCTTTTTTTTAGGTTGTCAGAGTTCTGCTAGTCTCATAGAATAATTGGGAAGAATTCTCTCTGTTTTCTGAAAGAGTTTATGTGTGAATGATATTAAACAATCTGAGCCTATGGTTTTCTTTGTGAAAGGGCTTTTAATGACAATATAATTTCATCAGTGCTCATAGGGCTTCTTAGATTTTCTGTTTCATCTATGTCAGTTTGATAAGTTGTGCTTTTCAAGGTATATGCTTACATTTAAGACGTTGAATCTATTGGCATAAAGTTGTTCATAATATTCTTTCATTGTCCTTTTAATGACTGTAGGAGCTATACTGATGCTTGCTTTTTCATTCCTGGTATTGGTAATTTGTATTTTTTCTCATTTTTCTTGATCACTCTTACTAGGGTTTCATCAATGTTATTAATCTATTAACTTTATTAGCTTTCCGTATTATTAGTTGTACATCTCTGTTCTTTCTTTCTTTCCTTTTATTTACTTTGGATTTAATTTGCTCTTCTTTTCCTAGCCTCTTAAGGTTGAAATTTGGATTGATTTTAAGACTTTCTTCATTTCTAATATATAAGCCTTTAAAATTGTAAATTCTCCTCCAAGCACTGGTTTAGCCACGTTCCCCAAATTTAACTGGTTGTCTTTCTGTTGTTATTCTGTCTGAATTATTTTCCAATTTCCTTTGTGATTTCTTCCTTGACTTTTGGGTTGTTTAGAAACATGTTGTTTAATTTCCAAGTATTTAAGGCTTTTCTAGACTTCTTATTGTGACTGATTTCTAATTTAAGTCTCTTATGGTTAGAGAACATATTGCATGGGATTGCAGTCTTTTGATATTTATTAATACTTATTTTATTGCTCATCATGTTTCATTGTGATTAGTGTTACATGTGCACTTGCAAAAATGTGTGTTCTGTCATTTTTGACTGACATGTTCTATACATGTCAACTGAATCATGTTGGTTAATAATGTTCAGATCTCTTCTGTATTTTTATGTTTAGTTTTTTGCTTTTGTTTTTGTTTAGTTCTGTCATTCATTAGAGACTGGTATTAAACAATGATTGTGGATTTGTGGATTTCTACCCTTGATTCTATCAGTTTTTGTTTCATGTATTTTAAAACTATTTTTAGGTATATATATACGTTGATGATATGGCTTTCTAGTAATTGACCCTTTTATAATTATGAAACATTTCTTTGATAATACTTTTTTTGTCTTGAAATTTATTTTGTTTGATGTTACCATAACCACCCCAATTTCCTTTGCTTACTGTTTTCATGGTGTTTTTAAATCCTTTTACTTTTAATCTGTGTCTTTATGTTTATAATATCCCTTGTATAATTAATGTATATTTGAGCTTTTTTTGTTTAGTCTGATAGTCTCTGCCTTTTCAATTGGTGTGTTTAACCTATTGGCCTTTTATGTAATTTTTGTTATGGTTGTATTTAGGTCTGTCAATTTGCTGTTTTTCATTTGTCATATCTATTCCTTTCCTTTATCTTCCTTTCCTGCATTCTTTTGGAATCAAATATTTTTTTTTAATATTTGATGTTAAACACTGTATTGCCTTTTTCCTTTTTTTTTTAAAGTTTATTTATTTTGAGAGAGAGAGAGAGAAAAAAAAAAACAAAAAACGAACGAGTGGGGGAGGAGCAGAATCCCAAGCAGACTCCTTACTGTCAGTGCAGAACCTGACATGGGGCTCAAACTCATGAACTGTGAGATCATGACCTGAGCTGAGTTCAAGAGTCAGAGGCTTAACTGAGCCACCAGACTTCCCCATCTTCTTACTTTTTGTTTTTACCATAGAGTTTGAGGTATTTATCCATAACTTACCATAGTCTACTTAGAGTTAATATTTTACCATTTCACACGCGATGTATATTTTTGAGTAATTATATATCTATACATTTTCTCTTCACCTTTTGAGATTAAAACCCCTTTTAGAACTAGTGATAACCAAGCACCATATTTCAGAAGTGAAAATGAAAATTCAGGACATTAGTTTATTCTCAGCCAGTTTTAAATCCGGGAGCCAGAAGTGTCTTATTCTTTTAGTCTTTCTTTTGAGTGTAGAATTTTAAAGAACATTTTAAAAGTATGTCTTGCTAAGCTCATGTCTCAGTAAGAAAACAAATAATGGAAATTACATTATAAATACTTATTTTGTTTATGCAAGGCTTGAAGCTGCGAAAGATGATTATCGTGTTCACTGTGAAGAACTTGAAAAGCAACTAATTGAATTTCAACATAGGAATGATGAACTGACTAGTCTTGCTGAAGAAACAAGAGCCCTGAAAGATGAAATAGATGTCCTTAGGTATGCCATGTCTGAATATAATTATGTCGCTTCTAAGTTATTAGTCATTTCAGTATTCCATATTTTAATCAGGGATTCGTAGGGTTATTTCTACATATCAAGTACTGATCAGTTTTTTCCAGGCTCCTAGTCTTTACTTAATTTATGCTTGTTGATAATAATTGCAGTTTAAGGATAATATTCAATCTTTGTTAGCACAATTTCATATTAGAATTTGTAAACCCAAAATGATACCTTTTTCTTTTTTTGAGAGAGATAGAGAGTGAGCACACGCACAGCCAGGGAGGGGCAGAGAGAGAGAGAGAGAGAGAGAGAAAGAATGGATTTCAAGCATATCTGACAGCACAGAGCCCGATTGAGGCGGGGGGGGGGGGGGGGGGAGTGATATCTTTTTCTTAAGATTGTGTGAACTGAATTACTTTTAGATACGTTTAGCTTCATCTCCTTGTACTCATTAGTTTATTTTGTGAACTTTTTACATGAGGGAAAGTATTCTCACAATCCATATTTCGGCATTTGATATAAAATAGATATAGGTAAGTATCTTAACATTTATTTCAGGGTTATCCCAAGGTTCTCTTACTGTCTTTGACAATATAAAATTTATATTTAGCTTTTCCTATGAATTGTTAGTCAAGCAAACAGACTATCCATATGCTCTTTATATTTTCTGTTAAATTTTCTTTTTTAAAAAAATTTGTTAAATGTTTTATTTACTTTTGAGAGTCAGAGAGAGAGACAGAGCATCAGCAGGGGAGGGGCAGAGAGAGAGAGGGAGACAGAATCCGAAGCAGGTTCCAGACTCTGAGCTGTCATCACAGAGCCCGACATGGGGCTTGAACCCAGGAACTGCAAGATCATGACCTGAGCTGAAGTCAGACCCTCAACCTACTGAGCCTTTTCTGTTAAATTTTCTTAATTAGCCATTTTGTTGCCCAGTTTTTATGTCCATTTGAAACAAAATCTTCCTACCATTCATTTGAACTTGCATGTGATGGAAAGTGATTTGGTTTATGTATTTATTTTTGCTCTAGTTGGCCAGGTAAGCACAACTCTAAAGGGATGTGCTTTGTCAAACAAATTATAAGTCAACTGCCTAAGTATATCAAATACTTAGAATAAAACTGCACTAAATGTTAAACACAAAGCAAAATTGGCCTGTAAGCTTCAGAGAAGCTTGGAATTGTTCAGTTACATTTACAAAACCATTCTTTTTTAGACATTGTGCTGTATGAAACGGTTTGATAATTTAGTGTGTCAAATTTAAGGCATTTTTGTTTTGATGCCTTTATAACAAAAAGGTTCCACACTGGACTTGAGTCTTTTTCTAAAGTTCTCACACAGTTTAATTCTTTTGCTGTCTGTCCGATTTTCTTTTCTGTTGTTTCAGCCAATTGATAGTTTATCTAGCTGACTAATTTTAGGGCCAGAATAGAAATGCTATGTGCATTTACTAGCTTTTACCCAGTAACATGTAGCTTTATTATAGGGCTACCTCTGATAAAGCTAATAAACTAGAATCAACGGTCGAGATGTATCGTCAGAAATTACAAGATCTGAATGACCTTCGCAAGCAGGTGAAAACTTTACAAGAAACAAACATGATGTATATGCATAACACAGTCAGCTTAGAAGAAGAATTAAAGAAGGCAAATGCAGCACGTACACAATTAGAAACGTACAAGAGGCAGGTAAGAAAATATGTCATTTTTTTTTAATCATTGTAACTGAAAGAGCTCAACTTTCTTATTCCTTCTGATACTTTAAGAATGATAGAGAGGTGAAGAACATTGCCTATAACCAGCTGTGAGCTTATTATGATGACAGATTTCTCCTACCTGTAATTTTAATTCCAGGATTGATAGTTGAGTTATCTAGGTCTTTCCCCTTTTTATTCTCTTCTGAGCTTGTATATATTGGGAGGCATTTTACTGCTTATTATTAGCATTTCTGGTAACTAATAATAATTGCCTAGAGAATGGAGCTATAGCCGGTAATATTCTGTTTAGCTATTTATCAAGCAACCTAGAGAAACAGTAGAGTACAAGAATGATTTTTTTATTAAGTTATTATTTGAGTATTTTAAAATTTATGTTAACTCTTATCCACATGCTATTTTCACAACTATTGAGGATTACTGGATTATATTCTTAGTCTAAGTTTTATTTCCAATCAGTTTCTCATTTATTGACCTCTGAAAAACTATTAATATTATATACTCTTGTTTTCGACAAAAGGTTCAAGATCTTCACAATAAACTTTCCTCTGAATCCAAAAGGGCAGATACACTAGCATTTGAAATGAAGCGGCTTGAAGAAAAACACGAAGCTTTACTTAAGGAAAAAGAGGTAAACATAATTACAGTTGATAAGTCATATGCCTGTCTTCTTTTAGTTTTTAATATTATCCTTGCTATTCTAAGATTGGAAGTCACATCAGTCAGTTCTTCTTCTGTCTTTCTCCAAATTAGAGTGTTGGTGTAAAAGGAAGTAGAAAGAATTCACCCTACAGTTTCGTTACTTTCCTTCCCAAGGGAAGATGGAGTCACAGAGGCAAGGCCCCTATGTCTCAGTGCGTGCGTTCCCATTCTAGACCGTTGGCTCCTTGAGAGCAGGCACCATAGGTGGGATTTTTTTTGATGGCTTTATTGAGATATAATGTATATGCCATCAATTTTGCCTACTTAAAGTGTACCATGCAGCAGTTTTTAGTACATTTGTAGTTGTGCAGCCATCACCACAGTCAGATTTTAGAACACTCTCCTCACCCCATCAGTGTGCCTACTAGCAGCTGCTCTGTGTTCTGGTTCCCTCCCGCCCAGCTTCAGCAACCATTACTCTACTGTCTTTCTCTATAGATTTGCCCAGTCTGTCCAGAATATGTCATTATACACTTTGTGGGTTTTGTGACTGGATTCATTCATTTAGCTTAATGTTTTCAAAGTTTATCCATTTCGTGGTATGAATCAGTACTTTGTTTTCATGCTGAATAATACCCTATTCTGTGGACATACCACATTTTATTTATCCTTTCATCATTTTATGGACATTTGGGCTATTTCTGCTTTTTGCCTATTAAACAGTTAACATGGCTATGAACGTTTATTTACAGTTTTTATGTAGACGTGTTTCATTTCTTGAGTATATACCTATGAATGGTACTGCTGGATCATATGATAACTATGTTTAACCTTTTAAGGAAATACCAGACTGTATTCTGAAGTAGGTGAACCATTTTTCATTCTCAGCAATTTGTAAAGGTTTCCAATTTCTCCACATCCCTGCCAACACTTACCAGCCTTTTAATTTTAGCTGTCTTAGTGACTATGAAGTGGTATGCCATTGTGGTTTTGATTTGTATTCCCGTGATGACTGATGAATTTGAGCATCTTTTCATGTACTTGTTGGCCATTTGTATATCTTCCTTGAAGAAATTATCTCTTCAAATCACTTATTCACATACTATTTAAATTATTTGCCTTTTTATTATTGAGTTGTAAGAATTCTTTTTTTTTTTTTTTTTTTCAACGTTTTTTATTTATTTTTTTGGGACAGAGAGAGACAGAGCATGAACGGGGGAGGGGCAGAGAGAGAGGGAGACACAGAATCGGAAACAGGCTCCAGGCTCCGAGCCATCAGCCCAGAGCCTGACGCGGGGCTCGAACTCACGGACCGCGAGATCGTGACCTGGCTGAAGTCGGTCGCTTAACCGACTGCGCCACCCAGGCGCCCCTAAGAATTCTTTATATATTCTGGACATAAGCTCCTTCTCAGATGTATGATTTGCAAATATGTTCTTTTATTCTGTGAGTTGTCTTCTCACTTTTTTGATGGTATGGTTTGCAGCAGAATAGTTTTTCATTGATGAAATCAGAGTTAGCCATTTTATTCTTTTGTGTATTTTTTGGTAGTATTTCTATGAAGTCATTGAATAATGTGAGGTTATAAAGATTTATGTTTTTTGTTTTCTTTTAGTTTTATAGTTTTAGCTCTTATATTTATTCTGTGATAAATTTTGAATTTTTGTGTATGGTATAAGAGTCTCAACTTCATTCTTTTCTGAGTGGTATTCAGTTGTCCCAGCACTATTGTTCTTTCCCTATTGAATTGTCTTGATACCCTTGTT
Source organism: Panthera onca (assembly GCF_046562875.1). Taxonomy (NCBI): domain Eukaryota; kingdom Metazoa; phylum Chordata; class Mammalia; order Carnivora; family Felidae; genus Panthera; species Panthera onca. The sequence continues at coordinate 172,892,872 of NC_138346.1, read as the reverse complement.
AAAAATCAATTGACCATGAGCCTTTAGTGATAGATACATTATACGTTTGTCAGAACCCATAAAAGTAAAAAAGAAACAGTTAACCCTAATGTTAAAAATCAGGGACACCTAGGTGGCTCAGTCGGTTGGGCGTCCGACTTCAGCTCAGGTCATGATCACGCGGTCCGTGAGTTCGAGCCCCACGTCCGGCTCTGGACTGATGGCTCAGAGCCTGGAGCCTGCTTCCGATCCTATGTCTCCCCCTCTCTCTGCCCCTCCCCCATTCATGCTCTGTCTCTCCCTGTCTCAAAAATAAATAAACGTTAAAAAAAAATTAAAAAAAAATCAATAATGGCTCATCAATTCTTTTTTTTTTTTTAAATGTTGATTCATTTTAGAGAGAGAGAGAGAGACAGAGCGTGAGCAGGGGAGGGGCAGAGAGAGAGGGAGACAGAGAACTTGAAGCAGGCTCCAGGCTCCACACTGTCAGCACAGAGACCGACATGAACTTGAACTCACGAGCCATGAGATCATGACCTCAACCGAAGTTGGATGCTTAACTGACTGAGCCACCCAGGAGCTCCCTCATCAATTCTTAAAATAACCACAAACTTTACCTCGCTCACTATTCAGAACACCTTTGCAAGGATCTAAGTATCAGCATTTCCATTTTGATGGTGTGGATCCTAAAGCCAAAGAACTAAATAACTCACCCCACATAATGTAACTAGGAAATAGGGAACCTGGAATTCAAGCCACGATCTATTTGCCTACAGAGTCCATACTTTTTACTAATTACTCCACAATTGCATATTTGTACTCTGTTGCATAATTACATCAGTTTGGTTCAAAGGTACATTATCTTTGAAATCACAAGATTTGTGTTGGGTAAAGATTATTTACATGATTTAGCACTAAAACTAAAATATTGTCATTTTTAAATAACTAAGCAACAATTAGGAAATTAGTTTGCTAAGATAAATTGTTATAACCATAAAGTACATTTCTTGTGGAAACAATTGTTTTGCTCATATAAACATTTCTTTTTTAGAGACTAATAGAACAACGTGATACTCTGAAAGAAACAAATGAAGAGCTTCGATGTTCACAAGTACAGCAAGATCATCTAAACCAAACAGGTGAATTTTGTTGGATTTTGAAAAGTTTTTTTTAATGATAGAAATTCTGGAATGTTGATGTTTCATTGTTGTTGTTTAGATGCGTCTGCTACAAAAAGTTTTGAGAATCTTGCTGCTGAGATTATGCCCGTGGAATACAGGTAAATGTGTTTTTATTAACTGATAATATTAGAAATGTGAATCTTTTCAAAAAATTATTAGCCTTTAAAATGTTCCATTTTATGAGTCATAGAGCTCAAAATACTTTGTCTCATCTGCTTGAGCTTCTTAGATTGTTATTGCTACTTTAGCAGTTTTAGGTCTTATCAGAAGTAAAATTTCACAGACTTGCTGAATGAGATATTCTGGTTTTTATGATATGACTTTTACTGTGTTGAACTTCTTTCCCTACCCAGAAGCTCTACGGAAAACCCTTTTTATACATGGCCTTTAAATCCACGTGGGTGAAGCCAATAGGAGAGGGGCTGTCAAATATAGCAGGAGGATTAAGCAGAAGTTAAATAAAATATAAATTTTAGAGATTCTTCTTCACCAGCTTTTATTTTCGTATTTTACTGCTATGTTTACTTGTAGGCATTTGACTAATCTGGTAGTTTTTATGGTTTTCTTTTTTGTGGTAAGAGTTTTATTTATTACTTCAAATTCTTTTTAAGCAGATTTATTGAGCTACAACTCACCCGTTTACAGTTGTACAGCTCAGTGGTTTTTAGTGTAGTCCTAGAGTTGTGCAGCCATCTAATTTGAGAACATTTCATTTTCCCAGAAGGATACCCTGTCCCTATTAGCAGTCATTCCTCATTCCTGCTTCTCCTCCAGCTCCAGCCCCAGGCAACCAAGAATTGACTCTTTGTCCATTTGCTTGTTACAGAATTTCATATACATAGAGTCATACAATATGCAGCCTTTTGTGACTGACTTGTTTCACTTAGCGTATAGCTTGCAAATTTGTTGACTTTCATTTTGTTCAACTTTTGTTGTTAAGACAGAGCTCTTTACCTGTTGGACTGGAAAGCAACTTGTTAGTTAGTATCCAGTGATATTAATATCACTTTAAAATAGCCATATGAGTCTATAGTTTAAAGTCATGATGCTGTCGTTCGGAAGAACACAAACTGAGATTAATTGAAATTAGTTGCTTCTGAGAAATTGCATTTAGGGAGGCAGGTAGGAGAACATTACTTTTTTCTTTAATATCATTCCTATCATTTGCATTTTAGAAAATATGTGTATGTAAACTTTTAATAAAGATTTTTTTTTTAAACAAAAATAATCTAGAGACAGTGATAGGCCTGTCATCATGAAAGTATATTTAGAAATATTAAGCAAACTAGGGGCACCTGGGTGGGCCCAGTTGGTTAAGCATCCAACTTTGGCTCAGGTCATGATGTCCCAGTTCACAAGTTCGAGCCCTACGTTGGGCGCTGTGCTGACAGCTCAGAGCCTGGAGCCTGCTTTGGATTTGTGTCTCCCTCTCTCTCTGCCCCTCCCTTGCTCTCTCTCTCTCTGTCTCTCTCAAAAATAAACAAACATTAAAAAAATAAAAATATTAAGCAAACTGATTTCTTTTTTTTTACGTTTATTTATTTATTTTGAGAGAGAGAGAGCGAGTGAAGGTGCTCTGTCAGTGTGAAACCTGATATGGGGCTCGAACTCACAAACTGTGAGATCATGACCTGAGCCGAAATCAAGAGTCAGACTTCACCTGACTGAGCCACTCAGGCACCCCATAAGCAAACTGATTTCTTAAACCTGTTGCTTTTAATTTATGTTTTCTGAGGATATACTATATATTACCTTTAGTAAATAGTTTCTAAATTACCAGTGAAAGAACTCCTGTTTCTCTTTGGGATTTGCATAATAAATATTTAATATAATATAACACTTGTGCTTTTAAAAATTCACAACTTGTTTTTCAGGACAGTCTTACAATATATGTAGGTTTTTTCTTAAAAACTTTCAGAAACATTGCTAACAGTTTTAAATGACAGTTATTGAATGAACAAGAATTTTCTTTCCTAAAAAGCTAAGGATGTAAAAAAAAGTAAAATGTATATTTAGAAAAATTTAAAAATAAATTTTCTTTTCAACATCAGGGAAGTATTTATTCGACTGCAACATGAAAATAAGATGCTTCGCTTACAACAGGAAGGTACTGAGAATGAACGTATTGAGGAACTCCAGGAACAGCTCGAACAGAAGCACCGCAAGATGAATGAACTGGAAACCGAGCAAAGGTGACCCACTCTTGTGTAATTGTCATAGTGATTCCATTAGGAAGCCACCAAATCTTGACTCACAGAAGAGGGAGATATCATCGTAATCGAAATAGTTAGGAGTTTAGTCTCTCACTCCCGTTGCTTCTAGCACACTTTAGTAACCAGGTTTCTCATTCTTGAATTTCATTTATATGTCTTCATAATTCTCAGAAAATTTAACAAATGAGTAAATGACAATCTGGGTTTCTAATGCAGTCAGTGCTTGGATGGAACATAGACTGTGGAGTCAAATTTGAGTGCCACCTCTATTTAAACCTATTAACTGTTTTGTTCTGGGCAAGTTACTTAAATTCACACTTAATGTCCTCAGCTATAACTGGAGGTGATACCTATTTGAAGGTTGTTATGAAGATTCACAGATAACATATTTAAAGCAAATGATGTACTTATCTGATACTGAGGAGGGGCTTAAAAATTATAATATTAAAAATATATAACATTGATAAAATGTTCACTATATGCCAGCCACTTCCCTGATGTTGAAAAGCAAAATTTATTTTTAAATTTTTCTAAATATACATTTTACATTTTTTCTACATTCTTAACTTTTTAGGAAAGAAAATTCCTGTTCATTCAACAGCTGTCATTTAAAACTGTTAGCAATGTTTCTGAAAATTTTTAAGAAAAAACTATTGTAAGACTGTCTCGAAAAACAAGTATTAAATTGTTAAAAGCACAAGTGTTATATGGTATTATATATTTATTATGCAAATCCCAGAGAGAAGTAGGAGTTCTTTTACTGGTAACTTAGAAACTATTTACTAAAGGTAATATATAGTATTACCTTCTAAGCGCTTGTTTGGTATTAACTCAAAAAACCTCACAGTAACTCTGTGAAATAGGAACTGTAATTATCTCTTTTATGGATAAGGAAGCTGAGGTTCAAGGAGGTTAAGTAACTTATCCAAAGTTATAAGCTAGTAAGTTTCGATTGTACATTTGAACTTTCTGTGATTCTGACTCCGGAGTCTGGACTCTTGAACACTATGCTAACTTGCCTCTTATATATGGCATATTTTTCAGTAAAAGTATGTGGTTTTATTTGACCAACCTTTATTGGATCTTAGAGACCAGGAATTTTAGATACACTTGAACCTGGTTTCTCAAACATGTATATATAGTATTACATCAACTGTGGTTGAAAAAAGAATAACATTTTAGCTTTGTGAAGGGACCATCAAATATTACTATCCTCTGCAATTCAATATCAGCACTGGAGATACAAAGTTTCAGCTTTTAGAAAGTTAAAACAGGAAGATAGACATATGAATAGATAATTACATTGTCTGATAACTGGAACAATGGGGCATTATAATGGGCAGGTGTGTTGGGTCATATATACATGAAAAGAGAGACAGATTCTCTTTCTTGATGGAAACCTCAGTAGAGGCAATTCTCAAGCAGGGTTTTAAAGAATGAGGTTTTGCCAAGTTAAAAATCTGCATTAGTTGCTAGTGTTAGTCTCTTTAATTTAAACAAAAAATTATGAAGAGATGGTTGGAAAACGGTGACCTTTGTCAGTACACTATGAAATCTGAAACAAAAAGAAACCTGGTTCCCATTCATTAAAAATACACCTGTAAGGGGCCACCTGGGTGGCTCAGTCGGTTGACCATCCGACATCAGCTCAGGTCATGATCTCATGGTTTCTGTGTTCAAGCCCTGCATCGGGCTCTGTGCTGACCTGTGTTCAAGCCCTGCATCGGGCTCTGTGCTGACGGCTCAGAGCCTGGAGCCTGCTTTGGATTCTGTGTCTCCCTCTCTCTCTTTTTTGTTCCTTTGATAGTTCTCTGTCTCTCTTTCTCTCTGTCACTCAAAAATAAACATTAAAAAAAATTTTTTTAAAATACAACTGTAGGAAAACTGAGCTAGTTTTCTAATTTCTTTTACCAGTGAGTACTGTGCACAAATGATGTGCTTTTGCAACTGGCACATAAGTATCTTGAATTTTTACATGTGGGTGTATGTACTTCCTGGATAAATGTCTTCTTTTTAAAAAATATTTCTTTGCAAGTAGCCTACTATACTATATATTAAACCTAGCCACAGATAATTGTTCAGCCTTCATTATTACTATTAAATGCACCAATTGCACAAATGCACCTTTATAGATCCTTAACTACTTTGACTTTCCATACAAATAAATGTATATGATCCATCTTACAATAGGCTGAGCAAAGAGCGCATCCGAGAATTGCAGCAGCAGATTGAGGACCTCCAGAAATCTTTACAGGAACAAGGGTCCAAGTCTGAAGGAGAAAGTGTAAGTAACTTGAAAGCTGTAATAATTCTGCTGCGTGTGGACTCTCTGCGAGAGGTCCTAACGCCCAAATTCGTCTTGTGTTTGAAAGTGCCCTTATCAATGAGGGTACCCTTGAATACCGTATATATCTGCATAACGGATGCTGTGATTTTGCCACCTTGGAGCCTATAAATTAATCGTATGTATTGAAGGTGATTTCTATCTGTCCTACTTCAACAGCTACACCTAACTTCATGGTTGCTGGTGTGCTGCCAGTGAGGTCTTCATGGCTCTGCTGGGACACCAACAGGATGGGCCTCAGCAAAGTCCTGGTTGAGAGTGCTCAGTGGTCAGAATTGAGGAAAACTTCTAACAGGACCAGGGAGAGGGAGAAAATGATCTCTACCAAAGAGCCTTATAGGAGTGGATCATACTAACCTCCAAAGGACAGAAACCGTAATGCAGTTTTGAAAGCATCACCTCTTATTTCTTCCCTTCTTCCCTGCCGACTCGTGGCCTTGCTGCTTCTAATCTGTTTTCGATGGCAAACATTGTGGGGGCAGAGAGAAGAGGACTCAGCAGAACTCAACAGCCCCAACCTGAATGCACCTGACAGTGTGTCTGTAGTTTGAGCTCTGTATGCAGGGGGAAGGAAGTAACGACAGAGGGAGGAAGGCATTTAATGGAAACAACAACAAAAAGACAGGGCTCTGTGTGTGTTAGGTACTGGTTAGATGGAAGCTGAGGTGGTTAGATCTGTGTTGACGGGGGAGAAAGCTATGAAGAGTAAGTAAAGAGGTGAAAAGGAAGACTGAAGGGGTTGTGTTTCCTCTCTGTCTGTTATATGCTTTATATGATTTTTTCTTTTTTCCCTGGGGGCTTGGAAAATAGAAATCGTCTCATGCATGGCGGCATCTCATATGTGCATATATACGGTATTGTAACCTCTCTAATATGAATATTTTTTAAAGCCACAATAGAGAATACTTTTAAAATGGGATCTCTTTGAGAGAGTACATTTTGGATTGCGGTGTTTTTAAATGTGTTCTATTTATCTTTTAAAAATAAATTATTAGTGTCTTAGTTATGTTTCAGATTCTGTATTTTAAACCCTTCAACTTTTCAGTAGATGATACAGAACTAGTGTTGCAATTTAAACTCCTGCTTTTTAAAGAGGAAGTTTTATGTTTTGAATTTTATTTTTTAACAAAATCCTCTTCATTTTGATGTTAATATTAGAGTGCTTGCATTTATAATGATAAAGCTTTATTATAAAGATAATTATTTAAGTCTATTCTTCACTAAGGGCCTAACATCTTAAATTATGTATTTAAAAAAATGATATTTAAATGTTTGATACTCCTCAATATATCACATTCAGCTTGCATTTGGTATTTTTCTTCAAGTTCAAATTTTATTTTCATGGTATTCAGAAATATGAAGCACTTTTCTTTCTCTCTTGTACTCATCCTTATGTCATTTCCTAACCTCCTTTCCTTTCCCTTTGAAGTAAAAAACACCTGAAATTTTATGTCTTTACAAGTATGTTATTAGAAATACAAATTGTTAAAAAATTCATAATTTTAAATAATACACTTCAAAAGGAGGTAAAGAGATTTTGATGTCTGGAAAATTTATCTTTGTCACAATAGTTATCTTACAGCAACTTTTTTTAATTTTTATAGTCCAGCAAACTAAAGCAGAAGTTGGAAGCTCATATGTAAGTAAACTGATATTTCATTTCAAATATGAGAGGGGAAGGGTTTTAAAAACTTCTAAAGTTAGTATCCTTTTCTGACTTTGTTTGTAAGAGAAACCCCCTGATGCCAATTGAATGTACACCACTGCCATCAAGAAGTCAAAAGAAAAACGCGCTAAAATGTTCAGCCTGCCTGTCAATGATCTCAAATCCTACATTTTTCCATCACTAATGTCATTTGAAGAGTTTACAAAGTAGACAGCTGTCACATGTGGAGATGTGGGATGTTTAACCAATAAAATATTTCCTCCGACTTTCTTAGGAAGCAAGGATGAGAGGGAAAAATTAACATTTTTAGCACCTGTCATGTGTCAGGCAGTTTACCCTCTCACAACAAGCCTATAATATGTGTCAGGTATTATGCCCATTTTACAGGTGAGGAGATTCAGGATCAGAAAGTGATTTGGCCACAGTCCACAAATGTCCTGTGGCAGAAATAAGTTTTCATTCTCAGGTCTGTTTGCTTCCAAAACTCCATGCTCTTTCCACTACTTAGGGAAAAACTAACTGAGGTCCAGGAAGAATTACAGAAGAAACAAGAACTCATTGAAGATCTTCAGCCAGATGTAAACCAGAATGGTAGGTATTTGTAAAAACCTGGATCAGACTACGACTAAGGACTTGCTTTTTTTTAGTTGAAAGATGCAAGAACTGTGTACAAGTTTTCAGACACTCCATAAATGTGTGCATTGCAAATAAGAACCATGATAATGTTTTAGTGATTTCAGTGTTTAACAAGTGATCTGATTTTAAAGCGAAAAAGTCTTAATAAAATGAACTGATTGATATATAGGAGTATCAAACATGGTAACATATAATAGAATTAATACTATGGAAATGTAAATAAAATAATTTATAATAAAATTAAATTGAGCCTTAAACAGTATGTAGAAAGACTGCTTTATTTTCTTATGATGGTTATGCTTACATGCTGAAGTGTATTTGCTCATTGAAACACTTGATAGAAGGGAGAAAAGCTGGATAAAGCAGATTATAGATATTTTTAAGAAAAAATAATATGAAATGATTGAGGATATGTTAGTTGTAGTTCAAAGGTTTTAGATACGAATTCACTACAAAGAAGAAATAAACATTTTTAAGTTCTCTTATCAGTCCTTTCGAAAATAATCAGATAACTATAATTTTTGTGTGAGGAGGGAATATTTTAAATTGGTCATGTTTCATTTCATTTTCAATAATAGTGCAAAAGATCAATGAACTTGAAGCTGCTCTTCAGAAGAAAGATGAAGATATGAAAGCAATGGAGGAAAGATATAAAATGTACTTGGAGAAAGCAAGGAATGTGAGTGGCTTACCTTTCAGAGCTCAAGTCTTCTGACTCAGGTTCTCATAAGGCCCATTCCGCCCATGAGGTCATCTCTCTTAAATATGCATCATGTCCCTTTTCTGACTCTACCCTACCTTGCGGGTCAGTCCTCACAGTCTCTCCCTCTCACTCATCAGCATCATATAAAACAAACACAGGGCTGTTCTTGGACAGTTTATACGGGGACCGCAGTGACCTCATTAGAGAAGATGACTATTAGAAAGTATGGAATCGTGGGGTGCCTGGGTGGCTCAGTAGGTTCGGCGTCTGACTCCGGCTCAGATCATGATCTCACAGTTTGTGGGTTTGAGCCCCATGTCGGGCTCTGTGCTGACAGCTCAGAGCCTGGAGCCTGCTTCGGATTCTGTGTCTCCCTCTCTCTCTGTCCCTCCCCCACTCACTCTCTGTCTCTCACAAATGAATAAATGGTAAAGAAAGAATTTTAAGGGGCGCCTGGGTGGCTCAGTCCAACTTCGGCTCAGGTCATGATCTCATGGTTTGTGAGTTCAAGTCCCACATTGGGCTCTGTGCTGAGGGCTCACTCTGTCTCTCTGTCTCTCAAAAATAAATAAACATTAAAAAAAAATTTAAGAAAGTATGGAATCTTTAGCTCTTAAGTTTTTTTTTTTTAACTTTTATTTATTTTTGAGAGACAGAGCATGAATGTGGGAGGGGCAGAAAGAGAGGGAGACACAGAATCTGAAGCAGGCTCCAGGCTCTGAGCTGTCAGCACAGAGCCCGATGTGGGGCTTGAACCCATGAACTATGAGATCATGACCTGAGCGGAAGTTGGATGTTTAACTGACTGAGCCACCCAGGTGCCCCTGGAATCTTAGTTCTTAAAATGAATGTTTGCCTTTGTGAAAATTTTGCTCTTCAAACTTGTTTAAAATTGTTTTACCATTTAATTTAGATTAGATAGTTAAACACTCTTCTAATGTTTACCAGACTGGTCTTTTTCCCTATTTCCAACTTAAATATCTGTAAGAACATTCTCATAAAATCGTTTATTTCCATGAATACCATGTATTTTCTTAAAACATTCTCTCTTAGAGAATATCAGTGTACTCTTTTATATTTGTTGAATAAACAAGAGGATTATATGATGACGCTTTAAAATACTGCTAATGTATCTATTCTTTTTATGTTTGAATTTTGTATTTATTAAGTTGTCCATATTACCTGCAACAACAGATACACCTCAAGATCTCAAGGCTTCATATGAAGTCCATTCTTCAGTGGGGGAGGGGCTCTGCTCCGTGCAGTGTCCCCGAGCCCCCAGCTGACAGAGTCTTTGCCTTCTTGAACACAATGTTCCCAGCTGTACTTGACTTAGTCCAGCTGGTAGACGAGGGCAGCCAGCCTAGACCATACCGGAGATAGTAACGGGGTGGGCCTGGGGGCCACATGAACCACTTTCACCCTCACTGCAGTGGGCAGAATATAGGCACACAGCTGCACTCAACTTCTAGGGAGTCTTGGTAAATATCCAGACAGTCTCTGCCACAGTCTAGTGTCTCTCAACTATATAAGTGCTTTTAGTAGAAAATATAAAACATAGAAAGATTCCCTTTCTTCTTAACTGTGCATTTTTTTCAGTGCATACTACGTCCATGATTGCAGACATAGAACACACAATTTGTATGATCATAGCACATACAATTTATATTTTGAAAGTTTAAAATAATTCCCTCATGTTATATAAACATACTTTAATATTTATTAAGCAGCTGTTATACTTAGCACAGGGAATAGGTAAACAAGACAAACGCTTCTAGAGCGGACTGTGCAAAGTAAAAGAATGGCTATATAATATTCAGTTGAATGCAGTATATAGTAATTTAGTCATCATCCTGTTGTTGGAAATAGTTTGTTTCCATTTCTTTTTCCTTCTTGCTTCTAGAAATAAGACTATAAGCAACTTATTTATATAGAAAGCTTGCCCCTTATTTTGGCTTATTATGTTAGCCTTGTTCCTAAGCTAATGGGTCAAATGGAAGTTTTAGGTCAAAGGATAAGAACATTTTAATAATGTGCTTGATACATATATCTAAATGATATTCTAAAAGGATCACAATTAAGTAGACAAAACAGTGACCATATTCTTGTCATCATCAAGTACTATCATTTAAAAAAAAAATTGCTGGAGCGCCTGGGTGGCTCAGTCGGTTGACTTTGGCTCAGGTCATGATCTTGCAGTTCGTGAGTTCAAGCTCGCGTCAGGCTCTGTGCTGACAGCTCATAGCCTGGAGCCTGCTTCAGATTCTGTCTCTCTCTCTCTCTTTCTCTCTCTCTGTGCCCCTCCCCCACTCTCTCTCTCTCTCTCAAATAATAAACATTTAAAAAATAAAAATAAAAAGCAATTGCTTGTATGATAAACATGATTTCATTTCTTACCTTTACATTATTTGAAGGGAGAGGTTAATTATAGTAACATAATGTCCATGATAGAAAATTCAGAAAACATAGAAAAGTCACAATCATACTTTTTATTACTTAGAGGTAAAAAATTATGATGTGTTCTCTGTAATTAAATTATGATTTAAACTCTGCTTTTACAATGTGAACTCCTCGAAGGCAGGCACCAAGCCTCCTGTATCCCATGGGCCATAGTCAGTGCCTGCCATATTCAGCACTCAGCAAATTGTTTTGAATGAACCACAGTAATTTTTAGGCATATTACCTTTCAGTCTTTTTCCTTTACCTCAGTGAATATAGGTGAAATCTTTAAATCAGTTTAAATCTTTTTGAATAGGTTTGTAATTACATCATACAGCTGACCTTATTATTGGAAATTTGTTTTTGTCTTCTAATTTACACCTGATATTTTCAAGTTAATTTCTTGTTATACTGCTGGCTTCATAGTTTAGTTGAGTCTATGAACAGCATTCTGAGCAAAATCTCTTTTTACCTAACTTTTAGTGACTTCCATAAATGTGATTGAGCCACTCTAGGGATTGCAGACAAAGTCATCAGTTTCTAATAAGTTGATCTTACATATTGAGTTACATTTCACTAGATAATGGTAGTGAAAAAGGTTGTTGCTAAGAATTTTTTTGTTACTTTGTACAATGAGTTCCTATATAATTAGCAAATTCTTTTAATTTTTTAAAAAATGTATCTGATAAATATGGAAAGTGTTGTTTCAAGACCTCAGTGCTCAAAGTTTAATAAGACTAGATTACTATCCCTGAGTACTGAGCCTTGGAGAAAGGAAATTTTATTTTGAGATAGGGATCTTCCCATTTTGGTACTGAATTATAATATCATTCTACCTCTATAATGTTATTTTTATTACTCAAATTTAATTGTAAAATAAGTCATAGTTCACACCTGGATCACTTTCTGGACAATTTTCCACTTTATTCACAGAGGTTTATAGGTGCTTATATTTCAGTACTTGATAATGTAAAGTAAATGTAAAATATTTGGTTTTTTTTCTTTCAACAGGTAATAAAAACTTTAGATCCCAAACTAAATCCAGCATCAGCTGAAATAATGCTACTTAGAAAGCAGTTGGCAGAGAAAGAGAGAAGAATTGAGATTCTGGAGGTAAAATTTTCATATTCACACGTCTCCTTTTAATTATTCTGTATAATCCTGATAATTAATTGCTGTCCAGCATCTGCCATTAATGATCAAGTTTCACAAGAAATTGAAATCAGGAGCTGGCAATGCCATGTTTTAGCACTCAGTATGTTTACTACAAAGCATCTCACCAGCCAATAGGAGTTTATCTACTCTGCTACATTGTCTCTGTCACTCCCACAACAGCCAGTCCTGTGGATAGCCCTTAGTGGCTAATAGAGTTCTGTTATAATGTTAGCTCCTTTTAAAATTATGTGGATTAGAGTTCATTCAGAAAATATAAGTAAATAAAGGAAAAAAAGGAACCAAACTCACCTTTAAAAAAAGGTACTCTATTCTGTTAACTAGATTTTCCTTCTCTTTTCTTCTCCCTATTCCTCACTGGAACCTAAGTAAACTCATTAGTTGCAATTCCTGGGGGAAGAAAGTGCTCATAGAATCCAGTAAGTCCTTGCACTGAAGTGGCAGTCTTGGTTGTTAATCATGCATAGTTATGTTAGCGATGACATCTTCTCATTAATTAGCCTGGTCTTTAGAACTTATTTTTTGTGCTGATGATCATACCATTTTTACTGGCTGCGTTAATAAGTATGTCAGTCTGGAACTGTATATTCATAGATTTTATAATTGGGCATGTTCTAGTTTCCTTTGCAAAGTGTTTTACAAAATTATTTAATACTATGGTGAGATGTGATACTATTCTTGAAGTCATTATGTGCTTCCTTATAATAACGTATGTGTAATTGCAGAGCCATGATGAGGTCTGTATACTAGCCTTGAAATTTGAGTAATTGATAGTAGGTTTCTTTTTAAATCAACTAGGAATGTTGTATTTCAGAGAAACATGTTGTATTCATTTACCATTTTCTTCATATTATTTCTGAGCCAGGGCGTATGGACTGTAGTGGAACTATTTTGTTTAAAGACTTAACATTCCGAGTGCACACCAGCCTTATGTGCCCTTTGCTAAGTGCTTGTCCAGGCCTTGTCACGTGCTGTAAAAAAAAAGCACTGGATGGGGGCATCTCTCTGCAGAAATACTATCCATTCTTCAGCATCCAACTCACATGTGTCTTCCTGGATTCCTTAGACAAAGTTGGTTATTTCTCCATAGCGATTCCATGTATTTTGAACTCATTAATTCAACCCACAATAGCATTGTTCTTCTTCCTGGTGTGTGTCAGAGTTTGAGGGCAGAGCGTGTATCTTCTATATCTGTACTCCCAGCATTAAATATCACATAAATGAGAGGCCAAGTTTGCTACTTTATTGGTAAGTTCTCTTAAAGTTATCACCTCTCCTCTCTGGTCCTAGGTCTCCTCATCTGTAAAATAATGAGACTTGGACTGAAAACCCCCTGAGCTCTGAGTTGCCCTGATTATCCACCTCCCAGTGAATGCCAGTGAGCATGTGCAGCATCGTCGATGCTTCAAGTGCAGCTCCCTACCAAGTAGAAAGACAGAATGGCACCTCTGATGATAGGGCTTTGAGGAGAAACTTGGGTTACGTCACAGCATATGGGCTTTGGTTCATGTGTACTTTTCTGCACATACGCTGCAAGAAGCAAAAATAAGAGTAATATAAATAGCAGATGTTATTCTATCTGCCATCGTTCTTGGGGAGTCATTGTCTGGAGTGGGTGTGAGCCAGCAAAAGGCCATCTTGCCCCCGTCATTTCTTGCGTCCTTTTGTACTGTGAGCATCTCGCTGTAGGAACACTCACGTGTTTATGTAGAACATTTACGTGAGCCAACTGTATCTGGTGCTCAATGAAATTACTAAATTTGCTATATTTGAGCAATTAAGAAATGGATGTCAGTCTCTAGGTCAGCACGCAAGCATGGCCACAGGCAATCTAGTATACAGATGACCGAGGAACGAGAGAGAAAAATTCGGGTTAAGCGTTACAGGAGATCTTTAGGATTTTCTGGCATATGTTTTACTACATCCTCTTTCTCCTTAGTTTTGAGTCCTCCATAGATGCTGGTCTGTTTTGTCATCTAACCCAGTTATTACTTTCGTCTCTCTTTATAGGTGACAGTAGCATGAGAATCATGAGTTTCTTATTTGTTGTTGCTTAAGTGCTGTCCTACCAGTAAAATTTTTGAAGTTAAAGGTTTACTAGTCACAGTCTTACTCTTTCTTAAAGGTATTGTGCATGCTTTCTCCATGATCCAGTTCAGATTTTGACTGCTTTATGTGCTACACAATGCATTTTTCAAATTCTCTCGATGAGCAGAGTAAAAAAATGATTCCAGTTTTGGTAGTTTGGGTTTATTTCTGGGATTTTGATAGTCCTTTTGTCTTTTTCCAGAGTGAATGTAAAGTAGCAAAATTCCGTGATTATGAAGAAAAACTCATTGTTTCTGCCTGGTACAATAAGGTGAGTTGACATTCAACCAGTGATTGGATGTTGTGTTTATCAAATGTTTTGACCAGGAGCCACAGAAAGAAATATATTTTCTACCACAGATCATTACACATGCATGCTTACGTATATAAGTAAACAGAAGTTACCCTGTGTGCATGTAGTCAGGTATCTCCTGACATACTCTCTTCTTTTTAATGTGAGTCATAATCCAAATTATATACTTCAGTGTTTTTAGGTGATGCACATGAAGCACACACACAACAGTTCACAAATATTTTAAAAATTGCCTTATTTGAGCTAAAATATTTAAGTTGTGCTTCATATAGTGTTTCTGTAGAAATGTGAATATCTGTGAAATGAAAATCCCGTGTTTCTAGTACTCAGCATTTGTTTTAACATCCCATGAAGCCTCTAAGTGTGTCTTTCACTGTGTTTTGTTTTCTGTTTTGTTTTGTTTTTAATAAGAAATACTCTTCGGTAGTTGTATGTCTGTGTTAAAAAAGGAGAAAATAGTGTAAAATTATTTGAAGTGCATTTTATTTTGTCATCCTTACTGTCAGTGGGATATTTGCAAGCATTTCATGATGTATATGGTTCTTTTGGATTATTTTAATCGAAATAGAAAATAACACAGCCATTATCTACCTTAGCTGTTGCTTATTTAGTATGAGAGAGTATGGACTCCCATGTCAGAACCCTGTGCTTCCCCACAAAGAGCGGGCTGTCCTTCCTCAAACATGCCTATTCTTGTATGTCACCATATTTTTTGTCTGTGCTCTTGCCTTCCCTTCTCTGTTTGATAAAATCTGGCCTAATGTAGCAAGGCCTTAAAGGAAATCATATGTGAAATGTTCCCAGAACTTTCCCTCATAAGTCAGTCATCCGAGTTAAGATTGGTAACTGTGTATTATTTTCTTTGTTCCTCCGCAGCCTCTCAATACATAAATCATTAAAGATATTAGATCCAAATAATGCACTACGTATTCATTTTCTACCCATGTCTTTTGAGCATTTACTATATTCTGTGTGTTATACTAATTCCTAGTGATTCTAAGCTTAGTAAAATTCTATTACGTGGGCTAGTGAGAAAAAGTAATTACTTTTCTTACTAAAAAACCCAATATCCACAACTACAGTAACTTGTCATGTATCAATGTGTAGATAGACAGTAGTGAACTATGGTGGTTCTCACACTTTGGCACGCATTAGAAGACTTGTTAAAACACAAGTTACTGGATGCAGCTGCAGAACTTCTGATTTAGTAGGTCTGGGTAGAATCTGCAAGATAGAATTTCCGTTTTTTTTCCAGTGGTGCAAATATTAATCTGAGGACCTCATTTGAGAATCATTGACCTAAGCTTTTCTCTTGTGTTATGTCTGCTCATAGTGGGTGGAGTGAAGGCCCAAACAGAAAAAATTACTTTGGAACCTTTTTTTATTGTTATAATTAAGCTTAATGTTAGAATACTAATTTAAGCTACTGTTTTTGATGATTTCAGGTTTAGTGGGTTAAAATAGAGAAACTGAGTTTTATGCCTTTGTTTCCTCCTCCTTGCTGGTGTTACAATGTACAGATGAATTAGCTTCTGAACCCTTAGCTTTTCTACGAAAGGAGAAAAACATCAATTAGCTTTATAGTAGTGTTTTGAGGAAATGACTTTATATTTGTCAAGTGAAAAGCACTTGACAAACTAAGTAGTCTTGTTCCTTATCTGCTTATGTTTGTGCAGAGTCTAGCGTTCCAGAAGCTGGGGATGGAATCTAGGCTCGTGAGCGGCAGTGGTGCCTGCAAAGACCCTGGTGCGTGCGCTCCCGCACGGTCTTTCCTGGCACAGCAACGGCACATCACCAACACCAGAAGAAATCTCTCTGTTAAAGTTCCTGCTACAACACCTGATTAAACTACAGAAGAAAACATAAACAGAAGTGCCCTTAAAATATTTTGTATCCTTCAATTAACTGCCAGATTGAAAAAGAAATTTATGACGCTGGATATCAGCTATTTTAAAATTAACATGCACAAAATTAATTTTGTCAGCTGACTTGGAAAGCAAAATATAGAGTCAGCTATTTCTCTAAGGGAGTATATTTGAGTAATTGGAAGATATAATTAGGCACACATCTCAAACTTTTGTCTTCTGAGAGTGTTATAATTTCAAATTGACTTTGTATATTTTAATGTTTTCACTTGTACCAGTAACTTGGTTAATTTGCAATGTATAATCAGTAATAAGTAATTTACAAATATATCTATATTTGCTTTATTGCGTGGGTCCATATAAAAATAGTCTTGAGTAGGTACATGGAGAACTATACAAGAGTTACGCTTTTTGACTCGATGCATAGAAGGTTTTACCTCTATCCTCAAATCTGTCATCAGATGGGTCTCTTTTATCATGTGATGGATGTTATAACATTTGGAAGATTGACTATTGAAATGACTTTTTGCCATAGTAAAAGTGACTAACTGGAGATTTTGCAGATTCAGGAAACTTCCTAGTTCTCATATGTACCTACTATAAACAAGGGCTTCTGTACAGCATGGTTGAAATGTTAAGGATATGGAAATAAGCTGACTTTTATAAGTGATTTTTCTGATGGGAAGTAAGGCAAAAAATATAATTTGTGTGAAACGTCCACACATGTTTTAATATAATGATCATAATTATTGCTTTTAAGCATAAAATTATCAGGGCATTTACTAAAAAACATGCCATAATGGTTTTTCCTCTTCACTGCAAAGAGATGGTGTGGTGATGGAATAATCCGGAATCAGTTTGATTTTGTTTACGAATTAAAGAATCTGTCTGGGACTGAGTTTATGGTATTCAGTTCACTTCTATCCAAAGCTTTTACCTTCAGAGGTGTTATTTTCTAATTTTTTTGGCCTTTTTTAGGAGCCACACTTTAGATCTTGAGTTAAATCTGTGCTGTCCAGCATTCTAGCCACAAGCCACATGTGGCGATTTAAATAAGATTAATTAAAATTAAAAATTCAGTTCCTTGGTCACATCAGCCACATTTCAAATGCTCAACCGCCACATGTGGCTGATGGCTCCGGTATTGGAGAGTGCAGGTATAAAAAATTCCCATCGTTGCGAAAAGTTCTTTCGGACAGTGCTGTGATCAACCTTTCTTTAGTAACTTGGAAATACTCTTTGATATTAGACCACAAACATAAAAAGAAGAAAACTGTTCGGATTCTTCCAGATATGAAAAGGAATTGAATTGTGGCACAATTAGCATTTTGCATTCCGTATAGTTGAATACCTTAGGTTGTGACGTTTGTAGTTCATCCTTCCAGTGCCGTTCGCCAACTGCGTACCTGTCAGCATATGTCTGGACTAGGGGTCAGCAAACGTTCTGTAAGAGACAGATGGTAAACAGTTGAGTAAACACTGTGGGCTTTTTGAGCCATATGATGTCTCCCAAGTACTGGACTCTGCTGTAAGTGTGAAAACAGCAACCATAAACAAATATGTAAACAAAATGGGTGTTGTTGCATTTCAATAAAATTTTATTGACAAAAAACTGGCAGGAGGATGGATGTGGCCTGCAGGCTGTAGACCCCTGGTCCAGATTTTATTTTCCGCCTTTCGTTGCATATGTGAGTATTGTTCCATTTACAGTATTATTCATTTAGATACTTGCTTTTTAGATTATCTACCAGTACACTTTTCCTAATCACTGAAAATACAAGAATTTCATACTGCATTTAGGTCTCTTAAGATTAGGGAGCATCTGTCAGGATATATTGTTTCATCAGGGTTACTTCTGTTGACTACCTCTTAGATTTTGATGGTTTTTATTGGTGCAATTATATTGTTGGTTTGCTTTTTTGTATATTCCTATAGTCTGCCTGCCTGCAACTTTTAGTGAAATGAAATAGCCCTGTGAAAATATTTTAGCATGCTGATTAAAATTTTCCAAATATTATGGCGTTTTGGTATATTTTGGTCAGTGTAGGACATCTGCTCCTTTGGTGTTTACTATTTGCTCATAATTGAGATTTTACAAGTTCTTCAAGCTCCCTTTTATTGGAATTTGTTGTAAAACATCAATTTCAATAATTTAGTATTTTCACAGTCAACTGCTCATAAATTTTCAATTATTATATTTGGAATTTCTAAATAATTTGTGCAATTTCTGAATAAGGACAGAAAGCTAGATTCTTTTTTAATAGAGAAAAAGCAAATTTTGTGATTTATCACTTTTCTAGTTGATAAGTAGAATTTAAAATGCTTGATACAGGAGTATTTATACAAGACTAATGTAAAGTTCTGTATTATTGTGATTAACCTTATGGAAATTCAGGAACTGATCAGAAGTGAGATTATTTTCCACATCTGGTTAATGTAGTGAGATTGACACCCTGTGGGTGGTACAGCATTATAAATATTCATCACGAACTATGATTTATGTCTGTGTTTTGAGTGCATATGCCAGGGAAGAGAAAGCCAGCCTCTATCTGTCTGTATGGTAAGGTCTTGAATGCCCCACTGATAAAAGTACAACCCCAGACCAGTTTGGAAGCGATCTTTAATGTTGAGCATTTGCTCTAAGGTTAATATTCCTTTCTCTTTTTAAGTTAAAAGTGTGTATACATATGACAATGATCACTTAATGTATTGAGAAATATTTGAAGTTTATTCTGTTTTTTTTTTTTTTCAGTGAATCAGGCTGTTGAACTCTTATGATTTAGTATAGATTAAGAATTAATGTCTTATCTAGAAACACTAAACTGAGTATCCCTCATTAAGATGTCATCATCTGATAACTGGATTGCTAATCTGAATGTTAGATAATGCTTCTACATCTACACCTGTTTCTGTATAGTGGCACATTGGGCTCTATGGGGTGGCTTTTAGGCCACAGTACTATGTTAGGTTCTCTATAGGCATATTTAATGAGAAACATTCCTATGTAAAAATGTGTATGTATGGCTGTATGCATACATTCCTGTTGTGAACCTGTACATTACAAAGAAGTAGCTTGGGAATTTGTAAAGCACAGCCATTAAAGAAAATAGTGTGCAGTTATTAAACTTGATGTAGCTTAAATGTTACGTTTAGTTTACAAAGGTTCTTTCTATTTTCTATGGCAAAAGACTTTGACACTTGAAAAATAGAAGCAATACTTGATTTATTTTTGTAAGTATTTAGGATATTATTTTAAATAAATGATTGTCCAATAACAATATAATAGTTGTGAAACGTTTTAAATAAACTTTCTGATTTCTGTGTCTGACAGTGATGGTGGATTTTTAGTGGCTACAAGTGCACATTTATTTGCTGCTTTAAATAAAGGACTTAAAATATTTAGTTTGTTAAAGAAAAAATAATTGCATTAATTCTTCTAATTTAGTTTTTCATTTGAATTTTTTGGTGAATGAGAAGGTGTGTAGGAGTGATTTTTTTGGTGTTCCCTTTTTATGTCTCCAGTTTCACATAGGGATCTAGACATTTTCCATTATCATGAAATCCAGAATATTTCTGGGTTTTCTTTGGCAGAGATTGCTGCTTATCCCTCAATATCCATTATCCCCTTCTTCCTTTGGTAACAGAATGCCATATTTTAGCTTGTGATTTCACTATCCAGTGACCGGGGGGTGGGGAGGATAATTACTTTCCAGACCCCATTGTAACTACATGGGGCCATTTAAGGTCTGGCCAAAGAGATGTGACCCTCAGGGACGATGGAATAACAAAGACTAAGGAGCTTGGATCCCTGATACCACCATTTAGCCATATCAGCTGCCACTTCCCACCTGAATTTCTCTTAAGCAATGTTTCTTAAAGCCACTTTGTTTTGTTTTGTTTTGTTTTGTTTTGTTGTTTCCAGCATCCTTATTTCCCATTCTATACATGTGTGTCACAATGAATTGTGAAATTTTTAGGAAAGTACAACATGTCTTGGAAAGGCTTAATTCTGTTGCTGCTAATAGATGCCCAGTAAATATTTGTTTTATCACATGAATGAAGTTCATGTGCCAGACATGCAAAAATGAGAATAAAGTCCCATCTCACTTTAGATAGATCCCCACGTTGCCAAAAGAACATGATTCCATAAAGTGGACTTTCTGAATTTTACAATAAATGCTGGCCCAACATCATCCCATAATTTTGTGATTAGTTCCCTACCAGAGATTCTTGACCTATACTGACCAATGTGGTGGTTCTAGCCACAATATGTATTTAAACAAGTTTTCATTAAGTTGTATTTCCTCATTAGCCTAGTGGCTACAGTATTGGTCAGTGCAAGTAAAGAAATTTCTATCATCACAAAAAATTGAATTGGACAGCTTCTTCTAGATGCCTAGGTTGAATGGACACATTCTACATCTCTGAAGTTTCCAGTGGTACGTGACCACAGAAATGTCGTGAAGTGAAACCTTCAGACACCTTCCTGCACACAGTGACATGCTCAGGGATAGAGCTGAAGTTGGATTGTTAAGCCGGCCGTGATTGTGATGGTGAAACACTTGGTTCCCTTGCCCAGCTGGGCCACAGCAACTTGCTCCCAGTAAGTAGTAAAACTTGCAGTTCAGACCTGCTGCTTGCTTTACCTCAAATATTTCCCTCTTTCATAAATCCTTCCAAGTTTTCTCGAATAAGATGACAGATCTGTCTTTCTGAAGTTTTCCAATTCTTTGTCTTAGTGACCGTAATGTGATCAACCTTTTTTTTTTTTTTTTTTAATGCCCCACTACACTAAGTTTCTTGAGGTCATTGGCCATATCTGGTTCATCTCTGTTTCCCCTCCAGCACTTAGCACAGTATCTTCTGCACAGTCGATACATATGTACTAGCTGAACTAGACTTGCTGACGATGGACAGAGTGTTTTCTTTTGAAATCCAGTCTCAAGACGCTCTGAAGAGATAAGGGAAATGCATTAAAGGAGTATCTGAGTGGGCAAGAAATTAAGAAATGCTCCACCCGTGGATTCAATAAACTGTTGCACATGGATCTGTATCTCTGAGAGAAATGCAGAAAAACACTTGAGAGAGACTTGTGCATACCAGGTGACTAAGGAAATACCCACGCTGAAACAGGTAAGAAGAGCTGAGGCACACTTTCACCATAAACCCCACCCCCAGCAAAGCACCACACAATTGGGTGGAGCCCTGCCCCCACCCCCAACAAGCAGCTTCTCCCTAAGGAGTGAAAGGCTTGGACCATGCATCTAGCATCCCGACTTTTATGGTTGCTACCTAAAGAACTAGCTTCTAGCTAAGGCATCATCTCTGCGAGCTGATGAGGCCTGGGATGTGCTAGTGTCCTGGGACCTCAAACAACAAGGACATGGTTTTAAGTGGGCACACAAACACTTCCTAGGGCCCTTCCCTTGGCTCAGTGCTGAGTGGCAGGCAATAAAGCTCAGTTCCCTGCTTCACCCTTGGACAGGTCTGACTGCACATCTAGCACTGTAACTTTTCCAGCTGCTGCCTGAGGGCTGGCCTAGTCATCAGCTTGCATGTAGAAGCTGATGGGGTAGGCAATCCCCAGTCCTCTGAAAGCATGATCAAACTGGTGGGTACTTCCTGTATTGACCCTCCTACCCCACCGCCCCTGGCTGACTCCAGTGAAAAAAACCTAGCCATCAGCTTCTCCCTGGAAGGAGTTGAACTCTACATCTAGTGCCCTCACTTTTCCAGCTGCTGCCTGAGGGTCTAACTTCTAACTTTCTTCTCTCTAGGAGTTGACAAGGCCCAGCCTTCAGTAGTCCCTTCGGGTGCACAGAGAAAGCGACAGCTTTCAATGATCCTGTAGGCTCTTCTTAGGACTCCTCATCTCAGCTCGCTCCAGCAATAAAACCCAGCACCTCTCTGGAAGGTAGACTATACTACCACCCTGACTTTTCCAGTTGCCAACCGACAACCTGGCTTCTAACTTGCCTGTTTCTGGGAGCTGATTGCACAGGTAATGACTAATGTCTGGGATTTTTGAAAAGGTGTATGGGTACTTACTTCCTGCAGCTCCTATACTCAGCAATGCTGCAGCAGTAAAACCAAGTCCCCAGCTGCTCCCTAGAAACAGATGGACTTTAGACCTAACCTCCCTCCCCTCAGCCTTTCCAGCCACTACCCAAGGGACTGGCTTCTGAAGAGCTATGTGACTCAACATTTATGAGGACCCTGGGGCAACAGGAGACAAAGTAGCTATTTGAAAGAGTGTGTGGCCTAAATGAGGGAGGAGGAATTTGCCACAGTTCCTCTGCCCAGCTCAGTGATAAACTCTGGCTCCTAGCTTCTCCCTGAGGAGGGAAGGAATTGGACTACACATGTAGTGTTCCAACTTTTCCAGCTGCTGTGTGAGGAATTGGCTTTTACCTCACCTGTCTGGAGGCACTAACAGGACTTGGCATTCTCTGCTCTCCTGGGGGCCACCAAAAACAAGGATGACAGCTTGGACAAGCACAGAGGTTTGAGAGGCATCCACAATCTCTGGCCAGGCTGATTTGTGAGGCTCATCTCCTATGTGAGGCCAGTCTGTGAAGACTTGGAGAGGTGGGTGTTTTATCTAATGTTCAGAAAGCAACATAGAGTGTCAAGGAAAATGAAGAAAGAGGAAAATCTGTTCTGGATAACAGAACAAGGTAAATCTCCAGAAACTGACCCTAATGTAATGGAGATTTGTGATTTACCTAACAGAAAATGAAAAATAATGATCATAACAATGTTCACCAAACTCAGGACGACAACGCATGAGCAGAGTTAGAATATAAACAAAGAGAAAATATTAAAAAGTACCAAGCAGAAATCATAGAGTCAAAGAATACAATAACTGAACTGAAAACTTAAAAAATGAGCTTTACTAACAGAGTATATTAAACAGATGAAAAGATCAATGAAACTAAAAGGTCATTGGAAATCATTCAGTAAAATGGGCACAAAGAAAAAAGAATGAAAATGTGAAGATAGCTTAAGGGACTTAAGTAATACTCCTTATGGGAGTCCTGGAAGGAAGAAAGAGAAATGGGTGGAAAGCTTTACTCAAAGAAATAATACCGGAAAGCTTTCCAAACCTGGGAGAAAAAAATAGAAAACCAGATCCATAAAGCCCAAAACATACCAAATAAGATGAAGGAGACTCACACCAAGACAAACTGTCAAAAGTTAAAGACAGAATTTTGAAACAGCAAAAGAAAAATGGCATATTACACACAAGGGAACCCCTTAAGACTATGGGCAGAGTTTTCAGCAAAATCTTGCAGTCTGAATATACATAGTGGGACCATATATTCAGAAACCTGAAAGGAAAAAGAACAAAAACAAAAACTACCTATCAGGAGTACTAATCCTGACATACATGTCCTTCAAAAATAAAAAGGAGGTAAAGACTCTTAGATAAACAAAAGCTGAAGGAATTCATTACTGCTAGACCTGCCTGACAAGAATTACTAAAGGGAGAGGGGGTGGCCTGGGTGGCTCAGTGGGTTAAGTGTCAGACTCTTGATTTCAGGTCAGGTCATGACCTAGTGAGGGTCAGGCTCAGGGTGGAGCATGCAGTTTGCTTTAGATTCTCTCTCCCCCTCACCCCCTGCCCCTCCTCCATCATGTGCTTGGGCTCACTCTCAAAAAAAAAAAAAAAATACTAAAGGGGGTTCTTCAAGTTGAATGAAAGAATGCTAAATAGCAACAACACAAGAACATAAGGAGGTATGAAACTCACTGGCCAAGGTAAATATAGACAAAAACAGAATACTGTGTTACTATTATAGTGGTGAGTAAATGACGAGAGTATTCACAGCAACTATAAATGATGTTGATGCATACACAATGTAAATAGTTGTTGACTGTGACATCATTAGTATATAATGGGGGGAGGAGGAGAGGTAAAAGTGTAGAGATTTGTTTATACATGAAGTTACCCACTTGAAATAGATTGTTATAACCATAGTTTATGTAAGCCCCACATTAACTACATAGAAAATACTTACAGAAATTACACAAAAGAAAATGAGCAAAGAATAAAAGCCTATCCATAGGAAAAAAAAAAAAAAAAAAAAACCATAAAGGAGGATAGCAGGAGAGAAGATGAAAAGAGCTATAAAACAAATCAGTTAACAAAATGGTAATAAATTCTTCTGTATCAATATTTTAGATAAAAATTGATTAAACTTTTCAATCAAAAGATACAGATGCTGAATGGATTAAAAAAAAAAAAAGCAAGACTGTGTGCTATCCATAATAAATAATAGGGCAGGCTAAAAAGTAAGGGGATATTAGAAATGGAAGACAGTCCTCTGATGTGGCAATAAGAAGAAATCAGGAGTATTTTTCAACCTTTGAAAAAGAAGGAAACACTGCCATTTGCAACAAGGGTGAACCTGGAGGACATGGTAAGTGAAGTAGGACAGACAGACAAAGAGAAATACTGCATGATCTCACTTAAATGTGAAATCTAAGAAGCCGAACTCATAAATGCACAGGGTAAAATTGTGGTTGCCAGGGGCTGGGGGGTGTGGGAAATGGGGAGATGTTCATTAAAGTGTACAAAAAGGTTCAGTTATGTGGGGTGAAAAGTTCTGGAGATCTAATGTTCATCGTGGTGATGATAGTTAACACTACTGCATTTTGTACTTGACATTTTCTAGGAGGATAGATCTTCACCACCACCACCTCCCCCCACCCCCCCACCCCCCCCCCCCCGCCACACACACACAAGGTTAACTATAAAGAGGATGGATAAATTATGTAGCTTGATTGTGGTGATTTTTTTCACAGTGCATACTTACATACAAAGACAAGTTGCACACCAAAAATATGTGCAAAAATATCTCACATTAAAGTCTTTTAAACTGAAATAAATATTAGAATTTATTAATAATTTAAAGCTGTTAAAAATAACTCATCTTAAGTTTTTTTTGTTTCATAAATCCACTGTCTGGACATCCTCAGGGAGTTTCTGTTGTTTGCTCTGGATCCTGTGTGTCGGCCATAGTTTCCTGTTTCTTTACGTGGTTTATAACTTGTTTGTTAAAAATTTGACATTTTAAATGGTATAATGAGGAGACTCTGGAGATCAGGAACCACCCAGGTCTGTTATTATTGCTGTTGTTATTTTTGTTGCTTGTTGTCTGGTGACTTTCTGGGGCTGATTCTGTAAAATTTCCGTTCCTCCTTAAGGGCAGCCGGTGGGCATTCTCCTCTGTTAGCACTGAGTTCAGCTACCCTGTGGACAGAAGTTTCCTTAAATGCCTTGAAGCCTCTCAGGGCTCTGCATAGGAGTCAGGTTACATCTGACACTCTAGCAGGTACTTCACAACTCTGTCTTAGCCTTCATTTCCTGCTTTCCTCCTGTGAGCCTCAGGCTTGGCCAGAGTGAGAGATCTGGGCCTTGCCAGGTCCTTCCTGGCCACACACACGGTCCTTCCATGTACCTGGCCATTTAGATTCCCAGAAATATGCCAGAACTGTTGGAAGCCCCATGGACATCTCCTTCCCGGGTTTTCCCTTTTCATCCTCTCCTTAGCACCATTGGGTATTGCCACCTGGGGTGACCACAGTGTGGTACAATTGTTACCGATTTTTGTTTTAAACGAATGCCTTATGGTGTGGTTCACACAGACTGAACTTTGAGTCAGGTCAAAAAAAGATACGCCCTGAAAATGGGGTTTTTCAAGGAACTGCCAGACAGGTCAGGTAGCAACCGCTGTTTGGGCACGGTGCCTTCGGGCTGCTCCAGCTGCCCACCCTCCCCACCCCACCCCTACCCCGCTCCCTCCAGTGGTTGCTTGGCACTTGGCTGTCTCACCTCCATAGTTGGGAGGCTGCTGCTTTTCAAGGAGACTGCAGAGCTGGGGAGAAGAGAGCAGGAATAGGGCAGGTTCACATGCCACAGCGCTTGCCGTTCTGATTGAGACCCAGCTCTTTTATTTTTATTTTTTCTGCCTTAAACAAATGCTCAGATTGTTGCAAGACTTTGGTTACTTTTCAGGGCTCTAGAAATGCTGACTCTGACAACTTTTGCTACTTTGCTTGTTGCTTTTATAGAGGAGTGGCTTTTGGAGGTCCTTGATTTGCCATTTCGGAAGTTCTTCTCCCCACAAATCAGGATTCTGGAAGTAGCAGGGACCTTAGTATGCAGTCTCTGACTGTGAACTTGAGGCACATAGAACTAAGAGGCTTCTTGCACAGCAGCAGGAAATGCTTGCCACCCTGCACCTTTAAAGCTTCTGTTCTGCCGTAGTCACTTGGTGGCTCACCCCCAGCCCATAGGTCCAACAAACATTTACCGAGCATCTCCTATATGTACCAAAACTCAGGCACAGGCACCCCCGAAAAGCTCAGGGTAACTGGGAGAGATTACACGGATATAGGACTTTAAAGCTTTGGAATAAAACTCTCAGAGAATGAAGGAGGAAGCAACCAACCAGCTGAGAGTCAAGAAAAATGTCATTGAAGAGCTGACATGTAGGGCTAGGTATGCCACGTGTGATGAGAGACTTCTTATAGAAAAAAATAGCTTATATAAAGACGTGAAAATGACAGAGGACCTAACCTGTCTAGGGAATTGATAGGAGCTCACTAGTTTGGCAGAAATACGGAGAGACATGGTTGATGAGGTGAGCAGCTTTCCGATCACAAAAATTATCCTACGCCCGCCCGGCCAAGGAGCAGGCCCCTACCCGTGGCCATCCACAGTCCAACTCCAGAGGATGCCACTCACTACGAGGGGAGGACAGCCAGTGGTAGCACCTGGGGTTTCACCATGCAGCAGCCCTGCGAAAGAGCCTATGCTGACCCTGGAGTCAGTAGGGGGAACATATTGTTCTGTGACTCCAGTGAGGAAAAGATCAAATTGTCTAGAAAAAAAAGGCGTAGAAATAACAAAAATGTTTTGTCTGAAATAACTATAATAGCATTGCAACCACAATTTATTATATGCCAAATACACTGTTACTTTGTTTAATATAATATATACGATATACACTATATGTAATATATAAATTTGTGTTTAAGTATTTAATATGTATTAAAGTAACATTTTATATATTATGTATATATAGAGACACACATATATTTGGTGTTCACAGTAACTACAAACATAAATCTATATGGTCCTCACAATTAAAATGCTGATGTGTCTGTCAGTTTAGGATAACTTATGCTGCATAACTAATAATCCCAAAGTCTTAGTGGCTCACAACAAAATAGGTTTGTCATATCTCGTGTCCATCTTGAATCAGCTAGGACTCTGCTTTCTGTCTTTGTCACCTGGATGTAGGCTGCAGACCCTTATCTGGGACATTGCTGGTCTCATGGCAGAGAAAAAAGAAACATGTTGAACTTGTGGAACTTGTGCTCTCATTTTACTGAGCGAATGTCATGGCCATTCTTGGATGTATCAGGGTGATTATATAAAAAAGTCCCGTGGAAAGAGCACCACAAAGAAAGGCAACCCAGAGAGGGATAGTGGGTCTTTTGACCAGTCTCATAATTTACCACAGCAGGTGTTATTTAATTCTATTTTGCAGATTAGGATGTGAATTCAGGAAGATAAAGTAGCCTGTTTAATTCACAAGCAAAAGTGAATAAATGGTAAAACTCAGAACTGAATTCAGGCCTGGCCCCCAGTCACCTGACTCTCCATGCTATACTCCCCCACCCCACCCACATCTTTTAATGTTGTTATATATATGACAAGAGCCCTGTGATATCTTTGGACCTTTCATGTACTGGGGCTAAGAGAAGCCTCTCTTCTGACCCTGACTGTTGCAACAGGCATCATCAGAGATTCTGTGCCAGCCCCTGAAAGTGACCCGTTGCATTTGACCCTTTATTCTTGCTTAATTTCATTTCTTATCTGCTTCAAAAGCACAGGGAAAAGTTCTTAGCTTTTCAGAGCAGAACACATAGCTCACGGTGAATGCACAGAAACACAGTGTGAACCAGACAGTACAAAATACCCATCCAGGGACATCAGCCTGTTCTTGAGAACTAAGCCTGGGGAAGAGGGATAGGTGGCCCCATTCCAGAAAGCCACCTGGGAAATGGAAGGAAACAGTGAGGTCAGAACAAACCTGTACTCCTTCACTGTGTTCCTAAAGGATTATAACAGAAGTTGGCATCAGGACTGAGAAACAGGTCATTAGAATGAGGTGACAAGGACAGAGGCGCAGCGGCAGAGATCTGATTTGGAGCGATTGGTCCAATCTAACATTAGCCCACAATTATTCTACCTTATTTTATCCATTAATTCACTATTGAGCCCTATCATGTTCAGGGCACTGTTCTTAAACCAGACGGATACTGTTCCTGCCCTGTAGGAATGTATTCGTTAACTATTGTCGTATAACAATACAGCTGAAAACATAGTGGCTTCAAACAACCGTTTAACTCACAAATCTAAGGTGAGCGGTTTAGGCTGAGTTCAGTTGGGCAACTCTTGTCTCAGCTGGGATCACTCATGCATCTACGTTCGTTCGGCTGCTGGATGTGCTCAGGTCCAGCTCACGTCGGAGGGTCTGAGCACAGCTCGGGTGGTTGCGTAGCTGGCAGCCAGGGCAACATAACAGTAATGCCTGAGCTATGTGTTTCTCGTCATCCATCAGGGTAACAGGAGCTTGATTCAGTGGTGGTAACAAAGTTCCAAATAGCAGGCAGAAGCACACAGAGTCTCTACCTTAGGGAGAAAAAGATCTTCTATGTGGTTTAGTCCAGTTTCCCAGGTGGCTTTGTGTGTGTTTGCATTGGGGTTGGTATCAAAACTCCACGGACCATGAGTGTTACTCGGCCTTCCATTTTATGGCCATTGTCTCCCTTCAGCAAATACGTACAGAAGGGTTGAGCAGGATCCTGGCATTTCTGGTTCCCTACTATACCAGGGCTCAGTTGAGTTTAGGCTGGTAATACTTACCATTCAAAAACTGACCCATCTACTTGCAAGAAAACTCACACCCACCACATAGTTAAGTCCAATGTGAACAGCTTGAGAATAAATGCCTGATAGAGGAATTGAGGCAAAGAGTGACCCTCAAAGAAGATAATTCCACATTGTTTCCCAAACCTGTTCCCCAGGTTTAGTTGACAGTGGTCGCCCTCTGCTTGCTCCTGAGTTCAAGGCCAAGGTAGTGTTTCTTTAGGTAAACCTTACAAACTGCTGCTTCTTAGAAACCCGCCTATACATAGGGGGTGACAGTTGCCCTGCTGACTTGCCAGAGGGCCATTCTGAGGCCGGAGCAAGATAATGCTTACACAGTGCTACCACGAGTGAGCGCATTTGTGGCTAGCCTCTGGCTGCCTCAGGGTCCACATTCTAACTCTTACCAACCATTTGGCACCACTTTGACCTGAGCTACCTCCACAGGCCAGAAGCAAATCCGTGTCTAAGGAAGCTGGCAAGAAAGAGGCAGATTTCAGCTAGAACTTTTATGATAAGCTTTATGGTTTCCGAATCAAAGTCCATTCTCCCTCTGGTTTTTGTAATAGTTCTTCCTTGAGAGCAGGAACCAGTATCTGCTTTTCATCTCCTGGATGAAAAGGGTAAATCATTCACAACGTAAAAGATCTGCTCAAGGCTCCATCAGAGGAGACAGCAAAGCTGGGATTTGCATGGAGCTTCCTGAATCCAATTCCTCCGATCGTCCCTCAGGGTCACTCCCTGACAACTTCAAGACCGAGGGACTGCACAGAGGCGGTGGCTGACTGGGGAGACTGTGATGCCCATTCTGAACTTCAGACTCAACTTCTCATTGTCGGGGGCCCTGAAGGTAAATTTTTGCACAAGGGAAGTGAGGAAGATAAACAGCTCAGACTTGGCCAACTGTTCTCCAAGGCACACCCGCTTTCCTGGAAGACAAAAGCATAAGATAGGTCATCTTCCCATCTAGTGTGGGGCTGACATCTACTTCTTGCAAAACCTGAGTAGGAGAAGGGGCTGGAAGGCCCCACGGCTTTACGTATGGAGGCTCCTTTAATCTGATAGCCAGCCAGACTCCAATGCTTTCAAGGGTCAAGCAGCTGACGCACAGGGCGAAGGTACAGGGTGAGGGACCAGAAGAGGAGGGAGGCCTGGGTTGACCTAGAAGGTGAATGTGTAG
The DNA here is from genome assembly GCF_046562875.1 of Panthera onca. Classification (NCBI taxonomy): domain Eukaryota; kingdom Metazoa; phylum Chordata; class Mammalia; order Carnivora; family Felidae; genus Panthera; species Panthera onca. Next base: position 172,862,146 of record NC_138346.1, on the reverse strand, counting down.
CCTGAAGACTTTTCAAAATCAATCAGCAAACAACAACACTAGCAGATAACAAAACTGTTGAAAAGTAGAAGCCAGTGAATGTCAGAGCAGGTTTTCTAAAATGTAGGACATCTGTCCCCCATGTCGTGTTTTCCTTCTTAATGACTGGGGACCTCACGGCCATTGATGGCCCTCTGCATTGGAATTATCTCAGGTTTCCTCCTTGAATAGTCCGTCTTCTATACAGTGGTCTTTCCCCCGGTGGGGTTTTTGCTTCTGATGTGGGGCCCTTGCTGGATCTCTTAGCTCACACTTGGCACCAACCTAGCCACATCCCAATCCCTGTTAGTGAGGGAGGACCTGGAAGCAGAAGAAGGGAGAGCCAATTCAACTCCTCCAATTCTAGCCCTGTGATTTGGGACTAATTAACCTCTTCAGTTATCAAGGGAAACTTCTGTGTGTGTGTGTGTGTGTGTGTGTGTGTGTGTGAGAGAGTGTGTGTGTGTGTAAGATGGGAACCTTATTTTATATATTGTGTGGGCTACATACTGAATCCAAATAGAGCAAAGAATTCAATAACTTACACAGCAAAACAAAGTATTTTAACATATCACCTGGATAATAATAATAAATATTCTAGCTGCGAAAGAGCTTAGCATTAACTTCATCTGGTTAATTCTCAAAAATTGGAAGAATATGATTGAAAATACTTCTTAAGTGAAACATTTTGGGTGGCAATATTATTAAGATAGCTTTCTGTATGTTACAGTTATTTATTTACTGTTATACTTTCCCTATCATGCCTTTTATTCTGAAACACTTTCAAAGTACAGAAAAGTTGCAAAAATAATACAAAGAGCTTGTTTCTCCCAAGTTATCTGAGCATACACTGTCTACATTACCTGTGAACTCTTTAGTTACGTGTTTCCTACAAACAGGGCCATTCTCCGACATAACTACAATATAACCACCAACTCAAGGAAACACTGATGCATCACCACCATTTCCTCCTGAGATCCCCAGTCAGGTTTTGCCAGTGGTCCCGATAGTGCCCTTTATTGTAAAAGGACCAGTTGAGTGTTAGCTGTTGCATTTGGCTGACATGCAAGTGATGCTTCAACTTCTATGACTGGCATTTTTTTTTTTTTTTTTTTTTTTTTTTACAAAGCTGTTTATTTTAATTGCAGGATAGATAGCATACAGTGTTATATTAGTTTCAGGAGTACACCATAGTGCTCCAACAGTTCTATTCATTCCTCAGTGCTCCTCACAACAGGTGCACTCCTTAATCCCCATCACTTTTTCACCCATCCCCCACCCACCTCCCCTCTGGTAACCCTCAGTTTGTTCTCTATAGTTAAGAGTCTGTTTCTTGGTTTGTCTTTCTCTCTTCTTTTTTTTTCCTTTGCTGGTTTGCTTTGTTTCTTAAATTCCACCTATGAGTGAAATATGGTATTTGTCTTTCTCTGACTTATTTCGCTTAGCATTACACTCTCTAGCTCCACCCATTCTCCTCCTTGGGATCTTATGGCTACCATGTAAACAAACTCAGGCTAGCTTGACAGAGAATGAGAGGTAACATGGAAAGCCCTGTGGTTGCAGCTGAGGTCCCAGATCAGCCTTTCAGCCAGCTGACCTCCCAAACACATAAACACACCCACCTAAGACCAGAACTCCCTAACTGAAGTGTAGATTTGTAAGCACTAATATTGTTTTAATAACTTATCATTTTGAGCCACTGCATTTGTGGACTGTTTGTTATGCGTACGTATGCTGACACCTGTGGAATGAACTCTGAATCAAAGTGAAAGGGACTTGAAGGGGGAAGAGAGTTATATTCTAGTTGTGCTAAAGACACCAGTAGATGAGAAGTATAAAACCTTAACTCGTAGGCCCTGTTCTGCCTCATTCCTTGGATAAGAAACCACTCTCTTATTCTTAGTTTCCTTATATGAAGAAAGGAAATACTGATCGCTTTCCTAGTTATTAATAACTGGGTGGCTGCAAAGATTAAATGAGATAATGTGCTTGCAAATGAAGTCTGTAATTAAGAGGGTGTGATAAAATTCTCAATAGCAAAGCACCAGTGAGGCAAAAATAATTATAATCCAATCCTTGAAATAGACGGCTGGGACTTGGTACTGAAATATAAAACTTGAAGTTACTGTAGACAGAAGACTGGAAGGTATTCCTATATCTCACAGCAGCTTTCCCATCAGGGAGGGATTTGTCCAATGTGAGCAAAGATGACTTGGAATCAGGTGAAGAAAGACAAAGAAGCTCTAATCAGAAATCAGCCCAGATAACACTCAGGGCGGTGCTGCACCTTGGACTTCAGGTCTTATCACATGGGTTCAAATTCCAGTTCCTCCCCTTCTGAGCCCTAGTGTCATCAACAGCAAAAGGATATTGGATCAGAAAAGCAATCTGTATTTATTTTTAAGTTAATGATAAGCAGACTATCGTGCATTCCACAGTATGGGCTCCCTGTAGCATTTAGTTATATGTATATAACTAAATAATATAACTATATTATTATATATACGTACATATATGTGTATGTTTAGGAGACAGTGCTAAGAAGAACACAGGCTTTAGTTTTTGATAAATCTGGTTAACACTGAGTTCTAGCTCTGCCACATGAATTTGATGACTTTAGATCATCTAAGTTACCCTTCTAAGCCTCAGTCTCTTTATCTTTGAAGTGGTTCTAGTAATGTGAACCCTGCAATGTTACACCAGAGCACATGCTAATGAGAGCAGTTTTTTTTTTTTTTCTTTTCCACTTCATTCATTGTCAAATCCTCAGAGTTGATGCTTGACACGTAATAGATGCCCAAGAAATCTTTATAGAATTCAGGAATCGGGGAATTACTTGAAAAAAATCTAAGCAACATACCCTAACTCAATACCTGGAATATTCTAAGAATTTTTGTTATTCCTTTTTTACAATGTTAAGAATTAAAACACCCTTTTGGAACTGGCTGGCTTAGAAACATGTGAGAGTTTTCACTACATCCTCTTTTGTACTTTACAAGCTTTGTACCATATAAATGTATTAGCCAGATTTTTAAAGGGTAATTAAAATTGTAAAAATCAAAAGCGCCTCTTAGGGTAGAATCCCACCTAGTTAGGACAGTGGCATCCAGAGTCATTCCTGATGGCCATAATGATAAACAAGTAGCCCCTTTCCTTGCCCCACCCCCATCCTATTTTTATAAATTGCCTCTAGCTCTATGTGAGTGGGTGGCTTTTAAAAAGAACTTGAGACATTTAAAACCTCTATAGAGATAGCAAATATCCAACCTTCGTTGTGAGCGAGAGATGGGGACTGAATCTCTGTCCCCAGTGTTCTGGGGAACAGAACAAAGTAAAGCTAAAACCTCCAGATGCAAGCAAGGTCTGAGGAAGTAAGGAATCCACAGGTGTGGAGAACAGCAGGAGGGGAGTCACGCTGAACAGGGCTATCTGGAAACCTTCAAAAAGCCAAGCATGACGGGGAAAAGGGTAGGGAAGGGCCAAAAGAGGGACTGTGGATTCTCACACTCCTTTTGTCACAACTCACCTACTGAGAAAGGCAGAAAGTATTCCCTTTTCTTAAACTGTCCATTCTCCAGAAAATGCTCCGGATTGAACCTGTCGGGGGTGGCCCATTCTGTTGGGTCCCTGTGCAGTGCAGTCAGATTGGTAACGATCACGGTTCCCTAGAAAAGGCAGAAAACACTCAGGCGAGGCTTGACCCATGCAACACGTGTACTCAGAAGTGCAGCAGTCACCTGACTCCCATGCCAGGGCTTGACCACACCCCAGATTCCCTCACACTCCCCAACTCACTGTCTTCTGAGCCTAACCCCTACCCAGCCCCCCCACCCCCCCAGCCACCCTGCTCTTTGCAATGGTATAGCTTAAAATGATGGGCTTGCAGGGAATTTTATCAGAGAAGTGTAGCTTCTACTGACTGCAGAATGGATCTTTCTACAGGGACATGTCTACACCAGAGAGAATAATGCAACAGCTAGCTAGTCAGTACCATACCCAAATCAACCCAGCCGCTCAGCGAAGTGATAACTCTGGCAGCTCTACCCAGGTAAAAGATACCCCATGCATCTCTCTTTTTCCCATTCTCTTCCCTTTAGTGTCTGGTATACTCCACAGAAGGCTTAATAATAGGATCAGGTCCCCCAGTGAAGGGAACCGCTATTCATCGAAGGACACAACGAGAAACGAGAAGTCCTCTGTGTTGTCTCCCTTTCCCTCATTCTGCCTTCATCCAATCCTTTAGTGAGGCAGCTCATTTTTACTTTAAATGTCTCTTGGTTCTGTCACTTCCATTCTGTGTCCACCCCCGCCTGTGATCCAGGCTACCAGCTGCCTTGCCTACAGTCTTGTAAGAGCTGCCCACCATGCCCGTGGCCTCTCTCCCCTTTCAATCTGCTCCACGCTCTAAAAGCAGAGTGAGCTTTGGACATGATAGAATGATGCCAACCCCCAGCCGCCCACCCACACCTTGAACACCCTTCACTGGCTTCCCATCACCCTTAGGGGAGAGACCCATCTCCTGACCCCTGTCTGGACCACTCTCCTTCTTCCTGCACTTGCACTCCAGACGCCGCCTTTCAGCTTCCCAAACATGCTATGTTCCCACTCATTTCTAGGCCTTTTTATAAGCTGTTCTCCTTGCCTGGATGCCCTTCCTCCCTACTTTGTCACTGAGCTAACTCTCCATCACTCGTTAATCCTCAGCTCACACACCACTTCCCTTTGAAAGCCCTCTCAGACCACTCGTGCCCCTCCTCCCCATTCCAGCTGGCCTGTATCTTTATGGAAACCAGTGAGTTCTCCCCTCTGGGCAGTTTCCGTGGTTTGTAAGTATATACTTGCATGATTATTTTGTTCAGAGTTGTTTTCCCAGGTGGGAGCCTTTTAGATGCTTACTGGATATTTGTTAAGTTAGTAAATCACTGCTATTTTGAGCACTTTCTACACTAAACACTACATGCATGACCTCATTTTCTCTCCAACCATGAAGTAGTTTTAAATGGCATTTTACAGATAGATAAGTCTTAGCTCTGAGAGGTTAAGTGATATGCCCACAGTTACGCAGTGGGAAGAGGTAAAGCCGCGATCTGTACAAGGTCTAGTTCATGTCAAAGGCATGGCTCCTGGCCTCTACAAGATATAGTCACTAAGATCTCTCAGTTCCCAGGATCTTTATTAAAGCTGATCTTTAAAGCCAGTGGTAGAATGAGTCTGTGGAGCTAAATGAATTGCTAGAAAAATGCAAACCGCACCTGTGAAATAATTTAGACTTAAGCCTTCACCCACGAGATGTCTATCAATAAGAAAACAGTGAATGGAAACAGCCGTAGGAATAGGACAGGAATAGGTAAGCTCCCCTGGTTCTGCCTATTGAGAGAAGTTGCCGGTAAGACACACACAGAGGGATCTAGACAAACTGGAATGGATCCACAGAAGCCGACCTACACCCTGAGAAAGCAAAGGAACTGTAAATGTGCAATGTGCAGAGACGACACCAGAGGGCAGAGGAGAGCTGTCTGCCTAGATCTTAAGACTGGTGGGCAGAGCGAGAACAGAATTTCCTTTGTGAGGACAGGAATTTAACAGGGGCCAACTGAGAACACTTGCAGGGAGACTCTTTTAAAGTCCAAGTAAGGCAACTCCTGTGGAGAGAACATGGTGTAGTACAAAAAAGATGAGCCTGGGAAACAAAACCGATCTGGTTCTGGAACCCAACTCTTGTCACTTTGTAGTTGAGAGATCTTATGCAAGCTTTATCACTCCTGAGCCTCGACTTTCCAATTTATAAAATGGGAATAATAGGTATTCTGAAGACTGATGAATACATTTTGAAAGAATCTATATAGCCCATGTTACATACTCATTGCTTAATAAGTATTGGTTCCTTTCTCTCTTTTTCTAATAATTCATATTGCATACACCTGGACTGGTTTCCTTTGTGAGGCAGTCCCATGACAGGTCTGTAAGTAAAAGCTGGAAAAAGTACTCCAGCATTAATGTGATATTGATCCAGGTGGTCTCAAATGTCCCTTCCTATTTTAATATTCTAGAACCCCAGGATTGTGAAGCAGAATTTTCCAAGTCTGGCAGGTTCCTAGCACTGTGAGAAGCTCCACAAAGGCAAAGAAAAGGGCTCCGTGGCAAAGTCTGAGAACTTCTGCTTGCTGTATCCCCACAAAGATGCATAATGCACATTACATAGTAAACACAAACAAATAAAAAAACCCACTGAGACATCCCACAGCAAAGAAAAGCCGGTCTCTGCCTAAACATATTTGACCTAGGAATCCCCTTTCCCCTCCCTAATACTTATTAACGTCTCATTGGATTAATGTTCCAAAGATCACACATGGAGAAAAAAACTAGTATTATCTCAGGTATAATATATCTCTTTCCCATTTAAGTGATTCCCTAAGGCAAGAGTATGAGTCACTTTCCAGTTCAGAGCTCTAAAAGATGGGTTTGAAGATCTGAGGCTGAGAGTCCCTGGTTACCTTGGGCAGGTAGTAGCCAGCTAGCATGGTATCCTCTATCACTTCCCTGGGCACATTCAGGGGGATGATGTTTCCCATTCGTTGCACCTCATGGATGAAGGCATTGGTGTAGGGCATGGACTCTCGAGCGGCTGTGCTTGGTATGTGCGACTGGCCAATCACCCTGTCGATCTCAGCTTGGACTTTTTCTGGAAAAGAAGGTTCTATTATTCTCCTCTTCCACAACTTTCCTTAAGCCTGATTAAACTAAAGAATGGCATCCAGGATCAAAATGGCTAAAACTATAGCAGGCTGTATAGGCTCTGATTTCTCAGGAACTATATGAGTGGAAAGTGGGCCTGGGTTTTAGACAAATCTGGTTGCAAACTCTTGCTCTACAACATTACTACTGCAAGTTACTTAAACTCTGTGAGCCTGTTTTCTCTTCTTACCAGTAAGGATAAATCTACCTTCCTCTTAAGGACGTCTTGAGATTTACACGAACTGGTTTAGGTGAGCACCCAACACATCAAAGACGCTTCTAATTGTGCCCCAATATAGCTGTTTTCCTTTTTTTTTTTTCTACAATAAGAGATTTTTAGCTGGATGCCTGGTTACCCAGCTACATACTACATTTCCCAGATTCCCTTGTACGTGTGACCATGTGATTAAGTTCTGGTCAATAGAATAATGTAGAAGGAATGTTTGGTACTTGAAACATGTCCTTAAAGGAAGGGTGTTTCCTTCTTCCCTTCCCACTTGTGGAAAGGCAGCCCTCAAGGTGAGCCATCTTTAAGAGTATAAACAAGGCCATCATTCTAGATACAACAGAGCAACATGTTGGAAGAAGCTTAGAACCCAAAGTGCTCTGCTGAGTCAAGCTTAGATTTTTTAATTTTGACAGAAATAAGAATTTTTTAAATATATTTTATTTGTACAAAATATATTTATATTTTTTTATTTTAAAATATATATTATAAATATTATAATATATAATATAAATATTTATTTAAAAATATATATTTATATTTATTTTTATATATATATATATATATGGCTCTGTGCTAAGTGTGGAGCCCAACATGGGGCTTGATCCCATGACCCTGGGATCTTGACCTGAGCTGAAATCAAGAGTCAGACGCTCAACTGACTGAGCCACCCAGGCACCCCTAGAACTTTTTTTCCTGACCATTTAATGAGTTTTGAAAATTATGGTAAAATATATGTGGCCTAAAATTTACCATGCTAACCACATCTAAGTGTATAGTTTAATAATGTTATGTATATTCACATTGTGCAACCAATCTCCAGAACTTTTTACCTTGAGAAACTGAAACTGTACATCCACTAAACAATAACTTCTCATTTTCTCCTACCCTAACTCCTGGCAACCCCCATTCTACTTTGTTTCTATGAATTTGCCTACCCTAGAAACCTCATAGAAATGGAATTATACAGTATATGTCTTTTCGTGACTGTATTATTTAATTTAGCATAATGTCTTCAAGGTTCATCAGTGTTATAACACATGTCAGAAATGCCTTCCTGTTTAAGGATGAATAATATTGCATTGTATTCCATATTTTATTCATCCTTTCTTCCATTGATAGACACTTGGGTTGTTTCTACCTTTTGGCTATTGTGAATAATGGTGCTGTGAAGATGGCTATAAACTTCTATCATTTAAAATTGTTTAATATTTATTTTTGAGAGAGAGAGAGAGCAAGTAGGGGAGGGGCAGAGAGAGAGGGAGACACAGAGCCTGAAGCAGCCTCCAGGCTCTGAGCTTGAACTCACGGACTGTGAGATCATGACCTGAGCTGAAGTTGGATGCTCAACTGACTGAGCCACCCAGGTGCCCTATCATTTTAAGCTATTGTTATTTTGGAGACCCTATTACAGAAGCCAACTCTATATCCTAATGAGATAGCTTTTAAACTTTTTAGAAAATGTAATTCAGAGTTCCAAACGCATTTTACATCATGAATCATAAAACATACTTTATGTAAATATATGGAAAGAAATAAAGTTTGATGAACAATCTTATCCTTCGTACATGGGAAGTACTCTGATCTTTATTTTTATTTTAGGAAAAAATGTTGGTCTTGATCCACTAAATTGATTTTATATCCCGTTAATAAACTGTTATCCAAAGTTTGAAAAACTGTATCCTAGCATCCCATCTCTCCAGCTCAAATTTGCTCTGGGTCCTGGAGAGAAAAAAAAAAAAAAAGATTATAACAGTCACTGCCTTTGAATGGATGACAGTCTTTGGGGAAGATATATGAATAATGTGCAATCACATAGTAATGGAGGTGTGTTAGGTCATCTCTAGAGGAGGAAAATAATCCAGTAATAATAAAGTCATCTCTAGAGTAAGGAGTTTCCTATTAGGGTGGGGAAGCATCTTAGAGGAGATTGTATTTGAGCAGATTCTTCAGGCACACCTGGTGATTTACCATGTAGAGAAAATGGGGAAGCAGATGAGAGGGAAGAGCAAGCTTGATGGAGGAGGCATGAATAAGGACAGTGCAAAGAAAACAGCATGTAATTTAGTGAGGCCACCATGTACGGTGGGTGGAGCTAAGGCTGGACAGGCAGAAGAAGGAACATCAGAGAGCATGATATGCCAGACTCAGGAGTCTGAACATTATCCACAGGCCAATGGAAGACATGACGTAAAAGGCTAGAAGCTTGTAACAAGATACATTCGTATAAGAATGTAAGTCTTTTCCTGAAACTCACCACAGTGTCCATTGACTTCACTGTTTTCACTCTAGATTCTGAGTTTCCTGAGGGCAGGGACTCTGTTACACTGGGATTATGTGAACCCATCACAGTCCTAACAGGAAAATTGAAGAATGTGCCCATTCTCAAGTCTACGTCACCTCAAGACTGTTTTTCCATTCTACCATCCTATCTTCTAGTCACAACTTGGGGGCCGTATGCTCTAGGAGACACCATTCTGTCCTGCCCCAGGCGCACTCACTGGCATGCTCACCTTGGATTTCTGGGTATAAGGCCAAATAAAGCAGACCCCAGCGCAGTGTTGTGGAAGTTGTCTCCGTTCCAGCAAAGAAGAGGTCCAGGGTGCTGTAGATGAGGTTTCCTTCGTGGAAACTTGAAGTAGCATTGCCCCTATTCTAGAAAGCACAAGGTTATAGGTTTATTCAGTGGGTTCTTGGTTGCTACAACACACAGGGGCTTCATCCTAGGGAGAGAATGTGGAAGAAAAGATTCCCAGGAGAAATATCTTTCCCTTTGGCCATCTCAAGAGGTAGAGACTTATTACAGCAATATCATTAGCATCCTCTTGCCCCAAGTGCTGGAAACTTCTGCTGGCTTTGGTGGATGAAAATCAAGACACTTATTTTTTTTTTTATATCTATAATTTGGGAGAATCTATTAGTACAGTAGGAAGAGAAGCAGTTCAGTGGAACGACAGACTAGGGTTCCAATATTAGCTACACCATTCACTCTCTGTATGACCTAGGGCAAGTCACTTAATCTCTCTGTGCTTCAGTTTCCTGTTTCAGAAAATAGCAATGAAATACACATGCCCCTTAAGATGACACTATAAATTACATGAGATGAAAAGAGCACATAACAAATACTCAACGTGTTTGTACTGATACCAGGAAGAATAATCTGAATTCCTCTTATGGAGAACAATGCTCGTATCTCCCTGTTAATGTCTTCCTTTCTAGGTGAAACCACTCTCTTTCCATCAACCATTCCTCATGGAATTCCTTCATCTTTACCACTTTGCCCCGGAAGCTTCAATTTGCCAACAATCTGCTCAGTGTGTGGCTCCATACCTGCACAGCATTTAGCAAGTGACGTCTCCTCCTTTGTGGAGAAATCAATGCTTCTACTAATGTTATGCCAGTAAGGTGAGATAAAAGGGGAGATGGATAGAAACCTACCAGTCTGGTCAATCCCAAGAGGAGACACAACTAATCTGACGAGTCAACGATTATGACAGTGATACTGATGCATCGAGGTATATTGAACACAGGGGTGACTGGGCTAAAGGCTACACATCCAATTTGGCTTTTCCCTCCTTCTTTCCTATAATGTTGGAAAGTAGATGATAGGAAGATCAAAGAGGAAGGCAGAAGTCCCACTCAGGCCCTGAGGCTGAACTCTGGCATCCAACTCAGCTTTTCTTGTGTTCTGCACTGGGGGGTGAGGGAAGGGGCAGGCAACTGGGCCCAGATCCAAATAACAATGAAAGAGTTCTTTGAAGCTCAACTGTTAGCTTTCCTTTTGTGTATAGCTCCTTCAGATATGGGCAAAGAGCATAGAATAGAAGATGAACAGGCAGTATTTGAGTATCCCCAAGGACTCAAGCCAAATATCATTTACCCCATCCTTATTTCTACCTGCCTCATCAATCCTGAATTAATGCTGCTTCTACACTCTATGAAATACTGCTTCTATTTTGACTCCCCGTGGTAAGATAAATAATGACCCACAGAGATGTCCATATCCTAGTCTCTGGAACCTGTGGGTGTTACCTTATATGCTAAAAGGGACATTGTAGATATGATTAAGTTAAAAATTTTGATATGGCAAGAGGCTCCTGGATGGCTCAGTCGGTTGAGCATTCTACTTCAGCTCAGGTCATGATCTCATGGTTCATAAGCCTGAACCCCTCGTTGGGCTCTGTGCTGACAGCTCAGAGCCTAGAGCCTGCTTCAGATTCTGTGTCTTCCTCTTCTCTCTGCCCCTCCCCTACTCACACTCTGTCCTTCTGTACTAAATAAACATTAAAAAATTAAAAAAAAAAAAAAGAATTTTGATATGGGAAGATGATTCTGGATCATTCCAGTGGCTCCAAAGTAATTACAAAGGTCTTTATAAGAGAGAGGCAAGAGAAGGACGGTAGCAGAGAAGATGCTCCATGCTGGCTTTGAAGATGGAAAAAGGGGCCATGAACAAAGGCAGCCTCTAGAAGCTGGAGAAGTCAAGGAAACAGATTCTTTTCTAGGGCCTCCAGAAGGGACCAGCCTTGCCAGCACCTTGATTTTAGCCCAGTAACACTGATTTCAGACTTCTGACCTCCAGAACTATAAGAGAATAAACGTGTGTCGTTTGGAGCTCCCAGGTTTGTGGTAATTTGTTACAGCAGCAATAGGAAATGAGTACGCTCCCATTTGCTCTTTAAGAACAAACAGGAAACAACTCTGATTTCCTCACCTTTTCCATCTCCTTGAGGTAAGCGTCAATAAAATCTCTTGTTTGGTCAGGATTCCAGTCTCTCTTGTGGTTTTCAATCATCTGAGCAACGAACAATTTCAGTTTCTCCCAGTTGCTAAAGAGTGTTTGGTGGGGTCCAGGAAGAAATTTCATAATCCATGGAAATACATTGTAGAGCTAAGTGAGAAAAACGAAACACTCAGAGAGACAATTTGGTGCCAATTTTTCGCTTTTTGAGGCAAAACAATGGATATTCTCTTTCCATCTCTCACTTACTGGCTCTTAAAACCTTGGGGTCACCTTGACTCTTGTCTGTCACCCTCTAGCAAAGCACTTCAGCACTCCATCTAAAATGTGTCCAGTTTCAGACCACGGCTCACCACCCCAGCCACGTTCCCCCCTAACAAACACCCAACATTTCTCACCTGGATGCTGTGCTAGGCTTCATCAGCCTCACTGATTCCATTCTTAACCCCCTCCAGGTCTGTTTTCCAGAGCTGCCAGGGGCATCACTTTATACCTTCATCAGATCATTTCACTCCTTGGCTCTCAATCCTCCAATGACTTGCCATGGCTTTCGGACAAAGCTCTACATAATGCTCCTGGCCTATAAGCTCTGCATGGGCCAGCCACGGCACACACCTGTCACCTCCTTTGCTATCACTTCCCGCCATCTTGCTCTTTCTCACTCTCTCCAGTGCAGCACCACTGGCCCCTGTGATGACATCAAGGATGTTCTTGTTTGGGTCTTTGCATTTGCTATTCCTTCCACCTAGAACACTCTTCCTCTGAAATCTGTATAACTCTGGCCCCTCGCTTCATTAGGGTGCTGTTCAAATGTCACCTCCTTGGAGTGGTCTTAGCCTGATGATCCTATAACCCCTGCCAGCCTCTCTCCATTCCCATATCCTATTTTATTCTCCTTCATGGTAATTATCACAAGTAAGTGTGTGTGTGTGTGTGTGTGTAAGATATAGATAGATGATAGATGCATATCTTATGGATTTGTCTGCCCTGCTATGATGTAATCTCCATGTAGATAAGACATATTTTACTGAAATAAAGTATTTTTGAAAACATTTTCTCTAATAATATCTTCTGGTAGAAAGAAGCATGACATAATGGAAAATCACTCAGACTTAAACAGATACAGGCACAGGTCTATTAGCTCTGCTGCTTTCCAGCCATAATATTCTGTTGATAATAATGATGATGATGATAACAATGATGTAATCTGTTGCTCCTTAGTTTAACCAGCTGCCAGTGGGGGTCCAGGATTTTTCTGGTGACTGAGCGACATGAGATCCATACAGCACCTAGGACGGAGCCAGCAGATCACTATCTGGATTTGCTTACACACTCCCATACCTGCTTGCACACACCATGAAGCTCCATTTCATCTTTCAAGGGTTTTTTGCAAGAATTAACTATGGTAAAGTATATATTGCTGTCCATCAAGATGCCTGGCCTATGTGGGGACTCCAAGAAATGCTTATTATTAGCCTTACCCTACTGCCCCTTCCAACCCTCTCAGGAATTACTTTTCCCTGGGGAAGATAAGCTGGGTACCCACTAAACTCTCATGACTTCCTAGGTTCTGCATTCATGGGGCCAAAGAACATGAGGTTATTGAATTAGGGACTCCTATGACTAGGAATGAGAAAAAGGAATTCAAAAATAACTTTGATAATAATAATAGCTCACATTCATTGCACCCTTTTAATGTACATGGAATCATCTTAATGCTTTATCAGTTTTGATTCACTGGGTCCATAAAGCTCCAGGCAAAGATGTTTGTCAGGAATAAATAGAAACAAATCCACTTCTAGATACAAGAAATGTGACCTTAATAGTTGGGGTTGCTTTGGCCATAGAAGTGTCTTCCAAACCCAGAAAAGTGGCTGAGAGACCAAGAAGCTGAACAGAGTTTTTGACAGACTCACAGACCCAGAGGGACAAAATGGAGTACAGGGCCCACCAAGGAAGGGGTGAAGTTTGAATCCCAAGGGTCTGTACCCTATGGAATGAGAAGATTGATAATATCAAGTGCCGATGGGCATGTAAGTAGTGTAACTGCTTTTGAAACCTTTAGGCATCTTTTATGTCCCGGTATAAATTCAAGAGAAATGAATGGACGTGTCCACATGAACAACTGTACAAGAATGTTCATGGCAGCTTTATTCATAACATCCCCAAACTAGAAACAGCCCAACTGTTCATCAAGACAGGGACAGAGCAACAAACAGTGGTGTATTCATACACTGAAATACTATTCAGGATTTAAAAAAGAAAAGAGCAATTAACACAGATGAATCCGCAATCTGCGGAGGGAGAAGCCAGGCACCAAAGAACACTTCTGGGGCAGGGGAGTGCCTGGGTTAGGGAGGGACGTGGAGGGGCGGGACTCAAAAGGCAGTGGCAATATCATGCTTTTTAAAGAAAACAACATGGATGCATAGGTGTATATCATGTAACGTTTTGTACTTTACATGAATGTTAGAAATGTTCTTTGTATGTAGTAAATATCTGGTTATATTATCAGAAAACACTAAAGTCAACAGATTGACTTCCAGTAAGTTTGAGTGAAGTCAGTTTCAAAGGGTGATATTTTAGCTTAAACAAACCAAAAGGTCAGAACCCATCTGTTTTGAACATCAGCTCCAATATTCTAGCCCAAGATATTGAAAGAGAACCTCTTACCTGGCATCTCTTTGATGCCTCCTGAAAGGTGACATCATCCAGCAACCTCAGCAGTTCCTGAAACTGTGCATCCTCATAGTCAAAGCGTTTCCCAAAGGTGATAGAGCAAATAACATTGGAAACTGCATTGTTCATCTTGAAATGAGGGTTAAAAGGCTGTCCTGGAGGTGGAAGAAGAGACGGATCTTTCGGATTGGTTTGTTTCTATTTTCTACAGAGAGTCTCCTCTATAGGACATAGGACATAGGACATTTTAAGTATAGAATCACCTATGAGGCTCTAGCCACAGTCCCCTACTTAGGGTCTGACATATAGCAAATCATCAATACTTGGGAAGGCAAGTTAATGACCAGGGTTTAAAACCGGTAATGTGTTTAATATTAACCTTCCTGCACTTAATCCTAGAGCTCTGTGAAGGCAAGGTCATGGTTAGCTGTTCACTGCAATATGCTCAGTGCCTGGCACAATGCTGGGCACAGGTTAGGTACGTAAGGCACTTAATAAGCATCTGTTCAATGAATGAATGAGTCACAATCTCCTGCACCTGTCCTAGGAAACACTCACCATTCTCCTCTTTTATCGCTTGGATGAGGTTACGGGCCTCCTCCTGAATGCATTCCTCTAAGCTCTTCTTTCCTAGACCGAAGTTCTTGAGTGTTGCCAAGGTGAACCTTCTTTGCTCCTTCCAAGTCTGGCCATTGGCCATGATCAATCCTGGAAGGAAAAAAAAAAAGCCAACATTATGGTTTTCTTATTCTATAATGTAAATATCTGGCAAATGGTATGGCAACGTGCATTGGTGGGAAGGAGAAGGGCACTGAGGCACTTGAAAACTATCCAGAGATACAGTAGATATCTCTGGATATGCAGTAGATACAGTGGCTAGCATTACTGCATTGCATTGCTGGCACTACAGGGGCTTTGGTATTTTTACTGCATTATGTCACTGGTACTTACAGAAACACTATGAGGTAGGTATAATCATTACGTTGCCCTCCCATTTTGCTGATGAGAAAACCTTGGCACAAAGGCTAACGTCAACTTTGTAAGGTTACAGTTAGTAAGCAGCTGAACAGACGTTCAAATTAGATTCCAAAGCCCATGCTTTGATTGCCAGTCACATAAGTATATTTAAGTATTGATTTTATGCTACATACTAAGAATGCACCCATGGACAAGAAAAATCTATACCCGTAAGGAGGTAAGGTTTCCAGGAGACTCTTATCTAAGCTAGAACTTGAAAGATGAAGGAATGACTCAAGAAAGCAAGGAAGACTATTCCAGGCAGAAATAGCACATGGAAAGGCAAAGAGCCAACACCCCCCCCCCAAAAAAAAAACAAAAAACAAAAACAAAACCCCAGAAACAACTCAGTGTGTTCAACAGACCATCATCTGATTTCCAACACAGATAAGGCCACACTCCTTTGTTTTCTTCACCTCCAGAGTGTTCTGCAACCCCTTTTAGTGTCTGGCTTTGGCCTTCACCATTTCCACGAGGCAGCCCTCTTTGTCAGCCTGGGGAAACTTTTCAATGTTATCTTGCTTGATCTTTCAGTAGCATGGAGCACTTCTTTCCTGAAGCCCTCCCTTCCAGCGTTGCTCAGGACAGCATGGCCTCCAGATTTTCCCCCTCCCCATACCTTATGCTGGTTCATCTTCTTTTATCAAATTTTGAAGTAATGGAGTACTTCAAGATAAGGTCTAACACCTCTTCTCTTCTCCCTCAATACTCCATTCCTGGAAAATCTCATTAACTCCTAAACTTTTAAATGGCATCTGTTGATCGTGACCACTTCTTTCTGCCCCTGAGCTCCAGACATACACAACTGTCTGCCTGACTTTGCTGACTTAAAAGCATTTCAAACTCAGCGTATCCATGATCGGCTTCGTGATGCTCTCCATACAACTCCCCACTCAAGCCAAACGAAACACCTGCCCTCTTCCACATGAGGCAGACATTTGGGTGTCCACCTCAACACCTCCCTCTCCTTTCCATCGCCCATGATTTAGGTCATCCTATCTTGTTGGATTTACCCCCTGGATACCTTAAATCTATGTATCTTCACTGCCACTAACCTGGCCTAACCTACTGTCGTTTCTTGCCACCTCCCTAGTCCAAGCTAGTACCTTCTCTAAGCTAAAATGCTGTAATAGTCTCTTGCTTCCTGTATACCATTTTCTACACTGCCACCTACATAGGTTTTATAAATGTGCAATGTAAACATGATGATTCCTTTCTCTACTTGAAACCATTCTATAAATATGGGGGTACAAGTGCCCCTATGCATCAGCACTCCTGTATCCCTTGGGTAAATTCCTAGCAGTGCTGTTGATGGGTAATAGGGTGATCTATTTTTAATTTTTTGAGGAACCTCCATACTGTTTTCCAGAGAGGCTGCACCAGTTTGCATTCCCACCAACAGTGCAAGAGGGTTCCCGTTTCTCCACATCCTCGCCAGCATCTATAGTCTCCTGCTTTGTTCATTTCAGCCACTCTGACTGGCAGGAGGTGGTATCTCAGTGTGGTTTTGATTTATATTTCCCTGATGAGGAATGACGTTGCGCATCTTTTCATGTGCCTGTTGGCCATCTGGATGCCTTCGTTAGACAAGTGTCTATTCATGTTTTCTGCCCATTTCTTCACTGGATTATTTGTTTTTCAGGTGTGGAGTTTAGTGAGTTCTTTACAGATTTTGGACACCAGCCCTTTGTCTAATATGTCATTTGCAAATATCTTTTCCCATTCCGTTGGTTATGCTAAGTGAAATAAGTCATACAGAGAAAGATAGATACTATATGTCTTCACTCTTATGTGGATCCTGAGAAACTTAACAGAAGACCATGGGGGAGGAGAAGGAAAAAAAAAGTTAGAGAGGGAGGGAGCCAAACCATAAGAGACTCTTAAAAACTGAGAATAAACAGGGTTGATGGGGGGTGGGAGGGAGGGGAGGATGGGTGATGGGCATCGAGGAGGGCACTTGTTGGGATGAGCACTGGGTGTTGTATGGAAACCAATTTGACAATAGATTTCATATTAAAAAATAAATTAAAAAAATAAAATGAAAAAATTCACTAAAAAAAAAAAAAAATTCTAGAGTTTCCCTTGTTATTGAGCATAATACCCAACACCCTTAGCAAGAACTTGCATGAACAATTCCTGGCACTCAGCAGCTGAATTTCCCTTTAATTATCTCTATTTAATCCCTATACTTGCCACATGGGCCACCTTTCAGTTCCTCGAGTTCACTGTCCTTCTTCCCACCTAAGGGACTTTTCCTATTCCCTCTGCCTGACTGCTGCTTCACTTTGTTAAGTTGATTGCCATTTATTTACATTAGCTTTCCTTGAATCCCAGGGCTAGATTAGATGTCCCTGATAAATGCATCCTGCCCACAGCTTAATGACACTAATGCATTAAGTTATTAGCACTCATTGATAGTGTCTTTCTGAATAGAATGTATGTTTCCTAAGGACATGGATTTTGTCAGCACTACTCATTGTCATGTTGCTAGAACCTAGCACCGTGCCTCACACAATAAATGGAGTGGAGGTAGCGTTAAAAGATAAACTATTTCAAAAAGCATCTGGAAAAAAAAAAAAAGCTGCTTTGGTGGAGTAATACATTTGAGTTATCCACTTAGATTTTTAAATGTTTATGTTTATTTAATGACAGTTTTAAGTGTTCGTGCCAAACTGTTCCAACACAGAGTGGAAGGCTCGAGATACCTTGTGGGGCACAGCCCTAACAAGAAAGCGGAGGCACTAGAGGCAAGAAGAGGGACTTCCATAAGGAGCAGAAGGAAACAGTGCACATGAATTTTCCCAGGGGAAGAGATCTGAATGGAAAGCAGAAAGAACAAGAATGCATTGACTCTTCCCCTGCTTTCACTGAGTAATCAGTGCTTCCAGAGTGAGTTCATGCAGGAGACACAGCTTCTCTCAAATCCCTGACAGGACCCTGCCAAGTTCTCTAAAGTGCCTTTTTTAAAAAAAAAAAAATTATTTTATGTTTGTTTATTTTTCAGACAGAAACAGAGCATGAGCAGGGAAGGGGCAGAGTGAGAGGGAGACACAGAATCTGAAGCAGGCCCCAGGCTCTGAGCTGTCAGCACAGAGCCCGATGCAGGGCTTGAACCCACAAACCATGAGATCACGACCTGAGCCAAAGTTGGATGCTTAACCGACTGAACCACGCAGGCGCCCCTAAGAGGGTGCCTTTAATAAGCAAATGTGGGAATCCAGCTTTCTTTAATTGTAGGAACTTTATAATGGCCCAGCTCCCTGGGAGTATTGGAGAATTACAGTCACAAGGGCACCTTTAACAGATCATAAAAATATCAAGCATACACCCCGTACATTAGTTAAGAAACTTACCATTGTTCTTAAAGATACGTTCTCGGATAGGAGTTGTAGGGCGGTTCACAAAGTTTTGGTTCTGATCGACAAGGACTTCTTTGATCAAGGGCAATCCAGTTATAAGAACTAAAGACATGTCACCGAGCTGCAGGCTAAAAATGTTTCCATATTTCTCCACAAGCTGAAAAATAGTCAAATAGTCACAATTGATTATGCACATGTCCATGTGTCCAGGAATGGAGGGGTTGTGTGTCGCTGAGGAAGGTCTTGTACTGAGCAGAGTCTGTGTGTGCACCTTGGTATGATGGGAACGTTTCTCTCTGTTCCCTCTTTCCTCTTCCTCTCAGCTAGACTAGGATTGAAATCGCTCCAGGATGTGCTTCTATACGTCATAAACCTTCATTCATATATTCAACCTACACAAATTGAGTGAGCATCCAACACTGTCCCAAGAACAAGACATGAATATGTAACTAGAATAAAACAAACAAGGTCTCTAACCTCGAGCACCTTAGAGTCTAGTGAGGGGGGGGGGGGAGAATTCAGAACATGTGACACACACACACACACACACACAAAAATGCTGATATGCTTAGTGTAACTCTGGGTTGCAAGCATGGACTTCTCAGTAAATCATAAGAGTTTAACTGGAAGAGAATGTCCCCTTCCTCAACACGTGCTAGACAACTGAAAATTCATGACAGGGCTGAGGCCAGCTGTGCGGAAAAGCACTCTAGTTCCGGAGCTATGTGGGCATCTTAGCTCTATAGTTGGCTAGCTGTGGCTCTTGGGAAAGTTGCTTCACAGTTTTTGAGCCTCAGCTATAAAAAGGAAAAAGCGTTACTCCCTTAAAGGGTTCTGTGAAGAAGAATGAGAGCAACAGTGTGAAAGGCACTTTGTTTTCTGGTACCTGGCGCACAGCCGCTTGAGTCCCTGAGGAACAAATGGGCTCTGTGTGCAAAGGGATGAAGACACACGCTCATGGCAACGGAGAGGACGAGCGCACATGGAGATGTGCTGGGGGAAGGCACATGGACGCTGGGGGCCATATTAGGCCCCTTCCTCTCGCAGCCAGCCACCCTGTGGCATTCGATCTCGCAGCCAGCCACCCTGTGGCATTAATGATTTTCCTTGTCTTTCAGAAAAGGAAAAAGGAGTCGTCGAGGAAGTAATGTCACCGAGATGACAAAGCTATTGAGTGGTGAAGGGAATTTTCCAGGCATTAGGTAAGATCTGAGGACAAAGACTTGAACCTGAGAAGCCACCAGGCCCTTAGAGTTCAGTGGGAGGGAGAGAAAAGGGGAAGGAGGCAGGGAGAGAATGGAAGGCTGTGTGGTGTGTACAGACGTGGGCTGGATGTGCAAGTGGGCTGGATGAGAACAAATGGCTACTAATCAAGGTGGTTCCTGACTTGTTCCTTCAAGAGATGACTCTGAGTAGACCCTACGCCTGCCTCTTGTCCACCCGGGGTTGTGGCTAGTTGCAGGCAGTGGTACCAAACAGAAGGGCCCCATTTCCTCCGGGTGTCTGTGGCCCCTCCTTCTCAGTCTCCATGCACGCATGCTCCCCCTTGTCACCCTTAGCGCCTAAGACCCCACCACCCCGCTCAGAGCAAATACAACAGACTACACCAGCCTCATTCCGCCTCCCTGCCCCCACATTAAAAACCAAGCCCGAACTCAATCTTCCCTTGTTCTCTCAGCCCAGAGCCTTCCATCAGTCTTTGTTCCTGTCTAGCTCCTATCTCCCTGGAAAGAGTAAAGCCAAGATTCCCTCTCAAATTCATCTGCCTCTAAAGTACACGTCTTTGTCTCTAAGACGTAGCAGGAAAGGGCCCATAAAAATCAAGCAGAATCTTTTTTGTTTCATCTTGCTGACTGCCTCGATGAACTTAGTCTTTATGAGAAAGATTTCTTGACTAATTTATTCTATTCAGAAAAGATGTTTTTGGAATGGGTGAAAATCTCGGATTAAGCTAACTGACTCCTGACAAAGTGCACGTACAACCTAGAATCTCAGCTTGTACTTGGAAGGAACAGAACACTCCATTAGTATTTGCTGAACTGAACGACTTCAGAGTTTCTGCTCTATCAGCTCTCCGCCCACGTATGAGTCCAAAAGAACTGCATCAGAAACTTTCACAATGGGGTGCCTGGGTGGCTCAGTCGGTTGGGCATCCGACTTCCGCTCAGGTCATGATCTCGTAGTTCGTCAGTTCGAGCCCCGCATCGGGCTCTGTGCTGACAGCCTGGAGCCTTCTTTGGATTCTGTGTCACTGACCCTCCCCCACTCACGCTGTGTCTCTCTCCTTCAAAAATAAATAAACATTAAAAAAAATAAACAAAAAAAAATTGAAAAAAAACTTTCATGGCATACTCAGCTGTGTAAACATAGGTCAAATGACCTCCCTGCGCCTGTTGACTATGGTGATGCCTAACAGTTCCTACATGCACTGGGCTGGGCACTATGCTGATCGCTTTACATGGATTTAAGTGTATGACCCACCGGGCATCTGAAAAGACTTTGTAAGGTAGACCATACTGTCGAATGTACAACAATAACCAAGTCATTACTCAAATGAGTAAGAGAACAAAAGAGGTTAAAAGTAGGATGATTCAGGAGGCTAAAATAGGCTTAATACCTGAAAGGAAAATAGAAAAATAAGAAAAGAATGTGGGAGCTATAAAAGGTGAACAAAAGTAATATGAGGGAATTTGATACAAAGGATTAAAAACCCCAAATGTGGGATTAAGTGCTTACATAATAAGGTGGAGCGAAATAAATGTTTAGAATAATGAAAAATTAGAAGGGGGGGGGTTTAGTGAGACAAGTGCGTGAACTACGATTACCAAGAGACAACTGGGAGAGATTCCACCTCATCTCAGTTCTTAAACTCAAGAGCCAACATAACAAAGACACAAAGAGAGGAAAAGTGTAGCAATTCTCACTCCATGGGCAGCAGGTGAGAGGGTGTGCTCCCCCAAACTCTGACCAGCACTGAGCTGTGTGTGTACACGTATCATTCAAATAAGCTCCCTAAAATGCACGTTGTTTCTATATGTTACTAAGATTTATCATCTTTTCCCCAATATGTACAGTACTGTATTTTTTTCAACTTTTAAAAAATGTTTGATTATCTATTTTTGAGACAGACAGAGAGACAGAGTGCAAGTGTGGAGGAGCAGAGAGAGGCAGACACGGAATCCAAAGCAGGCTCCAGGCTCCAAGCTGTCAGCACAGAGCCCGATGCAGGGCTCGAACTCACGAACTACGAGATCATGACCTGAGCTGAAGTCGGATGCTGAACCGACTGAGCCACCCAGGCAACCCCACAATTATTTCTATCCAATAAAGCAAAGAAGAAGGAGAAGGAGGAGAAAAAGAGGGGGAGGGGGAGGGAGAAAGGAGGGCGAAGGACAGGAAAAAGAAAAACAGACCTAATGAAATTAGGAATAAACCATCGTTAACAATGGTTCTTACTCTTTTTTTGAATCACAGAATCCTTTGAAAATCTAGTGTATGGCATGATCCACTCTCCAGTAAACTCCTGTACACATGAGCACAGTCATGCATGCAGTTTCAGGGGTTCACCAGTCCCTTAGGGCCCATGAGCCCCTGCTAAGAATATTGGTGTCACAGGTAGTTCTTGGGGGCTGTGCTAGGCTTCTGAGAACAGTCTGTGGAAAGCAAATTCAAGTTCGGTTCTATACATTTCTATAAAATGCTTAAGAGTTGCCAGGCACCTTGTGACATTGTTATGTTATAACACATGGGGCGGTACAAAGGTCAATATGATTCGGTGTTTTCTACAGCATCAAAGTCTCTTGAGCAATGCCGACTGCAGAAAACACTAATGCACAGCAGAAGTGATATATGCTATGATGCTGGTAGAAAGGAACATGAAGCCATTGAAAGAAGAAATGAATTTCCACCCCAGATGTATTAGAAAACCTCTAAAAGGAGATGGTATTTCAACTAAATCTTAAACAAAAGCTGCCAGCAAAAGGACATGTAATGTGGGAACAGGATATGCAAATACAAGGTAGGAAAATGGAGGTGTTCAGGGACAAGTAAGCAGTGTGGTTTGACTGGAATGCAGGGTTCATTAAAGAGCACTGACCATGTGGTAGGTCAAGGCCAAGGGCTGGGGATACAATGAGTCCTTAACTTAAAGCACGTCCCAGTCTAATGGAACATATGGAAAAATAATCAGTTCTTATTTTTACTATTCTGTACAAGAAATCATTTGATGAGGGAAAGTAAGGAAGCACATAAAGGGAACCAGGCACCAGGACAGGTTTCCTGGGAAAAGTATCTCCTCACTTGAGTAAGGAGATAGGAAACAAGGCTGGGCAAGGCAATCCGAGATAGATTGAGGACAGCCTTCATGCCAGCTGAAATAGTTTGTATCTAGTTTTGCTTGTAATTAGGAGGCCAAAGATGTTTGAATAGGAGACGTAATGTAAATGAGTGTTTAAGAGCTTGGATTGTGAAGTCATACAAATCTGTTTGAACCCACTTACAAATCACGCTCACTGTGTGATTTGGTGGCAAGTTATTTAACTTCTCTATCTCAATTTCCAAATGTATAAAATGGGGGATATTGCAGGTTCCCATCTTTAGGATTATTGTGATTAGTAGCCACAATACTAATATTAATAACACAATTACTTGTTGTTATTGATCTATCCGGGAGTATATTTTAGCAAAGGCATTCTGATACGATATTGACAACGGAATGAGGAAGAGGCCAGAGAGTGGAATAGTGGAGCTCATCCAGCCACTAGGTAGACAAGGGATCCCTGGGATGCAACAGCACTGGCTCTCCTTGAATTTCTTGCTTTAAACTTTTAAAGAAAGGGGAATAGTGGTAGACGTGGAAATGAGTATCAACTATGTGCTTGGCACTGTGGCAACAAGTTGATATTCATGAAGTTATCTGGTTCTTATAACAATCCTAGAAAGCATTTTCAGCATTCAGAAAAGTAGGCACAGAGATTTAGCACCTAGCTTGTGGGCATAAAGTTTGGGCTCCAGAGAGGGGCTTCTGGGTGGCTCAGTCTGTGTCCGACTTTCGACTTTGGCTCAGGTCATGCTCTCACAGTTCGGGAGTTTGAGCCCCACATCAGGCTCTGCACTATCTGTTTGAGATGCTCTCTCTCTCCCCCTCTCTCACTCATGTGTATGCTCTCTCTTTCTCGCAAAATAAAAACAAATAGTTAAATGAAAGGATGAAGATATTCTCTCTTTTTGTGAGTGATGGCACTAAGTGTTAACTAGCCACATGACTTTCCAATCAAAAACCACATTCCCCAGCTTCTCCAGGTGTAGCCAGTGGGACATGAGTAGTGGTGACGTGCGCGTTGTCCGGGTCTCATCCTTAAATAAAAACTGCTTGCTCACTACCTACCCCGTTCCCCTTCCCGTGGACCAGAACTTACACACAGTGGGGTTGCAGGACCAGAGCACAACAAAGAAGGAAATGAAGTTTCTGGATCGTCTTGAGGTATAGAAAGCAGTCTCCCTATCCTGGGTTTCCTGCCTACATCTGAACTCATTTGTGGGAGAGAGGTAAATTTCAACCATTTTTTACACCACTGTATTTTGGGGTCTCTGTTAGAAGCAGTTCAATGTGTATGCTACCTAATACATTTATCCACCTTATCTACCATTTTCCCACTTTAGTACAATAAGGTTTTCTCTTATTTAGATAAATGCTCCTCTAATTGGTCATATAGCCATGATAGAGAAAGTTTTAAAATATAGGGGGAAAAATACAAGGAAAGTTCCCATCGTACCATTTAAACAGGCTAGTTTCTTCACGCTGCTGTTGCTGTGTTTTAGCTCACGCCACTTTGTCCCATTTAAAATCTCCTGTCCCCTGAACTCCACGTGGCCACTTGCCTAACATCCATTTAACGCTCAGCTCAATTTATTCCAACATTCTACACGACGTTATCTCTAGGGTTTCCCGTTCCCAGGGATCCCATCTCTTGATACTTCGTTTGGTTACCAAGAGTCTACACCACACATTGCATCATATACTGTTTTGTGCTGTGCCTGTCATATGGTAAGCGCTTCATAAACGTGTGTTCGATAAATGAATCCATGAATAAATCAGTCATCCCTTCCCTGTCATGAGAAGTCAAGTAGCACAAGTACAGAATAGGCGTAAGTGTCAAACAGTTCTGGATTGAAGTGCTCGTTTTGCCGTCATCTATGCTGAATAACTCAAGCAGACAACTTTATTATTTGCAGCCACTTTCCTCAGTGGCAAAGTGGAAACAGCACCAGCTAATGACTCACTTGTGTGTCTTTTGTGAAGAGTAAATGAAAATGAACATATAAGTCCTCATACAGGATCTAGCAAATAGTTGGTACTTAATGTTTCCGAACTGCTAGAGTGTAAATTTAGTTATAACTAAATACACCATTTGACTCCATTTGTTTTACAACCAAATACATAAAAAATGCAAACCTGTATGCAGTAAAATTTAATAGTTCTGATGAAAAAACATTGGGCCATGGGTAAGATCCTAGCCTCAGTTTCATCACTAGCCAGTTTTATGACAGGCAAATCATTTACCCTTTCTTTTTTTTTTTTTTTTTTAAATTTTTTTTTTTTTTCAACCTTTTTTATTTATTTTTGGGACAGAGAGAGACAGAGCATGAACGGGGGAGGGGCAGAGAGAGAGGGAGACACAGAATCGGAAACAGGCTCCAGGCTCCGAGCCATCAGCCCAGAGCCCGACGCGGGGCTCGAACTCACGGACCGCGAGATCGTGACCTGGCTGAAGTCGGACGCTCAACCGACTGCGCCACCCAGGCGCCCCTCATTTACCCTTTCTAATCACATCTATCTTAGTAGTAAACCAAAGGCACATATCAAATTTATGATTTCATACAAGATTGAGTAAAAGCATTCCATTTTACTCCTCCTACTATTCATGACACTAATTGGCACAGACAAAAATAACTCCAAGAAAGGCTTGCTTTCTCTAGCCAAAGTTTCAGAAAAAGGCTAACCTAATAGGACAGAAGCGGTTTTTTTTAAAGTTTGTTTATTTATTTTTTTATTTGGAGAGAGACAGAGACAGCCTGAATGGTAGAGGGGTGGGGATGGTGGTGGAGAATCCCAAGCAGGCTCTGCACTGTCAGGGCAGAGCCTGATGTGCTGCTCAAACTCACAAAACCTGAGATCATGACCTGAGCCTAAATCAAGAGTGGGACGCTTAACTGACTGAGCCACCCAGGTGCCCCAGGACAGAAGCGTTTTAACTTTATAGGGTTAAGTGTTTAAAGCAGCTATAATATTTTTTAACAAACAATTACAAATACTCTCAAAAATTTTAAATAGAAAATCTTACCAAAGAAATAAATGATAGGTATAAGAACCAAAGGGAAAAATTAAAACTTAAAAATGCAACTATCTAAACAAAAACTCGGGAGAGCAAATCAATGGTAGAAGGGTAATGACAGAAGAACCAGTGAAACTTGAGAAGATCAAGAGACTGTATACAGTCAGGACAACACAGAGAAAATAGATTGAAAAGAACAAAAACTGAGCCTCAGGGACCTACGTTAGAATAACAAAAGATCTAACATTTGCACCATCAGTGTCCAAGAGTCCCAAAAAGGAAGGAAAAAGACTGTGGAATTGAAAAAATATTGAAGAAACAATGGCTGAAAACTTCCTGGCTTTGGTAAGAGATCAACCTACAGATCCAAGAACCCAATAAACCCAAAGAAATCAACACCACGACGTACCATAATCAAATCTCTGAAAACTAAAAGCAAAACGACTTCTCGACAGCAGCAGAGAGGAACAACTGATTACTTATGGGGAACAGCAATTCAAATGTGGTTTCTCATTAGAAACCACAGAGGCCAGAAAGAAGTGGAACAACATTTTAAAATGTTGAATGAAAGAAACTGTTAACCTAGGATTCTATATTAAATGAAAATATACTTCAGAAACGAAAGTGAAATAAAGACATTTTTTGGTAAGCGGAAGTTAAGAGAAGTTTTGACTCTAAAAGAAGGGCTAAAGAAAGTTCCTCAGGTAGAAAAGAAATGATATTGGTAGAAATTTGGAAAATTGTGAATAAAGAAACAGTAAAATAAGGGTAAATAAATGAGTAAATGTGCTTAACAGTTAAAAGCAAGTTTATAATATTGTCTGATGTGGTTTTCAATATATAGAGAGAATATGTTTAAAAAATTTTTTTTACATTTATTTATTTTTGAGAGACACAGAGACAGAGCACAAGTGGGGAGGGGCAGAGCGAGAAGGAGACAGAATCCGAAGCAGGCTCCAGGCTCTGAGCTGTCAGCACAGAGCCCAAGGCGGGGCTCGAACTCACAAACCGTGAGATCATGACCTGAGCCGAAGTTGGAAGCTCAACCGACTGAGCCACCCAGGCGCCCCATAGAGAGATCATATTTAAGACAATAATAGTGTAAAGCAGGGAGGGTAAAAGGATCTAACATTTGTAAGGTATCCACATTGAACTTGAAGTGGCAAAATATTGACACTAGTAGATGACAATAAGCTATATGTGCCTATTATAATCCTTAGGTAGCCACTTAAACACAATGCAAAGAGATATACTGAAAAGCACAACAAATAAATTAAAATGGAATTCTAAAAAGAAAATGTTCAAGTGACCCACAGGAAAACAGAAAAATAATAAATAGGGGAATAAAAAACAGAGGGAAAAATAGAAAATAAATAATAAGATGATCTAAACCCACCAATTAAAAGACAGACTGGCAAAATGAAAAAAAAAAAAAAATGACCCACCTATATGCTGTCTACAAGAAACTGATTTCAAATATAATGATACAAACAGGTTAAAAGTGAAAGTATGAAGAAGCATATACCATGCAAATAATCATCAACAGATAGCTGGTGTGGTCACATCATATCAGCTAAAGTTCAGGCAATAAAAATCACCAGGCATAAGGAGGGATATTACATAATAACATGAGTCGATTCACTAAGATGATATAATAATTTTAATGTGTATGCACCAAATAACAGAAATGGCAAATACATAAAGGAAAAACTACCAGAATGGAATTGGAAAATAGACAAAACTTCAGTTAGAGTTGGAGACTTCAACATGCTTCTCGTAGTGATTAATAGAATTGGTAGATAAGAGGTCAGAGTGTAGAAGAAATAAACAGGATCATCCAATGATATCTAATTGATACATACAGAACACTTATCCCCAAAATTGTAGAATACTTTTTTTTTTTTTTCAAGCATGCATGGGACTGTATCTTGGGTCATTAAACCAACTGTAACAAATTTAAAAGACCTGAAATTACACAAACTATGTCCTTTCACCATAATGGCAACAAACTGAAAAATCATTAATAGAAAGCAAGCAGGAGAATTTCCAAATGCTTGGAAATTGAACAACACATTTCTTAAACACGGGTATAGGTTTAGGAGCCTCGCTTTAAAATTCTGTGACTAATCCTGTCACTTAGTGTTACCAACTGGGTGTTTCTCCAAGAAAGTGATAAAACCTTCTCCCTCTGTACATGTATAGACAAGAGTTTAAAGTGCTCCAGGCATGTCTAGGGAAAGGGGAAGGGGACTAATACTGTGCACCTAGTAAAAGCCATGTCTGACCATTGTTTTTATTTAACCTTCACAACCACCTATCACAGTGTTGTCATTCAGCTAGGTGCCTGTGCTGAGTGGTAGGAAACCAGCTGAGGATTCTTGGGAGAAGTTTGGATGTTGGAGGGAATTTTAAGTAAATCAGAGGAGCCAGGGTTAAGGAGCCCTGGCGGGATATGATTATAAAAAGGTGGAAAGAGGCTTAGTCAGAAAGAGTTCCAAGGGGCTCCCTGATAAGTCCTCACTCTGGAAAGCAGTGGGAAGCACTAAGAAAATTTAAGCCGAGGGATGACATTTTACAGCGATTACTTTAGTGACAGCAGATCGCAGGGAGAAGAGATTGAAAGCGAGGGGCTCAGTTATTGAAAAGTGGTGAGGATTTAGGTAGTACTGTCACCATTTTACACTCAGTAAATACAGCCTCAAAGAAGGTAAGTACAGCGTTTTTTTTCCCCAAGGATAAAAATATTAAAGAGGACAAAGTGATCATATGATAAATACGCTGTACCAGTAACATTTCACAAGATACACAATAAAGAATGTAGGAAGTCTGGCATACTTTAATAGTAAACAGTGACTATTATTTCACTTCTAGAAAGGGCAGGTGTAATGATGCCAGCTGACCATTGGGAAACCGGGGCTCAAAGCAGGGTTTACCAGGGTCCCTGCATTAGCTGCACAGCCCCCCAGCCTCCCGCCCTCGATCCCCGGGACGGCCCCTGTCCCGCAGGTCAGGGTCAGGGCACCTTCACCCGCTCCTACCCGCTGAAGCTGCAGGTGCGACCGCTCAAAGTCCAGATGGAAGAAGTTGCCCACGAAGGGCAGGGGTACGGGGCCCGGCGGGTAGTTCTTGGGGCGCCGTCTTTTGAGGAAATCAGCAAAGAACAGAAAGGCGACGGCACCCAGCAGGACCGTGCGCAGATGCAGCACTGCCCAGACGGCGGCCGCCAGGGAGCCCACAGCCGCGAGCATGGCTCGCAAAGTCCTCTCGCTCGGCTGAGCTCGGAGCAGGCGACGTCCCCGCCGGTCCCTGCAGCCGAGCTCGCGGCACTGCCGGCCCGCCCCCGACTCCGCCGCGCCCCGCCCCTGCCGCGCCGAGCTCCCCCACTGCGCCCCGCCCGCCTGCACGGTCCCGGCTCTTGGCCCCGCCCGCCTGCTGCCGCGCCCAGTGAACTTCCTCTTCCCCTGCTTCCTTCCCCGGACCCCGGCCCCCGGCCGGGCGCGCTGCGCTCCGGAAAGCCTGGCACCGAAGTCGTGGGCGGCCCCGCGCCGCGCGTCTGGAACAGGCCAGGCCAGGCGCGTTGTTCTTCTCTGTTTAGAAAGCGCGTCTCGGTCTGAGACCACTGGGGATCTTGGGTTTGTGGTGCATCTCCCCAAGAGCGCCACAGGCGCTGGAGCTCAGTGTTTTTCAGTCGCCCTCTCTCATCCAAACGTTGGAATCTTGCCGGGTGAACAGGACTGATAAGGGCAGCACTTGGCATTTCTTGGGCGCCTCGCTGAATGCCAGGCAGCACCCTCGCGTCTGTACGTGAAGCGTTTCATTCTGACCAAATTACGCAAGAGATGCTCTTTTTACTTCCGTCCTGCCGTTGAGGAAACTGACACGGAGAGGTTAAGTGGCATGCATGTGGTAGATAAATAAATCCACTGGACCGCAGCACCTCGGAACAAGAGCCTGCAATTGTAACTCTTTGAAGACGAAAAAGCGTTGCATCAGAGCCTCCAGCACTGAGCCTAGGTCTTCAACAGGGGCTAAATTAACATTGGAAGGTGTTTTAGTCCTTTTGGGTATGCCTTGTGAGATTTCCCTTCTGAAGCCCCAACACGGTGGTCAGGCCCCAGGTTCCAACTTCCCATGCGTGCTACCTGTGTCTCACCGTGCGTGCTGTGTCTCACCGTCCTCAAAACAGGAAGCATAGTCCTGGAGTACTATAGCACTTCCCCATGTACTTAACACGTAGATAAACAGTCTGCGTAGTATAGGATAATCTGTTTTCTGCCTTTCCCGAATCAGAACCTCTTCTCATACACTCTGTATGAACCAAGTGTTGGACTTTACCTGAAAGCCACAAAAATTGATAGTTTGCATATGTTTATGATAAGCTGCTTTAAACTTCTCTAAGAAGAAAAATTAAGACCACTTATTTGAAAACAAAGATTTCTATTACTTGTCTAATCTTCCACCACATGAGTGCATTAACAATTAGAAGACACAAGTGTTTTTCAAATGCTTTTAAGAATTTAGTGTAAAAATTGATTGAAGTGATGTATTACTTTTGCTAGGAAGTAACTTGGTCTACCAATCTTTTATATTTGCTTAGGATGTTTCTTCCCCATTATCTGAAAGTTGAAGGCATTTCTGTCATACTGAAAACAAACTTAAATGTGCCAAAAAATGTTCGTGTGTCCTGTATTAGTATATCTTTGATGCCCTGGAAATCTGAATGCTGATCTAAACTGGCATTTAGAATATTCAAGAAGAAAAAAAATAGCTACTTTAATACCAACTTCTTAGATTTCATGAAGATTTTGGTGAGGAACAATAATACGTAAGTATTGACTAAACTCTAAAAGTTCCTTTCTGGTGCGCCTGGGTGGCTCAGTCGGTTAAGCGTCTGACTTCGCTCAGGTCATGATCTCACCGTCCATGAGTTCGAGCCCCGCGTAGGGCTCTGTGCTGACAGCTCAGAGCCTGGAGCCTGCTTCAGATTCTGTGTCTCCCTCTCTGTCTGACCCTCCCCCGTTCATGCTCTGTCTCTCTCTGTCTCAAAAATAAATAAATATTTAAAAAAAAAATTAAAAAAAAATTAAAATAAAATAAAAGTTCCTTTCTATAAAATATAAAATACTCAATATTTAAAAGGAGTCAGGCAAGGGAGATCAGTATTTAATACTGGATATTTTGTGTCTTGTGTTTGTATCATAGTATTAAAATAGCAAGTGTAACATTTTAATATTTGCTGATACACTTTTATAAAAGTAAATCCTAACTTAGTAAGCTTTTGTAAAAAACGAAGGAGAAGTAGTGATTTTTTCAAACAAAAAATTGAGGGAGTTTTCTGCCAGTAGAACTGCCTTACAAGAAATGTTAAGTTCTTCCTAAAGAAGTAAAAAGTTATAGGTCAAGAACTCAGGTCTACAGAAAGAAAGGGAGGGCATTAGAGAAGAAATTAATGAAGGTAATGTAAATCTTGTGTTTTTCTTATTCTTAATTTATCTAATAACAGTTTGATCAAAATAAAGATAGCAGCAATGTATTCAGTGATTATAGCTTATAAATAAGTGATATGAATGATGAAATGTTGTAAGGGAAGGCAGTAGGAAAACTATTATGAGGTACCTGCACCACTAATGAAGCAGTGCAGTGTTATTTGAAAGTGGATTTGGGTCATTTGGACATGTGCGTTGTAAATTCTAGGGCAACCACTTAACCAAAAAGAAGAAATGTAATTGATCTGCTTGAGACAGCAGAGAAAATGGAATTGTATAAAATGCTCAGTTAAAACCAGAAAAGGCCGAGGCAATTGAAGCCAAAAATAGGAACAAAAATCAAGCACAAGGAGTAAAAAACAGCAATGCATGTGGTAGATATCCATACAACTGTATCAACAACCACTTTAAATGTCAGTGGTCTAAATACACTCATTAAAAAACAGTCTGTCAGAGTGGATAAAAAAAATGACCTCTTTTAGATTGTTGTCAGGGTATAGAAATGCAACTGATTTTTGTGATTTTTAAAATTTTTTAAAAAAATTTATTATTTTTGAGAGAGAGAGAGAGAGAGTGCAAGCAGGAGAAGGGCAGAGAGAGCACGGGGCAGGGGGGAGGGGGGTGCGGGGGGGGAGACAGAGGATCTAAAGCAGGCTCTATGCTGACAGCTTAGAGCCCCATGCAGGCCTTGAACTCATGAACTGTGAGATCATGACCCAGGCTGAAGTCTAATGCTTAATTGACTGAGCCACCCAGGCGCCCCGAAATGCAGCTGATTGATTTTGTATCCTGCAGCTCTGCTGAATTCATTTGTTAATTCTAACAGTTTTTTGTGTGAAATCTTGAGGGTTTTCTGTATATAAAGATTATGCCATCATGAAAGAGATAATATTAGTCTAGCTTAAAAAAGAATAAAACAGGGGCACCTGGGTGGCTCAGTCAGTTAAGCTTCTGACTTCAGCTCAGAGCATGACCTCATGGTTTGTGAGTTCAGGCTCCCATTGGACTCTGTGCTAATGGCGTGGAGCCTTCTTTGGATTCTCTGTCTCCCTCTCTCTCTGCCCCTCCCCTGCCCTCTCTCTCTCCAAAATAAGTAAATAAACAAACATTAAAAAAAAAAAAAGGAACAAAACACTTGGGAATAAAACAAGGAAGCGGGGCACCTGGGTGGCTCAGTTGGTTAAGCGTCCAACTTCAGCTCAAGTCATGATCTCACAGTTGATGAGTTCAAGCCCCACATAGTCCCACTGCTGTCAGCACAGAGCCCACTTTGGATCCTCCTTCCTCCTCTCTCTGCCCCTCCCCCACTTACACTCTCTTAAAAGTAAATAAACACACAAAAAAAGGAATTAAGCAAGGAAGCAAAAGGCCTACACACTGAAGACTATAAAACATTGTTGAAAGAAATTTAAAAAGACAAATAAATGGAAAGACACCCCATGTTCATGGATGGGAAGACCTGATACTGTTAAAATGTCCGTTCTACCCAAAGTGATTCAATGTGATTCCTATCAAAGTCCCAATGGCATTTTTTTCACAGAAATAGAAAATATAATAGCATAATTCACATGGAACCACAAAGGACCCCAAATAGCCAAACCAATCTTGAGAAGGAAGAGCAAAGCTGGTGGGCTCACATTTCTTGATTTTAAAACTTCTGATAAAGCTATAGCAATTAATAAAGTACTATAGTGGCATAAAAAACAGATATGCTAATGAATGGAACATCATAGCCCAGAAGCAAACCTGCATACAGATGGTCAAATGATCTTCATCAAGGGTGCCAGATTTACACAATGGGGAAAGGATAGTCTCTTCAATAAATGGTATTGGGAAAACAAGATCTACCTGCAAAAGAATGAAATTGGACCCTCATCTTACATCATATACAAACATTAACCCAAACTGGATTAAAGAATTAAACATAAGACCTGAAACTATAAACCTTCTGGAAGAAAAACAGGGGAAAATCTTCATACTTAAGTGAAAGGGCACTTTTGAGAAAGGGCACATTTGAGAAACAAATGCATGCAATATTCCCTTCACAAAGCTTGTGTTCAGATCATTGTAGTTAAGAACTTCAGTGCAATGTGTCCTTAGGAGACTGATCAGTATAGATGAGATTTCACCCTTGTAAGGTATTAGATATTTCAGAACTTGTAGCTGAATCTATTTTCACAACCCTCTCTCTAAAGTGAAGTGATTATTCCCGTTTTACAGATGGTCCAATAAGTTCAGAGCAGTGAAGTGTTTTGCCAAAGCCCACAAAAGCAGAATAGGTGCCACTGTGAAAATAGGAACCCTAGTCTTTTTATTCAAAGACATGTACTCATGTTTCACTATCACTTACAAGAAAATAGATTATAGCGACTGTGAAACAGGGTACGAAGGAGTTGTCACCAGCATCATTCAAAGAGAAATCACAATAGGTTATCTGGAGAAGAATGTGTCAGGAGGAATGCTGGATTAGAAGGGCTTTAAGACTCTCTAACACTAGGGGGCGCCTGGGTGGCGCCTGGGTGGCGCAGTCGGTTAAGCGTCCGACTTCAGCCAGGTCACGATCTCGTGGTCCGTGAGTTCGAGCCCCGCGTCAGACTCTGGGCTGATGGCTCAGAGCCTGGAGCCTGTTTCCGATTCTGTGTCTCCCTCTCTCTCTCTGCCCCTCCCCCGTTCATACTCTGTCTCTCTCTGTCCCAAAAATAAATAAAAAAAACGTTGAAAAAAATTTTTTAAAAAAGACTCTCTAACACTGAGCTTCTATGATTTTATGAGTCCTCCAGGGAAAACAGAGTTAGATATATAGAGATGGATGTATACCACATACCCTTTAAAAAATTATTCTTATTTTCTGTTCTTTGCAGGTAATGGGTAGATACCATTTCGTGAAAGATAAAGCCATCCGATGCTACGTGATACCCTTTGATTTATATATAACTTTTTAATGGGTTGATGTTCAAATTTTAATTCTAGAAAAACTGATCATTTTTCTACAGTGAGGCACATTTAAAATGCCTCTCTTATTTATGTAAATGTATGGCGAGTAGCCCCTTTTGCCCTGGGATTATGGTGTGAAAAGCTTTTAAATCACTTGTTGAAGTTTATCATATACCCAGAAAAGTGCACAAATGATAAGTGCACAGCTCAGTGAATTTGCAGAAAGTTAACTCATCCTGTATAAGTAGCACACAGAACAGGAAATAAAATATTACCAGCAATCTGTCCTCTACCACTTGCCAGGCATTATCCTTTATCCCGGGGTAAGTTTTACCCTGGTTTATAAAACTCCAGGTTGTCTAATGCTTGTTGAACCAAGCTGAACCCTTGCTGGTCTCACTCAGGAACCAGTGTTCCAGGAAATATTTAGGTTGCTATTTTTTAGATCGAATTTTGTTCTCACTTTTGATCATCTTACTGACTTTATCATCTTCAGTGTCTGCCTCCTTGCCCGTTTTCACATCATCCCTTCAGACTCTGGCTGTTCAGCTGGGGTCCTTCATTCCTCATTGGAAGGATATGAGCTAAGTTCTGAGAATATTAAACACCTTCACAAAAGAAACACGGTGACTCCAGTCTTGTAACTGTTGTTACAATTGTTTCGGGACATGGGATTCGGGCAATTGTTTTGGGACATGGGATCAAATCTTCCCCTGTGGATTATGGGGCTCGGTTATCGAGAAGACGTGAGTACCGATTGACCCTAGAGCTGGATCTAGGCAAGATCTCTGCATCCCCTCCCCTGTCCTTGGAATGTACAGCTGGCTTGCCTTCCCTGCTCCCAGAAGCTACCCCAAGGATACAACGTTATAAGTGTGGTGTTGAGACTATCTGGATGGTATATATGGCTGAAGCCAGTTAAAGCCTCTCTATAAACTTTTAAGATTTGGCAGCTGGGTGTGGAAACCTAGTCATCTTGTGGCCACCGAAGACAATCCTGTTTTAGATCCAATAGCAAAAGCACAATCTATGAAAGAAAAAGTTAAGTTGCCCTTCATTGAAATCTAAAAAAATCGCTCTGTGATAGATGTTCTTAAGAGAATGGAAAGTCGTTGGGGCGCCTGGGTGGCTCAGTCGGTTGGGCATCTGACTTCGGCTCACGTCATGATCTCACAGTCTGTGAGTTCAAACCCCACGTCGGCCTCTGTACTGACAGCTCAGAGCCTGGAGCCTGCTTCGGCTTCTGTGTCTCCCTCTCTCTCTGCCCCTCCCCTGCTCATGCTCTGTCTCTCTCTGTCTCAAAAATAAATAAAAACATTAAAAAAAATTAAAAGAATGGAAAGTCGAGCCACAGACTAGGAGAAAATATCTGCACAAAATATACCCAATTAAATATATCCAAAGTATACAAAGAATTCGTAAAACTCAACAGTACAACCCAATTACAAAGTGGGCAAAAGATCTGAACAGACACCTCGCCAAAGAAGATATACAGATAGCATATGAACAGCTCCTTGACATTATATGTCTCTGGGAATTGCACATTTGAGCAATAATAAGATAATAATAATAAGATACCCCTGCAAACCTACGACAAAACAAAACAAAAAAAAAAAAACAAACCAAAACAAAACAAAAAACTACAATACCAAATGGTGGTAAGGATGTGGAGCAATGGGAACTTTCATTCATTGCTCGTGGTTGTACAAAATAGTACAGCCACTTTGGCAGATATTTTGGCAGTTTCTTACAAAGCTAAAGATAGGCTCCCCGTAGGATCCAGCAATCATGCTCCTAGGTATATATCCAAATGAGCTGAAAACTTATGTCCACACAAAAGCCTGCCCGTAAATGCTTATAGCAGCTTTACACATATTTGCCAACCACAGAAAGCAACTGAAATATTCAAAAGGTGAATGGATAAGCAAATTGTGATCTGTGGATACAATGAAATATTATGTAGCAATAAAAAGATTTTAGCTATCAAGCCACAAAAAGACATGGAAGAAACTTAAATACTTATTTTTAGTGAAAGCAACCAGTCTTAAAAGCCTACATACCGCATGACATAATGGAAAAGGCAAAAAGTATGGAGACAGTAACAAGATCAATTGTTACCAGGGGCTTGGGGGATGGAAGTAGGCAGTGAACAGGTGAAGCACAGAGGATTTTTAGGGCAGTGAAATTATTCTGTAGGATACTGTAATTGGATACATGACATGCATTTGTCAAAACCCATAGACCGGTAGAACACAAAGAGTAAACCCTAGTGTAAACCTGGGACTTCAGTTAATGATAATGTATCAATACTGGCTCATCAATTATAACAAATGTATCAAGATGTTCAGATGTGAGTACCAGGGGAGACCGAGTGAGGGGGAGAATGGTGTTATGTGGGAACTCTGTAGTATCTGCTCAGTTTTCTGTAAACTTAAAACTGCTTTAAGAAAAAATCTATTCAAATGACAGAACTTTTCATTGTATCAATGCTAAATTTTTTTTAAAAAAAATTTTGTTTATTCATTTTTGAGGGGGGTAGGGGCAGAGAGAGAGGAAGACATAAAATACCAAGCAGGCTCCAGTCTCTTGAGATGTCAGCACAGAGCCTGATATGGGGCTCGAACCTGTGAGCTGTGAGATCATGACCTGAGCAGAAGTCAGACACCTAACCGACTAAGCCCCCCAAGTTCCCCTCAATGGTAAATTTTCTAAATGTGATAGTTTATTATGATTATGTAGGAACATCCTTTTTTTTTTTTTTTTTTTTTTTTTAGTATATACAGGCTAAAGTGTTTAAGGTTAGATATTATGATGCCTGTAATTAATTCTCAAATGGTTCAGATAAACAGAAAAGGGGGGGGGGGAGGTTAGGAAGAGAGGGGAAGCTGAGGAGGAGGGAAGCAGGGAAAACAGGAGCACAAATGCAGTAAAACCTAAAAAACTAGTGAATCTAGGAGAAGATTCTAAGGGAGTATTATGAATAATTCTTTTGTAAGATTGACATTTTGGGAGAAAAAAGGTAAAAGGGAACTATAATATAAAGAAAAGAGAATTAGGGGTGCCTGGGTGGCTCAGTGGTTGAATGTCTGACTTTGGCTCAGGTCATGATCTCGCAGTTCATGAGTTCGAGCCCTGTGTCAGGCTCTGTGCAGACAGCTCAGAGCCTGGAGCCTGCTTCACATTCTGTCTTCCTCTCTCTCTACCCCCTCCCTGCTCATGCTCCGTCTCTCTCTGTCTCTCAAAAATGAATAAACATTAAAAAATGAAAAAAAAAAAAAAAAAGGAAAAGAGAATTAGGTGATAGGTCAACAACTCATAGTCTATTCCTAGTTTTGTTTCTTAATAGCTGTAGGGGTTTCTGGAAATGCTTTGGGGCTTTCTGAACAGCACGCACTCTCTTTGGCACTGAAATGGAGACTGGCCGTTCTTAATTATCCTCCTCAAAATAATCGCAGGGCCACCCCAGTGAGATAAAGAGGGTGAAATTGATCTGTGAAGTATCTTTATTATTTTATCTTACATTCCCCCGTTCTTTAAGAAGTTTCTCTCTGGAGCATTTACTTTCTGCAGCACTTAGTTGACATTCTCTGATACTAAAATGACTCAATTTGAAACTTTTAACTTAATAACTTTCACAAACTCACTTATTGCTATGCTCCAGAACAACTGTACCAATTCATTCCACCACACATGAGCACACACACGCACGTGCAAATGGTGTCACTGACTGCATATACTTGTAAGTTATTGCCTTCCTTTGTGTTATTATTTTTTAGGTTTTTTGTTCCATTTAGTTTTGAGATGACTTACAAATATTATTCATCCAGCATATCTGATAAATACAGAAAAAATTGGGGGGGGGGTATGGAAGTGCTACTATGATAAAGCTATATTTCATTGGCTATTGGAGATAAAAATTGAAGTGATAAGATGATGCATGTATATTGCATGTGTATTATATGTACAATATAAATATATATAAATTTATATACAAATATATAGTATATATAATGTAATATATAATATATGAAATATATATTATATATTTATATAAATATAAATGATGTATAAATAGAATTAAATATTTGATTCTTAAGAATAAAGAAACAATCTTATAAGCAAACAAAAACCAATTCTAGAAAACTTACAAAGGGACAGGATTGGAGGACCATTTAAAGATTTAGAGAGGAGGCTTCAAAACAGGACAAAATCTGGGACTGGATTAAAGCCTGTAAGGGGAAGAAAATATTTTCCTTCTTTCCTTTCAGGTCCTTTGGCTGGAATTATAGTTAAATTGATAGAAGACAGATCAGTGGGAGAAAAGCAAATTTAATTTTGTACCTAGGGGAGCCCCAAGAATATGAAACTCAAAGAAGTGACCAAAGCAGCTTTTACACCTTTTAGACAGAGAAACAATAATTTTTGAAGAATTGACAGTTCAAAGGGGTTTGCATTCAA
The DNA here is from genome assembly GCF_046562875.1 of Panthera onca. NCBI lineage: Eukaryota > Metazoa > Chordata > Mammalia > Carnivora > Felidae > Panthera > Panthera onca. Next base: position 172,823,159 of record NC_138346.1, on the reverse strand, counting down.
GGTAGCAAATTGTAATGATGCAGTTACAAAATTTTTTGTACAGCCTTCTTGGCCGTGAATTTCCTATATCTGGTGATAAGAATGTCCTCTTACCCTCCAGGTGTAGGGAGGGTTCATTTCACATGAGGAATTTATTTCCTAAAGCTTTCAGGAGGTCAGAGGAGAGTCAGAGTGTCCTTACTGCACTGGCTGTTTCTTAAGTAATTTTAATTCAAAACAATCAATATGCCAAAGCGGCATGTTTTAGGGCAGCCTCCCCTGAACCCCATGAAGATATCTGTAGGCATCTAGGCTGCAGGAATCATTCCACTATCCCATCTAGTGCTGCTGGAAAGCATGAACTCGACCTCCTTTCCCCATCTTTCAGGGCTCCAAAATTTGAGATTCCTGCCGGTCTAGCTTAGATTATGCACTTGCTCCTTTGCTGGGGGATTCAGGTGCCTTGATTTACAATCCCATTATGGTGTGACACAGTGGGGAAGCTGTAATTTCCCAAAAGAAAACCGGGGTGCTGTTAAGATATAAGAGATAATGGATGCTAAATGGTCAATAGGTATATATATTTTGTATACATATGATATATATATATATATATATATATATATAATGATTTATACATACATACACACATATATACATATATATACACATTGCTCTATGTGCAGTATATATAAAAGGTATATAAATATACATATATACATTGATACACACACATATCTATACTTACATATTGCTATACACACATTGCATCATACAACATATGACACATGTTTACAGGTGATAAGAATCAACAAGAAATGGCAAAATGGGATGGATAAGATAGAAAAACGAGGACACGGGTGTGGTTAGAAGGTTGGCATTAGTGGGGAGCCTGGGTGGCTCAGTCAGTTAAGCATCCGACTTCAGCTCAGGTTGTGAACTTGTGGTTCCTGAGTTTGAGCCCCGTGTTGGGCTCTATGCTGACAGCTCAGAGCCTGGAGCCTGCTTCAGATTCTCTCTCTCTCTCAAAAATAAATAAACATTAAAAAATTTTTTTAAAAGATTGGCATTAGTGTTTGATGCCAATTTTATCCTAATGTTGGTACAGAAAATGTTGGGAATTAGAACATTCAAAGGTTCTATATAAATTCAAATATAAAATATATTCAAATATAAAATAGAGCCTAAACTTGAAAATTCCCTGAGCAGACAATACCATGTAAGTCATGTAAGCAACACACAATCTAGCTTATTTTATGAACATAAGCCAAACTTAGCTTGGATCATTTTTTGTAAATGCCCTCATAATCATAAAAGAGACTTCAGTTACCTTCCCGAAACGCTGTAAGATTATCTCTTTTACCAATCTCCTGCTGTCTAGAAACGCCCACTTCAATAACCAATCCTTTGTAATGGTTAAATAGCTTCCTAATTTTGACTGTATAAGCCATCCTCCATAGTCATGTCTCTGAGCTTCATATCATTTTGGAGCTGGAAATTTCCCAGACTGTGAACTGCTATTATGTGCACGATAAACTCTTAATACTACTTTGCTGATCTGGTTTAATTTGTACTGTTTCTGAATTTTCGGCAAGGTGAAGCCTGACGAAATGGCTGCTGATGAAACTTGTTGCAAACCGTAGACTGTGACCAGGTACCAAGGACACTTAACCCTTAACCCTGCCCTAGACAGGTGGACCTGGTGAGGTGATATGTGTGCACACAGCAGCTGCTGAGGAATAGTATTCATTTATTGCTCAACAACCATTTATTGAGCACTTATCACAGGTTGGTTTCTATTCTAGGCACTGGAGATACAGTGGTGAAGAAGACAGGCAAGGCTCTGGCTCAGGGGACATTATGTTCCAGTTGAAGGCAGCTAATAATAAAACAATAAGAAAAAATCAGATAGCCCTATGCACTATTCAGAAAAGTAAAATAGAGCCAGGCCAAAGAGCATGATTAGTGGTTCCCTAAGGCTTACTGGTCTAGGAAGATCTCCCTGAGCAGGGAACTTTTTGGCAAGGAGCCAAAAATGCTAGTGTAGTTAAGGGCGGGGGCAGAATCCATAAAAGGACTAATGGCTCTATGGTGAGAAGAAACTTGGCATATTTGTGTTTCCAGAGCAGAGTGAAGAGGATGAAGAAATAAAAGGGCTAGGGGAGTGGTTGAGAGATAGGAGGAGGGAGATCATGTCAGGCAAGGAATTTGTAAGCCAGGGAAGAAGTTTGGGTTTTATGTGAATTTTGATCAGAAGCCATTGGAGTTTTTTAATCAAAAAGTGACATGATCTGATTTTTTCCCCCTGTTAAATGACACTGTCTTCCTTGAAGAAAATGGATTGTAAGTGTGAGAGCAGAAGGAGGGTGGGGCGCCTCGGTGGCTTGGTCAGTTAAGTGTCCGACTCTTGATTTCGACTCAGGTCGTAATATCACGGGTTCGTGAGATCAAGCCCCGTGTGGGGCTCTGTGCTGACAGCACGGAGCCAGCTTGGGATTCTCTCTCTCCCTCTCTCTCTGCCCCTCTCCCGCTCACTTCCGCACGAGCATGTGCATGCACTCTCTCTCTCTCAAAAGTAAAAACAAAACGAAACAAAAAATAATAAAAAAAATAGCAAAAGAAGGGAGACTGGTTAGGAAATCATTGTAGTAAGCAGACTGGTAGATAATGGCTTAGCATGACAACAGTAGAGGGGATGAAGAGAAGCATTTTGGATTCAGGATAGATTTTTGGAGGCAGGGTCTGTAAGATGGGCACGGTGATGGAAAAAGTAACCAAAAATAATGATGGCAATATCTCTTGGTATGTTACTCAATCCACATAACCATACTCTGAAGTACATGCTGTTATGAACCCATTTTCCAAATGAAGAAATGGAGGCACCGAAAAGTAAAGTATCTAATTTTTGACAATTAAATAAAACTAGGTCACTATTCTTATTGTATGTAGGTAGTAGTGCTATTTGTCAAGATGGGGGCAGCTCGGGGCACCCGGGTGCACGGAGCCTGACGTGGGCTCAAACCAACAAACAGCGAGATCATGACTTGAGTTGAGATCAAACTGGATGCTTAACTGACTGAGTCACCCAGGTGCCCTGCCCTGCATTTAAGAAATTCTTGAGTGAAAATGTCTACAGGGTAAATTCATAAAAGTAGACAAATTGGATCAAAGAGTTATGTTCATTTAAATGCTGATGTAACTGGTTTTTCGAGTCTCCACCACCTCTGTATGAGGAGGTCTGTTTCCCTACATACTTGCCAACTTAGAACTAATGGTTATTTGCTGATTGGATTAGTGAGGAATGATTGCACTTTTTTTTCCCAATTTTATTACTTATTATTTTTAATTACATTATTTTTAACCTCAAAAGTGATGTGGTGCATATCTTTGTAAGAGACATTTACATTTATTTTTCTCTGAAATCATGACCTTCACCCAGTAGTAGACTTTTATCTATTATTTATGTTATTTTCTTCATGGTTTTCCTGGTCTTTTTGGATTTGATTCTAGTATTTTTACCATATAGAAGTGTTTGTTTTTTAATGTAGAGTCAGAATTACCATTTTTTTTCTTTTTTTAGGGCTTCACAGCTTTGTGTCATGGTGAGAAAAACTATCCCAGCTGCAGTAATATAATTTCCCCACATTTTCTTTGAATTCTGCTGTGGTTTGATTTTTCCTTTAATATTTTTGACCCATCCGATCCTTATTCTGCTGTGAGAAGGAGGTATAGCTCTAACTTCATCTTTCCCCCAGTGGCTATCCGTTTACTAATTAATTCATCTTCTTCCTACCGATTTAAAATACTATATGTTTTTTTTCAGAAAGTAAAATATTCTTTCTCCCTCCCTCTCTTTTATCTATGTATTTACATATGTATATATGTACCTATCTATCTATTGATCGATCTAAGATTATGTGAGCCCTCTGTCTGTTGATCATTCTATCTATTCATGTGCTAATACATGTCTTTTTTTTTTTTTTTTTTAAATTTGAAATCCCAGAAGCTTAATTATTTTCTTCAATAAAGTTTTAGCCTTGGTCCCCCTACTCCACAACTTTCCTGTATTTCATATTTTTCTGGCTATTCTTTCCATCTGATTTTCATTATCGACTTGGGAGTCAGCTGACCTAGCCAATTACAAGGGAGATCATGGTGGTAAAACCTGATTCTATTGGCATCAAATCACATCTATCAGAGTCTTCCAGACTCTCAGAAGTAAGAAGTCCATCCTTCTAGGTTCTCGGACAAAGAGCTCTCATTTCCTCTCTTTCTTATGCTTCAAATGTAAATCAGGAAATCCAGTTGAGGTGATCTTCAAAATACATCCAGGACCCAAGTATTTCTCCCCACCGCCTCCACTGCTGAAAATCGTTTCACAGGTTATCATTATCTCTCACCTGCATCATTGCAAAAGCTTGGTCTTCCGTTTTCTGTGGTTGCCTTTTGAAACATGCCAGCACATTCATGCCTGAGCAGTTTTTGTTTTTTGTTTTTGTTTTTGCTTTTTTCCCAACGGAGCTAGAAGTTGGTCGCATACACGGCAAGGGAGTAGCAGGTAGGATAGCAAAGGAGAGGCTGTCTGGCAACAGGCAGCGGTGGGGGGCTGTAGTTAAGGCAGGGGGAGTGTGAGGTATGGGAAAGTATGGAATTGTGCCCAGTTGTAAGTAGCCCATTGGTCAGCTAGGGCCTATGGCTATTTTGAAGTGGGTCACCTAAGGGGCTTGTTTAGCCTATTGGTCATTGTGGACCCTTCTACCTTTCTCAGGTCTCCATTGCTCAAACCTGTTGCCTTAAAGTGGCCTCTGCATTCCCCTCTGATAGGTGGACAATGATGAATCTTTGGCATTTGGGTGGAGGTCTCATCTTCAGTAGCTGCTTCATGCTGGGGGAGACATACTGTCTCTACCTAGACTTGTGGGTCCATCAGGGGTTCTGTGCAGTTCAAGACTAGAGCATGGTGTTTTATCAATGTGTTGGTAGGCGATTTGAGCGAAATTCCTTGGTGCCCAGGTGCATGGAATTTAGGGGAAGGAGATCCTCTGATGGTATGGGGTGGAATCCTTATTGAGCCATCATTCGTATATGGAATTGTTGGATTCTAGAAGAATCTCTGTGATTTAACAAAGAGATTGAAGAGGGTGGGACCAATAATCAGGAACCAATAGTCAGGAATATGAGCATTGAGGCCAGGGGTCCTAACAAGGGAAGAAGCCAGGATAGCTATGACCAGGTTTCTTTCCAGGAAAACCACCTTTGTGCTGCATGGTCCCAGAGGGAGGAAGCCACTCAGATGTGTACAAATGTATTTTGCCTGTAGATCAAGGAGGAAGCTGGATCCAAAGAAGCAAGGGAAAAAAAGGGAGGGGGGCCTGAAAAAAGCAAGGTGGTGGCTGTACAGATTGAGTCCATAACATGTGCAGATTCACCCTGGATGAGCTTCGGCTCCCAGTTGTGCCGCACGTTGGGGGGACAGAGTGGGAGAGGCAAGGAAGGGGGTCCTTTGCCCTCACAGGATCTGGCTGTCTGACCTGTTCACCCTCAGGCCTTCAGACCCTACCAGGGAGCCACCTTGGCCAGAGACCTTCAGTTATCTGTACGAGGGTTAGGCTGCTGAAGGGCCGAAAAGAGAGTAGAGGGAAGGAAAGATCCCTCCTAAGGGCAAGAGGGGCAATCCCTCATGCTTTTGGGCAAGGGTGGTCTGGCTGGCTCTCTCTGGAGATTCAGGTCCTCACCATGGAGTAACCTTGGCCAGAGGTAGTCAGTTCCCCAGGGAGGACCAGAGCCAGGGCTACAAAGAGAAAGTCTGGAGAAATTCCTGGATAATCCAGGGGATGTCCTGGTCTGGCATAAGTTTCCTGTGAGGTCACCACATGTGGGAGGACCCAACCTCGTGGAGGCCGGTGGTGTGGGTGGTGAAAGAACTCACTCAAGGCAGAACAAAGGGCGTAGAAGTTTATTGAATATACTGCAAGGGAGCCATGGGCAGGACAGCAAAGAGAGACTGTCTGCCTCAGCAGTTCTTTAAAAAAACAAAATCGGATCATATCATTTGTCTGCTCATACAGCTGCTGAATGGCTTTAATCCTCACGATAGCCCCAAAGGCCCAGTATCATCTGGTTCTTGTCATTTCCCTGTCCTTGTCGGTTACTCCCCCCTTTCAATCTGGTGCAGTCATGGTACCTTCCTGGAATGCATCAGGCACACTCCTGACTCAGGGCCTTTGCACTTGCTCTTTTCTCTCTCTGCAGTGCTCTTCTGCCAGATACCTGCACGGCTCTGTCCCGAACCTCCTTCTGGACTTTGCTCAGAAATGATCATTTCAAGAAGGATTTTTCTGACTGCCCTGCGTAAAATGACAAAGTCTCTCCCTGCTGTTCCATTTTTCTTTATGGCACAAATTCTCATTCTGCATGCTACAATGCTCTGATTTGTGTTTATTCTCTCCCTCTGCTCCCCACTAGAATGCAAACTCCACAAACAGAGGTGATTTTTTTTTTTAACTTGCTTCACTCACTGTGGTATCACCAGTGACAAGCACATAGTGGATCCTCAATAAGTATTTGTTGACTGACTGTGTCACAAGAAGAAGAGAGAGGAGGAGGAAGAGGGGGAGGAGGAGGAGGGCGGAGGGGGAGGGGAAAAAGGAGAAGGAGGAGGAGGAGGGAGGGGAAGAAGGACAAGGAGGAGGACTGGAATTCACATCTTGGAAGAAAATAAAGCAATCTGAAGGAGACATTAAGGAAAGTAGGTCAAATATCCAGAAAGATAGTGAAAAGATGAGCTTCTGAAAGGTGAAAATGGGGTATTTCACACGTAGCAAAATAACTCATATTTGTATTAGCACCAATAGAATTTCTTTTTTTTTTTTTAATATATGAAATTTATTGTCAAATTGGTTTCCATACAACACCCAGTGCTCATCCCAAAAGGTGCCCTCCTCAATACCCATCACTAGAATTTCTAAATGTGAAAACATAATCTTTGAAATTATTATGAGACTTAATGTGTGTGGTACTTGTTAAGTACTGACTTCATTGGAAGCGATTTAAAAAAGATTTTTAGAAACTAATTTAATCTGAGGAAGGTGAGACAGGGAAGCCAAGGCACAGAAGAGAAGGAGCTTGCCCAGAGTTATTTGGCCATAAGTGGTGAAGACAGGATTTAGACCCAGATGACCTGTGCTCCCAATCTTTCCTGTTGTGCTGCTTCTCTGGCTCCTTTCATTTCCCAACTGTACTGTTTCCTCTGGTCATGGCCCTGCTTGGGACTTATCTGTATCTTTCTTATCTATAAGATGGAGGTAATGGGGTTAGCCTACATGGTATGCTGAACTTTGTAAAGCAAGTGGGGTTCACAAGTGGTGTTTACCGTGGTTATAGGTCCTATGGGATGCCGTCTATGCATTTTGAAAACTAAAAGAACAGGTAAGAACTTGACATGGGAATCTCAAGGACTGCTAATGAAAATCCTAAAACACCCATAATTTCCAAAAAGTGCGTTCTCCCAAAGACAGGCAACGCTAAACGCCACCAGGGTGTGTGATCATTTAGGACGGTGAAATCTGCGGGAAGTTCTGAGAGGAGCCTGAGAACTTTTGGGAAGCAGTGGGTTGAGTCCGCCCCCATGTGGTCATAAGGTGAAATTACAGAAGCTTAGTTGCTTGGGGAATTCTTGCTCTGTCCTTGTTGCCTTCTTGCTCTGTCCTTGTTGCCGTCCAACCCATGTGCCCGTGTCCCAGATCTAAGGTCATTGGTGGAACTCCAGCCATGCCAGTCTTTATCTCAGAGAAAGGTCTTTATCCCTTGTTTAAACTGGTCACGGGATAAAACTTACTTAGGGAGCATAGCATTTCTAGCCTTTTGTGATCTGAGGCCAGCTAACCTTTCTATCCTTGGTTACATCCAAGGGCATGTCTCTGTTCCCTATACCTGCCAGACACACTCCTTGCTCTGGACTTCTGAATGTATGATTCCCTGGCCTGGAATGCCCTTTGCCTCCCTTTATATCAGAGAAATCTCTGTAACTTTGAGCTAAAAAATACTGTGGACCCCTGTGTCCGTGCTACCAAGAGCCTGAGTTATTTTTGGAGGAATGCAGTGCTTTTGTGAACTTGCATACTCCAGACCCTAGCACTATGCAACCCACTAGCAAAATTGTGACCTTGCTTTCAAATATTCTAAATTGCATTTTATCGTAAGAGTTTTAAACAATGGAAAGCAACTAATTCGGACACCCTTACTTCCCACCTTGACTAATGAACTATCCTCTTAAATGGTTTCCCTGTTTTCATTCTTTTTTTCCTTCAGTCATTCTCCAAATAGTTGCCAGAGTGAAATGTCTAAAAATTGACATTAATAGACTACTAAGTTGCATGGAACCCTCTGCTGGCTTTCCATTACTTGCCAAGTGCCCTTCAAACGTTTTGATTATGCACATTTATTAGTAAAATGCTTTCAGCATCCACACATAACATAGATTTGTTTAGGTATTTACAAATCATATTAGGTACAACTATAGTCATAGATCATGTATGTTATAAAACATAAAAATAAAAAAGTTAAAAATAACAATTCTTACAATGTTTTAATTAACCCTGTAAAATATCTTGCTGTATTAATACTCACATTTTTATGGTAAGAGCGATATTATTGGATGTACTTGAGTATTTTTGAAACTTCTTATTTTATTTCAGTTTTATTTGAGTACTTCATTTCCATGGCTATTGTTAGCAATAACAATAGAAGCTCAAACATTTTTTCAGTATCCCAGCAGAGAATGAATGAAACACTTGGTGCAAATGAAAATCCATCTGGAAACTGCCGACTTAAAGAAAAGGATCTGAACTCTCCAAAATGGCTTTCGGGAGTCTTTAAAGCTTGACACAACCCACTCTTCCAACTTGGCTCTGAGAATTGTTTCCTTTGAAATACTTGATCCTAGACCTTCCGGACAACTTATGGGTCCCAGGTGGCACTGTACATTTTCACATTTTTGTGCTTTTGCATATGCATGAAACGCCCTTGACCTCTTTTGTCTGCAGTCAATTTCTAGACATCTTTCAAAAGTATGCATATAAAGGCCATTTGTCATTGAGCTTTTCCAAATTCCAGCCCTAAACCCTAGACTCAATTGCTTTTTCATTGGGTACTTGGATAACATCTTTACATCCCCCCCAGCTACACACACACACACACACACACACACACACGCATGCACACACACGTATATATATTTTAGTGTATTATAGATGTTTGATTTATTTGCCCAATTTTCTGCAAGACCAGCAAAGAAACTATCCGTTGACAAGTTCCAAGTTTATGGGAGAAGTTCAAAAAGTGATTTTAGAATGAATGAGTGAATGCCAATAATTGCCATCGAGTCTGAAGACTGCATATGTTTCCCAAATAGTTCTATCATGAATAAACCTGTCACCTCCAAACACGACAGAGGCAGGTCCCAATCTCTGTGGTGGGATGCCTTGATCTCCTGTGGCGAAAAGCCCATATTACTCTTCCTTTGCAGGAGACTTCTTGCCAGGGACTTTTCATAATGGCCCCAGTCACCTGGGGTTGTTCTGCTCCATTGCCTGTATTCCGCCCCAGGACTGCTGCTCTTATCTGTGCTACCCCTCACTGGAGAAAGAGGACAATATCCTGTGGATATTCTTGAATACATAGGTTTATTTTCCTTGCTTCTTTCCTTCCTCCCTTCCTTCTTTCCTCCCTTCTTTCCTCCCTCCCTCCCTTCCTTCCTTCTACCTTGTTCTCTATCATCCAACCTGAGAGGATTTGGAGGAACATGGTCCAATTCAAGAAGCCAACAGGAAAATGAAGACTTTCTAACAATTAATGAATTGAACCTTGGGCTGCACATTCTGTTGTTAACTTGATGTCACTAGCACTCCACCCAAGGACTCTAAGAAGCTACGGGCTCCATTTGCTGGAATCCCCTTCCTATGGGGTTTCAGGTTAGAACTGGCCAACGAGCAGCACTAGCAGGGGATTTGGAGGATGGAAGGGAAGGAGAAGCAAGAGTCAGCTGCAGCCCTACGCCAGGGCAGATAGGGAGTTCTCAGAGGTTTTCCTACAAGCTCTTGATACTATTTGCTTTGCTGCTACATAGTTGGCCGGAGCTTCACAGACATCTTCATCAACTTTATGGCGAGCTCTTTAGAATCACCCCCTACAATTCCCAAGGCTGAGTGTTTGGTGTTGGCTCCCCTGATGGTTGCTCTTCCAGCGACTCCAGTGAATGTTCAAGTCCTTACTCCCATAAGGAATGAATGCCTTCTTCCTGGAATACATGGAGTTGTTGCTGTGTTGTTGACCAAACTCTGCCACCTCTTGTGGTAGTGAGGGGTATAGAATGAGTTAGATAGTTGGGTTGTTGACCAGCGGTAGCAGGCATTGAAATCATCCCCAAACACAGGGGTTTAGAACAACAGCCATTTCATTGGCCCCCATTCTGTGGGGTAGGACTTTGGACGTTCAGAGCTCAGAGAGTATGTTCATGTCAGTTCCATGTGGTGCTGCCTGCAGTGGCTTGACTGAGACTGGGAGATCCAAGATGGTGCCATGTAACACCTGAGGTCTAGATGCTGGCTACCTGCTGAGGTGCCTTGATTCTCCTCCGTGTGGCCTCTCTCTCCACGTGGTCTGCCACCACTCAGGAGTCGTGACTGAGTTTCTCTCCATGGCTTCCAAGAGGGGAAAGCGGAAGCCACGAGGCTTCTTAAAGCCTGAGACCTGAAACCGCAGAGCAGTATTTTTGCCACATTCTGTTGGCTCCTTAAGAAGGGAAAAGTGACAAAGTCACGGGAGGGAATGTAGCAGCCACATTTGAAAACCATCTCCACAGTAGCTGAGGAAACTGAGATATAGAGAGGTTAAGTAACTTGCCCAAGGTCACTCAGCTGCAAGGGGTGGGGGCAAGATTTGGCTCTGATCAGTTTGACTCACATGTTCCTGTTTCCTACCACTATGCTACATTGCCTTACAAGTTCCCTTTTATTTATTTCTAAAACTCTTCCTGACTACACGTTTATGTGTCCAATTTCCATGGCCCCTCCCCTCCAAAACGCTATCTTCTTATTCTAATCTTGAAATAAATAGCCTTTTAACTCAACCCTCCACAACATTTCTCTTTAAGGTCTCACATTAAAAAAATTAAGCAAAAAACCTGTCTCTATTTCAGATAACTAAGTCAGACACCTCTGAGTGTCCTAATACTTTAGTTAGTATATGGAGTCTTTGTGTTTTACTTAAGCCTGTCAGAACCCTGTACCTGGGCTTAGATCTTGTTTACCTTTCTATCTTTTGGATCCTATAGCATGAGGGCTAGTGCATCATTGGTAATTAACAAATATTGATTGAAGAAACATGCAAACAAGCCCACCCTGTTTTTTAAACACCATTCTGGCTTCTCTGTGCCCCGGGAAATGTTTGGTCATTAAAAGTAAGATCTAGGAGCCTGGGCCCTACTCCTCTTAGTGACTCAGAACCCTCGAGGCTTCTCCCCTGCCCTTGCTCTTCTCCTGTTCCACGTTCAGCTAATTTCTGGCCTTTGCCTTAGTATCATGGCGTTGGCTCAGTTTTTAAGTGATGGTTTTGACATTCTTGGTTTTGACCTTTAATGACTTTTGAGAGCCAGTTTGGATTGGATCTTACCTCGCTTCCCATGTCTGTCATTAAGATCATGGTTTCAGTGGCTCCATTATAATCTCCACAGGAACGGGGACAGTGTCTGTTTTGCTCACCGTGACTAACTACACAATACAAATTTCAAAAAGTATTATGTGGGTTGAACTAACTGGTGCCCGGAACCAGGCCCACCCTGGCCCCTGATGAGACTTCTGTTTGAGACAGTGAATGACAGAAGTATATAATGAAGTGCTATGGGGCTGCTTTTGCACTAGGGAGGAGCATAAGGACAGATTTATCAAGAGGGGCTTCCCATAAGCCAATAAGCTGAATAATCTCGAGTGAGGCATGCTTAACATAGCCATAATGAACCTTGTGTCAGAGGGGCCAACCGGTTGCCAATTCTCTATGCATATGGTGCTCTTTTTTGCTAAACTCCCCTGGAGCTCCTTTGCTTATTTAACTTTCCTTAATAACCAGCAGATGGCTTCTGTCTGGGCAATCATCAGCTGGTGCTTAGCAATGGCAGATTCAAGAGGAGGCATGGGACTTGTTAGGGGTGGGGGAATCCAGATGCCAACATACAGAATGCCAGGTGAAGTTATCAGGCATTGTCTAATTGGTGTTGGAGGCAGGGAGGACAGCTGAGAGGGGTATTAGAAAGAACCCTAATCAGGGAGCCGGGCAATGGCGGTGGAAATCAGGAGTAAATGCAGAGCAGAGACTAGTTCTGTTCTGAGTGTTCACCATCTAGCTCTGTGTATTATGCACGCAGGTATGCAGTCAACGTACAGGGAATATAAACTGGGGCCCACCATTTACTCACATATCCTTCCATTCAACAAATGTGTGTTGAGGTCCTAACTGTGCACCAGACCCCATCCAGCACAGCCAGGCACTTGAGATACAGCAGTGAACAAGACAGGGTCCTTCTTGTATCTGTGATTGGTTGGCAGGAACATAAGTCAATACATTCATGCGGTACCATAAGCAAACAAATGGGTCCCTTCCCTTTAGAGGAAGAGATTCAGGTAGGCGGCACAATGGCATGGAAAGGATATTCAGCAACTGGAAGAGTCTCAAAGACTGGGTAGTCAGCTGACTGACAGAAATAAGCAATATCGTAGAGATGGAGAAAATCTAGGAGAGTCCAGGAAAAGCTCTTCTCTGGTTGGTCTTAGTCTTGCTGTGTAGAGTATGAATAATGGCCAGGACATATGTGATGAATCAAACTCCTTACAACAGTGGAGGGCTGCCCTTTGTTTCAGAGTCCAGGCCTGCTCTCCACTGGAATGCTCACCAAGCCCCCATAACCTATCTTATGGAGGCTTATGGTCTGGTGACGAGTGGGGGAAACATTCATTTATGCGTTCAGCAACTGTTTATTGAGCCTCTTCTCTGTGCTAGACACTGCTCTACGCCCTGGGGCTACCATGCTGGGTTACATAGAGACAACAAAAACAGACTGCCCTCATTCTAGAGGAAAACAAAAGAAAAAGGCAACAAATAAATATATGATATTATGTCTGGTAGTGACAATTGCTGTGAAAGAAGATGAGGTGGATTAATTGGCTAGAGAGAGACACCAGTGTGTAGGGGTACTTGAGTCAGGGATGGCCTTGTTGAGAAAGTGGCATTTGAATGGGGACCTAACTGGACTGAGGCAGGAGGCCGTGTGAAGGTCACGGGGAGAGCATCCCAGGTGGGGGAGAGCATGTGTAAAGTGTTTCTGATGTGGTGAACATTTGGTAAGTCTGTCTACTTACCAAGGAGACCAGTGTGGCCAGAGTATAATCCAAGAAAGAGAATAGAAGATGAGTCGGGAGCAGAAGGCAAGGTCGTATTTCGTAGAGATTTGTAGACGAGAATAAGAAGTATAGACTTTATTCCAGGAGTGACAGGAAGACATTGGAGGGTTTCACCTAAGGAATGTTGCGGGTGTGAACACTTCTGCGTGTTCCTGAACGCAATAGATGCAGGCATGTTTTTCACCTATGTTACATTCGAATCTATGCACACACGTAGGACATTTTAGAAAGAGCACAGCATTGTTGTTTTTTGGGTTTTTTTTTTTCCATGTTCAAGCTTTGGCTTTGTCTTTTTATCCCAACTAATCTTAATGGGTGAAATAATTTACAAGGAAAAACAGGCACTGCCTCTGCATCAATGTGCTACACTGCACAGGTTTACTAAATGCTAATTTATTCCACCTTCATTTTACCTGCTGGTTCAAAGGCTGGCAGCTTGTGTTCGTTATCTGAATGAATAACTGAATATTGATGCCATTGGCATTGCCCAGTGGACACTAGATGATGCAACACAACGAGCAAATGGTCAGGTTGGGATGGAGTTTGGTGATTGTCTGAGTTCAGTGACTGCCAAAACACCAGGCTGGCACTCTACCTCACAAGTTTAAAAGTGAATCTGGCCTCACTCTAGGGTCTTTAAACCATCTACTCTGGGGTGTTTATCCCACCGATCTCTGAGAAAAGCCCATTCCAGTTCTTGGTGACAATTCAGGTTTTGAATATTTCTTTGTTTTCCCCAGTGATCCAACTGGTGAGAACTGATGAGATACTATCATTTTTAATGTTTCAGTAATTGTTAGAATTGTTTCATGTTATCCAGGACATTTTACTTTTAAACAGCCTTATTGAGATTATGATTGACTTATATATGTATAATCTCACACTGAGATGCAGTTGTCTCATTTAAAGCATACGATTCAGTGTTTGTTGGTATTACATTATCAAATTATATATAAACGCAACATTACATCCTATGTTATATTTTTAAGTGTATAATTCAGGGGCATTAGTTACATTCACAGCTGTGACCATCACTGCTAATTACAAAACTTTTCCATCATCTCAAACAAGAAACTCTGTAAAACAATAAGCAATATTCAGCAATAACTCCCCCAAACCTCCACTATGTAGTCCTCAGTAACCTCTAATCTACTTTCTATCTTTAAAATTTTGGCTATGCTAGATGTTTCACTTAAGGAGATGCATACAAAATTTGTCATTTGTGTCTTGCTTATGTCCCTTATCATAATGTTTTCAAAGTTCATCCATGTTGTAGCATATATTAGAACTTCATTGCTCTTTAAGACAATGATATCCCATGTGTGTGTGGAACCGTACGTTACTGATGCATTAGTCTGTTGGTGAACATTTGGGTTCTTTCTATCTGTTGGCTATTGTGATTAATGGTGCTATGCACATTGTTGTAGAAGTATCTGTTTGAATCCCTACTTTCCATTGAGACACCATCTTGAACTAGAACTTACATGGAATTGGGAGTCAGGAGGCCTCAAGGCTAGCCCGGCATCTGTCTATGAATAACTATAATTTCCTGTACAAATAACTTTCTCCCTGGGCTCAGTTTTCTCATCAATAAACAAGACCAGCTTTAAAACTTTTTTATTAGAATGCTTTTAGATACTAGAGTATAAGATTTCACTCGAAAAATAAACACATAAAAGTTTTATTCTATTGGTGCAAGCATATTTTATAAATTCACATCTATAATGCAAAACACTGACTATCATTTATGCTGTTTTGAAACCTAAGAAATGAAATACGAGACTATTAATGATGGTTTTTATCTATTTGGCCCACTGATACATCTCTTTTTGCAAGCAGAAGACCGTTTACCTCATTTTTCTTCAAGGTGTTGAGTGATTTGGTCTCTGATTAATCATGGCAATAAAGAAAACCCATCTGAACCGGTTTAAAGCAAAACGTAAACAAGTATTAGGAGGTCAAAGGAACTCCAGGTTAGATAGAGAATAGGGTCTAATGGTTGCACGGGCAGAACAATACCCAAATGCCTTTCTGGAATGCCTTTCATGCTGTCTCACCTCCACCAGGTACTGGCAGTGTGGAGACAGAGAATGTGAATACTACCTGGAAGACATCTGGCACTGACGTCAATGGAAGCTCACATCAGCACTCTTTGCCATCTACCCGCTCCAGGAATGGATTTGACCAGTGCCTGCTTCCTTACAGTGTGTGTTGTGAATGAAGGTTTTGCCAAGGTGGCAACTAACGGGCAGGGCCTAGGTCACATACCAATATCCTTGCCGTAAGGGAGACTGGAAAAAGTTAAGTCTGACTTCTACTTTGGGGAGATGACATAAATCACACAGGGAGTTCCCCAAATATAAGAAATATATAAGGTTCATGGTTGGCCACCAATTGGACTGATGTCCCCTGAAGTCTTGATTTCTTTCCTCTGGAAAATGAGATGACTATTCCATATTGTGAATTTACTTAAAAAATTATAGGTTGATAAATTCAGCAAAATTTGAGTGATTATGAGGGTTTTCAATGTGATTGATTGCCTTTTATTCTGAATGCCATGGAAGCCAATAGAAGGCTTTGAGTGAGAAATGACATAATCTGGCATATATTTTAAGAGAATAAACTCTTCATGCTATGTGGAAAGAAGATTTATATTGGAAGGGGATGCAGTTGAAGCTTGGGGCCTGTTAAGAGTCTATCGTAATAATGTATGGGAGCTTTGGCCAGGATGATATTTGGAAAGTCACAAAAATAGGTCGGAGTGAGGATACATTTTGGGATGGGAGATTATAGGACTTGCTAATAGCATGGATGTGGAATATATGAAAAATAGAGGCATCGAGAATGATTGTAAGGTTTTGGCTGGATCAACTGAGTTGTCATTTTTTTGAAAGAGGGCGAGGCAGGTTTGGAATTGTGATGGTGGTGGGGAATTAGTTCATTTTTTGGAATTGTTAAATTTGAGATAACACTTAGACACACAAGTGAAGATACCTAGTAGTGAGTTGGATGCCTGTAGTTCAGAGGAGAGGGCCAGGCTGGGGAGATAAGTAAACACTGGGTGTAGGCGGTATATACAAAGCCATGGGCTAGATGAAATCAGCCTGAGAGTGCCGGTGGACAGAGAAGAGCAGTGTTCAGAGAGCGGACACCTGGGCTACTCTAACTCTATGCTACAAACACAAAAAGAGAGTTATTATGCTTGTGAGAAAAGACACAGAGCATAAGAGACACCATGAGTGGCCACCCACTGCCAGAGTGGTCCAGCTTGTCTGTTCGAAAGTATGGACTCACCAGATACCCTTTTCCTATGCCTGCTGTGTGGTTGTCCAGGCATCAGCATCCCAATGGAACAATGGCAGTGAGCTTGGTGTCACAGCATTACTCTGACCAACACAGGCATTATGACTTTGTGCTAATTGGTAAGTTCTCATGTCTTTGGTGTATGGCAAGGTTCATTTCTTTTGGAGGTGTTGTGGTATTCAACATCTACCTTCTGACCTGTATCGTAGATCCTTCCTGGTCCCGTCATTAGTTGACCCAGGAGCGGGAGGGTAGAAGACAGACGTAATATTGGTTAAGCTTGACCCTCAGTCAGGTAGTAATGTAGGCTCAGCCCAGTCTTCTTATGGTGGTGCCTCAACTTTTCATGGCAGCGTTCTTCTCCTTCCTCATCTTTACCTGTGTCCAAAGCCTTCCGGGGCAGTCTTTACTTAGAGTCCTTCATGAAGACATTTATAAAAGGCTTG
Source organism: Panthera onca (assembly GCF_046562875.1). NCBI lineage: Eukaryota > Metazoa > Chordata > Mammalia > Carnivora > Felidae > Panthera > Panthera onca. The sequence goes on along the minus strand of NC_138346.1, from coordinate 172,805,980 downwards.
CTACATCCTGGGTACCTTAAGAATATTTATTGTTTCATTTAATTGAATTATCAAAGCAATCCTATGATGTACATTTTCCTTAATTCTTACTATCCCCAGCTTACAGATGAGGAGACTGAGGCTCAGGTAGATCATGCAGCTGGTAAATGGCAGAACTGAGAAACAAGTGCGGGCCCGTTTGACTCCCAAGCCCGCGTTCTTGCTTTATTGCACTAATGACATATCTAATGTATTAAGAGAAAACACGTGACAAACCTGTGAGTGGTTGCTGGTGAGGACTCAGTGGGTTGTCCTAGGAAAAATGCAGGTGGGGCTGATTAAAAAAAAAAAACCAAGCAAACAAACAACACAACAGTTAGATTTCTTCAGCAGGAACATCTTTGCAAAAGCAAAGAGTGGGAATGGAGGCAGATGGGAAGCTCCAGTTGTGACTGTCTTCACGCACCAGCTAAGTTGGCTGAATTCATGTTGGAGGAAAGAGGTAAATAGTATACATTTTCATCCAGGTCACCAAACCAAACACCTGTGATTGAAGTTTTTACTTTCTGGGTGATTGTTAATGCACTGTGAAGTCACGGCATTTATGTCTCAGTGTCAGTGGGGGGTGGTTGAAAAGGACAAGTTATTCAGATCAAGGAAATCTAAGGGCTTCAGGCAAACCTACTCCCCAAACCAATCATTTTGCATTTACAGTGTATATCTAATCTTCCTCCTTTTTCTCCCACTGAAATGTGACCTTAGCCTTCATCTCTGAGCCAACCAGCCTTTGAGCAGATGCGGTTTTATGGCTTTGGTTGAGAACTCCAGATACAAAAGCTTACACAAGTTTTAAGAATGAGCTGAGATAACTACGAAAGAAAGCTCTTGCTGGAGGGGCCATGAAGCCAGGAACAAATCTCCAGGCCATGTAATCACAAGGGGTTTATGCAAACCTCTTAAAGGAGGTTTACACAAATACACATCCAATTTCTCCTTTAGAAAGGGCTGTTCCTTTCCAATGAGTCAGTATTTAACAGAGCTTGGCAAAGCGTGAGCCTGTCAGCTGGAAGAAGATGAGGTTTTAAAACCCAACCTATTCTTTAAAGGAGAAAATAACCCTTAAGCTGCATTAACATGGCCTACCATGAGCAGCAGGGATGGGGATTCTGTTATCAAGGCATCCTCTGGGCTGGCGTTTCCTTTCCAGGCTGCAGCAACCTCTGCTTGCCTGCACCTGCCTTGTTATCTGCCTCCTGCAGACGAGACTTGCCTTTGTGTGTGCTGTCTCTGAGTATGTATCTGTGAGCAAGGCTTGGCTTTCTGGGCTTTAATTTTGAATGAGATGGAAAACACACTCGGCACAGCCTCTGCCTCCTATGTCTACGTCGTGGGGCAAAGTTCACGTTCATGTTCCTATCTCATGAGAAAGAATGGGCTGCACTGGGTGTAGACATGATGGGATTATGCTCTAACGTGCTATTGTTAAATACTGAAATACTGGCCCTTTGGGGTAGTATCATACTATTTTATTAATACTTTCATACATCTGAGTCATTTGTGTCTTGAGATCAAGATCAAAGACTCAACATTTTCAAAGCATGTGAAAAGACACTTTGCTGGACAGTCTTCCAGCCTGGCCAGGTCTGCAAAGCTCGCATCCCCAGGAAGCCCCCAGGTCATGTATCACACAGCTTCTATTGCAGGAATGATTCTTCTGTGCTCTCCCAACTGGGTGGAATGTGAACTGAAAGAGATGTAGGTAGTCCCGTGCCCACTGGGATCTCCATCTGTAGATGGTAACATTGCATTCAAGGAAACAGGGGGGAATCCAAAATGGCTTATTTGAAACCAATACTATGCTCTCAACACAAACCCTGTGGTGTCTGCCCCTCTTTGCCCCTTCCCCGAAATGTTTGTTTAAAAACCATCTTCAAAGTTACCAAACAAGAGATGGGATTATTTGAGTGGCATCACTTAAACATACTTGAAATTATGTTATAGCCCTGTCTTTTCACTACTCTCTCTCTCCTTTCCCCTGTTACCCTCCTCTCTCTCTCTCTCATCTGTCTTGAATCCCCACTTCATTTCTTTCCCTTCTTGGCCCCAGTTGTCCCCCACAAGGAGGTGGCTAGACTCTCCTAGCAGAGGACAGCTGGTGGGGTTGGTGGAGAACCAGGGAGGGGAGATGGGAAAGAGGTACAGAAGGTAGGGCAGCTGGGTGCTGGCTCTCATGCCAGAGGGTCCCAGCAGAGACATGGGGCACCCCAGTTCCGGTCATCAGCACTGGCTGGACAGGAACAGTGTGTGTGGTTCCATGGACTTGTCACCAGTCAGAGGATGAAGCTGTGGGGGAGGTGGGCAGGCATGAGGGGCACTCATAAGGGGAGACAGAGCACACAGATTGATAAAAGGGCAGTTCTGTGCCATTTTTGTGATGGCATGTGCCTCTCTCAGTGGCTCCATCCAAGGCGGAACTCAGTGGCTCATGCTACGTAAGTTTTGAAACCACTGAAAAAGTTTTAATCAGGGGGAAGCAGATGTTCTATAGCCCTGTGTATGAGGAATAGGACAGCTGGAGTTTTGAGTTCCATTCCTACATGTAATCTTCCTTTGTTGTAAGGATGTTAAATGAATGCAATAAAAAACCCCCTTCATATTGTTGTTCATTTTCAGCTTGTTGAAGACTGACCTGTTTCCATGAAGGAAGAAAACCATGGAGTCAACAGCATATCTGTTGAGTCATGTAAAGGCTCAATAAATATTTGATGATAGTTCATGTTCCATGGAAATGTGTTCTCTGTGTTTGTTGTTTTTTTTAAATTTTGTTATAAAAGCCTAGTAATCCCATGGCCCAAGTCTCTCAGGAGTCTGATGGATGCTTGAAACGGATCCGGTGATGATTCTATGTTACAGCTCGTAAAGTATTAGAACTGAAGGGGCATCTGACCCACCTTGCACAGAGGAGGAGAAATGAGTTTCTCAACGACACCCGGAGAGTTTTTCACAGAGAGAGGAATTGTTGCTTGATTTACTGGGCAAAACTTCCCACATACCATTTGCATGAAGCAGGAGCGTCGGACCAGGGGTGGGTATTTTCACAGCCCTGAGAGCCAACCCAGGGAGCTCTCTGACCTCAGCTTGCTCTTACTTATTCCCCATTACTGCCTCAGATAAATCCTTCCTCAACCCGTTTCCCTTACTGCTATCATTGTTGGTTGGAAACCCTATCGGGAGCTTCCCAGGTGTAATCAATCTGAAACCAGGCCCCCTACAAGGAGGGCAAGGAGAGATGGAAGAGAGAGGTAGACCACCCCAGGTTGGCAGGTGGCAGTTTTAACAAGCGAAGGGACTTACACACGAGGTTCGCCCTGGGCGCCAGCAAGAGAAATAAATCTCTGCACCTGCTCACCCACCAAGTCTTAAAAGTTTATAAAGAGGCCTCAACACGGTCCAGTCACATATACCAGGCAAGTGTTCTCAGCCCCACATTACTGTCTCCAGGCTGTGTCCTTGCAGCAGCTTCTGGGAGCAGGAAAGGGAAGCAGAACTCACACCCCATCGCCAGGGGAGATGGGGGTAAGGAGCCTCCAAAGGTCCCAGGTCAGCTCACGGGTCAACCAGCGGTCACCTTTTTTGGATGATGTTCCCAGTCACCTCCCTGGCCCTTATGGGGCAGAGGCGGGATGGCCTCTCTACTTCAGATGCTTGGGCCCAGGCATCACTACATGCCCTTCTCCTTACGTCCTTGGTATGGCTGAAAAACACTGGGGTGGAGGTTTAAATGAGATTTTGCTAAAGGAAGGGGGTGGGGGGCATGGCGGCCAGGCTTGCCTCTTTCCTGAAAGGTTGACATCATCAGGAGCCAGGTTTACCTCTAGACGGCTGCAGGGTAATCTCCCACCTCACAACCTGGAGGGACATTCAACCCGAAATACAAATTTACAGCAGCTGTGGGAGTGCGTGAGCTTTTTTTTTTTTTTTTTTTAAACAGAGACAATGGGCTTCTTTTCCCGCTCTCTCCTGTGTTTATTTCCTGTAGATTTCTCTCCCTTTACACAAGAGGGCGCTGGAGCCCACGGTACTGCGTGCCTGGCTTGGGGACCAGGATCCAGAGAAAGACAGGACAGCGTCCTGGGTGTGTTCCAGGTGATGGCACCGGCCCTGCCAGTTCTGGGTTCAGGTACTCAGTGGGTGTTCCTGATGCAGAGACGGGAAGGGAGCGTACAAACCCCGCCTGGCATCCAGGAGCGTGGGGGTTCTGGGCCCCTCTGTGAGAGAAACACTGGCCAAGCCAGCTTGCAGGGTATCCGGCAGGGAGTGGCTCTGTGAAAACCCACTGAGGGACTCAGGGTCTGTCAGTCCAGAGAACAGGAGATCGGGGTGAAGGGATCTGGCTCTGCATTTTTGAAGGGCTTTTTCTGGAAGAGAGACGAGGCTTATTTCCTGTGGCTCCAGCAGCAGAGCTGGGACCAATGAATACTGTTTATCAAGAAGGGGGCTTCAGCTGAACACAGGAAGAACTTTGTAGGTGTAGAAAGCAGCACGGTTGAGGCAGTAAGTGCGGGCTGTGGCCTGCCATCACGAGCTCTGTGACTTGGATGAGCCACTCAACCGCTCAGCCCCAGTCTTCTTTTCTGTAAAATGGGAATAGTGATGTCTACCTTGTAGGGCTGTGGAGAGTCATATTTGAAGAAAGTACTCAGCATAGTGCCTGAGGCCTCAAACAACCCTATGAGGCCAGCATCGCTACTCTTATTTTGCAAAAGTGGCGTTCGGAGAGGATAAGAGACCCTGCCTAGGGTCTCGAGCCCCTGAGGTTACGAAGCTAAAATCCTAAGCCAGGTCTGTCTGTCTGCAGAGCCGCACTCCCGCCAGGGCACCATGCTGCCTGCCTGTGTCAATGTGGGGTCTTCACCCAGAGGGCCCCTGGGTCTGGCGAACTGTTGGCGGGTTTATCTATCACACACAATGACGCAGGGGCACATATGTTGTTCTGGCAAAGGCGAGGCACATTTTCCAATGTCGGTCGAAACAGTGGATGAATAATACAGGGAGAGGGATCAACAGAAGGGGCAAGAGGAGGCCAGAACCGCATCAATTCCCCTGCCCCCAACAGGGGCAGCAGAAGGTGCAGCTGGCGGGGCCCCGGAGTGGAGCCGCCAGCCCAATCATCTTGCCGCTGGGTTGTGCCCAGCTTTCCCTCCCCATTCTTTCTCGTTTTTGACACTTGTGATTATTACCAATCCTGGTGGCGCTGACGCCCGGGAGTGCAATGGTTACCATGGCATGCTTAATAGCGAGAGCAGATGTTTGGCAGGCTAACTCCATGCATTCTAAACACACAAGGCGAAAGTCGGTGGAGGGCGTAATTGATTTGCTGGCTGCGGAGGGAAGCCAGCCCGAGCCCGCACTGGGCCAGGGCACCATATACTCTAACGCCGCACACAGTCTCCTCATGAGCTGACCCCTTGCAGGCCCCTCTGGCCTCACGTGTTCTCAGTTCCCACCTGCTCCCTCAACACCTGCAGCCTCACAAACAAGCTCTGATCTGTCTCCTGTCTGGGCCTTTAAACAAACTGCCGCCTCTATCCCCAACCCCTTCATGTGGGCAATGCCCACAAGCCCCTCAGTCCTCAGCTTAGACATCGCTCTCCAGCATGCCCTCATGAAGTCCCTGTTGACACGATCACCCTGTTCCTACCCTCTCATAGGACTTACTCCTGTTCTGTGATTGCTTGTTTAATTGTTTACCTCCCCCATAGAAGGCGAGTCTCTTGAGTGCAGGAACCATGATATTTACAGGGACAATTCTGACTATAATTCGTATAAAAATTACGTGAAATAAAAACTTCTCTCCTTTACCATTCAGTATCCCATTTCTTGCCAAACACATCACAAGTTGGTCATGACTGCAAGTGCCCATGTCTTCCCTCCACACAAGATTATTATTATTATTATTATCTGCATACAAAGTACACTTTCCTACCTCTCAGCCTCTGTTGGCACCATGAACTCCATCCAGAAACCTGGTGTCTTCTTATTCACGTGTGCCTTTTCAAATCCTGTCCCTCAATCAAGACAGCTCTCAACTGCTGCTCAATCTTCTCTGATATACCCTCCCCCAAGCAAATGTGATCACTTCTCAACCCCACAGGCCCCTTCCCTAATACCCCCACTCCCACCCCACACTTAACTCCACAACATACTGTGTGCATCTCCTTCAGGATCCTTGACCTTCCAAGATTCGGTCAAGGAGAGTGGAGAGCCCAAGCTCTGGCCTCAGGCCTGAGTTCATGTCCTGAGCCTGCCAGTTACTTGTTATGTATAACTTGCAACATGTTGAATGACCTCCCAGCTTCATCTCTCCCTTTATAAAAATGGATATAATCACACCTACTTCAGTGGGTAGGCATGTAGGTTAAAGGAGATAATATGTAGCTCAGTGCATGGAGCACAAAAAGAACTCATTAAATGGTTGCTATTGTTAACTCACTATTTACCTATTTGCCTGATGCTACTCTCCTCAAGGAGAGGGCCTTCCTTGAGGTCAGGTGCCATAATTCCTCTGTGTGTCCTGCACCATGATCCAAGTTCATGGCTTCCTTTATGTACAACTGGGCGAGTGGAGGAAACGTGCCCACTCCATTGAGCTCTACTTTCCTTGTCGGGAAATTGGGGCTATTAGATAATAGATGTCTGAGTCCCTTTTCAACTGTAAAGTTCAAAAATAATCCGAGTCAACTTAAAAGAGCTAGTATGAGAGGGACGTGCATGGAGCAAAGGCATATTGAATTTCTGCTTCACTGTGAAGATGCTGGGGATGAGGCCAGTTTATAGTTGATTATCACCCTGGTGACACAAATGGTTTGCATTCACCTTGCCCATCTAGTTCTGAACCAGGTAAGGGAGAGGCAGAGGAAGAAGAGTGTATGTGTGTGTATTTATGTATGTGTAAGCAGCCGTGTGTGTGTGTGTGTGTGTGTGTGTGTGTTGGGGAGGGAAATGGTGGATAGCGAGGAGGTTTTCTGGGGATAGAACTGCTGAGAATTTGCCTGAAATAAAAATAGACACTTTGGTTTTGACATTATTTTCCAATAACCGCAACTAAGAGTAAAGAAACTTCCAGTGTTATGATAGTGACTCAAATATCAAATTACTAAAGAAGAGTGAGAAAGCTTTTACAAATGGTTTCATGTCGGGTACTGACAAAAGTGAACATTTGTGAAGGTCACTGAGCTGGCCTCCAGCTGGGTGGGGGGTAGGACTGGGAGGATTCTGTCATTTCAGTTATACCAAAGTTTTCAAAGCCTTTTTTCCTATTTTAATAAAATTTCTGTGATTTTTAAAAGCTTCTTCAAGAGAAATACAACTGTGGCTCGTATTTCTCAAATTATGAAGTGGATTTTTTGCGTCATGTTTTCAACAGTTGCAATTTCTACCTCTTTGGAAGGTCTATGTAGGGGATACATAGTCCTTCCACATGAGCCCAATGCTCTCTTGGTTCTGGGCTTATGTGCATGAACCTCAGGTATTTCCCACTTGGTTGAACTACAGTTAGCTTGTTCCGACTTCCTCACTTCTGTTCATCATGTGAGAGGTGAGAATGAAGTCTCTGGATTATTGCCTCTCTATACTTTAAGGGTTTCTCTGGCTCCCACCATAAGTTGTGTGATAGGCCCACACAACTCTGAGCTCTGGAGAGCTGGATTCTAAATCCGGATTTGTCAAATCTGTTACACTAAATCTGCTACACCTTTGTTACACCAGGAATATATTTTCTCCATTATGGGCCTGAGCTTCTCATCCGGAGAACACCAAGGTTGGACTCCATCATTTTCTGTGTCCTCTCAGGTGATCATATGGTTTTTCTTCATTCATCCGTTGATATGGTTTTTGATTGGTGAAACCCGCCTTGCATTCCCAGGATAAACCTCATTTGGCATTATACATTTCATGTATTACTGGACTTGATTTGCTAGTATTTTGTTAAGGATTTTTGAGCCTATGATCATGAAGGATATTGGTCTGTAGATTTCTTTGCTTATAATGTCTTTGGCTTAGGTATCTGGGTAATCTAAGAAATGAATTGGGCAGTGTTCCCTCCTCTTCCATATTCTGGGAGAGTTTATATAGAACTGGTATTATTTCTTCCTTAAATGTTTGGTAGAATATTTCAGTAGTCTCCATCCCTTTGAAGGTTTTTCATATTCTAGTCGGTTGCAGGATGATTGAAGGTACTTCCTGGAGTAGCCCACCTCAGGCCCTTTGAAGCTCCCTGTGAATGGAGGAACAGTGGAACCACTTTTCTGCAGACCGTGTCCAGAGGGGTCCCCTTCTCTAGTCACTTCTGGTGCTATCTCACCAACTTGTCAGTCACAATCTTCCCATAATGATTTTGCATCTTTTGAAAGACAGCATGGCATGGTGGAAAAGCTCAAATCCTTGGCTCTAGCGTGTGACCTCAGGCCCACATCCCTGAACCTCAGAGAGTCTTGCTTTCTGCATCTATAACTGGGCACAGTAAATTTTAGTTGACAAGGCTGTTGTAAGGATTGAAGGAGATAATACTTAAAAATGTTTGGCATAGTAGACTCTCAACGCATATTAGCCCCCTTCCCGAGAAAATAGGAACACCCTGTCCCATTTTACTCAGGCCATGGGATCCATCTGGATCAAAAGCCTGTTTACTCACCTCTGAATCTGGGATAGAGTTTTTCTGAGGGGAGTCAGAAATGCAAAGACAGAGTTGTTGTTGTTGTTGTGTGTGTGTGTGTGTGTGTGTGTGTGTGTGTTTTGCCATCTGTTCAACAAGACAAATGAGTTTACCTTGAAAATAGTCACATTACAAAGTGATTGCTGGATGGGAACAATTTGTTATAATGCTCCAATTCCACTGCTTCTTTCCCAGTGGAGAGAATGCCCTCTTCAGTTACTGAGGCTCCATCCAGAGCGTTGCTTCCTAATGGGAACTGGAGAACAGGCAGCCATTCAAATTCTAACTGGGGCCTAGAAGGATGGTTCCTTTTGATTGGAAAAAAAAAAAAAGTCATGAGTCAGCCGCTTAGGAAAATGCCTCACTGATGATATTAGTACATAGAAGCAATTTCATCTGTCTGGGAAGCGCATTTTCAAGAGGCAAGATTGACAGGGCAGAAAGGACAGAATGTTAATGAAGCTGTCAGAGGGGATGATAGTGTTGTTTCAGTTCTTGGCAGCAGAGGGAGCTGTTGTTTTCTAATCCCGAAATAGCTACTTGGCAGGAAGGTGACATCATGGAGTCTGAGGGAATCTTGGCTTCTTGTTGGCTGTCATAGAGTTCCACGATTTACTTAGGAAAATTGCATTTGGGTAGCTCTTCGCCCTCACTAGGAAGAACCAGTGGGCAAAGGATGGTTAGTCATAGTATTAGCTAGCGCTCTGCCTAAAATTTGCTACGAGTCAGTCAAGTGTTCTCAGTACTTCATGTATATTAACTCATTAAATTCTCACAACAGCAATATGAGGTAAGTCATAATATTTCTAAGCCCATTTGGGGATGAGGAAACTGAGGCAGTCAGGTTTTGTGATTTCTCCAAGGTTACACGGCCGATAATTGTCTGTACTCTTAGCTATTAATAAGTTGCATTTGTGCTTTTGATTTTATTTGATTTTACCAACAACCTCTATGAGGTAGGTACATTTTATTACCATTATTTTATTAGTGGAGAATCTGAAGCCAAGGGAGAGAGAGAGACAGAGACAGAGAATAAGGGAGAATGACCTTTGCAGACTTTGGACTTGAAGTGTTCAAGACGGTTTCAGTGCTAATATTCTAGGCTTCCTATAATTGGCCAATAACACAGAAAAAGAGTTGGAGATCAGGACTCAGTTCCAAGCCTGACTTATTCTTATTGCTGCATTGATTCCCACATGCCTCCCTCCTCTGTGCAGTGCTATGTGGGAGTGAGGTATCACAAGATGCAGAAGCCTAATCTCTGAGCTGTAGATGCCCTGGACTACATTGATGTCTCCCATATTTGAGTTTCTCAGCCCCTGGATCTAGAAATATAGGATGTGATGTTATCTCTCTCATTTGGTAGCCTGGTGACTTTGACCTTTGGTTTCTCTAATCCATCTGGGGAAGTATGTTTTCAAGAGGCAAGGTAGAAAGAAGAAACAAAAATATCATTTTCACCACTCACTACATGAGACAGGGAGAAGGCAAGTCCTTGGCCCCCCTGAGGTTTACTTTCAGTAAGATGGGTATTTGGACCACACAATAGTGACTCTTAGGGTCAAAGGTCTCTCTTAGGGTTGACATTCATTCTATGAAACCACAAGTTTATGTAAAGCCTCAAGGCTATTATTAAATCTTCATATGACGGCAGGAGACCTCAACCCAAAGGAACGACTCTAATGCAAGATTCTTCACCTTGGCACTATTGACGTTTTGGGTTAGATAATACCTTGTTGTCTGTGTGTGTGGGAGGTGTCCTGTGTATTGTAGGAGCAGCATCTCTGGCCTCTGCTCATGGGATGCCAGTAACACCATCACCTCCTTGAGTTGAGTTGGTAGTACCACAACCAAGATACAACCCCTAATAGTGGAAATGTACATACTGCGGTAGACCAGGAGGACAGATGCTTTAGGTTGATGATGATGATGATGATAGGTAGATAGATAGATAACGTTTTTATCACTGGCTACTATGTCCCACGCCCTGTCTTACACAGTCACACGTGTAAGTCACATCCTCTTTTCATCTTCACAGCCGCCCTATGAGTTTGGTAGTGTTAAACCTGTTTTATTGAAGAGGAAACTGAGGCACAGAGAAATTAAATAACTTGATCAAGGTCACATAAAGCTCATAAATAGTGAGCTGAGACTGTATACTTCAGTGATAACACCATCTGATCTCCTCACGGTAGTCCTGATGGAAAGACTTAATGTGTGGGCCACAGACTGGTGTTGGCCCATGGACTGTTTGCTTAAATCTGTGTTGGAGTAAATCAAATGCATCACTAAGCACACCATTTAGTTCGGCTAATATTCTTTTGTAGCCAGACTTTCTCAATGAAAGAAGCATTGCATAGATGCATAGATTTGTACGATGACACAGGCTCCTTATCTTGTTACAGGCAAACATTTTGTTTGCAAGCAGGCACAGAAATGAAAATGTTATCTAATATTTGCACAGAACTTTACCACTGACACACTGTGCTCCCTTCTATAATCTTACATACTCCTGATAGATGTGCCTTTCCAGACCCTATGAGGCTCACTGAAGAGGCAACATAGGGTAGACTCGCTTTCTAGTTGAGGAGACTGAGGGTCATAAAATTAAGTGATTTGTTCTTGCTATTAAGATAAGTTGGGGGTCCAAAATATAAGTCCAAGTTTCCTAATTCATAGTTCACTGTTTTAAGTTCTCAGATAGGACTGTATTCTGATCATATCAGTAAGTGGCTCTCTTCCTCCCTCCGGCTCCATTGTCATTGTAAGGACATAAAAATAGATTACCTTTCTTTCACAGGATGCTCTTCTATTATAAGATGACAGGGTTATCAAAAGAAACAAAATCATAATTCTTTGGTCAGTGTACTTCCCATTCAAAAAGTCGGAATCTCTGGTGTCGTAGAGGGAGCCTGGGTTTTGGACTCGGTCCTAGCTGCCTTATTTACAAATGTGATTTTAGGCAAGATTTTAAGCCTCTCTGACCCTCAGTTCCCTCATGTGTCATATGGGCAAAATCACATTTGCTTGTTGGATTGTTGCAATGGTCAAATTACGTGTATGCAGTGTGTACAGTGCCTACAAGGTCAAGTGCATGGTGGGAGCTAAGTCAATGTGACTTTTCTCTCCTTCCTTTTATCTAGCATTTACTTTTTGATCCACTTCCAGATCTCTAAAACTGTCTACTACAATAGTAACTAATAACAGTGGAAACTAATCTTTATCACTAATGCACAACCCATCTGGGAGAAAACCATTCCTTCTTAAATCAGGACTAATCAATGGGGCCTCAAGACCCAGTTCCGTCCTACCACGAGCTTGTAGGAACAGATGGAAAATGGGCTGGGCAGATGGAAAAACTCCATTTTCCAACAGGAATTATTTATTTGTGAAGTTGGAACCCCTTGGAATGAATATTTTGAATTAGGAGGATGAAATATTGTAAGATTCACAACAGGGCCATGAAATTAACTAATGCACTGTGACTACCAGCCTCACTGTGAGGCAGGGAGTAGGAATAATAATGGGGCCTTCAAAAAATGGTTCAAACACATAAATTATTTACTTGTGTGTGCGTCAGTGTCAATGACTCCCTTGAAGCTGTTCTGCCGATGGCGTTATCCTTCATGTCCTTCCTAAGAAAGGCTGTTCTTATGGCAAGGTCCTTTGCCTTGTGATCAGATTATGATAGAACATGAATATTATAAAATACATGGCTATCATTTTATGAGGCCTGGGTAGTGTCAGACACTGTATGTGGGGTTTTCCATACCTTATATAGCCTTGATAATGATCCTGAGAAGTAGGTACCTTAAGGCCTGCTATTTTACAGATGAAGAACCGTAAATTCCGTGAGGTTTGAGGTTTCCTGCCTCTGTTCTTGTGTCTCAGAGCTTTCCCCCCATAGCCGCTGAACAATCGAGACGTTCATCCGACCACACCACACCCCTTTGTGCTTCGTGTGGAATCTTGGCTGGGCATCAAGAGCCTTGAAGACCCGATTTTATCTTCTCCAGCTTTGCCTCCTCTGCTTTCACCTGGAGCATCGTGCTTCATGTATATGTAACCACAGCTCCCAGAACGGAGGGTGGGGTCGTGTCTCAGGGGTTTTGCTCATCTTGCTGGGCCTACCTGGCAGACTCAGCCCTGCCCCCCAGGTACCCCACTCCCATCCCTGTTTTAGACGGTTGCTTCTCCTTTGCCAGGACTTGGCTCAGTCCTGAAGGTTCTAGGAAGCCTTCCCTGACCACAGCTGTGTCCCATCACTGGGCTGAGCTTTGTGTGCCCCTGGGTATGCTGTGGCCGAGTGCTCCTGGCTTTTCTCTTGCACAGCACTTGCACTCTGTTGTGCTCAGCTGCTTTAGTGTCTGCCTTTGCTTAACAGACGATCAGTCCTGCCTCCCTCATCTCTGCATGCCCGGTACCCTGCACGGCTCTAAGCACAGTGGGGTGTTTGTTTTTGTTGAACTGATGAATGAATAAATGAACGGATGGATGGATAAGAATGACAAATGATTCCTGCCAAAGCGTCCATGTGGTATGTCTGTGGTTTTCGTGATTGCCTCAGACCGACAAATTGCTACGTTATCCATATAGGAATAAGTCACTAATGCCTCCCCAGGATCCCAGAGAGGGGTGAGGGAGACCATAGCATTGGCTGAGTGGTGTTCTCAGATTGAGAAGGATTGAGTGGGGAGAGAGGTAAATGGGAGTGAACTTTCATTTTTTGATCCACTAAGTACCAGGATGAGAAGCTACTGACAGGGCAATTCCAGACAGCGATCAGTATTAGAAGGAAGGAAGGAAGGAAGGAAGGAAGGAAGGAAGGAAGGAAGTCCAAGTTAGTGGTATTTGGGCAAGGGCATTTCCTAGGAAGTCTAGGATTTTGGGAAATTCACTCAAACTGTTTACTGAGGCCTGCCCATTGTACATGCTCAGCAAATACTTGTTAAATAAAAAAGAGAGAACTATACAGGTCTGAGTTCCTCTTTTCCCTCCTTAGACACAAGAGACCCAAGGGAATTAGAAGCCCAGAAGGAAGCCCTCCTCTACGGTGGAGGTCTTCGCAGGTCTTGGAGCTGGGAAGGTCTGTGTTAAATTTTGACTCTACCACTCTTTTGCTGAGCCTCTGAGCCTCTGAGTTTCAGCTTTTCACTCCTAAGTGGAAGTAATCCCCACCTCCTAAGGCTGTCGTGAGTATCGGGTGAGATTATAGTACCTGGCTCATAGTGTGTATCAATACTGAGAGTTCCCTTCCCCTTCCTCTGGGTTCACTGAACCTTGGCAGGACACAAATCCCAAGCCCTCCCAGTATGTGGGAACACAGTTTCTTGCACCCTGCCAATCTTGCTCTTGGGATGGGGGCACACTTACTGCTGGCAAGTGGATAATAAGCTGGGATGGAGTGGAACTGGCAGGTCTGGCGAGGAGTGGCCACTAAGAGCTGTGTAAGGGAAGGTAAGTTCTTATCTCTGTCTCCAACTCCTCTTCCACATTTAGCAAAACTGCAGAATTTCTCTGAATCTCAGCATCTTCATCTGCAAAATGCTCACCATTCTTCTTGAATTTCCCTCCATCCCTGTCTTGTATTTTTTCCCCTCAGGATAGAGGGTTTATCTGGAAACATGCCTTAGACACTGCACAGGACATCGCAGTTGACCTGGTGAGAAATCATTTGCTCCAGGAGGTGGGGGAATAATGAGCCCCAAATATGTCTTCCAAAGGCAGGGTGCAGACTGGATCTCAGGCTCTGGAAGCTCCCACTGTGTGTAGGACTTTGTTTTAGGTCTTCTTGAGAAATAACGGGCATCTGATTAGACCAGGCCTTCTGGACCACAGGTCAACTAAGGAAACTAAGGGAAATGTTGATGTAATTACAAGTGTGATGATGGTTATAAAAGAGCAGAGGAGAGTAATTCAGTTTAGGGATAGGGATGCCTTCTCTCACCTTTTCTGCCATTGGGATAAGGTGGCCAAGACCTGGCAAACCTTGACATGTTTCATAACCCAGATATTCTGTCATTCATGTTGTTCTATACTGGAAAGGAACTACTCACCTTTACCATCACTGACACATTTTCATCCATCTCTAGTGATTCTGAGGACGGAAAGCTACTGAATTAGAAAGAAGCCTACTTTACGGGGTGCCTGGGTGGCTCAGTTGGCTAAGTGTCCGACTTCAACTCAGGTCATGATCTCGCAGTTCCTGAGTTCAAGCCCTGCGTCGGGCTCTGTGCTGACAGCTCAGAGCCTGGAGTCTGCTCGGATTCTGTGTCTCCCTCTCTCTCTGCCCTTCCCCTGCTTATACTCTGCCTGTCTCTCTCTCTCTCTCTCTCAAGAATAAACATTAAAAAAAATAAAAAGTAAAAGAAAGCAGCCTACTTTATTGTTTACCAGTTCTGATTGTTAGCATGTCTTTTCCTGGGTTGAGTCAAATCCATCTATCTATAACTTGCCCAATTCCTCACTCTACTTCTGGACCCAAAGGGGAACAGAACATCTCTCTTACCTGCCTTTCTGTTTCTTTGCTCTCTCTGTCACATGCTGAATATGATGGCAGGTGGTTCCATGGTTGCGTAAGGAATAAGAAATGTTGCTAACCGAGGGCAGCTGGTGGGGATATTCCGAGGTTGAGATGGCTTATATGGGATGGGCTGTTTATTCAGAGATACACACATTGGAAAGTAAAAATGGAGATGTAAGTCAGTGTATGATTATGGAAAGTTTTTAAAAAATATTTTAATGTTTATTTATTTTTTGAGAGAGAGAGAAACAGAGCACTAATGGGGGAGGGGCAGAGAGAGAAGGACGCACAGAATCTGAAGCAGGATCCAGGTTCCAAGCTGTCAGCACAGAGTCTGACGTGGGGCTCAAACTCATGGACTGCAAGATCATGACCTGAGCCGAAGTCAGATCCTTAACCGACTGAGCCACCCAGGCACCCCTGGGAAGTTTTGTAAGTAAGGGCACCTTCCTGAGCTCTCTCCCCAACTCGAATCAGGTCTGGAAGAGAGATTCTTTCTTTCTATCTTTCCCTTTTTTGTTTGTTTTTGGGTTTGTTTTTAAATCCCTGATGCCTAGAAGAGCCAGGCACAGGGTTAGTGCAGGTGTTGTTGCATTGACTGATCAAACTTTACATCCTCTTTGGCCACAAGGGAGGGTAGAAAGAAGCCTAAAGTGGAGACCAATTTTAGATGAACAAATTGGAGCTTTTTGGAGCAGGAATTGTCTTAGAGATGAAAAGTAGTGAGGTCCACATCCCTGGAGGTGTTCAAACGTAAGGAGTCTGAAAGAAACTCTGCTCAGAGACAACATGAGAATGTTGAGAATAGTTTTGCTGGTTGGAATCTTCCAGGGATTGGCCTATTGATCAGTACTTTGGAATTCCAGTGAGACAGAACCTGGGTAGGGGTTCCCTCATGGAATTGTTCAAGATTGTATGGGAGAGCAGGATGTGTGTTTTGAGCAAGGGCTTGGTACAAGGCACCAACTGTTCTCCAATGGCTAAGTCTTCGTCAGAGCTCAATCTGCTTGTGAATTTGTCTGGAATGCATTCCTAGCGGCACCATCTGTTTGGAATTGTCCTACCATCTGACCATTTATTCTCCATCAACTCCCCTCCTCTGGGCACTCTCACTGCCAGTTAAGAGTCTACCCATTGCCCAACCTGGATAAACTGAGTCTGAGGAGAGACTGGACAGCACACAGGGGAGGAGGAGGGAGACCTTCCAATGTACTGGCATTCAGGGCCATGTTGTGTCTAGGAAGTCCCCACCAAGCCTTCGCACAGAACCTGGAGAGAAAGCATGTGGCTGAGCCAGAGCCATATTGTGCTCCAGGCAGTCTGATGGCTCCACAAATAATATTGATGCCTTTTGTTTGGAAACTCTTTGTGGAGGTTTCCCATTTCCCAACAAGCCACGCTAAATGCTGGGCCTCCCCCAAGCCACTGCCTTTTGCATGGTCCCACAGCTAACTGTGCAGGCAGATGAGGGGCCCTGAATGCTAATGAGAGGAGTGGCTGGCATTCCTGAGGCCCCCCAGCTCTGAGAACCCCGGCCTTTGTTGCTAAGGAGCGTTGGAACTGTAGCTGAGAGGCTCTAACGAAGGGGGAGGCAAGGAGAGAAAGAGAAGAAAGGCCAGCATTTGTTTGCAGAGCTTCACAGTTCTCTGGCCAGCTCCAAAGCCGTCCAGTTGCTGATCCCAATTAGAATATCAAACCCCGTATTGTTTCTCTTAATGATCTTGGGAAATTCCTCTGAAGAGTCAGCTAGCACTTAGCAAACTCTTTGGATTGCGTGATCTATACAGTTGTGTTTCTGCTTGTGTGAACACAGGATGCCAAGAGTCCTGAAAACACCCTTCATTTCAGTCCCCAAAAGGCAGTGATGAAGCTGGCAGAGCTGGAAGAGGGCAGAAAGCCCCAGGGCTTCAAATGTTTCATGCGGGGGCTCCATTCTACAAATGTTTTCCAGGTGCCCACCTGGGAGTGAATCTGGGTTCTGTGCTGGAGACGAAGGTGAGGAAGACCTTAGCCCTTTCTGGAAGTGACCTCCAGACTTTCTGGGGAGACAGACCACACATACTAGAGAAAATTCGCTCTAATGTGACCGGCAAGGCACTGTTGGGCTTGAAGTTGTGCACTGGATTCTAATCCTGACTCAGTCACTCACTAGCTGTTGGTCCTTAGGAAAGCACCTTTTACCACCATGAGTCTCAGTTTCTTATCTGTACAATGGGCATAGTAGTAATGCCAGCATAGTTAGGTTACTATGAGGAGTCAGGGAAGGTGGAAGAATCAAGAATAAGAATGTGTAGGGCACGGTCTCTGCCTTCCAGGACCACACAATCAGGGAGCCACCTGTTGGCTTGGAGGTGATCTGTACTTGGAAAAGGAATTTAATGGTTTGGTCCATTGAATGGGGTAAATGGAAATACTGTATAAGAATAAGATAGGAAGCCAGTTTTCCCTTATGGAGCATGTCTATGTGACAGATACAGAGCTGGGCAATTTGTACCATTATCTCCTTTAACATGAATGACTCTGTGAGGGAGATAGTGAATTGCTCAGGGTCACACATCTGTGAAGGAATCTGTCCAACTGGTGAGATTCAGCTTCTATCGTGTCTTCAGTGACCCATTTTAGAAGCTAAGGCTTTCAGACAGTTGGGGCAGATACAGTTGACCTAGAGTCTCTCCAGGGCATACTGGAGTTTAACCAGGCCACTGCACACAGACACCCATGTAGAAAGGTTCTGCTAGAGAAAGCTGGTCAAGACCACAGACAGCAGAGTTTCTCTACCCAGGGTTAGAAGTTCACAGTCACGGGGAATATACAAAACATCACTGACCTTAGGGGGGAAAAAAAGAGAGAAAGGTAACAGATTTTCCATAAGTAAACCATGGGGAAGTCCTAGCACAGAGGTCAAACCAATATTCTAATACATAATGACCTCATAGCATTTTCCTGTTTGCGTTCAATGGTTTGCCTCATGGCAAGGCCTCATTTGACATCTGCTGTCACACTGTCACCTTGATATCTTAGCTTTTCTCTATGAATTGAGTTGAATTTTGCTTCTTTTAATGTTTACTCCGAGAAAACCTAGTGAGTATTTGCTTTTGCAAAGTGGAAGTCTTGCAAATTCGTGCACGTGCGCGCACACACACACACCTTGGGGTGAAGTAGTGGACAATTCCAGACAGGAGATGATCCAGAAACAATTGTCCCCTGGTTCTAGAAGGCAGATATATCTCAAAATTTGTTTTTGCTATAGGGGTAACGTTATGTCCCTGTGTCATGTCGCACAGTCGGTTGCTCAAGCATCCTGATGCTCAGCAGCTAAGGGAAGGGATGTAAGAAAGGTCCATGTCTACTACGTGCAAGGAACTGTCCAAGTGACATGCCTCTCAGTGTTTATAACACTTCTGTGAAACACTCAGTGTTTTTATTATTCCTGTTTTACAGTTGAAGGAACTGAAGCTCAGGGAGATTAAAAACTTTCTAAAGCTACCACCTACTAAGTGACGGAGATGGATTTTGGCTGATTTAAAGCCTATTCTTTTTCTGCTCTCTATTGAAGGGTGGGTAGTGGCGGTGGGGTGATTGTGGATCCAGATCTGGCCATTGCTACCCACTTATAGAAGCATTCCCTCAGTGAGCTCTACAGGAGTACAAGGTATGCACATAGCCCTGGGGCACCTTTCTGCTGCATTCCAGGTCCACGGAGTCCCCTCCAGCTGTGTGAGTTGCTGGGTGCTGAGGCTATTCCTGAGGAGCTAGTCTAGATGTCACACACAAAGAATTGGGTAGGGCAGGATCACTGCTCTTCAGGACCCCACGATTGAGTCTAATAATCCTGCCCTCATGTTTAGGGCCTCCCTTCATCCAGCCCTCTCTCCAGTTCATTTCCCTACAGAGATGTAGAGTGGAAAGGGCATTCTTAGTGTTCTCCAGAAGGCTCTATCCCTCTGGCCAATTATCAACAGGCAAGCAGTCTCAACAACTCTTCTACCCTTTACTTCTTTGAGCCTCTCTCTCTTCATCTGTGAAATGGAGTTGTAAAACCTGCCATATTGAGTTGTCAGCGATGGATGAAACAAAATATTTCCAGGTCCCAGCACACATTAGCTGCCCAACGTATACTGAATTGTCTGATCTAATATTCTAACTTTCCTCATTTGGCATTTTGGTAGTCTGAGAAAGCCATGTTTGTTTGCTTACTTCTCTGACCTAAAAGGCTAGTGGGTCCAAGGGTTCTAGAATGTTAGAGAGGTGGTCCAGTCTCCTTTAAGAGGCATTTTTGGAGGTTACTCAAGGATTATAAAAACTAAAGCAGGCTCACACTTGAAGCCCTTAGAGATCATTAATGTTAGTGAATCAAAACTATTTTATTCTTAAGATCTTGTTTGTAAGACTTTATGAAACATTCCCCCCCCCCTCCACCCTGTATAAAACGGATAAAAAGGGATACTCAGGGATCTTTTTTACTTTTCCCCTTGACCTAACTCCTGCATCCTGTCTCCTGCACAGTTTTGAAAACCAGAATCCAGGTCACGCAACGTTAATGATGGTTCTGGGAACACATTTGTCTCTGAAGTCCTAGGCTAGCATTCCTTCGGTGAGCTCATGCTACCTGTGTGGTGTGATGTGTGTGTGTGTGTGTGTTCTGGGGGAGGTGCAAAGTTAGACAGAAGAACTATGGGGACTGGTGGAAACTTTTGCTTGATTTTCCTGCCAGAGGGAGCAAAGAAGATGTTACTTAGTTCAGAACCCTTTGTCACTCATTGAAACTTCTATCCTATACTCTGGGAAAAGGACAGTGTAACAGCATCTACTTTTGTACTAGAGAAAATATCTCACTTGTTCAGAAAACATTGCTTGGAATTCTGCTCCTACCCTTAGTATTAACCTATTGTTAATAATTTTATTTTTCTTATAATGTGGAAATCCTTCCTAGAACAGTGACTAGAGGCGGATCACACATCCAAAAATGATATAGTTAGGTCTCTTATGTGACAGGCATTTGAGGGAGTTGACAACAATATCTAGCATATTTTTTACTCTAT
This sequence comes from Panthera onca, assembly GCF_046562875.1. NCBI lineage: Eukaryota > Metazoa > Chordata > Mammalia > Carnivora > Felidae > Panthera > Panthera onca. The sequence continues at coordinate 172,785,723 of NC_138346.1, read as the reverse complement.
GGAATTTCAGGGTTTGCAAAAGCAAAGTTTCCTCAGCAAGGTAGAAAAAAAAATCGTGTAATGTTCATAAGGAGCTTTATTGGAATAAAAGGGGGTTTTAAGAAATTGGGTTCTTGCCACCTCAGGAGAGGAAACCTGGTTTTCTCAGGTCACTCTGAGCTGCCTATCAGGGAGTATCATAGCTAGAAATGAAGCCCAAGTCCAAAGCATCTTCAGTTGCTGCATCGGCCTTGACTCTGTGACAGTGTCTCCACCACTATGCATGGGCTGGGGAGAAACACGTGTCTGGGTAGAAAGGAAGAAAAAGGAAACATCTGTTCTCACAATATGGGTTTGTTATCATAGCTCCTTTAAGTACTGGAGTGCTGGCTCCAAGAGCATATTTTCTCCCGCACGGAATCTCCTCAAGGCTTGGTCGATTTTCCGAGGGCTCAGGGACAGGTTGTAAATGAGATTGTTAGTTGTGAATGAGGCGTCTGGCCCGTTCCTTTTCCAGGACTCCTGCGATTGGGTTGGGTGGGTGGTAGGTTTTGAAAAGAAGAAAGAAAAAACAAAAAAGAGAAAACAAATCTATTAGCTCAAATGACTTCTGTGTAAAAACAAAATGCTAATATTTTGACACTTTAGGCTTCCTAAAGCAATTTAAGCTTGTTCTTTGGGGCCATAACACTTTAAAAGCCAATTTTTAAAACAGGTGGAGTGCCTGCGAAAATCGATTTCTAATTTTTCTGGTTTATTTTTATCTTATGGAAGTAGCCAAACACGTTCCTAAACAGGCAGGTTTCAAACAGCCCATTTTTATGCTTTTCTGGAAATGTATTTGCTGTGACTCCCTCCAGCTTGCTGTGTGATTATAGGTAAAGCATCACGTTTCTCAAGGCTCAGAGTCTAAATGTGTATAGTTGAGATGGTAGTGCTTATCATCACAGGATGTGCTCTGGTACTTACGTGTTATATGTATCAATGCCAAGGTGCTTTCCATGTTAAGGGTAGGTGGATGTTGGTGGTTGCAAAGAGGAGTTTTAAAGGTAGAGCAGAGCATCAGCAAAGATCAAGAACTCACTTATGAGCTCCTAACTGTGAGCTCATATATGTCAGATACAGATATGCGCTTGGGAATATAGAAGATTTAGAGAAGTGACCTTTTAACCTCAGGAAGATCCAGTTGAGACAGTCAGATATGCAAAAAATTAACTAGAATGCAACAATAACAATAATCACACACACGCATGTGCGCGCACACACACACACACACACACACCATTTATCATGTTTCAGGAATGCCTCCAAACATTTTACCAGTAGCAATTCATTTAATGCTCACAACAGCCCATTTTACAGAAGAAGAAACTGAGGCATAGAGACGGTAAGTCACTTGCCCAGGGTTGCTTAAAACCATGCATTTAACCACTACACTACATTATAGAGTAAGGAAGAAGAGATTATTTTAAGTGAGGCTCAGATTTTTTCCTAAATATGTTCCTTGAATTTGGGGGATCTACACCACTGGTGTCAAGAAAAGCTTTTAAATATCTTGTATAGGGATTAAAGATGCATCTCATGCATGTTGTTCTTCTACTCTTCTATACTGGTGTGGGCTGTGGTAGCGATTGTGGATTCTTTCTCAAAGAGGCCAGAGATGGTCCCCGGGTCATGTTGGAAACATCACTACCAGCCCATTAGAGTTTGTGTCTACTGGATACCTGTTATCTCTGTTGAAGCTGCCAAGTAGTATTCATATATATTTTTTTAATGTTTATTATTTTTAAGAGAGAAAGAGAGCATGAGCAGGGGAGGGACAGAGACGGGTGGGGGGGACACAAAATCCAAAGCAGGCTTCAGGCTCTGAGCTGTCAGCACAGAGCCCGACATGGGGCTCGAACTCATGGACTGCGAGATCATGACCTGAGCCGAAGTCTGACTCTCAACCCACTGAGCCACCCAGGCGCCCCAAGTATTATTTATATTTAAATGAGCAAAGACCACTGAGCATGATGCTTTCCTCTGAACTGCTCCCTGATGGGTCTTCTTAGCAGTGGACTATAGACAGGTCCTAATGTGATTTATTCTATTCGTTCTGTTTGGTTCTGTCCTGTCCTGTCCCATCCTCCCTCCGTTTGTTTATTGTCTATCTCTTCTATTAGAATGTTAAAAACTGAGAACAAACTGAGGGTTGATGGGGGGTGGGAGGGAGGGCAGGGTGGGAGGGAGGGCAGGGTGGGTGATGGGGATTGAGGAGGGCACCTTTTGGGATGAGCACTGGGTGTTGTATGGAAACCAATTTGACAGTAAATTTCATATATTAAAAAAAAAAAAATTAAAAAAAAAAAAAAAAAAAAGAATGTTGATCTTGGCAGAAATAATTTTCTTTGAGTTGGCCAATTGCATCTTTGCAGTTCTCTGGATTGGGTGGCTGTTCTTGGTCTGGTCTAGGTTGGATCCCTCAAGACATTTCCTCATATTCTGCCTCTGGAATTATTAGTCATGGACTTTGGAATAAGTGTCTGGCCAGGGAAGGTATTTTAACTTTTTGAGCCTCAGTTTCCTCAACTTTAAAATAGGGATAATTAAATTGTATAAAAACCAGTAAAATAATGAAAGCTTAGAACAGTGCCCAGAACTATTAATCACTCATTAATGCAAGAATTATAAAATGATTATAATAGTTATATCATCAACATTATTTAAAATATATAATAATGTATCTTAATAAAAAATTTTTAAAAATACACAATTTAGTTTATATTTCAATCACAAATTAAAAGTAATGTTAAGGGGTGCCTGGGTGGCTCAGTCGGTTAAGCGTCTGACTTCAGCTCAGGTCATGATCTCACAGTTCGTGAGTTCAAGCCCTGCGTTGGGCCCTGTGCTGACAGCTTGGAGCCTGGAGCCTGCTTTGGATTCTGAGTCTCCCTCTCTCTCTGCCCCTCCCCTGCTCACGCTCTGTCTCTCTCACTCTCAAAAATGAGTAAATGTTAAAAAAAAATTTTTTTTAAGTAATGTTAAAAAATACATCTAGAAATCACCACTGGTGTGCATGGGGACATTTTCTGCTATCTTCTGAGCTTTACCATTGGTAGAAGATTCCTAGTGTCAAACAAGAGTCCATTGACTGAAATTTGTATCTGTCTAATTTACTGTCATTAGGGGATGCCTAGGACAGCTGCATAAAATAACCCTTACAATCTATCTTAGGGTTGAAAACCTGTTCTTGTCCCACCAGAACCAAAATAAAAGAAATAATAAGACTTCCTTTAACATCTACTTTATTCTACAGTTTACAAAGACCTCTCAAATGTAATTTGATCCTTTCTCAAATCTGGGGAGGTATGTTTTATTATTTTATTTTATTTTTTTAATTTTTAAAAATCATTATTTATTTCTGAGAGAGAAATAGAGTGTGAGCAGGGGAGGAGCAGAGAGAGAGGGAGACACAGAATCCAAAGCAGGCTCCAGGTCCTGAGCTGTCAGCACAGAGCCCGACGCAGGGCTCAAACTCACGAACTGTGAGATCATGACCTGAGGTGAAGTTGGACGGTCAACCGACTGAGCCACCCAGGCACCCCGAGGTATGTTTTATTATTAACAGTCTTAGTTTATAGATAAAGAAACAGGCTCAGAGGATATATATATATATATACATATATATACTGGCTTTCAGGGCACAGCAATTAGTAAAATCTGGAGTTGAATCTAAGTCTTCTGGTAAAAACAAACAAAGAAACAACCAACAAAGCAACAAGCAAAACCTCATGTTCTTTCTGGTGTGTCATGGGAGTTTAGTGTAGTGGGAAGTCCAATAGAACTGGGTTTGAATTATGGCTCAACTCCCCACTGGCTATTCTTTTACCACTTTGAGGTTGGCTTTTTCCTCCGTAAGTAAGGACATTAATGCCTTCAGCATGTGGTTGATGTGAGGAGTTAGTGATTCAGTGTGTGCAAAGTCCAGACTCATGCAAAGAATGTCCTTGAGGTCTCTCATTGCATTCTGCCTCCTTGAACGTGAAAACGATTTCTATCTAGCCTTCAGTTCATTGGGAAAATTCCAAATCTACCATTCACTCAAACATTTATCCCAACCACCCTTTTTCCTTTAGAAAACACGACCAGTTATTCACAGTCATTTCTTATTCTTCCTCTTCAAGGATATTTTCTTGACAACCCCTGTTAGAAAATAAGCACAAAGTAGGTTCCCAGAAACACTAATTTGATGATGGATGGTCTGTCTTCACCCTGAATGAAGAACACCCTGGCCTACATATTTCCTTGCACATAATAAAGAACACTGATTCATCAATAGGCAAAGTAGGTATCATCTGCTCAGTGTCTAGATTGAGGCTGTGGTGGTCAGCTAAATACTGTGGTTAATAAACCAATGAAATGACCTCAGTTAATCCTCTTTCCTCATTAAAGATAGTTTTAGATGTTCCCAGATCAGGCTGACACATTCCCTGGCTGACAAGGAACTAATGAATTTCATAGAAACAGAGAAAACAGGCATAAATAGTGAAGAGGCCATGAGAGAGACATTTCAAATCTGCTGGAGTCTGCCTCCAAAGTCAACAAAACTCTGTTTTTCCTCAGAAGAGTTCAGAAGTATGAGAAAGGTCCCAGCCATTGGGGAGTCTTTTAGCAACTGAGTTTATGATCCATCATCCATCACTGCAACTTAGCATTTGTTTCTTTAGAAATGTCTTCTCTCTCCACCTGATGTTTTTTTGTTTGTTTATTTTTGTTTGTAACCCCATCACCACTCTAGTTATGAATACCTAGGCTCATGATTATTTCAGTAATGGCTTTTTTAAAAAAATGTATTTTTATTTATTTTAAGAGAGAGATAGAGAGCAAGCAGGGGAGGGGCAGAGAGAGAGGGAGACAGAATCCCAAGCAGGCTCCACACTGTCAACACAGAGCCCAATGCAGGACTTGAACTCACCGACCATGAGATCATGACCTGAGCTGAAGTCAAGAGCTTAACTAGCTGAGCCACCCAGGCACCCTTTCAGTAGCCTTTTAATCTCCTTTTCTCCAGTATCATCTGTAAATTATCCATCTTAGCTTTTCTTGTGCTCTGCTCTGGTTGAACCTTTGGTGGACACTGGGTAGAGGATTATCCTAGGACTTGGGATTCACAGTAGGATTTCAACTTCACTATCCAATCCAATAGAAATCTTCTAAGCTTTGTGGAAGATGGTTTCAACTCAGAGCATCCTCCCCAGTTATCTAAAGCTTCTCTCTCTGGGAGGCTCACTCAAGCTCTCTCTTCCATGGAACCCTCTCTGAATACTCAGCTCACATTAGATGATGAGCTTCTTTTCATCTCTTCTCTCTTTTCCTTGGACTCTAACTCTTGTGTCTTCAATTATGATGCTTTACTATATGTTGTCCTTGAAAATGTTTGTTTTTCAGCATTTAACTACTCTTAGTCTTGGTGTCAGACCTAAAAGCTCCTTGAGGTCAGAGACCATGTCTTTTTTTTTTTTTTAATGTTTATTTATTTTTGAGAGAGAGAGAGAGAGAGAGAGAGAGAGAGAGAGAGAGAGAGAGAGAGGCAGGCTGGAGGAAGAGCAGAGAAAGAGGGAGACACAGAATCAGAAGCAGGCTCCAGGTTCTGAGGTGTCGGCACAGAGCCTGATGCAGGGCTAGAACTCAAAAACTGTGAGATCGTAACCTAAGCCGAAGTTGGACACTTAACCTACTGAGCCACTGAGGTGCCCCCAGATACCATGTCTTATCCTTTCGGGTTTTCCTTCTGGTCCAGACTCTAACAAAGTGCTGGGCTGATAACACATGTTTAATAAATGATTTTCTAATTCAGCTAGATTAGTTTTTCATTAAATTTTTTTTTTCTCCTCCTCTCTTTGGTAGAATTGTTTGAAGTCCTTGGGTATTATATGGTAATTATACTTTATGTGGTCTAGAGTTAAGTGATTTGGAAATTCAAAACAAAATGAAACAAGAACACACAGTGAATGGAAATACACGCATTGCTACTATTACACGATTACTTCTAGAGAGTACTAATGCATCTGCTATTTCTTTTGTTGAGATATAATTGACATATACCATGGTATAAGTTTAATTTTTTTTAACGTTTATTTATTTTTGAGACAGAGATAGAGCATGAACGGGGGAGGAGCAGAGAGAGAGGGAGGCACAGAATCTGAGCTCCAGGCTCTGAGGTGTCAGCACAGAGCCTGACACGGGGCTCAAACTCACAGACTGCGAGATCATGACCTGAGCCGAAGTCGGACGTTTAACCGACTGAGCCACCCAGGCGCCCCTACCATTGTATAAATTTAAAGTGTAAAATATGATGATGTGATACATGTATCTATTGGGAAATATTTACCACCTTAAGGTCAGTTAACATATCCTTTATCACATACAATTACCATTTTATTGTGGTTGTTACTGTGGTGGTAAGCATATTAAAGCTCTACTCTCACAGCAACTCTAAAGTATACAATACAGCATTGTTAGCTAGAGTCCTCATGCAGAACATCAAATCCTTGGAACTCATTCATCTTATAACTCAAAGTGTGTACCCTTTGATCAACATCTCCCATTTTGCCTGGCAACCGCCGTTCTGCTCTCTACTTCTCTCAGCTCCATATCTTTTTTTTAAATTTTTTTTAACGTTTGTTCATTTTTGAGAGACAGAGAGAAACAGAGTATGAGCAGGGAAGGGGCAGAGAGAGAGGGAGACACAGGATCTGAAGCAGGCTCCAGGCTCCGAGGTGTCAGCACAGAGCCCGATGCAGGGCTCAAACTCACAAACTGTGAGATCATGACCTGAGCTGATGTCGGACACTCAACCGACTGAGCCACCCAGGTGCCCCTGAGCTCCATATCTTTAGGCTCCACATATAATACGCTAACTCATCATGAACACAGAATGTAATTAAGTACAATGATTTCAGTCCAGGTGCTTTTCTATCTGCTCCCTCTTTTTCATTCTCCAGGCTTCTGACCTTCACCTGGCCTTCATTTTCACTAGGATATTGCAATAGCCTCCTTTCTCCTTTCCCTGCTTTCAGTTTCTCCTCAAATCTGCACGTAGCCATTGAGGGTCTTTCTGAGATACGACTTCATCATACCAGTTCTCTGCTTAGAAACTCTCAGTGCTATTCATTCCCTTTGATCTAAATCCAAATTCCTTGGTCTGGCGTCTAAGATCTTCTTGGAGCTAGAATCTTATATTTTCTACCTTTATCATGTAACATTCTTCTTAATAGCCCTTGTCTTTTTTCCAAACCAAACTTCTGACACTGAGCTTCACACATAACGCTTTGCTTGGGTAACTCGCACTTTTGCCAGAAAAGTCTATTTCATTCCTTTGTACGTAAACCGTGCTTTATCCTTAACGGTTAATTTCACACTAGCATAACCTTCCCGGATCACCTCACTAGGAAGGAATTCGCCTTTCTCTGAATGCCGACATAGCACACTGTAACGGTATTTATCACCTTCCATCTTGGATTTATTTATGTATTTATATTCATTTATTTGTTCCCTCAAAAAAAAAAAAGTTGAATAAGGGTGCCTGGGTGGCTCAGTTGGTTAAGTGTCCGGCTTCAGCTCATGTCATGATCTTGCATTTTGCGGGGTTTGAGCCCTTTGTCGGGCTCTGTGCTGACAGCTCAAAGCCTGGACCCTGCTTCAGATTCTGTGTCTCCCTCTCTCTGCCCCTCCCCCACTCGTGCTCTGTCTCTCAAAAATAAATAAACATTAAAAAAAATTAAAAAGTTGAAAAGAATCATGCAAGGTACTAGAGCTAAAAAAGGAATATAGTCTACTGGTGATATTGTAGTAAGTCTCCAGATAAAAAAAAATACAATATATCAAACAGGATAATGGTTGTTAAAGAAGTCTAGGAGGCCAGATAAAGATTGGCCTAGATCTTTCTTGGGGAAATCCCGGGAGTCTCAGAGGAGTAAAGCCTGAGTTCTAACATAAAACATGTTTAGGTTAGGCATGAGCTAGCCAGGCGGACAAGATGAGGAGTTGGCAGTGGGTAAGGTAGGAAGAAGAGAGGTCGACAGCTCAGACTGTCTGGGCATAGGGTTAGAAAAAGCAGCCACAGGGGAAAGCATAGCGTGTTTGAGGAAGACAAGTTCTTCATTATGACAGGGTAGGATATGCTGAGAGAATAATGAGTTGAAGGAGAAGAGACTGGTCAGGTGGACAGAACCAGCTTTTGCCTTGCTGAGGAGTTTGGAGTTCAGCCTGCCAGTGGGCACGCTGAAGGTTTCAGTCAGGAGTTTACAAGATTGGATTATGGGTTGGACTCCAGTAGTTAATGGAGAAGGATCAAAGACACAAGAAACTGTAAGCAAACTGGTGGGTGATTCACGTCTGATTCTGATTCATCTTTGTATTTCCTGCTTGTGATCCCAGTGCCAGTGCACGTGGTTTCTATACAAACTGTACTTGGTAATAAGTGAGAGAGAAGGAGGTGTCCACTTCCAGACTAGAACACAAATAGAAAGGTGTATCCACTGTATGCGTCCCACTTCACCTGTATTAGTCAGGTCACACAGGTAGAGGGCATTTTCCAGCTTCCTGAACTTGTCAGTCCATGTCTCATATTCTTCAGGCTCGTTCTTCATCATTGGAGTCACGAGAGGCTGTGAGATTGGCCTGACCTTCAAAGCTTTCAGGGGATCTTTGGGGGATGAAATCTCAGCAGGAGGGTTTTCTGGTTGCAGCTCCTCTTCTGGAATTTTCTACCAAAACAACACAGGCATCTCACTGGCAATACATTCACCACAGAGAGCTCCTCCAGTCTCTTGGCCAAAGATGAGGCCACACAGCTAGCAAGATTTATTGCAAGGTCTGGCTTTGTAAAGCTAGAGGATGTGTTTCAAATCGTCAGTGCCATAGGACCATATCTGCCAATTCTTGCTGGATATAAACTACTATGTTGAGTGCATGTGTGTGTGTGTATGTTTTAAGAGAAGAGTGAAATCATGACTTTCATTCAGTTTACATTTCTGATTTACACAAAACAAAGGTTTTTGTAACTGAGACATTTCATGACATCCTACTCTATTTTATACTAGTGGGGTTACACGAGGGGATGGGCTTCAGGCAATGCTTATAATTTCTTGGTGGGAAAACTTCTGCATCATGAGTGTGAGATTCTTGATGAAAAGTGATTGAAACAACACTGATATGATCTTAGGCTCCTGGGCTCATTTTAACAAAGCATAAGTCACCTCTGCGATCTGTCTGTCCTATTCATTTAAGAAAGGAAGCAGCAGCCCAGGGAATAGAAGTGACTTACTAAGATCAGACAGTCGATGGTAGACACAAAACTAGGAGGAGGGTGCAGAGGTCATGTCCAGCTCATTGTGGTGTTCTAACTCTGCGCCCTGCACAAAATAGAGATGCCTTTAGAACAGGTAGACAAATGAGTCCCCGCCATGCCATGTAAGACATTCTGTCACTTATCGTGAAGACAGAGAGTGGGCATCTATTGTTTCATCTGATCAACCCCACTTTTCCAGGAATTGCCCATCTTGTCTATCTACATGGTTGTGGAGAGAATTACCATGTATCTACATGCATGGTGCAGGACGAGGCATCTAATAGTGAAAAATGGGCCAATAAACACACTTTCCAGTGACTGGGGAACTATTTGTGAGAGCTAAAGACAGAGAGATAGAAAAACAGAGTCATTCTGTGTAGGAGGTAGGAATGCAGCAGATTTTCCACTCAGTGTATTGGAAATGCAAAAAAGATGGTCTGTTGAGAAAGACAGATAAATGGATAGTTAGACAGAAGGATAGATAGACAGAGGGTAGGAAGTTGATGGCAGAGAGAAGAGAAAAAAATATAGGAAGACATGATGTCCAAGTCCCTGAATTGGGCACACTGTTACAGTTCTATCCTTAGGCAGCATAATATGCTTGTTTACCCTTCCAGTATATTTCGTTGTTAGGGTTGGTTCTATTAATTGCAATCCAAATAATCTCAACTAATTTGCCATAGAATCATTCCTCTACCTTTGGTATAATATCTGTGCTTCCCCCAATTTTCAAGTATCTGAATTTCTCCAGTTTTGTACCTTTGTCTCAAACTTCTCATATACAAGTTGTGAAAATCCCAAAGCTCTAAAAAATAAAAATTGCAGTAAGGAACCAAGTTTTGAGTTTGTTAACAAACATGGATTAAGCTGCTGCTGGGGAATATGAAGAATTGGTTTGTTTGAAATAATAGAATGCTATATGAAATTGAACCCCTATGGATGACCAGCAACCAGCAAATTTTAAGAGATTAATATAAAAGAATTCCTCTTTGATATATATATATTTTTTTTTTCTGACCGGTGCTCATTTCTCTTCAGAAAGCTCTGAGTGCCTGGTGGAGCCAGGGAGAGGAAGGGGGTGAGGGAGGAAAGGGGAGAGGGGACCGCAAGAATCCAGGCTGGCGCCTGGCAGGAGGAAGATGGCAGAGGGCTAAGCAGTAGCCACTGCCCGATAAAATCAGTGTTAAGAAACAGCTGAAAGTTTTCATGAAGTAAATAAACAGGACTCTACTTTTTAGAGCCTTGGACCACTTTAGAAATCTGATGAACGCTTTAGATAATCTACCCAGCTAAAGGCACACATGCATAGAGTTTGGTGGATGATTGTAGAGAATTCAAAGAGGTCATTGGATCTGAGAAACTGATTTAAAATAACTTTGTATTTCTTCAGATAGTTCAACAGTCTCTTTGACCACTAAAGGCAGGGAAAGGGGGGATTTGTATGGACCCGAATTAGGCTCAACCAAACAAGTAAGTAACACATCCTATACTGTTTTAGTCCCACGTTATCAGGATCAATTCCAAATTCCTTACTTGGCACATAAGGCCATCCAAGTTCTTGTCCTTGTTTATTTTCTTTCGGCCCTATGTATGCATCTTTTTCTCTCATCTTTTTCCAGCCACAAAAATCCAGAAAAAAAATAATGCCTTTATGTTTTATACATACTATTCTCTCTGTTGTAAAAGCCCTTCTTACCACTCATGCCTTGATTGGTTGGACTTCTACACATCCTTCAAGACCCAACACATATTTCACTTCTTGTGGGAAGCCTTCCCCAAAGCTCCAGGTGGATTGAGGGGTGATTCTTTGTAGCCCCTTTATCCATCCCAGCACTTATTCCAGGATATTGTGATTGTTACAGTGTCTCTCTCTTCTACCAGAGTTCTAGAGACCGGGTCTGTGAGGTAGTCATTTGTGGATCGTCAAGGTCTTGTTAGTGGCTTGGCACATACTTGGTTCTAAAGACATGTTTACTGAATGAGTAAGGGGATGAAGAAACGATTTTCTCTGGGAAAATAGGAAATTTGCTTTACCAAACTTCTGCTTCAATTTCACTCCCTAAAAATTGGGGCAGTGAATGCTGCTTATACAGGAATGTGAGAAGAATCAGTTATTGCAGAAATGCAGCAAAATCCTCAAACAAGAGGCAAAATAAAAGAGCAAAGTATATTTTTTATAATCTTATTCACAACAGACTTAACACTCAAGGAGAAAAGCATTTGCTGTTGTTTCTTGCGTGGCAAGAGGCTTGCCAAAATGGATACTATTTTCTAAAATATTTCAAAGTGTGAAGTGCATGAAGAGGCCTCCCGTCATTTTAAGATGAATTATGTTCTAATCCGGGCATTTAAAAAACAACAACAACAGAAAAACTCAGGCTGTTTTTCAATTCTGTCTGCATCTTCTTTTGGCTAAGTGCTGGGAATATTAAAGCGGATTTTAACTGCTTGCCAGATTTTTTTTTTTTTTTTTAAATCAAAGAGCCCATTACATTTTAAAATGTGATGTCTGGGGAAAAGGTCACCCTCAGTTTCTGGAAGCTGGACTTAAGATGTTAAAATAGGTCTCATAACCATCTTTTATTTTGATGGCAGTTGGTGGATTGGTCACAGGCTTTGGAAGGACACCTGTATCCATGCTACAAGTCCAGTTTCTTGGGGGCAGATGGCAGGCCCTTCACCTCGTGTTGAGAGAGATCTGTGTGCGTACCAGCTGGGACAGGAACCAACCCACACTCTCAGAGTTCTTCCTCCCTCCTCTGTTGGAAGAGAGTCTCAAAGTCAAAGATAGCCTGACATCAAGGTGTTGGGTGGAAATCAAAAACCCAGAAGGGAGGGCCCCACCCAGCATCAGAAAATAGAGGGCCAAGGATCGTTGAAGCCCTTCCCCAAGCTCTGGGTAGCCAGGTGCATACCATATGTTCTGTTCTGCCTTGAGATATCTTAGCAACTTCAGCCTGCATGGTAGTGGCAGAGGTTTCTTTTGCTTTCTTTCCTGGACAAGAAAGAAAAAAACCGAAGGGTTTAGTTTGGCCTCTTCATTTTAGTACATACACATACCTACAGAGGCAAAGAAAATGTTGAAGCTCTGTTATGGGGTTGGCACTGTGTTGGGTGCTAGGGATCTACTGGTAGATAAAAGAGATCTGGTAGCTGCCTTGATGGAGCTCACGAAAGGGAAGCAGATGCTCCAAGTTATTATTCGGTTACAAACTACCAGAAACACAACAAAGGAAAATGTGAAAATATTTGAACATATATTGAGGTAGTGGTGAGAGCGGTGGAGGATATGAGAAGGCTCCTTGGAGGAAGGTACACGTAAACTGGGGACCTGAGGGGTGAATAGGAGTTTCCAGGTAAAAGTGATGCTGGCGGTGATGCTGGGCAGATTGCTTCAGATAAGCAGAGACAACAGCCCATAGTGCCACCTTGAATCAGGAGGGCTTTTGCAGCTTGGAGAGTGGCAAGGGCCCTCCTTCCATGGTTCTGCCTCTTTACAGAGAAGCAGGAACTTCTGCCCCTCTCTCCACGCAGGTGTGTGCCTCAAGGCTCCGGTAAAAGCTTTGCCTTCCTTGCTCCTTTCAGTGTTCAGAAGTGCTGTACAGGAAGAGGTTTGGACATCATTCCTAACCCAGGGGGTTCCACTGCCCAGACACTACTTGCTCAGGCTGCTGCCTTCACGAATAGAAGAAATTTCCTTAGGATGCAGGAAAAAGACATGAGGCTCTTCTGCTGAAATCCTCTTAGGCTTATTGTGTGTATCATCCATTCATCACTAGCCGCTTCCATCACACTGGGTGACTCACTCATCTGTTTCACAAATCCATGCGACGACCACACAGTACAGATTTCTGGGGACTTCAGCTTCGATGTTTAGTGCGTTGTTCAAATATGCCATTAACAAATACCTGTTGTTCCTGAGTGGGGTCTCACTACTTTCAACAAAAATGGTTTAATCAATACATTGCGCAGAAAGGTGGAGAGTTGAGGCTCTGGCCTTGGGTTGGAGTCCCGGCTCCTGTCTCTATCAGCTGCGTGGCCCTGGGCAGGTTCCTCGTCACCACTGTGTCTCAGTCCCCACTTCTGTAAAAGCTGGATAGTGCTGCCCAGAGTTTAGTGTGAAGATTAAATGGACTAGAAACTGTAAAGTCTCTTAAAAACTGAGAACAAACTGAGGGTTGATGGGGGGTGGGAGGGAGGGGAGGGTGGGCCATGGGCATCGAGGAGGGCACCTGTTGGGATGAGCACTGGCTGTTGTCTGGAAACCAATTTGACAATAAGTTTCATATTTAAAAATTAAAAAAAAAAAGAAAAGAAACTGTAAAGCAAACTCCTGGCACACAGCAAGTGCTCAATAAATGTTAACTAATAGAGGTACCTATGTAGGGATGCTCATGTAAATTAACTTACATTTCAGATGAAAAAGACTTTTGTTACACCTTTAATATTGTACCTGTGAGCCATGACGCATCTTCTCTCTCAGTCTCTTGATGAAGGTAAGGTGACTTCATGATATCTGAAGCTTCATTACCCAGCATTAGAATAAGTACTCAGTTAGACTAAATGAAGGACCAGGTGCCCTGATTTGGAGCCTAGGAAATAAAGCCACTGAATATATAGTTCTATTCCTCTAATTCCTTTTCAGGTCCTACGGGAGGAGGGATTTCTTCTCTTCATTTCTTTATTCCCCTGTACCTAACCCAGATGCTAGAGTAAGACTTAATAGATGCTTAATGAGAATCATGATAGCCAGTTCAGGCAGCCCCTTTGAGGCAGATCCGATTTAATCAGCTGAAAATTTGCCATGGGAACCCATCATCACCTAGTAGCGCTGGCCCCTGCTTATTTCGCCCAGTATGTGGAAGAAAAGCTTTCTGCCGGTGAGAAAAGGTTCCAATTACTCTGAATGATCAAGTTTGAGATTTAAAAGGATTCTGGAAGCAGTGTGTAGCATAAGGGTGGCAAGATAAACTTTGGTGTCAGACCTGAGTGCTAAACCTGGTCCTTCCCTTAACCACCGCAAGCTTTCAGATCCTGACGTTGTCAGTTGTGGAAAGGACATGACACCAGCGGTCTGCAATAATATTGTGGCGATTCAAAAGAAAAAAGTTACTGAGAGAAAATACTTAACACGGGGAAGATGCTCCATGCAAGGTATTATTATTTGTTATTGTGTTATCATTATTATATGATCTTAAATCTCATTTCCCCAGAAAACGAGACTTAGCATTAATTATGATGTGAGCACTGTTTATTTTCTGGGCACTGTTCATGTACATTATCCCTTTTAGTATAAGAGCTAGAACCTAGTCTTTGTTCCAGGCCAGTTTCTCTCTGGTGTCTGCACTTCTCTAAGTTACATTAGAGGAAAATACAGGCTAGTCTCCCTGGTCTCTCTCAAGTTTCCCTTTCTCCCCTCTAATACCTATGAGCATATAAAGAGGTAATGGTTTGCACATGTAAAAATGGTTTGAGAAACCCGAGGCAGAACTAATTTTTTTTTTTTCTAACACAGCAGGAAGGATAAATAATAACCATCTGTCTAGTCTGCCAGTTGATGATTTGTACTGGAGGAAATAAGCCAAGCTGGCTTCTAGAGATTTCCAGGTGTTGGAAGGGCCAGGTTTTACAGGGCTTCCAGTGGATTCTGATAGTCACACAGCCAGCCCTCCCTGCCCCCACCCCCTCCACTAATGACTTGAAATCGTGGTCTTCAGTGTTGGCTGCTAATATGCTACCACCTGGGGAGCTTTAAAAATTACTAGTGTCTGGGCGGCACACCAGACCAATTAAATCAGAATCTCGAGGGGTGAGAACCCAGCTCAGAACTTCTAAAGAATTCTCTAGGTAATTCTAAAGTGAAGCCACAGGAGAAAACAACTGATGTAAATAAAGACTTCTGGCCTCATTGGACCTAGTGAATGAACTTTTGTGAGAAGGAAACTAATATATGTCAGATATCTCAATATATGCCAGACATTTCCTCACGTGTTTTCTTAATCTCAAGAATAACCCTGCAAGGTAGAAATTGTCTCCATCTTACCAAGGAGGAGACTGAGGCAACACGAGGTTCAGTTTCTTGCTTAAGACAATAGAAGTAGCATTAAGTCTAGGATTCTAATGCATTCACTCATTCAACAGCCATTGCTAAATGCTTACTGTGGTACAACAATGAACAGGACAGAATCTTCTCATGGAGTGCGCATTCCAGTGGTGAGGGCACGCAGATAGATATGTAAAATAATGTCAAGTAGTGATAAGTGCTAGAAACACAACTGCAGCCAATTATGGGGTTGGAAAGTCTTGGCAGTTTCTATTTTAGGGAGCAAATTCACCAAAGGCCTCTTGAAGGGACATTCAAATAGTCCTGAGAAACAAGGAACAAAGGTATGCAAATGTCTGCAGAAAGAGCATTTCAGGAGAAAGCTATGATAAAGACAAAAGGTCACAAGGGAGGAATATTTGGTGCATTCAGGCAATAGCTGAGAGGGGAGTCTTGTTGATGTGGGATGGAAAGGGAAGAGAAGCGGGTTAAGTATTAACAGAACTGAAGGGCCTCATGGGCCATACAGGTGACTGGAATTTGTTATTATTATTATTTTGGCTTCCATCATTCATTTCTTCTCTGGTGATTGTTCTCTTCATTATCCCTTTCTAGTGATAGCAAAAATATTTTGGTTGGTGGGCACCACTCTTCCCCTATCCTGGTGCTGTGGTTTGGTAAGAATGACCCCCATTTCCAACTCCAAGCCTGGCCTCTGGTTAGTTGAAGACTATCATGGTTATCCTAATCACAGTCTTGATTCAAAGGTGGACAAAAAAATCTAACCTAAGTGTCTGAGGCTAGAGGAGACATCCACTACGGTTTCTCAGCTAGCAAAATTCCTCTGGGAAGGATGGGCCAAAAGAGAGTGTTGTGAACATGCGATGAGCATAGCTGTCATAGCTATTTTGTTACTGCAGAAGAAGTGCCTGGAGTAGTTGGGGCACCACCAGGTAGAGCCTAAAGATGATGCCAGCACCATGTACAGCAGAGCAGAGAGCCAGAAAGAAACCAAATCTTGGATTTTAACGTTTAAATGACTACATCCAACCATGCTTATAGTTCTTGTTGCTGCCAGACTTTTCATTTAGATAAACCAAACCTCTTTACTGTCTCAACAGAGTTGGCTTTTCTTAGAACTATAAATAGTTCTAAGTAGGAATTACTGCGGTTATTTTTTTCCATAATAAAAGGGAGGTTAAACTCTTAGTCATTTTTCTGTGTTATCTTGAGTGATAGGTCTTCAAGAGACGTTTGAGGGGATCAGTGAACCTCTGAGGCTACAGCCATTCCCTCCAATTCCCCCTCATTAGCAGCTTTGCTGTATCCCTGCTCTGTGCTTCCTGTTTTTTCTTCCTCATCCTCACTCACAGGCTCCATAGTGAAGAAATTCGGTTTGGGTATACTTCATTCTTGTGAAATACTATTTTAGACCTCATACCATAGCATGTCTGGAGGGGTCTGAGCTCTTCTGTATTTGTCTTAATGGGAGTTCATAGCATTTCTTGGATCTGTGTCTTGAAGTCTAGAAATTTCTAAGTCATAATTGCTTCAAATATTGCTTCAGCTCTATTCTCTTCCTCCTATCTTTCTGTGACTTCATTACATATATACTGGATTTTTTGCTGCTTCCTGTATGTCTCACATACTTTTTTGTATGTTCTATCCTCATTTCTCCTTCATGCTTCAATATGGATATCTCCTACCAAACTATATTCCAGTTCACTAATCCTTTCTTCAGCTGTGCCCAACCTTGTGTTCAACTCATCTATTGAGTTTTTAAAATTTAGTTTTTATATTTTTTACTTCTAGATATTCCATATGATTCCTTTTATAGATTTATTTGCTAAAATTCTCCATCTTATCCATTTTTTATATATATTAATTACAGTTTTTTAAAAAATCCATTTCCTCTTTTGTATCATTCCTGATTATTTATAATTAAATCTGGACATTTTGTATGAATAATTCTAAAGATTTTATATGATTTTAACTTCTTCCAAGGTTTTTTTTCTCCTTTCTATACGATATTCAATTTGAATTCCAAATAATAGCTTTCAGAGAAATACTGTTCTGTCTTTTATCTAGTCTTCGGGTTGATCTTTCCAACAGGTTTGGTCTGCTGTAAACTAGTCCATTCTATATCTTAGCATAAGTCACAGATATTAAGTATTTATGTGATAATCATGTGTACATTAAAAAACAAGTTCATAGGATTCTTGTGGGTCCAAATGAGATAAAGTTTGTGATATAAGGCATATATATATACATGGATCATTTTAATAGGTTATTATAGAATCTTTGAATGAAAACAGGCCCCAGGAATGAGAAAATTCACAATTCTTCACACTCAAAATGAGTAGCTGCCTTTAGTTTCTTAAAAGGTACCTTCTTTCCTTTCATAACACTCACCTGTGGAACTAGAAAAATGGGAGATAAAATGCACCCCCTCCCTCCTCCCCCCCCACTGAGGGCCTAAGAGCACTTATCAGCATAGCTCTAGCAATACAGAATGGGAAGAGATCAAGGCATTAACTTTCTCAGTAAGCAACAGGCCATCACAACAACAATGCCACAATAGCATTGCCACAGTCCTGTCATTCTGCAGAATGCAACATTCCCTAAAAACTATTGTCAGACTCACACTTAGCCCTGTCAGAGCAGTAGGGCAGGTTTTTATTTCTTTCACATTTTCTGTTCTTTTTACAGATGAGAAAAATGGGTCCAAGATACGTAAAATAAGTTCCAATATAAGGTGGTTATTTAGTTGTAAAAGTGTGACTTCTACCCTTATTTTATATGGTTTTCTATGCCATATGTTATGGGTTAAATTCTGTCCCCCCAAATTCTTATGTTGAAGTCCTCAACTCTTGTTCCTCAGAATGTGACTGTATTTGGAGACAGGCCATTTAAAGAGGTGATTTAGTTCAGTTGCAGGCCATTACAATGAGGATACCAATCTAACTGGTGTTCTTATAAGAACAAAAATTTGGGCACATACAGAGACACCAGGGATGTGCACACACAGAGAAAAGACCATGTGAGGATAGAGTGAGAAAGAGGCCACCTGCAAGCCAAAGAGAGAGGCCTCAAAACAACCAAGCTTGCTGACACTGACTTTGAACTTTTAGTCTCCAGAACTGTGAGAAAATAAATGTCTATTGTTTAAGCCACTGTAGCAAACTGATGCATCAAATGACCCAGCTTATATTAGAGAAAGAGAGAGTGTTCGGTTTAAATATTTGTTGTTGAGGGGCGACTAGGTGGCTCAGTCAGTTAAGTGTCCTACTTTGGCTCAGGTCATGATCTCACGGTTCAGTTCGTGAGTTCAAGCCCTACATCGGGCTCTGTGCTGACAGCTCAGAGTCTGGAGCCTGCTTCAGATTATGTGTCTCTCTCTCTGTCCTTCCCTGCTCGTACTCTGTCTGCCTCTCTGTCAAAAATAAACAAACATTAAAAAATGTAAATATTTGTTATCATTTTTTTAATTTTTTTTTAACGTTTATTTATTTTTGAGACAGAGCATAAACGGGCGGGGGGGGGGGGGTCAGAGAGAGGGAGACACAGAATCTGAAACAGGCTCCAGGCTCCGTGCTGTCAGCACAGAGCCCGACGCAGGGCTCGAACTCACAGACTGCAAGATCATGACCTGAGCCGAAGTTGGCCACTCAATCGACTGAGCCACCCAGGTGCCCCAATATTTGTTATCTTTTGATGTACTTGTTATGTCTTTTCAACAAAAGTGAATTCTCTGAGGTTATAGGCTTCACCATGAAAAATGAACCCTGACCTGAGATCACTCTGTTGTCTTCTAGCATATCCCTTTTGTCTCTTTTCTATAATGGTGGGCTGGGGATCTACACATTTCCCAGATTCCCTGGCCCACTGGCTTTAGGCTGAATTCCAGCAATGGTAGACGTTTGGAGGGAGATTGGAATGTGAGAGGAGTAGAAGTACTAACTTCCTGTTTTTGGAGTCAGTATCTGTCCAGCATCAGGGGAGAGCTATTGCTATCATGCTTTTCACCATTCTCAGCACTAATCATCTATGGAAACTCAAAATTCAGATTAACAGCTACAGCACATCCCATTCAGTGGGCCCAGTATTGACCACATGGTGCTCTGTCAAAAATCCAAGCACCAGCCTCATTCGTGAAGGACTGAGATTCAAACTATGTGGCGTTCCAAGAACGAGCTGTGTGGCACCTCCTTCAGAGTTCTTTCTCTAGCTGCTTGACATATTCTCGGAGATCCTAGAATCAGCTAGGTAGGAATACTAGCCAAGATCCTGCTATTAGTACCCTTTGTCTGTGTTCCTTTAGCCCTAAGGATGATAGCTGCTTCCTACAGCTACTAATACCTGGGTTACCTCCACTGTCATGTTTTGAATTGTGTCTCCTAACACAGCTACCACTGGTGCCCATTAATGTTGTCTTATTTGGAAACGAAGTCTTTTTTATGTAATCAAGTTCAGATGATGTTGTTCTGGATTAGGGAGAGCCCTAAATCCAACTAACAGTGATGTCTTTATATGAAACAGGAGAGGGGGATACAGATACAGAGACGTTAAAGAGACGGAGAGGGAAGAAGGCCAGGTGAAGACAGAGGCAGAGAGTGGAATTAAGCAACCATAAACCAAGGAATACTTAGAGCTACCAGAAGCAGGAAGAGGTAAGGAAGGACTCTTTTCTAGAGCTTTTAGCATGGCCCTACTTGGTTTCAGACTTGTAGTCTTCAGAACTGTGAGAGAATAGATTTCCGTTATTGTAAGCAACCCAGTTTACGGCACCGTGTTGCGGAAATAATTACACACACCATTCTCTTTTTGCTCTTTGAATCTCCTAATGCTTGTGCAGCCAATCCCCCAATCCCTTCAAGCTTTTGGTACCTTGTATTTTGATCCAAAAGGTAATTAGTAAATGGTTGATGGATGTAGTAAATAGAGAAATCGCAACAGCAGATTAATATCAATGCATATTTTTTCACCTGTCATATTTAAAACTTGCTAATTGCTAAATATTTTGCCCAAATTCATCTTTATAATTTCACTTAATAATATGTCTTGGAAATCTTCCTGTATTTAGGCCAGCCATGTTATTTTACAGCTGTGTAGTTTTATCAATTGCATCGACTGTAATTTAATTAAATTGTCCCTGAAAGGATTTTTCATTGTTTTCCATTCTTATTTTTTATTAAAAAAATGTTTTTTTGTGTTTCCATTTTTAGAAGCATTTACCAAAAAATATTGCAATAGGCTTTATTTTATTTTATTTTATTTTATTTTATTTTATTTTATTTTATTTATTTTTTTGTGAGATGCAGGTAGGGTAAGTACCTAGCTGAAGGATTCCTAGACCTGAGGGGTTGTGCCCTTAGGAATTCTAATAAATAATGTCAACTTGTATAAGTGTGCCTTATCCATCTTAAAGGGCTATCACTAGAGAATGTTTCATGATATAACAAAACCTGAAGGACTATGCATTTTATGACCCAGCTGGCCTACAAGAATAGCCAGTGAGGCAATTCTGACTCTTGCCTTTTCTTCACTGGTGAGCCACTTACTTTTCTGGGAGCAGTGAGATGGAAGCCAACAAGCAAACCACCGCAGCAAAGCTGGACAGTCAAGAGTAGCTCTGGGAAATGAGGGGGGGCGGGTGTCTCTCAAGGAACAAAGTAACCCAACTCACCTGTAGGCAAATCATGTGGCAAATCGGAGGAAGCTTTACTCAACAGTTCAACAACATTCTGCCATCTGTGCAGGAAAAAAAAAAGCACATAGTATTGGTGGTCAATGCAGAAGCTCTGAAAGAAATGTGCAATAAATGTCAAAGTTTATGTTGATAGTGATATTGAGGGAGCCTTTTGATACCTGTATCGTTCATGGTGTAATTCAGGACACAGAAACTACTTCAGGTGTCTCTACTAGAAAGGGCTTTCATATGGGAAAATGGGTGCTTACAAAATTATCGCAGGCTCAGTAGAGTGGAGGTTGGCATCTACTGTTCTGCTCAGGATCAGGCTTTAGCAGATATAGTCCTGAGGAAATTCTGACTGATGTCTCAGTTGCCCGTGACTGTGAGGTTGGTGACTAGGCAGTACAAGGTCCATTTTGGCTGCTGGAAAAACTGATGCCTGCCAGGGTCTGGCATGGCTACTACTGCAGGAAAATAAATATTTAAAATGTCCCTCCCCGCCCCTTCTGCCTTTCAAATCTCATGTGGTTGCATCTCACAGATGGAACTTAAATCAATTCCAGAAGGTTGGTGTCAAATATTCTTTTGTAGCCTTCCCAGGAGTGGGAAGTATTGCAGTGCAGGAAAAAAAAACATAGGAGGGGTTAGAAGTGGGTGCTGAGTGCAAATAGACAACATTTAGTGAAATCCCCAAGCAGAAACTGCATTAAGCAATATACGTGCATGTGACAGAGAGTCATTTAAGGCTGGTAAGTACTTTGGAACACGTTGGTAGTGAAAGTCACATGTATTTGCTTGCCTAACACCTACCCTCCATTTGTATACAAATATATTCTTCTCTGGGGTGAGGGACTATAATCAATGTCCCATACCCTACCCTAGCCAATGTTGTGACTCACCTTGTCTAATCTCTATTTATTTATCACTTTCTCCATTCATCCCTCCCTACCTTCCTCTCTCCCATTCTCTGTCTCTGTATCTCTCATTAATTTTTCGTTCTGGGCGCGCCGGGGTGGCTCAGTTGGTTAAGTGTCTGACTCTTGATTTTGGCTTGGGTCATGATCTCATGGTTGTGAGATCGAGCCCCACATCGTGCTTTGTGCTGGGCATGGAGCCTGCTTAAGATTTTCTCTCTTCTTTTCCCTTTGCCCCTGCTCATTATCTCTCTCCTTCCCTCCCTCCCTCTCTCTCTCTCTCTCAAAAAAATTGGGATTCTGTTTTTTTTCCAAACTTTTATTTTCCCCCAGATTTTGCATAACACCATATCCTTTCAAAATATTTCTTTTTGCTTATGTTAGCAAAAGGCAGTTTCTGTTGCTAGCAACCAAACCGTACCTGGTAAGAATTTTTATCTCCTCCTTGTCCATCAGTCAAGCAAATATAAAGAATAAGTTGTGAGATACAGAAGCCCTGGATTTTCTAGAAGTGGTCTAATGTCACGTGACAATAAGATAAAAAAATGATTCATTAGACATGCAACTGGTCTGTTTTGCTTATACCTCATAAAACTTTCCCTATACACGACATCGCAAATCAGAAAAGGTCTATGGTTGGTATAGAAAGTAAGGCTTCTAGACCTTCCTGTCACTTTGGGCACAAGAATAGATAAGGCATAGGTATGCAGCACCACAAACCAGATAAGGTGATGACTTTATCAACTACTTAGGTGCTCTGCAGGGAAAAGACAGCTGGAGAAGCAGCACTCTTGAGAAATATCTATAATCATGCAAAGATCTGATCTTAGCACAGATCTGAAGGTGAACTACAATAAAAGAAATTCCTGTCTTCTATGCCTGTTGCAATTCTCTCCTCTTAGGAGGGCCAGGCTTCTGCCTACTGTATCTTCTGACCCTTTGAAAAACAGCCACAACAATACAACAACAGGATGCTAGTTCCGTTGATGTTTCCTCATTGTACATTTCTTCTTCAGAGCTATTAGAAGCTATCAAATATGAGATAAGGCATTTGGATCAAATGGCACCAGAAACTCTCCTGCCCCTTCTTGAATGGTGCTGAGAGGAAGAGGAGGAGACTGCGAGAAAATTTTGTCAGCATTGAAACTGGACACTGCCTGATTTAAGTGGTGTATAGGATTTATGTGACCAATGAAAACTTTAAGTTCCTTCTAATAAAATATTTTCTTTCTTCCATAGTCTTTACATTACCCTGGAACCTTCAAAGAGCCATTGACAATTTGAATGTGAGAATGGGTTCCAGTTACCATTGTAGGTACTATAATTCTGATCATAGAGGCAAGTGCCAAACTCCCAACGCAGAGTCAGAGAGGTCAGGACTGGACAACAAGGTGTGTGAGCCCATTTCTAGATTCAGGCAGATCTGAGTTCAACTTCTAACTTCCACTGCAGTTACTAAGTCCAAATGGCTTTTAGTAAGCATTCTGAGTACTTTATGTGCATTTTCGCCTTTAATTTAGACAGCTGTCCTATGAAACGTGTAAGTGAAATGCCCAAGGACATACTGATCAGTGAGGTAGCTAGAATTTAAACTCAGGCTCTTTGACTCCAAATCCTGCACCCTTAACCATTGTGCTATATGGCCTCACACGTGAATGTAATATAATTTGGTTTCAGTTATGTTTTTTTTTCTCCTTTGGAATCCCATGAACACGGCTCCAGTGTCTTCTGATATTTATTATTGCCGAAGTTTGAGGTCAGTCTGATTTGGGTTCATTTAAAATTAATTTTTTCCTTTATTTGCTTTGGTTTAGTTTTATTTTGTTTTTGGCCTGCATCCTTAAATAATATTCTTTGTCTCTGGAAACACAAAACTTTTGTCAGGATAGACATGGATACATTTTTTTCCCCTTTATTTAGCTTAGTCATACTGAATCCTTTCAATCTGTATACAGAGCGTTTTTTTCTTTTTTCCCCATCTCTGTAAAGTTTCTTCAGCTGTGGCTTTTGTTGTTAGTTCTTGTTCAGTTTTTCTAGTTTCTTCTTCCACAATGCCAAGTCCTCTTAGGTTCAATTTCTATTCTTATTCGTCTATGTCTGCTCTCCTCCCTCATTTTCTTCTGTTTTTCTTTTCTAGATTTTGTGAAAACCTCTCAAGTTTGACATTATGTATTAGATTTTCTCTGCTGTTAATTTTCCTTTTTATTGATTCTTTTTTTTATATAAATAATATTTTATTGGAACACAGCCACAGCCATTTGTCATGTGTTGTTTGTGGCTGCCTTCAGGCTATAGTGACCTAGCAGAGTAGCAGAAATAGACTGTAGACCCACAAAGCCTAAGTCATTTGCTACCTGGCCCTTTATAGAGAAAGTTTGCTTACTTAAAAATATAATACAAATATCCTAATATCATCAAATATCCAGCAATATTCAGATTTCCTTGATTATCTCCTATTTTTTATTGAGATATAATTGATATGTAACGTTATATTAGTTTCAGGTGTATAACATAATGATTCAATATATGTATATAGAGAGAAATGATCACAATTAATCTAGTTAATGTATATCAACACACATAGTTACAATCTTGATTACTTCTTTTGTTAATGTTTGTTTATTTTTGAGAGAGAATGAGAGACAGAGACAGAGTGCAAGCAGGGAAGGGGCAGAGAGAGAGAGAGAGGGTAGAAACAGAATCCAAAATAGCTCCAGGCTCTGAGCGGTCACAACAGAGCCTGAAATGGGGCTCAAACTCACAGGATGTGAGATCATGACCTGAACTGAAGTCAGATGCTCAACCTACTGAGCCACCCAGGCGCTCCAATCCTGATTACCTCTTAATACGTCTGTTGAAGCTTCAGTTTCCTTGAAACTATACATATTTTACCAAGTTCTTTCTAATTTCTTCTGTTCACTTTAGGACTTTTCTAAATTTTGTTTTAATAGCCTTTTAATCTCATTATGCTTATTACTTTCCAATTGGTTTCATTAGAGGACATGGCTCCATACAGCCTACAGAGAACACCAATGGTTCTCTAAATGTTTTCCGGTTTTTAGAGTAAGTCACATCCAAAGTTCACTGCTATTTGGAGCCAACCAGATTGCCATGACCTACCTGTCCATGGTCTGCAGGATTTTTAAAAATTAGGTCTGATAGTGGGGTTTTCTCTTTATTCACTGTCAAGTGAGGAGCTGTTCACATTCTGCACAACCCAGCAGATGAACTGAATAGTTTTCCCTTGGCCCTATTCACTGCTCATTTAGCCCTGCAGTCAAGGAGTGAGTGACAACCCTCACCGATGCCTGGTAGCCCTCTGTTGGGACCCAGGGTATGTATGTCATAATGGATACACTCAGCATATACAACTACCATGGATCCCTCTCTCTGCTCCAACCCACATGACTTTAATGTCAGGAATGATGCCTCACCAAATGCAGACATCACAGCCATGTTTACCCCTGCCCTCCTTCCTCACCCCAACTTTCTGCTCTGTCATTCCTGGGAGTTGTGCCTTCTGCATAGGTACAGGAAAGCAGTCTGTGAGGAAGTGGGCATGTGTGTATCCTTGGGTGGGGAAAAAAGGGCAGTAGTACTCTAGCAGCTACAGAAAGCAGTGCCTGTGTCATTTTGTAGTTGGTGAAGACTTGGGGCCTCCAAATCAAGGGGAAGTCTGGTGAAGGGACAAGGGATCTTCTGTCTGTTGTACTTCTCACAAGTAGACAAGGCAAAGCATGGGCGCCAACTCGCTGATTTTCCCAGATTCCATTTACTTATAGTAGGTGAGATTACTTCTAGATTTTGACACTAGAGTGCTTATTAGTGTGTGTGTGTGTGTGTGTGTGTGTGTGTGTGTGTGTGTGTTTGGCTCTTTTTTTTATTCAGTTGGAATTTTAATCATGGATTGTTAAGTGGATGACATTTTATATAATAAGTATTATATATCAAAAAAATGTAAACAAAATCCTAAACACACCAAACATGCAAAATGTGGGCTATTTCATAGGAATACCCTTGTAATCTTCATGAACTTAACTACAGGTGACATGTTTCTTTGTGAGCTCCATACAGGCTTAAACCAAAAGTGTGCTGGTGCTGACTTCCCAAACCCGTTAACTTTCTCCACCTTGCGAAGTGTATGCTCCAGCCAAAAACCGAGTTCTCCAGACTTGCTATGCTTTTGCTTGCTTCGTTGTCTTGGCACGTTCTGCTTTTCCCTCTGAGACACTCCCCTCCTTCTTTTTTCTTGTTAGTTACTACACGTCCCCCACCAGGCTCAGCTGAGATGTAGTATAGAATAGTGCTGAAGGGCCAGCTCTGCTCAGACTGCTAGAATCACAGGTTAAGTCCCATGATCTGAAGCATTTGATCATTAGAGCCATGCCCTGAGGGATCCTGTACTCTTCTCCTCCAGCTGAAAGGGTACAATATATGCTAGAAGGGGGAGGTAGGTAGGCTGTCATAACAAAATACTGTAGACTAGGGAAATTAAGCCACAGAAATTTATTTTCTACAGTTTGGGAGGCAAGACGTCCAAGATCAAGGTGTCAGCAGGTTTGACTTCTGCTGAGATTCCTGTCATTAGCTTGGAGGTGGCTGCTTTCTCTCTGTGTCCTCACATGGTCTTTTCTCTGTGTTAGCCCATCCTCGGTGTCTCTGTTTCCAAATTTCCTCTTCTTGTAAGGATACCAGTCAGATCAGATTAGGGCCCACCCTAATGGCCTCATTTTATTTAACACAATTGCCTCTTTAAAGGCTTTGTCTCCAAACACAGTCATAGTATAAGGTACTGGAGGTTAGGACTTCAACATATGAATTTGGGGAGATGCAATTCAGCCTATAATAGAAACAAAGATTCAAAGAAGCCCAACTTTTGGGACAATTTACTTAAGGTCTCTGAATCTCAGTTTACTCATCTGTGAAGTGCATATAAAAACATAACTCATGGGGCTTTTGGGAGTATGAAATGAGATAAGCCATGTAAAGCATCTGGCCCAAAGCTTGTGTCACATGAAGTGCCACATGCATCGATCCCTTACACTCTCAAGTCAGGAGGTTATTTTGGTTATGTTGTTTAAAAACCCAGTGACCGGGATGCTCATTCTACTCCCACCATCTTCCTTTGTTGTCACCTTCTTGATGATAGAAGCTATGTTGTATTCTTCTTGCCTTCCAGTTAACTGTGAGAAGCACAGCCCTTCTCTGATCCATAGGCAATAAATTCTTGAATCCATACAAAAGGATTCTTTTTACATTTGACAGATGAGGAAATTAAGGTGAAGAGAAATTAGTGATTTGCCCAAGTGCATTTCCGAGCAAGAATTTCTATCTAGGCAGTCCATGTGATTCCAGAGCTCATGCTGCCTTTCCCCAAGGACAGGGACTGAGAGGTAGAGGAGGTGCCACACCAGGGAGGAGAAGTTACCTCCAAGCCCTGGGCTCTTTTGGATCATGCCTTCCTCTGGAACTTAAGAGCTTTTGAATCTGTATCTCACACCTCTCCTGGGTCTTAGGAGGGAGGACAGGATGGAGCTCCTCAAATCCAGTCTATGCTCAGCACCAAGCCCAAGGGTGGACCTAGCCATGGAACTCAACCAGTTTTTGTAAATCCCCTGTGCTTTGCCACTATCCTATAAGCTTCTGAGTTTCCTAGACCTGTCAGCATAGTGTATTAAGAGTGAAGGCTCTGAAGCTAGAGAGCCTGCTTTTGACTCAGCCTCAGTGATGAATTCATTTACCAGTAACCTGTTGGTTTTAGCCTCTCTTTACCTTAGTTTCTTCTTTTGAAAAATAATAGTACCTACCTCATGGAGCATTCACAAGGATGAAAAGAGTTAATATTTGTAAAGCGCTTAGAACATTGCCTGGAATATAGTAAGCTGTATATAAATGTTGGCTCTTAATAATAATAATAATAATAGGAAATATATTATTGAAAGTAATAATATAATAATAATTATTAATATAATTAATAATAATTATTATTTTCACCCCATATGGATACGGACTTCTGCAAGAGAAGACTGGAATTAATGAACTCTTAAAAGACATGTCTGGTTTCCAAGATCCAGCCATTGGGCAGACCCATAAAATGTCTCTAATTGTTCACTGTCTACCAATTTTTCAATTCCCATTTACAAGTAATTGCTGAATCAAACACCTCATGTTTGCTTTATCTCCTAAAATCCTCTGGTCATCCCTGGGATTATCAAACCAGTCCTTTTCAACCTAATTGCACTCTTCATAATGGGCCAGATGTGGACGAGAAGTCCTACTCG
Organism: Panthera onca; assembly: GCF_046562875.1. Classification (NCBI taxonomy): domain Eukaryota; kingdom Metazoa; phylum Chordata; class Mammalia; order Carnivora; family Felidae; genus Panthera; species Panthera onca. Next base: position 172,757,480 of record NC_138346.1, on the reverse strand, counting down.
TGGCTGTGTCAATTGCGGCTTCCAGAGCAGCTACATTATTTATCCCCTCCCCCAAGACAATTTGGCTTGTGTGCCTGTGTTTTAAACTGGGTTTGAAGCATTTAATTTTGCCAATACAATTTTCGGGTATTAGTTTGCCTCCTGTTCTCTCTCTGCCCTCCTTAATTACCATTTATTGCAAAGTCACACAGAAACATTAAATGCTAATTCTGACTTACGTGTTCCTGGCCAAGAACAAGGATAATAATTTCCATCCAACACAACCTGAACTCATTTTATATAAAGGTGATTCAGAGTAGAGATTTGAAATCGTAATCAAGTCTTTCTCAAAATCGCCTTACCCTAGCAGACATTCACTAATGTCTCTGCTAATTGGTAGGCAAATGGCAAAAAACAAAATCTCAGTGTTAAAAAAAAAAAAACGCAAAAAACAACAACTTTGTAACATCGTTGGTGAAATTGCTCCTCTCATCAGCTCTTGCAATGTGACAGTTTAAGAAGGGAACACAACTCATTTTATTTGGTTAGATGGGGCTAATCCCACATCACCATAATCCCTCCTGATGTTTTATTGATTCTAAAGGACATTTAATCAGGAAGCAGCTCAGCACTAGAATCCCGCTAATTAGCAAGCAGCCACATTCCAAATGGGTTCCCAATTGAACAGCAGATTAATGGACAATATGTACTAAAATAATGATTCGTGCATTCAGCTCTTAAAATGTGTGTCTAAATTGCATCTTTAATCTCTTAAGGATATAGGTTTGCATACAAAGCCCTTAACGGAATGGATTTAATTCAACAGAAGAAGCTTTAGCCAATGACTGTTTAAGGATGAAACAGGTTTATCACTTATAAATGCAATTCTTCACTGGTTCTCATGGTTTGATGTCCTTGAACATTCAAAGGTCAAAGGTGAATAAAGAAACTGGTGCGCTTCTCTGATATGCATATAAGCATGGGAAATTGAGAATATTGATATATAGCCTAACCTCATTTGCTTCCCATTCACTCTTACTCTCATATCTCTGTTTCCTGTAATCTTTGTTCTGGACCCCATGTTTTAATCAGGTACACTATGTACCAGGTATAATGTGAGCTCTGATACTTGCATTTTCTCCATTTATACTGATGCCTTTTTAGGACTCCCAATTTTAGCTTATTGGTTTTCTATTCGGCTCTTAGCCCACTTTAATGCTTTTGCTGCTTAACCGCCTCTGCGCCCCCCCCACCCCCACCCCAGCCCCTTACTCAACTACCACCAAGATTTTACAGAAGGGAAACTCCCATGTTCAAAGCTGGTCTAGTGGAAATTCATTGGCTAGGCTCAACCTCCTCCCATCATTTATTTATCAATTGATGTTCCCATTAACCTTTACACTTCTATGTTTCTCTGTATTGCTCTTATCATCATGTGATGTATCACACATTCCAGTGTACTTATTGTTTCTCTTCCCCGTTAGAATATAAGCTTCAGGGCACCTGGGTGGCTCAGTCAGTTAAGCATCTGACTCTTGATCTTGGCTCAGGTCATGAGCTCATGTTTGTGAGTTTGAGCCCAGTGTGGGGCTCTGTGCTGGCAGGGTAGAGTCTGCTTGGGATTCTCTCTCTCCCTCCCTCTTTCTCTGTCCCTCCCCACTCACATCCTCCCCACCACCTGACTCTCTCTCAATAAAAAAAAAAGAATATAAGCTTCAAGAGTGGGGAGACTGTTTAATTCATGTCTATATTCCCAATGATTAGAGTAGTGCTTGGTAAACAGTAGGAACTCTATAAATGTTTGTTAAATAAATGAATAAATAAAGTAATAAAATATTTACGGTGTGCTTTCCATGTGCCAAGTACTGGCCTACAAGATGTTGGGAATATAATGTGAGGGAAACAGTCATGTTTCTTGCCAGCATGGAGATTACGACCTAGACACTGAAGTAACAAATCATATAAATAAATACATAATTATAAATAATGTTAAGTTTTAGGAAAAATAATAGCTGAGTGCTAAGAGAAAGTATAGCACAAGGAACCTGGTTTTGATGGGGTGGTTAGGAATGGCCTTCTTCAATTTGACCATGAGAGGGACTTAGTCACAATTTGTGTATCTGCATGCATTCCTGAGACTATTTTGAGATTCCATCCCTTCCTTAATTCAGTTCAATTTCATAATGCTTCTTGAATTCTAATATATGCCAGGCAGCACTCTAAACACTTAGCATACATCAATGGGTAAAAACAAAGATTCTGCCTGCCCCCTGGAACTAGAGCTTATAGTCTATCAGAGATCGACTGGTAACAACAATAAACATCATACATCAGCAAATCACCGAATACATTAGAAGTTGATAAGTATGGAGAAGAAAGCAGAAGGAAAGCAGGTTAAGAGGAAGAGGAGTGAGAGACCACAACTTTAACGAGGGTGGTTAGTGTAGGCCTCACAGACAAGGTGACATCTGAGCAAAAAAATAAAGATGAAAGGGTTATCATGGAGATATCTGAGAAAGAACATTTTAAGTAGAGGATACAGTCAGAGGATAGTTGCTGAGGTGGATGGGTGCATGGTGTGTGTGAGAAAAAGAGCACAGTGTAACTGGAACAGAATGAGCAAAGGAAGTTGTAGATGGAATCAGAGAAGCAATGGGGGAGCAGATCATGTAGAACCATTTATAAGGACTTTGATGTTTTTTTCTTTTCTTTGATGTTTTTTTTTTTTTTTTTCTGAGTGAAATAAGATTCTCTTGCAGTTTCATGAGCAGAGCAATGATATAAATTATGTTAGGTTTTAATAGATCACTGTAGCTGTTGTACTAAGGATAAACTAGGGAGAAGGGAGACGCCTCATTCAGTTAGGAGGCTATTGTAGTAATCCAGGAGAAAGATAATAGTAACTTGAACGAGGTGTAGTTAAGTAACAATAGAGGTGGTGAGAAGTAACCAGATTCTGGGCATATTCTGAACATAGAGTTGATTTACTAGTTAATTTTTGATGTATTCAACATAAAATGTGAGAAAAAGAGAACACTTAAAAATTACAGGTATGTCGGCTTCATTTTAATTCAGTTCAAAATATGTTCTAATTTCCCTTTTCCCTCTTACCATAGGTTTTTTAGAAGTGTGTTGTTAGTTTCATAATGTTTGGAGATTTCCAGGATTTTTGTGTGTTTGCTTTTAATTTCCAATTTAATTCTATTATGGTCAGAGAACATATTTTATATGATTTCATCATTTTAAACTTACTGACATTTGTTTTGTGGCTCAGAATATGGTTTGTTTTTTAAATATTTCATGTATGCTTAAAAAGAATCTGTTTTCTTCTGTTGGTGTTATGTAACTGCTACTTATATCAAGTTATTTGATAATTTAGTCCAAATTTTTAATATTGTTACTGATTTTCTATCTGCTTGTTCTGTCAATTACTGACAGAGAGGTGTTATATTCTCCAATGGTAGTTGTGAATTTGTTTATTTCTCCTTTAGTTTTATTTTTTTGTTTCATGTAACTTAAAACTATATTATTAAGGACATGAACATTTAGGTTCATTATGTCCTCTTTTTTTTTTTTTTTTTTTTTTTTTTAATTTATTTTGGGACAGAGAGAGACAGAGCATGAACGGGGGAGGGTCAGAGAGAGAGGGAGACACAGAATCGGAAACAGGCTCCAGGCTCCGAGCCATCAGCCCAGAGCCTGACGCGGGGCTCGAACTCACGGACCGCGAGATCGTGACCTGGCTGAAGTCGGACGCTTAACCGACTGCGCCACCCAGGCGCCCCTATGTCCTCTTAATTAATTGACTTTTTGGCATCCCTTGCTTTGGAATGCACTTTGTCTTACATTAATATAACTGATCCAGCTTTCATTTCATTAGAGTTAGCATGGTATATCATTTCCATCCTTTTACTTTTGGTATGTCTTATATGTTTATATTTTAAATGGGCTCCTTGTAGACATCATTTAGTTGAGTCTTGCTTTTTTAATGGAGTCTGAAAATCCCCTTTTAATTGGTGTGTTTGGATTATTAACACTTAACGTAATTATTAATATGGTTGGGTTTAAATCTAACATCTCAATATTTATTTTCCATTTATATTATTTGTTTCTTGTTTCCCTTTCATCTTTTTTGTCTTTTTTATTTAAATGTTCTTATGTTTCATTTTATTTTTTTAATTAGCATTTTAACTCATTACATTCTTCTTTCAAACAAAATTATACTACTTAGTTTGTAGTATAAGAACCTAATCAAGAACATTTTCATTTCCTCCTCCCAGATTTGTATGCTATTGTCAAATGTTGCACTTATATTATGAATCCCATGCTTCAGTGTTCTTATTTTGCTTTAAACAATAAATTATCTTTTAAAGAGTTTTTTAATAAAAAATGTATTGTTTTTCATACATACATTTACTATTTCCAGTGCTTTTAATATTTTTGTGTAGATCCAAAATGATAATTTTCCTTCTGCCTGAGGACTTCTTTTAATATTTGTACTACTGCTCTGATGGTTATAAATCCTGGCATCTCCATCTTATCTTTGTTTTATAGTCTATTTTGTCTGATGTAATTACAGTGACCCCAGCTTTCTTTGGTTCCCATTTGCTTGGAATGTCTTTTCCATCGCTTCACTTTCAGTCTGTATATTGTCTTTATATCTGAATTGAGTCTCTTACAGGAAATATATAGATATGTCTTGTTTCTTTTTTATCTATTCAGTTACTCTGTATCTTCTGATTCAAGAATTTATTCCATTTACATTTAAAGTAATTATGGATAGGTATGTACTCATTGACATTTTGTTCATTGCCTTCTGGTTATTTTGTAGTTCCTCTGTTCCTTTCTTTTTCTCTTGTTCTTTTCATTTGTGGTTTAATGACTTTCTTTAATGATATACTTAGATTCTTTTCTCATTGTCTTTTGTGTATCTACTATAGGTTTTGCTTTGTGGCTACCATGAAGTTTACATATAACAACTTATATTGATAACAGTTTATTTTAGACTGACTGGTGGAAATACGAACTATTCCCAACCTTTGTGCAAGATCTAAAAATTTTTGTGTCTTTCTTTTGTCTCTCCCTCCCCCCCCCCCCCCCCCCCCTGCAATCTGGCTTTGGGTAGTTTCCTCAAATGGATATATTAGCCAGTACTCACATGAAGACTCAAGAGCAACTCTTTAGAAAGAGAAATGTTCAGATCTCTCTTCTCCACTACTCTGTACTGTGCTTTCTAACCTTCTTAGCCTTCTTGAACTCCAAACTCCATCTTTTTAACTAAAGAAGAATCTGGGCTCTGGATTTCCTCTTCTTGCTCAGTACTTAGCTTACCTTATTTATTTTCCTTTCTTCAGGAATTGCTGTTCTGTGCTGGCTGGTGTCAAATGTCTGAAAACTATTGTTTCATAGATTCTGTCCTGTTTTTAGTTGTTTAAGGTGGAATGGTAAATCTTTTCTTGATGGTCTATGATGGTTGGAACTTGAAATTTCCTGCTTTGTCTCTCTATGACCAAGAAGACTCTGTCCTTAATATAAGTAAACATTCCTTAACTATCTATAAGTGATGAAATTGATAGCTTCACACAAAAAACTTCTAAAGACAGATTTCAGTATTTAGTATCCTAATAAAGGACTACGTGAATAAAAAATCAACTTACTTTATTTCACCATGATAACCCAAATTCTGGTGGCTTAGCAATGTTTCCAGAAAACTCAAAGTCAGATACAATCCATGTTTTCCACATATAGCCCTGACCTGCAGAATAAGAAAGAATTTGGAGTTTTGTTACAATGAAATTAAGATTTGAATTTCCTTCCCATAATTAGAACCCATATGATTTTGACAAAGAACTAGTACCCAGGAGTGAATTATCTCATCAGGATATCACTCACGGCAATAATATCCCACTGAATGAGCACTGGGTGATATCTGGAATTGTTCAATCACTGTATTGTTCACCTGGGACTAATAGAACACTCTATGTTAAATATACTGGACTAAATTTTTAAAAATTAAAATAAAAAAATAGCAAATTTGTATTTGGTTGGTGCCGAGGTATTGCTCATTATTCAGAAGCCATTGGACTTTGAAATGTTGGTCTTAAATTTTTGTCAGCAATGGAATTGGTGGTTAAGGCCTAGAACTTATATACAATTATTATTTAGGTAAATTGCAAAAAAAAAATTGTGTATCTCCTTTGATTTATAAAACAAGCTTGAGGTATTAGCATGGTCAATATTGCTATCTGCATTTAATATATGACAAAACCAAGACTTAGACTAAGTCACCTCCTTGATGTTACACAGTTAATAAATGATGAAACTTAATCTAGAAACCAGATGCCAAATACATTCCTGTTGGATGATTGAATAAGGTGTCAGTGCTGTTTCCCAAGTACTTAATATTTTCTTAATTTAGCTGACAAATCAGTTCAGATCTCAGGTTGGTGGGTGGATGACACTGAGATTCAAACATGTCAGACTTTTAGGGGTATGATAACATGTGTTGTGTGTTTATCTTGCTGTTTAAACATGGACTTTGGAATGAAACAGTACTCATTTTGGACACCAACTCTGCTTTCTGTGATCTGTGTGACCTTTCTGTGCCCAATGTTTCATCTACTAAGTAAGACTAGTATTTTCTACTTCCTAGACTTCTGAGGTTGACATGAAAAAATAAGCAATTAGAATAGTGTCTGGCTTCAAGTTAGGCATTTGATTAATATTTGTTTAAATGAAGAGAAGGAGGAAGGGAGGAGAGAGAATGAGGAGAAGGAAGGGAGGGGAGAGAGAGAAAAGAGAGGACAGAGGATAGAGGGATTAGAGGAGAGGAGAGAAGGGAGAGAGAGAACAAGGAGAAAGAGGGGAAGGAGGGAAAGAAGGAAGGGAGGGAGGAAGGAAAGGACAAAGAAAAAGAGATGTCTAATTTAGTGTTTGGATTAAATAGTAGCTACTATTACTACTTTGAGAGGAAGTTCAGTATAGTGACTGTATTAAGCATGTTTTTTATCTTGAGTGATTGTGCCCCCCCCCCCCAGCTAGCCAATTCCTAGATTTAGTAAAGGACTGGCTTGAAAGTATGCTTTTCTTTCAAATGCAAACCAACCTCTTTCCTGGGGCTCTCACACTTGGGCTGCTATGCCCTTATCACCCCCAGGGCCAAGTACTAGGTGACAGCCCCTGAGTCCCTGAGCTCACTGAAATAAATCCAACTAGCTAATCCTAAACCTGCTTACCCTGCCTTGCCCCTTCCACAATGAGGGCTCTTGACCACATTTTCCCCTTATCCCCTCTGCTTCCTGACCAACCCTGCTGCTTCTGGTGTGGCCTGTGGGAATGTGCCATGCTCCCTCCCCTTGGAAACTGCGAGTAACAAACTATCTCTTCAGTGGCAGTCATCTCCTGATCTGTTGGTCAGACCATAGCTGAATAATAATAAAACCTGGATTTTAAAATAGTGACAAAAAAACTAATCTTGGTTTGTCTTTATGGAAGGAAATAGCAATAAATCTAAGTTTAAAACTTGTACATGTTATAGAGGAGTAATGTCAAGGATGTTTCAAGGAGGGAAAAAAGATCAATTTGAAACATAGAAACAACTTAGTAAGAGTTTATAAGAAGAATAAGGGGTCAGGAAAAATTCCAGGCAGAAGAAAAACATGTGTAATTAATGGATGAGAAAGAGTATGGTGCTTTTTACAAATGGCATGTATTTTTTTATTTTTTATTTTTTTTATTTTTTAATATATGAAATTTACTGTCAAATTGGTTTCCATACAACACCCAGTGCTCATCCCAAAAGGTGCCCTCCTCAATACCCATCACCCACCCTGCCCTCCCTCCCACCCTGCCCTCCCTCCCACCCCCCATCAACCCTCAGTTTGTTCTCAGTTTTTAAGTCTCTAATGCTTTGGCTCTCTCCCACTCTAACCTCTTTTTTTTTTTTTTTTTTTTTTCCTTCCCCTCCCCCATGGGTTTCTGTTATGTTTCTCAGGATCCACATAAGAGTGAAACCATATGGTATCTGTCTTTCTCTGTATGGCTTATTTCACTTAGCATCACACTCTCCAGTTCCATCCATGTTGCTACAAAAGGCCATATTTCATTTTTTCTCATTGCCACGTAGTATTCCATTGTGTATATAAACCACAATTTCTTTATCCATTCATCAGTTGATGGACATTTAGGCTCTTTCCATAATTTGGCTATTGTTGAGAGTGCCGCTATAAACATTGGGGTACAGGTGCCCCTATGCATCAGTACTCCTGTATCCCTTGGATAAATTCCTAGCAGTGCTATTGCTGGGTCATAGGGTAGGTCTATTTTTAATTTTCTGAGGAACCTCCACACTGCTTTCCAGAGCGGCTGCACCAATTTGCATTCCCACCAACAGTGCAAGAGGGTTCCTGTCTCTCCACATCCTCTCCAGCATCTATAGTCTCCTGATTTCTTCATTTTGGCCACTCTGACTGGCGTGAGGTGGTATCTGAGTGTGGTTTTGATTTGTATTTCCCTGATAAGGAGCGACGTTGAACATCTTTTCATGTGCCTGTTGGCCATCCGGATGTCTTCTTTAGAGAAGTGTCTATTCATGTTTTCTGCCCATTTCTTCACTGGGTTATTTGTTTTTCGGGTGTGGAGTTTGATGAGCTCTTTATAGATTTTGGATACTAGAATGGCATGTATTTTGACATTACCCACCTACTATAGTTTTATACCCTTTTCTAGACTGGGCAGTAATTATTTGTTCCCTAGAACTTTATTACAAAACCTTGGCTTACTGAGGGCTGTGGTTGTGTTTCATTCATATTTCGATCACCATTGTCTAGCACCATATTGAAAAAAAAGTATTAATAATTTTGAACAGATGAATACATAGACGAACAAGGAAGCGAATGAATGAGATGAAGACAGAAAAAAATAGAGTGTGTACGGGCAGAGATTGGCAAAAGTAACTTTAGAGAGGTAGAAATTAGTGACATTATGCCATTTTAGTCCGTAAATAAGAATGGAATTATCCTCATGATTACAGCATATTGATGTATTTTTAAACATCAGAGGTTATTCTAAAAACAGTTGATTTACTTCTGGCAACATTGAGTTTTGCCCTAGGCTAAAATGAACAGCAGATTAGAAATAGTACATCAGGGTTCCTAGAAGCAGATTGATTGATAGCTGCTAAGAACTGACAGTTATAAAGGAGCAAATAAATAAATAAATAAATAACAACAACAAAAAAACCAACATCTAGCAGAAAATCCTGCCAACCTAGTGTTACTCAGGATTATTACTAAAATTCTTTAAAGCATGAATATATATAATGATGACCCTTATTCAATAAGAAAGGATTTCATTATGTGTAGTTTCTTCTGTTTAGTAAGGAAATGTTTTTTAATCAAATGTAAATAAAATGTCTACATTATTTAGAAAATTCCACGTGAAATAAATATTTATTTCCCCAAAATGCTCCTTGAAAGAGTGGCACACAGATGCTCTCTCAACTTCCTCTCTTCCCACTTATGGCTCCATTTGCATTTTACCCCATCACTGTACTTAAACTGTATTTGCTAAGTCACTGGTAGTTTCCATGGTTTGAAATTGTGTGAGTACTTTTCAGTCCTAATTACAGATGGTATCTTCATAGCATGAAACATGGCTGATCATGCCATTCTTCTATAAATCTCTTTTTTGGTTTTCCTGACCATCCCCATGTCTCGTTTGATTGTTTTTAGTCTCCTTTGCTGGCTTGTCTTCTAACTACTCCTTAACAATGAAAGTCCTCCTCAACCTTCCTTCTCACTTTCTGTATGTCCTTGGGTAACGCTAACTATTCCCATGGCTTCAACTCCATATTGAAGACCCTTAAATCATTATTTAATTTCTCAACCCAGATCAATGTGTTTAAAACTGAACTCCCCATCCTGTCCTCCACTCCTCCAAAGCTACTCCTTTTCTGTTTTCTATCATGGTGAAAGGTATCACCACTCACCAAGTTGTGAAAGCCAAAATGTTGGGAGTAATTTTTGGTTCTTCCTAATTCAGGGCCCATACCCAGTTAGTCACCAAGACCTACTTTACTAGCTCTATCTCCCCTGTTCTGCCTTGGTTTAAAACCTCATAATTTCTTGCTTGAATTGTTGGAACAGCCTTCTAAAGGGCTCTCTTTGCCTTTAATTCTTCATATTCCATTAAGGTGCTTTTGGTCAAATTTCAAATTTGATCGTATCATTCATTCACTGTTTAATATCTTTTCATGATCCTTTTGGGCCTTCAGGATAAGGTTAAGCCTCCTAGAAAGACCCTTCATAAACTGGCTCCCACTTTCTCTTCTAACCTCGCCTTGAGCAGCATCTCCCACCAATCCCAGCCACCGCATACCTGCTGTGTCCTGTCCATTTGAATGACTTACAGTTCCCTGAATTAGCCACGCTGTCTCTCCTTTCAGTTCCATTTCACATTATTCTTTTACATAGAATGCCTTTCCCATCCCTTAGTTTGCTCCTCCTCCCAATTCTTTGTCAAATTCACTTGTCCTCTAAGATTTAGTTTTTGTACCATCTCTTCTGGAGGGTTTTTGAGGCAGGCTAGTTTGGTGTTCCTTCTTTGTGTTTCAAGTTACTGCCATTACTCTATTTGTCATACAGAGTTGTGACATAGTTAAAATGTCACCCTTCTCCTGGGTTCCTGGAGAACTGAGGAACTGAAATCATAATAGTCTCCTCTCCTTAGTGCCTTCGCATACTGCTCAGAACCCAGGATGTGGACCTACATTGCTTCAGCAATCCTGCCAGAAGCCATCATTACATCAAGACATGCTAGAGGAACAGGATGAGGGAGTCCACAGAATGAGGATGGGAGATGTTTGATATGTTTTTAGACTGTTCTATGAGAAGGGCAAAATTTCATTCGAGTGGCAAGACCCATAGATTATCCTTCAAGAATACATTTATTTGAGAGGTTATAGATGATCTGTGAACACTCTGAAATGTTGGCTGTGAGGATGGTGACCCCACCCCCCTCAACACAGGGACACAGAGTGCATTGATTTCATGAGAAATTTAAGGAAGCCTGTGATTCTTTCCCCTATGCTCCAAGGAGATTAAGAATTACTGGTCCAACAAGAAAAGCCCTTCCAACTCATATCCTTTCCTGGTCTACTCTGAAGTCCTGTGTCTAAAAGCATGAATGTTGGGGCACAGCTGCTGCTGTTTTTTTGTATCCAATGTCCCTTGGGCCTCAATTTGTCTCACGTTCTGGGGAAACAGAATTCTATTTTATATGCCTCCCAGACTGTAATATACTTTGAGTGAGTTCCAGATGTCTTAAGAGATGCCAGATGGCTGAAGAGAGGCAGACCAGCTTCAAGGAAAATGTGCCCCATTTCCTTGGATATGAACCACAAATTTAAGCTTTCAGGACCAGCTCTAAGAGCCAGTACTCAATGTGGCCATCACTTGACCCTGGGAAAGATTCCCCTTCCTTGGGCTGTTTTGAGTAATAATTTAACCAAACACTGAATTTTTTTGTTTAATTAGAAGAAAAGGAAACTAGTATTTACGGAGTGCCTCATGTATTAGCGTGCTAAGTACCTTCACATACTTATCTTGCTGAATCCTCACAATAGATGCAGGAGATAGATATTTCAAACCCAGTTTTTCCAGTGGAAAAATCTAAAGACTCAAAGAGTTTAAGAAAACTTATTTTGATTCCCAAGTTATTTATGTTTTATTCTCCAAGTATTATCTGAGAACCTTCAAGCTTCATTGATGGTGTTATGTAATTTCCAATCTAACAGAGAATTGCTGTTTCTTACTGATCTGATGAACGTAGTGAAAGCTATTTATGTTGTGTGGAATCTCTGGTAGTGTTCTCTCTCTCTCTCTTTCTAGTGACACATGCTTGCATGTGTCATATTCACATACGTACACACACAATTACACCCTACTATGACCTTTGCCTTTGCATGATTAGTTGACTGTATAAATGAAAGCATAGAGAAATCTGCTTCTGTCCTGGGATAAGTGTCCACTGTCATTATATTGTGTCCTTGCTTCCTTAGTAAACATCACACGTTCTTTTAAATTCTTTCTCATTTCTAACCTGTTTGCCTAGATGAAAGGCATTTTCTAATCTTTACTATAGCATTTTCTTTTTCCTCCCCCCTCCCCCCTAACTAATTTCCAATCCCTTTATTCCCCTGGAACTCTAAGTCTTGTATCACAGACTTAATGGATGATTCCAGATACCTTTTGCCTAATAGAGTTCCGATTTTGGCCCTCAATATCCCTCTACTCTTCTGTACTTTGAACCCTGGCTCTACAGCTTGCTAGCTGTAGTCCTTGGATGATTCAGTTGACCTCTCTGAGACTCAGTATTTTTCATTAAACGGGTATTATAACATCTATCTGGATTTTGTAGTCATCTGTAAATGTTAAATTAAAATGGTGTAACTAAAGCATTTAGTGCAGTGGTTGGCACTTAGTAAGAACTCAATAAAGCTTGGTGGTGACAAGTTGTTGCTAATGGAATGGTAGTAATACTCATAATTATTATTTGCCCTGTATCTGAGGTAGCCTCATGCCTAGGGTTTGTTTTGCTGAAGACAATACTTGAGTTAATATGGTTCTGGATCTTCCTCCATAAGACACATCTGCACTGTTAATTAATGTTCCCAAACAGCAGACCAGTCTCTATCAGCAATAAATCACACTAGTTCCTAAACTTTGGTGTTCCTAAAGCATGAGATACCACATGCTGATGTCACTGGAAACTGGTACAGGGTGTGAGAAATGAATATTTGGCCTTGGAAAAATATTTATTTTCCATCGTGAAATGTTACTTGGGTGTTGTCATATTTTCTATTATTTTTTTAAAAATTTTTTAACGTTTACTTATTTTTGAGAGAGAGAGACAGAACACAAGTTGGGGAGAGACAGAGAGAGAGACACACACACAGAATCCAAAGCAGGCTCCAGGCTCTGAGCTGTCAGCACAGAGCCTGACACGGGGCTCGAACTCACGAACTGTGAGATCATGACCTGAGGTGAAGCCAGACACTTAACTGACTGAGCCACCCAGGCGTCCCTCATATTTTCTATTATTAACATAAAACGTGTCCCAGTGTAAGTAATTCCTGGACCGATTCTGCACATTCCATAATTCCTTTTTGTCGTCGTCGTCTTTTTTTTTTCTCCTCTCAGGCACAGAAAACAAGTGTATAATGTGATCCACAGGCAGAACACAGATCATAACTATGCTTTCTTATAGACCCAATGCCCTGAGGCAGCCTTTGGAGATCAACACATCTGAACTCTAGTTTTGGTTACCTTGGGTAGGGGCAGGGAGCCAGAGAACGAGCGATCTTCTTTTTGAAAATTCCGACTGAGGTTCTCTATGTTGAGTTTCCCATTAGTTGTCCTTAGTGCCATCAAGATCTCTGACAGGCTCTTGCTCACTTCTGACTGTGGGCTGGCATCCTGACGAGCAGTACTGTTTGGAGGGGCAGGGGAAATGCTATGAAAAGATGATCTACCCAAAGCCGTTCTATGTTTTCATACCAGATCTCTCACCCCTGACTTACACTGTGGAACCAGAGAACCCACCCAGAAAGGTCTTCTAAATCTCAGTAACCTGGTCATGGCATCTGAGCGTGAAGATTTCCTACATTCATTCCAATCGATTCCATTCTCCTGACCACTAGAGTCTCTTCTCCATGAGGCACCAACCAATTCAACTAGAACATAAATCAAACTTTGTAACCTAATCTCTAACTCTTTTTTCCAGTTGAGAGAAAAAATTGGAAGTGACCACAGTAGTTTACTCTAGCTGCCTGATCTTACTTCTCTTAGGCCCAGATAATTATTGATGGGAAATCAAATTTCCCAACCGTTCATTGCCACAAGCAAAGCAAATCAGATCCTGCCAGATCCCTGTAACTGGGGAACCTATTTAGAAGGAAATCTTGAATCGAGTGAACTTCCTCTGTTATCCTTGACTTTGCAATTTGTATCTGGAAAACCCAGAAAAGTTTTGGTAATAATGATTTTGCAAATGTTTATAATTATTAAGATGGTTTATCTCACTGACTATTGTTACTTTAAATAATAGGTGAAAAACCACAGGGCGATAAAGTGTTACAGTCGTTTACTTATTTGATTTAACTAGTGAGATTTTTACTCATTTAGCATTCACATGATGTTCCTTCCGGATCCGTCTGAACTGTCTTCTCGGCAGTGGAGCTTTTCCTAATTTCCACCGTCTCAACGTCAAGTGCCACTTCCCTACAGGGACATTCTGTGACATCCCTCAATCTCCACTCCTATAAATCAGCCTCCTTTCAGTGGTATGCCAGTAAAGTTTAACAACCCGCTCTCCAAGATAAGGCCCCAATCTGTTAGCATTACTAATTTTTACGGTGCAAGTGCTCCCACCATGGCTGACTTCAAGCTACCAACCCGACGTCACTGAATGAGTATCTGGGAAGTGGTGCTCCCAATTGGCTCTCAGTGGTGCTCCAGCACCCTGTGCTTGATCAGCTCTTTTATAATTCCTTGTTCTTTTCCTTAATAAATCTCCCTCGTGTTGCATTCACATCTTTATTTCTTTGGTCATTGCCTCGTGTCTGGCTTCCCTATTAGACTGCTCCATCAGATGTGGATCAACTCTGTTTTGTTTCTTACTATTTCCTGGGGATCTTGTGCAGCACTTGGAATCGATTCTTTTTATATGCATGTATTTAACTTTTACTAAAGGTCATATTGCACCTTCTTTTGCTCTGTGACTCTTACTCGGGCTTTGGCCTAATAGCTAATATTTTCCAAAAGCTTGGTACAGGAAGGGGTGGCTGTTTGTCTTTGTTTTGGTCACGTAGTTTCTTCACCCTCCTTCCTTTGTTCAGAGAGTTCTCTAGCTCAGGAGTCTGCCTCTCACTCCAGCCGAGGAAAATGCTAGCTATTTGGTTTACTAGTCTCTCTTTGCTGATAGAGCACATGACCCAGGCCTTGCCAATCAGATGTATCTGTCCCAGATTTGAATCGCAAATTTTCCTTCCTCGTTCCTTTTCTTGCAATGCCATTTCCTGGGGGTAGGAATTCATGAGGCTTTGGCCCCTGACTCTGAACACCAATTGCTAAATGGGCAGGAGTTGTATGGAACCCATTTGTTTCAGCTGGTGGGGTTTCTTAGGAAACCTGCTGCAAGAGTGTGTTTCATCTGGTCCAACTTAGGTAAGGAGAGCCATTGCCACTGTTGTTGCCACAGGTGATGCTGGAGGCTTTTTAAACATCACAGAGCTGCCCCATTAAAGGCTCTCCCTGACAGAATGAGGGAGAGCCTTTTCCTGAGCAGCACATTGATTAACAAAGAGCCTGGATGCATTACGGGCCATCAGTTCTGCACTTCCACAAACATGCTGTCTGGTTTGTGTAAAGCAGCACCTTCTCTGATGAGTTCAAAATGATCTCTCTGTGCACCTCTTTTACAGAGTAGATATCCAGATGTCCCTGCAAGTGGATAATTAGGGTGCCAATTACATTAAAAAAATTACTCGTTGAGCATCTCCCACGTGCCAGGAACTATGCTCGACACGGAGTTGGCTAGGGCACACGCTATTATCACTAACCTCAAATGTCAAGTACATAGTTACAAGTACCACAACTGTTAGGCAAGGAAAGGACTGTGGGGCCATACCACAAAGAGATACAACCTGGTCCAGGGCTCAGGAAAGCCTTCCTGTCCAGGACCCATAGTACCCATACCTGCCAATGGGTAACCATGTGTTTTAGTGCATAGCTCACCGCCTCTCTGGGCCCAAATCTCATGGTCTGTGTTTTATGAAGTGTGGTTGCTGATTATTAAAAATTTCTGTGGCTACAGGCGCCTGCGTGGCTCAGTGGGTTAAGTGTCTGACTCTTGATTTCTGCTCAGATTATGATCTCACGGTTTGTGAATTAGAGCCCTGCATTGGGTTCTTCACTGACAGTGCAGAGTCTGCTTGGGACTCTCTCTCTTTCTCTCTCTCTCTCATTCTCTCTCTCCCCTTCTCCCACTCTCTCTCTCTCTCTCTCTCACAAAAATAAACCTACTTAAAAAAAATTCTGGGGGCTTTATGGCTCTCCATAGCACAGTTGCTCCCAGATATTTGACTCATAGACCCACATGGCAGTGTCACTTTCTTTGCAACTTGAGCCCTTGAGGGAAAGAATGGGCCTTGCCAACCTCTGAACTCACTGTGCACAGCTAGGTGTGCCTGGCAAGCATCTGGTATTCAACGAATGCCAAAAGGGCATGAAAATGGCGCACTGTAGAAAGGAATCAAGTCTAACATTTGGCCCAAGGACATTTTTACAGGAAACTCTAGTTCCCTAGAGTGAAGTGATAAATTCCAATATCATGGCTCTTAATCACTGTGTCTCATTATTTGTAATGGAAAGAGTATCTTCTGGTAGGATAGTTTAAAAAAAAAGTAAAAACACTCTTCTATAGCATTTACTATGTATCGGATACTGTTTTTGAGAACTTTGCCTTGATTGACTTACCATTATAAATCTATGAAGTGAAGGGAAATCTCTTATGGTTTCTATTTCACACTTGGAGAATGGAAGCACAGAGAGGGTAGCTGACTGTCCTCAGGTTACATAGCCATTAAATGGCAGAAACAGGAATTGAGCCCAGGCTTTAGGTAATGGAGGCTATGTTCCTAACTACTGCACTTTGTCAACTTTCTTGGAGAACACAGAGACTCTCATGCTTTATTGTGCCTCATCTCTAATGATATTCTTCACATCCTGTTTTTACTTTGTGTCATCTCTTTCCTTTGAGATTATATGAGGGGATTATTGATTCTTGTACCTGAAACCTTTCTTTGCTAGTGCCCGTAAACCAGGAGTTCACTCATGAAGCGTGTTTCTGGAATCATACCTTAGAGACTGGAGCTCTGTGCCAGTATACAGTCATTCCTTACTTCATAATGAGGGTTTTCCTTTTCACATGGCAACCTCATAAAAAAAGACACATGCTTGATCTCAAGAAACTATGTAATTGTTGCAAATAACTTTCTGTGCTGGCTTTTGTACCAGAGAGAGGAAATGATCAGCATAAGCCCAGTGTTGGTGAAGGGCATGGTGATTCTACCTTGGGTGAGCTTTTCAGGTGAATGGCCTCTGATGTCACTGCCAGCTCTAGAAATCTAGGAACACTATGCCCAAGAAAAGAAGGAAAGTACCCTTGGCCATGATCGTGATAACTCTGACTCTTGTTCCAGTTGCTGCCCACAACTCTTTGGCTTTGCTGGGGGTCATCTGAAGCTGCAGCTTTTAAAAACCAGAAGAGTTTTCCATAGCTCACCTGAAAATCCAATATGAAAAAGAATGCTGTCATTTAATGTACATATAAGGGAAATAAATGCCCATAAGGGAAATGCCTATTGAGGTAGAGGGTATTTGGAATTTTTTTTACCATTAAAAGTTTCTAAAACAGCCTTAAAAATATAGTATAATAATTATTAGTGCTTTTGAAAAGCAAATATTCCTACTATCCCCCCTTCCTGATTGCCTTGTGGTTGGGTAGGGCTATGGGAACAATTCTGGCCGATGAGTTGTGAGCAGAAGTGACATGTGCTCCTTCTGGTTGAGGATTAAACTGCTCACACGAGCCCCTCCATAGCTCTCTTTTTATCCCCCTCTGCCAGCACGTCCAAAAATACTCCAGAGTTGCTACCTCATCCATGTGGGTTTGGGAGCTAAGATAATGGCAAAACTGTGCCTTACCTATTAGGGAAGTGTAAGTGAGAAGTAAACTTTTGTTGTTTTGAGCCACTGAAATTTTGGGGCTGTTTGTTACTACAGCATAACCTAGCCTCTAGCTGCTCTCTCACATCTCATATATTTATTATATATATAGCATTTGCTTGTATTTAGATATATCTAGCAGATATGTTCGGATTATTTGAGGACAAGGTCTTATTAAGCTAAGTGAAAAATCTCAAGACCACCCCCCCCCCCCAGTCCTTTTTTTCTTTTTAAACATGGGAAAGGACTGAAAGAATGTTGTCCATTTCCATTGCTGGTCTGGATGACATCCTACGGACTCTGGTGGACATACAACTCCAGGGCAGTTGGGGGATAACCGTGGGGGAGGGAAGCTATATAAGGTTCTGACATAAAATCAATCTCAGGCCAGAGAATTTGATTGAATTGAAGATTCACAGTGGCTGTACTAAGTTGACACTGTATTGCTAAATACTTCTCATCAATATACAACTAATTATAGTTGGTTAGTTGGTTAGAAATGGGCAGGAGAGAGAACTAACATTTGTTTGAATACCTACTAAACGCTAAGCATGCGACCAGGTAATTTGCACTTATTATATTACTAAATTCCCAGATTACCCCTATGAGGTTTGTTTTAGCCTGGTTTTCTACACATGCTCACTCATGATTTACCCATTGCTATTGCTTTTTTCTATTGTAGGATATATTCCTCTAGCACCCTGGTTACACTTGGACTATGCTTTGTATCTACCCATAAATGTGAGCTTGGGAAGTGCAGTGTTCAGAGCAAGAATGCTGGACTTGTCACTGGGGAGCCTTAATCTCTGCTTTGGGTCCACCATTAATTCTCTGAGTACACTAAGCAATTTCCTTTCCCCACTCTGGATCTCAGCTTCCCAATTAGTCAAATGGTGGTGAATTGTATTTCAAATATACCTCCCACCTCTAACTCTTTAGGGAACTCTCTACAATGATACATCCTAGTCAAATTCTCCATTCTCATCTCAGAGCCTACAGACTGACCAACATGTAAGTTGACTCAAGTGAGCCCATTTTCCTGAATCTGTAACCCAATAGTGCTAAGGGCAGATAATGAAAGTCAGGAACAGCAGTCTTTTAAAAAGAAATTAAATAGAGCTAAGAGACTTAATCCATTTTCTATTCTGGTTTCTTCTGACTAGAAATTTCCACATATGAATACAAATAAGCTTTGTGTCTTAGGAATCAATAGTAAAGGTTATTTTTAAGAAAAAAAAAGAGAAACTAAAATTTTAATTCTACTACTCTGGTGCGTACAAGTAAAATAAACAAAAGGAACCCATGCTTAGAATAGCAACATGGCTGTACCATTTCTGGAGAGCCCCTCTTAGAAAATCTCTGGCAAAGGATCTTGACTATTGGTAACTGTAGAGGGACTTCCTGTCTTAAGAAAAGGTGGCTTAGCTGAGACTGGAGAAGAAATCCTGAAGAGATAGGATCCAGGATCCTCAGCTCTTTCTGAAGCTTTTTTAGTAAGCCAGAACTCAAAGGGCGCGAGCTGAGTTCTCTTCTGACCAGGGCAAGAAGAAAAGCGTCTTCTCTTGTTGTTCCACTTGGCCTCTGGCCAAAATCCTGACACAAGAGCAACAGCAACAATCAATTAACACAGCTCTAAAATGAGAAGTGATGGCCAATGTAAAGAAGCAGAAGCCTAGTGGGGCTGATATCAGAGCACCCACTTTCAGGCCTCATCTAGAACAGTGCAAGCTGGTAACAGCTGGAGGTAGGTATTCATTCTGGGCATATTTATTAGTTTGCAATACCTCGGGACTGTTGCCTTCCGAAGAAGAAAAGAAGAAAATCATTTTAGAGTGCATACTCTGTGAGAAGGCTACTGAAGGTATATCATCCGTCTTCTACAAAATAACTTTTTAAATTATAAGAGAATTTAGAATGCCAAGTTTTAGAGACCCATTGTCTCCAGAGGAAGAAGGTGGAAGAAAGATGAGAAGTTCAGTTGAGACAATCAAGGTTTGCCTGTAAGCTCACCAAGGAGCTTCTTGGAAGCTTCATCATATGGCCTCTAGCATCCCTCTCAGACTGTCTCATTATCTGCTGCACATCAAAGTCTACAGGCAACAAATAATACCCTTCATCCACAATAGAAAACAAGGCAAGTCTTAGTATACGTACTTTAGGTTGGTCAGAGCTGTCCCTTGCCATCTGTTCCAAAGACCAGTCTCTGAGGTTTCTCCTGGGGAGGCCATGGATATAGGATAGGGACTGGTCTCCAGTTGGTACTGAGATACAATGGGCATTTGCCTGGATGGGAATCTTAAAGAAACAAAGACAAATGGTAGTAAGGATCAGAAGGAGAGAGGAAAAGAGAAAGAAGAAAGAAGGGAGAATATGAACGAGGAAACAATCTCTTAAAACACATTCCCAGTTCTAAGTGACTTCAGTCCATAGAGTGACTGAATCAATGAGTCCCCAAAGAATGCTTGTCTCAACATCAATCTCAGCATTATGCAATTCATACATTTGACAAATATATTAACAGTAAAACAGTGCCGTTTCATTTGTGCAAGAAAGAAGGTATCTGCGACAAAGGAAAAATAGGTATATCATAAGGCATTTATAGGCAAATATAGGGTTCTTATTAGAGATAAAGGTATCCTTAGGCTGTGTGGGTGTGTGTGTGTGTGTGTGTGTGTGTGTGTGTGTGTGTGTGTGTGTATTAAGCTCCACACCCAACGTGGGGCTTGAACTTACAACCCTGAGATTAAGAGTCCCATGCTCTATGACGGAGCCAGCCAGCCACTCCTTTAGACTGTGTTAATTAACAGATTGAGGAAGAACAGCAAAGGCAATTGTGAGTTTTGTCAGGAATGGAACAGAAGAGATTCAAAAGCCCAGAATATTATATCCCAAAAGCAACGTTCATAAAGTTTACAATAGAATAAATGATGGAACAAAGGTGAGTGATGAAGTACCATTCGCTCTTGCCATGGTGTAGGTGTATTACTCATGTTTTTTTATTGTCTATATTTTATGACGTTTTGACATCTCAGGTAGCCTTGCTGGCTGAAAGAGACTGCCCTTCCCAGGGTTCATGAATTTCTCACGAAGCAAATATTTCCCCTGCCCCAAACCAACCCAGTCCAGATACTGGATAACTAGGGACCACCCCTATGCTCAAAATCTGCTGGAATTATTCAAGCTAGCCAGTCCTAAGCTGTTTACCCTACGCTGCGTTGCCTTTCCTGTGGAAACCTGTATAAAGACTGTAGCCTGTGCTGTCCCCTCACTTCTGCCTCCTGACAGAGCTTGGTCCTTCCTCATGTGTTCCTATGATATGTGGCATGCCGCCTTTGTGTGGGAAATGTAAGAAACTATTCTCTGAAAGGCAGTTGTCATTATATCTGTTACCGTGTCATACCAGATAAAAATAAAATCTTGGGAATAAATTGAGACACATGATTATTTTTGATGTCAGGTAATTGAAAGGAGACATTATCAGAAGGATTCACTGAAAGCTGAATGTCTGTACTCAGTTGATAGTCATGTTGAATAACCAGTCAGTATGGATAGCAACCTGTAGGTGCTTTATAGTCGTGAAGCATTTTAAAGAGGCTCTTTAAAGTGGGAAGAGTGAGCAGGAGTGGTAGAGAGTTCTAGAATAGGCATAAAAAATAATGACATTGTGGAGCCTAGGTTGCTCAGACAGTTAAGCATCAGACTCTTGTTTTCAGCTCAGGTTATGTTCTCATGGTTTGTGAGATTGAGCCCCGTATTGGGCTCTGTGCTGACAGCATCGTGCCTGCTTGGGATTCTCTCTCCCCCCCACTCTCTGCCCCTCCCTTGCTGGCATGTATGCATGAGCATTTTCTCTCTCTCTCTCTCAAAATAAATAAATAAAGGTAAAAAAAAAAAGGAATTGTTCAAAATTTACCCCCTAGTAAATTGTGCAGATAAGATTTGAACCCTACATTTCCCCCACTACCCCAGGAGGAGAGAGATTCCACATTCAGTCCACAGAGCAGTTTCATCCTATAAAATGTTTGGTTAGGTATTTCAGGTGTTTCCTAGAACTTTTTCTTTTTCTTTCTTTAATTTTTTAAAAACATTTATTCATTTTTGAGAGACAGAGCGTGAGTGGGGGAGAGGCAGAGAGAGGGAGACAGGATCCAAAGCAGGCTCCAGGCTCTGAGTTGTCAGCACAGAGCTCGATGAGGGGCTCAAATTCACAGACCACAAGATCATGACCTGAGCTGAAGTTGGATGCTTACACAACTGAGCCACCCAGGAGTCCCTAGAACATTTTCTTAGAACAGTATGTTTCTTTGGAAATTATTTGTAATATAAAACATTTCTATTTTCAGCCACATACAAATATTTTTCTGCCTCTGAGCATTGATATACTTCTATATTGCAGGATTCTTTAAAAAAAATTTTTTTAATGTTTATTTATTTTTTAAAGAGAGAGAATGAGCAAGTGAGCAGGGGAGGGGCAGAGAGAACAGGAGACACGGGATCTGAAGCAGACTCCAAGCTCTGAGCTGTCAGCACAGAGCCCAAGGCTGGGCTTGAACTCATGAACCATGAGATCATGACCTGAACCAAAGGCAGATACTTAACTGACTGTGCCACCCAGGTGCCCCTATACTGTAGGGTTCTGAAGGAGCATTTATCAATACTTCACCATTCCAATGGAGTCAAGGTGTCCCTTTCCTCATTTAAACATCACAGTTTATTGAGTGCCTTTATCTTCACTACAGATACAGGTGAACAAGGCAGGTATGCTTCTTGCCATCACAGATCTTTTAGCCTAGATGTCCACAGACTAAATTTTATAGCCTCTCCTATGGAAAGAGGAAATTATATTCTACTCCCAGGACTGCTGTGAGGAATGAGTATTATAATGCATTGTAAACAATTTGTAAATTCTAAACCTTGATTTGTTATTTGCTGTGTGTCTCAATAGAGTGAGAGCTCTGTGTGGGCCAGAACAGTCTGGTAGCCCGCTGACTCCCAGCATTTAAGAACAGTGCCAAATTTGAAGAACAAATAGAGAAACACAGTGTGAGAAAGGTGACGATGGCCTGTTCAGGCCCTGTGGCGTGTGCCTGGCTTCAGACTTCTCCCTTTGCTGACATCAATCACCCGGGGGCTGTTGTTTTTCCAAACATTGTATCCACAAAGTGTCAAAGAAGATAACAAGGAAGATGTTGATGAAGAATTACCATGTTTCTGACTTCAAGGGTTGCCAGAGTATCTGTAAAATCTCCAGTTCTACAGGTTTCTCTCATTTGTTTTACTTTGAATCACAAAATAGTGCTTGTGGCTAACACACAGTGGATTTGGGGCATAACACCAGTATTGTGACATTTACCTAGAAGAATTGTTACAAATGAAGCACAGAAGTTTAACACAGATTTAGGGGCGCCTGGGTGGCTCCGTCAGTTGATCGTCTGACTCTTGAGTTTGGCTCAGGTCATGATCTAATGACCATGAGACTGAATCCCATTTTGGGATTCTTTCTCCCTCTCGCTCTGCTGCTACCCCACTCATTCTCTCCCTCTCTCTCTCTCTGTCTCTCACTCTCTCTCAAAATAAATAAACTTAAAAACATTAACACAGATTTAGTAATTCTTCTTGGGGTCTGGGGAGTGTAAACAAGACTTTTAAAAAATATTGATTATTAAAAAAACTATTTTAAAGTGGTTATATTGTGATGGGGAGCCTGGGTGCCTCAGTTGGTTGAACGTCTTTGACTTCAGCTCAGGTCATGACCTCTCGCTGTTCCAGAGTTTGAAACCAGCATAGGGCTCTGTGCTGACAGCTCAGAGCCTGGAGCCTGTTTCAGATTCTGTGTCTTCCTCTCTCTCTCCACCTCTCCCCTGCTTGTGCTCTGTCTCTCTCTCTGTCTCTAAAATAAATAAACATTAAAAAATTAAAAATAAATAAAGTGGTTATATTGTGGAATCCATGAACACCCTCCTCCAAGACAAGTGAACACAACAAATTGTCTTCATATTGTGCAATGCATAGCTGGGGCTTGAGAGGAAATCTGCAGAGACAGCATCTAATGCAGATTTGAAAAGTTCTGTTTCTTCAACATTTGAGACCAAGGTGTTGATGTGTTCTAGAAAGCTGTTAAATGGCTCAAAAAGAGATGCTAGTGATAATAAATACAATCATGAGAAAGATGGATATAAAAAGCTTGACAGGATTTCTTAAGAAATATAGAATTGAAAAAAAAGTATTTCCAAATTAATAAATTTAACATGTGATTTTTATACCTGAAGTCAATACAATAAGTATTAGCATTAATCATTTGAGTATTTTATTTATATTTACAAATATAAACATATATATTTATAAATATAAACATTTATATTTTCTTTACATTTTAACTTGCAATTATAGAACACTTCAAACACAGGCACATGTGGTAAGGATAGTATAATAGAATTCCATATACTCGTCACCAGGCTGTAATTATCAACTGAAATGCTTGTTTTATTTATACCCACATCACCTGCCACCAGAAATGAAGTAAATAAACCACAGATGGGCTATTATTTCATCAACATTTTTTTTTTAGCATGTATCTATAAAGCAGTGGTTTTCAAAGTGTGGTCCCTGGGCCAGAAACCTCAGCATCACCTAGAAACATGTTAGGAATGTGAATTCTTGAGACCTACCCCAGACCCACTGAATGAGAATTTCAGGGCTTGGGGTCCAGATATATGTGTTTTAGAAAGCCCTCCAGTACTTATAACACATGCCAAAGTTTGGCAACTTCTGCCTTAAGAGTAACAAATTTTTGAAAATATAACTACAATCCCATTATAATACTTTTAAAAGCAGTAATTTCTCAACATCTTCAAATATCCAGTCAGTTGTTGAAAATCCTCCAGTTATCTGATACATCGTATTTTTCAGTTTGTTAATTCAAAACAGGAACCAGATAAGATCCGTATATTGTAATAGGTTTAAATCTTTTACATCTTTTTAAATTTCTAGTTCTTCCTATTCCCTTCACTGCCCCACCCCCGCCTTTTTTTTCCTGCCGTTTTTTTTTTTTCCCCTTGTAATTGATGTGCTGAAGAAGCCGTGTTGTGTGCCCTATAAAGTTTTCCGCAGTCTGGATTTGGTTGCTTGTATTTCTGTGCAAGGTTTAACCAACCTTCCCATCTCTATCTTGTAAAATAGTTAGAACCAGGGTCTTGATCTTATTCAAGTTCAGTTGTTTCAGCAAGATCCTTTCACAGGTGATACATTGTCCCATGCAAACAAATGCGGTCAGATTCTTTCTTTTTATAGGTACTGATAAGCTCATTGCTTTACTCCATTTCTTTTCCATTAGGGTTTCATAAATGGTAATATTCTTATCCTATTATTAGCTCTCATTTATTAATAGGAATGCTTCTTTACAGAGAAACTGTCTTCATTAACTATTATCTAAAATACAGTTTGTGTACCTGGGTGGCTCAGACCTCTGCACACTGACAGTGTGGAGCCTGTTAGGGGTTTGCTCGCTCCCTCTCTCTGCCCCTACCCTGCTTGCTCTCTCTGTCTCTCTCAAAATAAACTTAAAAAAATACAGTTTGTATAGAAAAGGCAAACAATAAATGCTTCTATTATTTACCAATTTAAAAAATAGTCTCCCTAGCGTTCTCCCAGGTGACCAATGAGGTTTTTTTTTTTTTTTAATCACTATAAGGTTATAGATTTAAGCATATACAATGCATTTAAATCCATTAAAATTACTTTTATTGATAGCCAAAAGATCCCACTTTTGACTACTGGGAGCCTTTAATATTTTATTATTATTATTATTATTATTATTTTAGTGAGAGCCATTTTAAGTTAGATTCCAAGCCTTTTTTTTAACAAGTCTCGGAAAGTGTTTGGTATCTCCATTGCTTCTGGTGTAAGTAGACATTCCAGGCTCAAAGCTGGGATCATTGTCAGATCCAGTGTGAAGATTTTGCCCATTTTTTCTTCCAAGAGTTTTATAGTTTTGGATCTTATACTTAAGCCATGGATCCATTTTGAGTTAATTTTTATATATGGTGTTAGGTGAAGGTCCAGCTACATATTTTTGCATGTGGACATTCCAGTTTTCCTAGTGCCATTTCTTGAAAAGACCATCTTTTCCCCATTGAATCATCTTGGAACCCTTGTTAAAAAAATCATTTGACCATATATGTGAGGGTTTATTTTGGACACCCTATTCTAATCCATTCTAATGTCTGTCTTTATGCCAGTACAATAGTGTTTTGATTACCATACGCTTGTATACCTTCTTTCTCAGGATTGCTTTGGACGTCAGGGTCCCTTGAGATTCAATATGAATTTTAGGTTGGATTTTTCTATTTCTTCAAAAAAATGTCAGTGGGATTTTGATAGCGATTCACAATGTTAACTTTTTTTCTATACAAGAACAGCATACCTTTTCATTGTTCAAATCTACTCTTGTGTCTTTTAGGAGAGTTTTTTTATTTTTTCTCATAAAGGTTTGGACATTTCTTGTTAAGTTTGACTAGGCATTTGGTTTATTTACTTATTTAATTAATATAGGTATGCTTTTATTTGCAATTATAAATGCTGCCTTCCATTTTGTGTCCTAACTAGCTTTTGTTTATAATATATGAAGGCTACTGTTTTGTCAAATTTTCTTAGTGTTTTAGTAGTTTCTTCATTAGCGGTTTTCAAATTTTATGTGTGTAACTGTATCATTTGACAATAGTTCTTCCTCTTTCCAATTATTCTGTCTGTAATTGCTTTCTTTTTAAAAATTACATTGGCCAATACCTCCAATTTTATATTAAAAACCAATGGAAATAATAGATATGCTTGATTTCTTTCAGACTCTAAGGTGAAAGCCTCTAGTGTTTGTCTAGTAAACAAATGTTGGATGTTGGCTTTGGGTAATATATAGAGAGAGGCATTTTGGAAACAAAAGTGAATAAGAAAATTTTTATTCTCAGGGAATTTATAGACTCATGGAAGGAGACAAGGAAGCCTATGTTTTTATTTATATATAAAAAAGTATTCATTTACTTATAAGGTTTATTTGCAAGAAATCTTACCATAAATGATGTGTTTATGAGAGGCATTACAGCGTAGTACATGCATTTTTCTCAATGTTGCCCTTGAGGGGGCAAAAATTCATTCTTTGGGGGCAAAAAATTCTAAAATATGATAATGGTTTCTAGCACTCAAAAGCTCAACTCTACTCAACAAAATAGTATTTTTTGGCATTTAATCCCATTCTCTTTAGGGAGAGTTTTGATTTTTCTCCTGAGGAGTGGGGTCCAATAATCAAAGAGAGATTTAGACAGGCATAGTGGATCCAGACTACTTGGGTTCACATCCTAGATCCACCAATACTCAACTGGTTGTATGAGCTTTGGCAAATTACTTCATGTCACTCACTGTGTCTCAGTTTTCTCACCTATAAAATAGAGATGTGAGCACCTACTTCATACCATTGTTTTCTATTTTTTTAATTATTCTTTTTTAGTGTAACTGACACACAAGTTTACATTAGAGGAAACAAACCATTTTAATAGTATAGCAACATCTGCCAGAGGGGTATGCACAGACTGATTTATAAGTACCTTACAAAAGGCATTTACCACAATCTTGGTGATCAGACAGTGATGCTTCTTAGTAGAGTTGATATCTCAGTAAGTTGAGACCCTAGTGTAACTAGAGGTTACATGAAGAGAATTTCATATAAAAGGAATAGCATGGACAAGGCATAGAAGACAAAATGGAACAGAACTCTATCTGGGAAATAGAGATTGTTTAGGGAAAGGTGGGCATGTGAGAGAAGTAGAGACAACAGAAGTGAGTTGGAGTGGTCATCAAGGACTTTGCATTTTATACTAGGGCAAAGGGGATTAAACAATGGTTTTAAGTCTTTTAAGTAGTGGCCACACTTGAGTGCTTCTGAAGTTCTTCCTAAAAGAGGCAAAATATATACCCTTACCCCAGTTGTGTTGTGCTTTGCCATGTGGTTTACCTTGGCCAATGGGGCAGATGTTCGTGGATAATGATGTGGAAGTATTGGGGTTCAGAGTCAACAGCCAAGAAAGAATGCTCCAGACATCTTTGGTGCAAAAAGGTGGTTTTATTAAAGCACAGGGACAAGACCCATGGGCAGAAGAGCTGCATTGGGGTTGTAATGGGTGACTGATTATATACTTTCAAGTTGGGAGGGGGTTAGGGATAGCATAAGTCTCCAAGGAATTTTGGAAGCAAGGTTTCTAGGACCTTGAAAGGGCTAGCTATTGTTAGGATAAGGTCATTTGTTACTGTCTAATAAAACCTTAATCATAACTATGTGGAATAAAGGCAAAAAGGAAATGTAGATAATATCAAATTTCCTTAGAACCTGCAGCCCATTGACAAATACTTGAGGCTGGCAGAGTAGAACATTCCTCCAGGAATTCCCAACTGTTTTAATATTGATACTTTCCTTGAGGGAAAAATAGCTTTAGCTTGACAATAGTTAGGCCTCCAGTATCCCATGAGTCTTCTCTAGCATATTAAAATGCTTTTGTAGGGGCACCTGGGTGGCTCTGTCAGTTAAGCTTCCAACTTCGGCTCATGATCTCACAGTTTGTGAGTTCGAGCCCTACGCTGGGCTCTGTGCTGACAGCTCAGAGCCTGGAGCCTGCTTCGGCTCTGCCCCACCTCACTTGTGCTCTGTCTCTCTCTGTCTCTCAAAAATAAATAAATGTAAAAAAATTTTTTTTTAAATGCTTTTGGAAACTTCCCCCGGTCTTTACCTCCCCCAGCTCCCAAGTAAACAATCAACTATTCCTCACAATCCCAGGGCAGCTCTTTCTGCCCATGTGTCCTATCCCTGTGCTTTAAGAAAACCACCTTTTTTGCACCAAAGACATCCTAAGAATTTTTTTCTTGGGTTGGCTCCAGAACCCCAACATTTGCACATCAATAAGATCCTTCAGATGTATATCAGTGAGCTTTATGCTTAGAGGATGATTGCAAACATATATTTGGAGGTAGAGATAAAGGGAGTTTCCAAAGGAATTTTTTTTTTATGTTAAAGGAAACCTACAGAATCCTGGAGGTCAGGATAATGTTAAGCTAAGATCACTTTTTGCCCTCAGCAAAGAGTCAACATTGAGGCAGTTGAGTTCCCAGAGGAATGTCACTCTGCCTGTCTCACAGACTTGTCAATGGGCTAAGTTGCAAGGAAATTTAATTTTTTCTTCTGCCTTTGTTTCCCACATCAGATATGACACAAGCAAAGACTTAATACGTACTTGTGGTAGAGTCTGCTGTCTTGAAACATTTCCATTACTATAAGAAGAACTTGCCTTGATGAGCCTACTGGGTTCAGAACAGTAAGAAAAACCCAGAGCAGACCTGAACTAAATCTATCATTTGCAGCCAAGCCTAGAAAAGTCTAAATAAAGGAAGCAAAAGCTATCTTAGCTCACATCTGCAGATGTGAGCATAAATGATTCTTGGTATAAACCACTGAGTATTGGGGTGATTTGTTACACAGCAGTATTATTATAGTAGCTGGCCAATACAGAGAGAGAAGCATAGAAAAGGACAGCCAGTTTGGAGATAATTAAAATCAACTTGCTGAGGTACAATGGTGGTCTGACTAGGATGATGGCAGAGGAAGCAGAAATAAGAAGGCATTTTTGAGAGACATAAAGGGTTAGGATTTAAAGGGCTCAGTGATACTAGATTCAGGGAGAGAGAGAAGGAAAGCATGCCTAGGTTTCTTGCTGATATAACCGGCAAAGATGGGAGTCTACTCTGTGAGACACAGACCACAGAAAAAGAGCAGGATCAAAGGTTCTGTGTTGAACATGATGAATCTACCAATGCACGGCCAAGTGGAAATGTCCTTGACCTCTGTCTCTTCATCTACAAAATGAGGATAACATCATGTGCCTCCACCTACCTCTCAGGGTACTGTGGAGAACAAGTAAGATAAAACACACAAAAGCACTTTGAAAAGAACACATTACCGATCAACTATGATAATTATTAAAATTAAAGCACTCACACTTTTCATTTTCATGCTGCCAGATGCAAAAAACACGCTCTAATTTTATTTTTGAAACCGTGCTACTGAGTTTGTAGCTAGTCACACATTCTTTTTTATTTTCTGAGAGAAGGCAGAGCTGATGCTTCTGAGAAATAATACAAACAGTATTTGTATTTTCAAAGACACATAAGGAACAGAATTTGGAGAAAAAGGATTCTAAGGCTACTGTTAAGAAGAGCCAGGCTCTTGACTTGTAAAGCCTCAAAGTAATCACTAAAGCTCTCTGGGCCCCTCATTCTTCATTTCGGAAGTGGAGATTTGTACTTGCTGATTTCTAAGATATCTTACTGTTCTCAGATACATGAAACGATGAGCTCTCATAGCATTTTCAGCTTTACTTACCTCCTACTAACTAATGATACTCTTCAAACTTGATCTGTAATTTAGAAAAGAGTTTCACACTTGCCTGTCCTCACCCACGTTAGCTCAGTCTTTATCAGCAACTTTTCTTTTGGAGCAAATTCAGGCAGTCCAGATTGCCTGTTACATCCCAGGCAGGAAAGCTTATTTTCATCTATGTGTGAGAGAGAAGGATCTAGAAGGAGTTCTGATTGGTTTACTTCTTTCACTGCAGCAGAATTCCATTTACCACTTAGTCAAGGTGGTAATGAGGGTCTCTTTACCAGGCAACTGTGGCTGCCATCTGGCAGGCCAGCATCATAGACTCGGCAGACAGAACCAATTAGTCAGAACCCACACCTCCCAGGACGCCTTGCTGTATTTGGTGGCTGGGTGTTAGCCCTGCTGAGTCTCCCACAAGAAACCTCATTGAGTTCTGGGAGGGGAGGAGCAAATCATCCCCCTCTAGCACTACAGAGCTAGCAAAGAATCCGTATCTTGGAAGTCCAATAACAGCTTATTCAGTGAACATTCTGGCCATGATAATGGCTGCTGCGGAAACTGTTCCATGAATGGGCTGCTTGATGTGGTAGAGGGAGTGTCAAGAAACCCATTTCCATTTATAAGAGAAAAACTAGAAATGACTTAAATGCCCATCAGTAAGGGATTAGTTAAATGAGCCATATTATATCCATACAAAGGAATGAATACAGTTGGTGGTGATTAGGAACCTAGGACTTGAGCTTCAATTTTGGCTCTGTCCCTTCTCAGCTTCAGGACCTGGGCAAAGCACTTGACTTCCTTGTTTTTCAGTTCCTTCCTGTACAGGCTGAAGAGAATAAGAGTTCCTACCTCATTGGGTGCTTGGGAGTACTAAGTTAGTTAATACATGTACAGAACTTAGAATGGTGCCCGGCACATAATAAATGATATTTAAGTGCTTGTTCTGAGTATGATTCTCATAGAACCATTCAAGATGATGCTTAGGAAGAATTTTTTAAAGCCAGGGTGAAAATTCTTAATATGAAATGAATTGAGCAGGATCACAAGGAGTAAATACATAATGATTCTCATTCTATATCTATGCACAGAGAAAAAAAGAAAGAAATATGTTATTATTTTTCTTTGGTTGAGTTTTCTTCTTATATTCTCCATCTGCCAAAATTGTACATGAGTATGCAGTACTTTATAATTAGAAAGATGATTTGAAAAAAAGAGAGAGAAGAAAACCTGGATAAACATCTTCTCTCTACACTTATGAGCCTCTTCAACTTTTCTGAGCCTCAGTTTTGTTTTCCTTCCCTTTTTGAAGTAGGCTTCATGCCCAGCATGGAGCCCAACACAAGGCTTCAACTCATGACCCTGAGATCATGGCGGGAACTTAGATCAAGAGTCAGATGCTTAACTGACTGAACCACTCAGGTGCCCCTCTGAGCCTTAGTTTTATCATCTATACCATAGTGATAGAGAAAACACTGGTACCTACCTCAAGGGGTTAATTCCAAACAGCAAGTGATATAATTTATCTGAAAGCAACCAGTCAATAATAAAGTGTTTTATGACATGATATTATTACCAAGGTTATCCTTGGGGAGTAACAATAAATACATTAATGCAAGAGTCAAAATTATGTAAAAACTCAGAGGTCTTTAGAAGTTCACAATAGGTCACTTCACCTTTGCAGATGCACTATATCCTGCTGCAACCAGGCCCTGAATTCAAGGACTACTTATAAGACAGCCGAAAGAACACATTAACTGGGGATTAGGAGGCACCATTTCCAGCATAGGTTGTGCCACTGCCATTCTGGGCAAGTCACTGTTCTTTTGGGACCTGTGTTCAACTAGACCTTGCAGAGTATGGTCTGAGGTCCACTGGTGGGCCATTAACCACTCTAAATTATAAGCTTTGCAGAGTTCTTAGGAGGAAAAGATCACAAATCTATAGGCTTTTATTTTCTCAGATGACTAAAGACTAGCTAGGATCTAAGTGATTTAGTAAGGGCTATTAAAATTATAAACTAAAAATAGTTATGTTAGAGTTTACTGCAGACTCGAATTCAGTATTCTACTGAAATATTTGGCTGTCACTTAATGCTTGGCGTCACTGCAAAACTCCGACTCTATGTATCCGTCTAAATGCAATTTCAGCAATTTTTGGAAGTGGTACTTTGTTACCAATGAATCATTAGTTTTGTCTTGATTTGGATCCAGTTTCCAATTGCTGCTATTCTTGCTTTTTAATTACAAATTACTAATCATATGGATTCATCATTATCAAGTTAGTGTGTTGTGAATTGTTTGGTTGATTCTTAACAGAGTGCAGAGATATATATTTCTATCAGGATGGTTTTGGCTGATAATTTTTCGATATGCAGTTCTGGTTGCATTGGATTTTGAAAATAAATGAACTCTTCTTGTAATGTTAGACAGACCTTTCCCCTTGAGCATATCCCAGGGTTGCATGTACATTTACATGTATCACTATATGATCATCACTGATTTAGCTGCAGGTGGAGTAGGTTGGCCAATTCACTTGGTGGTCAACCAGAATGCAATATACAAAATGATCTCAAATTTATTTTCTGATTTAAAAAATGAATTCCAAGTCCCTCTTATGCAAAATATATTAATTACCATTAGTACAAGGGTGTGTGGTATGAACCTAATTTGAATTTTCCTAGTCAATTACCAAAAGAAGCTTGGGTTTTTGTCACTCACTTTGCCATCCAGAAATCTGCTTGTGAGTGCTCCTGTGAGGAATTTCTGGTTGTTCTCTTGGTGCTTGTTTTCTTCCTCATCATCTGGGTCATGGTTGATTTGATGATCAGTAGGATTAGTAGGAGCTGGGGAGTCTCTGCTCATCTGTCTTGCACTACCAATCATGGATTTCTGGAGTACTGTTTGAGTTTCTGCCTTCAAGTTCTCATTTTCCTTGCTGTGAAGAAACAGTTTTGCACTTTGTTACTCACAGGGCAGACTCTGAATACACTAGGCTGGCATAAGAAATAGAGGGTGTTACTCTGGTGGTGTGAACAGTGGTAACTCAGCACGGTGGCATGAAGGGGGAGACGTTGGTTACTGTGTATGGATCATTTAGCTAGAGAGACTGTGCTATCCTGTGGCTTCTCTTCTTCTCAAGAGTCCTCCATTTACATTTAATATTAAATAGGGAAAAGAAAAGGAAAAACCAACTGTAGGAATGATTCAAAGAAATGCAAATAATAAACAAACTAAAAAAAAAAAAGAGTCTACCTTGTTTACCAATTGAAGACTCACAAATCAAAGCAATTATAAGACATCATTTTAAATTGAGAAAACTTCGAAAATAAGAAAGTCAAATGCCAACGTCCATATAAATAGATATAACTAATATATTGGGTGACCTGACAAAATGTATGAAGGCTCAGTCAGGAAGTCGCAATGCTTTAACCTACTAAATCAATATTTAAAATTGTGTATTATGGAAAAGAATGCAGAAGCAGAAAAATTTTAAATTCTAAGTATTTAGTAATAGGCGAATATGTTGAATATTTAATTCTATGTTCATATGATAGAATTTATAAAGCCATGAAAATAGTTAGGAATAGTCTTAATGACACAAGAAAATGTCCAGTTATACAAATAAGTGAAAACTATAATTATCTCAACTATGTAAAATGCATGTACATAATATATGTGTTTATGTGTGAGAGTACATAGTACATCTAAAAAGAAACATGCCAGAAATAAACAGTAAGTGTCTCTGGGTAGCAGAATTCAGAATATTCCTAAAAGTTTATTTTATGATATTACAATATTATTTTATAATCAGGAAAAGTCAATTTCTATATAGCTATAGAAGGCATACTAAATTCCAACTGTTAGTATTGATACAATGCAAAGGATCCATTTTAAATCATGACATCATCGGAGCATAAAACAATCACTCCGTTACTTGTTGATTTGATAAAGCCAAACAAAGCACAGGCAATGATTTGAATGTATGTATGCTTTTTATAGAAATCCTCTTGGTTGAGGTAGCATGAGAAGGAAAGAAGGCCTGATAAAGAACTCAGAGGAACACCTACATTTACAAAGAGCAGAAGAGCCCTACAAGGAGATTTAGAAGAAATTCTCAGTAAGGCAGGAGGGAAACCAGGAGTGTGGGGCTTGGAAACAAAGTGAAAAGGATGTTTCCAGAAAGAGGGCATAGTCAACAGTGTCAGGGGCTTCTGAGAAAGGTGAGTTCTGAAAAGTGTCCATTGTTTTAAGCCATAAGGACACCGACAGGAATCTTGAAAAAGA
This sequence comes from Panthera onca, assembly GCF_046562875.1. Taxonomy (NCBI): domain Eukaryota; kingdom Metazoa; phylum Chordata; class Mammalia; order Carnivora; family Felidae; genus Panthera; species Panthera onca. The sequence goes on along the minus strand of NC_138346.1, from coordinate 172,723,017 downwards.
AGCTTCTGTGAGGTAATGGCGATGGATGCTGGGCTGAAATAGGCTGGGGAAAGAAGGGGGCAAGAAACCGAATCCCAGAGGTATAAAGACCTCTGCAAAGAAGTTTGGCTGCAAGAGGGGAGAGAGATGGATTGGTAACTGGAATGCAATGAGGGTTTCAGATTGGGCTTTGTTGTTATCATGTTGAAGGATAGTGGAGACATTAACACAATTAAATGTCAATGGTGCCAACTGAGCCAGAGGGAAAGAGAGGATGTCATTGATGAAATATGATGAACCCCAACAAAGTGAGGTGGGGTGTCATTGAGAGAACAGAGGTAGAAATGAAACCTCAGGGTAGGATAGTAGGGAGATAGGTGAGGATGTAGACAAATTTATTTATACATTGGGTGACAGCTTGACTTTTCTCTTTGATATATAAGGTATGCTTCCCTGTTGGCTCTCAAGGGGAAGTGCTAGGGAAGGAAGTCTGAACTAAGGGCAGATGGCTTGAGGCAGCTGCTATGAAAAGTGGAAAAGAGCTGGTCAGAACAAGAAGAAAGTTTGGCTGGGTACAACCAAGTAGCCATGAAGGTTGGAGACCACAATTTTGTGGCTTCGGGCTGAGAGGGGGCATACCCTTCTCTAGGATTGCCTAGGAGTCCTTGTGGAGATGGGAGAAGGAGAGATGGGTGCGTTCAGGGCTGGGATTTTCCAGACAGGTGCAGTCGAATGACAACAGAGCAAGGTGGGAAAGTGAGGACAAAGGTGTGTATTTAACAAATAATTCTTGTAGTAAAAGAAGACATAGAGCATATGATCCCTGACCTCAAGAAATTTAATTTCATTTGGCTGTCCAAAAATAACACAAAGAGTAAAGTTAACCACAGGTAAAAACCTGCTTCCAGAAATTAGATCGATAGCTTCTAGGTAGTGGTTACCTTTTTAGGGAGGTGTAGAGCCCAGAAGGGAATACCAAAGGCCTCTGTGGTATCTGTACTATTCAATTTTTTTTTGGTTTTGGTTTTGTCTTTTACCTTGGCACTTGTTACAAGGGTTTAACACATTTGTGAAAATTTGGTGAGACTATATATATGACATGTGCATTTTTATGTGTGTATATATAATAGATACATTATATTTCCATAACCTGTTCAAAGAAATTAGTATAAAATTTACATAAATATGAAACATACTTAATTAGCATATAAATCAATGTCAAGTGAATATACAGAGAATCAGTGCTATTTGAAGTTCGTAAGAGAGACGAATAACTAGGATTTGCAATGGTTGCAAAAAAAATATTACTGAGCGTTTAACTACATGACAATCCCATTAGAGCCATTCACATACACTAGGTAGTTAATCTTGAGATTAACCCTATAGGTAGGTGCTTATATTATTTTCGTTGTTAGGATGAGGGAATTCAGGCTCAGAGAGTTGATGTGATTTGTCTCATTGTACATAGCTTTTCAATAGTGGAACCGGAATTTAAACCTAAATCTGCGTGATGACCCCTGAGTGCCTACGGCCCCTAGAGTCAGGAGAGAATCCATGAAAGTTTACATTTTGTGAGGAGCAGAGAGTAGAGGAGGAGGAAGTGCAGATTTGAAGGCAAGAATGGGTTTGGGGCAGAGAGTTAACTCCACTGGATAAAGGCAAGGGAGATAAATCATCTTTTCGTTAATCACCTTCAAAATCCTTTTGTGGGCAGTTTCAGGACAGAATTGCCTGAGAAATGTGAAATGTATCTGCCTGTCTGTTAAAACAGTCACAGTAGATGTAAAACCAAAAATAACCTGTTAAATCTGTTCAAAGTAAAAGCTGTTTAAAAAAAAAAAACACAACATACATAGCACTTTAAAATTATCACGAAAATGACTCCCCAGCTGAGAAACGGCATGTGCCTGTTGTTAGCACAAACAATTCGTCAACACACATTGGTTGTTAGGCTGTTCACAAACGCACAGTTCTTTCTTCGAGGCTTGTGTGCTATCTACCTGCAGAACTGAAAATAGAAATTTGTCATTTGAAGAGGAGGAAAAAAATGCCATCAACACGATCTTGGAAACAAGGCACGACTGGCTTCTTCATGTGTACTTCTGACCTCGGCTGCAGCTCTCAGGGACGCTGTGAAGAGTTTAGTGCCATCCTACAACTAGAGCAATTAGGATTACTGCATTGCTGGATGATAAATAAATGAGGCAAAAGCTGTTCAGTTGTTCCCTCTGTCACACTGGGCTCTTCCTGCAAATCAGCCCTTTAGGGCACCGTCTACTAGAGCTCAGAGTCTCAGGGTTAGAAAGAAACATTGCAAGGGCTTCTGGGAGCATCGACTGCCCAAAGCAGTGTAGAGACTTCCCATTGGCCCACCTCCGGTATAACTCCAACTCACCAGATCTCACATTCGATTTGGATTACACCCCTGCCGAGAACATCAAATCTCAAATGGAGGACCCAGGGGGGCTCAGGGAAAAGGTCACCAGATGCCATCTTAAAGGTCTGCCAGCCTTGGCAGGGACTCAGTGCCACCAGCTTCCAACTGTGCGCCATCTAACAGGCCTCCAACCCTCTGGAGAAGACAGTCCTGAGTGTGCCAAGGCAGTGAATGGGGATCCAATTTCAGTAAATGAAAGCATGTTCTTATTTGGAAGTAATAGTAGATAAACAACACAACCAGACTTTCCTTTTTTAAAAAGACAACAACAAAATAAAAATATGAAATGGGACTGGGGAGGGGAGTGTAGCTGAAAATCTCACCAAACTCCACGGGGAAGCTGAATTGTGAAGCCTGTGCTAATGTGGCAAATGTTATTGTGATGAAGTGTGAGAGGTTTTTATTTTTTCTTCTTCGTCTTTTTTTTTTTAATGCCAGAGAGTCATACCATGTATTATTATGATAGAAATTAAACCTTCAGAAAGATTTTTAAAGTACTTTAACTCCTAAACCTATGCCCAAATCATTTCTTCATCATTGGAATTCTATGAACTAACATTCTAAATGCTTCCATGAGTCAAGCGCCATGTATAAATTTACATAAATCCTTCCATGTTAGCTTAATCATCCTGAAGAGTGGGTATTTTATCACCATTGTGCAGATGAAAAACTCAACGATCAGAGAGGTTCAGTACATTCCTCAAGGCCACCTTGCAGGTAGAGATCTAGGATTCATTCCCAGGTCTGTGTGGCTCTAAAACACACGCCCCTTCCTCTACATTACTCCTCAATTTTCTACCAACAATATACAAACTGTTTTAAGCAACAGGATTTTTATTCTCTTTTAACAAGTTAATAAAAAGGAACATCTATCAAGGCATCTCGTCCATCTTCCCAGCTAGACTTACGTCCCTCCACAGAACCCTTAAGTGGCTGACGTTCCGCTGTGGTTCGTAAACTTCCCAGGGGCAAGGAATTCATTATATCCCCAGAGTTATTCCCAAAGTATTCCATTTCTTTCTTCACAACATTGAACCGAACTCTGACATCAATGAAAATAACCAAAGTTGATTTCTCAAGGCAGAGTAAAATAAAAGGGTTATTTGAGACGCAAAATGAGCAACCAATCCAATCCGCTCTTACTCTTTGGCGTGATGTACTTTTGGCTTCTAGAAAATGATAGCCCAGCACACCTTCCTCTTCTGCATCTTTCTTCCGTCACTTATATGCAGTTGTACAGCGTGACATACACATTTACACCGCGGATGTTTTCTTCTATTTGAATTGTCTTTCAGCTATGCACTACTATTTTATTAATGTTGTATTGGGCATCCAATGGGCTGCATGGTCTTTCAATTTGTGAAAAACTGTGTGATAACAGAAAAAATAGAGTTATGTAAACAGGAGATCATAGACCAATTTCATACCAAACCGGCTTAAGGAGGATGGGAATGATACGTGAAGGTATTGACTGAGAGGAAGAGGCTAGAAAGCAACCAAAAACATTTGGGGTCTGAGAAATTGCAATCTGGGAGACACAGAGTGGACCAAAATTGATAGTGTGCTCCAAATTCCAAGCAGGGAGTACAGGTTTGTAAAGGCAAAACCCACAAGATTGTATAGCTTGTTTTGAAGGAATTATAATTGATGCTGACAGAGCGAAACTAATATATAAGTGGCTGTTTACTTAACAGATACTACATTTTACCTATTTCAGTCCAGAGTAGAAGAGTATGCTCCAGAAGGTGGTGGAGTTGCAATTTTCAAGTTGTAATTGACTAAAATCAGAAGTCCCTGGTGTTCCAGAAATTGAAACAGGAGACTGCACAGAGGCCTGGCTTCCTTAATATCCACCCCTCCCTGTTTTCAGTCATTCTCTTTGTAATGCTTACTTTGCTTTGGAATCTTCTTCCACAAAGGAATTGACAAATAAAATGTAGTTGAAAGAGGAGATAGGAGGTGGGAAAATATTCCAGAAAGGATGAAGGGCTCGTACTTGGAGACAATGACAGTGGTTTCTAACCTTTGAACCTCAGACCACCTGAGGTGGGTCATAATCATGCAGGATTCTGGATAATAAAACACAACTTGGATCATTCTGAACTCAGTGAATCGGAATTTCTCAAAACAGGACAAGAAAATCTGTATTCTTCGCAAACATGTCACATCATTCCTATGTACACTGAAGTTTAAGAAACAACAGTGTAGAGAATGAAAAAGAGGGGTGGCTGGGTGGCTCAGTCAGTTGAGCGTCTGACTTCGGCTCAGGTCATGATCTCACGGTTCGTGAGTTCGAGCCCCGCGTCGGGCTCTGGGCTGACAGCTCAGAGCCTGGAGCCCGCTTCAGATTCTGTGTCTCCCTCTGTCTGCCCCTCTGCTGCTTGTACTCTGTCTCTTGCATTGTCTCAAAAATAAATAAACATTTAAAAAATTTTTTAAAAAGTCTTTTCCATAATTGTGCAAAATTAATCCTTAATCACAAGCAGTATAATGTAGTGGTTAAGGCCATGAACTATCTGTCCTATGGACCTGATTCTTAATCCTAGCCCCAGATGTCAATTGACTTTGGCAAATTACTTCACATCTCTGATTTCCAGTGTCTCATCTGTGAGATTAGAAAAATAATCCTTATCAATATAAGATGTACAAATTATGTACCACTGAGCCTGGATCTCAGTCAGCCCTTGACAAATGGTAATTTTATGTTAGTCCTAGAGTAGAGTGCTATCTCCTTTATAAACACTTCCTTCATCACCCAAGTACAGAGAGGTGCTCTTCTTTCCTATGGACCCTAAGAACTTTCTTTACTGGTAAACTAAAGTTCAAAAGATCAAAGTTTCATAGTACATAAGAACTGAGGAAAATTTATTTCGATAGGTAAAAAGAAACAGTCCAGGGGCGCCTGGGTGGCTCAGTCCATTGAGCATCCGACTTTGGCTCAGGTCATGATCTCACGGTTCATGGGTTCGAGCCCCGCATCAGGCTCTGTGCTGACAGCTCGGAGCCTGGATCCTGCTTCGGATTCTGTGTCTCCCTCTCTCTCTGCCGCTCCCCTGCTCACACTCTGTCAATCTCTCTCTCAAAAAATAACATTAAACAATTTTTTTTTTAAAAGAGAGATAGTCCATATAATCCATCTCACCGCCTTGTAATTGACTAGCAACAGTGAATCCAAGTTCTAGAAATCACCTACTTTAAACAAAGGAGATTAATTAGTATTAAAATCTGCTCTGATAAAGCATAATTGTTTAGAATCACTTTCCTTAATTTTACAGAAAAAAAAAAAAACAAAAAACGAAATATTGAGTCATCACAATGTCCTCAGGTGGATTATACCCAGGAGTTTTGCAGACTGCGCCGTTTTTAAATCTTTGAGCCAGCCTTTATCAGCTGGAAATTTAACGTCCTTTGCACTTGCGTTCTAGTCTGTTTTGCTTTTGCAAGTCTAAGCAAAATGACAGTGCAAAACTGGCTTGCCTTTTCTCCAATTAGCTCAGTGCTTTAAGGCACAGTTTCTGAGCCAGGACTTCTGTCCATACTGTGAAAGAATGCAGCACAAACCATTCTCTCTCTGGACCACCCCCCAGGTACATCCACGTGGTCTATGGAAATGAGGAGTGATAATTATTGCTATGTTATTTTGTTTAATTAGGTTGAACTAAATCAGGGGTATCAGGAGATCATGGATTTAAAAAGTGTACTAGAGGAAAGGAGGAGAGGATTTTTAGGGCCGTGGAAATACTCTGTGATGATGGATACATGTTATTATACATTTGTCCAAACCCTTAGAATGTACAACAGCAAGAGTGAACCGCATTGCAAACTACAGACTTCAGGTGATTATGTTGTGTAAATGTGAGCTCATCAACTGTAACAAATATATCACTCTCGTGGGGGACGTAGATAATGGAGGAGGCTATGTATATGTGTGGGCAGAGGGTGCATGTGGTATCTCTGTATCTTCCTCTCAATTTTGCTGTGAATCACGTTGCTCCAAAAAAAAAAAAAAAAAAAAACATTAAGGTCTAAAAAAAGTTTACTACACAAATTCTCAAAATTATAAGCAGTTAAACTAAATGTGGCAAGGTGCTATAGTATCTCTTTATAGAAAATTTCCACATACAGACAGGAACTTTTGTTTTGTTTTTTTGTTGTTTTTTGTTTGTTGGCTTTTAATGTTTATTTATTTTTGAGAGAGAGAATGTGAGCAGGGAAGGGGCAGAGAGAGAGAGAGGGAGACACAGAATCTGAAGCAGGCTCCAGGCTCTGAGCTGTCAGCACAGAGCCTGATGTGGGTGAGCCCATGAACCATGAGATCATGACCTGAGACTAAGTGGGACCCTTGACCGACTGAGCCACTCAGGTGCCCTCCCCTTTTTTTTAATGTTTAAATTTTGTTTTGCTTTCAAACCAAACTAGGATTTTACAATTTTGTAATCTTTTAAAAGAACTTCCAGTCCATAATATAATGCAGATATCTTTACACATCGATACTTATGTCTCCATGAGAACATTTAAAATATCTAAACAGTATTTCATTGCATGGATATACAATTTATTTAACTGGTCCTATTTTGTTGAACCATTTACTGTTCTCCGTTTTTTACTAATTTAAACATTGCTGCCCTACTGGACACTTTCCTATGCCTCCAGTTCCTTGCCTCCTTCCTCAACCCAGGAAGCTGATCTGTGTGGACTAATGATCTGCTCTGATGCCTTCTGGTTCTGGCTGGTTTTGGCCAGTGGGTGGCCCTGGCAGGAGATGACTCTTTCTCCGCAATGTTGCCTTAAGTTCCTTGTGTTTCTTGCCCAGAGGTGACTACATTTCTCCAGGTGGCCTGAGCTGCAGAGTGCTCCCCAGAAGCATTCCCCTCTTCTCATCTCTGCAGACTGAGGACGGCTCACAGCTTTGCCTCGGCTAGCCTGTGGTTCCTGCGCAACACCTTGACTCTTAGAAACAAAACCCTTCTGGAATCATGCTAATTTGAACTTACATAATCTGTTTCCTGTGGGACCCAGCCTTATACATTATTATGTAAATTTAAAAAGGCAAACCATCTATCCATCTATAATTGTTTCTACAGAGTTGATTGATAGAGATTTTATGCCAAAGTACATGCACTTTTAAGGCTTTTGATATGTGTACTTAAAAACCAATAGCTTATGAGTATTCTTTTTTTTGAAATCTTTGTTAACCCTGGATATTTCCCTTATAAAGTCATTTCCAGTTTTATTGGTAAAAATAATGTCTCGTTGCTGTTTAAATTTTTTTCATTGCCACTCAGGTTGAATCTCCCCCACACCCATCACACACATATCTAGTGTTCATTTTTTTCAATGCTTATTTATTTTGAGAGAGAGAGAGAGAGAGAGAGAGAGAGAGAGAGAGAGAGCTCGAAGCAGGCTCCATGCTGCCAGCACAGAGCCCACAGTGGGGCTCAATCCATTAGGTCATGACCTGAGCTGAAATCAAGTTGGTCGCTTCACCGACTGAGCCACTCAGGCACCCCTGTAGGTGTTCATGTTTATTTCTTCTTTGTGAATGGCCGATCTAGATCTTTTGCTAGTTTATGAAACTCAGCTGCTTGTCCTTTTCCTACTGATTTTCAAGAGCTCTTTATACCGCAAGAAGAAAAATTTTCCCGTCATATATGTTATAAATGGTGTCCTTCTGAGTTTGCCTTTTACTTTTTATTCTGTTTTTTGAAATATAGATTTTTCAAATGGTAAAGTAACAACTTTTACCTCATAGTCTCACTATTTAGGATATATAGGCACCTATTTTTTTTATAACATTTATTTGGCATTTATTCACGTAATGCCGTACACTCTTACTTAAGGTTTTTGTTTGTTTTTTAAGAGAGAGAAAAAGAGCATGAGTACGAATGGGGAAGGGGCAGAGAGAGAGAGAGGGAGAGAGACAATCTTGAGCAGTCTCCATGCTCAGCAAGGAGTCTGTCTCAGGGAACAATCCTCTGACCCTGGGATTGTGACCTGAGCTGAAATCAAGAGTCATACACTCAACTGACTGAGTCACCCGGGTGACTTAAGGTGCCCCCTTACTTAAGGTTTTATGCCTATGTCTAAAATAGTATCTCATGCTTCTTTATATGCCTTACAGTGCCAACAACAATAATAATAATAACAGTAATAATAAACCACCAATTGTAGGAGATTAATAAACAGCTTATTGTAGTAAAAAGGCATAAGAGAAGTATGATTTTAACATATTACTCGATCACTTTGAACTTGTGAAAATGGAGATAAAAGTGTACCCTCTGATGTTGCTCTGTTTTAAGGAAAGATGGGAGTCTGTGGGTACTAAGATTTTATGTAGATTATATAGCAAGAAAAGCGATAAACAAAGATAAGATGTTATGCTCAGTTATTTCTCTAAAGAAAAAAAAGAATAAGCAGGGTACTTGAATTCTTAAATTATAGGTTTTATCTAGTTAATTGGTCACTGCTACAATCTCCTGCGTGGATTACCATAATGACTCCCTAAATGGTCTCTCTCTTTTTACTCACATCCCTTCTAATTTATCCTCCACACGGCAGCCAGAACCATCCCTTAGAAAGTATACATTTGACTGTGACTTCTGCTGCTCATAATATTCCAAGGGCTTCCCATTCTGCATAGAACAAATCCTAAGTTCCTACCATGGCCCACAGGTGCCATGATCTGAGCCCTGCTCTGACCTCATTTTCTACCCCCTCTCCCCTTGTTCACTCTGCTACACCAACATTGGCTTCCTTGGTCCTCCCTAAACATGCCACAAGGCTTTCTAGGGGCTGTTCCCTCTGCCCACAATGCTCTTTCCTTGGGTATTTGCCTGGTTTACTCTCTGTGCAGATCTGGGGAGGCACCAGGAGCATGGAGAACACCTGCAGAGTCACTTGGTACAGGCTGAACCTCATAGACAGAAAAGCAGCAGCTACGTGGGTGCCCTGGTCTCTGGGTGCTGTGCTTCTGAAAAACCTTATCCTCTCACTTTTTACGAAGTGAGCATGAGGTGGCCTTGCACAAAAAAAAATCTGCTTAGGCTCCAGGTAGTCAGTTTAGGTGCTGTTCTTAGCAGGTGCTGGGAAAGCCAGATGTCTAACATTGGAGAACTTGGAGCTTGTGGGAAGTTGCAGCCAGCCTCTTCTTCTGAGGCACGAGCAGGAAGAAGAAACCAAAACTTCTAGTTTTATGGAAAGTTGGAATCTGGTGAGCCACACGCACCAGTATTAAGTTGGGCCAGTCTTGGCCAGCTCACTGTTAAGTAACCATGGATAATTCTTATTGGATAATTCTGGCTCTTGTCTCAGTTCCAATGACATTTGCTCAACGAAGCCTTGTGGGAACACTCTCTGTGACTTGATATACTGTTATGATCCCCCTCTATTTTTCCTCATTTGAACAGTCATTCTTCATATGTTTGCTATATGTCCCCCATCATTAGAATTTTAGGTATACTGCTGTATTCCCTAGACCTGGCACTCAGCAGGTGCTCAATTAATGTTTGTGGAAAGGAGATTGATGGAACTCCACCTATGCACTGATTTCTAAAGCTTTTCACATTAGCACTTTTAAAAAGTTCAACAAAGCAAAAAACAATGTATAAACATGAAGGGCTTTGAGGGATCAAAAAATGACAGAATATGGGCTCCAGGATAATCATGTGGGGAAATACCAAAACTTTCTTCTTTCTAGGCTACAAGTATCAACACACATTATTACCATTTTTGCTATCCCTTCCTGTAAAAATCTGCAGCCAGCCTCCCTGTGTTTAAGAATGCCATACTAACAGCAGTGCAACTATGGAATGAAGTGCTTTGGGTCATTGATTCTTGGCATTGGAAGGAACTGTAGAGGCCAGCTTTATTCACTGGAAGCATCTATACTCACAGGCATTTCTTGAAATGAACCCAATTCCTCTTTTATTTAATGACTTAATCCCCAGGTTTTATAAATGTTCCCCTAGGCCACGTTTCACACCCTAGGTTTTCCATCATGCAGTGCCTTCAGCGGCCACACTCTTAGTGTGCCAGGGTCCCTCCTAAAACGTGGCCTGCAGAAGCACAGTGCTGTACAGGTGGCATATCCTGTTCTGAATCCACTGGGCCTCGCACATCCCACTCTGTGGATACTCTCCGCTCGTGCTGAGCTCAAACCCAAGGGTAGAGGGGAAAACATTCCATTTTCTCCTCTCCTCTCTACTACCACCACAGACTTCTGGTCACCAAACGTGTATGGGTTTCCCCACGCCAAGCAATTCAACCCCAGCTGGGTATCCCTACGAACCAATTCAGTTGTGACGATATCTACCTAGAGTCAGCACAGACCCTATGGGGTAAGGGTTCATTCCCACAAGACTGCCCCACCCTCTTCGGACATCAGTCACAAGTCCAGTGTGTTTTTGATAGACCCACTATAAATCAGGGTTCTTTCACCCCCCTCCTCAGGTTTGAGTAATTTGCTGGAGCAGCTCACACAACTCAGGACAACAGTTTATTTAACCAGACTATTTATTGATTATAAAAGGATATAACTCAGGAACAGCCAAATGGAGGAGATGCACAGGGCAAGGTATGTGGGAAGGGGTGTGGAACATCATCTGTATCCTGTCCAGGCACACCACCCTCCCAGCACTTTGATGTGTTCAGCAACCTGGAAACTGTCTGACTTCCATACTTGTGAGATTTTTAGGGAGGCTTCATCACCTAGTTATGCTCAATCATTAAGTCAATCTCCAGCCCCTCTCCCCCTTCCCCGAAGATGGAGGGTAGGGCTGAAAGTTCTGTTCTTAATCACGGCTTGGTCTTTCTGGTGACCAGCCTCCATCCTGAAGCTGTCCAGAGGCCCACTGAGAGTATCCTCATGGAAACAGAGACACCACATCACCCAGGAAATTCCAAGGAATTTAGGAGCGTTGTGTCAGCAACCACGGTCAAAGACCGAATACTAGAACAGAAGAGGCACCTGGTGCTCTTGTTATCTCCTAGGAAACTGCAAGGGGTTTAGGAGCTCTGTGTCAGGAACTGGGAGCAGAGACTAACATATATATTTTCTATTGTTTCACAACAAGTAAAACCCAGACATTTATTCCATAGAAACATTTACACATACTCTTAATTAAACACAGACTTTGAGTGTATCTCCGTTGATTTCGTCTTGTTGGTTTTAGCTCATTTTCCTGCCAGGGCTTTCCAGCATTCTTCTTCCTACATGTTTACTGAAGTGATTTGTCTGTCTTCCTTCAGTTATGGATTTAAAAAGGTCAAGGTGCCTGGGTGGCTCAGTCGGTTAAGTGTCCGACCTCAGCTCAGGTCATGATCTCATGGTCCATGAGTGTGAGCCCTGCATTGGACTCCATGTTCACAGCTCAGAGCCTGGAGCCTGCTACAGATTCTGTGCCTCCCTATCTCTCTGCCCCTCCCCTGCTCATGCTCTTTCTCTCTCACTCAAAAATAAATAGAGATTAAAAAAATGTTGACTAAGAACAGGGTTACACACAAATCCTCTTAACCTCCCCACTTCCAACATGTAGTGTTGACATCAATTGTTCAGTCACCACCATGTTGGCATAATCTGGTTTTAGTCAACATGTACCAACCCTTAGTGACCATCACTTTCGTGTTTTGTTGTCACAACTAATATATTTCATTCTTTGGCCTGCAATTTTGCCAGGGATTGTCCACAAGCCTCAGGTTTTGTGGTGTTATTGCATACTTTTATCTCCTTTTAGAAAATGGGAATATTTGTCTCCTGTCAGTTGGCATTATCTTCTTCTTGATGAGCTTTGGAAGATTACTCTTCAGAGTTCCATAGTTACATTTGCATAATACTTTAGCAACATGAGCCTTTAGATTTGGATTTAAAGCAACTAAGCATTGTCTTTCTAGCTCTTTATTTTTCTTGGCATCCACTGTACCCTCGTTCATTTATTAGGCTTTCAAAATGTAAAGACTTTGTACTCAGTGCTGAGGGTGCAATTGTGCACACAGGATTTACAGTTAAATAGGGGAGCCAGAAATGCATAGGAAATCATAGAGTGTGACAGTCCCTTAAGGTTGCTATGGAAGCCCACGGGGGCGAAGGGCAGGGGGTCAGTGAATCTGGGGCTGAAGGTGGGGCACCTGATTAGATCTGCATTTTAGAATGATGATGCTTGCTGTACTTGAAAATTTGGCTTCTCAAACTGAAATGTTGCTTAAGAGTCCCCTGGGAATTGACAAAAATGCAGATTCTGGCTCACTGTGTCTGGAGAGGGGCCTGGGATTCTGCATCTAACCAGCTCCCAGGTGAGGCTGATGCTGGTTTTCCATGGACCACCCTTTGGGGAATAATCCTTTAGATGAGTGGATTAGAGTAAATAGAGAGAAAGTAAGGCTGGTGGGGTGATGTGGGAGGCAAGTGATGATTCCAAAACTCGGGGACACTTGTTTTATTCTTTGAAGCCTGCAGATCGATCTCCTTGTTGAGGAATTTGACTACTAAATGGGTATTGAGTATTTTTCTTTCATCTGTCAATAACTGTACAGGCTAAATTAAGGAAAGAGGGAGGGAGCTCAATTCCAATCTTAGTTCTTAGTAACCAGCCTCACTTTAAGCCCACAGGGTCCTCACTTGTCTCATCTATAAAATGGGAGACTGGTTGTTATGGGCTGCATTGAACCCTAAAATTCATATGGTGAAGTCCAACCCCTAGGACCTCAGAATATGACCTTGTTTGGAAATAAGGTAATTGCAGATATAATTAGTTAGATTGAGGTCATACTAGACTGGGATGAGCCCCTAATCCAATTGACTGGTATTCTTATAGAAAGGGGAAATTTGTACACAGACACATATACAGGGAGACTGCCATGTGAATCTTTGATTTGTGCTTCCATGAGCCACAGAACTGCCAGAAGCAGGGAGAACGACCTAGAAGAGATGGATTCTTCCCCGGCTCTACTAACCCCTTGATTTCAGACTTCTAGCCTCTGGAACTGTGGGACAACACAGTTCTGTTGTCTAAGCCATCTAGTTTGTGGACCTTTCATACAGCAGCCCTGGCAAATTAGTACATTGATTTAGACCTTGAAGATCACATTCAGGTCTGACATACTATTCGACCTTCTCCACATAGGTTACAGGAAATCTGAACTAAATGTGGTTATACAGGAGGATTTCTGTTTTCCATCCATTATGAATTTGTTTTTAGAGATTATTTATTTATTTTGAGAGAGAGAGAGAGCAAGAGAGAGAGCAGGTGAGGAGCAGAGAGAGGGGAGAGAGAGAATCCCAAGCAGGATGTGTGCTGTCAGCATGGAGCCTGACATGGGGCTTGATCCCATGAACCATGAGATCATGACCTGAGTCAAAATCAAGAGTCAGATGCTTAACTGACTGAGCCACCCAGGCATCTCTTTCCATCATTAATTTGTAATTTTTCTTTTTAATTCAGGTTGTCCTTTTAGAGACTTCTTTCTTTTTTGGCTTTCACTTCTGTTTCTTACCTAGATTTTTGACTAACAGACTCATCAGATTCAGCTCAAAGAATAAGCTCTCTTGAGACCTGGGCTGAAGGGTATACACGTAGCACAACTAAAATGCTTCCGAGATAGATTTTAGGACATACCTGACATGACAGTGGTGGGTCTGTTTTTACCTCAGCAACAAGAACATTTTGAGAATCATTTATTTTTGAACTATCCAGAAATATTTTAGCTAAGTGTGTTAATTAATGGTCCTATGTAATTCCAGCCACGGTAACATCAAGCCCATAGAAAACAAACGAAACGACCTGTCTTGATGTTCTTTAAACTTTTTTGTCTTATGGTCGTCATAGAAGAAAAAGAACTGCGTCTTTTATTTCACAGTTCATGTATCTAACCTAATGTAGTCTTTTATTTCCTGGATTCTGAAATTTAAAAAAATAAAGAGAAGAAAATAAAAGGCACCTTTTCATAAGACAAAGGAAATTTTTCCCTATTTAAAAGGACAAGGACCCTCCCCAACCAACCCTTTTAGGAACATATTGGACTCTGATACTCCTGGAAAAAAGAAAGGGATTTGGGACACAAGGGGCTACAGAAAGAACCCCAGAGCAGAATGGAATTAGTACAGTAGTAATGTTGTCTCTGGATGGGAGGAGAACTGAGCTAGGCATCCAAACTGACCCTAGTACTTTCCTCGCCAAGCACGGACATTCAGTAGATCTTATCACTATAAGATTATTATATGATTATATCACAGTATCTTAGTTTTCTTATCTACAAAACAGAGGTAAGTGGCCTCCCAGACATAGAATAAAAAAAGGGATGGCAAGCATTCCATAGAATGAGATTTGATTTTTTATTAAATGTCTTGTATCCCTGGAAAAATATGCTTCAATAATAACAACAGAACCACTGAGTGAGCATCTTGAATACATTCCTGGGCACTGGAAAGGTGTTTTGCATACTTTTTCTCATTTGGTCCTCATAACAACCCTACTAGATACATGTGTCTTAGCCTTAATTAATAGATGGTAGAATCTGAGGCCAGAGACATTAATTAACTTTCTCAATGCCAAAAGGCCAGGAAGGCAGGGAGCCAGGATTCAAATTCACATCTCTCAGCTCTGTAGGGATCCCAAATGCTGGACTCATGGGCCGCAAAACTCCCTTGCTGTGCCAGACAGACATTACTAATTGATTATAGCACTCACTTTGGAATTTTTCTGGGCTGACAATACTGATGGTGGGGAGTTAAATTTACCCTGCTAATGCCTATGCTCCATAACAGTGGTCCTGATGGCCTCATTTTCAGAGATTCCAATTCAGTAGGTCTTGGGTTGGATTCCAAATCTTTATTTGTAAGGGTTTTCTAGATGTTTCTGATGGCAGCCAGGTTTGGTATCCACCACTTTCAGCACCTTTGTTTTGTGAGGCCAGATCTTATCTGTTTGTCTCTGTGTTTGGTCTGTCGGTGTCTGAAACCAATGGAAAAGCTATGGGAATAATCTCAGGAGGGAAAGGCCACGACTGACCAGCTGCTATTTACGGGATGATACTAGAGCAAAGGCAGGTCTCGTGCTTTCTTTTTTCTTTTGTGAACCACCAAAATGCTGGAAGGAAGACCTAGTCATAGGCTTCTGTGCCAAATATCTGGTGAATTTTAAAGATCCATGAGTGTCCTCCCTTACATGTGATTGTGATGAGTTGGAGGGAAGAAAGACCTCGTACCTAAGCTCTGAGAAGCCCCTGCTTGGAGCAGTATAGACTATAAATAAGAGTAAATGAAAATCTTATAATTTATGATTCATTATTAATCCCACCCCTTTAATTCATAACAAATTGACTAACACTGAACCCCCCCCCGCCCCCGCTAAAAAAATTACTACATGTAGTAGATTGCACACCTGATGAGAAGCAGCAGAAATACTCCATTAATATTTATAAATGTCTCTTTGCTTACATTCCTCATCTATTTGGAAAATCTGCCTAAGTAATTAAGGAGTAAGGGAAATTATAAAGATGAAAAATATCAGGAAAACAGTGCTCATGGAAGTTATCAACACGATTTTGCTTCTACTGTTACTCCTTCATGACTTAATTTTCCATGGACAACATTTTAAAAATGTAAATTTCCAGATTAAAAAAACCCAGCAACTCCAAACTTCATTATCTTCCCAGCAAAGCAGACATTTTTCAAACAGTAAACTTACATCTCTGGCTTCTCCACGAGGTACCGAAAGTGTTTACTTCCAATGATTTTCACCACCATCTCAGGCACTGCATCTGATCCACACGTAGTCTTCCAAACAGAAGACATGCTTCTCAAAATCCTTGGGTTGGAAAATAAGTAAACCTTTCATCGTCTGGATTTCCCTTTAGTCAATTTACTGTTGTCAATTATAACAACAAAAATAGCAGCAGAACAAAGTGCTTTGCCTATCTTATCTCACTCGACATTCCTAATAAAGGCATGAGTAAGATATTCCTAATTACGATTATCATTCTTGTTTTAGTTGAGGGGACAGGCATAATGAACTTATGCAACTTACTCAATATCATAGAATCAGTAATTAGCAGATTTGGGAATCCCACTCAAGAGGTCCACCAAATCGGTCTGCTGAGCCATTTGGGCACTCTACCTTTCTGTTATCAGGTGGTTTCCTTCCACCTTTCTTATGTGATTCTTGTGAAGTGAGAGAGGAAACCAGGGCTTTTCGTGGGTATGTGAAGATCTTATATTCAGCTCTCATGCTCAGTTTCTCCTTTTACAAAACCAGGATGATTCCAATTTTATTCCCTGGGTTTTAGAGTGAATCCAATGAGATAATACATCTGAAGGAGCGCTGTACATAGGGAAGAGGGATTTTTGTTGTTATTGCTGATGTGTGTTTCTGCAACAATCCAGTGAATCTACAATTGAGATCCAGTATTAGATAAGTAGTGGATGTTTATACAGATCTGATGCCAAGGGCAACTCAGATGTTCTATAAACCTGGCCCCAGGCTGATCACTCTCTTTCAGAGTCTGCTATTATTGAAAAGTCTTCAGAGGTCATTCTAATCCAAACGCTGGTTTTACAGACTAGTAAACCAAGGCCCAGAGAGGTGTATCATTTGACCAAAGTCACACAGCGAGTGAGAACAGACCTGTTTCTAGTGTGCAGGTCTGAAGTAGACCAGAGCTCTTCCCAAGACCCCAACTTCACTTAGTGTGTGGCCAACACGCAAGAAAGACCTGCTCTGCCAGGATAGCCCTGTCCAGTGGAACCTGCAAGCTCTGTGAAACTGTCTGAAACTTCAAGGACCACAGTTTGTGATTGTGTTGTCCACTGTCTGCCCAGCAGCTGCATGTCAGTCCTGAGCTCTTTCCTGGGATGAAACAGAGGGGGAGGCCTTACCCCCGAGGCGGCGTTTCCCCACCCAGGCAGCTCAGGGATACTCGGTCTGTGCTCTCCCAGGATCGCGACCTGAGACAGCCTGCGGGGGAACATGGTGGGGCGGGGGATTGGAGGCCAGGAGTCGGGCCAATCACCCGGCCCAGCGCGCGGGCGGGGCTGCTACCGCCGGGTCGCTAAGGACGCAGAGGCTGTTGCTGGGCGGGGTCCGAGTCTTCTACCACCTGCTGGAGAGGGGAGGGGGTGGGCTCCTCCACAGGCGCCGGGGTGTGGCTGCAGACAGGCGAGTCTGAGTGTTCTCCCATCTGTGCTTTGGAGCTTCTCCAAGACATGTGAGCGTCTTTCTTGCAACTCCTTCGCTCACCTGTGTGATGAAATGAAATAAGAATATTAAAAAAAAAATAAGTTTGAGTGGTATCTGTATGCCAGATTCCTCATTTGAGCCGGGCAACTATTATTACTTGGTAAGTTAACAATTACCAATAACATAATTTTATCTATATTTTAAAGATTAAAAAAAAAATAAGGCTTGGGGGTGTTGAGGAATTTCCCAATGTCCCACGAAGGCAATTGACAGAGTGAAGATTTGAATATATCCCTACACATCCCAGATTTCCAGAAAGTTTTTATTGTTCAGAGACTAAAGCAAACACGGGTAAAGACACTTTAAATTGATTCCAAAATGGTGTTAGTATTTCCAGCAGCAGCCCCAGTAACCATCCTGCCTATCTCCTGTCCTCTGGCTGTGCTGTGTTTTGTGATTTACTGTATCATCTACTGGCACATGCAGTGTGATGATACACGCATCCCCCCTCTAGGGCTCTCTCTCTAGTGGCAGAGACACACAGGACATTCTGTGATATACAAAGTACCTCGGGGGAGGAAAGGGGACAGTTCCCTTTTTACTCTGCCAGCCCAGCCTTCACATGGTCGCCAGAGCAGTGTTCCCAAGGCCCAATTCTGATAAGTCCCCACCTCAAGTCAAAGGACTCCTATCAGCCATGACGGTTGTCCGTGGTTTCAAAGTCTTCCACACCCTATGCTCAAGCTACTTCTCCGGGGCTTTCTATACTCCATCCAACCCAGTCTACTAACTGGCCTGGCCTGAACCTGCCTGCCTTTCTTTCTTTCTTTCTTTCTTTCTTTCTTTCTTTCTTTCTTTCTTTCTTCCTTCCTTCCTACCTTTCTTTCTTTCTCTTTCTTTCTTTCTTTCTTTCTTTCTTTCTTTCTTTCTTTCTTTCTTTCTTTCTTTTGTGCTTTATTCATTCTGTTCTCTCTGTACAAGACCCTTCATGTTTCCTCACAATCCATTCTTTAAGTTCCATCCCAAATGGTCAAGTGTATGCACCTGGGAATCGGATACCTTGGGTTCAGATCCTGGCTGTGTTAGTTCACAGTGATCTTGGCAAATCACTTAAAATCTTTGTGCCTTGGTTTCCTCTTCTATAAAATGAGGATGGCTTTTTGTGAAGATTAATTGAGTTATATAAGTAAAGCACTTAGAACAATGGCTGACACATAATGAGCAATATAAATGTTTGCTATCATCATTATTATAATTATCTGTCACAAAGCCAAATCAGATCCCAGAAGCTGAAAATGGTTTCTCTATTCTCTGTATAATTTGTGGTTTCTCTTTTCCATAAAATGTGTCTTCCTTTGCCTGATAGTGTGATTACTTGTTTGCACTGGTTGCCATACCTTCCTGGATTTATGCTTGTTGTAGGCTGAATAATGGCCTCCTGGACATCCCTGCCCTAATCCTTAAAACCTGTTAATATTATCTTCTGTGGCAAAAGGGACTTTGTAGACGTGATTAAGAATCTTAAAATAGGGAGATTATCCTGGATTATCTAGGTGGGTCTTAAATATCATTGCAAGTGTCCTCAGGAGAGGGAGGTAGACAGATAATGGACTGTGGAAGAGGAAGGAGTAGATGTGACCATGGAAGCAAGAGGTTAGAATGATTTAAAGAAGGGGTTTGAGCCAAGGAATGCAGGTGGCCTCCAGAAGCTAGAAAAGGCAAAAAACAAAAACAAAAAACCAAAAAAAAACAAAACAAAAACCTCCTCTGGAGGCTCCAAAAGGAACCAGACCCTACTAACTCCTTGACATTAGCCCAGTGAGACTGATTTTGGGCACCTGGCCTCTAAAACACTAAGAGAATAAAGCTGTGTTGTCATAAGCCACGAAGTTTGTGATAATTGATTACAGCAGCTGTAGGAAACAAATGCAATGTTATTGAAGAACCCACTTCTTTTTTATAAATGTTTATTTTTGAGAGAGAGAGCAGATGCACGTGCACATGAGGGGGGAGGGGCAGAGAAAGAGCGGGAGAGAGGGGATCTGAAGCCAGCTCTGCACTGACAGCAGAGAGCCTGATGTGGGGCTCTTGACCTGAGAGCCTGATCACCAGGAGATGCTTCGTGACCTGAGCCCGTGTCAGAAGCTTAACTGACTGAGCCACCCAAGTGCCCCAGGACCCACTTCTTCATAGAACTGATCACATTCTATGGCTCAAGGAGGCCAAACAGAATTCTTGTTGAGGACCGCTGTACAGGTATTGGATAAAAAGGAGGCCTTCTATCTTTTGGGGTTACTAAAGTGTGAGGATAAGGTATTGAGGTTGTTGGCAGATATTTATGTCAACACATATGCCTTTTCAGCAGATGAGGAGGAAGCCAGATCAGAGCTGAAAATGGAGCCAGTGTGGGGAAGGGAGTGACAATGAAGAGCCTGGATCCAGCTATGCTTGAAGCTAGCAAGATTCTAGGCCTCCTAAACACTGAAGTGAAAAATGTAGCTCTTGCTGAAAAGATATTGTGAAATGAGCTTCATTAATCTTTACCTAAAGAGTCCTGGCGAATGCAGAGACTTTTAAAACTCCAGGTTGCTAAGGTTCATATGTGGGCTGCAGTTAATTGATTGGTATTTTAAATTTCACTGTTAATTCTGTGATAGACCTTGAAGAAGTCAATCAATTTTGATCAAATCAGTTATTCTACTAAAGGCTCCCTTTGACCTTATCTTGACCTAAAGATTTTATAAATGCCAACTTGAAACACAATGACATAGAGGGAGGATTTCCACTGTAGCTCTTTTATTAGTTTGAAGGTATCCACTCGAAATTGGATATATTTCTTTCAGATCCAAGGGAACATCTGCTTTGCCATTTCCTAGCCAAATGACCTTGAGTAAGCAATTTAACTCTTACCTTCCGGTGGAGACAAACAATAATTATCCTGAAGATTGCTATCAGGATTAGAGATAGCATTCCTAGAGCCCCTGACATGTAATAAGCTTTCATAAATTGTATTCAATAGCAGCTAACGTTTAGTGAATATTTATTATGTGCCAGACATTGTACTAAAAGCTTTTTTTAAAAAATGTTTATTTATTTTATGTGTGTGTGTGTGTGTGTGTGTGAGAGAGAGAGAGAGAGAGAGAGAGACAGAGACAGAGAGACAGACAGAGAGACAGAGACAGAGAGAAAATCCCAAGCAGGCTCCACCCTGCTGGAGATTCAATGTGGAGCCCAATGTGAGGCTTGTTCTCCCAACTTGAAGATCACTACCAGAGCTGATATCAAGAGTGGGATGTTTAACTGACTGAGAGACCCAGGCACCCCATCCTTTTTTTTTTTTTTTTTTTACATATGCTCCTCACTCAACATGGAGCCCAATGTGAGGCTTGAACTCACAATCCTGAGATAAAGACCTGAGCTGATATCAAGAGTCAGTTGCTTAACCAACTGAGCCACACAAGTCCCCCTGTGCTGTTCATTCAATATCTCATCTTATGGATTTAATATCTCCATTTTAGAGGTGAGGAATCCAAGGTTTAGAGAAGATAACTTGCTGGAGGGAGCATAGCTAGGAAGAATCAGAGCTGCAAAAAAAATCCAGGTGTGTCTAATTCTAGAAGTACCCTTTATAGCCACTACTCCATACCTCCTCTGTGGAAGTTAGCCATTATTGTCAGTATTGTTATTAATGTTGATGTTTTCATTGGCACTGGTTTAAGGCTCTAGTTCCCTTAGAGAATGCAGATTCTATGCTAGAATTTTTTTTAACGTTTATTTATTTTAGAGAGAGAGGGAGAGATGGAGCACAAGCAGGGGAGGAGCAGAGAGAGAGGGAGACAGAATCAGAAGCAGGCTCCAGGCTCTGAGCTGTCAGCACAGAGCCCGATGCGGGGTTTGTACCCACAGACCATGACCTGAACTGAAGTGGGACACCCAAATGACTGAGCCACCCAGGTGCATCCTATGATAGAATTCCTAATGAGGAGTGGCCTCTTCTTATCTGGGATTTTCTACTTCACACTCTGGTTTACAAAATGACATAACCAAGAAACATCTCTCTAGTGGTTTATATTAAACAAGGCAAAACAAAAAGCTATGTAATAAATGTCTCCAGAAGATTAAATACTGTGGTTAAAACTGTCCTTGAATTCAACAGCTTTAGATTACAAGTCACCAGAGAAGGATTCCAGAGAAACATCTTCCAACGGAGACAGCTCTCTTTCTTTCTCCAAAGAAAGATGAATAGCTATAATAAGGAAACCAAAGAATGCTTCCTCCTAAAACTTCACGATTTTACATTTACCATCAAGTGGAGTAAAGAAAAGGAAAAAAAAATGCCTCCAAAAAATGTTTTGTTTTTGCCCATATAAGTCAAAGTAGAATGAGTTTATAAATAGGAAACAATAAGGCACTGCTCTTTTGAACAGTTTAATCGCAGATATGTAAAAATGAGGCATTTTGCATTGAAGTCTCTGTTCAAAAATAGAGATAAATACTGATGTTAAACTGTACTGCAAAGAATTTGGGGCTTTACACATTTCCCCCCTCATAAACATATGGGACCCAAGCCAATGATCTTCTTTATGACTAAGGAAGGACTGTGGGTAAAAAGATGAGCAAATGACAGGCCAATTTTCTAACAGAATGCAAATATGGCTGAGTTTCTTTTCCTTTTTAAAACCCTCTCCTGGCTCTGGAGAAAGAAGATCACGTGGCATACTGATTAGATGGGCCAATTTGGGGCCCTGTATTATTTACTAGGTTGCCATAGCAAAGTACAACAAAGTAGGGACGTTATAAAAAACAGAAATTTATTATTTTACAATTCTGGAGGCTAGAAGTCCAAAAAGGTATCAGTAGAGTTGGTGCCTTATGAGGGTGGTGAGGGAGAATCTGTTCCATGCTTATGTCTTGCTTTTGGTGGTTTACTGACAATATTTGGCATTCCTTGGCTTGTGGATTTCAGCCTTTATGTTGGCTCGCGTGGTATTTTCCCTGTGTGGGCATCTGTGCCCACTCTACTCCAGGATAACTTCATCTTAACTGATTACCTCCCCAATCACCCTATTTCCACATAAGGTCACATTCTAAGGTCCCGGGGGTTAGGATTTCAACACGCGAATTTTGGTGGGATACAATTTGCTATCAACAGAATGTCTGTGGACTCCCACAGATTCGTATGTTGAATCCCTAATTCCCAATGTGTTGGTATTTGAGGTGGGGCCTTTGGGAGGTCATTAACTTTAAGTGAGATCATAAGGGTTGGGCCCTCATGACGGGATTAGTGCCCTTAAAGGGAAAGGGACTAGGGCTCCCTCTCTCTCCACGCTGTGAGGGTACAACAAGAAGACATACCTCTGCAAACCAGGAAGAAGGCTGTGTTTCAGAACTGTCTCCTTGATGTTGGACTTCCCCGACTTCAGGACTGTGAGAAAAAAGTGGTTGCTATTTAAGCTATTCAATCTGTGGTATTTTTCTTATAGCAACTTGAACTAAGACACAATTCAACCCAATACAAGCCCTAACTGCTTGGTTTCCAAACCTGGCTATGAACGTAGGATGAGTTACTTCAGGCAAACCACTTTGCCTTTCTGTAACTTTATTTCTTCATGGGTAATACCAATACCTACAGTAATGCAAAGTTGAAAGGAATGAGAAAATGTTTAGAACAGTGTTTGGTATCTGGTAAGAATTTGTTGCCATTAGCCTTACCTCCTTAAAATAATATATGCATCCTTTATTATGGCCCCCTTGATGTGGTTCTTGCCCACTTCTCCAGTCTTGTCCCCAACTCTCTTTCTCCCCACCTAATTAACTGAAGCTGTGCCATATTACCTAAAGTTCCTTCAACCTTCCATAAGTTTTATCCCTCATGCCTTTTTAGAGGTGGTTGTTTTTGCTTGAAATGTCTTCCTTGTGGCCCCATTTCAAACTTTGAAGATAAAGTCAAATGTTACCAACTACGTGAAGCTATCTATTCTCAGTGTCCCCAGGCAGGTGGGCGTGCTCCCTTAAGTAAACCAGCAGTCTTAACACCTTCTACTCTTCACTGTAATTACTGGTTCAATATCTTTCTCCCCTGTGGAGGTGCTCCTGTGGATGGTAAATGCTACATCTTGTTTGTCATGCGGCCAGTTCTAAGCACGGTGCTGGTACATAGTATGTATCATGAACACGTATTGGATAATTTGTAACAGTATGATAATGATGATGATGATAATGTTAAGGAAGCATCATTTAACAAAGGATAGCTTCTTCTATGTATTTAAGGTTTACTATGTGTCAGTCCCTGAGGAAGGGTCTCAGTTAATTTCAGTAATGATCTCTTAAGGGATAGATTATTTTCTTTGCCCTGCTGATGAAGAATCTGGTCTCAGAGTACTAGATCAGACAGGAGGACTATTGGTGGTAAAAAGCAGAAACTCCACTGAAGGGTATTCTAGCAAAATGGGTATTTGTCATGAAACTCACATGCAGAAATGAACTCAGCCCTCTGAAACATGAGGGACATGAGGAGAATTTTCTTTTTCTAACCCTTATTTCTGCTCCTCTCTGTGCCTCAGCCTCATTTATTCTTTTCTCTGCTCTACATTGGTGTTTTGTGATCCCAAGACCACAGGAAAGGAAGTCTCCCACAACAATTCATGAGTTTATATCATTTCCATTCAAGAGACCAGTACACCTGGAATTTCTTAGTCCCATTTACTAGGGACAAATTATGGTTGGCTTGTTTGGGTTAGGAGACATTTGGACCAATAAATCATTGCACAGGGGAAAAGAAGGTAAATAGAACTGTTAATTCTAGGAGAAGCCCTTGGCTCTGGAGAAGAGCTAGTATGCAGAAAGTTACAAAATACGGGAATCTGGTAGAGATTAACCAGATAGGAGGTTGAATAACTTGCCCAAGGTCTTACAGCAAATAAATGGTACAGCAATGATTCAAATTCATATCTGTCTCACTATATAGCATTGTATCTTCTTGGAACATGTGTTTTTAACTTCTGTAGTATAATATTAAGCAACCTGGAAAAACGTGGTTGTATTAAAAGGTTCTAGAGAATGAGCACAGAGACGTTCTCAACCACAGAAAGACCATTCCAGTCACCTCTGCCCTGGATTGTTAGGAACCTTACTTGCTTTTAAGTTTGAGCATCTGTAAATCACAATATCTCAAGGTTGAAAGGAACCTCGCAAGTTACCTTGTCTAATCAATTCCTCCATGCAGCTACATGGAGCATGGATAGTCTTCAAACCTTCTTGCCTAGTGATTCTGAAGGCCGCAAAGAGGCTATAGGGTAGAATTCAGAGCACTGGCTCTGAGGTCAGAGGCTTGGGTTCAAATCCCAACCCTACCATTTACTATCGTGTGTCTTTGGGCCATGAGCTTAGCATTTATGCCTAGTATCCTAATCTGTGAAAGGAGGATAATAACAACAGTTATATCATTCTTTTTTTTTTTCCAAAGCAATATTAATTGTGCACTTACTGTATGTGGGCCCTCATCAAAGTGTTTTGTATTTACCAACACATTTATCATCATAATAATTCTATGAGGTAGAGAGTGTTATTTTCAATTAAGGAAACAGGTAGAAGAGAGTGAAGTACCTGTCCTAGGTCACCCAGTTGGTGGTAAGCCTGGGATTTAAATGCTTGCAATCTGGCTACAAAGTTGATGCACCATCCACCATGTTATAACAGCTGCCTGCTGTTCTTGGGAAGAGCAAGTGATAAAACAAACACAAAGCACTTAGCACAGATCCTGGCACACTCTGTATCGTCAATAAATATCCACACAGTTGCTACCTTCCTCCCAGTCCCAGTTTTCTTAACACCAACCACCAAGCCTGAGTGCCATAAAGTCTTCCATTCTTGAATGCTTGTGGGAGAAGCAGGACGCCTGGTCCATTTGCTAATACTGCTTCATGGTCTAGAAGAAGGAACTTGTATAGATGCAGGACTTCTCAGTGCCCAGTATCCCCACCAACTTCTAAGCATGGCTTAACTAAGATAATGCTTCTTCCTTTTTTTAAAAAAAAATGTTTGTTTATTTTTGACAGGGCACAAGTGAAGGAGGGGTGGAGAGAGGGGGGCAGAGGATCCAAAGTGGGCTCTGTGCGGACAGTAGAGAGCCCGATGCAGGGCCTGAACCCACGAACCACAAGATCATGACCTGAGCCGAAGTCAGATGCTCAACAGACTGAGCCACCAACAGAATAGAAAGTCCAGAAATAAACCCACACATAGCCACCCAGGTGCCCCAATAATTTTTTTTTTTTGGAATAGGAGTAAGAAAGTGGTTGAAAGAAGGAATGCTTCTTGATAGTGCCCCCCAAAAGCCTCAGTTGATTTTATGGCAAAACTTGCTGTAATAATATCACTGATGTATCTATACCTATTAAATATTTACTAGGCATAATTTTATGGCCCTGGTTTGAATTGTTGAAGATACAATGATAATCAGATTTGAATGATCCTCTCAGAATTGCTAACAGGGGAGTTAAAATTTGCTCATAAACAATAATAATCCATAACTGGGTAGGTTAATATTGTTAAAATATCCATACTACCCAAAGCAATCTACAGATTCAATGCGTTCCTTTTCAAAATTCCAGTGTAATTTTTTCACAAATTAGAACAAACCATACTGAAATCTGTATGGAACCACAAAGCCTCCAAATAGACAAAGCAATCTTGAGAAAGAAAAACAAAGCTGGAGACATCACACTTCTGATTTCAAAATACATCACAAAGTTATAGTAGTAAAAACAGTATGATATTGGCATGAAGACCAGCACAGAGGTCAATGGAACAGAAAAGGAAGTCCAGAAATAAACCCACACATAGATGGTAAATTAATTCATGACAAAGGAGGCAAGAATATATGATGAGGAAAGAACAGTCTCTTCAAGAAATGAGGCTGAGAAAACTGGACAACTACATGTAAAAGAATGAAATGAGACCACTATCTTATACCACGCACAAAAATCAACTCAAAATATTTGAAAGACTTGAATGTAAGACCGAAACCATAAAATTCCTGGAAGAAAACATAGGCAGTAAGCTCCTTGAGGTTGGTCTTGGCAATGATTTTTGGGGGTTTGACATCAAAATCAAGAGAAATAAAGTGAAGATGAATAAGTGGGACTGTATCAAACTAAAAGGCTCTACGTGGAAAAAGAAGCTATGCACAAAATGAAAAGACAACATACTTAATGGAAATACTTGCACATCATGCATCTGATAAGGGGTTAACATCCAAAATATACAAATAACTTGTAATAACTCAATAGCAAGAAAACCCAACAATCCAATTAAAAATGGGCAAGGTATCTGAATGGACTTTTTTTTTTTTTTCCAAAGAAGATACACAGATGGCCACATACATGAAAAGGTACTTAACATCACTCATCATCAGGGAAATGCAATTCAAAACCACAGTGAGCTATCACCTCACACCTGTCAGAATGGCTGGCTAGTAGCAAAAAGACAAGAAATAACAAGTGTTGGCAGGGATATAGAGAAAGAAAAAGGAACTCTCGTGCACTGTTCGTGGGAATGCAAATTGTTGTAGCCACTATGAAAAACAGTATGGAGTCTCCTCAAAACACTGAAAATAGAACTACCACGTTATCCAGCAATTCTACTACTGCATATTTATTCAAAGAAATGAAAGCTCTAACTCAGAAAGATAAATACATGCTCATGTTCATTATAGGATTCTTTACAGTAGCTACGACCTGGAAACCACCAAGGTGTCCACTGATGGATACGTAGATAGAAATTATCTTGCCATTTGCAATGACATGAATGGATCTTGAGGGCATTATCTAAGTGAAATAAGTCAGACAGAAAAACAAATAAGGTATTATCTCACTTATATGTAGAATGTAAAAAGCAAAACAAAAAAATAAAAACCTAAACAAATCCCATAGGTACAGAAAATTGGTGATTGCCAGAGGTAAAGCATGGGGAATGGGTAAAATGGGTGAAGGGGTTCAAAAGGTACAAACTTCTAGTTATAAGATAAATGAGTCATGGGGATGTATTGTACAGCATGGTGACTATAGTTAATAATATTGTATTGTTTCTTTTTTTTTTTTTTTTTAATTTTTTTTCAACGTTTTTTTTTTTTTAATTTATTTTTGGGACAGAGAGAGACAGAGCATGAACGGGGGAGGGGCAGAGAGAGAGGGAGACACAGAATCGGAAACAGGCTCCAGGCTCCGTGCCATCAGCCCAGAGCCTGACGCGGGGCTCGAACTCACGGACCGCGAGATCGTGACCTGGCTGAAGTCAGACGCTTAACCGACTGCGCCACCCAGGCGCCCCTGTATTGTTTCTTTAAAAGGTACTAAGAGAGTAAATCTTAAAAGTTATTATAAGAAAAAAAATTGTAACTGTGTGTGGATGGATATTAATTAGACTTCTTGTGATCATTTAGCAATGGTTACAAATATTGAATCATTATGTTGTACACTTGAAACTAATATGTTAAAAATCATTATATAGGATATAAAGTAAGAAAGAATAATAAGAAATAAGTATGAAAACTTGAAGGAAAGAGAAATTCAGAATAGTAGGATTGGGGGAGATTTCATGGAAGAGTTAGCATATGAGTTGGGTCTTTTAAAGGTAGGTAGTCATATGGCATGTGAAAGGGGAAGAGACAGTATGCTAAGTGGAGAGAATAACATGAGTGGAGATTTAAAAAAATCAAGAAATTGTAAGATGTGGTGAAGGGATATTGTCTAGTTTCATGGTGGAGTGGTGGAAGGAAAAATTTGGATGGTAGGTTTGGCCCAGATTGTAGCAGATCCTGAGTATCATATTAAAATGCACCTATTATTTTTGATGAGGACAGAGAAACATGTATTGTATTTTACAGTATGAATGAAATGACCTCACCCACAGTGTTAGTTGGGAGAGTCCAAGTTATGCTGTGCTAAGAGACAATACGTAAATCTCAGTGTCTTTTTTTTTGTTTGTTTATTTATTTTGAGAGAAAGAGAGAGCAGAGGAGGGGCAGAGAGAGAGAGAGGGAGAGAAAGAATCCCAGCCTATCAGCATCAGAGAGAATCCTGTGCTATCAGTACGGAGCCCAATGGCGGGCTCGAACTCACAAACCATGAGATCATGACCTGAGCTGAAAACAAGAGTTGGACACTTAACCGACTGAGCCTCGCTAAAGGTGCCTCACTAAAATCTCAGTGTCTTGATAAAAAAGAAGTTTATATTTGTTCATGCAAATTGTGCTGTGCATTTGAGCAGACTCTAGGACAATTATTGTCCATGTGTTGGTTCAGCAATCTGGTCTCTATGGACCCTATGGCACCTCCATTTCAACACTTGCTTCTGTGGTGACGGTGGCAAGAGGAAGAAAGTTGTGGAAGGTTACCCACCTGGAACTAAGTGCTTTCTCTCAAAACCATACATGCAGTGCTTCTATTGTCCAGATGAGGAATATGGCCTCCTTATTACAAAAGGGAACTGAGAAGTATTGTCTCTGTATGCCTGGAAACAGAAAAGTGGATACTGATGAGCCCTACGAATGTCTACCACATGCACACTTACAGAAAAATTACTGATTCAGAACAAGATTGTATTTACAAACAAAATAGAGATATGTAAGATTTCTAATATACTATTAACAGAAATTTTCCCATCTGTTACACTTACCACTTTCAAATGAAGGAAATGTTGTTTACGGTTTATCCACCCACAGCCCATAATGAAAGAAAGATACCCACTTATTTCTATAATCTGCCTGTTATTATCTCTAGAGTAGCACAAATTGGTATACATTGCTTGTGATGTAGGTTCTGCCAACACGCAGCGGATTCCTGCTTTGGTTTCAGCTGCAAGCTGCCCTCTAATTAGTACAGACCAAGTCTTCCAAAGAAACACCTCCTTGTCAGAATGTGATGAGAGAGAAACCCACACTTAAAGAACTGAGAACACCTATGTGATGTGAATACACACGGTTGTCTACAGGTGATATGAACATGTTATACAATCTCAAAATGTCTTACTCTTACATAAAGTGGAATGTAGAGCTAGTAGGATTTGAGCAAAAGTGCCTGAGCTTTGACATCAGAGATAAGTTAGAAGCCTAACTCTATGAATTAATTGCTCTGTGACTCTGAGCCTTGGTTTCTTCATTTAAAAAAGATGGCATTGCTAACAATACAGCTGTCAAAATGTATTAATAATAGCTAAAGTTGAGAACCAGGTGTTATGTCAAGCATTCTTACATGTGCTACTCTTCTCTTTTTATTTTTTTAAAATTTAATGTTTATTTATTTTTGAGAGAGAGAGAGAGAGAGAGAGAGAGAGCGAGCAGGGGAGAGACAGAGAGAGAGGGAGGCACAGAATCTGAAGCAGGCTCCAGGCTCCAAGCTGTCAACACAGAGCCAGATGCAGGTCTCGAACCCATGAACCATGAGATCATGGCCTGAGCCAAAGTCTGATGCTTAACTGACTGAGTCACCCAGGCACCCCTACATGTGATATTCTATTGTATCT
The DNA here is from genome assembly GCF_046562875.1 of Panthera onca. Classification (NCBI taxonomy): domain Eukaryota; kingdom Metazoa; phylum Chordata; class Mammalia; order Carnivora; family Felidae; genus Panthera; species Panthera onca. Next base: position 172,692,912 of record NC_138346.1, on the reverse strand, counting down.
TTCTATCATCCATCCATCCATCCATCCATCCATCCAACAGTCTTCTGTCATCAACATGAATAAGGACAGTGATTCAGTTCTTATGTAGTGGGAGGGCGTGTTTCAGCTCGAGTCTAAACTGAGATTTAGATGTATTGATGAACTAAACTGGTGAATAAGACCTGAGATACCAGGTTTGCATGAAGGGATTTTTCCAAGGATGGAGAGGGTTGTTGAAGGAGAAGAATGACTTAGTTTTATGTGAGTATCTAGGACTGAGCCTGAAATAGGATAGACATAATAGCATTTATCTGAAATTTAGGTACCCTACCCATGTAACCCAAGTCTAGAAGCACAGGATAAAAGGGATGATGTGGGGAGACTCTGAGATACAGAGACACGAATGGCACCTGTTTAGTGAGCAGGTGACAAGGTGTAACACAAAAGAGAAAAGGGGATGTTTCTCTCTACTTTGGTGTGAGAATTAGAAGGCAGCTCTGCTCCAGTCTCTTGGGGGTTTGATGCTTTAATTGCTCTGGATCACAGCATCTTTGACAGGTAATCAACATTCTCCTGGAGGGCAGCCTCATCTGAGGCAGTGGCAAGATTCTGCTATCCTCTCGTGGCTTCCTGGACAGTTACCACATCCTCAAGGGCAAAAAGAAAACCAACAAAAGTAAAGTGTTGGTATGTTGGTGAGAATGCATGGAATACCCACTGGGATCCTTTGAAATTTATGGGAAGCTCCATCTTTAATATCAGATCTGTAGATTCTAATCTGAGGTCTGACTTGAAGGGGCTCAGAAAATCGTTTATCAAAGAATGAAAGAAGGTATGAAGAATTGTCCCAGTCTCAAGTGAATGCAGTGTTTCCCAATGGGGACAGTATTGGCATTCTTGATGGAACATTCCTCATTATGCAGGACTGTCCAGAGCATTGCAGGACATTTAGCAACATTAACTCATGAGCATTAGATGCTAGGAGTGCACCCCATTCAAGGTAGCAATAAAAATATAAGCCTCTTTCCATTTCAAATGCTCATTCTGGGGATGCTGTTCTTGGATTGAAAGCCATTGATCTATAGAACTCAATGTTACTGTGCAGCCTTAGAACCACTATTTCTGTGGGAACCGGTAGAATCTCTGTAGAACAGGATCTTACTTCTCTGTATGCTCAGTATTTATGACTGATCTTTTTCTCTTGCTTCCTTTGCTCTGTACTCTAGGAATCTCTTAGAAAGGAATTCTACTTGACATCCCAGTGTACTTGTCCAGGGCAATGAGTCTGCCAAGTTCAACCTAGTAATCTGAGGAACTGATTTGGCTGCTAACTTCTCTGACTCTAGAAGCTTCTCTGTATTGCATTAGAACTGGTAGAGATTTCAGAAATAGGAGTCAAAATATCAGCTTTGCTGATGGTCCAGTAGATGTTAAGGATCACAGCTCTTTTGGCAAAGTAGATTTGGGATCTTTTCTACCTCATAGACCATAGCCCATGCTACAGCCTTTTAGACTCTGGCTGGAATAGTATATGTGTATGTGTGTAGGAGAGGGGCGGGGGAGCGAGGTGAGTGAGACAGGAGAGAAAGATGCCTTTCAGGATCATTTGTTTGCCATAAACTTAAAAACATCTGCCTCCTGAAACTCCAACAGCAAAACTGCCAATTCTAATACACGCCATTGGGTGGCAGTAAAACAGAAATGTCTGCAAAGAAAGCAGAAATCCCTTCAGAATTATAATAAGTTTTATAGACCAAGACGACTGCGGTTGTAAAACATGGTGTATCAATTGGCATATTTGCTGATCAAATCTTTACAAGGTTCGAATAGACTCGTAAATACTGGGTTTTCTAGTTTGGCCAATTCATGCTTCATGCTTCTGTTTCAGACATTTAGGAAGGCGGGAAATCCAACAAATGGTTCAAACACCAAAGCAATATGCCACTGACAATTTGTTTTCCTGTGATTGAGGCAAAATATATATGCCTCGATTAGAAGCACTACCCAAACAAGCAGAATCTGCTACATTCAGAGATGAGCTCATTTCTCATGCAAAACACAGCCCAGGCTGGAGTGAACCAACAGCTAAATCATTTTGCTACTTGATTTTTGTAAGTGAGTTCCAATTCCCTTACTATTCCCACAAGAGTCTTATTATACAAGGATGTTTCCATTTTTTTTTAAATAAGTAGTTACTGGCTGATGATAAAATCAGGTGTTATGACAAATGAATAAAATCACAGGGCAGGAGGTGATATCAAACACCCCTTTCATTAAAGTGTTGGTGTCCTAAGAATGGTTGAAAAGAGGAGTGGACTGGTTTATGACTGTCAACATTTGAAATGGGGAAACTGAAGCCTAGGTGTTAATCAACTTGCCCAAAGACATGTGACCAGTGAGTTATTTAGCCAGACTGTGAAATCAAATTTTCCATTAGGCATTGGATTGACTGGGACACCGATTCCCTTTAGAGACCCATTCGAGAATTTTTGGCTACCCAAGCAAGTCAAGAAGCGAAGCTTCTCTCTGCTTTGTTTTTGTAGACATGTACACTGACCATTTTTTTAAAAAAGAGAAATTGAAATTCCTTGGAAAGCTCACCTTCATCAGATAGTGGCTGCTTATCTTACATTTATAGATAAGGATCTTGTCTCTGGCCACAGAGACAACTTGTCACTTCCCACAGATTCTGCCTTAGGAAAGGTCTTTCAGTTTCTTCCTTAAAGATTTTTTTTTTAAGTTTATTTACTTATTTTTGAGATAGAGACAGAGCACAAACAGGGGAGGGGGAGAGAAAGAGGGAGACACAGAATCCAAAACAGGCTCTAGGCTATAAGTACAGAGCCTGACGTGGGGCTTGAACTCATATGGGGCTTGAACTGAGATGATGACCTGAATGGAAGATGGATGTTTAACAGACTGAGCCACTCAAGAGCCTCTTCTTCCTTAAAGTTAATGTATATGTGCCCTTTGCTCTTTCTAGAATCCTCTGCCTGAACATCCATTAGATATAGAGTGGAGACCACATCTGTTTTGCTAGTAGTTATATGCATGAAAGTGTTTGGCACAGAGGAGGTCCTTAAATAATTATTGTGTAATTGAATAGACTGATCCTATCCTGGCTTTTACACAGTGATACTCTTTTTGAAGAGGTAATATTTATTCAAGAATTCAAAATAGGGGCACCTGGGTGGCTCAATCAGTTAAGCGTCTGACTCTTGATTTCTGCTCAGCTCATGATCTCGCAGTTCATGAGTTAGAGCCCGACGTTGGGCTCTGTGCTGGCCTGCTTGGGATTTTGTCTCTTCCTCTCTCTCTCAGAATAAATGAATAAACTTAAAAAAAAGAATTCAAAATAATATAGAGTAGAAAATGTAATATCTATTATATATTATGTATATTTATAATAATTTTAAAGAATTGAGTTTTAATTTATCCTCACAATGTATATGCATATAATTATATCTATACTATCATCTATGTACCTATGCATGAATCTGCATATCAAGTATATATAGACTTCATTGTTTGTTTTGCTCTAGGGAAAGAGAAGTTGATAATTATTGATTTCTGTTATGTGCCAGGTACTATATTAGGTCTTCATACATAGTGATGCTATTTAATCTTCAAATATAAGCAGCTCAAGTGATGAAATTAGGGCTGGGAAAATTGGGTAATGTGTCATGTGTTCAGAATGTAGGTCTGGGTGTAAATCCAGAAGCTCACGGTATTTCTGTTCTCCAGAAGTGACTGCAGAAGAACATAAGTCCCTCTGCAAAGGTAAGACAGCAGTCAGTGGCAGAGCTGAGTGGTAGAATCTGGAACGTTTTGGCCTTTACCTCCCCTTTATCCATCAGACTTTCTACTGTGTATAATGAGAAAAGGTAAGAATTTGTTTCCATTCTGCTGGAGTAATTTGGCAGATTTCAGGATTTCATGAGGTCTAGACTTTCCATTGGTTCTGTTTATACTGAGAAATGATTCATTTGGCAACTGCCTGGGACCCATGTGAACATCTGCTAACTTGTGGTATTAGCTAGTTCACAGATTCCTTGGTCCTCCTGACTTGAGCTGCTGCAGAAGTTCAGGATTGGGAAACACAGATTTTGTAATCCATTTGTTTGCATGTAAAAAGGCGTTTTCAGCTCTCCCACTCCTTAGTGATTCTCTTCTAAGCCATCTTGCTGTGCATTTGTCAAGGAAATTTGCCATTTTCAATTAGGAGACAACAATTCAAGTTAGAGAAAGCTAAGCACCAGAATTCATTGAAAAAAAAAATTAGAAACAGTTTAAAAATGAGAATGGCCGTATTTGCTCTATAACAAACGGAGCATTGAAAAAAATCAATAGTAAAAGCAACAACTAATGGTGATAATGTCTTCCCTGACTCATAGGGATATTTAAGGGTAAAATGATGTAATTGATGGGAAACACTTTGAAAAATAAAAGCACCATGCAGTACAAGACATTACGCTTATTATACGATTGTCCTGAAGCACAGCTAAAAGTAAGCCTTCTCTCCCTCGGGATCAGATGTCATCATTGATAAATCATTTGTGTAATTCCCAGAGTGCAAAGGATTTCTTCAGGGCTCCAGGCTCTGGTACTTGCTGTTATGATCTCTCTATCAGGGTGTTCAATGGATCTGGCCAAGGGCAAGTCACACCCTCTCTAGGCCTTTGTTCCCATATCTTTGAGCTGGGGATTGTTATTACTACTAATGGCTACCACGTGCAGAGTAATTCTATGTCCAAGATACAAAGCATCTTAGGTTTATGATTTCATTTAATGCTTATGGCCCTAGAAGTGCCTTATTTTATAAGGAAAATGAAGAGGAAATGAAGAGGAAAATGAAGCTCAGAGCAATGAAATGTTTTGGCCTGGATCACACAGCTAGAGTACTGTGACGTGTCTGTAGAGATCGACAGGTCTTAACTTTAGGTATGCTGTATGTATGGATTGTATAGATTTGACTTTCCAGCATGCTTTCCTCTAGTCCTTCTTTGGAGAATTGCTCCTATACCAGAACATACTCCACAGTATTCTGACAGGGCCGCTAATCCCATGTACCTCTTCATGTCAGCACAGGGTAAATAAAAGTATGACCCGGTCCAGCCAGTCACAATAATTCACACAAGGTGTCGGTAAAGAATGAAAGCTTGGACGATCAGAATTCCTAGGATTTGTATACACGAAAGTGGAGAGAAAGACTTCCTCTCCTGTAGGCTTGCCAGTCAGAGAGAATGGAGAGAATGAAGACAACGGAGTATATACCAAAGGCAAGAGATGGAGGGCATTCAGATTGTATCATTTCATGCCCAGGTCCAGCAGTGCATGAGGTGAGATCCACCCCACCCTTTTTGGTCACTGGAGTCAGTAAACACCATTTTTTTGGTTTGTTTGTTTTAAAGACATATTTTGAGAGCAGTTTTAAGTTCACCCAATAGTTGAAGGTACTGAGATTTTCCATATCCTCCTGACCCCACCCATTTGGAGCTTTCCCCATTATCCCCCAACGGAGTGGTGCATTTGTTACCATTGGTGAACTTGCATTGATAGAGCACGATCCCCCAAGTCCATACTTTACATTATGGTTCACTCTTTCTCTTACACATTTTATGGATTAGGACAAATGTATGATGTCAAGTATCTATTATTAAGGTGTCATATAGAATATTTTCACTGCTCCAAAAGTTCTCTGAGCTACGCCTATTCACTGTGCCCCCACTTCCATCCCCAGCAACCACTGATCTTTTTACTGTCCCCATAGTTTTGCTTTTTCTAGAATGTCATGTAGTTGAAATCATACAGTATGTAGCCTCTTCAGATTGGCTCCTTTGCTTAACAATATGCACTTAAGGTTCCTTTATGTCTTTTCCTGGCTTGATAGCTCCTTTCTATTTAGAGTTGAATCATATTCCACGGACTGGATGCACCACAGTTTATTAATTCATTTACCTACTAAAGGATGTCGTGGTTGCTTCCAGATTTTGGCAGCTATGCCTAAAGCTGTTATAACCATACATGTGCAGGTTTTTGTGTGGCCATAGCTTTCAATACATGCCATTTTTTAAAGCTAACTTGAATTAGATTTTTAGCACTTGCAACCAAAAAGGTTCTGATTAATAGAATACATAACAAAGTATGTTTATATACATGGTTTTCCTTCGTTCTCACAGCTAGCCTGTGCCAGTATTCTTATGAATGCCTTTTTTAATAGAAATGAAAACAAGAACTAGAAAAACTAGACACACACACTTGATATTTATACTCAATGTTTGCACCTCCAAAGACCTTGTTTATTCCACAATACCCTGCTAGATACAGAAGGTAGAACCAGACATGCTCCTGGGCTTTGATTTTACTGTAAAACAAAGGCAGGTGATCAATTATATTGGAGTAATCTCTCATTTATTCTGCATCATCCAAAAAAGTTAATATTTTTCTAGCTATTAAGGCACATACACATAAAAGCCTCAAACTTATTTTAGTAATATCTTGATTTTAATCTAAAATATATTTCACTCTGTCATGTTTTCTTGACAACAATACTAATTATGATTGTATTTCTACTTGATGATCTAAGTCATAGTTTCCCGTTGTAATAGACAACACGCTTTATCATGTTGCTAATTCAATTGTTTATCTTTCTAATTAGATAGTAAGGTCGGTGAGGGTGAGTAGCATGCTGTCATAATAAAACCAATAATCCCACATAAATTTCCAGTTCTTAGCCCAGGACCTGCTGGTATGCAGTGTTAACTAAAGGTCTGACATAAATGCATATATAAGTGGACCCAAATAATTAAAAAATGAAACAATAATTGTAATGCAATTCAATTACTAATGTTTTAGAGGCTACTGAAATACACAAGCTTGGCCTTTTGCTGAGCCCCAAGTCGCTAAGGCTTTTGTGTTTCTGTCTGTGTTTCTGCCTTTGGCTGTGAGCTTTATTTAAGTAGTGTGTAGGAAGGAAAGAGAGATCTCTAACATCCTATAGAGCCTGGTTCTGTCCCTTAATATTTGTGTGACCTTGAATGAGGTCCCTTAATGTTTGTGTGACCTTGAAGATCCCTTCATACCTCTGATCTTCACTCTACCCCCTGCAAAATGGGAATCTGAAAAGTTACCCTAAAGATGTGTGGTAAAGATTGAGATAAGGCCAAAAAACCATCTAGTGGGTGAACAACAAGCACGTTTTTAATGAAATTTGAGAGGAGTAGGAAGCTGAATGCTGAATGTCTAGAGAAGGCCGGTGAAAGCTTGAGCAGCACTTCAGTGAAAGAAGTGTGCAGTCAAATGAAGACTCACACAGAAGGGTTTTCAGTGTGGTCTCCACTCTGCAAGTGTCTGATCAGCCTGAGGCCAAGGCCTGGTTGAGAATAAGGGAGGAGTTCCTTCTATAGGATGGAAGGAACACAATTTGCTCTGAGAGTAAAGGAATGTTTTTTTCTTTAGTGTCTAAGGAAATTAGTGCACATGTATAACCTGTTTTATTTTATCTTTGGACTTTTATTTATCTATTTTGAGAGACAGATTGCATGAGTGGGAGAGAGGCAGACAGGGAAAGAGAGAATCCCAAGCTGGCTCCGCGTTGTCAGCACAGAGCACAATGCAGGGTGTGAGCCCATGAACTGTGAGATCATGACCTGAGTTGAAATCAGGGATGGGACAGTCAACGGACTGAGCCACCCTGGTGCCCTTATAAACACTATTTTGCAGACCTTCTGTCTTCATTAGCATGTGCAAACCCTGCAAACGCTTCTAGAGACCCAATTCCAGACAGCTTTGTAGGAAATCAAGCTGTTGCCATATCTTATCACTTTTCCTTCCCCTAGTAACACCTATACTGTTCATCAAAGATAAAGGAAGATAAATACTAGGAAAACAGTTTGGGAGGTGGGAGGTCCTTAGGTCTTATTACCTAAGTGGCTTTTCAAAAAACATATCTAAATAGGTAATTACTGACCATGTGTTCACAGTAGAGGGTGGCAGTTAGGAATAAGGCCTGGAAGTCCCATAGGCAGGGATTTAATCTTTGCTTCTGTCTTTACTAATTTCGTGAATTTGCATAGTAATCTAACCTCCCCAATCCTCATTATACTCCTCTGTGTGATGGGTAGAAAAATGCTTGGCATAATTGAAGAAAAACCCAGAGCCTGGTACTTAGGACTTAAATAACGGCTGTAGTTATACCGTTTGTTGTGCAAGTACAGGTTATGTCAACGTTTCCGGTAGCTAGTTGGATCATCTGGTGTGAATCTTTAGCTTTATTAGATATTGCCTAAAGGTTTCCAGGAGTAGTTCAACCAATTTATTCTCTCATCAGCAGAGAATGAGAATTCGGGTAGCTCTACATATTCACCAATATTGGTATGGTCAGAATTTTAATTTATACCCATTCTGCTGGGTATGTAATGGTAATATTATTTCAATTTGCAATTCCTTAATGCCTAATGAAGTAGAGCACCTTTTCATATGCTTATTGGCCTCTTGGATATCTTCTTTTATGAAATATCTATTCTGATTTTGTCTTTTTTGTCTTGATTTTCAAATTAAAATTTTTTTTTTTTTAATTCTGGCTATGGATTCTTTGCTGTATATGTGTATGGAAAATATATTCTCCTACTCAGTGGTTTAACTTTTCACTCTCTAAATGCTGTTTTTGGCATATAAAAAATACTTCATTTTTATATAATGTGATTTATAACTTTTTCTTTTATGTGGTTGATTTTGTGTCCTGTTTAATCTTTGCTTACCTTCAGGTTATAAAGATAATATCTCTTTTCCTAGAGGTTTTAATGTTCTACTTTTCATACTGAGATCTGTATTTCATTGGGAATTTGTTTTTGTTGTTAGGAAGGGATCAGGATTCACTTTTTCCATAGTAGTGTCCAATTGACCCGGTACCATTTATTGCAAAGTCCATTATTTTTTTACTGCAGAGAATTGTCTGTCCAAATCAAGGGACCATGTAAGTATAGGTTTAATTTTGAACACTCTCTTGTCTTCTATTGATGTTTGTCTATGTACTCACCAGCAGTACCAATATTGCAATGTCTTAATGTAGATTTAAACAAGTCTTCATGTTTAGTAGGTGGATCTTCTAGTATTGTCCTTTTCAAGATTATCTTGGCTGTTATCAGCCTTTTGTGTTTTCGCATGAATTTTAGAATCAGCTGGTCATTGTTCACAAAGACAAATAGTTAACTCTGTTGGAGATGTTGAATGGGGTAGTATTGATTCCAGTGAACCATTTTGGAAGGAATTAGCATTTTTATACTAGGAATTTTTCAATACTTCAGCATGTTAGATCCCTCCTTTTTTTTGGTTTTCTGTGATTTCCCTAATTAATGTCTCATAGTTGTGAATGCAGAAGTCTTGTACATTTTTCATTATTTTTTCTTAAGTATTTCATGTCTTTGATGTTATTGTAAATGTCATTTTTAAAATAATGTTTCCTTACTGATTTAGAGGGGCACCTGCACCCCAACGTTTATAGCAGCATTATCAACAATCTCCGAATTATGGAAAGAGCCCAAGTGTCCATTGACTGATGAATGGATAAAGTAGATATGGTGTATGTGTGTGTATGTATGTATGTATGTATATAATGTATATATTATATGTATGTATTATATTATATGTTATATGTATATGTATTATATGTATATATGTATATAATGTATATAATTACTCAGCCATAAAAAAGAATAAAATCTTGCCATTTGCAGTGATGTGGATAGAGCCAAAAAGTATTAAGCTAAGCAAAATAAGTCAGAGAAAGATAAATACCGTATGATTTCACTCGTGTGGATTTAAGAAACAAAACAGATGAACATAGTGGAGAGAAAATAGTAGAGAAAGAGTCAACCAAGAAACAGGTTCTTGATGACAGAGAACAAACTGAGGGTTTCTGGAGATGATGGGTATTAAGGAGGACAGACACTTGTGGTGAGCTCTGGGTGTTGTATGTAAGTGATGAATCACTAGATTCTACACCTGAAACTAATATTACACTATATGTTAATTAACTGGAATTTAAATAAAAACTTTAAAAAGAAAAAATATGATTTTTAATTTTTTATTGCTCTATAAAAACACATTTTTATATTAACCTTGTTGATGTCACTTGTTAATTCTAATTGTATATTCTTTTAGATCGTCTATTGCATGCAATCATGTCATCTGTGAATGAGAACATCTTAATTTCTTCCATACCAGTTCTTAATTTTTTTCCTTCATTATTGTATCAGCTACATCCTTAGTACAATATTGAATAGAAATGATAATATCAAGGGGCGCTTGGGAGGCTCAGTTGGTTAAGCCTCTGACTTTTGATCTTGGCTCAGGTCATGATCTCATGGTTTGCGAATTTGAGCCCTGTGTCGGGCTCTGCCCTGACAGTGTGGAGCCTACTTGGGATTCTCTCTCCTCTCTGTGCCTCTACCTGACTGTGTCTCTCTATCTCTCAAAATAAATAAATAAACTTAATAATAATAATGAAAAAAAAGAGCAATGGTAGTATCAGGCATGTTTTTTATTCCAAGTTTCAGGAAGAAAGTTTTCAATATTTCATGATTAAGTATGATAATTGGTGTTTTTAAAGGATAGTATTTATCCAATTAAGAAAGTTCAGTCTGTTCCAAGTTTGCTAGGAATTTTAAGACGAAGAGTGTTGGATTTTATCAAATGCTTTCATCTATTGAGATTGTCTTTATTTAATTCTTTATTCTAGTAATGTACTGAGTTACATGGATTGATTAAACTTTGAGTGGTAATCAACCAGGAATTTTTATTTCTGGAATAAACCCTAATTGGCCTTGGGTACAATAGTTTTTACATACTACTGAATTGGACTTGTTGATGTTTTATCTAGGATTTTCCATGTTCTTTGACATTTTCCTTTTCTGTAATATTCTTGCTAGATAGTTGAATTAAGGTTATGCTGATCTCATAAAGTTTGAGCTCCCCTTTTCTATTATTTGGAAAAATTTGTTATGAAAGACTAACCAGTGAGGCTCTCTAAGCTTTAGAGACTTCTCCATTTGGTAAATTGTTTTACTTGGAGATTTAATTTTTTAAATAGAAATAATTCAAATTTTCTCTTTATTCTTATATTAATTTAGTCAAGTTTTTTGTTTTTTAAGAAAGTTGGGAATTTTATTTAAATTTTAAAAATTTATTGGCATAAAGTTATTCATCATATTATCTTATCCTTCTTCCTTTTTTAAGAAATATATATTTGTAAGATATGTTATGTTATGCTCTTTTTCATACCTAGTTATTATCTCTCTTTTCTTTCTCTCTTCTTGCTCAGTCTTGCTGGGAATTTATTCATTTTGTTATTCTACTCATCACTTTTACTCTGTTTACTTCCTCTATTGAATTTTTCCATTTTATTATTATTATTATTATTATTATTATTATTATTATTTTGCTTTTTAAAAAAATTTCCTTCCTTCTCCTTTTTGAATTAATTACTTAAAATGTTGGGTTTAGGATTAAAATTGCCTTTCTAATATATGCATTTAAGGCTACACATTTTCCTTTAAGCTTATACTTAATCAGTATCCTGCAAGTTTTGATGTGTTTATTGTAATTTAATACAAAATATTGTCTAATTTCCATTGCGATTTATTCTTTGTCTCAAGAGCCATTTAGAAATATTTTACAAAATCTTTGGTTTTAGGGATCTTCTATTTAGATTTTTGTTACCAAGTTCCAGTTATAAACCACAGTGTTCAGAGGGCATATTCTCTATGACTTCAATTATTTACAAGTTGTTGAGACTCACCGTATGGCCTAGCGTATGTACAATTTTGATAAATGTTCCAGGTACACTTGAAAATAACGTGTGTTCTGTTACTACTTGCAGGGTTCTCTGTCAGTTAGTTCCAGAGTATTATTTGTTTTATTCAGATCCTCTTTTAAAATTACTGATATTTTTGTCAGGGTACATATTATTGAGAAAGACACGCTGATATTTCTGCTATGATTGTAGATTTCTGTTTCCTTTGACTTATGTCAGTTTGTATTCCATATATTGTGCAGCTATGCAATTGGATATATATAAATTAGTAAATGCTAAATCTTTTGTGAAGTATTCTTTATTTCTGCTAGCATGTTTTGCCTTTAAGCCTACATTGTCTGATATTAGCACGGTCATGCTAGCTTTTTGTTTTTGTTTTTGCTCGTTTGTCTTTAGTTAGTATTTGCATGCTATATATTTTTTCATTTGTGGCTGAAGCTACTGAGGCCCTGCTCTTATCTGTTCAGCACTCACTCTGCTATGTGCCAGAGCATCCCACAGAGTCCACGTGAATCTACCCACGACTCTCCCTGACAGTTTTATCTTAAAAACTTGTTTTCTTTTTTCTTTATTTTTCTTAAAGTATTGTTGACATGACTCATGGGAGCAGGCAGGATGTAAGTGGTTAGTGGTGCTCCAGATGTTGCCCTCTACCAATAATGTAGGGAGTTTAGGGATAAATACCTTTGTTCCCTCGTCTCTCAGGCGAGACCACTGTGATACGTATTATATACCACCTCTCAGCAATCCATGTCAGGATTCAGTTATAGCTGCTTCAAGAATTAAACTGTCCATGAATGCATTCAATATTCCCTTTTGCCCCTGTCTTATTTTCTTACTACCTTGCATATGATCCTGGTTTCACCTAATACTAAATGATTTGCACTCAAATTCTTGTGCTAGGGTCTATTTCTGTGGAAACTTGGCCTAAGAAGCTATCTTTGTACCTACAGTTTGTCTATGTCTTCAGGTTTCAAGAACATCTCTTTTTTTAAAAAAAAAAGTTTTTATTAGTTTATTTATTTTGAGAGAGAGAGAGTGAGAGAGAACAAGTGAGCAGCAGAGAAAGAGGGAGAGAGATAATCCCAAGCAGGCTCCACACTGTACAGAGAGCCAGATGCAGGGCTCAAACTCACTAACCGTGAGATCACAACCTGAGCTGAAGTCAAGATTTGGGTGCTTAACTGACTGAGCTACCCAGGCATCCCTAAAGACCATCTCTTATTCTTATAAGGAGCATATTGTTGTGTTTTGTTTTTTTCTGTCTGACAATGTTTGTCTTTAATTGAAATATTTAGTCTACTTAATGTGATTCCTGGTATGTTTGTCAGTTCTGTTTTCTCTACCATGTCTCTCTTTATGTTTTCTACTCCATTAACTTGTTATACATTCTTTTACCGTAGCGTGTATCCAAGAAATTACAATAAGCATCCTTAACTAATTACAGTGTAATATGAATTAGCTCTTTTATAACTTCCCAGACATTGCTAGGGTCTAGAACACTTATACTCCATTTATTTTCTTCCTGATTTTTGGTGATTAACGCCAAGTGAAGTTAATACACATGTTTTAGAGTTTATAGACATTTTTATTGTTTTATATAGATAATAGTCATTTAATTTTGTATTTAAAAAAAATTAATGCTTATTTATTTTTGAGAGAAAGAGTGAGACAGAGTGCAAACGGAGGGAGGGACAGAGAGAGGGAGACACAGAATCAGAAGCAGGCTCCAGGCTCTGAGCTGTCAGCACAGAGCCTGACACGTGGCTCAAACTCACAGACCACGAGATCATGACCTGAGCCGAAGTCAGATACTTAACCAACTGAGCCACCCAGGTGCCCCATAATTTTGTATTTTTATGTATCTTTATCAATTGCCCTTAATTATTTCCTACATTTTGATTTTGTTGCCCGGGATCATTTTCCTACTGTCTAGAGAGCTGCTTTTAGCATTTCTTTTGGTGTGATTCGGTTAACAACACATTTTCTGAGTTTTTTTGTTTGTTTGTTTGTTGCTTGTTTGGAAATGTTTTTATTTACCCTTCACTTTCTTTTTCTTGATAAAAGTAATATTGTTTTTATTGAGAGATAAGTTACATATATTCGATAGCGCAAATCTTACATGTTTAGCTTGATGAATTTTTACATGTACCACCCATATCAAGGTTTCGAACCTAGAAAACGTTCCAGAATGCTTTTTATTTCTCCCTCCCAGACAGTACCCTTGCTACAGAAGTAACTACAATTCTGTGTTCTCCAACCACGAGTTAGTTTGGTCTATTCTTAAGCTTCATATAAATGGAATCATACAAAATGTACTTTTCTTTCTGGCTTATTACACTCAACATGAAGTCTGTGAAATAATTCATCTGTTATGAATAATGTAGTTCATTTTTTTATTGCCATGTAGTATCCCATTATATGAATATACCATGATTTGTTTATCCATTCTATTACTGATGGTCACTAGAGTTGTTGTTCACTTTTGACTATTAAATGTGTGATGAACATTACTGTTACATGTCTTCTTTATGTAGGACATAAACACTTTTTCTGTTGAGTATATACCAGTTTTCATTGCTTTTAATTTGGGGGGTTGGTAGTGACTTTTAAAAAGCCCTTTAAAAGCATTTTTATAGGTCTATAGCTTCTCAAGTTTCTACTGGAAAGTCAGCCATTAAGTCTTGTTATTGTTCCTTTGAAAGTAAATGTGTTTTTTCCTCTGTCAGCTTTTAGTATGATTTTGTTTTTGGTTTTTAGTAGTTTTATTATGATAGGCTAGGTGTGGTTTTCCTTGTAGATATCCTGCTTTAGTCTATAGTTTCACGTCTTTTGTCAAATTTGATACTTCTCAGCTGTTTCAAATATTGCCTTTGACTCTCTTCTTTTGACTCCCTTCTCCCTTTATGTGATTCCAATTATATATATGATAGACCTTTTAATCATCTCTCATATGTTCTCACTGTGTTTTCTAAATTTTCCACCTTTTTTTTTTACTCTCCTTGTGTTAGCTTGAATAGTTTCTGTTGACTTCTGGTTCACTGTTATATGTTCATACTGAATTCTTAATTTTGATTATTATATTTTTTAGTTCCGGAATTTTTATTGATATTTTAAAGCTTCCAGTTTTCTGATTACATTCTCCATTTTGTCATTTATTTGTTTTTAAGGAAGGAAATCTACTTATTTATTTTTATATTTCAGTGTAATCAACATACGGTGTTATATTAGTTTCAGGTGTATGATACAGTGATTCAACAATTTTAAGGAGGGCACTTCTGTTGAGCACTGGGTGTTGTATGTAAGTGATGAATCACTGAATTCTACTCCTGAAACTAATAGTACACAGTATGTTAACTAACTGGAATCTAAATAAAAACTTGGAAAAAAATTCTATACATTACTCAGTCCTCATCATGATAAGTGTACTCTTAATCTTCTCTACCTATTTCACCCATACCCCCACCCACCTTCCATCTGGTAAGCACATGTTTATTCTTTATATTTAAGAGTCTTTATATTTAAGAGTATATATTAAGAGGTTTTTTTTTCCTTGTTCACTTGTTTTGTTTCTTAAATTCCGCATATGAGTGAAATCGTATGGCATTTGTCTTTCTCAGATTGACTTATTTCACTTAGCATTATATTCTCTACGTACATCCATGTTTTTACAAATGGCAAGATTCCATTCTTTTTTATGGCTGAGTAATATTCCACTGCATATTTATATATACCACTTTTTCTTTATTCATTCATCTATCAGTGGATACTTGGGTTGCTTCCATATCTTGGCTATTGTAAATAATGCTGCAATAAACACAGTGGTACATGTATGTTTTTGAATTAATGTTTTCATTTTCTCTGGGTAAATACCCAGTAGGGAAATTACTAGATCATATGGTAGTTCTAATTTTAGGTTTTTGAGAAACTTCCATACTTTTTTCTATGTAGCTACACCAGTTTGCATTTTCACCAACAGTGCATGAGGTTTTCTTTTTCTCCACATTCTTGCTAGCACTAGTTGATTCTTGTGTTTTGGATTTTAGCCATTCTGACAGGTGTGAGGTCATATCTCGTTGTGGTTTTGATTTGCATTTCTCTGATGGTAGGTGATGTTGAGCATCTTTTTGTGTGTCTATTGTCCATCCGTAGGTCTGTTTAGGAGAAATGTCTGTTCGTCTTCCACCCACTTTTAAATTGGATTATTTAATTTATTTTTTTGGTGTTGAATTGTGTAAGTTCTTTATATATTTTGGATTCTAACCCCTTGCCAGATATATCATTTGCAAATGTTTTTTCCCATTAAGTAGGTGTCTTTTTGTTTTGTTGGTTGTTTCCTTTGCTATGCAGAAGCTTTTTATTTTGATACAGTCCCAATATTTTATTTTTATTTCAGCTTCCTTTGCCTCAGGAGATAGATCCAAAGTAATGAATGTTGCTATGGCTAGTGTAAGAGAAATTAATGCCTGTGCTCTCTTCTAGGATATTTATTGTTTTAGGTCTTACATTTAGGTCTTGAATCCATTTTGAGTTTATTTTTGTGTATGGTGTAAGAAAGTGGTCCAGTTTTATTATTTTGCATGTGGCTGTCTAGTTTTCCCAACATGATTTGTTGAAGAGATTGTCTTTTTTCCCTTTGCTTATTCTTGCTTCCTTTGTCATCAATTGATTGACCATAAAAGTGCGGGTTTATTTCTGGGATTTAGTGTGGGATCTCTGTTCTGTTGATCTATGTGTTTATTTTTTGCACCAGTACCATGCTGTTTTGATTACTACAGCTTTGTAGTGTATCTTAAAATCTGGGATTGTGATATCTCTCAATTTTGTTCTTTTTCAAGATTGCTTTGGCTATGTGGAGTCTTTGGTGGCTCCATGCAAATTTTAGGATTATATGTCAAGTTCTGTGAAAAACGCTGTTGGTATTTTGATAAGGGTTGCATTAAATCTGTAGATTTCTTTGAGTATTATGGACATTTTAACAAAATTCTACCAATCTAAAGCATGGAATATCTTTCATTTTTGTGTGTTTTTCAATTCCTTTCATCAATGTTTGATAGTTTTCAGAGTACAGGTCTTTAACCTCCTTGGCTAAATATTTTCCTAGGTATTTCATTATTTTTGGTGCAATTCTAAATGGGGTTGTTTTCTTAATTCCTCTTTCTTCTACTTCATTATTAGTGTATAGAAATGCAACAGAATCTCTCTATATCGATTTTGTATCCTATGATTTTGTTGAATTCACTTATCAGTTCTAGTAGTTTTTTGGTGGAGTCTTTAGGGTTTTCTTTATACAGCATGATGTCATCTGCAAATAGTGAAAATTTTACTTCGTATCAATCTGGATGCCTTTTATTTCTTTTTGTTGTCTGATTGCTGTGGTTATCCAGTACTACGTTGAATAAAATTGGTGAGAGTTGACATCCCTCTCTTGTTCCTGACCTTAGGAGAAAAGCTCTGATTTTTTCACCATTGAGTACGATGTTAGCTGTGGGTTTTTCTATCTATGGCCTTTATTATGTTGAGATATATTCCTTCCAATCATAATTTGTTGAGGATTAAAAAAATGTTTTTAAGTTTATTTATTTACTTTGAGAGAGACAGAGACAATGCAAATAGGGGAAGGGTAGAGAGACAGGGAGAGAGAATCTCAAGCAGGCTTCCACACTGCCAGTGCAGAGCCCAATGTGGGATTCAAACTCATGAAACCGTGAGATCATGACCTGAGCTGAAACCAAGAGTCAGACACTCAACCGACTGAGCCACTCAGACACCCCATTTGTTGAGGATTTTTATCATGAATGAACGCTGTACTTTATCAAATGCCTTTTCTGCATCTGTTAAAATGATCATATGTTTTTTAACCTTTCTCTTGTTGATGTGATTTATGATGTTGATTTGTGAATACTAAACCACCCTTGCATCTGAGAAATAAATCCCACCTGATTGTGGTGCATAGTTTTTTTAAATGTATTGTTGGATTCATATTGCTAATATTTTGTTGAGGATATTTACTTCAATGGTCATCAGAAATATTGGCCAGTAGTTCTCTTTTTTTGTTTTACTTTTATCTGATTTTGGTATCAGGGTAATATTGGCCTCATGGAATCAATTTGGAAGCTTTCCTTCCTCTTCAATTTTTTGGAATAGTTTGAGAAGAATAAGTATTACCTCTTCATTAAATGTTTGGTAGAATTTGTCTGTGAGGTCATCTGGTCCTGGAATTCTGTTTGTTGGATCATCATTTGTTTTTTAAAGCATGTTAATTATTTTGAAGTTCATGTCTAATGACTCCCCAAACCAGGTCATCTCTGGTTCCTTTTCTATTTGTGTTTTTCTCTTAGTGCTACTTGTTGATAAGTCTGGCATACTTAATTGAATACCAGATTCTATTTATGAGAATTTATATAAGCTCTCAGTGATGTCATTTTCCTCCAAAGTGAGTTGATCATTGCTCAAGATGATAAATCAAGGACAGATCACATTAATACAGTCCTAGACTGACATAGCATGAATCTTTGTTGCAACTTTGATGCAAGCTTCCATTTGCATCTGGTTTATCCCCGATCTAGAAAGTAGCCCTGCACAGGCATTGTTTATTTTATCCTTATATTGTAGAATTCAGGTAGAATTCCTTTGACTGCCACAAGTAAAAAAAAAGAAAAGAAAAGAAAAAAAGTAGCTTAAACAAAATAAGTTTATCATCTTATATAATGAGAAGTCCAGAGACAGGATGAGTGTTTGCATAAATGCATCCTATCATTGATCTAGCTTGGCTTCTCTAAAATTCTCTTGGTTTTGTTCTCATGGTCCTTACATGGCTAATATAGTTGCAGGTGTCCCATGTCTTGAGGTAGGAAAGTGAAGTTTGTATTTATAGGGCACTATGTAAGAGTGAATAATCCATTTTCTAGAGACCTCCTTCCCCCAAAGCCTTCTCATGTCTCTTTGGCCAGAATTTTGTCACATGCCTATTCCTAAACTAGATATTGTCAGTGGCAATGGCATGACATATTTCATTGAGACTGGTCAAGATTAACCCCTTAGGCCCAGGAGGGGTCCTTTCTCTGAATATAGCCAGGTAGAATATGAACACCTAAGCAAAACTAAGACCTAATTAACAGGGAAGAGGGAATAATAGGTATCTGTCACAGGGAGAGGTAGCTGTCTCTCATACGGTAGTCCTGTGAGAAGAATACTATTGTTATCCATCTACTTTAGCTATGAGAATTTTGTGATTCAGAGTTTACTTAGCCTGAGATCAAGTATTTAGTCGCAGAGTCTTTATTCAAACAAGTTATCTGATTCCAATTTTGTACGTGTTTTAGTGCTCTTTAGTCTTCCAATAGGGATGTGAGTTTTCTTTTTTAAAATCATTCCTACAATATATTCACATACGCAAATTAAGGTAGATAACTCCATTTCCCCCCCCCCCCCCCCACTTTAGCAGCAGCCTCACCGTCAATCAGGATGCGAATGCTATGTGGAGAGTGTTAATCATCTATAGATCTGAGATTGCCTAAAACTTTAATTCCTGTATTTATGCAGCCATTCCTCAGTCTGTAATGGATGCAAGCCACCTAGGGCCTAAGCATTATAAGGTGTTGCTATTCAAGCTGAAACCACAAGGGACCAATTAGAGTTTTTACTTCCATTAGCAAATATGATTTGTGTCCACTCCCCACTGCCATTCATAATTTGGAATTCCACTCTGCTTCAAATGTTCCTTCCCCGCTTCAGCTGAATGATTTTCACAAGAATCTGCCTCTTTGCGAGGTACCCTCAGAGTGATGGATTAGCAGCCCTGACAGCATTTGCTAAGCTGGGAGCACATTAGCCATTGCCATTTCTCTCCTCCACAGTGGAGGTGGGAGCCCAGAAACTCTGCCTCCGGGAGGGTTGGGGAATAGACTGCTTTATGACAAAGCAGGCCGGAACAACCACAATTGCGGCCCCTGAGAACAGCTCATGCCACGGGGTCAGAGGAGCAGCATTTTATGTTCCTTTGTAGAATAAACTGAATATTTTTATAAGAAACAAATCTTCCATCTATGATCCTGTTCCCATTAGTGGGTCAAGGCAAGAGCAAACCAGAGAGGCTTAATTTACTTAGGAGACATTCTGTATAAATACTCTATTCCCTTGTGTGATGTTCTTGTTCTGTTGGCCTTAATACATGCAAACAAAGATGACTTACTCAAGTTTTGATATGCCCAAAGACCATCCTTCTTATAACATGGTGTTCCTTTTCAGCTGGGTGTCAAAAAGATCCAGAAAGTGTACATCAACACAGCATGTATTTTCCCTCCACTAAACTAGTATACAATCTGTAATTGCTAACCCCACAAGTTTGAAAGTTTACCTTAACATTTGTGGGAAGCAGATGGTTTCCATACACTGCCAACCTGTTGTTACCAAAGCATTTTCCGAGAATTGTTTCCCAGCCACAGTCACTAGCATAATTAACCTTTCCGTGGATTGTATAAACAAGAAAATGATCACCAATCTGTGTGAAAGCCAAATGTACGATTCAAGATTTTGCCTCAGAGCAAGTTCTGATGAACGACCCATTTTTGGTATGTTTTCTAGTGGCCACTATTCTTCCCCTGTCTCCTTTTTTATTCCATAGCACACCTTCTCTTTTTAGCCGTGGGTTCCCCTTTACCTATGTCTACCTTCAGACATCGTTCTGGCCAGGTCCTGAGATATTTTTCTTAACAGAATAGTAAGCAGGCAAGAAGTGTCTAGGCTGTGAGAGAAAATGGCCTCCATTTGAGGCTTTAGGACTAACACTCCACAGCTGTTCATTTCCCTAGAGGCTTCATGCAGCCTTTTTCAATACCTGTGGATTTCCTGTACTTTGTTTTGCCCCCTGCCCTTTATTGGTCTTTGCTTCATTTTCTATTAGTGTCTTACTGATTTCAATCTCTCTCTTTCTCTCTCTCTCTCTCTCTCTCTCAATCCCTCTCATTTATATTCTACTGTTTTCCTGGACTTTCTTTTTTTTTTAACTTTTTTACTAGAAACAATTACAGATTCATAGGAAGTTGAAAAAAAAAAAAAGTACAGAGAGGTTCTTGTATACCTTTCAACTAGTTTTCCCCAGTGGTTACATCTCCCATGACGAAGTATAATTTTCAAAACAGGAAATTGACATTGGTACAAGTCCCAGAGCTTATTCAGCTTTCACTAGTTTTAGATGCACTCGTGTGACCGTGTGTGTGTTTGTGTGTGTGTGTGTGTGTGTGTGTTCTGACTTTTAAAGAGGAAACATCTTCAGTCTTCTGCCTGACTTTAGAATGGCTTAGAGTCAGATTCAGTAAACACTCATTAAGGGTATGTATGAGACATTGTCATATAATTGACACAATTTTTTTCAGTTAATCTTCTCATCAGTGATCTTCCCAAGGTCATCTAAGTAATGTCCTGACTCCAAGTCCAGTGCTCACCATGTCCCTTGCCTGGTCCTTAGCCTCTGTATAGACCATGACCTCTGTTTTCATGCTTTCTGTTTTTCATGTTTTCTCTATTTGATTCATAGCCCCAAAAATAGTCCTTAGCTTTGTAGGGTCTTCCTTCCTTCTGGCTACCCTGACTGCTGATCCACAGCCTGGATTTACTCCTGCCCAGTGTGCTCTTTGCTTTTCTGCTTCTGACATCTGATTGGGGGTCAGAATGTCCAGTAAACCATGGTGGTATTTGTATTTATGCCTTAGATTATTGGAAGCAATTTATGAATCTCTTCCACAAGTATAATTCGTTGTTCCTCCCTGCATACTGAGGTTGGTAGGGCTATTACTATTGCAATTTTGCAGATGAGGTCACAGAGACTCTGGAATGGTAAAGCCAGAAAACTGAAGTCAAAAATCCAGAGGTGGAACTCAGAATAAAACTTGGGCCTTTTGACTCTTGGTGAAGGTTCTCCACACTGTTTCATGTCAAAGTGTGGGAGATGGTTTTCCCTCCATAATGATAGGTTTTATTGCCTGAGAACCCACTGTGTGTCATGACCTATGCTAGGCTTCCTACATATATTGTATAATTTGTTCACACAACAGTCCTATGAAGTACTATTATTAATATAACCCCATTTTACAGATGAAGATACAGGCTCAGAGAGCACAAGTGAGTTAGCATCAGGCCCAGAATTAGCAAGGGGGAAAACTGGGATTGGAACCTAAGGCTGAATCCTAAACTAAACTTGTAACCTACACTTCTTGCTTTGAAGTAAACAAATAATTACCTCCAGACACAAAAACTACACAGAATAATTCAAACTATGATATAG
This sequence comes from Panthera onca, assembly GCF_046562875.1. Taxonomy (NCBI): domain Eukaryota; kingdom Metazoa; phylum Chordata; class Mammalia; order Carnivora; family Felidae; genus Panthera; species Panthera onca. The sequence continues at coordinate 172,670,836 of NC_138346.1, read as the reverse complement.
GGTTAGACATTACAGACTGGGCATTAAAATTTGAATTACTAGTAATTCAAAATTTATTTACTAGTAAATATTTACTAATTTATTTACTAATAATTTCATTTTGGGAGGTATAACATAAAAATCTGAATTTCTATCTTTTGATAATAGATTGATATACCCAGCAATTCTTGGCCAGATCTTAAATCTGTGCTTTCCAATTTACCATAGTTCCCTGCAGGCTTGTGAGATGTTTGTGGCTTATCAGGCAGTGCATCAGGGGAATGGGATTTGGAGTCAAAGCTATGGGTTTAAACCACAATTCCAATACTTCCTATGCCTATGGCAGTCTTGAAACATAATCACAGGTCCTTTGACATTTCTTCCTATCTGGAGATGGAGTGGATGCTTTCTCATCTTGACTTTGTCCGTGTTTATGACTACTTTGGCCAATAGAACCTGGGTGAAGTGATCATGTGGCTTTTGTGGTTAGATCATCAGTATCATGCAGTTTCCACCTTGCTCACTGGAACACTCTCTTTTGGAACTAACCTGAGACCATCATGGTAGAGAGGCCATATGTAGGCACTCTGGTCAAAAGTCCCTTTGGTCTTGATAATCATTCCATAACATATATGTATATCAAATCATCATATTGTATACTTTATTTTATTTTTATTTTCATTTTTATTTTTTTTATTTTAGAGAGAGAGTGTGAGTGGGGAGAGGGGCAGAAAGAGAGAGTCTTAAGCAGGCTCCACACTCAACACAGAGCCTGATGGATCATGACCGGAGTAGAAATCAAGAGTTGGGACTCTCAACCGGCTGAGCCACTCAGGAGCCCCTTAAATCTATACAATTATATTTGTCAATTACTCCCCAATAAAGTTAAGAAAAAGTCACAGCTGAGTGCAGCCTTCCAACTATCTCTGCCAAGGCACCAGACATGAGTGAAGCCTTGTTTGATCTTCCAGAGTGGATCTGCTGTATAAATACCACTGAGAGATCTCAGTGCTACATGGGACAGAAGAATCATATAACTGAGCCTTGCTCAAATACTTAAGTGCAAAATCATGAGATACAATAAAATGGCTTTTTTTCTAAGACTTGGAGTAATGGTGTTTATATATATTTTTTATTCTCAGCACTACATTAAAGAAAGTACTCTGTGCCCCCATTTGGTCATCTATAAAACAACTCATGAGAGTATGTGCCCTATCTTCTGCACACAGGCTAAAGAAGCAAATGAAAGAATAGATTTACAGCATTTGTAAGTTACCAAGTGGTATTCAAATAAGGTCATTATGATGATTGTAAAAGGCTGATGACTGTTTGACAATCTTTAAGACTTCTTTCAAGGGATATACAAAACTGCAATGTAAAAGGAAGGCACAAATAGGTTAAATTTTTTATTAAATGCTTGTGTAAGGATTTTAATTAGTCACATGTCTCAATGATATGCACCTATAGCATTGTGGCCTTTTCAGTATGCGGTATTCCCACCAAATGTCCTTTTTATATCTGCGGTAATGGAGAACAGAGGGATAGGACTCGAGTGAAACCTTGCAACGCTCAGCTATGTTGGGACATTAAAACAACCAGAATGTGGGTTTGATGGAAAGTCAGCCAGGCAGATTTTACTGGATAATGAGCTAGTGTTGGGAAGAGAAATCGGGTCACTCTAGGACTGAATGCAGAGAAAACAGGGGAGAATGATTTTACCAACTGACTGACTGAAGGTCCAGAGACAATTCTATTTCCTTTTTCTTTTTATGTGACAAATTACTACACAGCCCTTTTTGCTGTGATAGGTGATATACTATGGTGGCAAGTCCTTGTTCAAGACTTTCCCTTTGCTTTCTCCTACCATGGGTGACTTTTCCATAGTTTTTTTGTTTTTTTGTTTTGTTTTTTGTTTTTGCCTGGCTGGGATAGTCCTTTAATTCTCCTGCCTTGTTAACTCTTACTCCTCCTCCTGATTTCAGCTCACATAGCACCTCCTCAGCCTTACCCGATCCCATAAACATAAGGCATGATGTTGTTCCCTGTGTGTTGTTGACATCACTGTATTTGTCACAGTGGCATTCATATTTAGTGAGGGGGAAAATAAACTACATTCAGATACAAAAGAAAATGTAGCTACTTCATTTTCTGTAATGGATCTGATCTTTCTAAGGAGTGGCAGCCTTGCTGGCTTAGCAGGAAAACTCAGCTTTAACTGACGAATCACAGTGCATCAGTTGCTGTCAGTATCGAGTCTGAGGAATCATACAGCCACTGCTGGTTTAAATGGCCCACTGTTCCTAGTGCTTCCCCAAGTCTATGTTTAAGAAGGTGTCTAGTGGCTAGTAACTCTGAGCAGGTTAGAGTGACCTTGTGGCTTTGGGAAGAAGAGGGATGTCTGGCCAGGAGCTCGCTCTTGGCTAGTCTCTATATATTACATATTGTACACTGTATGTTCTGTGAAGTATACTATAGAAACAATTTAGTTTCCTGCTTCTCCCCCCCGCCCCCCACCACCCCAGAATAGAAGAGTGGTTAAGAGCTCTTGCTTTGGAGTCAGATTGCTTTTAATTCCAATCTCTACTCTGCCACGGGTTAACAGTATTCTTTCAACAGACACTTGCCTACACTAAGCCTCAATATCTTTATCTATATAATAGAGGTATTAGTAGGTATCATTGGTTTTGATTAAGTACTTAGCCATATTCTTTGGTCCTAGTTGCTGGGTTTCTTGTTTGTAGGGCATTCTACCCTTGGATATCCATGGACTTCTGATCTCCAATCTCTTCTTTGTACCCATGAAAATGAGCAATCCTGGGCTCCTTTTACTTATGGTCCTTCTAAAAGATATGGTGGGGGTTGGGGTGAATGGCATGCTCATTCTTTCAGAGGCAGCATGTTGCAATGAAGTGAGCACAAGTCTTGAAATCAATAATATGGTACTTGCAGGATTTCGTGAATGCCTCTCACATTAAGGCAACTTCATATCAAGCCAGCATAATAGAATACTCTTCATGAAAGGAGATACAATAGGAAAGCAGTTGGCTGTGACTCTAAATCAAATTAACTAGTGTAGCGCAGAAGAAGGAGACTCCCTTGATGTATTCAATATACAGCTTCTGATGAATATTCCAAAATACATATATTCCAGATGTTTCAGATTTGCTGGTTGTGGTATGATTATTTGGTACCTTTCTTTAAGGCGCTCAGCAATTTCCTTTGAGGCAAATAATTTGTTTCCTGATTTCTGACGATAGCTTAGAGAAAATAACATTGAGTATTTATCTTCATATTCGACTTGTAGCCTAAGAAGGGAGAAGCCTTTAAGTGACGTTAATGTTTTGATAAACACAAACTCAAGATTAACACAAACTTACTCTGAAACTTGTCATAGAGGGAACAACCTCTTTTTCCAAGATTAGATTTCTGAGGGTCTGGGCCTTGTTTATTTATTTTCCCAGAGGCTGGGCAAGATCAAGGACATGAAGTTCTATATAGAATAATCAGGCCATGTTGAATGGGCCAAGGAGTTTCTGGGAAGATTGCTATAAAGTTAAACGCTTGCTGTACTAGTCCCTGAAGTTCGTCTCAGTATGTGTGGATTCAGAATTACGTTATGAAGCAGGAACTACAAAAGGCACTTTGTTAGTAATATCTATGAGTGTAATGGACAGCCTTTTGGTTTTTCAGAGTGAGATGCTTGTCTTCACATCCAAACTCCCATGAACTTGCTTAACTCTTACCCATCTTTTCAGATGTGCTTTTTGTTCCTTTTCTGAAAAACTGCCTGAGCCACTGAAACTCAGTCACTGAACTCATTACAGCGTCACTCTTTGTAGTGATCACTTTGAGTGTAGGAGGGCCAAATAGCATTTTTTTTTTTATATATTGGTCTTCCCTACGAGACTGTGAGCTCTCTCCAGATTAATGCCATGCCTGGTTTTCTATGACTTAGAGAAAATACTTAATAGTTCCTTAGATAATTACTTAAAAGGCTTTGGGGAAAGCAAAAAGCAGAAAGGCTGAAAGGCTTAAGAGACTTTGAAGATAAGAAGGGCAACATAACCAATATTTATTGAATGACTAATATATATGCCACTTAACATAAAATAATTTATTTGTCCCTCACAGCATCCTTTAGGAAAAAACGTATCATTGTCCTCAATTGACAGAGCAGGAACTAAAGCTCAGAAAGTGTAATAAATATATCAAAGTCACACAGTCAAGAACTGGCAAATTCAGAATTTGATTTGAAATCTGTGTGTTGCCAAAACCATAGTGGTTTTTTCATTATTCTTCCCTACTTCTCGGGGAGACTGGAACTCATAGTTTGCTCCCAGGGAATATGCTTTCTGGAAGTGTGATTGGTTTTGTTCTATTTTGACAGAAGAGAATGTTTAACCACCTCTCAAACACCAGGTATGGTTTTTTTTTGAAATGACTTCCTCACATCCTGGCTACTTCTTAGACGAATATTTTCAGGTTGATTGTGGAAAGCTCAAGCACCTGGTTAGGCTTTGGTTACTAATGGCTAAAGGGACTGTGCTTAAATCACATAATTCTTCAGAGCTTTGTTGAGGCGTAAGCGCTATATAAAAACAATATATTTGAAGTATATAATTGGGTAAATATCCATGAAAATTACATATATGTATACATATATATGTACATGTATATGTATATATATACACGTGTATATGTACATATGTATATATGTACATATGTATATGTATATATGTATGTATATATGTATATGTATATATATATGTATATATATACACATGTATATATATAAAATCTCCATGAAAAACAAATCACCACAATCAAGATAACGAAATATCTGTCATTCTCTAACTCCCTTAAGCTTCCTCATGGCCCTGTATAGAACATCCAGTAAAAAGTTGAAGAGAAGTGGTCTAAACTGGTATCTTGATTTGTTCCTCATCTTAGAGGAAAGCATTCAGTCTCATACTATTAAGTATGGTGTTAGCCTTAGGTTTCTCATAGATGTGGTTCATCTGACTGAGGACATTCCCTTCTATGCCTTGTGTGCATTTTTTGTTTTTTGTTTCCTATTTTTTTTTCTTTTTAGTCAGAATTGGGTGTTAGATATCATCAGATATTGTCAAATGATTTGATGATTTTCCTGAACGTATTGAGATGATTGTGTTTTTTTCCTTGTTTATCTCTTAATCCACTGGTGGATTACACAAAATCCTTTATAGCCTTTAGATTTTATGTGTCTATGATTAAAAGTTATTTAAGTACTTGGCTCTATCTTAGCAAAATTCTAGTATTGCTTTAGGCATTATATATCTAAAGGCTAATAATTAAAGATGATATAAATATATATCTCAATTAGTAGAGCAAATTCATAATTGTTAGATACTTCACTGGATTTCTTTCTATCACACCATGCGAACAAATTACACGGACTTTAACATTTATTTATTTTTATTTTAAATTAAAAAAAATTTAAACTTTCTTGATTATTGAGAAACAGAGAGAGAGACAGAGCATGAGCATGGGAGGGGAAGAGAGAGGGGGAGACACAGAATCTGAAGCAGGCTCCAGGCTCTGAACTCTCAGTACAGAGCCCCATGTGGGGCTCAAACTCACAAACCACGAGATCATGACCTGAGCCAAAGTTGGATGCTTAGCTGACTGAGCCACCCAGGTGCCCCTATTTTTTATTTTACATAAAATAAAATTCATTTCTGACTGTACAATTCTGTGGGTTTTGATGAATACAGAGAATAAGGCAACCACTTATTGAAATCACGGTACACACTCCTTTCTTTCTCCATCAAAATTCCCTTATGTAGTTTTTTTCTAGACAAGCCTAGGGTCCCCCTCCCAACCATGGCAACCATTGCTCTGTTCTATGGCCTTATAGTTTCACCTTTTTCTGAATATTACACACATGAATTCAGAGAGTATGCAGTTTTGGGGGAGGGGCTTCTTTTATCTAGTGAAATGAACTTAAGATTTGTTGATGTTTCCTGTATCCATAGCTTGGGAGCACATTTTCCCACCAGTTTCCTGAAGGGAAAAGAAAATAAGTTGTTGAGAATGTGGTATATTTATCAAAAGGAAATGGAACCAAATATATTAGTGGTGAAGTGGGGATTTGCTTTCCTCTTTGATTTGCTGTAGTACAAAAGTCACATGTTTTTCAATATGTAAAAAAAAAAAGAAAGAAAGAAAGAAAGAAAGAAAGAAAAAGAAAAGAAAAACCATGATCTCTTTGAGCCAACAGTTAACAGTATCCTTTGATCACACAATCGGGAGTGACCTTGTACTAAGCCTCAGTACTTGTCATTTTTTTCTATCCGGATGCTATCGTCAAAATCCGCCTGTTTTGCATATTCAGTAGTAATTCATTAAATCCTTGATGTAGTCTATATGGTATTGAGAATGAAATAGTAAACAGAGATGGGGTAGATGGGGTCAGCTTTAGTGAATGGATTTCTATTTTTCTCCCCAGTGCGGGATATATTTTCAGCAAAGGCCCCTATTGGTCAGGTACTCTGACAGAACAGGCAGTTTGGAATAAAAGCAGCATGAGACCTAGAGGAAGAGTTTCAACAACAGCAGGGAAAAAAGACACCATAGTAGATCTTATTGGCTTAGCCATTTTACCCTAAAGGTTTTCTCTAACCCTTTGGGAAAGTTGAATAGGACACAAATACCGGGGTCCCATTGTATTGTATGTACGATGGAATGTTCATTCTGTCTGCTTTTGTTCACTATATTACAAACTGCATTTTCATAGTCCATGAAGTACTTTCGACTCTCAACTGGTGCTTTGGCTGTCTGGTAAGTCCTCAGGTGTAAAACAAAATGAAACAAAACAATGCCCCTCCCCCCAAAACAAACAAAACAAAACAAAAAAACCTCTCTAGAGATTTCTAAAGACTGGCAAGTAATCTCAGGAGAAGCCCTCATAAGACAGCACAAGTCCTATCTGACCCATAGCTAAGAAGCCTTCAGGTCAATGTAGTTGGTGTTGGTGGGGAGCAGCAGGTTCTGGGGGTAGGGTAGGAGATTGACATTGACATTTTGTAGGGCATCGTGGAAAGTAAAGTTCCCTCCCCTAGACAGCAGGGAGCAAATTACTAGGCAAAAAAAAAAAAAAAAAAAAAAAAAAAAAAAAAAAAAAAAACCAACAACAACAACAACAACAACAAAAAAAAAACCCCAAACTTAAAACAAAATCTGTCAGGCACTCATTCACAGCAAATGTCAGACTCCAGACACCAACTGCTAATGTGTTAGAAAACGCTGATTAGGGATTACTGAAGCTGCCTATAAACTTTCTATTACCATTATTTAAGAAACTCTGAAATGAGTTAATTCACATTCCATCAGCATTTTGTATTTTTCTTGTAGGTTTTCAATCTGTGAATGTCAGCATTTACAAAATTGAGATGAGCAATATATTTCTAATAAATGCATTATAAAAGAAGGAGCCAGGCATTTAACAAATATAAGCATCAACTTGATCTCTCTCTCTTTCTATCTATATATGTATATACATATATAGAGATACATATATCTCTATACAGTTTTATATACTGAATGAATAGATAGATAGATAGATAGATAGATAGATAGATATATCAACCGTTTTATACACTGCATGAACTTTGGAATTGATTTGTATGATGTATTAAAACGTCTGTATGTTTAAACTGGGTGAGTTCCATGAGGGGAGAATTTTAATTTTGTTTTGTTAATTGATATGCACCAAGCACCCCTAACAGATATGTGCATATAATAAGCTCTCAATAAATGTTGTCAAACTGAAGTGTAGAGACCAGAAAATACAGTAACAATATAAATATCCAGAATAGGCTTATATAGTTGCTATGATTAGACCAGAGATTTGACTCTGAAGTTCTTAGAAGCTAAAAAAAAAATGAAATGGTACTTAATTTTATAGTTATATTGTCAAAGAGAAGAAGGGATACCAATTCATTGAGGGGAAAATAACTTTCCTAGGGGTCGACTCTATAAAAACATCTAGTGTAGAAATCCACATGAAGCAGTAGTGGGATTTTAGGGTGATTTTTCATAGCAATTGTAGGTAAATGTGAGAGAATTTGCTAAATGTGAACATATCAGAGATACTTATGAATGAGTTAAGGAAATACTCTTTCTATCATAATATGGGAGGAGGTGGAAAAAGGCAGCAGGGAGTGATACATAAAGTTGCATAAGTAGGCAAAACCCCATGGTGGCTGAGAGAATTTGGCTCTTAGAAAGTGTGGGCTGCCTGGGTGGCTCAGTGGGTTGGGCATCTGACTTCAGCTCAGTTGGTTGGGTGTCTGACTTCGTCCCACAGTTCATGGGTTTGAGCCCCACATCGGGCTCTGTGCTGACAGAGCCTGGAGCCTGCTTTGGATTCTGTATCTCCCTCTCTCTCTGCCCCTCTGTCTCTTGTGCTCTCTCTCTCTCTCTCTCTCTCTCTCTCTCAAAAATAAATAAACATTAAAAAAATTTAAGAAAAGAAATAGAAAGTGTTTTCCATTTGAGTTTGTAGTCATTTCCTGATAGATCTGGATTTAATCATTTCACTCAAAATCACTTATAAATCACTTTGCATGCCTCAGTTGCTATGATAGATGCTGAGGATACAAAATAAATTCAGCATAGTCCTGTCCTTAAGGAATTCTGAACCTGGTGAAGGAGAAAAACAAGTCAGTTGGCCGTTATGGAGAATTGCTATGAGTCAGGTCCCCATATTGTGTAGGGAGACACAGAGGAGAGGCATCTAAATTAAGCTGGAGTCAAGGTGGGATTCCCGGAGGAGGAGACTGCAGAGCTGGTATTTTAAAGATATGTTTGGGTATCTGGATGAGCAAAGGGGAGAAGGCACCCACTGGAGGAGTGGTGTGTGGAGGGAAATTGCAATTACAGGCTGTAGTAGAAGGTGGCAGTGTAGAGGGAGACCAGCCTCTGAGGATTAAGGAGAAAGGAAGGCAAAGGAATAGGAAAAATGGTGATCAAGGACCTTGTAGGCTAAGGTAAGAACTGTGAACTTTATCCTGACACCTATGGGCAGCCATGATCATTGGAAAAAATCTTAGTGATTGCAAGGCACTTTTAATGCAAGGGACTAATTAATGATTAATGGTTTTATCTTGGTCAAAGGGGGTTTTAATTCTGTTCCGTTGGTTCTGAGAGGCAATCAGTGGCATTTTTTTTTTTTTAAATGCCAGATAGGCACAGAATCCTTCTTGTTTTCCTTTTCTGGTCTATTCTCGATATTTTATAGAAAAGAAAAGACACAGAGGGAGTAGGTGTCTTGACCAAGGACATCCAGCTACCAAGTAGCAGAGCCAAGATTCCCACTTCATTGAAGAAACACTGTAATATGTTGAAAAGAACAAAAACATGAGTCAAGAAATGTGAGTTCAAATTTCAACACTGAAACAAATTTGCGACCTTAAAAAAGTCATGTAACCTTTCTGAGCTTCAGTGCCCTCATCATAAGATAGAGTTAATAGTGAAATCTTATACAGATTCTAGTTAGAATTCTAGTTAGGTGAAACATGCCAGCTTATCACTATTAAGTGGGTGCTTAGAATTTGTTGACTCTGAAACTCAAGCACTCTGATTTCTACTCAGGAGTTTTGTTTTTTTATTAAAAAAATTTTTTTAATGTTTATTTTTGAGAGAGAGAGAGAGACAGAATTCAAGTGAGTTGGGGCAGAGAGAGAGGGAGGCACAGAATCTGAAGCAGGCTCCAGGCTCCAAGCTCTCAGCACAGAGCCTGATGCGGGGCTCAAACTTACAAGCTGTGAGATCATGAGCTAAGCCAAAGTTGGACACTCAACCAACTGAGCCACCCAGGTGCCCCATACTCAGGAGTTGTTTTGCTGCAGTCTTTTTTGGAGGATGGTGTCTACATTATGGCCTTCTTTCTGTTCTTTATTTTAGTCCACAGTATTTCTCTTTTTTTTTTAATGTTTATTTTTGAGAGAGAGACAAACAGACAGAACATGAGTGGGGGAGAGGCAGAGAGAGAGATGGAGACAGAATCTGAAGCAGGCTCCAGGCGCCGAGCTGTGAGCACAGAGCCTGATGCAGGGCTTGAACTCATAAACTGTGAGATCATGACCTGAGCTGAAGTTGGACGCTCAACTGGGGAAGCCACCCAGGCGCCCCTCTTTTTTTTTTTTTTTTTTTAATGTTTATTTATTTATTTTGAGAGAGAGGGAGAGAGAGAATCCCAAGCAGGCTCTGCACTGAAGTGGGGCTAGATGTCATACTGGTGAGATCACAACCTGAGGTGAAATCAAGAGTCGGATGCCTAGCCAACTGAGCCATCCAGGTGCCCCATAGTCCACAGTATTTCTGTGCTTGTGGATTCAAGCTTTAGTCACATCCAAATGGATCCTTTGAGCTGGGGTGGTTTGGGTCTGTAGAAGGTTCCTGAAAAGTCTCAGTGTAGTAGACCCTGCAAGTTACTGGAATTAAGAGAAAGTGGCAGAAACATTGAAACCTCTGGAGAAGAGCATTTAAAGCTTAACACAGCCAGGATCTGCCTGTGTATCTGCAGATCGAGGCCTGAAATCATCCGGAACCTGAACACTACTCATTAATGATGACAGTGCTTTGAGAAAGTACTATGGGGGTCGGGGGAGTGTGGCTGTGACTTAAGCACAGACATGGAGGCAGAGGCACATTTTTGATATCAATTTTTCTTAAAATCAACCCGTCCAACTTAAGTCATTATAAAGCTAACCAAGGATAACAGCTCTATCAATCAGATCTTTTGCCTTCACAGTTGAGTGAAATCTTTTTCTTTTTCCTTTATAACCAAAACTGAGAGGGTAGTTAAATTTCCCAGTTAGAGGCAAAAGAGTCTTTTGTTGACCCTTTGCTCTTCATCTTTCCTGAATAGCTTGCCCCATTTTAATGTTATGCTTTATTATTCATATTATTATTTTTGAAAATTTTTCCCAGGGGAGGAAGGATATAATGAAAAGGCATTAGGTTTCTTATTTGAAGAGCTAATCAGATTTGAGGAAGACAAACCAGTGTGCTGTAGGGTTCCCGGGCAAGAAGCGAAAATGATCTGTTCCCCACTATGGTTATGGATGGAAGTACAGTTTTAGCAGAGTTTTTCCTGGCTTTCCAGGGAGGGCTCCTAAAGGAGGTAGAAGGCCCTACTGTATGGCAGAAGGAGGGATACCAGGCCCATGTTAAGGTTATTCCCTTTGAAAAATTGAAATTGTATCCTGATAGCTATAGTGCATTGATTCTTTAGTGTCATTCCGGGAAGAAATGAAGTTATTGTGAAAGAGTTCTGCGTCAGAAAGGGTGTCTGCATCTCAGCCAAGAGAGGTTGATACTAGCTAATGAATTCCATGTGTGGCTTATTATATTTTACAAAGCCCAAAGTATACCTTACTACACTCATGGGACCAGGTAAGATTCAGCCACGTGCTGAGATCCCACCTATAATGGTCAGAAAAATTGACAAGGAAGTGGGGGGTTTTCCTAATATCACTCCGAGTATTGAATGAGTTCCAAAATGTAGGTGAACTGAGCTTTCTGAAGGAACTTCTTATCTTCAGGACACGAGATAACCCAAGAAAGCCTTAATTTAAGGTTTTCAGGTGATAACTGAAGAGCCAGAGACTAAAGATGGTATACGATCTGCTGTAAGTCACAGAGTGACTATGGCCAGTGACAGACTGATGGGCCAGGTCTTCCCAATTGCAGCACCAGCCTCTTTAAGAAAGGAGTTGCTTAACTATTCTACCTTTATTAAGAATAAAAACTTGAGGGATAGGGGTAGAGGAGGAATCCAGTATTTGTTGGATTGTTCATAGATACTTAGAGTGACGTGTGAGGGTTCTTAAATTTAATATCTCATTTAATTCACAATAATCCTGTGAAGTCAGTGTTATGCTTACTCTATATATAGATGTAGAAACTGAGGCTTGGGGAAGTCAACTTGGCCCAGGTACTAAAGCTAGTATACTGAAAGTGAAATTGGATCCAAAGCCAATTAGGTTCTCAAATTTCCACAAGCCACTATTTAATACTTAGGCAATATTACCTTATGAAATCCTACACTCTCAGAGTTGGAATTGAAATTAGATGTGACTGACTTCTATCTTCAATGCAGACTTTTTCCCTATGGAATTCCTGACAGATGTCCTCCAGTCACAAGGACCTCACTGTCCCACAAGATAGTTAACCCTTGTACATAATATGGTAGGAAATATTGCCCATATTTGATTTCTAAGTTTATCCTTATAACTCCTATCCCCTAGGTCATCCTTTTACATTCTTTTCTGCATGATATATCTAATCATTCGTTTGTTAATTCAAAATATTTATTGAACATTTATTCCATGCCAGGCACTACTTTAAGAGTACAACGATGAATAAAGCAAATATCAACCCTGTCTTCATGGATTTTGCATTGTTTAAACAAGGATTTGGGTGTAATTCATATCTGAGTAACTGGAAGAGGAGAACATTAATAAAAGAGCACATAGAATAAAAAAAAAAAAGGTAACCCAGCCTCTAAAATGTGGCTTGCTCAACCCTATAATGTTTATGTAAAAGGCAACTGACATGCCATTGAGATCACTTAGAAAATGAAATATGGGGAGAATTTTTTCTCTGAGAAAGGAATGAAAAAATTTGCTTAGAGCGTATAAATGACTCCTCAGAGATCTGGCTGAGTTATGGCTGGTGACAGAAAGGAATCCCTGGCAAATAGGGCTGGATATTTGGCCGCAGGCAAACTGTGCTGCATGCTGGACTTTCCACTGTGCAAATATTGACTCCAGAAGTTGGTGTGAATAGGGCCATGGTCTTGGTCCTGAAGTAGCAGCTGCTTAGACTGGCTCTCAGAGGACTGAGGAGGAAAATCCAATTCAATCATAGCAGAAAGGAAGCAGGCCTGGGGAAGGCTTAAAAGAAAGCTGCTAGGAAAATACCTTCACCAGGCAAGGTTGAATGATTACTAAGCACCTACCGTATGCCGGGAACTTTACATCGTGATTTTAGGTAATCCTCACAGCAGTCCTCTGAAGGAAGAATTATTAACCATCTTCTGTAGATTAAGTAGGCCAAGTCTCTTGGAGGTTAAGTCCCCTATCCAAGTTCATAACTAATAGGCAAAGGAGTTGGAACCCTCACCCATGTGTATCTGACTCCCACTTCTATACATTTTTCACGACACCATGCTTTTCTCTTCACATTTATGCACAGGCAACTGGCAGTTTCCTTGAAACTTTGAGTTTGTCCAAGAAGAGGTAGGCTGAAGCTGGAGAAGCTTGAGTTTCAGGGCCCTTCATTCTTATGGGACCCATTCAAGGCCTTGGGAGAGGCCTTACCAATAGGATAATATATTTTTGTAAATTTGGCAACATTGACATGTATGTATATTCTTTTCTTAAAGAGAACCTCCAAAATTGTTAAGGCTTTTGTCTCCATAAGACCTGTGCTAAAACCCTATTTAGAGAACAGTCATTTATTCAACAAATATTACTTAAGTGTCTAATACATGCCAGGCACTGTATGTGCTGGGGATACAGCAACTAAAAACTCAAAATAGAGATCCCTGTCCCTATAGAGCTAATAGCACAAAGACCATGCGCAGTGGCAGGATTGTATCAGGAAAGGCATGCCACACTTAAACTCGATAATTTGAAGGCAGTTTAATAAAAGGACTATTTGCCAAGGTGTGGTTGAGTGCAGGTAAACCATAAATAGTACAGTGTTGTCTGGCTAGTAACAGGAAAGTACTAGCTTGATGGGCAAGAGGAGAGAGTGGATACTAACCTGGAGACAGAGATAGCTGGGTGAAGAAAACTGCCTAATAGGGAATGAGACCTTTGGTTGATGGCAACTAACCAATCATAATGGGAGGGAGCAGGGCAATAAACACTCAGCCTCACTTTGCTCTTGCCCCTCTGATTTCCTGATGGTATTCTCCATTGGCCATACCCATTTGGAAAGTAGAGAGCAGATTAGCCCAATTATATATTTACATGGACCAGCCTCCTGTATCACATGGCACAAAGGGTAGAGAGTCGAAGTAGAGGAGAAACAGATGATATCCAACACATCATGTGTTCAGTTCAACCCTTACAACTCTGGTGAGGATGTTTTTTATGGAAAAGTGTTATATCGAATAGAATGCCAATTCTCCAGTACTGATATTGCTCCTGAAAATAGTAATAATAGTAATAATAATAATAAACATTTATTGGAAGCATACTCTATTATAGATGGGAACTGAGACTTTGCAGCATTTGATATCACATAGGCTCGTTCCTTGAAACAATATTCTAAAGGGCTCTAAATTGGTCTTTTGCCAACTTTGAAGCATTTCCCATCAATGTAGGAAGAGTTAAATTTCCTGAGGGATCCTTTCATCTCTCTCTCTGTCTTATATATTAGGGTGTATGGGGAAAAAAAAGAAAAACCATTGAGTAATGGTATATATGAAGGATTCACATTCAATCAGCCATAGTGAGGATAATAAAAGATTGAGAAGCACTAATTACTAAATCCAAATGGATACTCTTTTGCAAATGCCTTAGTAACCCCCTGGTTCTCTCTCAGATTGGGCACTTGCTAAAGGTCCATTGGACCTAAGAGGCAGAGTGTGAAAGACACTAGTCATTGAATAATTCCCATTTCCTTCCTAACATATTCTTAAGTAGAAAGGCTATTCCCAAAGAGGACCAACAGGGACTGACCCATTTATGAAACTGAATTGATTTGTCCACCTGAGAGACATGTTTCAAATCACTGAGGCCACTGAGATTGGATATGCAAATAAGTTCTTCTAGAGTTCTGCAAAGGTATCCAAAGTGAACTTGGAAAAGTTCACAAATTTTAAGAAAGCTAACAATTACTTTCTGTACATTCATGATATAGACACACATTAGCTATACTTAATATCCAGAAACTCTAATCTTTGTTGAAGTAAATGAGCTTCCTGAAAGTATCATGGAAATCTAGATCCCAAATTACGTTTTGAATTAAAGAACATTTAAGCTGTAAATTGAGCTTACAAATTATTCATTGAATACGTCCCTTTGACAGATGACAAAACTGTGACCTAGAAAAGGAAAATGACTTGTTCAAGGTTGTACAACATGAGTTAGTGGCTGAGCTGTGATCAGTAGCCTTCTGTTCTGTCTCTAGTCCCATGATCCTTATAGTTGTATCATACTGTCTTTCAGAGACACAGACAGGCACACCAGAAGCCTGGGAGTCCATGAAGGTTGCTTGGCCCATGGGAGAAAAAATATTGATCACTTCTCTAATAATATAGAAGGGAAAATCTAGTGTTAAAGAATTCAGTTGGAGAAAAAATATAGGAGAAAGGAAAGCTCCTAAAATATTCTCATCTGCCTGCACTAAAAAAGGAAGCTTTAACTTGTGTAGTCTTCTTTGATGTCACCAGGTTGTTAGTTTCATGAAATGTGGGCAAGAACAATAGTCACTTCTTAGACTGTAATATTGGCAAATTATCTTTTTTTTAAAAAAATGTTTATTTATTTTTGAGTAGAGAGTACAAATGGGGGTGGGATGGGGAGAGAAAGGAGGACAGAGGTTCCCAAGTGGGTGCTGTGCTGACAGCAGAGAGCCTGATGTGGCAGGCTCACAAATCACAAGATCATGACCTAAGCTGAAGTTGGACACTTAACAGACTGAACCACCCAGGTGCCCCATCTTTTTTTTTTTTTTTTTTTAAGAATATTGGAAGATGATCTCAGCTCAAAGATATGTTAAGTTTATTTATTTTTATTTTTTTTACACTTATTTATTTTTTTGAGAAACATAGAGAGACAGAGCACAAGTTGGGGAGGGGCAGAGAGAGAAGGAGACAGAATCCAAATCAGGCTCCAGGCTCTGAGCTGTCAGCAAAGAGCCTGACGCGGGGCTCAAACTCACAGACCTTGAGATCATGACCTGAGCCGAAGTTGAACGCTCACCCGACTGAGCCACCCAGGCGCCCCAAAGATATGTAAGTTTAAACAGCAGATCAGGGGCGCCTGAGTGGCTCAGTTGGTTAAGCGTCAGGCTTCAGCTCAGGTCACGATCTTGCAGTCTGTGGGTTCGAGCCCCGCGTCAGGCTCTGTGCTGATAGCTCAGAGCCTGCAGCCTGTTTCAGAGTCTGTGTCTCCCTCTTCCTCTGACCCTCCCCTGTTCATGCTCTCTCTCTCTCTCTCACACTCTGTCTCAAAAATAAATAAATGTTAAAAAATTTAAACAGCAGATCATATTGACAATGGTAGATTAGTTGAGAAATGAACAAATGGGATCTAGGGCCTGATAATTGCTGAACAACTTTATTCTTCAAGAGCTATTCAACTAATCTAGACAACTGATGCTTTACTCCTTTTCCTGAGTAAGTATGGAAAACTTGAGAAACGTATGTGTTCAGACTCTGAGCTCTCCCACTATGTGAATTTAGCATTGGATGAAGCAAGAAAATTCAGTCACACCCCCTTTTAATGAGCATCTTTCCATTCAACTGGGTATGGTCCCACTGAGTTTACCTGTAATCTAGTCACACCTGGTTTTCCAAGAAGCCATTAACCCCACTAGCTGTTATCTGCCTAGCATCAATTATCACCTGAGACATTAATTTTGGACTTTTTGTCTGATGTCACCAGGTATGAGAAGCACTTAATTCTTTCCACTGATAGCTAATATCTTGTTTCTCTTCATACCTTTGTTGTTTTTATTGGCCAGGGAATCATTTTCTATTCCCATGGAGTTCTCTAAGAACTTCCCTGACTCCTTATTCTTCCAAGAATTAATGCTTCCAACGTATTTTCAGTTGGTTGGTGTTGACAACGTGAGCACATATTAAAAATATTGAGTCTTAAGTTAGGGAGGGAGGCAAACCATAAGAGACTCTTAAAAACTGAGACTAAACTCAGGGTTGATGGGGGGTAGGAGGGAGGGGAAAGTGGGTGATGGGCATTGAGGAGGGCACCTGTTGGGATGAGCACTGGGTGTTGTATGGAAACCAATCTGACAATTAATTTCATATTAAAAAAGAATTAAAAAAAACGAATTTTGAAAAAAAAATATTGAGTCTTGAAACAGATCAAATTTGGACAAGAATACTTCTGCTAGAATGGAGAAATGGTGAACTCCCTTGTACTGCAGGTTGTTATTTCCTTTCCCATTTGGTCTGAACATTAATAACATATGGAAATATTGTGGAAAAAGTAGGAAGTTTCTCAAGTATCCTATGGAATGACATTTTTATATTTTGAGGGAGAAGATCCATGCCCTTCTTAGTACATTTTTATTATTTTGAGCCCACACTGGCTACCCATTCATTTTCAATTCTGTCTCATGATGTAGAAAATCATCCATGGATCCATGCTCTGGAGTGCAGGCCATGATAAGCATCAAAATTCAGGCTTATTTTTCTGTGGCTATTAATAATGGACTGAAGCATATTAAATAAGACAAAGGCAGAGAAAAATTTGCTACCAATAGGGAAATTTGGCCCATGGTAGGTCTATAATGAATCCTATGTGAGTGACTCATCACATAAGCCTACAAAAAGCTATGATGTTTGTTTCTTTATACATTTAGATTGAAGACAAATATGCCCTGTAAAACTATGAACCCTGACATAATAAACCATTGTGGATCCTTTGAAGGTACCTAAGTTACCCTAAATGACCACAAAAATTCAGCCATGCCTAACTCATGTATCAACCTCATAACATTCTGAAGTCTCATTTTTTTAGCTACATATTTGTACAATTTTCAATATTCATATTCACTGCACTGAGGAAGATCTATGAGGCAAACTGGAGGGGACTACTCAAATATTGTCTTGTCAATGTAATTTGTATTTGATGTAGAATCAAGACTTCAAATAGGGTTAACCAAGAGCAATGAGAATGACAGATGGAAAAGTATATCAGACCTTTTTGGATTGATTGATTAATTGGTTTATTATATCATTCAAAAAATTCTAATTGGGTGCTTACCAAGTTTGATATACTATATCCATTGGTGACTAAAACATGCAGTCCATGCTCTTACAGAAGGTACAATCCAGTGACCTTTAGATTTAGATTAGGCAGTATTTGTAGCAACAGTATCAAAGTACATATCCATGAGGATACTATATGCTTTTTTGAGCACACTTTTAGGTAAAAATAAAAAAAATCTTGGTATGGATCCAAAAGTCACTCAAGAATGGGTACTCTTTACATTGTTCCTTTGCCTCTGCTTTACATCAAGTACTTGGTTTGCTTTAAAGGTAAAAAAAAAAAAGTACGCACCAACTAATACTTAATTTTTGTATGTTAACAAGTAATGACTTGTTTCACTGTAGGAGAAGATATTTATTTTTAGGGTAGAATTATATAAAATATGTTGTTATTTTTTCTTGATTTTTTAAAAAAAGAATCATGAATATGTAAACATATTTCATGTCAATCAGAAGAACATTCCCAAGAATTCTCTATGGATTTCTGGTTCCATTGTTTTTTCTCCTCTTCAGTCTTCTCCATAATATTAATTACCTATCATAACTTATTAAGAGTCAACTTGATATATTTGTCTGTATATTTTATTTCATGAACTCTTACTGTTTTATATGGCTTCCAAACATTTGGTTGCTTTCAGGTTTAGATATTTTTGCAAACAGGGTGCTGTGGCTCGTATTTGCTATAGAAGTTGATCTAGTGCGATGGGGCAAACCAAGAGCAGTGACAAATGAGAGATAGAAGGGAGCTAGTCAGATAATTCCACCTCATTTATCTTTTTGGGGATTTCTCTGAGGTGAAAAATTTCTTTGTGAACATTCCTAAGAAATCCTGCAGGTCAAGCAAACATACCTGACAACAAACTGCTGTAAGTCTTCCTGACTTACTAAGAAAAAGTGGCCAGTGTGATAAAATACATTGCATTGCTTCTCATATTTCTTTGCCTCATTTATTTTTTTTCACCTTCCTATCTCTAGGTTTATTTCTTCTAAATAAAGTATTATCACTTCAATCCTTGCCTCAGGCTCTGCTCTATAGAGACTTGGCTAAAACCAGATGTGATTCTAACAAACAGAGTTTTAAAATTATACTGCCCACTTGTCTAGAAGCAGTAAGACTCATTGCTGGTAGTAAGATGCTATACATTATAATCACTTAAGTGTTTAGCTGTCGATGTTGGTGAAGTACAGTTAAAGGATAAGGCATTGGGAGACCAAGAAGCTGTACCTCTTAACTGGTATGGCGGCAAGGTTTTTTCAAATAAAGTTTGTAAAATGAGGTGGCTACTTAGACAACATTAAAGACATCGTTCAAAAAAATAAAAGATAAAGGAGAGTCAATTTCAACTTAAGGAAGAATATAAAAACCAGAAGGTTTTTATCAGAGCTTTATAGGTCAGTCTTCTGCAGTCTCAGGACACAGCTATGATGAAATTAGGCCCAGGAGCTCATGATAAGGGTGACTGGGCTGCAAAGGAGATACATGCATAGTCTTTGTAGGTCTCTTAGGTCCCAATCAGGGTCTTGATAGAAAAAGAGTAGAAGCACAAGACCAGGGATAGAAACATTTGAATAAATAAATCTGAAAATCTGGAACACCCCCAATTCTCTCTGATCTTTCTGGCCAGTAAAAGCAACATCTCTATTTTTTCCAGAGGAGAATAGTCTCCCCTTTTCTGGAGACCATGTAATAATTTGGCCTGCAGCAAGTGTCTCATAAAGTGACTCTTTTTATTTCAAGACTCACCCCTACCACTTGTCATTCATTGCCTTTTGGCTGACAATTAGAGTTAGGTCTCAGTACAGCCTTGATAGAAAGTATAAGCTTAAGGACACCTGAATGGCTCATTCGGTTATGCATTCGACTTCAGCTCAGATCATGATCTCATGGTTCGTGAGTTCGAGCCCCGCGTTGGGCTCTGTGCTGACAGCTCAGGGCCTGGAGCCTACTTCAGATTCTGTATTTCTCTCTCTCTCTGCCCTTCCTCTGCTCATTCTCTCTCTCTCTCTCTCTCTCTCTCTCTCTCTCTCTCTCTCTTTCTCTCAAAAATAAACATTAAAAAAAAAGTACAAGCTTAGGTCTGAAAAGAAAAACACCTAAGTCAAGGCAATTCCAAAATTTGTCTAATGTGTATCAGGAAGAACAGGAGGGAATAGTTGAAATGTGTAAATTTCTGTGTCACATTTAATGTCACCAGGTAGCATCTAATGCAAGAGGGAAGAATGACCTATTCTTAGGATGTCAGCCATATTTTTTCCTCAATATTCCTGTGCTTGTGCATTTAGATAGATCATGGGAGCAGATAGGTATGTTATTCACAGTCTCCACAACATAAGCTCCTCCTTACCTAGGCTCATATAACCACTGTCACTGCTGAGTGCAAATCTGCCAGCAGCAAAAACCAAGGAACAATTCTCAGGAAGACCAAGCAGCCATCTGGCAGCAGATCACAACATCAAAATCCTTCTACCTTGGAGGAAGAAGTCATTTATCTTTACTAGAATTGACACATACTCCAGATATCAGTTTAACTTCCCTTCCCATAGACCCTTTCCTATCTGAAAGCTTATAAAAAGTCTCATCCATTGATATGAGTACAACACAACATTGCCTTTGATAAAGAGACCCATTGTATAACAAAAGAAGTATGGCAATGAGCTCATGGTTATGGGTTTGTGATCTCACTATGTACCTTATTACTTGGAAACAGCCAGTCTGATAAGAGTGGAAAGGCCAGTGAAGACTCATCTGAGGGCGTTAGGATTGGGCAGTGGGAAAATGCTTGCAGGATAGGATACTGTCCTTCAAAATGTGGTGTATACTTTGAACTAGTAGTATTTTGTCCTGTTTAACTAAATACATTGCTCTAGAGAATGAGGAATGAAAGTGAAAATGGGCGCCAAACTCTTATGCCCAGGGATCCACTTACGGAATCTATGCTTCCATTCCCTTAATCTAAGACCCTGCCATGTTACAGAACATAGTTTTGTGGTGGTGGAAAATTCTTTTCCAAAGGATAAAATAGATTTTTACTAAACTGGGTGTTGTAACTACTACCAAATCCCTTTGGACTGCTCAAATGGCAGTAGACTAATAGGCTTAGAAGAGCTCTATGGTACTGGTGGAGGCAATTTATCCTACCACCTACGGAGAAAGGGTGACTACTACTCTAAGAGGGTAGATCTGCAGTCCAGAGGAATCTGTGAGGTGTCTCTTCATACTTCTGTGTCTGGTAATGACTATGGTCAACTATAGCAAACATACCTAAACAAGGGCAAAACAATGAAAAACTAAGAACTCAGATCTCTTAGAGATTATAATCTGGGTCATTCTGCCAGGCAAACAACCAAGACCAGTTAACATGTTAGCCAAGGGTAAAGAGAATCTAAGATGGATAGTTGACGAAGGAGTTGATGAATATCAATTTTGCCCTCTAGACAAACTAAATCAGCAGGACCGTAACTTGTCTTACAAGCTCTTTTGTTTTACTCTTCTAGGATATCACAACTGGCCACCATATTGAATATGAATTATTGGACTTCTCCCTTTCTTCTCAGAGAAGCAAGGAGCATACCTTCCTTTAAAAAAAAAAAAAAGACATCTCCACTGTAGTCCTGGAACTTCCTATGAAAGAAGAGAGTAAATGGATCTCGGTGGCATGAGATGTTGTCCATACCCAAACTAAACCTTCCTTTGGAGCTCAGTGTTTCTCTGGATGGATTTACCAGTCTGTGTTTGAACTTCATCACTCAATTTCTGTGTTTTTTTTTTGTTCACTAGGTCCTTGTGAATCCATCTGAGATGCTCCCAGCTGGCTCACACTGTGACTAGTTGCAAGCAGAAACAGAAGCTAAGTCTCTCTGGTTAGCTCACAGTAAGAAGCAGTACCCTATTCCAACCCACTAACTCACAAGTATATAACCTTGAGGTTTTTTTTTTAAAGTTTATTTATTTATTTTTGAGAGAGAGAAAGTAAGCACATGTGAGTGGGGGAGGGGCAGAGAGAGAGAGGGAGAGAAAGAATCCCAAGCAGGTTCTGTGCTATCAGCACAGAGCCCGATGTGGGGCTCCGACTCACAAACCATGAGTTCATGAAGTGAACAGAAATCAAGAGTTGGATGCTTAATTGACTGAGCCACCCAGGAGCCCCTATGACCCTTGTTTTAAAGAAGACTTAGAAAAAAAACCCAGCACAACAGGAAAAATAACACAAAACACTGATTAGACTAGTGTTATATCACTTGAGATTTTATTAATCAATTACTATGTGCCAGACATTGAATTCTATAGAAATGTACAACAAGGCATAGTTTCCACACTCAAGAGGGTAATAGTCTCACGAAAGTGATAAGAAAAATAATGGCAATATAAGCTAAAAAATGCACAGTCTCTTACAGAGTTGAGAAAAAAAGGAACTATGCAATTTCTCAGGGTCTCAGGAAAGGCCACAGAGGAGAGCTATTTAGAAAACTAGCAGCTATAAATTTTCATTTAATTGTTGGAGGTTTGAGAGATGACATAGAAATCCTAGGGTAGACAGAAAGTTCTTACTGGTTCAAGTGTTCCATTAGGACATGCTGTTATACTTTAGAGTGTTATAGGATCCTTCTTCTCTTTCAAGTAAGAACGCCTACTTTCTGCATTCTCCCCCAGGGGCATTTATTGAAATCTGAGGCATATGTGTCACCTCTTGTCAAGCTGTGTGTGGTGGTGGGTAGGGGAAAGCTGAGCCCAGCAGCTCTCTAGATAGCAGTGCCCTTTGTCTGAGTTGAAGAGACCTTCATATCCTCAGTTTTGAATCATAATTAGCACCAATTGCTGGTAGCCATTTCAGACTATTTGAGGCTTCATTGTGTGGGGAACCAGCATGGAGCTTTCATTCTTGCAGCTTGGAGCTTACGTGAAACTGGAAAAGACAAAAATTATCGGAGGAAGTGTGGTACCCGGTGTATTTTTTATAAAGATAAGAAAGATATTTTTGGCGACTACTTCTTGATATATTCCTCTAGTTTCTAGTTAGACTTATGAACATACATTTAAATGTTTGCCTTTATTTGTCCCCAACTCCTTTGTCATCAACATATCCATTAGGCAATTAATTGTAACTGCTTCAGTTCCTGCCTAGGCCAGCCAGCTATTGGAGAGAATGAAGGAGTTTCATGGAATTGGAGGGGATTGAAATAAGATAAGGTGGAAATCTGATCCTGGCTCTTTTAGGAAGCTTATAGGTTGCAGGAAAGCTACGAGGTTATTGGTGCCTGCCTTGAGACCATGTGGCTGTCAGTAAAGAGCTAAGCTGAGCTTCAGGTTTGCAACATCAGTGTTAGGCACAATCCTAAGAATGACCCCAGTGATCTTAATCCTTGTATAATACCCTCCCCTTTGAATGGAGGTAGAACCTATAGATATGATCAGATAGCTTCTAATGATTATTGTGTTATGGCAAAAGGAGATTATCTAGATGGGTATAATATAATCACATGGAATCTTTATTTTTATTATTTTTTCAGAGTTTATTTATTTATTTTGAGAGAGACAGCACAAGCTGGGGAGGGGCAGAGAGAGAGGAGAAGGAGAATCCCAAGCAGGCTCCACATAGTCATCACGCAGATCATGACTTGAGCTGAAATCAAGAGTCTGACATTTAACCCACCAAACAATCTTTAAAAGCAGAGTGTTTTCCCTGACTGGTATCAGAAGAAGTATGAGAGATTCCAAGCATGAGAAAGATTTGATGTGCTGACTTAAGGGGGCCATGGGATGAGAAATGTGGATGGTTTCCAGAATATGAGCACAGCCCCAGGTGATAGCCAGCAGGAAAATGGGGGCTTCAGTTCTAAAAAGACAAGGAATTGAATTCCACTGGTAACAGGAATGAACTTGAAAGAAGACTCTGAGTTTCAGATAAGAACATAGCCAGCTGATACCTTAATGTAGCCTGCACAGAGAGCGCATGCATAGAGTGCCACATTTCTGCACTACAGAGCTATGAGATAATGAATGAGTGTTGTGTCAGGCTGCTAAATATGACCTGTTTTTTGTTTGTTTGTAATAGAAAACTATGCAATATCCAAGGGTGGAAATAGTTTGAACTGCAGATTTATAGTCAAACATGGGCTCATCGTGATTATCATTTGTTACATGCTAAGTGACGTTGGGTTTAATTGCAGATGTTTATTTCCTCACCTATAAAGAGATAGAATAATACCCACCTGATTCTAAGACTGTGGCCACAATTAAATGAGATATAGCTTACACAATGCTTAGCACACAAAACATTGTTTCACACCTCCTGGGAAGACTGACCATTCTATTCAGAAGAGATAGAAATAGCCCATGATAGGGGCACCTGGGTGGCTCAGTCTGACTCTCATTTTGGCTCAAGTCATGATCTTGAGGTTTGTGGGATCTAGCCCCACAGCAGGCTCTGCACTGACAGATTGGGATTCTCTCTCTCTCTCTCTGGTTGGGATTCTCTCTCTCTCTCTCTCTCTCTCTCTCTCTCTCTCCCCCCCCTCCCTCCCCTGCTTATACTCTCTTTGTCTCTCTCTCAAAAATTAAAAAAAAAAATTAAAAAGATGATTTGCAAGATTGGAACCACAGATATCTCTGGAAGAGGAATAGGGTGGAACTCTGGAGAGAAACATTTGAGTAAAAATTAGGGAAGCATATTGTCTGTTTGGAACCAGACTAGAACCCAAGAATTCTAGGATCACTGCTAACACTAAGATCATTGCTAAAGCCAAGAGTCATAGAGTACCATACATCCTGGTCTAGATGTGACTGAGAAATTTGTGGACTGAAAAATGCTATGCATTTATTTATTTACTTATTTATCCATTCCCCAAATATTAATTGAGCACTTGTGTGCATGGTTATTGTCCAAGATACTGGATTGCAGCAGTGAACGAAATGGATGAGAATTTCTGCCCTCCTGGTATTACATTTTCACAGGAAGAGGCAGCCAATAGACAAGAGAGTTTGTCAGAGAGTGACAAGTGCTAAGGAGAAAAATAAGCTCAAAAAGAGGGATAAGAAATGTAAGAAAATAGGTGCCCAACAACCAGAGCCAGAGGTTTAAATAAGGTGGTTGATAAATGTCTCAGAAAGTAAGGACCTTACAGCAAAAACCCAGGGAGTGACCTAGATGAATTTCTGGGGGGCGAACTCTCTAAGAACAGGGTATCTGGTTTTAAAGCCTCCACATTTTCTGGTTCCTGCTAAGTAAAACAGTAGCATCAAAACCACTTGCTTGCCTCATAGTGCCTGGACAACCTTGAGCAATCCATTGACGTAGGTATTTAAGCCACATGTTATTTGGTCCTCAGAGTTTAAATGGAGCCCAGTCTGGACTCGAGGGATCAAGTCTGATTACATCTTTAAAGCCCGTGTAGATCAGTATCTCCATTACCAACACCGAAGCACTTGTATGTGGCAGGCAGTGACATTAGTGCTGAGAACAACTCCTCAGTAAACAAACAGATAGGGTTTCCTATTCTTGAGGAGTTGACATCCCTTAAGGATTAGAGGAGAGAGACATTTAAAAACAAAAATCAACAACCTCATTACAAATTGTGATGATGGAAGGAAACACAAAAGTGCCCAAGATAGAGACTGGCAGGGTGAGGAATCGCTTTGTATACTGGTGGAGGAAGAGGACCCTGAGAAGATATCACTGAAGCTGGTGAAGCAGCGTGGGAGTGGTACTGGCAGTCTGTGCAAAGGGGTGGCTCCTTGAGGCACTTGGGAGAAGTATAGGGTTCTCACAACTTGCCTCAAGACCTGAA
Source organism: Panthera onca (assembly GCF_046562875.1). Taxonomy (NCBI): domain Eukaryota; kingdom Metazoa; phylum Chordata; class Mammalia; order Carnivora; family Felidae; genus Panthera; species Panthera onca. The sequence goes on along the minus strand of NC_138346.1, from coordinate 172,645,056 downwards.
AATTTGATTTGCACACATCTAAAACAATCTCCAAGCAGCACTGTTCACGACAGCCGAAAGATAGAAACAACTCAAATGTCCATCATCATTTTGTTGGAAAATGAACGTGAAATGGAATGTTACCTGGAACATTACTGTGCTGCAACGTGGGTGAATATTGAAAATACGATGCTCAGTAAAGATGAAGCCACCATGAAAGACCACATGTTGCATGGTTCCACTTATATAAGATGTTCAGAACAGGCAAATCTATATAGGGAGACAAAAAGGAAATTAGTGGCTACAAGGGGCTGGGGGAGGCAGGAAGTGAGTACTAATAGACACAAGCTTTCTACTTGGGATAAAGAAGTTCTGGAACTAGGTGGTGGTGATGGATGCACAAGATTGTGAATGTACCTAAGGCCACTGAACTGTCTACCTTAAAATGGTTAAAATGTAAATTTTATATTATGTATACTTTGCCACAATCAAAGTATAGATGGTCTCAAAGGCAGATGTGTCTGAAACATCTGTTTAACTCTCTGGTTTACCTGGATTTTTTTTTTTTCTTTACTTCAAGTCTTTGAAACTACAAAAATGGCATGATCCCCACTCCCTGCCTTCTCTCATGAAAAACATGTGTACAGGGTAAAATTGTACCACACTAGAGTTGTACCATAAACAGGGAAAGCCAGAGGAGAGAGAACATTTAGCAGCTGCTTATGCTTCATGTCTTTTGTGGGCACTCAGAAGTCTCTCCTGGGTCTCACTGGTTCGGTTCTTATTGGACTGATTTATTTTTCCAGAATGTGTGCTTCTAATTCTTAATTTTAAGGTCAACATCTTTCCTGACTGGCACCAGAAATGTTTAACAAGGATGACTAAACTGTTCCTCATTTCCTACTTTCATTTTCCAGCGTGTGTCAGAAAGCATGCCGGCAGGAGATCAAACACCCAGGTTGAGTGCTTTGAAGTTGACTTCATGATAGATGTTGTAGAGGCAAAGACCCAACATCTTCTTCCAAGAAGCTAGAACAGGAGCAGTTAAGGATAATAACCCTTTAGAGACTGGAAAGTGATGTCTCATTGATACACATGTTCCAGGGTACCAGCTCTACCTTTTAATGGATCAGCATGGAGCTGTAGAGAAAGCAGAGGCTTTGGAGTCAGTTAAAGGTTTTCAAATCCCAGTTTATCCACCTGGCTAGCTGTTGGAAAATTGGGCAACAACTAAATTTCACTGAACTACGATTCCTTCATCTGTAAAATGGGAAGGTGGTTAAAAGAAGTGAAAAGTATATACCAAAATCAACCAGCACAGCATAATAGCTCATAGAAAATACTCAATGAAAGGAAATTAATACGGACCATAGCAATAATCAGAATCTGTTCTTCAAGGAAGAAAGCGAGCAGATGTTTGAAGTGGCAATTCACCAGTATGGAGCAGACAAGGACCACCTCTCGGCAAATCATTTTTGATTGCCTTAATAGATAAAGGTCTGTTCATATGGTGTATGTCTTTCTGTGTATGTTTTGGCAAATCGTGTCCTTCAAGTTATTGGCACATTTCATGGAGGTTATCAAAGTTGTGGACATAGAATTGTTCATAGTATCACTTCAATATCCTCTCAGTGTCCATGAGATTGTAGTAATTAATGTCCTTCTTTCAAGATGGACTGTTCATTTATGGATTAGAGAAGATAAAGGTAGAGGGAATATTTGGGGGGGGGATCAAACCCCCAGTTTTTTAAAGTTTGCTTATACATTTTGAAAAAGAGAGTGTGTGAGCAGGGGGAGGGACAGAGAGAGGAAGTGAATTCCAGCAGGCCCTCAACTGTCAGTACAGAGCCTGATGTGAAGCTCAAACCCAAGAACCCAGATGCTTAACCAACTGAGCCACCCAGGTGTCCCAAACCCCCAGGTTTGGGCAGATTAAATCTGAGATAACAATAAAACAACCAAATGGAGAAATTGAGAAGGAATTGGATAAACAAGATGCAGTTTAGTGTGTCCTATAAGCTCATTGTGTAAAGGAAGAGGGAGAGAGGAACTATATTAAATGTTGCTAGTAGAGCAAATTAAGATGTGGATAAGATTCAATCTTTCAATTTATCATTTAATCTTTCAAAATAGCGATCTGGAATTATAGATGTTTTGACAAGAACAGGTGTAATGGAGCTATGGCTCAAAATTTGGATTGGACTGGACTCAAGACAAAGTGAGAGGAGATGAATCAGAGAGTGAGGAAAGCGGACTCTTTAGAGGAGTGTGTTATGCTGTCCTGTGAGAAGCACACTCCAAGATGGAATTATATGTACAAGGATTCATTTAGTGAACATAGCTGTGTTGGAGAAAATGGAGGGGGAGCTAAAAGACCTGGTAGAGTCCCCTGAGTGTGATGCAAGCCTGACCTTGCAAGAAAGAGAAAGGGGTCGAAGGTCGGGGGGACACATCAGATGTTGTGCATCTTAAAGACATTTCTACAGGTTGTCAGAGTCCTTGAGCCAAGGTCTGCCATCAGAGGATTCCCATTTCAGTGGACTAAGTGTACCTGCTTCAGGGTCATGCTGCACTTAGTCATTGACTAGAGGTAGCTGTGGGACACATGGCCTTTGTGCAAATGTAGAGGTGGATTTCAGAGCACGGCCATTGGGCTTTTAGTTACACTCCCTGTAGTTGGAGGTTGCCAGAGGCATTTTAATGGCTGCCATAAGGATTTTTTTTTCTGTAAAAAAGCAGAAGGAAATAGTGTGGTACATGAATGAAAACATGTTTTCTTTATAAATGGAAAATTTGCATGTCTATGTGATTATGAAAATTGATGATATAGGAAATAAAGTGGAGTTGCTGGAGCTATGTTCTTGAGGAGGTGTCAGGAAACGGGATGTGGTATAAGAGTGGAAGGGTTGAGGTCTGTACAGGGGTATGTGAAGAGTTTGGGCATTAAAACAGGGTCAGGAAGAAACAGGTAAATTTATTTTGTGATGTGAGCTTGTCAAAATTCTCTTCTGATTACTTCTTTCTTCTGAGGGAAATAGTAAGCAAGGTCTTAAGCTGAGAGCAAGAATGGGAGTAGGTGTAGCAGTTTGAGGAGAGAGAATATAGCTGGAATAGTCATGTAACAGAGTAGGAGAGTGAGTGAAATTAGCATAATTATCAAGCAACCTTAAAGTTGAAGTTCTGCGTGAGTTTAACTATTCTGAATTTCAAATGAGAGCAATCAGTAGGGTTTTGTTTTTTTTTTTCTCTAACCAGTTCTGCTGTGAGAACATTGGACAGTAAGTAGAGAATTGTATCTCAGTGAGGTTAGTAACAGATGATGATGATACTTACCATAGTGAGCATTTAGTAATGTATAGAATTGTTGAATCGATATGTTGTACACCTGAAACTAATACAACACTGGATGTCAATAATACTTGAATATTTAAAAAAAGTAAATTTAAAAATTTTCAGTGGTATATTGTTTTAAAGTATCTTTTTGCAAGTAACTTTCCATTGCATTAGTTATATTGTGGTCAGAGAATATGGTCTGTATGTGACACATCCTTGAAATTGGTTGAGACTTACTTCAGGGTATAGGACATAATTTTTCATAAAGGGTCTAAGTGTGCTTAAACAGGATATGTGTTCTCCAACACTGATGCAAGACTGTTTATATATATGTTCATTAGACCAAACTTGTTAGTTGTGTTGTTCAAATTTTCCATATCTTTAGTGATTGTTGTGCTTAATTTTAGACAGATAATTATTTTAAATATTCTAATGAGTCTTCAGTTTATCCATTTTTACCTCAAGTTTCACTTCCTTTTTGCCTTATGTATTTTTGAGGTCACCTTTTGAAGTGCATACAGATTTAAAATCATTAAAATTCTAGGAGAATGAAAACTTTCACTATTACATGATAATCTTTTCCCTTTTAAAAAGTGCTTTTCGCTTTCACATCAATTTTATTTAATTTTGGCATGGCTGACATAAATTTCTTTTGGATAGCATATGTCTGAGAAGTCACATTTCTTCCATTTCATTTTAATATTTTGGTGTCTTGATGGCTTTACATATATTACTTACAAATAACAAGTGTTAGTATCAAAAAAAGTCCAAACTAAAGAATTTTATTTAGAATTTTAATCTAGTCATATTTGTTGTAATTATTGTTGCATTTGGATTTATTTTTAGCACCTTTTTTGGTGCTTTTTATTAATTTTACTCCTTCTGTATCTTTGCCTTTCTTCCTTCTTTAGGATGAAATTTTTAAAAATCTCATACCATTTTTCTCCTTTTACTGATTTTAAAGTGATATACTATTTCTTTTATTTTTTTCTGGTCAACCTTGAAATTTAAGTATTTACACTTAAAGTCTAAATTATGATTAACATCTTTCCCCTTCCTTTGAATAATATAAACATCTTAAAATACTCTAATTCTAATGGTTTACCAACTGGCTTATATGGTGTCTTTTACAATATTTTAGCTTCAAATAGTTTTATTTTAAACCTACAAGTTGAAAATTATTATTTACTTTTTTATAGAGTCAATGTTTGTTTCTCTTTTCACATGTTAACCTTATTATTTGTTCAATATTCCTTCTTGTTTCTCCAGCTTTTCTTGTGGGGCTGGTAATATTTTCCTGGAATACATCTTTTGTAGTTCTCTTTATTGAAGGTTTATTGGTGGTAAACTTTCTCAGTTTTGTTTACCTAAAAACCTATTTTTTCCCTGTAATTTTGAAAAATACTTTCACTGTATATACAACTCTAAGATTCCAGCTATTTTCTAATAGCATTCTATGTATATATTTTCTTTCTCTCTCTTTAAGTTGCTATTATGGTTTTTGAGAAGTTAATTATTAGTCTAATTATTGTTCCCTTGTTGGTGAGTTAACTCTTCTCTTTATTTGTTCTTAAAATTGGTCTTTTCTTTGATATTGTTTTGTATTGATCTGATATGGCCAAGTGTAGATTTGTTTTATTTATCCAGCTTGGGATTCATTAGACTGTTGTCATCAAGGTTGAAAAATTCTTAGTGATTGTTTCTTCAAATATCCCTTCTTCTCCACTAAAAAAATTTTTTTTTAATTTTAGAAAGAGAGAGAGAGTGGAGGAGAGAAGCAGAGTGAGAGAGGCTGAGAATTTTAAGCAGGCTCCACACTCAGCGCAGAGCCTGATGTGGGGCTCATTCCGTGGTATTGGAATCATGACCTGCGCTGAAATCAATAGTCGGATGTTCAATGAAGTGAGGCACCCAGGTGTCCTCTCTTTTCTATTTTTTTAAACTCAACTTTCAACAGAACTATAATTAGGTACATATTAGACCTCTCCATTTTTTTTGCTTAAGTCTCATGAACTCTTACATTGTCCCTATCTTAGTTTGTATTACATTGTGCGTCTTTCATTAGATGTTTTTTCAATTCATTCACTCTTTAACCATCTTATCTGATACCTAATGTATTGTTTAAGTTGTTGACTTCAATTATTATACATTCAACATTTAGAATTTCCTTTTGATTCTTTTTCAAGTCTCTGGGTTTGTTTTAATAATTGTGTGGCCTTTATTTGAAATTCCTCTTTTATTTCTTCAAACATATTGAACATATACTTATGTATATGGTCTTTAGGAGTTTATTTTTGCTGTGGACATTTTCTGCTGTCACTCATGGAGGTTTTGCTCTGTGCTACATTTGTATGCTTTGTGCTACATATGCTTTGCGCATTTTTACTGTGAAATTATATTTGAAATTATTTTACTATGAAATTTATTATGGGGCTTCCGTTGGACCTAGATTAAGGGTATATTTTTCAAGAATGAATTGTGTTTGCTTATTTTAAGTGCTGGAAAGTGCTCTTGACCCAGAAGACCTTTAAATTAAGGGCACCTGGGTGGCTCAGTCAGTTAAGCATCCAGCTTCAGCTCAGGTCATGGTCTTGTGGTTCATGAGTCCAAGCCCTGTATTGGGCTCTGTGCTGACAGCTCAGAGCCTGGAGCCTACTTCGGATTCTGTGTCTCCCTCTCTCTGCCCCTCCCCTCATGCTCATACTCTGTCTCTGTCTCTGTCTCTGTCTCTCTCTCTCAAAAATAGATATTAATAATATCTGTTAAAAAAGAAGACCTTTAAATTAAATGTTTAGGTTGCGGTTTTAGGAAAGATGATACTGTTGATACAGGCATCAATTCACAGGGGAAATACTTTTTCTCCTTTCATTCCTATCCAATGCTAAAAGAGTAAACTTTCCATGTAGGGCATTTTTCCTTTCCCCCCCTTTTTTTAGTTTACACTTTTGTTAATGATTTGGGAATCTCAGCTCTTTGAGGGGTCTCCATTTCTATTTTCTACCTTGTACTGGCCTTAGATCTCCTAATCTCATTCTGGACAATGAGAAGTTTGCAATACATATTTGAATCTATAAATATACAAAGGGCAGTTACCATTTAAAGTGTTTGCTTACCTGTCTGAGTCCATGCTCTTATTTTATATTTCATAATTAAGAATTTTACTTATGGTCTTGTAAGCTGAGTTCTGCATTCAAAAATGCCCTCCTCTCTTGTATTTTATCATTATTTCTAGGTATTTTACAGAAAGAGAGTAGACAGGATTTTCAGTGGACCATATTTACAGAAAAAAAATCTAGAATTTTTTTCCTTGAATCTACTTTTAAAGCCATGTATTTCCCTAGAAAATAGTCACTTTCATCCAGAACCTAAAAACTTTTTACAATAGATTGCACAAATATCATTTGCATTAATTTCCCCTGTAACTTCAAGACCTTTGTCTCCAGTTCATCCCTTATTTCATATGTTTTGTTTTCTCCCACTTATTTTTCTTCAAAATAATAATGGTTGATTTATTTCATTTATTTCTTCAAAGGAACTCTTCTGGGATTTAGTCAGCATTTAGATTGTTTAATCTATTTTCTAAGTCTTAATTAAATATGTAATTAATATATTCTAATTTACTTAGATTCTGTGAATTTTTCTTATAGTCCATTTTTGGCAAAGTTACATGCATTACGATATTAGTGTTTTAATTTTGTAATTTTCCAGATATTTCTAGGTATTTTCTAGATATCCTTCCTTTTGACATCCAAATTAAAGAGACCGTGAATTTTTTTATGTCTGCTTTATTAGCTTTTAGTATTATCACATTTTTGCCAGAAAGTATAGTGTATGATAGTCTTATTTTCTGAGTTTTATGGAGGTTTTAAAATTTTTCTAATATGTGATCATTACTAAAGCTATTCCATGGGTCCATAAAAAGAATGTGTATTTTATATTTACAGATGATAAAATTTGATTCAGCTCTATTTTTATTTATTTATGTATTTATTTCTCTAGCTTGCTTATATCTACCTATTATTTGAAAGTACTTTTGTATTATTTGAGTGCTCTGTGGCCAGAAATTCTGAGCTATTTAGCCTCCATTTTCATGAGTTTTGCTCTATATACTTTGGTTCAACTTATTTGAGTACTTTAAAAGTCACTAGTTATTGTCTCATATGATATTGTGTTTTTAGTAAACCTCCTTATCTAGGAGGCTTAATCAATTTTACCTTGATTCCAAGTCTTTCTGATAATAATAATAATGTATTCTTATTTTTTATTGGTCAAGCTTTTCATCTGCCCTTCCTTTTCATCAGTTTTTTTGAAGATGTTTTGTTTTAGACGTATCACTTTTTATTTTGATTTAATATAAACATTTAAACTAAAATTTATTTATTCTATTGTAATTACCAAATATTGCTTTAACAAAATTCTTACAGTTTTACATCTGTCTTTTCCATTTACATCTGGTATTTTTAAAAGAATATGTCCTTTCTCCTTCCATTAAAAATTTCATCTTGATGTGCCTGGGTGGCTCAGTCAGTTGAGCATCTCACTCTTGGTTTCTGTTCAGGTCATGATCTCATGGTTTTGTGAGTTCGGGCCCTGTGTTGGGCTCTGTGCTGACAGCATGGAGCCTGCTTGGGTTTCTCTCTCTCCCTCTCTTCCTGCCCCTCCCCGACTCACACTGTCTCTGTCTCTTTCAAAATAAATAAATAAACTTAAAAAAATTAAAAATTTTTACCTTTATTCATAGGTAGAGAATTTTGTCATTGTTCTTCTCATTTAGAAATTTGAAAGGTATACAGTCGGCTTTTAGCTCCATTCAGAATTATATTTATAACTTTAAGTAACTGACATTTATATTTCATAATATGTGCTATATTATGAAATCCTATCTATTCTAACGTAATTCTATTAACTCGCTGGTGAAAAATGAAGACAAATCACACGGTTTTACCTTCATCAATTAATGCTCTTTTGCTCTATTTTTTGTTTCTATTTGTATGATCTGGACATTTTATGCCTTTCTATTATACTTAATCTATTGTTATTTTCACATTTATGTATTTTTGATTTCCAAGAGATGGTTTTCTAACTATCATTATTTAGGCTCAATTCTCGGCTGCATGGGTTAGTGTTCATTGTGTCTTTTCATATTAAACTTCCCCACTTTTGACCACTGAATTTTGATATCTTTCTCCTTTGCATGAGGTATATCTCTATTTATTTACTTATTTATTTAAAAAAAATTTTTAATGTTTATTTATTTTTGAGAGAACGAGACAGAGTATGGGCAGGAGAGGGGCAGAGAGAGAGGGAGACACAGCATCTGAATCAGGCTCCAGGCTCTGAGCTGTCAGCACAGAGCCCAACATAGGGCTCGAACCCATGAGCGGGGAGATTATGACCTGAGTCAGACGCTTGACTGACTGAGCCACCCAGGTGCCCCATGAGGTGTATCTTTAAATAGGCTTTTAAGGAAAGGTATTTAAATAATAGATCTCCACAAACTTTACTAATTAGAATATTAAATTTCTGTTCATTGTTCTAAAAAGAAACCCCACAAAATAATAGTGGCTTAGAAGTTTATTCCTTTTTTCTGGAACTCATAAAAGGCACATAAAACAGCATGCTGAGATAAACTAAAGTAAGTATTGCCTGAAGCTGTGCTTTGCACACATTATCTCATTTAATCTTTGCAAGAGCCCTAGAGGTGGAATTGAGCGATCTCTAGATCTCTATTCTGAAGACAGAAAACTCAAAGGGCAAAAGTATGTGGCCCGATGCTAGTAGGTGGCAGACGTGGGGGGTGTGGTACCTGCCTCTCTTCACTTCAGTATACTGCCTCCACCTCCGAGGAAGTAAGTGGCATAATAGAAGTAAGGATAAAGTGTATAGAGACAGAGCTGAGTAGTCAATGAATTCTTCCTGGGAACAGTCTTTCAGGGAAGCATCGGACAGCAGTGATATTTGAGAACAACTTTGAATAATTAATGCACATTTTTAGGTGAGCAGGAAATGAATAATTAATGCGTGTTTTAGGTGAGCACGTTTTTAGGTGAGCCTTAGCACTCTAGGCTAAGAAGAAGGCATGAGCAAAAGGTAGGTAAGCTTTGGTTCCTTAAAGAAATGAATCAAAACTTTCTATTCATTTGTAAACATAAAATAGGTGCTTAATAAAGTCACATTGGCTTAATTTATTTAGTCATTCTCTTGGTCCTATGCAGCAGACAGCTGGCCTCTCTAATATTGTCCTCCCCTTTCTCTGTAGTAAGAGAACCTGGGTTTTATTAGAGGCAGCAAGCACCCAGACAGAACACTGTGGTTCCCAGCCTCCTTTGCAGCTTGAGGACACAAACAGAAATTGTTAGGAGGACTGCTGGAAAATTCCATCAGAAACAGATAGACAGCTCAATCTGTCCCTTTTTACTCTTTGCTCATATGTTCCGACCTTCTTAGAATCATGTATTCACAGTCCTGGGAGCAGTGGCTGAGACCATAGGTCAACCTTGAAGATGGAAACCACATGATAGTGACAATAAAACTGGACAGCAGAAGGACCCTGGGTCCCTGATGACAGTGTGAGTTTACTGTACCAATCCTGAGTGTCTACTTTTAGATATATTTTATGCAAAACATCAATTTCCATCTTGTTTTGGACACTGTTATTTCTATCCTCTGCTATAGTGGCCAAATGCAATTATAAGTGAGTATCCCAAATTCAGTATCAATTCCAGGAGTGTAGGTGACTGGGACACTTATGAATACTTACAGCTAGAAATTACTCCTTAGAAAATGCGCAGAAATACTGAGAAAATTTCCCAGCTGGACCCCATTCCCAAGGTGGATCTCAAAGACAGTTTTACATCAACTGTATAACCTGGAAGAATTCCAGAAGCCTTTCAGGAAGAGAAAGTGGCTGCTGTTGCTGCTGATACTGCTATAGTTGAGTGGAAACTGAAAGGCCGGAATGATGACCTTTCAAGAAGAACAAATGTTATTAAATAATGGATTTTGTCCCACCTCCTACAACAGTCAAGAGCAAAAGGATGAAAAGGGAATCCTATTCTTCTATTAATAACTCTGAGAGTCAGCCTCATGCTGACAAAGCAGAAAGCAACTGTAAAATTAGCAATTTTGCCTGCAAATTAGCCCCTTGCAAAGCCATAAAAAGAGAAAAGGAATTAAGAAAAATTCTATTAATGGAGTCAAGGATGGAAAAACCAAGAGTGACAGAGCATAAATACCCAGAAAACTGATACTTATTTTAAGGACGATATTACCCAGGTTTTAAATAGCTGCTTATAGCTCTGTATGAAGAAAGTGTTAATTTATAACCCTTGGATCAGTGGCCTTTCTTAATGGCTCCTTGGAGCAAATCTATCAGAACTTGAAGAGCCTAAGGCTTACGTTGATGTTAATGAAAACTACCCTATCCACCCCTACTGAGATATTACTATTCCACTTTAGAATGAAAGACAATGCAGTACATGGGAAGGCGTTAAATTTCAGGAGGCAGACAAAGTTAGGTTTGAACCTGGCTATGTCCCTTCCATAGAAGTCTTTAAACCATCCTGGACTGCTGTTTTGTCTTCTGTCAAAGCAGAGGGTGATTATGCACCATTGTGTTAATAGCATTAAATTAAGTAACATGCGAAGAATTTGGTCCCTACTAGGTTGTTAGCAAATGTTAATCCCTTCCTTATCAGAGGGTCAGAAACATCAAACCTGGCAAACCCGTGCAAAGCACTTAAGTTTAGCTCTGGGAAACTCTCCCCATAAGAAGTCAGTCCCTCCAGGGGAGCTGAACACATTTTCATAATTTATGACTGGTCTCAGGCAACAGGCCCCCATTTGCAATTTTATGAAAATGATAAATCAATATTCAATACTGGGGGATAATCGGGAGAAAGGAAAAGAGACTTCTTTAACAATAAAAAGGCAGGGGGCTTCATTTCCAACAAGAAACGTACCCAGGGGGAGAAATTTGAAATTGGTGCAGTTTGCTTCATTATAATGTTGGCAGTTTCCACAGCCGTTGTCCTCTAATGTCATCCAAGAGGAGGTGAAGAGTTTGGGGCTCTGTTGGAGTGCCTGGGTGAGTCTCCTCTTGCTTTCTTGGTTCAAGAGGGTTATTTTATATCTGAAACACACATTTTCCCTCTAGGGCTAAAAAATGGCAAAAAACAGACAAAGCAATTAAATCCACAATGCCCACGGAAGGTGAATATTGTTTGAAAGTGGATATATCATTGAAAAAGATCTTAGCAGCACTTAAAAAATCTTTTCCTAATTGATGGCCAGAGCTCATCAGATGGGGCAAATTTGTTAAAATTTTTTTTAATGTTTATTTATTTTTGACAGAGAGAGAGAGAGAGAGACAGAGCATGAACATGGGAGGGGCAGAGAGAGAGGGAGACACAGAATCTGAAGCAGGCTCCAGGCTCCGAGCTGTCAGCACAGAGCCCGACGCGGGGCTCAAACTCACGAACCGCGAGATTATGACCTGAGCCAAGGTAGGACGCTCAACTGCCTAAGCCACCCAGGCTCCCCAAGACGGGGCAAATTTGTAAAACTCTGACTGAACTAGTAACACGAGTCAGAGCCACCTCCAAACATTGTAGTATAAACCCAGAATGCATCCCCTCCAAGGTCTTCACATCTTACTGAAAGTCAGAAGATCTGGTTTAGGTGGGAATCTTAGAAATAACTTAAATTTCTCAACAACATCACCACCGAATGGTCTTCCTGTGTTTGAGCACCTCCAGCAATAGTGAAGAGCATTCTTCATAGAGGAGTTTAATTTAGAACAACACAAATGAGTTGAAATGCTCTAATTTGCTGGGCAATTGTTTGTGTAGAGGATATACATTAGTTTCCTATGGTTTCCATAACAGAGTGCCACAAATTAGATGACTTAAAACAATAAACATTTATTGTGTTACAGTTTTGAAGGCACAAAATTTAAAATCCCGTGTTTGTAGGGCCATATTCCCTCTGAAACCTGTAGGGGAGGATGCTTCCTTGCTCCTAGCTTCTTGTTTCTGCATTGATACAACCCTCTGCAAGATTTTTTTACATGTGTAATATCCTCTACATATATTTGTGTTGAATTAATCCGTGGCATAATTTTTAACTCTAAGTGAAACAACTTCCTGGGCAGCCCAGGAAACAACAACAGTGTTGTTCTCTCCACAACAGTGGAGAGAAACTTTGAGAGGAAGTATGGAAAACTCCAGCATCTGGAAGAGCAGAACAAGAGGCTGCAGAAGAACATGAAGAAGAAAGAGATACTTTCGGACTTATTCTCCATCCCTCTTTGTGAGCAAGACCAGGGCTTTCTGAACTTGGTGACAGCACTGGACATGGCCACAAATGGATAGATGCCCTCAACCAGAAAAAGGTGAACCAGATCCAGAAGACTGTGGTTGAGCCCTTTAAAAAGTTTGGCAGTGTCTTCCTTAACCTTACATGTTGGTGAAATGGCAGAGCAGTCCTGGTAAGATTGTAGGAGATTGTAGGCCAGGGTGGAAAAATACAAGGAAAAGGATAAGTTGGGGCCACTGCCGGTGAAACTCCACCAGGCTTAAGCAAAGCTTTGGCCTGCATGGGATGATTCTAAAGCCAAGAACAAGCAGCTCCTGTATAAGATAGCAGTTCTACAATAGTTCACTACATTAATTCTAGCTCAGCTTTGAGTCCTTGATTTAAGTACAGGTGGTATAATAGCCTGAAATGCATAAGATCTTTGGAGACTTGACCCAACAGCTTGGCCAGCCTGGATACCTGGATGAGCAGCAGGAGTGGGAGAATAAGGCCAGACTGAGTAAACTCAGAGCCTTCCTCTATTGTGGCTGGTAACTGAATCCCTGTCACCTTTGGAAGACTCCTGGGACACTAGTCAATTTTTCCACTCTTTTCAAGCTTTGGTGAAGGCATCAGCTCAGCAAAAAGCCCTCCCATGGGAGAAGGCTAAGGATAGAGGCAGCTCCCACTAGGGATAGAGGCAGCTCCCACTCTACCTCAGCAGCCTTTTCCAGTGAGCCTGACGCCAGAAGCCTCAAGCAGATAGTGCTGTCCCCACCCAGTAGCAAGAATCTGCAGACCCAGGTAAGCAGTATAGGAAGAGCCCCAGAGGCTTTCTTATTTCCAAAGAACTTCCCAAAGTGCATCCTGGCCTAGGGCCAAAAGCAAGCTTCCAGGCTTCAAAGGGCATGAGCTTTGCCAACTCATTTGAAGTCTTAGCCTTGCTTACATGGTTAAGATTACATCCACCTCCAAAAGACCCATCCTGGGGAGTTCACTGACCCTCATTTCCTTTCCACTTCAAAGACTCTTTTTCTTTTTTTTTTTTTTTTTGCCCCTGGAAGAAGCCCTGCCCTCCCAGAACGTGTGAATCTGGGAAGTTGGCCTGCCCTGGCGATGGTCCTCCAGCCTGGACAGGCTCTTCACTCCAGCCTCCCAACATAACAAAGGCTAGTTTAGCCCACTTGTATCCATTAGGTCAAGGGCAGGGAAAAACCCCAAGTTGTCGTTTCCCCAGGTAACCAGGACTCAACTCAGGTCAATATCCTACCACTTAAAATATCACAGAACTATTCATAGGCCTCAAACCCAGAACAGTGGATTTTGTGCTGGCAGTTAGGCCTGGTCAGAAAGAGAACAATACCACGAAGCTGCTTTTCAGGAGAAAGTCTCCAGAAGCAGGTAGAGGTGGTCTCCTGGGACAGTTTCTAGATACCTTGCAGCTGCCAGGAGAGCGTGTGCAATGGAATGGTACATTTGGGTTGCTTAATAGTAGCTAGCACCCTGTAACCATGGTCTCTTGAAATCAGAGTTTCAAAGGATGCAGTCAGTGGCCACATATGTGGACCCATTACAAGATTATGACTCCCTTAATTCTGTGTTGAAGAAACCAGACACCTATGCATTAGCTGAAAGTGATTCCTCCAGCTTTATACTCTTCCCCCACTGACGGCCAGAGTCTTCCCAAGGCCCTGTATCACTATCCAAGGACTCATAAACACTAGTGCCAGGTAACAAGCTCTCCATATGGTTTGTCTTTTCAGAGAAATCTTAGGAGATTAGCAGCTTGGAAGGCCGTGATAGCCGTGGAGTTGATGTCTGTTTCTATGTTCCTTTCCTTCATTTTATTGTCCGTGCAGATCATATATTCTCTTGGACACCAGCAGGAATCCTACAAGCCTTTCAAAATAATATATTTCCTCTTGTTCTTTGGGATAACCTACTTGAAACTCTTCTATGTATTTTATCCTGAATTTGTTGAGGTTTAGTATGTAAGTTACACTTGATTTATTTGTCCACATATGGTTGTGAACTGAAGTACATTCAGTATTGAAAAGGATGACTTCTTACTGGCAATGCTGTCAATGAGGATCTGTTTTCAGAATTCAAGCAGCAGATAACCTTGCAGAGCAGTGGTTCTCAACCAGTGGCACATATTGCCACCCCTGACCCAGGGGGCAGTGGCAATATCTGGAGGTACTTGTGGTTGTCAGAACTAGTATGGATGTGGGGTGCTGTTGAATAGAGGCAAAGGATGCTGCTAAACCCTGACAATCACAGGACACTCTCACACAAGACAGAACTACCTGGTCCAAATATCAATAGTATGAAGACTGAGAAACCATGACTTAGAGGAATAGTTTCCTCCTACAGCCGTTAGGCATTACTTTGGAAACTGTGTGACCTGTATTCCAGGCTCACATCAACTGCTTATTACTTAACATTAACATGGTCACACAGCTTAATGATTTTGGACTTTGGCTTGTTTGTATATAAAATGAGGAAAGGGGCTTTGGGGAAAGAAATTAGACCATGTTGAGCCGCTAATTGTATTTTATGGTCAAAAGAAAAAAGTGTTGAATATTCAAAGATTTTTACTGATGAAGTATTTATAATAGTGAATATTTTAAAACAGTTAAGTAGATGGCAGTTCATCTATTTCATAGAACACTATGAGGATCTTACAAAAAAGCTTTTCATAACATGGCAAATGCCTTTATGATAATGTTAAGAAAAAGTAATGGAATTCAGATTCGTATGTAATGTAGATCGGATGGAAATTTGTTACTTTGTTTCCTGAACTGCCCTTCCATATTTCTTATTGTCACACTCATCACAGTGACTAAGACTCATTTATTTATGTGAGTGTCTTTATGACCAGACTGTGTACTCCCTGTGGATGACAGGGAGAGAACTTAGTCACTTCTCTATCCCCAATGTCTCGCATATAACTAAATGTATGTATGATCTCTCATGAAACGTTTAAGTGCTCCATGCTTTGGTTTCCTCATCTGGAAAATGCAGGCAAAACTGTGCATACCTCAGAGTTGTTGAAAGGAATAAACAGGCAATGGGTGTATATATCATAACACATTATATCTGACATAATAACCATTCAGTAAAATCAGTTATTGTTATTACTTGCATCCCAGCTCTGCCAGTAACAAGACGTGTAACCTTTGGAAAATAAATTCAGGTTGGGTCTGGTCTTCTCTTTTTCCTTCTCTCTTTTTTCCTTTGTAAACGAAGATTTGTACTAGACTCTCTTGATTCCCTTTCCCATAGTCTAGATTCTTGTATCTTTTGTTGCTACAGATTAAAGACTTGTTTGAAGTCTAATCCTGTGCAGACTCTGTAAGAGGCTAAGCTAGCGCCACCACACATGGTCAGATGAGACTTGGAGAATGGGGACAGTCATCAAGAGGGAGTGTGGTGGGGGGTGGGCTGGAGACAGTGTGGTATAGGGGAAAGAGCACTGGATAAGGTGTCTGAGAACTGGGACCTTACTCAGCCCTTGTGAGGCTGTTACTTATCACTTCTCCACAGCAGCTTCCAACTTCCTCACCAGTTATAGTGGAAGGAAAAAGCTAGCAGGCTTCAGGGACTCTTTCAAATCTTACCTTGTGTGATTATGACCTTCTTGTATGCTGCCAGGCATACCATTCTGAATTTGTTCTTCTGTGCAATGGTTTACCCCAACCACCATGTGGCCACCCTCCTCCCTCAACATTTCTAGGAGTCTAGGTTTTGAAGACAACTTGTGATGTCTTCCCTTTTAGATGCTACCTTGTTAACTGTCCCCCCTTTTTTGTTTCTGGCCAGAAATCCCAGAACAATGCAAGATTTTTGTCTGAATATCTTGGAGTCTTTTCTATTTCACGATGACCATAATGAGGTTCATGGGATTAACTGTAGGTTAAGGGGAAATAAAAAACCAAAACGACAACTATCTTTTACTGAGAAGCCAAAGGCGGTGGGAAAATCCTTCACAGGAACAGGAGAGGTTGGGGAAATAACAGATGGGAAACAATCGGAAAACAGAATAGTAACAACAAATAAATCATTAAATCTTCTGCTTACGTAGGCTTGCTCCAGAAAGAACAACAGACAAACAATGAAGACAAATTTAGACTCAGTATTTGAATCAAATTGGTAGCAAACAATAAAACTCACTACCTTTCAAGGTAGGGAGTCTCCAGCCAGAGAGTGGAAAGTTTTAATACCGGAGAAGTTTCTTGCTTCTGATGACAGAGAAATGGAATAATCTCCAAATTCTTTTCAGCTCCGAACAGGTGGTTCTACCTGTGAACGAAGCCATGCTCAGAGAGGACCAGTACTGCAAGGCAGCCTTCGTATCAGGTGCCGGGCACCGTGGGAGAAGCCTTTATGTTTTCACAGTGACCCTAAGGAGAAGGCCTTAACGATTCCATTTTGCAGGTAAGAACATTGTGATTCCGACAAGGAAATCGTCTTTCCCAAGCTTGTAAGAGGTACAGTAGGATTTGACTTTGTATCTGAAGACTCCTGAAGAAGCCAGAGCGCAGCTGGTTCTCCCTGTTTTGACTGCACTGGTTTGGGCTCCTGAACTACTCCATGGAAAATCCAATGAAAGAGCATGTTGTTAGCTGCTTTGCACATAGAAGGGGAGAGGAGGAGCAACAAATGAAATGACTCTACTCCTTGACATAGGAGGAAAGGGGGTGTCTGTGAGGAGGTCTTGCCTGGGAGCTCCTGCAATCAGTCAATTCATCCTCCTGGAAGCTCGAGGGCAGGCCCCTTGCCAGCTTGTCAGTGGAGAAACTGGCAAGAAGAGAACTCACTCAGAAACTGTCAGATGCAAGAGCCTGCCCACAGGTTACACTGTGAAAGGGGGACCCTAGGAACAGGGGCAGGGGCCAAGCTGAGCAGTCAGCAGGTGGTGGGGTGGGGAGGAACGGGAATGGGGGGCTGAAATGAACCCTGTGTCTACTTTGTGCTTGGCACTGTGTTGTGCTCTGTGCTTTTTAAATATTTCCTCTTTTACTTCCTCTCTACAGACCTATTAAGTAAGTCTTATTTTCTTCATTTTTCCAAATGAAGACGTGAAGACCGAAACAGTTTAAGGAAACTGCTTTACATTATTCAGCAGGCCCTGGATATGAAGCCAGTTTTGTCTGATGCCAAGTTCCACATTTTCTACCAAATTATGGTTTTCCGAATTCTCTTAACTAGTGTTCCCTTTCGTGTTTCACCATATCTGCGTGCACTTGTACATTTTTCTGCAAATCAGTTCCTCTCCTTCCCAAATTTTACTTACACGAGTGCATTTTAAAAGGAAGATGTATGGTGCCATCATAAATGGAAAGCAATTTCACTTGCCACAAATAGATGGTAATAACAAAAGTAAATAAATGAAAACGCAATAGGGTTATTGAATTCTTGCTGTAGAGTCTTGTGTCTGGGAGGCTCTGTGTCCAAGGAATACTTTCCTCATGAAAGTGGAAGATTAGCTAAGTGTTAGAGCAGTGCCAAAGACATGGAGAACCAAAATGATGTTTTTCTCTTTGATGGAATCAAACAGATCGAAAGAATTGAAATTCTTGTTATGGAGGTGCCTGGGCGGCTCAGTTGGTTAGGTGTCCGAATTGGCTCAGGTCATGATCTCATGGTTCATGGATTTGGACCCTGCATCGGGCTCTCTGCTGTTAGTGTACAGCCTCTTTGGGGTCCTCTCCAACCCCATTCCCCCGCCACCTCTCCCCTGCTTGCACGCACTCTCTCTCAGAAAGAAGTGAACGTTAAAAAAAAAGAGAGAGAGAAATTCTCTTTATGTGGTGCAAAGCTATGTATGCTTTCTCTAGCCCACCCCACACCATCTAGGACCGTCAGTGTCCCATGCCCATACTTTGGGAAACTCATCAGGATAGTGATGATATTATTAGTCTCTCTTCTGAAGTCAAGCAGGTGTGCACGTTGAATACCATCTCAGGTGAAATAATACAGATTACTAGGTAGCAAGCAGAGAGAAGGATTCAGAAAATAAATACCTACCCCTTAACGATTTTCTCACCCAAGTCTTCAATCCAGTGTATCATAATTAAAGGTCATGACCGTTTTCTACTAAGAAACATGAACTGGCTTCTTGTTGCAGATATAAACCATTCTCAGTCCCTTAGCCTGGCATGTAAGGCCTTGCAGAATGCTGTTAGGCCTCACCACCAACATTATCCTTAGGCTACAGAGAGCCAAAGTGAATCACTCTGGTCGTTTCTTTTATACGTCCTCAAAATGTCTTATCTTCGCAGTATTGCTAATCTGTTGCTGTGTTTAGGGCACTTTTCCCTGTTGCCACAGTATATCTACACGTGTGATAGTGGTGGGCAGAGAAAGCCCAGACAGATGAGCATAAGAGAAGCATAGTATGCGGAGGTCTGAAAGATGTCTATCGGTTTGGAGGTATGCAAGGTCTGAGAAGTGTCTCCTGGAGTTGTTTCAGTCATGTGTTAGGTAGACTGAGAATTAAGCGGGAGGTGAGTAATGGGAGGCAGCAAGACTGCACTGAGACACAAAATGAAAAATGAAGTGTTAGATAGGGGAGCCCACAAGAGGGCTCACCGCCTGTTTTTAGGGGAGGTTTGACTCCTTTTGTTTTTCCAGGAAGCAAGAAGTTAGAGAGGAAGAGGCTTCAGATCTAACTCTAGAGAATATGGGCGGGAACGGAGTCAAGAACAAATGTGAAGGGCTTGGCCCTGCACACAAGGGGTGGGGGGGGGGGGCACCTGGAGAAGCTCACAGTGAAGCGGTGACTTTCTATAAATGGAATGGAATTAGCCAAGTGAATCCATAGCACACATTACCATTAAGTGGCTGGAAGTCGGCATCTGTCTGGATTTTTGCCATTCAGTATATAACATTAGGGGAGTGAGCCGGCAGATTGTTCTGCGGAGTCACAGAACATTTAAGGTTGAAGGAAGTCCAGTCCTCTACCTTATGCTTGGATCCATGTCAGGCAGAAAGGAGGTCTACTCTCTTGAGTGGCAGGAGATTAATGCCTACACAGAAGAGAACATTTCATTTCACAAAGCCTTAAATATCAGACAATCCTCTTCTAGATAGAAATGGTGTCTACCTCCTGCCACATGGTGCTAGTTTTGCCCTTAAAGATCCCTCCAGACAGGGGCACCTGGGTGGCACAGTCAGTTGAGCGTCCGACCTTGCCTCGGGTGTGGCCTCACAGGTTCCTGAGTTTGAGCCTCGCGTCCTGCTCTGTGCTGACAGCTCGGAGCCTGGAGCCTGCTTTGGATTCTGTGTCTGCCTCTCTCTCTGCCCCTCCCCAACTTGTGCTCTCTCTCTGTCCTTCAAAAATGAATAAATGTTAAAAAAAATTTTTTTAATTCCCTTCGGACTTAAATACTTCTTCAAATATGTGTTATAGTGGTGGATTTTTTCCCTTTAAACCGAGCTATTAGGTGGTTCAACCATTTTTCATATAAAATAATTTCAAAACTTTGTCTTTTTTTTGTATGTAACAATACATATCGAAGTTGTGATGTCCACAAATAAAAATAACATCCCAGACATGGTTAGATCAGGGAAAGGTAGTGAAGAGCTCATTCTAGGCACTAGGTTTCATGAAGTCCAGCCAAGGTGCTGACTGAGATTTATAGAGTACTTACAATATGCAGGCAATTTCTTCAGAGCTTTAAAGCATCATCTTATTTGATGTTTTCAATGTGAGGTAGAAACTTCTAAGATTCCATTTTACAAATTGGCAACTGGAAGCCAAGTATGTTTCCCAGGCCAGCTAAGCTAGCGAGTAGCTGAGTTGGGACCTGAATTCAGGTTTGCTTACCTTCACTACATTATGACCTCTTCACATGTTGATGTGTTGTTACTCACTTGCCTTCTGTCCTGCACTTGTCCAGGCAGGTGTGAGCAAAGAATATAGCCCACAGAGGTTCTTGTTAAACATGGTTTGGGTCCTTATGGCGTAGAACTCGCTCTCACTCTGTAGATGAAAAAACTGAGGCCCAGATAAACAAGTATTTACTGAGTGCCTACTAAGTACCAGATTCAGCACTGTCACCAACAGTGTGACAAAGGTAAGCAAGCCATAAGTAAAAGGGTATGAAAATAAAGAGTCCCATCTATGGACTCAGCCCTATTTCCGTAACATCATCGCTTATACATCCAGCAAAATAGCTCAGAGTTAATCTAGACAAATGGCGTTCGCCCTCTCCAGCAAAAACTTCTGTTCAGAAAAGTGACGGTGTCCTTAGAAAGTGGGGCCCCAGTGAGGAAAAGCAACAATGTATGTGTCAAGGAGTAGAGATTCTGTTTACCTTCTCTCCACAGATCTGAATTTATTTTATTAATGCCCACCCCGCCCCCCAGCAAATGTGGCATTCTTTTAAATATGTCCTAAAAGTGTAAATCAGAGCAAAGACCATATTTCACGCCAAGAGGCTTGTATATCCATCAGGTATTTATGGCGCTGCTGTTAGCCAACTCTTCCATCTGGGATGCCTTTAGTCATCTTTCATCTGGTACACCTATTAGAGGAACTCCAGAGCCATCCATAACAAAGGGGCTCATCTTTTAGAACTCCTTTGGCAGGAGTGAGAAATCCAAAGGTTTCCCATAAAGCCTGTGTTTCGCGTTGGGTTTAAAGTAGTTGTTTGATATGATA
Organism: Panthera onca; assembly: GCF_046562875.1. Lineage (NCBI taxonomy): Eukaryota > Metazoa > Chordata > Mammalia > Carnivora > Felidae > Panthera > Panthera onca. The sequence goes on along the minus strand of NC_138346.1, from coordinate 172,623,782 downwards.
ATGTCTTGGGGGGGAATACTTGGCCCTGCCTCTCAAGGATAATAGAGGACAATTATTTTTTTCTGTTGTGCTGTCTAACGAGGAACCATCTATTAAAGGCACAAGGGCTTGTGTAATCTACAAATTATGTAGGGAAAAGATCACAGGTCCTCACTGCATCCTCTCCTGCCTCCCCCACCCAATCCTAAAAGCTTCAGCAAAAAAAAAAAAAAAAGAGATTTTTTAGCTTTCTACATAGGATTGTGAATACCTGCTATAACCTAAAACCAGTTCAATAAGGGGGAAAAAACACAGAAGAGGAAAGATTTAATGTACTCTCCCATTAAATATGATCGAATATTCCTGGAACCAAGTTGTTTCCCATATACTTGCCAGTTTGACTCTGTTCGAGTAAAGGTAAAATCTAAACATGAGCTTTTTTTTTTTTTTTTACTAATCATTTTGAAAGAGATGAATACATCTCCGGGAGAAACAAACAAACAAACAACAGCTTTAATTGTCACTTTGAACCCCGCAATTCTATCTCATTAATTCCTCAGCAGAATGCCTCATTATTAAAATAATACGTGCGCAGTTTGTAGTCCAAAAAAGCCAGGAGACACATTCACTGCTAAAATGTTCCAGAATGTCTCAGAAAGAAATAAAAGTACCAGAACTTTCATCCTATTCCAATCATAGACACATGTCCATGAGGCACTGTAATTCATCTTAACATGACTGCTCGAATGGTTCCAAACACACAAAGCCATGCTGGAGACCACTACCACTCTGACTGCTCCCATCCTTGGCGTGGATTTGGAGACACAGGCTGCGAGTGTCTCCTATCAATCAGACATTCAGAACAGAGAAGGGCTCGCTAAATGCACGGGGGTGAAGAAGCTGCAGTTTTATGCCTTATTAATTGGACCTCGCTATTTAAACTCTTGAAAATTCCAAATGGCTTTGGCATGCGGTCAGAACCATAAAATAAATGGACTCAAGAAGTGAAAAGAAATACTCTGAGCTAGGCCATTTCCTGTTCCTCCCTAGAATCCTAAACTGTATCTGGTACCAGAATTTCAAGTTCAAATCTCAGCTGAATACTCAGCCATCCTTTAAACGCTGTTGCAGCTGTGATGGAGACTTTTCTTTTTCTCCTTTTAGTTCTGGCCTCCTCAAGAGGTGGTGGCATGAATAAGTAACCACCTTTACTTTTCATGGGCCGACAGGTACACATCTGTCAAATGTGCCCAGCAAAAGAAAAGCCCACTTGAGTTGTCTGTTTGTTTCTTTGTGGCTAGAATTTGGTCAAGCAATAGTGCCTCTTCTGCCTTTCATATCAGTCTTTCTGAGTGATATAGTTACCTCTGGCCCTAAGCCTGGGAGAGGTTCTGCTTCTGGGAGAGAAGGTAGTGGGGGAGATCGGCCTTGGTTTCTTTCTGTCTTTGCTTCCTTGGAAATCAAGACCAGTCTTCTGAGACCAGATGGCTTTGTCATGTGAAAATGAGCAGAGTCAGGAAACAAAGCAGACACCTTTGTCATCAGCACCCCCACCCCTCCCGACACTTGTGAGGATTACTGGCAGATTACCCTTTGGTACCTGGTCCATGAGTGGAGATTCCCTTGAGAGTAAAAGTGGCAAAGCTGGATTTCAGATCGAGGGCAGGCTATTTAGCATGCAAAGAGATCAACTGACTGGAACCATAGGAAACAGCTAGGGAATAAGAACGCTTTGTGGCAATGTCCAGCTCGGAGTTTCCTTAATAGAGGCTCTGCTAAGGGAAATTAAGAGAGAGGAGAAAGGGGCACCCTTTTATTAGCCACCAGGTGCTCTCTCTAGAACTTCACAGACATTATTGCATTTAAACCTCACAACAGCTCTGTGCGGTGGCTATGACTCCTATTTTATAGGTGAGGAAACAGGCTTAGAGATTTTATTTATGTATTTATTATTATTTTAAAACATTATTTTAATGTTTATTTATTTTTGAGAGAGACAGAGACAGAATGCGAGTGGGTTAGGGGTAGAGAGAGGGAGACGCAGAATCTGAAGCAGGCTCCAGGCTCTGAGCTGTCAGCACAGAGCCCAGCATGGGGCTCAAACTCATGAGCTGTGAGATCATGACCTGAGCCGAAGTCGGACACTCAACCAACTGAGCCATCCGGGCGCCCCGTGTTTATTATTTAAAAAATTTTTTTTTAACATTTATTTATTTTTGAGAGATAGAATGAGCAGGGAAGGAGCAGAGAGAAAGGGAGACACAGAAGCAGAAACAGGCTTCTGGCTCTGAGCTGTCAGCACAGAGCCCAACGCGGGGCTCGAACTCATGAACTGTGAGATCATGACCTGAGCTGAAGTGAGAGGCTTGACAGACAGACCGAGCCACCCAGGCGCCCCCAGGCTTAGAGATTTTAAGGTGCATGTTGAAGGTATGTGAACTTTAAGGTTGAAAACTACATCCGTATATCCCCCGAATCATGGTAGGTACTGCCGAAAACACTTTGTGTCACTTCATAGGGGCAGCTGACAACTCAGCCCATGACTCCTACCTTCCTTGGTGTTCCTCTCTATGAGCTCCCATGTTGGTGAGCCACTTTGGGGTCTGCTTGGTGTCTCAGTACTTAACCTGGGTCTCTGCTTGTCGTCCAGATATTGGTAATCAGTATTCACTTTTTCCTCCAAATAAAATCTGATCTTGGCTCCCCTTCTGTGTACTTGTGTTGGCACAATAGGAGGAAGCATGAACAGCCCAGCAAGAGGCAGAAAAGTGTGCTGTCGAGTTTTCTACCTACCCCTATATCTTTTATTAATTTAAGGTGTACTTTAGTGTTGACAGCATGGGCTTCGGGTTTACTCAGAACTCAGGGTTCAAATCCCGAGATTACTTCTCATTAGGTGGGTCACCTTGAGCAAGTTTCTAGGTTCACTAGCCTCAGTATTCTCATCTACAGAATGGGGATAGGAACAGGTTCCTCACAGATTTATTGTTAGAATTACGTGAGATGATGTATAAGAGCACTAAGTATAGTGTGGAGTGCTTAGTGAGTACTTCATAAATGAAAACTGTTATTTAGGGTAGATGTTTAAAATTAAATGATCTCCATATTTATTTTAGAGTGGATAAACAAAAGTAACATCCAGAGAAGGGATAGAACGACATTATAAGGGAATACTGACTCAAGCTCCCCTAGGATGCTGAAGTCCCTTCCTACCCCTTGGAGGAAATATCTCTTACACTGCAATTTTTCATGTCTTGTAAGGTCCAATCAATACAATTGATTTAATGATTAATTTATTGTGTTCCTCAGTAAAAGCCCTGCATCGACTTCTTAAAATGGAATCTTATTGCATTTGAGACCAACACAACTAATTGGCAGCAATCATTTAAAGGGGAAGCACAAAGTGTTCTAAATACACAAACACAATCAAGACTAATAATGAAACAAGAAAGAAAGAAAAGCCTTGCACTATTTTAAGAACGCAAAGGTGGAAGGGTGAGTTGAGCGTAAGCATTTTCTGAGTTGCTGAGCCCCAGAGAAAGATCATCTGGGCCAGTTATGCTATGTGTGTACTGACAGTATTTATGACCTAAAGGTCTATGAGGACTTCGGGAGGGTTTTCCCTCCCTGCTGTTAGCCTGAAGAGCAGTTGTGTTCCTCTTTGGCTTATGGTTCGTTTTTATCTCCTAGTCTGTAACCAATGAGGCTCCCAGATTTCCATTGGCCTATCAAAGACCCAGAGACAAATCTATGTCCTATCCATGCCCTTGGATTACAGTTTCTAGTTATGCATATTGTATATACTTTATTTCTGGACCTGTTTTTCTGGCATTGTTTATCTTTGCTTCACCTTACCCACCAAATTATAAAACCAATTACCTAACTGAACACCAATGTATCTTTTTAAAGCTGCCTATAAGTATATTTGGGACAAAGTAAGGGATATAGAAACTGATAAATGAGCAAATGCAGAAATTAGAAAAAAGATGTCTAATTTCCTGTTCTCCCATGCCACGAACTAGCTTTGTATTTGGTTGTTTACCACAGGATTTGTCTTCTGATGAAAGCAAAATGAACTCCACCAGCAGCTATCCCAACCCAATGGCTGGTTCTTTCTCAAAGATTCTGTCCTCCTTAACAACCCCCCCCTCCTGAGAGTCTGAGTGTGGGAGGGGATCCAGGGAGGGGCTGGGGAGACCTGACTTGGCCACACGGTGTCACTGTTGCTGCACTGGAGGGAGGTCTCTGGAACTTGTCTTTGGCAGCAGGAAATGCTTCCTGCTTTCCTCACTCAACTAACTCTTAGGTGAGCCAGGATGAAATAGCATTCATTAGATTTTTTTTTTTCTGCTCCATAGAAAAGGGATAAGAACTCTTCGATATGCACTTTTTCAGCTGCTGTGAGGGTTAAGTTTAAGGCAATGAAGGGATCAGTGATTTTTAAAATTAGTTTTCTTCATCAAGAAGCTGTCTTGTTGGGATTGTCTACCCAGCACCACACGGAGAGAGCCTGCTGAGACAGCCAGGTGCCCCGGCCAAATCCTGGGCTTTGGAGCCCGACAGACCTGGGTTTGCATCTGGGTATCCTCTCCTCTACTGCTCCATTCTTACTAGCTGTGTGACCGTGAACAATTTTGCATCTTTCTGTGCCTCAGTTTCCTCATCTTCAAAATGTAATAGATAACACCTATGTCAGAGGAATGTTGTGAGAATTAAATTGGGCTGGGCATGAGAAGCAGATGCTCATAATAGGTGTTCAGTAAATGAGAGCTATAAAGTGTGAGCTGGGGATAGCTGTCTGGTAACTCAAAATAAATCTTGTATGTTTTTATCATTGCCCACAGAAATTGGGCAGAGGGAGTGTTGTGTGTATGCGTGTGAGAGAGACCAAGAGAGTGAGAAGGACGTGAGGGGGGAGGGAGGAAGGTAGTGGGATGAGCTACAGTGTGTATGTGAACGAGGCTCTCTGGTAACGTGTAGAGGGAGCACAGCACTGCTAATCTATCACATGAGACACTTGCTGAACCTGGACCCTAACATCTCTTTCCCTGCTTGACAGTTCTACGACTTTCTTCCAGTGACAGCCAGTACTTCTGAGATGCTCACTTGTGACAGAATGTACCACCCAGAACAAGGAGCAGCCTTTCCCCAGACCTGGAGCTCGCCAGCCTTGTGCTCTGCCATCATTTGCACCAACTCTGACAGACAGCCTCGTCCAAGGAACGTGGGCTTTGGAGTCAAGCGTAGGTACAGATTCCAGCTCCCAGACTTCCTGGCTATGTGACCTTGAGCAATCATTTACTTCTCTGGAGTTTCACCTCTCAGCATTTGTAAACATAGGGATAATGACACAATTATTTGTGGTTTTTATGAGGGATTAAATAAGAGAGAACAAGTGAAAACATGGAAGATAAGGGATACAGTTCCTGGTGGTTCTCTCCTGTCCACTTAGGAAAATGCAGTCAGGACTGTCCAGCCTAGGGCAGGAAAATGCCTCCTTGGACCTGTGGGGTCTCTTAGAAGTGCCTTGCTTCAGAGAAATGTAGAGGAGCAAAAACACAAGTTCTGTTTTAAACACATTTATTTCGAGGTGTCTGTTGGATAGGCAGGTGGAGATGTTAACTGCAAGTTGGATGTATAAGTCTATAGCCTTGGAGGTGATGATATGGAAGTCTCCTGAGTTGGCCAAACTGCATTTATGCAAATAACTTTCTTCCTAGTCTTTTTGTCCACTGGCCTCTTTTAATTCAATTGAACAAAGGGCGCCTGGGTGGCTCATTTGGTTGAGCGTCCGACTTCAGCTCAGGTCATGGTATCACAGTTCATGAGTTCGAGCCCCACATCGGGCTCTGTGCTGACAGCTCAGAGCCTGGAGCCTGCTTCAGATTCTGTGTCTCCCTCTCTCTGCCCCCTTCCCGCTCATGCTCTGTCTCTCTCTGTCTCTCAAACATGAATAAACATTAAAAAAATTAATTCAATTGAACACATGCTGTTATACTTACTTTCTTTCAAGAAGCCTTAGGCTAGATGGAGATACTACTCTTATCCACTTGGCTCATCCATTCTGCCTGCCTTACATTACTGCCCAGGTATCACTGAATGCAGAGTCCTCCTGAAACTATGAAATTCTGTTCTGGAAACCATGGCTTCCTGCCTCACCAAATTCAGAGGACTGACACTGAGTATTCTCCAGGCTGGCCTAGGATATGATATTGTTGTAGAATCTTAGAGGAGTGTATAATAATATCCTGTTTTTCAAAATTATAAACTGAGGCGTAGAGAATTGAGGTGATTTTTCCCATCACTGTGGAGCTCGAAGCCACCACATGGGCTGCCTCCTTACTTATAAGGCAATAGATTATAATCCAGATGGTCTTTCAAATACTTACAAAACCAGGGGTTGAAGCCCAGCCCTTCTAACAAGCCAGCTGTTTGAAGGCTTGAAGGAAAACTCTTCAATGACTTTACATAGATAAAACCATCAATTACTATGGGTCATTGTCACACAGACTTTGATTTGTATGGGATTAAAAAAAATCTTGGCTTTCATATATAGTGATGAGTTAATGAAGCAACAGTTTCCCTACTGGTAAGAACCAGAGGGATCAAAGCTGTGCTGGGCATCCTGTAGTCCTGTATGTTCTGTCTGTCTTGGCCAATATTTCCCAGTGTGATTATGGAGCATGAGTCCTTTAGGATGCCTGGTTAGAAAAAAAAAAAGAAAAGAAAAGAAGAGAAGAGAAAAGAAAAGAAAAGGAAAGAAAGAAAGACAGAAAGAAAGACAGAAAGAAAGAAAAAGAAAGGTTTGGAAAAGCTGAATTTACTCTCTCTCATACCCTTAAAGACCCACAATGAAAATTAGCATATGAAAAGCCATAGTTCTAAAGAAATACGCTCAAAGTCTGTACCTAGTTCAACGGCATATTCCAAATCACAACTGACCATGGGACTTAGAACATCTGTTAACATCCCATAGAATACATGTTTTATGAATATTGTACTTCGAATTTCTGATATAAACACTGTTCTGGGTCCTTTAGTGCTTTTCATCTTTAAATTTTGCAACCGGCTAATGAAGAAAGAGGTAGCTGGGGTTCAGTAAGGTAAGGGAATTTGCTCAGGCTCACAGTCTGTGTGCCCTTCTTTTAACTTTATCTTGTATATAATTTTTCATTCATCCTCTGTATGTCCTTTCTGGGTGTCTTCACTCGTAATATTCTCAATGCCTGGAATTGGATTCTCACCATTCCTGGCTGGGATTGCTTCCTTATCTTCTACGATGAAGGTCAGGAATCACCTCAGCTGTGCTAAGTGCCTCTCCTCCCAGCTCCCATGGCACTCTCTTTACCTCTCTCTTAATATTGTCCACTTTATTGTGGAAATGTCTATTTATGTGCAAGCTCCTTAAGAGCAGGTGTTCTGTCTTCATTCTCTTTCATATATCTACTAAGAAATATAGTGCTTGCCTGATGTTAGTGGGCATTTATTAAAACTCCTGGCATAGAGGCTCAACGTCTCTCTGTTGCACTGAATTGAACTGAACTGAACTGAAGCCAGTTTTCACTGTCTTCAAAGCCCCAAACATTTCCCATTATACTTCACCGCTTGCCATTTTAGCTGTAAAAGTTCTATTACGTTTTGGCCCAAATAAACAATGGACCTACTCTTGCTCCCATGGTAGCTGGTAATGCTGTGGAGGACTATAGGGAGTGAATTTGGGAGGAGAATAGGCACCTAAACTCAAATTTATATCACATCAAAGATTGCATTAGCTATTTATATATAAACCCCCTTAGTACAAGGTTGAGAATTAAAAAAGTCTTTAATAAACATTAGCTCTTATTTAAACTATTACAATTTCAGGGGCACCTGGGTGGCTCAGTCTGACTCTTTAAAAAAAATTTTTTTTTAATGTTTTTTTCATTTTTGACAAAGAGAGAGAGAGAGAGAGAGCAAGCAGGGGAAGGGTAGAGGGAGGGGGAGACAAAGAATCCAAAGCAGGCTCCAGGGTCTGAGCTGTCAGCACAGAGCCTGACATGGGGCTCGAACCCATGAACCGTGAGATCATGACCTGAGCCAAAGTCAGATATTTAACTGACTAAGCCACCCAGGCACCCCAGCATCTGACTCTTGATTTGGGCTCAGGTTATGATCTCATGGTTCAGGATTCTCTCCTTCTCTCTCTCTCTTTCAAAATAAGTAAATAAATAAATAAATAACCTTTAAAAATAAATATATAAACTATTACAATTTCAGAGAATGGGTTCAGTCATTCTCAATAATACTTTTGTTTCATGTGTAGAATTGAAGGTTAGATTCCAGCATTTTGTTGATGAATACTTTATTTAGGTGGGTAGATCCAACCTGAAAATTAAGATTCTTGTGTTTCAAGCAGATATAGGTTCTTCAGAAACCAATTGCTAGGGGGCATTCTGGCATAGATGGGATATTCTCTCAGAGGGGGTCACCCACCCACACTGGACACCATTGTCTTCATGGGGGCCATTAGGACTGAGAAGAAGAGTTCTACCTGGGAGTCCAGTGTAATATCCCCTACTTTGCCACCCATGTCTAGCACCATCTACCTATCAGGAGAACAGGAGTCTGAAACTTAAGCTTGCACACAGTTTTGGCCACGTTGCTATCATAATTCTTTAAGAACGGATTTATAGGGTTTTTCTGTTTGTGTTTCTATGTGTCATTCTCCCTTCTATTGAGGCTTTGAGGCTCTTCTCTCCATCTCCCCCCATCTCTGACACTGAGCCCTGAAGGTTGTTATTCATAAATAACCCCCAGGTTCGGTCTCTGGCTTATTCACAACCTCACATTCTCTGAAAAATTAGAATAGGCTCTTGACTTGTCTTCCTGCCTCTGATAATGTTAAAATAAATCATGCCAGTCCCATGCTTTCATATCTCCCATGAAAAATTAGAACTATTCACCTTGACAAGCAAAATCCTTCTTAATCTGCCCCAATCACTTCTCCAGTTATGTCCCTTATCACTTGCCTCCCTGTACCTGTCCAGGGTACAGGGCCCAAGTGCCCATTGGTTTTCTTACCATTTCCCGTTCTGTGCCTCTGTACATTCTTGCTGTCGGGAATTTTCTTCTTCCTCGTGTGTTTGGCATTTCTAACTCATCTATCAAACATCCTTCCTCTCCGAAGCCTCTGTTTCTCCTCACAGGCAGTGTGTAGAGTTGTTTCTTTGGGCATGTCACCAGTCCTCTGTTACGGTGACACAGAGTCCTCTCCCGTCTTTAACCAGAGAGAGTGTTCTGGTAATGTATGAAGGACAAAGGGGTCAATATGACTTCCTGCCATGTGACACTCTCTGTCCTCTCCTGTGGCTGGAACATAAAATTTAGGCTGGGTAGACCCTTACTAGGGAGATCCCAATACTGAGAGAGCCAGATGGGACCAGGTAGGTACCATGAGAGAATGCAAAAGGGGGAAAAAATATACTTATTTGGGATTGATCTGAGCTCTGTCTTAGAGTTCTCTCCTGAAATTTACTTTTGATTCACTTACTCCATATGGGATCTATTCCAGCTCTCTAGAGTAGGCAGGGAGTCAGGCAAGAACCATGGCAAAGAATAACCAGGGCACATATGGTTGGCATCTTTTGTGTTATATTTTCTCAGGAGCTTTAAGTGACTGAGCAGGGATTGGGATCCTGGCACACACGATAACACCCGGCACATTGAAGTGTATTTGTTTCTGTGTCTTTCGTCTCTGTTAGACTGTGAGCTTTTTGTGTCCAGGGTCTGGAGCACATTTCCCCTTGTTTCACTACTGTGCTGGGTCTTGTAGCTATCTTACCAAAACAGCAGAGCTAGCCTGGTGGCAAACAGCGTGGACTCTGGAGATAGTCAGCTTACGTTCAAATCTCACTTCTGCCACTTCAGGGGGGTATGCCCTCAGGCAGGTGAAATCAGCTTTCTGTGCCTTGGTTTCTTCAAGCGTTTAGTGAGGATAATAATGGCATCTTTTCTACACTGCAGTTAAGATGATCCAGTGAGCTAATGTGTACAGGCTAATTGTACCCGTCGCTTAGCAGACATTGAATAGTTGCTAGTTATATGTAATTTTATTCCTCTAGGGCATAACGTTTTATCAGCATGTAGTAGACACTTAATAAATGTAAACACAGAATAGAGCATTGAATGGGAGGTTTTTCAAGGCACTGTGCAAAGTGACTTGGTGGTGTTCTCTGAAGAGGGTGGGTCGGGAATAAAAATGACGAGTTTGAACTCCAGATCTACCACCTCCTACTTTCATGAACATGGACAAGCCATTCCATCTGTCTCAGCCTCAATATGACTTAATCCCAGGGGTCGGTGTTATTTTCACCTTCTGTTTTATTTGTGTCCCGGCACAGTGTCTGGCAGCCCATTCTCCAGACAGAGAGCTGCTTCCTTATGAACGGAAGCTTTGTGACAGGCAAGGCAGGGAGCAGAGGTGAGGGCAGGGAGAAATCTCCAATGACCAGGAGCACTGAGGACTCCTAAATTCCACCTTCTAAGAATATACACTCCATGTGATTAGGGCTCATGGTTTTTACATGAGCATTGATTTCTTTTTCTTTAAATTTTTTTTTAATGTTTATTCATTTTTTGAGAGAGAGAGGGAGAGAGAGACAGAGCACAAACCAGGGAGGGGCAGAGAGAGAGAGAGAGAGAGAGACATGGAATCTGAAGCAGGCTCTAGGCTCTGAGGTATCAGCACAGAGCCTGACATGGGGTTGAACTCATGAATCACGAAATCATGACCTGAGTGCAAGTCGGATGCTTAAATGAGTGAACCACCCTGATGCGCCAGCATTGGTTTCTTTTTAATGTTTATTTATTAGAGAGAGAGGGGGGGAAAGGAGAAAATGTGAGCAGGGGAGGGACAGAGAGAGAGGAAGAGAGAGGATCCTAAGAGCTCCACACTCAGAGCAGAGCCCGATGTGGAGCTCGATCTTATTACCATGAGATCATGACCTGAGCTGAAACCAAGAGTCAGATGCGTAACCGACTGAGCCACCCAGACACTAAAGCATTGGTTTTATTGAAATAGTAAACAGATATGTCTTATGTTTCAGGTGTTTTGGACACCATTTGGCAAAATTGTTAATTTCAATATATTTTGGAAAAAGGCCTGTTGGTTTAGTTAACACACCTGAATTTTGAGAATTAATTAATTAATTAATTAATTTTAATTTTCAACCATATCCAGAAATTTTAACAATCTTAAGTCGAGGTTATTCTGGGATCTATTTTGATGAAGCGGCAAAACAGTAAAGACTAATTGGGGCCTGGGGTTGGGGGGAGGCAGTGGTTGGGTGTTAAAATTTATTGAGTGCTATTTTATGCTAACCTTTCTCGTTGTCATCCTAACAATCACACTGTTAAAAATTATTTTAAACCCATTTTATAGATTAGGACATTGGCCGCAAATCACAGACCTGAAGAGTGACAGTTCCAGAATTTGAAACCCAATTTGTGCTCTTTGGACTGTGCCATGCTGTGTTAGGAAGCAGCAACAATGACTCCCTGACAGGGGCTGGTGCATCGGAGGGGCTAAATAAGTAATTCTGCAATAATGGATAGATGGACTGATGGATGGATGCATACTCCCCAAATTCCCAGCAAGGTAAAATGTGTTTACAGTCACATGACATATGAAGAGATTTAGGAGTTGAGGGAGGCAGAAAGCATTTCTTCAACCTCTAGGTTAAGTGCCAAGTAAAAGGAGGGCGGTACCAGGTTCAACAAGTGCCAACTGAACCCACAGAAATCGGTAAGAAAAGGAACAAGCATTTCAGACGTCTCCCCTGCAGCCCCATTTGCTGAGTTGACAAGTTAATTACTCAGCTATCAGGAGATAACTTGGTAGCAGTAACACGTGTAACTGTGTAATTATCAGGGGTTCCAGTAGTCGCTGTGTAATTATCAAGTAGTTTTCATGAAACAACATGTGTTTGCTTGTAAATATACAATTAAGCGGTGTCGCCACCGTTAACTATAAAACAAAACCAGCATCTGGCACTTAAGGTACCAGCTGTGGGTCCCTACAATTAAACTTTTCTTTAAATGGGACTAACTTTCCAAAGGGCACCAAGTCACAAAAACTCACCGGAGCACATCTGATGCCACTAATCATTCTATTCTTTTCGATTGAAATGACATTTTCCTATTATACCTGTAAAAATCCAACCATTCTTTGTCAGGCTCAAAGCTCAAATACCTTTTTTTTTTTTTTTTTTTTTTGTATTTTGCAGATTCTTTTAAACAAGATGTGAATTCTGCTTCCCTAAATTCCCTAAACCATTTGAACCCCTTATGACTTTTACTACATGCTGCCTACCTGGGAATTTGGGGCATATCCATTCATCAATCATAGCACAAATATTTACTGGGTCTTTGTTATGTGACAGGCCCTGGGCAAGGCAATTGGATGATAGTGATCAGCTGAGAAGATATAGCCTCTGTCAACACAAACCTTAATAGTCTAGTATAGTAGGAAAGACATATATACAAATAGAGTATAGACATTATGACTAGCCATAGAAGATATTGATGCAGAAGTGAAAACTTAGATTTATAATTTGCTGTTATATTTTCTTAAATACTCCTATTTATTATAAAAATCTTTGAAGAAAACATGAAAAATATACAAAAATACAAAATAATCACACAAAATTCTATTCAGATGGAGCTGTTAAGATTAATTTCCCCACGGATATTTTTCACCAACACTTTTTAAGGGGAAAATTTTGTGTCCTGCTTTTTCTTCCACTTAGCATTAGAAGATGAGAATTCTTCTATATTATTAAAAAGTCATCTCAATTTTATTTTATTTTTTAGGGAGAAAGAGAGAGCATGAATGGGGGAGAGGGGCAGAGGAAGGGAGAGCGAATCTTTAGGCAGACCCCATGCTCAGCACAGAGCCTGATGTGGGGCTCAGTCCCATGACCCTGGGATCATGACCTGGGCTGAAATCAAGAGACGGATGCTGAACCAACTGAGCCACCCAAGTGCCCCAAAAGTCATCTCAATTACAATAACTTTCATATCCTGTCGTAGATGTGCTAGAGTTCTTAAGCGTTTCTTTGATGCCTGAATATATCATTCATTCATTCATTCATTCATTCAATCAATACTTATTTAGTGACTATTTCTTTTATCAGCATTGTTCTGGGCACTGGAAATACAGTAAAAATGAAAACTGAGAAGGACTCCAAGAGTTTACAGTCTGGAAGATATATTTAATGAAAAAAAAAGTAACTACATAACTATGGCAGATGATATGAGGTAAAAGAAGGGTAAGAGGGTAGAGAACTGAGGAGGTACTCTTTTCCTAGAGTAGGCAGGGATAGTGTCACTGAGAAGGGTATATTTGAATAAGACCTGGAGGGTATGGGGTTCACATGCAGAAGTCTGGGGCAATAGGAAGAAAAGCAAGTACAAAAGTCCTGAGATGGAAGTGTGCTTGGCTTATTCAAATAATAGCAAGGATATAAGTGTAGCTGAAGGAGAGTCAGCAAAGGGGAAGAGTAGTGAGATCAGAGCAGTAAATGAGGATGATGGTATATGGATCACCCAGGGTCTTGTAGGCCACTGAAGGTGGTTGAGTTAAACAAGGAGCTAAAAAGCTTACATTTGAACAATGGTTGTCATGTTGAGAACAGATGATAGGAAAGAAGATAGAACAAGAAGTCCAGATAGAAGACTATGCAGAACTATTTTTTTGTTTGTTTTTGAATTAGAAATAAGTTTTAAAAATATTTATTATAAAAATTTTAGTGAAAATTTATGGAAATTTAAAAAATATTTATTATAAATTTTTTAAAATATTTACTATAAAAAATTTAGTGAAATTAAAAAAAGCGTAATGAACTTCCATACTCAACACGGACAACACACATGACTAATTTTGGTTCATTAATATACTTATTCATTACTAACCCTCCAACCCTGTTGGATTTCTTTAAAACAAATTTTAGACATACTTTGATCTCTAAATAAAGGAAAGCTTTCTGTGGGGAATAATTCTAGGAATTTCCTGAGCTTGCACCCAAGGGTTAACAAGGCATAAAGAAATAGAAAGCCACAGAATGTAAGCACCCAAGATTAGGTAAACAAGATTACATAAACAGGGCAAAGGTCCCAGTATAGGACAAAGATATAGGAATAGAAATACCTAGGGATGAAAGCATCAAAAATGAGGTAAGTAAGATTAGGCGGAAACACCCCCCAATTTAGTACAATAGCAGAAAGTTGCTTTTGTAGGAAGGACCAAAATATGTAAACAGGTAAACAGGACTTTAGACCACAGCAGGGGGGAGTTGCCCAGAGGGGAGATAATTAGCAAGAGAAAGGTGCCTGTTGACCCTGAGGTAGCACCCTCTTTTAGTCCCCTAGGCCAGTTTAGGTAAACAGAGGTGGTGCTCACGTCTGCTGTAAACGATCTTCTGTCCAGCCCCAGGATTTTGTTTTATATTGACCCAAACCCCTAACACGGCAAATCTTCAAACTCCCCCCTTTCCCCCACTCCCATGAGTTAATGTTAATGGTTTCATTGTCTCTTTGTGCACACCCATCACACTTGTAAGTGGTCTGATCCTAATAAAAAGAGAGGCTAAGACATGAGCCTCTCTTGCATTTTAATCCTGCATCCTCTCTCTTGCTGAACAAGAGAGAACTCTAGACCCAGAGTCTATGACAGCTTTCTAAGCTGAAAATGCAGTGAAGAAATCCCAAAGGAAGGAAAATCTTACAGAGTTTCCTTAGACTAGATAGAAAGATTCTGGACATAAAAACTATATTTGGGAAAGCATTTATGTTAAGTATACACAAAGTTTGTCATATGTAAAGAGTTCATAGAAATTAATGAGAAAAATTAATAATACCCCAGGATATATTGGGGAAAATCAATAAGGATCTTTTCGAAAACTGGATAAAAAATGATACTAAAAACTGTAATTACACAAGAAATGAAACAAAAACAAGCTAAAACAATTAGATACTCTCACACTTCTCTCACCACCCCATAAGAAACATTATTAAGCATGCCAAAAAAATTGGAACCAACTTTGGTGACCCATCACAAGCTAGAATATTAATTATTTCACTCAATTAAAAGCTTTTTTGAGGTACTTTAGACTTACAGTTAAATCAAATACATGAACATTAACTGTATCCTGTTTAATGTTGTTTGATGGTTCTTTCATCTATACTAGTTCAGCCTTCCCAGTAGGTACCACCTCGTTCATTGGGTATTACCATCTCTGGAGCAAGTTGACTATTTAATGCTTGTCTAGATTTGTCCAATTGCTATTTGGAAATTGCTTGCTGGTTCTTCTCCTTGTTCTCAAAATATTACCCACTCAACAGGTAATCTCTTGGCAGAATTAAAGCCATTGGTGATGACCCCCACCCACATGTGCATGTTTATGTCTTTGTTGCTTTTGAGCCCTGAAACCTAACTTTCCAGTGTTCACAGGTTCATGTGAATGCAACCACCATCTATCTAGACAGGGAAGCCAGAAATTGTGATACCTCTCAGGTCTTCCCTCCCCCATCCAGTCCATCAACAATTCCTAGTTATTTCACCGAAAACTTCTCCAGTCTGCATGCTTCTCTTTACCAAACCCAACTCTGATACATCATCATTTAGTTTCTAGATTACTTTCTACCTTGGTTTACTGACCTGCACGCATGCCTCTTTTCAATTTATTCTCCAATGTGCAGCTGGAAAAAGTCTTTCAATGCAAATTTAATTGCGTTGATCTTCTAATGAAAACCATTCAGTGTCCTCACATGGGACAAAAGTCATGGCTTTAATCCCACCTGTGACCTGTTTAATCTCCCTCTCCAGTGTATCCCACATCAATCTACCCATAGTCTTGGCCGGCTTCAACTATTTTATATTTCATTCAGTTCTTTATCCTGGCAAGTCTCTGGTCCACCACTGGAGGACAATGCTAGTGCTTTTCCCAATTTCCTAGGAACCATTTATATCAGTTCTTTGCACCTCTCCTTCTATGTGTTCCACACAGTACTTTCAACAGCTTTGGGGAAGATTCCCTTCTGGTTACTGCAGCCATTTTGCTGACAGGAAGTGCCTGTGAGTTTGAGCCCCTGTCCTACAGGGGCCTTTAACCAATAGCTCTAAGGGAGAGCAAGCTTGTCACAGACTAGGACAACTCTGAGGCAAGGTTTACAATCCAGAGTCCCCCTGACGATTCTGGCTGCAGCTACTCTCTGCATAGCTGTACCTGAGATCACACTTTTGCTTGGCTTCCTCCCCTTCTCTGTACTACTTTCCCAGCCCTTACCCAACTCTATGATAAATCTCTAGTAGAAGAATGTGTGTCTCAGGCCCTTTAGGGAACCCCCATCTAAGACACCTAGATAGTACACTGACTTTAGATCTCAGGTAAAATGTCACTTCTTAGGAGTGGCTGACTACCTAAAGTTCTCTCCTTCTACTGATGAGAATCGCTCCTTCATAGCACATTCCAGTAAAATGTTTATAAGTGTTGGTGAGTCTTTGACCATAAGCCGCATAAGGCAGAGGCCACATGTGTTTGACTTACCATTGTGTTCTCAGTGCTTGGCATAGTAGCTCAAGAACAATCAACAGAGATTTATTACATGAATATTAAATGAAGAATAAAAGTTGATACACCATACGTGTGGTTAACATGAGTATAATAACAACTCAAAAATTGCATTATTCAAACCATTTTACTGAGCTGCTATATAACAGGAACTGAAAGAGTAAATGTAAGTTTTCATATTATCTTATCCATAGTAGGCACTCAATAAATATCTGTGAAATGATTAAATGAATACATGATATATGCCTGAGTTGTACAATGGAAAATTACAATATAGCTGAGGAAAATAAAAGTACAGGTATGGGGATTTTTTTTTTTAAACTCAGGATTTGTTGACATGTCCCAGAGGTTGTCTACTTGGTCTCAAAGTTACCTCAACAAAGAGAAAAGTTCATTCTTTTTGAATCTCAGCCAGATGAGCTATTGCCAATGTTATTTAAATATATTTGGCTCAAACTAAGGTAGCTGTGAGAAGCTAAGGCTCATTATAGCCCAGCTATTTTCTGTGCATTCACCCTTACTTCTGAAGTTTTCTTTGGCACAATCTCATTTTACAACTGCTTAGAGTTGAAAACAGTTAAAGTTTCATGATTTTATAGCTAGTTTTCTTTCCAAGGGTGTAGGGAGGTCCTCAGTCTGACAAACCTTAAGTTGTAAGACCCCACAACCCATATTTTGGGGTATTCTTACTGCTGAGGCTTCATAAACTAAAATCAGCATCTTAAGATGGAAGATGAGGTTATTCTCAACTAGAGACTAGTTTTGAATTTCGAGGTTCTTATTCTAATTTCTACCCTTCCTCAAAGTTATAAAAATAAACTCTTGCCTTTTTAAAAAACTTTTTTTAATGTTTATTTTATTTTTTAAGAGAGAGAGAGAGAGAGGCAGAATGTGAGCAGGGGTGGGGCAGAGAGAGAGGGAGACACGGAATTTGAAGCAGGCTCCAGGCTCCAAGCTGTCAGCACAGAGCCTGACGTGGGCTCGAACTCACGAACCGTGAGATCATGACCTGAGCTGAAGCCAGATGCTCAGCCAACTGAGCCACCCAGGTGCCCCTGAGCTCTTGACTTTTAACAGTAATGATATTACACAATGAATCCTCCCTTTAAAAGCCCCAGTTCCAAGCAATTTTGGTTGCTTTTTAGATGAAGGGAATAACACGTTTACTGTACTGAGATCAAACTGGACTAAACTGAAGTTGTTGAGGATAAATTCCAAGCCAACTCTTGTTGAAACTCTTATTCTGGAATACGAGATGTTATGCTAAGAAAAGAGGGCCAGCTGAATAATTAGCAATTGCTTTGATTTATCCTTTATTTGAATTTCTTCATTGTGACTCAGATTATAGTTCACAATGTATACTTTGATAATAACATAGTTAAAAATTATTGAGCATATACCAAATGTAGCACATCATTGTGTTAACTTAGACATAACAAATAACTTCATAAGGAGAAACAAATAATTTCATAAAGATCATACAGGTATCACTCCTACCATACTTTAGTTTTTAGCCATCCCCTCACTAGCTCAGTTGACTCCATCCAAAGGAGGCTCGACAACATTTGGTGTTTCCTTTGCAATCATGTTTAGGTTTCTGAGAAGGATCATAGTATATAATGGCTAAGTTCATGGAGTCTGTGGGGTTAAGCCCTGCCTCTCTACCATCTACTGAGTTCAGAGACAAATTGCTTAATCTCTGATTATTTTTATGTCCTTGGAAAAGTTATCTACCTTTTTTTGGTCTCAAGTTTCCTCATCTGAAAATGATGGATAATGACAGTAACCACTTCAATGCATTTTTTTTTTTTTTTGCTAAGAATTAAGTGAACTTCATACTTACAAAGTGCTTCAAATAGTGTGTGCAATAATAATCACAGTATAAAAATACCTTGACATTTAAAAAGTGATTTATTAGCTCACTTTTTCGCTGACATTTGTGTGATCATAAAATAGATTCCTTAATATCGTTCAGTTCTGCTTTTTTTATCTGTAAAATGGGCCTAATGGCAAATTCTCCCCACAATGTTTTGTGAAGACTGAATGAGATTACCTCAGGAGAATACAGCATTGCCAACCACAGAGCATGTGGTCTTGTACATATCAGTCATTTAAAAATATTTAGTGTATAAATGAGAGAGTTGAGTGAAAGAACAATTAATTTCTGTGTCACCGCTACGTCATATTTATTGATTCATTTCACAAGAGTTATTAAATATATTCTAGGTGCCAGGTACTATATCAGATCCTAGAGGATGCTGGGATGAACAAGATAGTGTCTCATGGAGATTTGGATTCTGATGTGAGACACAGATATTAATTAAATAAGTACGGAATTTATTCTAATTGTGACATATGCTGCAAACCATATACAATAAGATGTGTGACTATTAGATTCATTAGGTACATTTGTCTACTTTTTAGATAAAGAAAGATAGTATCAAACAGTGGGACTAAACCAAGGTCAGAGTGTTATTTTTTATTTTTTTAATCACTTTATCAAGACTATTATTTTAGAGTGGTTTAAGGTTCACAACAAAATTAAGAGGAAGATGCAGAGATTTTCCACGTACCTCTGTCCTCACACACACATAGTCTTGCCCATTATCAACTTCCCCCACCAGAGTAGTACATGATATTTGACACAGTTGATGAAACTACACTGACACATCATAACCACCCCAAGTCCATAGCTTACATTAGAATTCACTCTTGGTGTTATACCTTCTATGGATTTGGACAAATGTATAATGATATGATTCCACTATTGTGATATCATGCAATATATTTTTACTGCCCTAAAAATTTCCTGTGCTCTGTCTGTCTACTCAACCCCCTGCTGCTGTCTCCCCCAACCCCTGGCAACCACTGATCTTTTTACTGTGTCTATAGTTTTGCTTTTCCAGAATGTCATGTAGTTGGAATCATATAGTATGTAGCCTTTTTATATTAACTTCTCTCACTTAACAATATGCATTTAAGCTTCCTCCATGGCTTGATAACTCATTTCTCTTTAGTACTGACTAATATTGCATTACCTGCATGTAGCATCGTTTATCCATTCACCTATTGAAGGACATATGGGTGAATGTTAATATTTTACAATGAGCTCCATGTTGGATAAAATGGACTGGTGGCTGCTTATTGTGCCTTACAATTAATTTAATTAATTAATTAATTAATTAATTAAATTAATTAATTAAATTCTGTTTCTCAGGTCAAAGTTGGGACTTAGTAACAGATAAAAGAGTGGGAGAAAAATCCCTTAAATAAAAATATTCATGGTTTCCAGGTGTTGACTACCTTCTACACACTGAACGCTTTAGATTCCTCATTTGATTCAATCCTCACAACGTGTGCAAACAAGTATTATTGCAAAGTACGGTTCAAAGAGACTCTGAGCAAGATTGCTTCAAGATCACATGGCCAGAAAGTGCAGTGAGTGCTGTCTGCTCAATAGTCCTTCCTAACACACCCAACTATTTCTACTTGAGAATAATTTGGGCTCAGGTCCTAGCCTCAGAGTATGCAGTCTTGTAGATTTTTAGGTTTTAGACTCAGCTCCTGAGTTTCTTGGCTGAGCAAGACTGTGCCTGTTTGGGCACATTATTTACTTCTTTTTTTAAAATTTTATTTAAATCTAAGTTAGTTAACATGTAGTGTAATATTGGCTTCAGGAGTAGAACTTAGTGATTCATCACTTACATACAACAGCCAGTTTTCATCCCAACAAGTGCCCTCCTTAATGCCCATCACCCATTTAGCACATCTCCCCACCAACACCCCTCCAGCAACTCTGATTTTTCTCTTAATTTAAGAGTCTCTTATGGTTTGCCTCCCTCTTTGTTTTTGTCTTATTTTTTCTTCCCTTCCCCTATGTTCATCTGTTTTATTTCTTAAATTCCACATATGAGGGAAATAATATGATATTTATCTTTTTGCTACTGACTTATTTTGCTTAGCATAATACATTCTAGTTCCATCCACATTGTTGCAAATGGCAAAATTTCATTCTTTTCGGTCTCTGAGTAATATTCCACTGTGTATATGTATGTGTGTGTGTATGTGTATGTATATAATTATGCACACCACATCTTCTTTATCCATTTGTCAATCAATGGACATTTGAGCTCTTTCCATAATTTGGCCATTATTTACCTCTGTTCCCTCCTGTGAAACACATGAGAATTAGGATATCAGATAGCATAACAGAGAACTTGGGAAGGGAATACAGGATCTTTTTGGTACTCTGAAATACCTTTATTTTTCCAGCCAGCTCCAAATTAGAAGACAATGAGACTATATTTGAGGGACATCCCAAATCATTACTAAGCAACAACATTCTCTTGAGGAGGTCATTCTCTTCTATTTTTCAGAGAATTACCCAATACCATGGGGAATTATGTGTCAGGGAGAGTGTGGTGTTGATCATTCTCTTGGAGGCCTCTGAAGAAGAGCATAAGAGAATCCTTAGTGTGAATAGAGCCACAGTTGAACTATGTAGAAGGGGCAGAAATAAATAAGGTATCTATTTGTTGAGTTGTAGGCCGAGCACTATGCTAAGGCTTGACATGCACACTCACTTACCTTATTTTCTCAGTAACTCATTGTATCTCTATTTACAGATGAAGAAAGCAAAGCACAGAGAAGGTAGGTGAATTGTCCAAACAAGCTTGCACTCAGGCTTAGAGGTGGAACTGAGAATCAAATGTTGATTTGAGTCACTCTAAATCCAGCCTTTTTTCCATTGGAGTATATTCCATAAACACATGGTTAATTAGGAAGGAAGAAAGGAAGGCAAATCTGACCCACTGGTGAGTTGTGGTTTATTTGTCCTTAGGTCTGTGGTTTCATTTTTTGCCTGTATTTCGTATTGATCAGCTGTTCCACTAACAAACACAAATTTAAAATGCTCCTAGAATGTTTGACTTATTCAGTGACTTCATCATTAAAAGGACACTGGGGAGGGAGGCAAGAATGGAGTTTTCCAAGATACATTACTCTGTGCAAACTGTCCTCTCCCACATCTCTCTTGAAATATCACCACCCATTTGGCTTTATGCTATCACGGTAGCAGTAAAGCAGTTCTCTGCAAGCTACATGGAAAATCCATCAATCTCTACTAGGGTAGGGGACTTTACTATATAAGGCCAAAAGATATCATTGTGGTAACTTCAAGCTAAGAGAAAAACATGCACATATAGTGATGATATTTATACACATGTCACACATAAGCATTTAAAATGATCAGACTTGTGGTTTCCCTGGGTGGCTCATTCGTAAGCATCTGACTTCAGCTCAGGTCATGATCTCACGGTTCATGGGTTTAAGCCCTGGGTCAGGCTCTGTGTTGACAGCTCAGAATCTGGAGCCTGATTTGAATTCTGTCTTCCTCTCTCTCTCTCCTCCTCCCCTGCTCACACTCTCTCTCTGTCTCTCTCTCTCAAAAATAACTAAACATTAAAAAAAATTAAAAAATGATCAGACTCATTTGGGCATGGAAAAGAAACACACACACACACACACACACACACACACACACACACATACACACACACAAACAAACCCAGAAGCAATACTCATTGTAATTGTTTTAAATAATGAGAGACATTCAGACTGTGTGAGGACTACACACACATGAGAAAGATTTAAGGTTGAAATTAAATAATTAAAAGCCTCTATAATGATGTGCATGATTATTATTGTGTATTGTAGTAATGGTAAGTCATTGACAATAAGAAAATAATTACCGTTGTGTGTGCTGTCTCAATTCTAGTATTCCTGGAGTCAGCGGGAGCCAACAGTGGTTGTAGAGAAAAAAGCCAGTCAAGGGTGAAGAGGCAGTGCATTCTATCTTCCTATTACTTTTCCTGCTGTTGGTGAAGTCAATCACTTTTCCATTCATCTGTCTCCTAACGGGTCTGATTTGTTCCCCTTGCAGCTGAATCCAAACCCTCCTGCAGGACATGCCCTGCCTCATTTTCTAGGAAGAGTCCCAGAGAACTTTATAGGACACTGAGATTGAAAGATGCTGCTCAGTGCCTTGGGGAAAGAAATTCCTGTTTCAATGGGTAAGTGGTATAGCGAAGAGCAGTGCTTTTGAAACATTAGCGTGCAATGGAACCACCTGAAGCATTTGTTAAAACACAGGCTGATGGGCCTAAGCCCCAGAATTTCTGATTCATTATGTGTGGGGTGGGGCCTAAGATTTTGTGTTTCAAACACGTTCCCACATGATGCTGATACTGGTGGACCACACTCTGGGAACTACTGATGTGGAGGTTAATCAAAATCACAGGTGCTAAGTCTAATGTTAGACCTCGTTGTCTAGCCCAGTTCTTCCACTTGCATAACCATGGGAAAACTACCCCTCCAAACTACCATCTCCTCAGCTAGGAAATGAGCCCAGTTCACCGCTTTGTTGTGTGGATTCAAATAGGATAATGCATACAAATTTCTTATCACTCTCCCTGCAGTTTGGTAAGCATTTTTTTTTTAAACATTTATTTATTTTCGAGATAGAGAGAGACAGAGCATGAACGGGGGGAGGGCCAGAATCTGAAACAGGCTCCAGGCTCTGAGCTGTCAGCACAGAGCCTAATGCGGGGCTCGAACTCACGGACCGTGAGATCGTGACCCGAGCGAAGTCGGACGCTCAACCGACTGAGTCACCCAGGCGCCCCAACATTTTGTAAGTATCAGTTAATGTTTAATAATATTTTGTTGACTTTCTTGGAAAACCATTGCCTATACACTACTTTCAGCAGCTAGCAGCTGGAGAGGAGGGACCAAGCACCAGGGATGAGTAACAGGTATGACTCACATTGAGGTCACAGAGCATAATCAGATTTCATTGTGTTTTGGTGCTGTGCAAACTCTGTGAGAATCACCTGGGAGATATGCTAAAAATGTGTATTCTGGGACCCACTCCCACAAATTCTGATCCAGTAGGTCTGAGACAGGCTCTGGAATCTGTATTTCTAAAAAAGTTCAGATGTGGTTTCCTGTGTGAAAACCATTCATGTTAGCCATAGATTGCTTTCCTAACCTTCAAATTCAAGGCATTGTTCTCAACCTCAGGTCAACATTAGAATCACTGGGGGAGCTTTCAAAAATCGCATGGTCAGGCTCTCCCCCGGATCGGTGACATTTGAATCTCTGTGGGATCTTGGCATCGGTTTTTTTGTTTTGTTTTAATTAATTTGTTTGTTTTGTAAGATCCCTAGTTAGTTACATAGGCAGCCAAATTTGAGAATCATTGTTCTAAGGGAAGGAGAATTTTACTGGAGGAAGATGAATCGGCAAGAAGTAATTTTGAAATAACAGACATGGTTGTATCAAGCAAAACCTGATCTTAGTGATGAAATAGAGTTGATTATCAGAGGGGATTATAAAGTCATTAACTGTTCTTGTAAGTACATCTGGCATTAGGAGATGGAAGAAAGTATAGAAAGAATGGTCCCTAAATAGTGTTTGCCTGTTGGAATTCTTCTTTGCCTCCTTTATATGTCAAATGAGATGTTTCATATTTGTTAATCACATACCCTTCATTACAAAATGTGAGCATACATTTCTTTTTTCTGTTTTTGCCTGTGATGGGCTAAATACTGTGCTAAGTGTTTTCATATATGTAATCTCATTAGACTCTGAAGTCATCAGTGTGAAAAAATATTATCTTCTCCAGATGAAACACGAACTCTGTCACATAAGTAGTAAGTAGATGGTTATCACAGGCCCCCTACACATGTACGAATCATCTTCCGTAAATGGCCTTAATTTTTGTTTCTCAAATTCCTGGCAAATGTTTGTTAAATGTTTTCAGTGGGATGGGATTGAAACTGAATGCCAGTAAAAGACTGGAGAGGACTTATTCTTGACCATAGGCAAGAAACCGAGTCTCTTCTTTTCCCTAGCAAAGGGTGAAGACACATCAGCACAAATGTCCCTGGGTGGCTCTGCTCATTGTGTGTCTGAGAAAGAAATAGTTTTAAAAAGAATGTGGCTTTTATTAAATTGATTTGGTTACTTCCTTAGATATTTGATTGTTCTCAAAGTTTTCCATCATCTTCTCACCATTTACAATATTGGACATAAAAGTAAAAAATTTTATTGAGCAATAAAAATGCTCTAATAAAGTAAAGGTGGTAAATCCTTCCAAGCGGCAGCACAGAAGGTAATGCCATGAGAGCCAAGAGAATGGTCCTGCTTTGGGAAATGGCAATCCTAGTTGTGGCATAATACTAAACATTATTTTTAAAAAATGAAACAAATGGAAAACCTTTGAATATTTAGGTCTACAGAAGATGTCTGTGAGGGATTAATGAAGGCCCTGGAATGTATATACCAAGCCTCAATATTTCCACTTAACTATGTCTTGCATTGATGCTTGACATTCAAAAGTATTTCAAGTCACTTTGGTGGAGGGATTTATGAGGTATTAGATGGCAGGCTGATTTAAAAGAGTCTCTGCAAATATACTTGATATAAACTTACCTGTCATAGACAATGGCACAGTTTTAAGAAGGTTTTCAGATTCATCACAGTCCCTATGGTATTTTCCTTTAATAATGCATCTTGAAAAATAAGATGTTTAGCTAGGGCTGCTAATTCTTTGAAACTCTAATCATTTAAGCTGTCTAGCCTTGTTCAGGGTAATTATTTCTATCCATTATCCATCATGCTAAGAAATGACAGCTCAGGGACAAGGAGACTTTTCAAGCAAATGCTTTAAGACAGTGTTTTAGTTTGCAGGCACTGGCCAATGTTAATTAAATTATATAAACAATGACTCATGGTATAAATACAGCACAGAGAAGCTTGAAAAAAAAAAAGACTGTTCAATAATTTTAAAACAATTCTTTAAAAAAAAAAGGTAAAAGGGGGCTTTTATTCTCTTTGCTTTCTGTTCATCTTCCTAAAATTCAGGTGCTGTCAAAATACATTGTCTCTGAAAGTCTCACTTCTTAGATTAGTAAGGGAATCTTTCTGGATTCTATTTCTGGAATCTCTTTTGCATTAGAGAAAAAAAAGAAAACCAATGAAAAAGAGTAAGCTCTTTTAGGAGCCACGGAATCATGAGTCAAGCCCCTAGACATTCTCAACCTGGAAAACAGATTCCAGTAGATGGGAGATATAACTGCTAATATTAGAGGAACTGTCAATATTTCTCTAAAATAGCACTGTTGAGTATAGCTGCTAATATCTCTCAAATACACATCATTCTTTTCTGAAAGTTTTGGAAGGTCACCATTTTTTCAAATTTTGTTCTTTAAGATTGGTAATAATCTCAGAACCAGTGGCATGTATAAAAATGTGGAATTATCACCACTACTCATGGTTCACCTTCTTTACCTGGAAGGGGAAAATATCTGACAGTCTATCCATGTCCTTTTACTATAAAACCAACAGCTTATCAACCTCTTAGAAATTCAGAATTTTGGAGTACTGAATTGACATCTATAAAAAGAAAAGGAGCTTCTGGGTCTCCCTTGCTTGCTCTGTTTCCTTTTGTCCTTTTGCTCTGACTAGCAAAGCCACAGGAAAACTGAATGCTTCACAATGTGGCAGTAGCCTTTACTATGTGAACATACCCTGTTAATTTAGGGGATTTAGGTAAAGTAACTTGCAAGCTTCTTGAGGTTAGAGACTATGTGTCATTCATCTTTGAATGGCCGACAGGGCCTGATGGGTGAGTACTCATAGGCCCTCAGGGAGGATGATATATGCAGTGGTTGTTGCAGGTTGAGCCAAAGTGGGATATGTTCAGATAGAATGAAGCAAGTTGCATTGATTTTGTTACATTCTTAACATTGTAACTTATTCCTCAAATAAAAATAAAATATCCAGTTATCTTTCCAGTTCTTAGTGGGCTAGTATTTTCTGAGACAGCAGTGTGGATGGATAAAGTTTTTGAGTTTTCTGCACATGGAAATCAGCTGTTGCATAGTAAGTGACAATCAGAAAAAGGGATCATTCTTAGTTGGGAATTTTTAGACTCTGGAAGGTGAAATTAACACAAATTGCCCCCTAGATAATTAGACTTTTTTGACAGGCATTTGCCTCAGACAAATTTCCAAATGTTTAAGGATTTTCCAGATACTGTTCTGAAAATGACTTATAATTTAATCATGTTGTGGTAGAGAAGATACTCTGTGACTTTGGTTTGTTAAATTTATTTACACTTTTTTTTAGGACCCAGTATATGGTCTATTGTCATGAATGTTTCAAGTGCATTTGAAAAGAGTGTCTATTCTACATTATACTGGCGTAGTGTTCTATAAATGTCAATTAGGTGAATTTGGTTGATGGTGTTGTTCTAGATTTCTATATCTTTACTGATTTTCTGTCTATTTGTGCTATTAGCTATTGAGAGAAGACATGTTGAAATGTCTGACTATAATTGTAGAGAAAATAAATACTCATTTATCTTTTTATATCTCACTTTTTGCTTTATGTATTTTGAAGTTCTGTTATTAGGCACATATACATTAAGACTATTATATCTTCTTGATGTGTGCATGGTATATCTTTTACTCTTTTTTTTTTTGCTTTTAATTGGTAAATCTATTAAATGTGAATTTCTTATAGACAATTTAGAATATTGCCTTTTTATCTAGCCTGACAATATTTGCATTTTAATTACAGATTCAGATAGTTTTCATTTAATACAAGTATTTGTAAATTGTATTATCTTGCTAGTTGTTTTCTATGTGTCCCAATTGTCCTCATTTCTTTTCCCTCTTTTCTGAAGAAAAGTTATAAGACACTTGTTCTCATGTGTCTTTCTCCCAACCCCCTTCCAGGCTACTTTAAATATTTTTTCTCTTTTAGCATTAAATTTTTTTTAAATGTTTACTTATTTTTGAGAGACAGAGAGAGAGAGAGAGAGAGAGAGAGAGAGAGAGAGGAGAAGAGAGTGAATCCAAAGCAGACTCCAGGCTCTGGACTGTCAGCACAGAGCCCAACATGGGGCTTGAACTCATGGAACAGGCGATCATGACCTGAGCCAAAGAGTGATGTCCAACTGACTGAGCCACCCAGGTGCCCCTCTTTTCAGCATTTTGATTATGATATACCTTTGTGTAATTTTCTTATCATTTATCCTTCTTTGTGTTTGTCTGTTAGTTTTTTTTTTAATCTTCTTGAATATGTGGTTTTATAAAATTGATTTAAAAAATTAACCATTATTCTTTCAAATGATTTTTCTGACCATCCCCTTTTCTTTTCTGGGACTTCAATTAAATATACTCTAGTATACTTAATATTGTCCTTTACATCACTGTAGCTTTTATCATTTTTTCAACTGTGTGTGTGTGTGTGTGTGTGTGTGTGTGTGTGTGTGTGTGTGCTTCAGTTTAGATATATTCTATTGCTGTGTCTCCAAGTTCACCACTCTTCTTTTGCAGTATCTGCCCTGTTGTTAATCCCATTCAGTAATTTAATTTTTTTCCAGATATTATATATTTTTTAACTGTAGGTATTCTTTTTTATGTATTCCATTTCTCTATTATGTTCAAATTTTTTTGGAACTCTTTATTTATATTTATAATAGTGTTTTAAAGTCTCTATTTGCTAAATTTATCAGTGCTTGTATTTCTGTATCTGTTTCTATTGACTCTATTTTCTCCATGGTACGGGTAAAATTTTCCTGTGCTTCTTCAAATGTAGTATAATTTTTTCTTATTAGATGATAAATTTATGGATATAGCTTTGTTGAGAGTGTGAATTTTCTTGTCATTCTTTAAAGATTGATGGCTTTGGTTTCAAGATCAGCTTGCAAATCAGCTTGATTCTTTTGAGTCTTATTTTTAAGATTTTAAAAAGGTGACCAAAAGTATTTCTTACTCTTAGCTTAGTTCAGATTTTCTATCAAACATGACCCTTTTAAGGTCTCTACTGAGAGTTCCAGTTGTTCAACAAGGTCTCTCCACTCTAGATGGTTAGAACTTGAAAGTCTTTCTGCCCTTTTTGAGCACTGAAAAAGTGTTCAATTTACAGCCTTGTGATAGTTGTTCTTTCCATGATAGCTATTCTTTGTTTAGCTTCATATATTCTCACATTATGCATGTGCTGCTTCATGTTCAGCCAGATTGAAGGGGAATCCGTGAGGATTCATTGAGTTTTTCTCACAATAACTCAATTTTATTTATCTTGGAATTTATCTTGAAATGTGCTTCAGCTTCCCAAATTCTGATTTCTATCTCCTTTCAGAAAGACCATTATTGTGTTTGGGCTCCTCCTTCCTGTAGTGATATAGAAAATCTAGTGAGATAGAAATGTAGTGACACAGAAAATTTAGACACTTGCAGGACTTACCTTGTGTGTTCCCCTTTATTAAGGGTCACAGCCCTGTGCTGCCTGCTGCTTGATGTTTAGAAAGCAGTGGTTCATAGAGTTGGTCCACTTTTCTAGTTGTATACCATAAGAGGGCAATATTGCTTCATTATGATTGGGTAGTGTACGTGTTAACCTCTTATCTTGATATAAAATTTCCAATGTTTTTCATTCTCCCAGAACAAACAGTTTTATTACATATACCATACTTACAAGTGTGCTTTGGTAAGTTCTTAAACATGTCTCTAAGTTTCCTTACTTATAACTTTGGAATAATAGTGCTAACATCATGAGGCTGTAGGGACTAGAAGTGATCAGATATATATATGAAGTCTGATCCTTAGAAGAAGATTGATAAATGCTCCATCATATAATTGACAGTCATACATATTGTAGCTTTAAAAAAGGTAGAATTTTATAGTCACTTATGTTGGTCTCCAGTGAATTGTTAAATAATCTTATCTTTCCTATAAATCAAACCACCAACTAGATGCAAGTTAAAAACAGAGATCTCAAATTACTCTATTTTAATTATTCCCCCATATCACCAAAGAATTAACTGGTGTTTCTTCTGTGCCAAAATTTAATTGACTACTCAGGTCAATAATAATTTTATTTAGCACCTTTTAGAAAC
The DNA here is from genome assembly GCF_046562875.1 of Panthera onca. Lineage (NCBI taxonomy): Eukaryota > Metazoa > Chordata > Mammalia > Carnivora > Felidae > Panthera > Panthera onca. The sequence continues at coordinate 172,594,229 of NC_138346.1, read as the reverse complement.
CACAAGAAATTAAAAACTATGCATATAGGATCAAAAATTTGTGATCTGTCCCTGGCTCTTGGTCAACACTATATGCCTTGATCCCACACAATATTCTAAAATGATATTTCTATGTCAAAGCCAAGATACACATGCCACTCTTTCTCTTCATTAATAGGATAGATTACAGACATTGGTAAACCAGCCAACAAATATTCTGAATGCCAAAACAAAGCTTATTGACTTCAGGGATAACTTGATTTCCTTAATCTGTTAGTTGGGCTTACAAAAATAAAAACCAGTGAGGATAGAGATGTGTACCCCAGGGCCTGGGAAAGGGGTATAGCAGTGAGGAAGAGGTCAGTGCAATTCAATGTGCGAATAATCCAAGAGTATTTTGGATGGTTGGAATGTTATAGATCACCTGGTTCTATGGTTTTCAAGCTGTGTTCCAAGGATGGAGCAGGTGGGGTGGCACAGTGGGAAAGAGGAGATTAAATGGCAGAGTTCCAGATAGTCTCCTTTTTTCATGCAGAATAACTCCAGTGTTTTATTTGAGCTTCATAGCATGATTTCACTGAAAAAAGGAAGTGTTGCTGCCAGCCAAAAATGTTGACCAATCATGATCTAGTCAAACAAACCTTATTTTACAGCTGGAGAGTAACATCGAGTGTGACTACATGCAAGTTTACACAGCTAGTTAGTGGCATTGCTGTGGCTAAAATTCACATTTATGGTCTCTCAGGCTATTGTTTCTTACAAAGAAAAGGATGTATTTAAAAGACAGATCTTTCCACTATCCCTTGTTTGTTTTTCCCACTGTGTTCCGGGTCATGCTAGGTTCTAGGGAAACAAAAATAAGGTTAATGTCTGATGGGTAAAAGCATAGCAGTACAACAATAATTATGATACAATATTCTAAGTGCATTTTGAAGGTAAGCATAGGGCACTACCAGAATGCAAAGGAGGGACATATAAATCTGACTAGGGGTAAGGGAGTACGTGCTATCAGAGCATAGTCTTAAAATATATTTGAATATTTGACAGAAAAGGGAGAGAGAGTTTCCTTCTCAACAGAAGGAACAATATGTACAAAGGCACTGAAGTAAGAGAAAGAATTGTGTTCCAGGGTGGTGAGGTCAATAAGTGGGAAAAACAGGAAGACCTGGAGCCTCCTTCTCCCTTGGGAACCCTGACTGAACAATAATACACCAACCAAATTCCACTATGGCAAATCCAGAAACCAGCTGAAAAGCTCCTGCACCCTGGGCAAGCATGAAACCAACTACACTGAATCTGGTAGGACAAGCTAAGATACTCTTTCACCATAATCTTTCACCTCTCCCTACCTCCCACCAGCCCCCAGCACAGCATCGTATGAGAGAGAGGAAACCTCCAGCCCCAAGATTTTCCCTGGGAAGGGAAAGAAAGAAAGAACTGGACCATATGTCCAATATTCTGATTTTTTGGGGGGTTGCCCAAGGGACTGGTTTCTGTCTAGCCTGAATCTCAGTGCTGACAAGAAAGGATCCCATAATGGGAACCTCTGAGAACAAAAATGGTGGTTTGAATAGCATGTAAATACTTGCCATAGCCCCTCTTCCAAGCTCAGCACAAAGCAAGAGGGTGAAAAACCCAGATCTCATCTTTTCCTCAGGGAAGGAAATAATTGGACCATGTGTCCAATGTTTCAAAGTTTCCAGGAACTGTCCAAGGGATTGGCTCTGTTGTGCCTGTCTCAGAGTTCTGACAGGACCTGGTATACTCTAGATGGTTGGAGGCTCCTGAGAACAAATACAGCAATGGACTACCATGCAAACACTCAATATAGATCTTCCTGTAATCTCAGTAGAGAGCAAGAGAGTTAAAAATCCTGGATCCCACATTTTACTTGGGAAGAGAAAGAGTATAGCTGTGCATCCAATGTTCCAACATTTCCAAGGAGTCATCAGAGGACTGGCTTCTGTCTCACTTGTCTCAGAGTAGCGACTGGATCTGGCATAGCCTAGGTGACTGAGGACCACTGAGAGCAAAGGTGAAGGTTTGGGCTAGTACACAATCCTCTGCCAGAGCTTCTCTCCCCAACTCAGTGCAAAATGGTTGGCAAGACTCCCATTCTCTGGCTTCTCTCTGGGGAGGGAAAAAGAAGATTGAAACATATGCCAAGTGTTCAGACTTTTCAGGTGGCTGCCCATGGGGCTGGCTTCAGTCTCAGAGAGTGGACAAACCCAGCATTCTCTAGATCCCGGGAAGCAACTAAGAATAAAACAAAATTACTTGGGAAATGCTACTGCTCCAGAAGATGCATGGCACAGTAGACAAGTCACCAAAGGGAGGAAGAAATTATGAATTCTTGAAAAGAAAAAAGAAAAACTAGCAAATCCTTCTAATTGGTAACTTATACACATTAGTCCAGAGAAGATGCATACATGGAGCAGATTTGAGAGGCCTCAAGCTGATTGGTGAGGATCTTCTGGATAAGATAAGTCCATGAAGACTGGGAAAGGTAGCTATTTTCTCTAGTGCATCGATACCAACAGAAAGCATAGAATGAATTAATGAATAAGTTCAACATGAATAGGATGAAATTGGACCCTTATCTTATGCCGCATAAAAAATCAACTCACAAATTTAAAGACTTAAATGTAAGACCTGAAACTGTAAAACTACTAGAAGGAAACATAGGAAAAAGCTTCATGACATTGGTTTTGGCAATTATTTCTTGGATATGACACTAAAATCACAGGCAATAAAAACAAAATAGACCAGAGGGATTGCATCAAACTAAAAAAGGTTCTGCACAGCAAAGGAAACAATCAGCAGAGTAAAATGGCAACCTATGAAATGGAAACAAAATATTTGCAAATCATATATCTTATCCGGAGTTAATATTCAAAATCTATATTGGATTTCTACAACCTAATAGCAAAAGAACACCAAATGACTAGGTTAAAAATGGGCAAAGGACATGAATAAACATTTTTCCAAAGAGACATACAGATAATCAACAGACACATGAAAAGATACTCAACATCACTAATCATCAGGGAAATACAAATCAAAACCACAATTAAATATCACCTCATACCCATTAGGATGTCTGACATAAAAAAAAAAAAAAGATAAGTTTTGACAAGGATGTGGAGAAATTGGAACCCTTGTACACTGTTGATGGAATGAAAAATAGTATAGCCATATGGAAAACCATTTGGAAATTTCCATACAATTAAAATAGAACTACCGCATTACCTAGCAATTCCACTTCTGAATATCCAAAATAGTTGAAATCAGGATATTAAAGATGTATTTGCACTTCCATGTTCAATGCAACAATAGTCATAATAGCCAATATGTGGAAAAAACCTAAATGTCTATTGAAAGACAGATCCCTGGATAAAAAAATGTGGTATATCTATACAATGAAATGTTATTCAGCCTTAAAAAAGGATAAAATCCTGCCATATACAACAACATGGATTAACTTTGAGGACATTATGTAATGTGAAATAAGTCAGGGACAGAAGGACAAATACTGCATGGTTCTACTTATATAAAGTAACTAGAATAGTCGAACTCAAAGAATCAGAGAGTGGAATGGTGGTTGCCAGGGACTGAGGATGGTGGAAAATAAGAGTTGCTGTTTAAAGAGTATTATTTCAGTTATGAAATATGTGTACATTCTGTGGATCTGCTGTACATTGTGCCTATTGTTAATAACACTGTATGGATACTTAAAAATTTAAAAGAGTAGATCTCATGTTAACTGTTACCATGAAAGGAAGGAAGAAAGGAAGGAAGGAAGGAAGGGAGGAAGGAAGGAAGGAAGGAGGAAGGAAGGAAGGAAGAAGGAAGGAGATGGAAGGAAAAGAAAGGAATGGAAAGGAAAGGATGAGAAAGGAAAGGAAAGGAAAGGAAAGGAAAGGGAGGAAGGAAGGAAGAAGGAAGGAAGAAGGAAGGAAGATGGAAGGAAAGGAAAAGAAGGAGGGAAGGAAGGAAGAAAGGAGGGAAGGGGAGTGGGGAAGGGAGGGAGGGAAGGAAGAAGGGAAGAAGGAAGAACAAATGAAAGACAGAAAAGAAAAAAAAAGAATTGTGTTCCAGGAATGCAAACAGATTAGGGTAGCAGGAAAGTTGGATACAAAGGAGAGAGTAGTATGAAAGATGAGGGATAAATGGAGGTCAGGTCAAAGAAAGCAGCCAGTCACAACCAGTATGCCATTTAATTCTTCTGGACTCAAGTGGTGGCAATCTCTTGATTCCATTGCATGTTCTGATCACTTGTCTTATTAGAAACACACCCTACTTCCAAGCCACAGTCTAATTACCTGCTACACTGCCTTTGCTCCATCCTTCTTGGGGGACATTTCTCCAGCTGTCATCTTATGACAACTGATTAGTGAAATAGGGAAAGGGGTTTAAGAAATATATAACTCAAGTATTGGTTTCCATTGTCTCTTTCTCTGCCTAATCTATAAAAAGATTTCAACAAAGAGAAAAATAGTTAAGGCTTTTGTACTTGGAGGTGGTTTATATCAGTTAAGCATGGGTTCATATCTTAAGCTATACCAGCATGAAGGAAATATTCTTAATTAAGTCCTGATTATACATTGCTCTTGAGGTGCAAAACAACAACAGCAACAAAAACACAGGTGCCGAAGGTACAAGTATTAATATAACCAGAAATAGTATTCCTTATAATAAAAAGTATATCACAGCAGTGATGTTATTGCACACACACACACACACACACACACACACACACACACACAGAGGTTGTATGCTGGTAGTGCCACAGGCAAATTATGATGAGTTGAAAAGCATTGTATCTCTTTTATTCCCACCTTGCCATAATTCTAGAACTCCATGGTCTCAGGGGGAAATGTGCTTTGGATGAGGCATTTGGGTTCAAATTTCAGCTTTGCTTCTTGCCAGCAATGTGTTCAGAGACAGGTTATGTAACCCTTTGAACTTCACTTTTCACATGTATAAAATGGAAATAATAGCTAATCGTTTTCTTTCCTAAGGAGTAAATTAAATCAAGTTTATTTAATTTAGAATATATCCCCATTTAATTTTGAGATTTATTTAAATGTAGGCTACATATCAGAAAGTATGGGGTTAAGACTTGACTATGTTTGTTCTGGGACTTGTGACTGAGAATCGGTCAAAACTAATCTTTCTACAAGACTGACTCCTGAACTAGTACCCCAGCCCATCTCTCTGGTGGGTGTGATGCTGATTTAACTGACACACTAAACCTGGCAGGTTGGAGGAGGCAGCTGAAGGAATGGTACAACCATTAGCACCATTAAAGGTGAAGCTATAATTTAAGCGAGAACCCCATGACTTGGCCTGGCACCAGAAGTAAGCTATGGATATATTAAAGAATCTGAATCATTTGCCTTAAAAAAAAAAAAAAGAGTAATTAGCTGTTCACTGCCATATAAACCCTAGGTAATTACAGATCCCAGAATTCTGAAAAATTAAAATAAACATCATTAAAAAATGGAGAAAAATAATGAGAGCTATTTGTAGGGCTCCTGAAGTGCTTTTCGGCAGACCAGTCTAGCAGAACTGTCAAGATCATATCTCGAATCATGTTAATGTGAACATTTATCACTCAAACCTCATCTCTGCATTAGCTAATTGAAGCCATTTACATTAAGCAACAGGACAATTTAGGCTAGACACAGTGCTTAAGACTTGTCAGTGAAGTTCAAAATAGCTCATCTAGTTCCTTGCTCCCCTAAAATCATAGAATCTTTGTGTTGGAAGGGATGTTAGGATGTCAGCCAGCTCAACCTCCTACCCATAGAGTAAATCCCACTATAACGTCCATGTCTCTGTTTTGCCAGAATTTTCTTGAGTACTTTTATATATACAAAACTCACTAATTCAAATAAATTTTTGTCAGTTATAATTATTAGAAAGATTTTGCTGTATTTTACATGAAATCTTTTTCTTTTTCACTTCCATTCATTTGTTTTAGTTGTGGCTCTGAACCACAAAACACTCCCTGTTCTAGGTATCTGAAAACATTGCTCATGGCTTCCTTAGATCTTCTCTAAGTTAAGCAACCCAGTTTCCTTTGATGAACTTCATGAAATGTAGTTCACATATTATCTTCCTAGCTGTCCTCTGCTCATTGTAATTCAGTGTCTCAGTCCTTTTCTTAAAAATGACCTTGCAAAATGGAACATATCTTTTTGACATATGACCTCATCTCGATACTTTTTGTTTAACTTCTTTTAGTTTTTGCTTTGTCTTTAGTTCTTACATTGACCTGTTGGAATGTCCAAATTTCTGGACAAATAAAAATCATCTCTTAAGTAAGTGAGCAGTTACATTGCAAATCCTAGATATATGCCCTTTTCAAACCAATATAAAATTCTTCTGAGTTAAGAGTCAAGTTACTAGATGGGGTGCCTGGGTGGCTCAGTTGGTTAGGCAACCAACTTCGGCTCAGGTCATGATCTCACAGTTTCTGAGTTCGAGCCCTGCATCAATCTCTGAGTCTGTGCTGACAGCTCAGAGCCTGGAGCCTACTTCAGATTCTGTCTCCCCTCTCTCTACCCCTCCCCTGCTCATGCTCTGTGTCTCTCTGTCTCACAATAATAAATAAACATTAAAAAAATTTAAAAAAGTCACTAGAAGATAAGTAAATAAATATTAGAAGAAATTGGTTTAGTTGATATGATTGATTTTTTTAATATTAAACCAGCTTTTTATCCCTGGAATAAGCCCCATTTTGTCATGGTGTACAATCCTTTTTATAGGTTACTGATTTTTATTTGCTAGTATTTTGTTAAGGACTTTTGTGTCTACTTTTATGTGAGATATTGTTCTGTAGTTTTATTTGTGTTGTCTTTGTCTGGTTTGGGTATCAGGGAAATTTGAGTTTTATAAAAGGAATTGGAGAGTGTTTACTCCTATTTTGTGGAAAACATTGTGTGGAATTGCAGTTAATTTTTCTTTAAAGTTTTGATAGAATTCTCTAGTGAAACCATTTGGTCCTTACCTCATACTATATTCATAAATTAATTCAGAATGACTCAAAGACCTGATTATAAAAGTTGAAACTATAAACCTTCTAAAAGAAGGTCTAAGAGAAAAATCTTTGTGGCAGGTAAAAATTCCTTCGGTTGGACACAAAAAGTACAACTTAAACTTCCTTGTGTGTGTCTGAAAATGATCACTAAGGGTACATTGAGCCAATTCATATTGGAACATTTGGTAAGCTGACATATTAATTACTTGATGTCATTATATTGAAATAAATGTTATACTTTTGATGGAGGTTTGGGTCTGATTTAAGATCTGATCACTGGAAAAATCAGGAAAAATAAAATTGAAATCAATGATTACTCCAAGAAAAAAATTCATTTTTACAGTGTAGGAAATATAATTTTAATACTCTAAGTGGCTCAGATACGAACAATGATTGTATGGTCATATACCCATTGACTATTCACTTAAAACTGTTGGAAGCTATGCAACTTAGGAATTACACAAGCAGAGGAAACATAGATTGGTAGGGCAATTTGTAAAATAGAGTTTAATGTTCTCTTCAGTAGTAGGAAGTCAATAAATAATGTCTAAAGTTGAAAAAAGAAAAAAAACAATATAATCATGTTGTTAGAAGTAAGACATCAAGTACCAAAGTGGGGAAGGAAACTGCTAAATGAAGGAAAAGTTTGTGGGGAGTTATTCCAGGGAGTAGACTCAGGATACACGGTACTTGGGAAGGGTTAGGACAAGTGAAGAGGAGTGAAGCCTGGGACTTCTATTAAAAAAAAAAAGTATGTTGGTAATATTTACCTTTAGATACAATGAACAGCTCGTACTTTGATAAACATTACATTTAAAAAATGAAAAGGGAGTGGGGAAAGAAGGGAGGAAGAAAGAAGGGGACAGAAGAGAAAGGGCAAACTAGTAAGTTGCTTCATTATGCAGATAATGAGTGTAATCTTGCAAGATAAATGAACTAAGGCTAGCTGAATGGTATGCAAATAGGTATTTATTACTTGGAATAAAAATCCCAGTGATAGCATTTTGCAGTTGTAAAATAATCTCACATAATTTAGGCAAAAACGAAGATGCTTGTCAGATGATTTCCTATGTGTCTCTATTGATAACCTCGACATTAGGGTGTAAGATGCATTTCCAGAAACCAATAGTGATAGCTAACACTTATTTGGCATTACTGTGTGCCAGACAGTAGTCCTAAATATTTATTTTTTATAAGTTAAATCTCCACCAAACCCTAGAAGTTGTAGCTATTATTATCACCATTTGACAGGTGACAAAACTTGTCCGAGGTCACAACTATTAAGTGATAGAGCCAGAATTCAATCGCAGTCAGTATGACTTGGTTTTCCATGAATAAGTAGAACAAAGCAATATTCATAATGTAGTTTATTATTTTAGAGAATACATTATAACATCTGTGATTAAATTAATACATGAAATATTACAAGTAAACATTTGATTATTTCATCCCTATCATTAGAACTTTATATATTCAAGTAAGTTAAAAGCATTTTGGTTGGTTAAGGGTAGGAAATATTGGGAAAATCTGATGATTTTTATTCATCATTGCTATATGTTATGACATATTTGTTAATATAGGAAGCTTTCCCTGACCAACAGCCTAGGTTATATATTTCCTATTATATGCTTTCATAGCACCCCATACTTTTCCTTTGTGACAACTTACTATAATTCAAAATGAAAATTACCTCATAAATGTCTGTCTAATTTTCTAAACTTTAAGTTTCCCAATGGCAGGTACCTTGATTTTTTCCCACTATGTTGCCTAGTATCCATCACAGGTGTCACATGACATATATTGAAAATTTGCTAAGTAAATGAATGAAGAAATATCCATTATTTTTATGCAGTGATATTTTAGTCAATTCTCTATGGGATTTAATTAATTTCTCTTTTTTTCTTTTTGCTATTATAAACAATGTTTAAATTAATATCCTTATACATACATATTTACCTTTATCTGATTATTTCCTTAGGATCAATATCTATATGTGAAATTCTTGGGTTAAGTGGCATGTACATTGCCAGAATACCCTTTATATTATTGTAAAGCTAAAATCCCACCTATAGTGTATGAATTTTTTTAAGGCAATGTTTGATAAACCCAAATCTCAGTGGCTTAACAAGAGGGAAATTATTTCTTACTTATATAGCTTCAGTTAGTGGTGGATTTCAAAGTGGAAGTCCATGCAGACATTGAGACCCAGGCTGATGGAGTCTGCCAATTTCCAAGATATGGCTCCCAAAGTCCTCCTGAACTTCTAAACGCAGCCAGCAGTTAGGGAAGAAAGAGAGTGGGTACATATGTATGTATGTTGGAAATGGGAAGAGGAGAACAAGAGATGATATAGACCTGGCCTAGAAGTCACATATGTTGGGGCGCCTGGGTGGCTTAGTCAGTTGAGCAGCCAACTCTTGATTTTGCCTGAGGTCATGATCTCATAGTTCATGAGTTTCAGCCTTGCATTGGGCTCTGTGCTGACAGTGCTGAGCCTGCTTGGGATTCTCTCTCTCCTTCTGACTCTGCCCTTCCACTGCTTATACACTCTCTCTCAAAATAAATAAATAAACTTAAAAAAAAAGTTACATATTTTATTTCTGCCATATGTTATCAAGAACCTAGGCAAATTACAACTATGTACAAATGGATAAACATTACCCAGATATTTACATTGGAGGAAACAATCACCTGCAGTAAATAGCTAGTTGCTACTGGCCAGTACATGACAGTGCCTATTCCATGCCTTGTCAAAACAGAATAGGAGCAATTGCATTTTTAAAAAAAATTGAGTATAGTTGACACACAAATGTTATATTAGTTTCAGGTGTACAAAATAGTGATTCAACATACATTATGCTATGCTCACCCGAAGTATAGCTACCATTATTTTTAACTTTCGCCAATCTAAGAGGGTAAAAGATGACCAGTCTTATTTTGATTTGTAGTTTTAAAAATCTCTAAAGAGGTTGACAGTATTTTTATATGTACTTTGGCCCTTTGTATGACTTCTTTCGAAGTTACCTGTTAATGTCTTTTTCCATATTTCTATTGGACACTCTTTCTTCCTAACCTCTTAATGTATGCCTCATATCTCTCTTTGGATTCAAACTACTCTGATCCTAAAGCCAGTTCCTTTTAGCACCATTATGGCCCAATAAAAATGGATTTTTTCCCCATATCCTATAACCTTGAGTATGTTGGCTGAGAGCTTGAATTCTAGAAACAGATATAAAATAGATCTTCACTAACAGTGGGTGATCCGTATATCTGACTGAAAACCTGAATCTTCACAGTGCCAAGAACCAATCCAAAACTCAGATTAATCAACAAGTTAAAAGGTAAGTGAAAACCAGGTCTGAAAATAAGTGAGGAGGTAAAGACTAAGGATGGTAATGGAAAAAGAATGAGTTCAGAAGAGAAATGAATGGGGTCTTGGACTATAATAACAAATGGAGTTGACTTGGCTTTGGTGTGTTTTTATTGGCAAAATAACATATTTAATTTATGAATTTAATTACACACATATTTTTAAATTATATTTTGTATAAAATAATAGCATAATTTAAATATATTGCTTTTTCCATGGTTGCATTTCGTAAAACAATTTTATTAGAAGTCTTTGCATGCATAGTTGACCTAAATGTCATTATAATTACTAGAGCCATTTTTATTTCTTTTTCTAATTTTTCTTCAAACACATTTTTTTAATGTTTCTAGAACCCTCCATCCCAACATTTTTATATCAATTCTACTGGTTTAGAAATTTTGCATATGATTTCTTCTACTTTAGTGGTTCCCAGTAAACAGGTATATTTAAAATTCTAAAGTTGATCTGTGTCTTTCCCACATCTGTTTATCAGTTAAGTTATGTCTTCTGTGCATTTAAGAGAAAATCCAAAATAGTGGCAGCCCGAACAACATAAGAGTTTATTTATTTATACATCAAATAATTTCAGAATTGAGAATTATAGGGCTGACATGACATATTTATGGTCATGGTACCCAGAACATTTCTATTTTTCTGCTGTTTTTCAAAGATGTGATTTCCATCTTTAAGAACAGTTTATTATCCAATATGACTGCTGGAATTTGAGCTATTATGGGCCATTCCATGAATAAGGAGGAGAAGGTGAAGGCAAAAATGATTTTCCACATAGCTGAATAATATCCCCTTAAGAAATCTTCCTGAACATCTCATACATAGTATTTACTTTTAATTTGCAAGATATTCTAAGTATACCTAGTCTCAAGGGGCAGCTGGGAGATATAAAATTTTAGATAGTCGCATTGCCTATATATTTTTAACTAATAAAAAAAGAAATATGGATATGATACAGCTTCTTTAGCCACATCCTCAAATAAGAAACTCAAGACTATCTTCTATTCAAATTATTCTCTCTCATTTACATGTGATAACCAGTGTTTTGTTTTTGCCTTGTTTTCAATTGTTTCTTTTATTATTCCTTTTTAGAGTCCATTTGTATTTAGATTTACCAGTCTGTTTTAGGGATTTCTTTTGTTCACCTTTGTTTCTTGTATCTCTCTCTTATCTTCTAAAATTCCTTCTCACTGAACTGTATCTCTTAGTAGTTCTTTAAATGAGAGTATGTTGATGGAAAACTTTTTTAGACTTTATATTTTTGAAAATCTTTATTTCACTCCTATTCTTGAATAGCTGTTGAGATGATATTATCAAAATTCATACACTGAAATCCTAAGCTCCAATGTTACTTTTTGGAGATATGACATTTAAAGAGGTAATTACGGTTAAATAAGGGCATAAGGTTGGGGCCTCAATCTAACATGACTGATGTCCTTATAAGAAGAGGAAGAGATAACAAGAAAATGTACACACAGAAGCAAAGAGAAAACCAGAGTACATCTTGACCTCCATGTATTGGACAAATAAATGAAGACAAGTGAGGTGCAGTTCAAAATGGCAAACTCAGGACATGGAATGAGTAGAGTGGGTGATTAGCATGTGATAAAAAACCTGAAAGCTTAGTGCCTAATTTAACTGCTATGAATAAGATGGATATTGATAGACTGTTAATTCACAATAACAATAACTCCAAATTTGGAGTTTTCATTGCTTTCTCCTCAGAACCTAGTACATTGCTCAGTGGTGCTCAATAAACATATTTGACATTTCTAAGCAATTCCCTTAACTCATTCCTCATCCTCATCTTATTCATCACTTGGCTGTCCCATCCACTGACTTTGTCCTTTATTTTATCATTTCTGTACTTATTGCATTCTATAAACCAGTTCCAAGCTCTTGCCTTCCTTACTGGAGCTTTATCTCCTCTTTACAAACAATTCTTGGCTTTTCCATGAGCAGTGATGCTACCTACAGCCATATCTAATAGTTGTAGGTCTTCAATATGGCCTCAAGAATCCTTTTTCCTGGGATTGCCCCTTTAGGCAATCATCTTACCATTCACATTGTATCTATGATTGAGACTCAAACTTCTAGAGACTCAAAGACCTAAACTGGAAGCTACAGAAATCTGGAGGGGGTTGTTGTTTCAAATTCAAATTGAATGAGACCCAGAGCATAAAACAATGTTCTAATTTCACTAATGTGGGATCATTGAAGCTTTTTGGAGACTTTGACTAGGTATACATATGAAAAGAGTATTAGATTTGTTAACACCTAGGGGCCAGTTGAAGAAAACAGAGACCACTCTATTTCCAAGAGATTTAATATACAAAAGTAGGGGCTTATAACATCATGGAGGGGGTAGATCTTTAGAAATGAGTCCTCCAAATCACTATAAAATTGGCCTTTCATGAGAACTGTTACCTTTGCTATTGTCAAGAAGCTAGACCAACTTCAGGTTCCAGGATCTCATTATCTTATCCTTCATTATAGCATCTGCCCTGGCCAACTGCTGACTTCAAAATTTTATCACCCTAGCTCTAATCTGGAGATTAGAAAGCTGCCACCAGAATTGTTGTCTCCTACATTAAAGTAGGGGCTCCTAGACTCTTAAGTCGAATCATGCCTGTTGGTCCCACACCTTGGTCACACAGACCAGGATTTGAATGCTAGTTCTCTTATATATTAGCTATGTAAACGTGGAGATATTTCATATCTCCAAGCTTCAGTTTCTTAATCTGTAAAATGGAGATGGTAATAATTCATAAATTTGTTGTGAAAATGAGCTCCTGAGAACAGTGTCTGATATATAATTGGTACACCAAAAATATTAGTTACATTTCTGCTTTTGGCTATGACCTCAGCTTTCTTTCTAAGTCAGTCTACATGTGCTTATATTAACTTCTTCACCTAGAAAATGCAGTTGATGACACTTTTCTTGTTTGTCCCACAGGTTTGTTGTGAAGATCTGATGAAAGAGAGCATATAAAAAATACAAAGGGCTGTGAACTGCTAGGTAATATTATTTCTTTTATTGGCTAATTGGGCTTGCTGCAATTTGATATGACAAACCAGGTCATATACATTTCCTGTATATTTGCTTTTCTTTCACTGAAAGCATATCAAGTCACTTTAAATTGTTAATTAATTTATGTAAATAGGTTTGCACCTAGAAAGACAGATGATAAAATAGTAAGAAAATGATACCTATGAGGAAGGATTAAAGGAACAGAGATTATTCACTCTGTAAGGATGATTTATAATGCACCTTCAAACACAGAGACAGGCCTTGATTTAAGAAAACCCAATATCTGAAAACCAATGTTTACAGAACCCAAATGAAGGGATAATCAATCACTCCGCAAGAGGATTCCTCACCTCCCAAACAGATTCTCCCTCACACAGGGGATATCCCAAATAGAAATCAATTCATTTTATAAAATTTAATTTGCCCAAAACGTTTCAGAAAAAGGAGGTCCATCTGTCTAAATGCCTCTTACCCTAAGGATGGTTGCCATCTGTTTTCTAATCCCCACAGGGCAGCAAATAAGAGCTTGAATTCTAAAGTGTGAGATTTAAGTTGATCTGAGGAAGAATTTCGTATCTATTGTAGGCTTTTTATTTGTAAGCACACGTAAGTGAAGGCAAATTATGGACTTTTCTGTAAGTCCTCAAAACAGGATGACCTTCTCCACTGAAGGAAAGTGGCTTAAGAGTGGGCCTATGTAAAGACTGAGGTGGATGAGATGGTCATTAAGACCCCGAAGTCCACAGGAGGCTATGGCTTCCTGGAGTGCAGATAGTATTCAGAGCTCTTTGTGAAAAGCATTAGGAAAGATCTCACCATATGGAAAAGATTCACAATTTGAGATTGTGTGTAGAAGACAGTGTAAATACAGAGGCAGCTGAGAGGTTGGAAGACATCTCTAGCAATATGCTTTCTGAAACCCAGGACACCTGTTTTGCTGAATTGGGTAGGAAACCTGGAGAGACTATACTTTCTTGTAAGGATTTTCCTGGAGATTTCCATGACTTCCTGTCTTTATGCTTAGCCCAACCCAGGAAGCACCCAGAGGTACAGAGACAACAGAGCAGAAGAGAAAAGCTTATAGGACATTTTATGAATGTTTAATGTCAGAAACTCAGTTCAAATTGGGCTTCATTTCTGTGTTTGATGATTGGTTTAGATTGATGAGATAAGTTTAAAATAATTGATCTTTCCCTCCTGAAAAAAACATGTTCTTAGAACTGTATCTATACCTCTACTGGTATGCTGGTAAATGTGTAACAGCTGGATCTCTGAGGAAAAACAAAACAAAAAATTTAAGAGCACTGATTTGTAAAGTTTGCCGATTTCCTTGGTGTAAATTTTTCCACCATGGACATTTTCAGACTACCAGCAGGGTGGCAGTAAATGCAGACCTGTGACAGGTGGCATATAATTGGTTCTTGTGAATCCATTCTAGCACACAGCTGTATCTTCTTCACGATATTTGCCACTCTCACTATTGCACTCAAGCCTCACACATACCTTATCTTCTCCCTTTTATTGTAAACATAAATCTCTGGCTCTTCTACTTAAGTGCTTTTTTTTTCCTTTTCTGATTCATCTCTGCCTTCCACAATGCCTGGTATTTGTCTTGGGCTTGAAGAATATCCATTGAGAGAATAACAGACCAAATGAATGAGCTTTTGAATTTTAAATTACACTGAGGTCCAGTGGTGAAGAGCAAGACCTCATTTAGTAGCATTTTTTTTTTCCTGAATTTCAAAAGTTTCAAGGTATGTCAGATGCCACTTAGCCAATTCTCTTTTTTCTTGGTATCCAAACCCCAATTTTGTGTAGTTGTTAGGCAGTAGTTTACTCAAGGAATGTGGATGTTCCCCTAGCCAACATGCTCTAGACTTTAGAGCATGTATACAGAGGACATGTGATCCAGTTCTTTCAACAATATGCATGTGCAAATCTTTAGGGAGACTTTAGAAAAAGATTCCCCTCCACAGTCAACAGAGTTGCACTGAAGGAAAAACTCTCATCTTATCTTTTCATAGACATGGGCATGTAGCACTTAGATCTGTGCAGAATCCTGGTGTTCTTTAGTTAAATCTAGGAGAATCACAAAGAAACTGACCAAGAACCTTGACACTGTTGATCAGCTGAATTAATAAACCCCAAAGTGTCCACTGACTCCTTGTTATATGTGATAACAAATCCATATTGTTTGAGCCACATTCAATTGGGTATTCCATTATATAAAAGCTGAAAGCCTGCAAACTAATCTACTGCATTATACATTCTGTAGACTTCTCTAATTTTCTCATTTTATGCAAGTTCTCCATTGGCTGGGTTCTATTTACCTTTGCTATTCTCTACTTCATATCTCAAGCAACTTAAGATCCTCTATATATGCCATGTGCCTTCTTGTCTTTGCTTGAGCATTTTCTTTCTTTAGGAACATACACTAAGTTATCTCTTACCCTCAGCCCTTCAGTCCCCTAAATTACATTGTCTACTTGCAATACTCCTGTTAACCCTTTAAGACATATCTTCTCAACTTACTCCACCAAAAAGATTTCCTTTAGTCTATCATTAATAATTAATTACTTCATTATCTATGCTCCATACTGTAGCATATATGTACTGTGATTGTATTTGAGTTACTCATTTTCTTGTCTCTTTTATTAGTCTCTCTATCTCTGCCCCCTCCCCTTTTTCTCTCTCTGTATGTGTGTGCGTGTATGTAATGCTGGTAATTTAAAACAAATGAACATTTATATACATACCTAAATACTGTATTTCATTAAACTTAAGATACATCCCTAATTTATGGATTAATAAAAAGAAGAAAAAAATGCATCTAAATGAACAATGAATTGCCATTAATTGCAAGATACACTGAATTTCAGAGACAAAAAAAAAAAAAAAAGATTGTCTTAAAGATCAAGGAAAATCCCACAATGAAAATGTTCATACATGGAGAATAATAATTTTTGTTTTTGAAGTATGATGAAAATGACAATAGGTTTAAGACCTGAGACACATTTTTCACCTTTTTTCAATAAGCTTAAACTTGATTTGTGTAACAAAGTATCACAAACTGGATGGCTTAAACAACAGAAAAATACCTCTCCTAATTCTGTAGGCCAGAAGTCCAAAATTGAGGTCTTTGCAGAGTATCCTTCTTAGGGAAGAAACTGTTCCAGGCCTCTGTCCTTGGCTTCTAGATAGTTGTCATCGACCTGTATCTCTTTACACCATCTTCCCTGTGTGTGTGTATCTGTCTCCAAATTTCCCTTTTTTATAAGAACACCAGTCATATTGGATTAGGACCTCATTTTAACTTGATTGCTCTGTTTAATACACTCTCTACAAAACAGCTCACATTCTGACATCCTGGAGGTTAGGACTTCAGCGTATGAATTTCAGGGAGACAATTCAATCCATAACACTTTGTTAAAGCTTTGACTTAAAAGCATTTTTTTTCATACTGTGCCAAATATGCTTTTTCATGGAAATATTGAAACATATTGGATGATGCTTACTGTTGTGAAGAGGTTCCCCTGGCACACTGAGGGAAAAAATAGTTGAGGATTAGACTCCTGGTCATGGATTCACTTGTTATTTATGAGGGAAAAGAATTCCTACCATTGTAGCCTGACTGGAAGCCCATGTTCCATCCATTCTAACAATTTTTGAAAATAAAATACAAAGAAGAGTGAAACAACATAATGTTATGTAAAATAACACCGAAAGACATCATAATTTAAAATAATTAAGTGCATATACTCATATACTGCTGAAGTGAGGTGTGAGTACAAAATAGTACTATCTTTCTGCAGGCAAAAGTTTAGAAAACTATTTTAAAATTGCCTGTCCCCTTTGCCTGGAAGTGCCACATCTGGTATTACACTCAGAAGAAATTAGAGATGTGCACACAGGTGCATATACCAGGGTGTTTTTTACTAAAAGTATTTATAGAAATACTGATAAATAAAAATAAAGCTACTAAAATGTCTACCAATAGGGAGCCGATTAAATGCATTATTGTACATCTATATGGCTGACCACTAGGTAATCTTTAAAAATTGTATTATATGGGGCGCCTGGGTGGCTCAGTCGGTTAAGTGTCCGACTTCGACTCAGGTCACGATCTTGCACTCCGTGAGTTTGAGCCCCGTGTCGGGTTCTGGGTTGATGGCTCGGAGCCTGGAGCCTGCTTCGGATTCTGTGTCTCCCTCTCTCTCTGCCCCTCCCCCGTTCATGCTCTGTCTCTCTCTGTCTCAAAAATAAATAAACGGTAAAAAAAAAATTGTATTATAAAAATATTTAGTATCATATATTGGTATAAGTGAAAAACAGCTGAAAATACCATATACAATATAATTCCATTTTGGCTAAAAGAATAAGAGTACTTCTGAAAGGGTGCTGGATTAAAGCATTGCTGTACAGTGCTTACCTCTGACTGTTGGATCAGGAGTGATTATTTTTCTTGAGTTTTAGGTTTTGCTCGAAGCATCTGTTACTTTCAATTTAAATAAAGAGTATTGTCTTATATAAAGAGTGACCATTTACAATGAATAATTCCTTCTTTTTAGTAATCATCCCATGTGACAAAAAAAAATCAAGTTAGTTTTTGGAGGCTATTTCTATCCACTTCCTAAAATACACATTTGAGTCCATTTTGCCAGGACTCTGTAGAGAACAGAAACATGGAATTGAATGACCAGGTCAGAGAAATCTATGAAGACACCACATCACTGAGAGGGAGTCTCAGACCTGTCTCCTCATTTACGAGAATACATTTTCTCCTCTAATTCCCATTTTCCGAATTCGGAAGAGAACAGTTTAGCACCATGATTTCCACCCCTCTACCCTCCCCCCCCCCCAAATTTTATAGCCTATTATTGCAAAAGATACAATGATACTCTTCAGAATTCTAGAAATTCTAAGTGCGATCTGTTTTAGGGTCATCACTTCCCTAATCCCAGCAGAGGCATAAAACTATACAATGAAATACATAATGCAACCTTATAGTGAACATAATAATAATAATACTTCCTATATGTATATATGCATCTTACAAATTACAAACATTTTCCCATTTATTTCATTTTCTCATTAAAAAATCCCTGTGATGAGGGAAGGAAAATCCCATTTGTCTTCATTTCACACTCAAAGGAAAATGCTCAGAAAGGTTAGATTTGCCCAAAGCACACAGTTGACAAGCAGGGCCAGCTGTATCATTAGTGGGCTTGGTGCAAAATGAAAAATGGGGCACCTCGTTCAAAAAAGCAGAAAAAAAGTGCCGTTAAAGGTAGGTGCTAAATGATAAACGCTTTTGCTTTTTTTTCCCTGTTGTGTGTCACTCTGACCTCATGTTTCCTAGTGAGTGCTGGAGACTCGGGGTGAGTGCACACCCTCACTGGTGCCTGGAGACCCACTGTACATGCAGCCTACCTGTAGTTTGGTTCTCCCTCCCGCCAGTCTGTGGAATGTCCATTGACTAGACCCATCATGGACATGCAGCCTCCAGGGAGCTGCAACTTCATACTGGTATGTGTTCAGTACTTGGATCCAGGATGGGTGGGAGCCCCGGCAGAGTCAATTGGTAAACGTGCTTTGGCATGGTCAGTCAAGGAGGGGACAGCCATCATTATGCCCTACTCTGTGATGCCACAGGGAGCATAACCAAACTTTCCATCATCCATATTCATATCCCAGTAGGGGTAGAGCATGATCTTGGGTGAGAGCAGGAAGGGAAAGGCCAGGCTGGGTCCAGGGTGGCAAGAGGGCCACGTGGCCAAGAACACATCTTAGGGAGGTAATTGCAAGTGGGGCCACACGAGATCTGGTGCCCTAAGCCCAGGGCACGTGCTCTTTTGTCCCATCAGCCTTTACTTAACAAAACATAAATTCAAAAAGATAAATTGCTAAGGATTTCAAGAAGGTGGCCACAGAGCATTCAACCCCAAGCACAGGGCCCTCTGAATGTGGGACCCTATGCGACTGCACTGGTCAGAAGCCCATAAATTAGGCTCTGCTGAAAGTGGCAGAGTAGGGACTGCAACTTGGGTCTTTCAATTCATCACTCATTTAATCCTTATAACTAGTCTATCCTGTAGGTACTATTTATCACACCCATTCTGCAAATAAAGAAACGTGCCAAGTATTACACAGCTTGTAAGTGGCTGAGTTTGAAATTGGGGAAGAGTCCCTATTCTTAGCTACTAGGATGTATTGCCTGAGAAATGTGAAGTTACTCAGCCAATGAGGAATTTTAAAATCTGGCACCCTTGTTCTTGACTTTAGGAAAATCGTTATGGTTTTGGATTCTATTTCATTTAGTGATATTTAAAAGTCCATCCTTAAAATGCATAAAAAGAGATTTTCCCAAAATCCTTGCTGCCATCTACATGGGATTGGACAATTATTGAATTTCACACTTTTGTTTCCTTCTCCTTTGTGTAAAAGAATCAGAAGACTGAGCAGTGCGTTACCACCACCCCTCTCAACCTTGTCCAGCAGGGTTTTGATTCTTGAAGAGTTGATACTTTACCAGAATTAAGATCATTTATTATTACTATTATTTTTAACTAAGGCTTGGGGTCCTAAGTTACAGAACTTAGTAGGTACAGTATGAGGAAGATATTTGGAGCTCCAAAATCCAAAGCTATTGGATGAGGATGTTTAGTTTTGGGTTTCACCAGGAACAAGGATCCAACACCTACATTCCTGTCTAATGACACCCTGGAGATATGCAGATCTCCAGAGGGAAATGGCGCTGGACATGTTGGTACTCATCTTCAGCCAAGATTCCCTCTGACCTCAGTTTGCCTCAGATAGTAACAGAGCTCTGTGATGGTAAAGGAACATTGTCTTGGGCACTGAGCTTTCAAGATGACTAGTGTGGATAAGACCAGGATGCTTGCCTCGAATATGAGAGCCAGATGGTGTTAGGCTCTCAGACTGCCTTGAATGAGGGAGAGAGTCCCATGACTGAGGTTGAGGCAGGATTCAGGCTCCGGGCAGATTAAATGATAATACAGAAATTAAATGTATATTTTGGGGGCACCTGGGTGGCTCAGTTGGTTGAGCATCCAGCTTTTGGTTTTGGCTCAGGTCATGATCTTACAGTTTTGTGAGTTCTAGCCCCGCATCTGGCTCTGTGCTGGCAGTGCAGACCCTGCTTGGGATTCTCTCTTGTTCCCTTTCTCCCTGCTCCTTCCCCGCTCGTGCTGTCGTTGTCTCTCTCAAAATAGATAAACTTAAAAAATTGTATATTTTTGTACTCCAAGTTCCTTAGTACGCCAGTGATACAGGGGAGAAAAATCAGGTAAGTTGCAGGATATGCAAGCTCATATTGCCTTTTGCTTCCATTTGGCCTCATTTACTGGTGTATCCTCTCCGAGATAAACCCACCAGATTGTGATTCCCATCTGGAAGAGGCAAAAGATGGGTTCTCTTGTCTTTCAAAGTTTTCCATTCCTCTCTGCATTTCTTTATCCACAAGAAAAACCAAACACAATCACAGAATTGTACAAAAGCATCAGTAAAACAAGAAGAGAGGGATGGCGAAAATTTGTATCCACGGTGCTGCAACTAACTACACACCAGACACCCAAAATGCATTGTCTTATTTACTTCTCAAAAGATTTCTGAAATGTAGCTATTATCGCATGCAGAGATGAAAACCCTGAGGTTCACAAAGATACAAGAGTTTGCCAGAGGTCATTCCTGTAGGAGGCGGTAGTGACAAATTCCTGTCTGAGGTTGGTGGATTCCAAAGACTATGTTTTTTCATCAGTTATGAAAAGAAAAACAAAAATGGAAACAAAAGGAAGAAGACACTGTTTCGTGTGGTAAAGGTCTGAAGTTCAGAGAAATGCTCTGGCAAAGGGCTTAGTGGGATGTTGTTAGGGAGGGAGGTTTGCAGCTTGTTGGGCCTGATGTGCATTCTAGTAAGTCACATCATCCCCGAGCTGCCATTTCTTTTTTTTTTTTTTTTTTTTTTTATTTATTTTTGGGACAGAGAGAGACAGAGCATGAACGGGGGAGGGGCAGAGAGAGAGGGAGACACAGAATCGGAAACAGGCTCCAGGCTCCGAGCCATCAGCCCAGAGCCTGACGCGGGGCTCGAACTCACGGACCGCGAGATCGTGACCTCCGAGCTGCCATTTCTGACTGATCCACTGGACATTGGTCAAAGAGTCCTCCAAATCTATTGTTCACAGATTCTTCAGAAAGGCTATTTCTAATTTCTTCCCCTGCAAAATGTGAATGCATCCACTTCTTACATGTAATGGTAACAATGAAATAAGGGAAAATCCAGTTTGCCTCAGACATTTAATCCTGATCCAATTTAGCCTAGTAACAGTGTGCCTTACAGATGCCCTTAAAGACACAAGGCAACAACTTACCTAAAAACAAGTTGAGAAATTAAGGAAACCTGCGTGCGTAAGACAGTAATAACCTTCTTTTTCAAGTCATTTCAATAATTCTAAAAGAGCAGAGAGCTCCCAACTCAAAAAGCCATATATAAAATGGTGAGCCCTTCCCAAGTGACTAAGAAATGTGCATGTAAAAGAATTTTATGCAATTATGTTCAGGGAATATTAAGACTTAATTAATGTATTGGTGATTTCAATAATAAAATGCCCAGTGTTGTCTAAGAACAAATGGAAAGCATTAAACCAATGGTTAGATTTATGGCTGAATAAATCAAGCCTGTTGTCAAATTCATGAGGGAAATCTCTCCACCTATATGTGTCCTTGGTTCTATAGAGAGCTTCCTCCCCAAACGCCAGACTTTCTGTCAGTGACGCTCTACAGTCATGAATTGTGACTATTGCAATACATTTAAATTATAGATAAGGGGTATTCTGGTGAGCGGGGTGCCTGTAAAGTGACCCAAGGTACAGAATCCCTGGGTTTGCCTAATCTAGTCACTTGTGTACATCTGTCCATGTGCTTCGGGGGTATTAGGCTTCAGGAGATGGGGTGGGAATACGAAGGCTGGGGTGCTGGGTTAGTGGAGCAGAGAAGCAGCTGCATTGAAACATATAAAAAACAAAGAGCCAAAAAAAAAAAAAAAGATTTTTTTTTCTTATGAATATATTTAACGTGTTAAACAGATTCTGGCAATTTCCTGATGGCTCCAAAAGAAGCCTGATCTGAGATTTTCACAGAGAGTGTTCCAGGCTCTGAATCCTGTACTCGTGCATTGAGGCACATCTGCTACAGAGAGGAAGCAATGAATAATTAAGTCGGCCTCCACATCACCGCCATAGATTACAGTCGTCTTGACTGCTGGACTGCCTTGCACAACATAAACCATTTAGAAAACTCGGTTACTCTCTTTCCTTTTAAATTTGTCTTGCTATCACTTACCATTTAAAAGGGTAAATCTTTCTGTAGTTTTAATTAAAGCATTTAAAATAATTTACATTGAAATCATATGTGCTCGGGTCTGTCAGAATTGATGCTTTAATAACATGCCATCCCTTTCTCCATTGCCCTGAAATCTGTTAAAATTACCACTAAACTAATTGGGAACAAAGTTGTCAAATGCATGCAGTTCTGACAGTTTGTCTTTCTGCAAACTGCCGACAGATTGCAAGTTACGCATGTGTTGAGCAGATGGGTAAGTTAAAAGGAACACCAAAAAAAAAAAAAAAAAGCAATTTATTAAATCACCTGGAACCAGCAGCTCCAGTCCAAAAATAGTGAGAATGAAATATAGCGGGAGCTGGGAGTGCTGGCACTAGAATATACCAGAAGGTACCGGTTACAAAACAAGATAAACATTTGGAGATGCCTCAGCTGTGTTACAGAATAATGAGGAGTTATTTAACCCGATATAGATTACCAGCCAAAATTAATTTAGGGTGCAGCTTTTTTGGAAAATGATTTCCAAAGTGATTGCTTTAACCCTTTAATGTCTTTTCATTATCATGGGAGGGCAGGCACGATTTCCTTCCTGTCTCCTTCTCAGAGCCATCAAATATTCACATGCATATATACACCCACACCTTTGCACACACAACACACTGGCATACAGGTACACATGCACCCACATTCATCTACACATGCACACTCACACGCTGTGTATACATGTGCATGTGCATACATGTGATCTCAGGTGTATATGTGCACACACCTGTGAGATATATATGTACATATACATCAAATGTCTATCTATCTATCTATCTATCTAATCTGTCAACTACCTGTCTACTTATTTATGATTATGTCCGTGAGAGTTTGCTTGTTTTCCATCAAAGAGTTTCCAAGCCTATTGCCGCTGTTAGCATAATTGCTTTCGTGTGTTCCATGGAGAAACTATCCAGGCAGGAGATTGGGAAGAGTGAGGTAAGCATGGGGAGGTGGAGAGTAAGGGTAAGGGGCCTCTTCAGCGGGGCTCCATACAGCAGTGTGATCAGAACTTTTGCGATGTGTTCTTTGAAGGCTTGTGTGGCTTAGGAACCAACAAATAAAGAGGACACGTCTTAACTAATATTGTCCTCATTTAGGCAACCTAGGCCTCTACAAAATCATCAGTTTTAAAGGACGATAAATCTAAAATAAAGATATATTCTGTCTCTGCATTAGCTGTTGACAGACCTGGAGGTCCAGAAAATTAACTCTCTTTCTGTTCCTGGAACAGACCAATACAATTACTTGAAGGACAATCTCTTGCTGGAAATGCAGGTGATCAGCAATGAAGAGCCAAGAAGGGAGAGCGTGCCCAGGTTCCTGAGAGCAGTGCAGTGGGATTCAGGTATTCAATATTGGTGTTCACCTTGGCTCACCCCCTTTGCTTTGCTTCCTGGGGATGCCCTCCACTTTCATACTTTGGGCCACCTATAGTCGCATGACTTGCAAATCTGTATCTCCAGCCTTTGTTATTCTTACTTGGAGTCATTTCATATATATATATATATATATATATATATATATATATATATATATATATAACATTTATTCATTTTGGAGAGACTCTGTCTCTCTCTAGAGAGAGGCTCTGTCTCTCTCTAGAGACAGAGCACAAGTGGGGGAGGGGCAGAGAGAGAGGGAGACACAGAATCCTAAGCAGGCTCCAGGTTCTGAGTTGTCAGCACAGAGCCCGATGGGGGGCTCGGGCTCACAAACCGCGAGATCATGACCAGAGCTAAAGTCGGGTGCCTAACCGACTGAGCCACCAAGGTGCCCCTGGAGTCATGTCTTATATTGAAATGCCTGTGGCAAATCACTGCATGAACATTACTCACTCTCTCAAGCTCCCTGGGTTCAAAATGGAATTCCTGAATTCTCTTACCTCCTCAAACTTACTTCTTGTGTTCACTATGTTATTTACATCATTTTGTCCTTTATTATTCAAGCTAGAAACATGGGAATAATAAAGTCACCTCTCATCTCCACCAGTCATAGCCAGTCATCACATCTCCCCAGTTTTGACACACTGGTGTTTCTATAAATCAGTCCTTTCCACTCTATCTATAACAGAATATCTCCATTTTAGGTTTTCCTCATCTATTTCATGGTTATGAGTGTATGTCTTCCTTTCTAAAGGTTCATATATCCTCTGATCCATTTTCCATATAGTTGCTAGACTGACTTATCTAAAATTCAAATCAGACCATGTGACTCCACCTTGCTGTGCTGGACCTTCTATGTTTGCTTCTGCAGGTCTGATTTCTGCCCTTCTCCAGTGTTGCTGGGCGCTGAGAAGGGCAGACCTTGTCCAGCTACAACGTGGTGTGATTGTTTTCCTCTCCTGAAGGCCATAGCTCCTGTTGAATTACCTTCTTCATCTCTGGCTTCAGCTGGAGCTCTCTCCAGGAACTGGGGAGGCTTTCCACCCTTTGTCATTTAGAGTCCAAGGTGCTACTGTTATCTCTCTGTTGCTTTATCCTGCATTGTTAGTGTCTCTTTGACCCTGCCCACATCTCTATAGAGTGTTCCTTTGTTACACTTTCTTCAATGATGTCTTTGGAGGTGCCATCTATTTCTTCCTGGGGTCCCTACTGGTACATTCCTTCATTGCCAATAAAATTTAAATTTCAAAATTATAATATGGCAAACAACACCCTTTAAAATCTAGGCCTTAACAGCTTCTCCACTGCCTTGGCCCTTGCCCTAACCAACTTAGTTATTTGAGCTCCCGACATACAGTGTGCTATTTCATGCTTCTGTGACTCTGCCCTTCCCCTTCCCATGCATGAAATGGCCTCTCAGCCCCCAGACTCTGCCCACTCCCACCTCCACACTCTCTCTGGTTCTGGCTCCTTTTTCCTTAAAGATGCAACTCAGGTATCACCTCCTCCAGAAAATCCTTCCTGAGTCCTTGGTGTCGCTGTGGTTAAAAGTTTTCATAGACTCAAAGAATGTTAGCATATTAAAGACTCTGGGAAGTTGCTTGTTAAAGAGACTTGTTAATCCATTTTTACCCAGTTTTTCCCAAAGTTACTTGAAAACCTAAATTAATTTTCAGATCCTTTTTTCTTCTTTCCTTCCTCCCCCTCCTCTCCTTCTCCTTCCATCCTCCCCCTCCTCCTCTTCCCTTTCTCCTTCTTCCTCCTTCTCCTTCTTCTTCCTCTTCTTCCTCCTCCTCCTCCTTCTCTTCTCTTCCTCCTCCCCTTTGTTGCCCTCCTCCTCCTCTTCCTCCTCTTCTTCTTCTTCACCCTCCTGTTTTCTCTCTGTTTTCTCTTTCTTCTTTCCTTTGCTAAACAATTTATTGGATTATCTCATTTAACTTAAACAACACTTTTATAAGGTAGGTCCTATTATTATGACCATTTATAAGCTGAGAAAAGTGAGAATCAAGGAAGTTGAAAGTCTATTTAATAGTAAATCAACTGGCAAGTGAAGAAGCCTAAATGTCAATGCAGAGTCTCACTCTAGAATCTATACCCTTAGTAATAATATTGAAGGCAGGCTTTGTTTATATCTAGGTGTTAGTTATGTTAGTTATGCTTATAACATATGTGTGAATATAAATATATACATATATATGTATATATAATACTCACATATAATTAGTAATAATTATATAAGAGTTTGTCAAAAGTAAAGAGGGAGCCATTGAGTTTTAGTTTAATAGGTTAGATTAAATGTACTATTCTGCTTACAAGCCAGAGTTAAATTCAGGAACGCTCAGCGTGGTACTTAAGATCAAACAAGTTGGGACACCTGGATGGCTCAGTAAATTAAGCATCTGACTTCTGCTCAGGCCGTGATCTTACGATTTGTGGGTTTAAGCCCCACGTTGGGCTCTGTGCTAACAGCTCAGAGCCTGGAGCCTGCTTCAGATTCTGTATCTCCCTCTCTCCCTCTCTCTCTGTATCTCCCTCCTCCACTCATGCTGTATCCCCCAGAAATAATAAATAAACTTAAAAAAAAGATCAAACAAGTTAATAATATTTGCTCAATAGTTCAGTCTTCGATATGACACTTTTGTACATACAGCTTGGGAGTAACAGAAATACTAAAGTTTTTGAAATAAGTATAGAACAAATCAAAAATAAAACCTACGTATTTCCCAACACAGCTCAAAATATTTTGAACAGTGTGGTCCTAGCCAGGCAGCTTCAATTGTCCATGGAGACAAAGGCAAATTCACAGGCAGGAAAATGCAGCTATTCCAAGATTCTTGGAGGATCTTCTCTTATTGTGAAGCTCATCATCATCAACTAAGCAGACAGTTTTTGAGAGAATGCACAATTGGTAGTGAGGTAAGAAGAGGAAACTTTTCAGCAAGTCAGATTAATGTTTCAAATTCTCAATACATTGATAGATGTTATGGCCACACATCATAATTTACTAATATTTTAACTGCCATAAAATAAGTAATACAAAAGTGCTTGTGTAAACTGAAATGCAACATACAAGTGTAAGATTTTATTATGCGTATCCATCAAGGTGACATGCAATTAAAAGTCTATATCAAAGCTATTTTGTTACTCATGCGCCTACTTCCTCATGGACTCACCAGTGTTTCCTAAGCAAGAGTAGACACCAGAATCATCAGAGAAGCTTTTTTAAACATCTGTATCTGAAATTTGCACTAGAAGATTCTGACTCAGTAGTTCTGGAATGAGCCCTGCCTTATATTTACTGGAAAATCTCCCTGGATGCATCTGATGTCCACCACTCTATAGCATGGGCAAGATTATGCAGCAGTAACCCAAAACCCCACCCAAATCTCAATGGCTCCATATTACAGAAGCTTATTTCTTGTTCATGCCACATAGAAAGTATAGATTAGCAGGAAAGTTGCTTCTCTTCCTGGTCACTGAGAGATCCACTTTGCCTGAAACTTCATCCAGAGACATCCTACTAGGACCATAATAGCACTGGGAAGGAGATGGGGTGAATCATGGGCTGGTTTTTTAAAACCTCTGCATGGAAGCCACACCTCTTGTGTTCCATGGCTGAAGCAAGTCACATGTCCACATTTAACTTCAAAGCAGTGGAAGATCTACTTCCATCATGTGCTTGGAATGGGAGAGACTAGAAAATATTTGTGAATAACATTAGTGGCTGCAAAAACCTCTGATTAAGAATGATTGAGTTCAATCTCTTTGGATTACAAGAAAAGAAAAAAGCACAGAGAAATTAAGTGAATTTCCAAAATTACACAGCTGATAGACCTTGAATTAGCATAATGGTCTCCTTACTGCAACAACTATTTTCTTAAAATATTCCAACAAATTTGACCTGCTTCTCTTACTATATATTCTTCTCTTCTTTCTTCCTTTTTGTCACAAATTTTCAAAATCAGAAAAATTTCTTCCCTTAACACATAACTTAGGGTTTGTGATTTATTTGATGGCAGTTTTAAATAAGATGTTTTTAACCCCACTTAGAAACAGTCCACTTTCATGATTTATTACAACTTTCTTTCCCTGGTTAATTAAACTCATTTCTTAGGAAATGACTCATGGCTAATCACGCTAAGAATAAAATTAGTTATATTACCCTCTTTGTTATAAAATGAGTGTAAATAACTTTTAAGGCAATTTTTCTAAAATCAAAAAAACATGTAATAGTCCCCAATTCAGCAACATTATGTAAAATAGCAGACTCAGGGAGTAGTAAATCCAGATGCTGTCCTATTATTGCATGAAACAAGGCAGAAATTTACATTCCTTTATTATTAAACCAAGCTCTATCAATTGAATTTCTCTGTAGAAATACTGTATTTTGGAGGGTTAAACTACCATTAAAAAATTCCTAGACTAAAACCTGTTGTACAGTTTCTTTGCCCACTGGAGAGATATAAAACCATTACATTTAAGTATCATAATAGCTAGCATATGCTATTTCTTAGAAATGACACCACCATCTGGATTAAGGTCCACTGATGATTTCATACAATACTCCAGCTTTCTTCGGGTAGAGAGAGGCCAAACTGTTCCAACTTTAACTACCCTGTTGTACTAATGAAAAATAATAAAAGGTTACACTTATGTTTGACCTACTTACTGGAGATCACATACTGCTTTATAAATAAATTATATAATTATCATAGTAGCTGGGAATACAGAAGGCGAGCCAGATGCCTGTGTTAAGAAAGGAGTTGGGGCCCATATTAATCTCCCAATATTGTCTGTGTCTAACCAAGCAGATTATAGATTTTCCTGGTTGCTAGAAGCATTGTTCTGCCATGGAAAGCCTACCTGCCTTGTGTTCAAATCCTGACTCTCCTGTTTGCGAATTAGGAGACCTTGGGCTCATCCTTGAATCTTTCTGAGACTCCATTTCCTCAACTATAAATTAGGAATAATTCTATCTGTGGTAAATTTGTTAAGATCCTTAAGGATTGTGCCTATAGAATATCTAGCAAAGTACCTCTTTTATACAGTAACAGATTAGGAAATCATGACTATGATTATTTATTTTTCCTCTCTCTAGTCATCTTTATTTCCTTCAGCTTGAGCACAGAGAAGCAAAAGGAGAGATTAAGACCAAGGATGGGATCAGCCTGTGGCGGGAAAAGTCAAACTGGTAGGTATGATAAGTAAAGACCAAATTACACATTCTGTGCCTATTCCTAAAATGGCTTTCTCATGTGGCAGAATCATCAGACAATAAAATTACACTGCTGTGTATAAAGCAGTAGCAATATTGGTTTCTCTTTGTGTAAGCCATCCTCATGGTGGCTATCTTTAAAGGTCATGTGGTGAATTTTCACTGATAAAACCAGTTTAGTCTTTTAGATTCACTGAAATCATTAAATATACGAGTGAGTGAGGGTGGGGATTTGTGGTGGGGAAGTAGAAGAGGAAAAGAAGGAAACCCTCTCACCTGACTGCTTCCTCACTAGCCCCTTGCCTATTGTCATTCACACAGCAAACCTTCTGGGCCAATCCATCTGACTGGCTGTGCAGGGGATGGGGCAGCCTGGATAATTGATGGACTCAATCTGACCAGGCACAGGTGGCACGGAGACGGCATACAGCAGCTTCTCGGGTTTGCCAGTGCCATCTGTTGCCATAAGAACATCTGTCGTCAAGGTCACCCTGTCACCCTCTGTTAAAGTTACAGGTTTGGTGAGTAGGATAATGTCACCTAAGAAGAAGGGGTATGTATGTTGGGGGCTAGGAGGGAAGAGAAAGGGAGACCAAGATACACAAAGACAACAGGAAATCTTGTTTTTTTTTTAGTTGTGAAGAATTAATAATAATAACACGAAGAATTACTGAATAATTAAAAGAAAAAGTACGCATAATTTTAAAAAAGGACTTCCCTGCAAAAGGTTTGCCAAAAGATTATTGTCATTGTTCTCTCTCGCTAAAACCTTAGCTCATTTCATAGGGTAAGAACATTTTTACCAGAGGCATGACACACATTTGTAAAAGATGTGATATGTAATTATAGGATCTACTTGTAAAGAAAAACACGCCTCCCAGCTTGCCAGCTCTAAAAACCAATTTTTGATGTGCTCCTTTTATATAAATACACTTGATTAAGCATCTGCGTGTGTGTGTGTGTGTGTGTGTGTGTGTGCATGTGCATGTGTGTGCATTCACAGCATGTTCAGGGAGGGAGCAGAGTGGAAGGGGTGTTGCATTTATCAAAGTATTTAACTGGCATTTGAGCTTTGCTCTGCTGCCAGAGAGAATGACCCATTTGTTAATAAAGAACAATTAAGTTAATAGACTCAAATGAGCTGATGGACAAAGTACTGTAATGGAAGCAAATGCAATATTGGATTTTTAAGCAGTGAGTATTACATGTGGCCGGACTTCCAGCAGCAACGGTTCAGCTTTCCCTCCCTGTTTGTTGCTGACGCTTTTTAAAGCAATTTCACCCAGTGGCAAAGAAACATCATTCCCATCTGTTTAGGAAGTGCGGCTTTACTTATTGGACCAATATTGCTGGCACCGTGGGCTTTCAGGGACTTAATGATTGCCATTGCATGGTGAGATGGGAGGGGGGAGATAATCTGCTCGATTTTATGAAATATACTCACATCTGCCCCATCAAACCCAAAGGGCAGTAGAGGGAAATAAAATGGTTTTTCAGCAAAAAGGAGGGTCAGGGAAGGAATAGACAAAAGAGCAGATGAACTCTAGTTTTATCTGTACCTTTTAGCCCAGTCACCAGACACCATGCAGAACATTCAAATGGGGCTCTTGGAAAGAAACAACATGTTGGTAGCCAACTGCAATTTTAATTGTTGATTGTGTAGAGGGTATACAGAATTCAGTTTGTTCCCTGACTCAGTTGTTTCATGTTTTGATTGTAGGAACTGAATGACGGTTTGGCAGTGATTAAGGGTAGTTTTGCCTCTACTCTTTCTTCCAGTTTGGGCCACCAGGAGGATGTTTCTTTCATCATCTCTTCCTGATCTTCTGTTCCAAGTCTAATAAAACAGGTAATATAAGCACAGACCAAAAATTCAAGGAAAAGAGTCATAAATACTGACTTTGATGCTCTGGATTTCAAAATTATTTAGGGACTCATACTTGAATTTATACTCTAAATAGAGCAAAGTCTCAATTACTTGGCTTCATGAGGTTCACAAAACTTATTTTTCTTTATTAGCAAAGTTAGGTCCTTTTAGTGCTAGAACTCTTTAACATGATCACATTAATTTCAAGGAGACTTTTCCCTAAGTTATGATGTAGTTGATGGATTTGGACTGCTAATGGGCCACATGATCCTGCGAAAGTCACTTACCATCTCTTGAGAATTCTACAGCCAACTTCCCATCCAAATCTGGATTCCATAAGAGCAGCTGAGTTGCATATATCTTGCTCCTTGCAGCCCATAAAAGCAAGCCATATTCCCAGCTTTGTCCTTCGATCCCACCATCTTAGCTCATTCTTATCTTGTCAGCTCTGTGCCCTAGTTCTCTACTCTAAGTTTGACAATTGTCTCTGGTCTCTCCAGATCTGTTCTTCTGAGCAGGGCACTTTCCAGGACTTTGTACCCTGTTAATGTAGCATATTGGGGAAACAAATGAGTATCGTGTTTGGGGCATAGGCTTTAAAGTCTCTGAGCAGTTGGACACTTACCAGCTGAGTGGCCTTATGCAAGTTTCTTAACCTTCCAGCCTTGAATTGCTCATCTGTAAAGTGAGATTTTAAGTGGTAATTATCAAGTAGAATTCCTGCATATTAAATGGCTGACATAATGCCTGACATACAGCAAGTGGCAAATAAATGGTAGGTATTAATATTATCAATCTTTAGCTTAAACTATTATTCAGAACTCAATATCGTGATTTCTGGAATATAAGTATTTTGAACTGACCTAATTCCAGGAATTTCCTTTCATGTGGTTCCTTCCCCAAAGCAAGAGTTAGGCTAAGCTTGGTTCCCTAATATGTTGCGGTTGATTTAAAATTTTTTTTTTTTTTTAATGTTTATTTATTTTTGAGACAGAGAGAGACGCGGTTGATTTAAATAAGTCTGTCTTTACATCTCTAAGTCTGGAATACGCGGGAGGTGTTCTCCCTCAGTGGTTCACAGCCTGTATTCTAATATGCCCAAATACCTCCACAAAGGGATGTGCTTCATTGTGAAAGGACAAGAATGCAAAACAGAGCTGTTTGGTTTTTGGACAGTAGACCATCTGAATGAAATATTGTCCTGTGGCTAAAAGATTTGAAACCTTTTTGAAAGACTTGATGGTCCCCAAGATCCCATTCAGCATTAATATCTTAACCTCTAGACTACGACTAAATATATTTCGTGCTAACCAATCAGAGGCAGTAAACATATTATAATAAATAAATGTATCTTATTACTTTCTTGATGATTCAAGGAGTTCATTAGGAACACCAGTGTTTTGAAAGAAAGGACTTTAGGCTATTCTAGGCTTTTTTTCCCCCTTTAGTGAATATATTCAGACTGTGTATGTCTTTGAATGTTCATATCAGTCAGATGTTTGTTTTCTTCCTTTTTGCCATCTTCCTTGCCTCTTTTAATTTGCTGCTTCCAGTGTGCTAATGAGACTCAATAATGAAGCATGTTAGTTGTATGTTGATTGAAGGTAATGACACTATGAGTGAGGACACGAGATCTATCCTTAATTATACACCTGCATGGATTTTGTCAATTGGCTGCACAGTGGCTTTAGGTAAGGGACTTGTTTTCTGGATTTAGGCTTTGTTCTCTACAGGGAGGATGAGTTGGTAAATATTTATTACCGGTTGAGACTGGAAGAGCCCCAACTTGTAGGACTGGCTGATTTCTGTGGCGTAAATAATCTGACCGTGTCTGCCGTGACACGTTCAGACCCTGAACGCAGACTTTGTTACACGTGAAATTGGAAAGACACGAACACAAACTCCCCCAATCCAGGATACTACTCTACTGAAGACACTGTCAAGTAAAGTAACCTCCTATTCTGCTAACGTTAGCATTCACCTGCATACTCAACACTTGGAAACGTGGGATCCCAGAAAGACTGAGCCCTCTGTAGTATGCCTAATTGGTGGTCATTTCTTCTACAGAGATTTGCTTCTTCTTAAATTTAATGTTTCTTGATAGCTTATAGGTGTTAGACACTGTGCTGAATACTTTAGGTGAATCCACTCATTCAATCATGTAATAACCCTCTGAGGCAAGGACTGAGATTAACCACATTTCAACAATGAAGAAACTGAGGCTGAGAGTAGTTGAGTAACTTACCGAAGTTCCCATAGCTAGTCAGAGATAGAACGGGAATTCAGATCCAGACACTCTGGCTCAATATCCCACACATTAATTGTGAACCGACTTTGTAAACAAGATAGCACGTTTGACTTGTGACTCTTTTCTAACAAACATATATACACTTAATTGATGACTACTTGTCCATTATTAGACGTGGTTTCAAGTTGTAATTTGTAATGATCCCTTAGTATCCCTTAGTTCATGAAAAATATCATATGTAAATTTATTTTTGGCAAAGGAAAGAAAAGGAGGGAGATGTAAATATTCAAAACTTCGTAACTTGTATATTGATTCTTTCAATTGTCTTCTCCTCCCATATTCCCTCTTCCCTTCTTTATTGAAATTGCAATCTCAATTATTATGCAAGTTACACAACATCCCCAGCCTAAGTCAGTGGGTATCATTGCGAAAAATAAAAATAAAAACAAAAGAGAAAATGAAAGTCTGGTCATTTTTATCAATGTTTTTAAATTCAAAACACCATATAACAGAATATTGGCCTACAAATAATATGCCAGTGACCATCACACAGCCACATAATTTAAACAACCATAAATGCAATGTCACATTATAGAGGGCTTCTAATTTAATTGAGTTTAAAGTAGGCCAAAGTCAGTCATTTATATCTCTCTGCATAGATTACACTAACAATTACTTCCCAGAAAATAAAAACAAAGCATAATATTCAGAATGATGGCCAACCCTTTTTAAAAATGAAAATATTGCCCGCAATGACTTATTCCACTGGAATGTATAAAAAAAACACACAACGATGAAATTAATCATTATTTATATAATCAGTAGGTATGGATGAATCTAAGTTGATATTCAACAAATCAATTCCCTTTAAAGGTCGGTGAGTGAAATATTTAGTTTTGCTTAACACAGTTCTTCTCCCTTGTAATGATTCTCAGTAATCTTCTCTTCCCTCGTAGTAAGGAAACAAAAACTGAGAGTGGATCTTTCCTGTGTGTACCACAGCCATTTTTAAATAAAATGAGGGTGTGTGTGTGTGTGTGTGTGTGTGTGTGTGAGTGTGTGTGTGTGTGTGTGTGTGTGTGTGTGTGTGTAGGGGTCTGTGTATGTGTGTATGTACTGGCATCGCTTTTACAGATGAAAATAGAAGAACTCTAACCTCAGAAGCACATGCCGGTTAGCAGGGTTGGGGAAAGTTCAGGTGCTGAGGGAATACACCTTTTCCCTCTTATCCCACCTCCAATTAAAAACAGGTAACCCTATAATCTGCTTCTGGTCATCTCAAGCTAATTACACTTGGACAAGAATTTAGGCAATGCTCAATTGCAGAAAATTAACATACACATTTCTCTACATGTACTTGCAGAAAGGGAGAGATAAAGCCACATGCAAAATCTTTCCAAAAACACAGCCAGACCTCATTCATATCTACATACTTCATGTCACATTAACTCACCCAGCCTGACACCCAGAGCTACACCCTCCAGCTGACTGGCAAGGTTAGGCTTTAGCTTTTTAATAACCTTCTTATACATATAGGCCTATATATCCAGGATCTATGAAGTACACAGATGATTATTTAGGATTAATGGATCATCCAAAGTGCCAGTTGGCACGTTTTGAGAAAAAAGTGTAACAAATGCAGCTGTTTACTAATAAATAAAGCCTCAGCTGTAAGAGAAATAAATTAGATGCATTTAATTGGTAGGCTGCAAACCTCCCCTCTTTATTACAATGCCGCTTCTTGTTATTTTATGATGTCAGGGTAGATGGCAGACTGACAGAGTGTTTATGAGTCACAGTTTGCAGATGGCACTCTTGGTTCTCGGCAGCTATGAGCACAAGTAGCATGAGGCCTCAATAGCAGATTTTGCCAAAGACGACCCCCTGAGAATTAGCTGTCTCCATTTCTCTTGTGCCAATCTCTCCCTGGCAGAACCCTACTTCACAAACCCACCTTCGATAAATTGTGGCTGCCTTGGCAGGGAATTAAAGAGAGCTCGCGCTCAAGAATACCCTCATCTCCAGGTGATCCCTTTGTCATTGTGGAGGAGGCCCGTGCAACGATTCTCGGGGCAGCCTTCCTACAGTTTCTTACAGGGGAGGATGACCAAGGATCCGGCAGGACCCCGCCCCCCACCCCTTCCTACTTACTTGGCTCTCCACGCCTGCCCTCCCTCCAGCTGACAGGAGTGATTTCCTGTCTCTCAAGCACAGCATAAGGTCCTTGCACTTGGGATTCAGAGCTCCCCTAACTAATGACAGCTTTGTCATCATACAGCTGGGGATGGAGGGGGAGGGGTCACCCCTGCCCGAGGAGCTGTAGCTTCACAGCTTCTGTACTCCCTGCATTCTCCCTGGTCACTAGTCACTTCTAGGGCTGGGAAATAGCACACAGGAGACACGCAGTCATAATTGTCAACAGATTTGTACATTTTTGTCACCAGTTATACTCATAATGGATTTTTATTCTAGTGGGTTTTTTTCATTAGAAAATAGGAATGATCAAGCCCCTTTGGAGAAAAGAGAGTATATTCTGAACACATAATAGTAATGATAAGGTTAATGATAATAGCAGTCATAATATTAATATCAGGAGCTACCATTTATTATTTACTATGGGGTAGACTAAAATCACTTCCCTCACGATTATACAAATTATCTTATGACAGTTTAAAACACGTCAGCAGTACTCCCTCTTTGTCTCTTGTTTCCTTTTGCTACCTTCCAGCGTTCAGTCATGTGAGCCCTGGCCATGTGTCCAGTAGGGCCCTGAGAGAAATCTTTAGATCCCTGCCATCTCGTTTCCTCTTTTCCACTGTGTCTGATGGGGACCCAGTGGAGGGGGTCTGATCTCTCCAGCTGTCTCTTGAAGCTTAAAAATGGCATCTCGAGGTCAAGCTGGATGAGGTAAAGAAAGCATACAAACAAAAATAAATGTGGTTGGTTGGTTGGTTGGTTTCAAAAACAGTTTGGGAAACCTTAGGTGGGAAAGGAATCAAGCTCAGATTTTGCACTTTAGATAAAGTCTCATGTCTCTCTCAAGGGATTTATTTAAAATAAGGGAAAAGTCATCTCTGTTACATAAAATATGTGTGGATCAAGCACATCAAGATCAAGATCAAGCACAAGGCAAACATTTCTGTTTTCACTACATCATAGAGAAGTTTCTCTAATTGGCATAACAAGGTAATGCATAAATATATACATACATAATAGATGAATAAAATTGGAGGCATCCAGATTGAGAAAGAGGTTGTAAAGTTGTCTTTATTTGCAAAGACATGATTCTTTATGTAGAAAATCCTAAGGATTCTATTAAAAAAAACCAGCTAATGAGTTCAGCATGATCACAGCATACAAGATCAATATACAAAAACCAATTGTGTATCTATATGCTAACAATGAACAGTCTGAAAATGAAATTAAGAAAACAATTACAATTACAAAACAAGTAAAATTACAATGGCATTACAAAGAAAAAAATACTTAGGAATATATTTAGCAAAAGACGTGTCAGGCTTGTACACGGAAAACTATAAAACACTGTTGAAAAAATTAAAGAAGACCTAAATAAAGTGAGATATGTTCATGGATTGGCAGACTCAATATTGCTAATTGGCAATTCTCCTCAAATTGATCTGCAGGTTCAATTTAATCCCTAGCAAAATCCTTAAACTGTATATATTTTTTTCAGTACTTGACAAGCTGATTCTAAAATTTATATGGAAATGCAAAGGACCCAGAAAAACCAAAACAATTTTGAACAAGAAGAAAAAAGCTGGAGGACTCACATTTTCCAGTTACAAAATTAAGTAGAAAGCCACAGTAATCAAGACCTTGTGGTCTTGGCGTAAGATTAGCTATATAGATCAATGACACAGAATTTAGTGTTTAGAATGACAACCCTATATTTATGGTTAATTAAGTTTTGACAAAGATGGCAAGGCAATTCTATAACCTTTTCACCCAATGGTATAGTCACTTGGATATACTCATGCAAAAACAATTAATTTAGATGCTTACCTTGAACCATAAGAAAATTAACTCAAAATGGATCTTAGACCTAAATGAGAGAGCTGAAACTATAAGACTTCTAGAAACAAGGATAGGAAAGTTAGAGTGGCTTGTGAGGGAGAGAGTTTTCCTGAGGAGGTAACACTGAGCAGAAAGTGTATCCCAATGAGGGAATAAGCTATAAAGGTCTGGAGAAAGAATATGCCATACTCTAGGCACGTGGAATAGAAGTTGCAGATGCTCAGAGGTGAGAATAAATTATGTATTCTTAGGACGTAAGGAGACAAGTATGGTGTGTTTTATTGTGATACTGAGCTAAACAAAGATCTCTTAGGCAGGATATGAATAGTGCTACTTATTAAGAGAAAATTAACAAATTAGACTTAAAATGAAAAGCTTCTTTTGATAATTAAAAAAAATTTTTTTTAATGTTTATTTTTGAGACAGAAAGAGAGACAGAGTATGAGCAGGGGTGAGGGGTAGCAGAGAGAGAGGGAAACACAGAATCCAAAGCAGGCACCAGGCTCTGAGCTGTCCGCACAGAGCCCCATAAGGGGCTCGAACCCACAAACCATGAAATCATGCCCCGAGCTGAAGTCGGAAGCTTAACTGACTGAGCCACCCAGGTGCCCTGCAAATGAAACACTTCTGATTTTGGAAAGATACCATTAAGAAAATGAAGGGTTAAGCTACAGACTGGGGGAAAATATTTGCTAATCTTGTTTTGGGCAAAACCTTGTACCAGAAAACAGAAAGAACCCCAGCAGCCTAATAATCTAAAAACAGATAAATCAGAAGTAGGCAAAAGATTTAAACAGACATATCACAAAAGAAGATATATGGGTGGCCAATAGGTACATACAATTTGCTCAAATTCACTCGTTATCATGGAGATGCAAATTAAGACATCCAGAGAGAGAGACCCTTACACACCCACTAAAATGGCCATCGTTAAAATGAATGACAAAACTAAGTTTTACAGAAGACTTAGAGCAACTGGAACTTTCGTGGATTGGTGTTGAGAGTGTAAAATGTTGTCAGTACTTTGGAAAAAAGTTCAGCAGTTTTTTAAATAAAGTTAAATATGCACTACTGTTTGTCCAAGCAGTTCTAAAGCTAACTAGTTACTGAAGAGAAATAAAAACAATTTTGTTCACAAAATCACTTGTACACAAATGTCCATGGCAGTTTTATTCATAATAATTTTGAACTGAAGATATTCCAAATATCTTCATCAGACAAATGGATTAAAAGTAATTGTCTATTCATACACTAGAATATTAGTCAGCAATTAAAAGGACATGCTGCTGATTCATGCAACATGAATAATTCTCCAAAACATTATGCTGAGCAGAAGAATCCAGAGCACATATAGTATGCTTCCATTTCTATTAAATTCTAGAACAAGCAAACTGATTTATAATGGCAGAAAGCAGACCAGAGGTTGCCTAGTGTTTGAGGGAGAGGAATTGAGTGCAAAGTGTCTTGAGACTACTTATTAGGATGATATAAATGTTCTCTATCTTGGTGCTCAAGTAGTTACATGGGATTTTTCATTTGTCAAATCTCATCAACCTGTACATTTAAATTGCTTGTATTCATTGTATTTAAATTACACCTCTATAAAGTTGATTTAAAAGTAAAATTAAAAACTACCAGTAATGGGGCGCCTGGGTGACTCAGTCGGTTAAGTGTCCGACTTCAGCTCAGGTCATGATCTCCTGGCTCATGGGCCTTGTGTTGAGCTGTGCTGAGAGCTTGGAGCCCGGAAACTGCTTAGGATTCTGTGTGTGTCTCTCTCTGTCCCTCCCATACTCATGCTCTGTCTCTCTCTCTCTCTCAAATACAAATAAATGTTAATAATAAAAAAAAAAAACTACCAGTATTGACATAAGATGTAATAAACCTGAAACAATGAGAAATCTTAAAATAAATTTCTAAAACATGCACTAAACATAATTTTCAAGTTATAATTCCTAATAAACATTCAATGATTAAATATTTCCCATATGATATAAAATTTCAAGATCATATAAAAAGATATTAAAACTTAGCAACTTGTTTTATGAGCCTAGTAAAATCCAGATACCAAAACTGAATAAAAGTAGATTAAAGGAAAAAGAAAAAATAGGCAAAAATTTATGAACATAGGTAGAATAATACTAAACAAAATATTGGAGTATCAAATCAAGCAGCTTAATAATACTAACAACAACATCAACGATTAGGATTTATCACAAAAATGCAAGAATTGTTCACATTATAAATTTTTGAAAATATTGTAACCCACTTTGGGACGCAAAAATACTGATTCGAGGGTATATATTCATGCCATTATTTAGAGCAGTATTATCACCAATAGCCAAATTATGGAAAGAGCCCAAATGTCCATTGACTGATAATGGTATACTACTCGACCACAAAAAAGAATGAAATCTTGCCATTTGCAATGATGTAGATGGAGCTAGAGTATTATGCTAAGCAAAATAAGTCCAAGAAAGAGAGATACCGTATGATTTCACTCACTCATAGAATTTAAGAAATAAACAAATGAACATAGGGGAAAAAAAGAGAGAGGTAAACCACAAAACAGACTTTTAATTGTAGACAACAAACTGATGGTCACCAGAGAGAAGGTGGGTGTCGGGATGGGTGAAATAGGTTGTGGGTATGAAGGAGGGCACTTGTGATGAGCACTGGGTGTTGTATGTAAGTGATGAATCACTATATTGTACACGGGAAACTAATATTTACTGTATGTTAACTAACTGGAATTTACATGAACACCTGAAATGACAAAAATCAAAATAAAGGAAAATAACTCACTTTGGTTGCCTGGGTGGCTCAGTTGGTTAAGCATCTGACACTTGATCTCAGCTCAGGTAAAAGATCTCATGGTTCATGAGATTGAGCTGAGCCTTGTGTTTGCTCCACACTGACAGTGCAGAGCCAGCTTGGAATTCTCTCTCAAAATAAGTAAATATTATATTCTCTCTCAAAATAAGTAAATATTATATATATAATATATATTATATAATATAAATATATAATATAAATATTATATATATATTATATATAAAATCTCATTTTGTTAAACAATTTAAGAAGAAACAACCAAATAATCAGCTTAAAAGACAACTGAAAAGTGATAAAATGTAACACAGTTCTAATAAATTATTTTAGCAAGTTTCTCCCTTTACTCTTGAGATAATGCAATTAGACGAAAAATAAATAAAAATATGTTTGACTGTAAATATGGATAAGACTTCTATTATAGATAATATGATTATTTAAGTGTACAAATTTAAAAGAGCCAACCAAGAATCTGTTAGAACTACTAAAGGAGTTCAGTAAGTTAGCATGATATATGATTAATAAATGAAAATTGCAGCTTTCCTATTATCAGCAAAACAATAAAAACAATTTAGGAAGTAAAGAAATTACATTAAAAATTTACAAGCCAAACTGAATCCAGGATACCTAGAAATTAACCTAGCTTAAAGTATGTGAAAACTAAATGAAGAAAATTATAAGGTTTTAACAGGGGTTATTCAAGCAGAACTGAATAAATGTAAAGGGGTTTATTTAATTTTTGAAAGCTATTAATTATCACTAAATTCACTAATCCCTGATTTTATGGTTTCTCCTGAAGCAATGTTGCACAAAAGTTTAGGAAAAATTTTGCAAAGAATGCATAAAATTAAAATTCCCTATCAGGTTTTTATATATATATATATATATATATATATATATATATATATATATATGGAAATAGGGAAAGAGAGAGAGAGAGAAGCAAATCCGGTTAGTTGCCTACTCTACACCAAAATTTCTTTTACTTCTACTAAGGTTACCTTATATCTTCCTCAGGGTAATGTACTCAGATAATAAAATACATTTCCTAACCTCTCTTGTAGATAGAGTGGTCATGTATTGATGTTATACTAACATCCCTAGGCAGGGCTTCTAGAAAATCTCCTTAAAAGAAAGGATGCTTAGATCCCATACCTGCCTACTGCTCTTTTCTTCTTTATTTTTCTTGCCTGGAACACAAATATGCTGCTGGAGGTGAAGCAATCATCTTACAATCGTGAAGTAATGACATGATGATGAAAACCATACCCAAGATAGTTGAACAAAATGTGAAAAGTCTCTGTTATTGATGTCCAAGGGCTGCACCAGCCCTGTACTTTTTAGTTTTCTGTTATGTGTGAATGATAAATTTCTCATTTCATTAGGCTTCTATAGGCAGTTTTCTGTTATTCCATGACACGAAGAAGAATGCAATCCCTAACTGTAAAATGCTTCAAAGCTACAATAATTAAAATACTGTGCATTGTGATATTAATGCTAGAATAGGCAGGGGAATGAGTGGACAGTCCTGAATTTACACTTGTAAAAATATATCCATCTATCCATCTATCTATAATAAATAACATATATATAATCATATGTATGTTATAAATGTACATATACATGTATATTTGATAAATTATATATATTTGATAAACTTTATATATGTATATTTGATAAATTATATATATATGTATATATTTGATAAATTAGACATTTGAAATCAGTACCATGTGTGGGATAACTCATTTAAGGCAGCCAACAGGAGTGCCTGGGCGGCTCAGATGGTTAAGCATCTGACTCTTGATTTCAGCTCAGGTCATGATCTCATGGACCTGAGATGGAGTCCAGCATTGGGCTCTGCACTGGGGGTGAAGCCTGCCTGAGATTCTCTCCCTCTCCCTTTGCCCCTCCCCCACTTGCTTTCTCTTTCTTTCTCTCTTTCTCTCTCTCAAAATAAATAAATTTCTTTCTTTCTCTCTTCTCTCTCTCAAAATAAATAAATCAATAAATCAGCCAAAATTTGAAGAAAGGTTTCACCAGCTCTGATTTGACCATTTTTAAAAATATTCCCATATTCTGAAAGCTGGCCCCTTTCTGTCTCCACAGCTGCACAGTGGTATCCTGTTTTGGAACACGGCTGCTCTCTGTACAATCAGCTTCTCATGTTACAGAGTGTTCCTAACTCATTGTCCTCCATTATGGAATGTGCTCATCCTTGGTTTTCATCACAATCTGCCCATGGGAGTCTTTGTCCTGTCCTGCCTCAAGTCGGTGCCACACAATTGGACATTTCACAATTGGTAAAATTCTTGCTGATTAACTCCTTAACTCAAAAGTCCATTTTCCTGATAATGTTCAGGATTTCATCCTCTGTACTCCTTCCTGCCATCCATTTATGTTGATTGATTAGGTCAGAAAGCCCAAGATTTTCATTTAGTTCTTCTAGCACCCTTGTCATTTAGTCCATTAGTATTTGAATAGTGGATTTTAAAATATTATATTAAATTTTATTGCTTTTTGACAAAGGCAGTTCAAGAATAATTTCTGAATATCTTATAGAAACCATAAAATGTCAGAGTTACAAGGGCCCTTAGAGATCATCTGCTATTACCTCTTATTTTACAGATGGAGAAAGTGCAGCTCAGAGAGGGGAGTGATTTGCCCATTGTTGCATATCTTGTCAGTTAAGGTGCCAAAGATAAAACAGTAGAACTTTCTTGATTATCATTTTAATTTCCAGTTGCTTGGGTTTTCTTCCTTGCTATTGGAGGGATCACCCTTATTTATTTTTTCCTTGTTATCTTTAGGGGATTGCTATTCTCCACTGTTAAGAAAAGATGGGCTAATAAAGACTAATTCCAATTTCTTTCCCAATCCTTTCACTTGCTCTCCCCAGGACACAAGGAATGATTTATCAAATTGGAGAGGTGGCAAAAAACTGACAACTCTGCCAACTAGGAGCGAATCATTGAGATGGCATTTTAGCAGTGTTGGCCTATCTTTCTCATTTTTGTGAACCACCTGGTTCTACACATAGTGGAGACCCATGCTTCCAGACTCTACACTGTAAAGGGATCAAGCAGAGATTGGTCTTTGCTCCATCACTGCCAGGTACAACTAGGTCAGAGAGTCAGATCCACATGGGTTCTGATTTGTGTGTTTACTATGGAGGTATGACACCTTATCATACTCTCAATTCAACTTGACTAGGAATTACCATGGAATTATAGCCTAATCATTATTTTATTTCTTGTGTTTCTTCATAAAAGACTAAAAACCTGTAGAGAAGAAGTGATGAATTAGGGTTGTCCTCATAGCTAATATTCGCTTCGA
Source organism: Panthera onca (assembly GCF_046562875.1). NCBI lineage: Eukaryota > Metazoa > Chordata > Mammalia > Carnivora > Felidae > Panthera > Panthera onca. Next base: position 172,550,472 of record NC_138346.1, on the reverse strand, counting down.
TTTTTGAGTACCTAACCATGCATCATCTTCGATATGGACTTCAGGGAAGGATGCCAGAGATGGGAAGTGCGTAGAAGCATACGATAAGTAGGCTGGACTACCTGGTTAATTACAACAGAATCCTAACATGCAAATTTGGATACATATTATTGTTCTTAAAGTGCTTCTATGACTTCTTGTGCCCTAGTGTTTTCCAAAGGGATGTGGCTACCCTGGGGGCGTATAATTTGGTGCTGAGGCATAAGAAAAACATGTTAAAATATCGATTTCTGTTTATTTTTTAAAATAAGCTTTCTAATTTTCTTTTTGCGTATTTTATAACGTACATAATGCCTTAGAGCAGTACATGTAAGTTTATATATTAATTAATGTGCGTATATCAGGAGTGAGTGTCCCAAAACATTGACTTACTAGGGTAAGTGATGAAGCAAAGTTTTGAGACAACTGGTCTTGGATTTCAAATTCCTAGTGTGAAGTATAAGTTCATCTGTTCTGATGCCTGTTTAACCCTTTAGCTTCATTTCTTTCCAATCTTCCTCTTGGCAATCACTTTTGTAATCAGTTATTCAATATATTGAGGCTTATTCTATGTCAGGAATCATAAGAGGCAATGGAGAACATTACTGAAGAAGAGTGACATAATCCTGTGCCTCATTATGGAATTTACTTTCTACCTGGGACTAAAGGGGGGAAATCTTATCTTACCTGGGGGCTCAGGGAATGCCTTTCTTGAAAAGTGATGTTTGGGTTCTAAAGGATGAGTTCTCTCTAACAGTAACCAGTTACTGGAAGTTCCTAGAATTTGCCAGTGTCCCACATAAGGCTCCTTGTATGGATTAGTCCTGCTTTCCTGAAAGCTTTCCTTCCAGTCCCCATGCCCATTCTTTCATCTAACTTTTCATTCTTGTATTAGATTCTGCTGGAAGCCTGATCCTTCTTTGTACTACTTATATTATAGCACTTACTCCATATATTAAAATTCTGTGTGTGCTTATTGGCCTTTTGCACTAACCCATGCCTCCTTCTTGTTTTCCACTGGGCAACACATTGCTTGGAGTATAATATGTTGAACTGAGTAGAAGCTCCCTAATGATCAGACATATAAAATAATTTCTTATGCTATTTGTTTGCATGAAATGTTCTCTGTGCGTGGAAAGTTCTCCTTTTATTGACCTGTTTAAATCTGAGTTACCCTACACAATTTCACCCTCTTGGGAAAGCCTCCATTAGGCCACATGAGGTGGTGCTCTTTACTTCCTTTTTAGACTTTCTAGGTTGGCAGAGTATATAAGCATTCCACAGAACAAGTAATAAATGGTATTTTAATTGTGTGTTTAGTGGTCTGTTTCTACCGCAAAATCATGAGCAGATGGATGGGAAGAACATTTTTTATTACCTTTTTATTCTTTCCTAACATCCAACACTGAATCTAGTGCTTAGCATGTTCTCAAAAACTATTGCTTGAGTAAAAAAGAATGCGTGGTACTGTCACAACCTATCAAGCAACTCTAACACTGAGATAATTATGATGGAGCAGGTAAGAGCATGCTAGGAGGCATGTGTATGTGCGTATGTGAACACGTGATCCCATCCTCCTAGTGTATGGCTAACAGTTAATGAAAGGGAGAGTGGCAACCAATGTATGTAATCTGTTTTTAGTTTTTGCTCGTTTATTGTCTGTCTCTCTATAATTTAAAGCACACTGTGAAAGAGTGCTTATTTACTGCTATGTCTTTAGTTCCCAATCATGCCTGGCACATAGTAGTAGGTAAATTGGTTAAATGGATAAATAAAGCTTATTTAAGGCTTGATATGCATAGTTTGTCAAGCATCCTGCTTATGCTTACTCATTTAATCCTCATAGTAACCCTGTGTTGGAGATTAGTAAACTGAGATTGGAAAAATAAAGCAATAAGCCCAAAGTCCCCTAGCTCTTATGTGCTGAGGCAGCCACTCAAGCCCAGAACTCTCTGGCTCCAAAGTCTACATTAAGAGTGAAGGCAAATAATTCTTACATTAAAAAAAAATTGCCCTTGGGTACATTTCTTAATTAACCCCATCCCTGTTTTTAGAGGAATGAAAGCTGTGAATGAAGAATAAATTGTATTGCCTTGTAAACTGTGAACTGCTAACTTGTGAAGTGAGGGCAAATTATTTGTGACCAGAACATGATTCCAGCCCAGACATGGATAGACCTCACAACAACTTGGAGACAACAGAAGAGGAGAATTATGTCCATACTTGAACCCAATCTTTCCATACTTCATTTCTGGGGGACTGACTGAAAAGCAAGCTTTCTAATGCAGCTGGCTAGGCTGGGATCTTGTCCAAATGCTTGAAAGTGACTTTGATTTTTGGTTGTTTGGTGTCTAACAGGCGGAGAAGAAGACGCAGGCAAAAGCAGGCTCCTTTGACATTACCTTGCAGCTGATGGTCCAGCCTCTGTCTGACTTTGGCACTTTGTCCCAGAAACTTCCCCTTTTCTTCTGACCTTATATCCAGAATCAGTTTTGCTTCAGAGTGATAGCAAGGCTCTCTAGGCATCCATGGTTGCCAAATGTAACCAAAGACAAATGTGAAAGGCAAATGGATTCAGGGTGACATGTACTGTTACTTTCTTGGCCATAGACATTGTATGGTGTGAGGTTATATGTGGTTTCCTTGGCAGCGTTCCGGGTCTGATCTATGGCAATGAAACTGGCAGATGAGTAATTGTGAATGTTCACACAAGAGTGTGCAGAGAAAGAAAATCTCTTGAAGCAAAGAAAGAAATTCCAACTTTATCCGTTCTTGATCATTACATACATGGTGTGATTCAAATGCATTTAATATATTCATTTACTATGCCCCCACTGTCCTGCAAGCATATACACACAGGGAAGTGTGTACAGTCTATAAGAACATGATTTTTTAGCAGAAACCTTAATGAAATGAGCCATGTGAAGATTTCAGGACTGGCTATCAGGCAGGGATATGTATAAAGCTCTGAAGTGATGGCATGTCAGTGTGTTCTAAGAGTAGTAGGGAGTGCAGTGTAGGAGACCAGAGCAGAAGGATTGAAGGGATTAGTGGTAGGAGGTGAGGTCCAACAGGAAGCCAGGGTTTAGAGAACCATTGTATCTACTTGTCAGACCTTTCTAGTTCATGTAATAGAAAATCCCTGGGAAGATTCTAAGCAGGAGAAGGTATGACCTGACTTTTGTGTTAAAAGCAGCATTCTAGTGGAGAGTGGAAAATAAACTTAGGGGAGGTGAGAGCAGAAGCAGGCGGACAAGATTCTGTTGCTGCCTTCCATGGGAGAGCAGCACTGGCTTAGACCAGAGGGTGGAGATAGGGGTGGATGGCAAAAAGCATAGGTTTCAAAGTGCATTTGAAGGTGGATCCTGAAGGATTTCCCAATAGACTGCATACAGAATGGGACAGGAAAAAAGAAGCTGTTGACAGCAGAGTTTTGGCTTGAACTGAGTACATTAAGGTAGGAGAATAGGCTGAGAAGGGGGTGAATCTGATTTAAAGGGGAATCAAGAGCTCTCTTTCAACACATTAGGTTGGAGACATTCATTAACCATCTTAGGGAGATGTTAAATGGGCAGTTAGACATATAAGTCCAGAATTCATTTGGAGCTAAAACTAAAAATTTAGTAGTTAACATCATATGCTTAAAGTGATGGAATTGGATGATACCACCTAGGAAGTAAATGCAAGTAAAGAAGAGAAATCCTAGAAAAAAGGACTGACCCTTAGGGTACTCCAATAGTTTATTAACAAAGGCCTTATTCAACCCCAAATCATTCAACCTATCCTTGGGTGAACCATGTTCTATGCATAAGAAGGTTTCAGAATTTATAAGACAAAGACTTTGCCCTCAAGGAAGACAGGTTGATGTACTGCAAAGAATACCACCAAGGAGTGCTCATCCTACCCTACCTCTTACCATATGTGTGATGTTGAATAGACTAATCTTTTTGATTTTCAGTATTTCTATGTTACAAGTGAGCTACTAAATAACTATGTCATGGTAGATTTATGAGAGTTAAACTACATATCAAATGCATGACTTTCTATAAATCCTAGTTTTTTTCTCTCTTCAAAGAATGCTCATTGAGGGCATGTTCCCCCATAAACTTTCCACCTAATTTAGACTACAGACTGCGTAAAGGCAGGAAACACTTCTATCTTATTTTGTTATGTAGACAAATCCTAACATCATTGGTACCCAACACCTATTTGCAGAAAAAATCTGTAGAATAGATTAAGTGCATTTGCATAGGATGCAGGTGCCTGGATACTTAGATGAAAGTTTACATAGTTTATATGCAGCCCAGTCTTTACAATATAGTGATACTCTGAAGGAAAAGACAATCCAGTAAAATACCAAATGAATGACAGAATTTTTTTGCAACACTGTGTTTGTATACAATTCAAATATGCTGGATTACTTTTGGGCTGTTTAGAGCAAAGCAGTGCATCCAAATGAAACAAATATCTAATTCAAAAAACAGTATAGAAAATTTATTGAAGTTTTCTTAAAAATTCAGTAATGACGAGTGTCCAACAACAGCACACAGTGGCATTTCTGACAGATCTTTATTGTCTGCAGTACCCCAGTCTCAGATCCCTATGCTTTTTAATCCTCCTTTTACCATGGTCCTCCTTGCTCTCTTTTCAAGCCTAAAACTCTGGACAAATAACGATGGTATTTACTTGTGCATTTTTGTTCCTTTAAATGAAAATAGATTTAGCTTCTGCCAGTGTGTCTGAGTGCCCTGCCCTCAGATCACACCTACCAACCACCCTTATCGGCCCTCCTGACAGAGACCTTTCTTACAAGTCAAAACAGAGAAGGCTTCCAATGGCTTGAGTTGTTTTATAATTCTTATGAGATCTGTTAAAATGATTGATTATGGAAGAAAACACGTCTCAAAGGAATAAAAATCTGAATAGAACTTAAGGCAGTTTCATGATTTCTTGGGGTAAGTTAAAAGAGCAGAGGATGTGTGAATGGCCCTTTTCTCACTGGCTTTGGCATTCTACCTTCTCATCTGTGTTCATGTCCTTACCTGCATTAGTCTGCTAAGGCTGCTGGGATAATTACCATAGACGGAGTGACTTAAACAACAGAAATTTATTTCCCATAATTCTGGAGGCCAGAAGTTCGAGGTCAAGGTGTCAAGGGGGGTTGGTTTCTTCTGGAGGTCTGTCTCCTTGACTTGTAGATAGCTGGCTACTCCTGTGTCTTCACATGGTCTTTTCTCAAGGTGTGTCTGTGTTCTAATCTTTTCTTTTTATAAGGACGCAAGTCATACTGGAGTAGAGCCCATCCCAGCAAACATCATTTCAACTTAATTACCTCTTCAAAGAGGTATTCAGGGTTAAGACTTCAACATATGAATTTTAGACGGTCACCATACAGTCTACACACTTGTGTAGAAGGCTTTCCCACTGCTGTTTCTCTCTGTTCTCTATCTTGGGAAGATATGGGAAGCCCCAAGAGCACAGTGAGTTAAACATAGATTTTGAGTTGGTCCTAGGTATGATTAACAATTGAGCATTGCAGTGAAAAGAGATTTGCAAAGAGCATTAACTGTACATTTTACCAAATTCTAAGCTCTAGAATTTCTGCTTCTTATTCACAACTTATGAATGGATGAATGAAGAAAAAAGAGCCTCCAATCATATTGGCATTTACTTCTGAAACAACTTATTTTTTACTACTAGATGTCAGGAGTCTCTATTTCTTTCAAGAGGCTGACAAAAACTTCTCTGTTGAGTTGGGAAAATCTCAAAATCAAGCTGCCAGATCCTTCCTTTTGCCCTGAGAAGCTCTGAGGAAGAAAATAGGTCAGCATAAGCTAAGGCAATATTTCCAACTTGACAAATTGGTCTCTTTGTGTTCTTTGGCTGTACTCAATGACAAAAATTTAAGAACAGTGTTCAGATGAAGGAGGTAATAATCTGCCTGTGTCAAGTTTGGGGCTTGGCTTGATTCTGTGTCATATTTAAAAAGTGACATTGGCATAGCAAGACATCCTCAGAAGTTGATTGACTGGAATAGGAAAAGGCTGGAAACCAGGAGGCATTTAGAATGGTGGAAGAAATTTAAAATGTTTCACCTGTTAAAAAAAGGGGGGGGGTGGGTAAAAAAGTAAAATTATCTCTTTTTACATATTTAAAAGAGTATCACATGGAGGAAAGAGGATATTGAATCTATGTGTCTTCAGAAGGCAGTTCTAGGACCAGTGCATGGAAATATCAGGGAGCAGACTTGGGTTCATGATAAGGAAAAATTTCCTAAGTGAGCTGCTCAACGATGCTTCTAAAGGTAGGAGGAGGGTTATGACTGATATTCATTGTGCTCTTCATATTTTTCTGTATTTTCCAGTTTTTCCTCTCTAAGGAATTAAGATTCATTGTTATAATCAGAGAAGAAATCAAATATGTGCTGTAATCTAAGGAGAAAGGAGAAGTAACATTTATTAAGAAGATATTATTTGCCCAGTATTTAACATATGTTACTGGATAAACCAGTAATAGTCTGAAGTTGGTTGGGTATACACATGAAATATTTGTTTTTTACCAATTAATGCCCACCTCCCAGATGTGCCACTTATATGATCTTTTATTAACTTTTGTGATGAGTGCTACAATTTTCTGGTCACTTTAATTATTAAGACTTCATTCCAGTACATTACTAAATTCTAAACTAGTTAACCACCCCCTTCTCACCTTTTAGCTCAAGCTTAACCCATGACTCCTGGGAACTATAGCTATGTACTGTTGTGTGTGTGTGTGTGTGTGTGTGTGTGTGTGTGTGCAGGGGGCGTGATCCATGTTTACACACTTTCAGTTCTTTGTCCTTGTGCATCCTCTTCTTGTTCTACCTCCTCATGAGGAATGAATTAGGGGAAAGGAAACACATTTATGTTTAACTGGGTCTGAAGTTCTATATTTTGTTAGGTGTTGCTACTCCTCTTCAGGACACGAATTGGTCTGTGTGGCAGGTGTCCAAATGCAGGCTCCCTTGTAGGGCTCATGTATATGTTCTCACAGTTTCAAAATTGGGATGTACCATTTCTATTTTAATTCTTTCCTCCAGAAAAATATACCTAAAGCAATCCCATTGAGAGTACACCTTATTCTCTTGCAGTCAGAGTTCCCTATGGCTATGCAGAGGTGCTCTCTTGTGTGGCACTGGCAATATGATTCCAATTCACCTTCTCTAGAACCTTTGGATTCCTAGGGAAGTTGCCTGTCCTTACCACTTCAAGTGGTGGCATGAGCCTGTTTGAAATCTCCGCTTAACACTGCCATCTTCCTCCAACCCTATTTTTCTTTAAGAGGCACTCAGGATATCAAAAATTCATTGCATAAGCAATTGTCTAACCAGGGAATGAGACACAAGTTTCTCCTTCTTGAAGGTACTCTTGTTACTTGGCATTGATTCTCTTGGAGCCTTCCTCACTGACTTTGGGAGGAGGAGGCCAAAGCAGCAACATTCCCCATTCTAGGCCAATTGCTTTAACTCCCACGATGCTTTCTTTCCCCTGTGTTATTTTCCTTCTTCGTTTCTGGAGAATAGGAGATCTGATTGATCATAAGTAGTAGCAGAGGTGTTTGCCTACTTAGCGCGCCCGCCAAAAGGCCCAGTCGTTAGTGTTCTTACTCTGTGATATTGGATAATGAACACTTTTCAGTGTTCTTACTCTGTGATATTGGATAATGAACACTTTTTATCCCTCTGTTTGGAGTCCTACTCTTCAGCTCTAGGGCAATAAAAAAAATTCTGTTCACTGTACATGTTATATATATGATCCCATTTAACCGTCATAAAAAATTATGAAGAAATACTACTGCCAGTTTATTGACAAGGAAATTGAGACTCCATAAGGCTAAGAAAGTACATAATATCACTCCCAGGGAGGGGAAGAGCCAAGGGGTAACCCTAAACCTAGCTGATTTAAAGGTTTTATTTATTCACAATACCAGTGGTGGCCAACTATGTAGCATAGATTAAGAACATGCTTTTGTGTAGAAGCTCTGTTTTTACCATGCCCAGTCATCTTTGAGACTTAGGTTCCTCCTCTTCAAAAGAGTGTAAGTATAGTGTCTAACCTCAGAGAACTATTTGGAAGACTAAATGTGCTAATAAATCTCAAGTTCTTAGCCCGAAGCCTAATATCTTATAAGTGCTTGTAGAGATTGTATTATGCAAAGGGGTCCCACGTACACACACTGCTAGTGTAAATCTACAGTAACGTTTCCAAATGGAGAGAAAGCACACACAAGGCTCTGGATTCTCATTCTGTAGAGAGTTAGGTTAGGCAGACAGCACTACTGGATGCACCATAAAAAGTGTTCTCATAGGTGGGGACCCTGCCCCCACAACATTCTTCCTCTGAAAAGGCAAGTGGGATAGGGACCATGTAACTGACTTCTTGCTTATAAAGGGAGGATGTTCTAAGTATAGCCTTTGGTGTCAGCCTATTTCTGTAGAGGTCAGGAATGTTGAGATGACTTCCTGTAGAACTACTAACAAGAGTAAGGAAATGAGCTTTCACAACCATTCCAAATTTGCCTCTCCTTGGAGGTTATAACATTTGCTATAGTTTTGTTAAAAATGGTACTAATCCACATATTAATGACAATAATAATATACACGGAGCTCCTCATAAGTAATGAGCTCCCTATTCCTGGAAAGTGTTCAATGGAAGGCTGGGTGGCCATCATTCAACCATGTAAAGAAGAAATTCCAGCACTGGGTTAAAGGTAGAAGAGATATCTATAGATTTACATTCAACTTTGGATTTCTCTCACTCTGTGAGTAACTTGAACTGATTGCATGAATCCAAGCTTTCCTCCTTGGCTTAAACCACTCCGCGCTGTTTCCATTTTGAGCCAGAAAATGTACCCCATCCCCAAGGGTGTCCAGTCCATCTGCACCACTGAATGGGAATGCTGACAAAGAAGAAAAACAGAGCCCATTTCTTGAGCCAAACATACCACATTTGTCTTTCTCTTCCCCAAATATGAAGACAGTTTATTTAGAGAGCCCAATGGCTCAGCTCTTGTTATATATTATTCCTAATAGACATGCCTGCTCACATCCATAAGACTGCACTGTGGGGGAGCTATGAGATTATTCCTTCCATTTTTTCTGGAGCATATTTAATACAGATGCAAGCCAGATCTTTGGTAGTATGGCAAAATCTCCTCAGAATGATCAATTCTTTCTGCTCCAGAACCAATGGGCATTCAACCTTGCCTAAGAGAGGTACTCACTGGATAAATTTGGACTCCCATATCACTATTTGTTACCAAAAGAAACACTGTTCTAGGCCACACACACATAGCCTCATTTTTTCAGGTTTACAAAGACTTTTCAGGTTGGTTTAGTGTGAACTGCTGGTGAACAAATGCATCTGTGAAAGTTAATGTCCTGTACCTTAGCCCAGATGAATAAATCCATCTCTTTATTGGCACCATGAAGACTTGCCACTTTCTGAACATTTAAAGTTCTTTTTATGCATTGGGAGAATTTTTCAGCCAAGACCACCTGATTTCTGAAACAGAGATTTTGTGTGTTCCCAGTTAAATAAAAAAGGCAAAGATGAAAAATTAAAATAATAAAAAGAAAGAAAAAGAGAGAGAGAACGCCAACTAACCACACTGAAAAACATTTAAATCCATTTCTTTATGGACTAAATTTCCCCAAACACAGAAAAAGCCAAGAAGTTGGAAGCTTGTTTTTTCTTTCTTTTTAAAATATTACTTTCTTTCAATTTATTTTTATATTGGTAGATGATGTGAGACTCATTACGTTTTATAGGCCTGAACAAAATCTTACAATTTCTTACTAATATTATGCAATGACATAATGCCATTTGTAGAGGTGTCGCATAAAGCAATTGACTTTTACTGGCTTCTGATGGCAGGACTTGCCATTTTATATTCTGTTTTATGTAAGCGTTTTCCAAATTTATCGACCTCACAGGATTTCTCGAGTTGCTTAATTATGGTAGGAAGAAGATATCTTTGTGGCCTGATACAAGAGCCTATTAAAGTCCCCTTTAAAAAGAGAATGTAAGAATGGAGGAGGTAAATGCAACTAACATTTAACGCAAGCTTACTCTGGGCTGGATGCTAGAATGTAGGGATAAAAGAAGGGGCATCTACCACAAAGTAGGCACTGCCCTGAGAATACTGTTTCTTAATTTCATAGATGAGCAAACTGAGGCTCAGTTGTAATGCCCAATGTCACAGCAGGTATTAAGTACGTGAAGGTGCTAGGGTATCCACTCAAGTCTGACTTCCAGTCCATCCTCCAGAGTCAAAAAAGACAGCAGGGTTCACATCAAAGTGGAACAGCCTCTAAGGGGAGCTCCTTGAGTTATTGCTTTGAGATTCCTATCCAGGGAATGAAAGCTCAGGGGGATCTATCCAATGAATTAAAAATTGAAAAGTTTTGTTTATCCTCATGACCCCTATACGTTTGTTTCCAAAGTTTAATTAAAAGAGTTCTATATCACACCAAGGAAACAAGACTACATTTTGTAGAATGTTATTTTTGAAAATGTATGCAAGATGTGAAAGCTTTCGTTGGAGCTCCTCAAATCCTGATATTCCGTCCACATGTTACTGAGTTCCACCTCTGGGGAGTCTGTCTCGTTCTCCTCACCTAGTCCTGCAGTCTCCACATTTGGATCAAGCAGCACATCTTAAGTGTGGAGAAAGACGTACCAGGGATATTGGTAGGAAAAGGAATCCAAGTAACACTGAATGATGGAGTATTATTGCTCTCTCAGACCTAAAAGTTTCCCTAATCAAGCTTTTTATTTTTATATTGGAGGAATCTGAAGCCCTAAAAGAAGAAGTAAAAACCTACTTGAAGCTTTTGTTTATAACATTCTGCTGAACCATCCCCATCAGTTGGAAATATGCTTCACTGTGGGATAAAAAGTATATATAATTACAAACTGATGCCCTGGTTGCTAACTTCCATTTCTTGGGAAAGGCCATGGTCCCTAGAAGTCTGAGCTTGCTCTTCTCGTGTCAGTTACCACAGGATGTTATGGTTCTATCTTGTTAGCATTCACTTCATTGTTTTCTCTGTGTTTCCACCACCCTTTGCTCTCTCAGTGGTCTTTAGGACCATTTTTTTTTCTTTCTCTCAGTCCAAAATGAAACAAAAATACAGATTTGAAGAAATGCCTTACCCCTGTGGTCAAATTCTTGGATGCATGTATGCAGAATCCCTGAAAATTGGGTAATTCTGAGACTTGGGGGAAGGAAAGAGAGAAGGTTGAGAAGTGAGTTGCACAGGGGAAGGACATGTGGAAGGAACTTTACAGGATTTCTTTGAGAGGTAGGAGTGACTTTACTTAGGGGCCCAGAGAGCAAATACTAGGAATACAGAAAAAGCTATCCTTGAACATCGATATTCCACCTGATGACAACATGCCCTTCAATCTTACTGGGCATGGTTAGTCCCAGTCAATGTGAGTTGACCAAACAGAGAGAGGGATGTTGGACAAATTGGTGAGGACAAGGTCATGGAGGAAGATCCTGACTCCCTGGCCAAGGTGAAAACAAACAGAACCAGTTGTAATTTCCCTGTGAGTAGTGCAGTAATGACGATACGAACACCATCACATGAGATATGATACTTGCTCTCCTTTTTCTCTATTGTGAAAAACTAGTGGGAGAGCTGTGTCATTCCCTGTGTATCCCTAGCCAGCTGTTATAGTTTGTCGTGTGCAGCAGGCACTTGGAAAAAGTTTGTTGAATGAGAAAGCCAATGTATGAAGTAATTTGTCCAAATTAATGCAGTGAGTTTAATGATCTGACTAGGATCCAAACCCAGGGCTCCAGGTCCAACTCTAGTGTTTCCACCAAACATTTTCTATCTTTTTATAGGTTAAGAAAGGTGGATAAAAAAGATGAAGGACAGAACTGCTTTGATTGTAGGAGGAGTTGTACAGAGTATAGTCAAAATGCACTTCTCTGTTCTAAACGCTGATTCTATTCTGCCCAAGTAGCAAGGCGATCCCCTCTCAGTCAGTAATGCTGGCTCCCAAGAAGTATAACTTCTTCAACACAGAATATCTTTGAGGAACATTGACCAAGTAGAGACTGCATTACGATATTGAAGATAGAGGTTACTTATGGCTTTGAGACTTAGGATTTGAGTTCTTCTTTCTTTAGGTTAAGATTGCTTCCTTAAGAGCATATGGCTGCAGAGTTGTGGTCAAGTCTAAGTAACTCCAGTATCAGCTGGGAGAAATGAGCATTCCCTGCAGATTACAGCACTGCCAGCTGTTCTACTAGTTCAATCCTTAAAGATGGAAGAAATATTAAAGACCATTTAGTCCAGTGGTTCTCAATTGGGAGTAATTTTCCCCTCAAGACCTATTTGGCATATCTTCAGACACTTCTGATTGACAAGGAGTGGGTGCTCCCAACATCTAGAGGGTAAAGGCCACGGATGTTAAAGATCCCCCTGTGCACAGGACAGCCCTCCACAACAAAGAATTGTCTCGTCCAAAATGTCAGTAGTGTTGCTCTTAAAAAACTCTGATCTAGTCCATATGTTTGTCCAGAGTAGAATTCATCTACAGTGACTCTGATATGCAATTTTCTAGCCTCTGATGGAATATGTCAAGATCGAGTGATCACTGTTTCACTGGCAGTTGTTCTATTATTGGGCAAATGGTAGTTTAGTTGCTTGTCCTTGGTGCTCCCCAAACGCTGAATGCATATCATCACATTGTTTCATAGTTACTTGATTCTGTGTCTTTCTCATCCATTAGACTGTGAGCTCTCTGAGGGGCTAGGTCTAATTCATATTTATCTTTGCCTTACCAGCTTCTGCATGACACCTTGTGCAAGAAAAATTCTTTGGTAAAAATTCAGGGAATAAATAAGTGAGCAAAAGATTAGAGGTCGTACATTCCAAGGTATACCCTATTTCAGGACTGAAATTCTCATTATTTTTACTTTGTAGGTAATGAAGCTCTAGGCAATGAAACTTTTCTCTTGCACTGGGGGTGGGAGAGACAGACCACATGTTGCATCAGTCTCTATTTTGCCTTTTCCTCTAGGCAATCCTTGTGAGCTTGGAAAACTATACATATTCTTACTTTGCACTTCTCTTTCACTGGATGCAAAATTTCCTATAAAAGTGCCGACACTGGGGCAAATGGAAAATATTTTATAATCAACAAGTTTAATTTGCTGAGTGCTTTGCATTAAAATCACTGAAGTAGGTTGGGCTGGCCAATTCCCAAACTCCATTGCCAAACTGAGAAGCATTTTCTCAGTCTTGCTTTAAATGGCCATGAGCCATTGGACCACTGGGCTTGGACCAATATTAGAAGGAAGGAAAGAGCATGGAAACCAATTCTCCTGTGGGGTTGAGAAGGCCAGAGTAATTGACCACACTTTTCCAATTTTAGTTTAAAAGTCTGTAAATAATAAGGGTAATTCACATTTGTAAAGAGCTTACATAGGACTTTTACATCTGTCTTACCTTCTCAAACTGTAATAAATGTGCACCTAGGAGGTAGATGTTCCAGGAAATATGTACACCACAGGATAAGTATGACATAATTTTTTTAGGGAATCAATTGTTTTTTTAAAGAAAGATGTGGGACAAATAATTTGATATATTAAAATATGAATAATTGTGGAATAAAATACACCATTAACATGATCTTTTAGATAAAACTAATTTAAAAAAAGCTCAATGTGGGGGTGCTTATAACTATATCCTTAGACCATTATCTTATTTATGTTTGTAAGAAAACAGTTGAAAAGTTGACACAGTTGCTGTGACACACATTATCTCCTTTAATTCACAACTTGCTTATTCTTCTTTTTCTGGAATTTTGTCCTCTCTTGTTAATCCTTCAAACACATCCATTTTTGTTTGTTTGCTTGTTTGTTTGTTTAACTTAAATTCAAGTTAGTTAACATGCAGTGTAGTATGGGTTTCAGGAGTAGAACTCAGTGATTCATCACTTCCACATAACACCCAGTGCTCATCCCAAGCGTCCTCCTTAATTCCCATCACCCTTTTTCCCCACTCCTCCAACCCTCACCCCCACCAACGCTCAGTCTGTTCTCTGAATTTAAGAGTCTCTTATGGTTTGCCTCCCTCTCTGCTTGTATCTTATTTTTCTTTTCCTTCCCCTATGTTCATCTGTTGTGTTTCTTAATTCCACATATGAGTGAAATCATGATATTTGCTTTAAACACATTCTCCAAGGCTCAACTCAAAAGTTACATTCTTTTTGAAGATTTCTCTGATTCCCTGGCAGTGGCTCTGTTCTCCATATTCCACCTGTCTATGTTCAGCCACTTCTCAACCTATATTGTAATTAGCTGTTTATGTGTCCATCTTCCCTGGTAGACAGGATCTTTAAGAGGGAGAGGATCATGTCTTAACCTCCACTTTTCTTCATGATGTCATTTCTATAGAAACAACCTGTGACAATTCAACCTCAGAATCAGGCCATAGTAAAAAAACAAAAACAAAAACAAAACTTCTTTCTAAATATTTCCAAGAGACTCTGATTGTAATTTCCTTTTCTTGACTAATCACTTTTTATTTGATCGGTATATACTTAGGTTCTAATGTGAACACAGCCCTGTGTTTGGTTACATAAAGAATATTCACAAAGCATAAGGAAAGGACTAAAATATATGGAGCATCTACTCTGTGCCAACTGCCATGCTAGCATTTTATAAATACCATCTCATTTAATCTCTGCCACACCCTGGGAAGTCCTATTGATTCTATTTTGCACATTAGGAAAGTAAGGCCCATGTAATTAAATCACTTGTTCAAGGTCACAAAAGATGTAATCCTCATAGTGTGTGCGTGTGGGGTATTTTTAATTTAATTAAGGTAATATAACACACACACATATACAGTTCATTTGCAAAGTTATTTCTTCCGTGTCAAAGCTGTAGCAAAGTGAAAAGAATAGAAATTCTGAGTCCTGTTTCATGGCTCTGTAGCCCAGTAGCTATGCAGCTTTAAATATGGGATAAAATCTATTTTCCTCCCAATATTGATTCTCCTCCAGCACAAAACACATGCCCATCCCCGTGTGTGCCCTGCCTGAGTCCTGTGAGATTGGCCTCCATAGATTGCTCTCTTGGGCTCTCTTATTGTCTCCTTCTGGTTGGAGTGTACCATTTCTGTTGGGACAGAAATGAACACACTTTGAGCAGATCCCTGTGTCCAAGCCTCAATTTCCTCATCTGTAAAATGGGGATAACAATGTGATCACAGGAATTTTGTGAGGATAAAATATGTTAAAAAGTACTTTGTAAATGTAAAAGTACTACCGAAATGCTTATAATTGTAAATTTAATGTTCTTTCCTATTACAGTTTGCATTTACATTTACCAAATACCTACTGAGGATCTATTTACAGTAAGGTCCTATGCTAACTTCTGAGAGAACTCCTCTAAGCAGAGATTTTGATTAGAGAGGGGAAGAGGTGCATTTAGGCTAAGGGAGGGTGGATCAGGTTTTAATAGAGGAAAAGAGATGACTCAGCCTTAACGAATAGCAGGATTTTTGTTGGGTAAAGTTGGGTGGAGGCAGTTCAAAAGATTGTAGGGAAGAGGAAATGCATAAGGGGATATGCAGAGATAGGAGAGAGCAAGGCATATTCAGGGTGAGTGAGCAAACCAGTTTCATAGGAGAAGAGGCTAGGAATTCAGTGTTGGGCCAGATTTTCAAGGACTTTCTAAAGAGTAATTATATCCTTTAGGAGTCTGGATGGATAAGAGGAAAATAAATTCCAATGTATTTTAATAGCTTTTTCCTACTATGGCATCTGTCCTATGAAAAGCTCTACATTGAAAAATAAGTGATCCAGAGGGATTTGGATGTCTTCACAATATGATTCGATTGATTGTCCTAATGGATTTTGCAGCAGATTGCATATTACAGTGGCCAAGAAAGGATTTGACTGAAAATAGACAATTTAGTCCAACCAGTACCTTTGTCAACAAATATTTCTTGAACTTCTATTAGATATTATCTTGGGACCTAAAGAGGTTTTAACACGCACGCACACACACACACACACACACACACACAGTTCAATTACTAGAGGTTCTCCACGTGTCTTTATTCCTACTTTTCTCCCATACATGCTCCTAGGGTCCAGCAGAGGGCTTGGCCTATATTTGGTAGATACACAGTACACATGTATCATTTGTATTCCTTTTGGTTAAATAATAAAATGAACGACTCAGTTAAGATATGATCATAGTTACCCAGAATTTTCTGTGGTGCTAAAAATGTTCTATATATGTGCTGTTCAACATGGGAATCACTAGCTATATGAGCCATCAAGGACTTAAAGCATATCTAATGCAACTGAGGGGCTGAATTTTAAATTCTATAGAGAAGAAGGGAAACAAACCACAAAAGACTCTTAATGATAGAGAACAAACAGAGGGTTAATGGAGGGAGGTGGTTTAGAGATGGGCTGGATTGGTGATGGGTATTGGGGAGGGCACTTGTGATGAGCACTGCGTGTTGTATGTAAGTAATGAGTCACTGAATTCTATTTCTGAAACCAATATTGCACTGTATTTTAACTATAAAAAGTTACTATGTCCAAAAAATAATATTATTTAATACAAATTTAAATTTAAACAGCAACATTTGGTTAGTGGATACTGTATTGGACAGTGCAGGTCTAGAGAGAAATGTCCTATAGTAGGAAATCCACGTATAAAATTCACTCATCATGTCTTCATAACACTCCATAGTTGATAAAGTCCTTTTCCATACAACCTAATTGCTACAATGTTTGAGTCATGGTTTCATGGTTTATGGAGTAAGATTCCAGGCACTTCCCAGGAACTCCTACCTTGTTGTTTCACTTTAAAAATACAATTTAATCCATGTTTACTCAACTTCTTTCCTAAAAGGTTAAATGGGGGTGGCAGGAGATGATTTTCCAGCTGTAATCAGTGTGATTCATTGAATGTGTTTACACCTGGCAGGCTTAAAATAGTACAGTCTTAATTTAGTAGCACCTGTAGCCAATCTAGCTAATTATAAAAAGGCTTGGTAAGCCCGTGATTATGTTAAGAGACAGACTTGCTATGTGAGTGGCCGCATGAACAGCTTGCTAAGAACTTCTCCACGGGTAAGATGGGTAAGCACAATGTGCTTATTTTTTATTATAATTGTTTGAAAAATTATGTGCATATATGTAAAACAGAACGTATAGACAGTGTGTAACATAATTTTTACACAAAATATAGGGTTAAGGAAGCCTTTCCTAATTCAGCATTCTAACATTATGTAACCTCAAATTATCTATCTAATACATGCTAATATCAAATGTGTCTAATATATGCTAGAGTATATTATATGAATTGAGGACTTTTACCTTTGTAAGCATGTTTTGTTTAACAAAATATTAAAATTTGTACCTTCATTCATTATCAAAGCTTTGAACCTCCACTAATTTGACCTGAAATACAGTCCTTCCTTCTCCCTTACCACTATTACCACTATTTGCCAAGGATCCTTATATTAAATTATTGTGAGTATTCCAGAGGAGATGTAATTTTTTATATAAAATAACCACTACTAAAATTTAAATTCAGTAAAAACAAGTGTTTCCTCTTTCTGATTTCAGTTTTGGTTACTGACAAAAACCCAAAGCCTTAAATAATGCTTTGTACCTAGTAAAACCTCAAGCATTTTATGTTAATCAACAAATATAACCAAATTTGCCTATATCTTTACAATCCCTCATTCTACCTTCCAATACACTCCCCATCTGTTTAATTGACCACAAATCATTCTGCCACTCACAAGTTACTGCCTATGCAGCCACCTGGCCCCTTCCTGACCTCCTCTAAACAATGGCACTGTATGTCCACCAGGTAGCTCCCTATCCCACTGCTGACCTCTGTGAGCCCACCTCTAGGAGTCCATCACCAACAAGTGCACTCTTTCCACTTTATGTGATCAGCTCTTTCAGTGGGGCGTCTCTATAACAGAGCTGATTGATGCATCTAATGATGTCATTCTTCAAATGGCTCTTCTTTCCAGAAAACATAGGTGATTCTGGACCCAGGATAATGGTGGTGGTGGTGGTTTTATATATGGTGTATATGGTGGTGTTATATATGGGTGCGAAAATTCTCAAATGTAATCTGCTAGTGTAAATGAACACACAGCTCTTAGCAATAGTCAGGCCCATTTGGTCTGGTCCATTTTTTCCAGACTTCACTTAGTGTGATTTTTCTCTTAGAAACCTTATTTCTTTTCTCTCTCTCTCCTAGTCCAAGCCCCTTCAAAAAACTCTAACTTATTGTGTGGTTATGGTATAGATTTATGCCCCCTTACAGGACGTTCCTGGGCCACATGAAAATCAAAATCTGTATTTGAATATCTTTCCTGTTTTTAAAAAATATTTTTAAGTTTATTTATTTATTTTGAGAGAGAGAGCAAGAAAAGCAGAGATAGAGGGAGAGAGACAGTATCCCAAGCAGGTTCCACACTGTCAGTGTGGAGCCTGATGTGGGGCTTGTACTCATGAACCATGAGATCATGACCCGAGCCAAAATCAAGACTTGGACGCTTAAGTGACCAAATCACCCAGGTGCTCCATGAATATCTGTTTGTTCTTTCTAAGATTAGTTATCCCAGATAAGTCAGGCTATTCCAGGTGTGACTCATGGAGGGAATGAAATTGGAAAGGCTTTGCAGTTAAGGAGGTCATTACTGGGGTGGGATAAGATTTGGAATGGGATGTGACCCTTTATGTTCCCTTTTATACTTGGTCATGAATTAAAGATGAGAAGTTAGAAGATTAGGTTACCGGACTGTAGAACTTTTTATAACTGTTTCACAAAGCTGATGAGGTATTAGAGTTACCTGGGTGTCTTAGGAACACAATTCTGGGATGCACCCAGGTTTCCAGAGACTTTTATTTTCTAGTGATGGAGTTTTTTAAGCATCCCCTGGGCTTTGGGAAGCTAGACACAACCTCTAGGATATTGCTCCTCCACTTTTACATAAGTGGAACACATCAAAAATAATAATGTTAATGTTTGCACATGATGGAAAAGGAACACAGGCTACAGACTTGTAGCCTGGAGCAAATCATTCCTTGGGGCTCCAGAAACACCAGGGCCAACAGGGTGCCCAGACTGCAGAGAGGCTTAATCTTGGCACACCTACATTCCTGTGTAGGTACACATGCACATGCCCATTTGGGAAGCTTTGATTTAGAGAAAGTGTAACCTAACTGAACCTTTCAGTATCATATCTGAATGAGGCCAAAGTAACTTGGTAGGTCTATATTCCCTGAACAGTATTAACTTAAAGAGGATGGAAGACAGGTGAAAATTTGTAGAAGGAAAGTGATTCCAAAATAAAATGTTTTCTATGACTAAATCTACAGAAAGATAATTTGCATGAATACAAGAATAACTGGAACTTAGAACACTTGATTTTCAGGTTTTGCTAAAAAATCTTTAACCTTGAATTCTTACCTTGGCAAAGTTCTTTGCCAGAGCATGCCTATATTTCTAAATGTATCTTATTTTCCTCTTTAAATACCCTAACTTCCAGCCAAAAGAGACTGTGTTTACTCCAATAGTTTGGTGTTTCTCAACAGGTGCTTTATGCTCAAACTTGTTTCTCTTCCTAGATCACTCATCCTTCATGGCCCAACTCAAATTTCACTATCTCCTAAAAAATTTTTCTCTCTCACCAGAAACAGAAACCATATCTCCCTTAAAATTTTTTTTAAAAAATATTTATTTTTGAGGGAGACCGAGAGACTGAGACCATGACCAGGGGAGGGGCAGAGAGAGGGAGACACAGAATCCGAAGTAGGCTCCAGGCTCTGAGCTGTCAGCACAAGAGCCTGACACAGGGCTTGAACTCATGAACTGTGGGATCATGACCTGAGCCAAAGTTGGAGGTTGAACCAACTGAGTCACCCAGGTGCCTGCATATCTCTCTTTTTTGCACTTCTGTGAACTCTTATCTGGGCCTCTATTATTTTACTTTTCACATACTATATTCTCTTATAGCTATTTACACATGATCTGATTTGTAGGAATTAGACAAGCTTAGGTTCAAATATACAATCTGCCACTTACAAGATGAATGACCTTGTAAAAAATTACTTAAATTTGCCAACTTCAATTTCTTAATCCAACAGATGGAGTGTGAGAGTATCTTATATTATGGACGGTTGGGAAACAATGGCTTCAGTTCTCCATCCCATATCCTTGCCTTTTGTAATGTGATTTTTGTAGCTCATATATCAATAGGTGGTCTATTTCTCTACTCCCTGAACTTGGGCTAGTCTTGAGACTTGCTTTAACGAATAGATATGATGGATGTTGAGTGTGCCAGCTCTGAATTTAGGCCTCAAGAGACCTTGCATATTCCCATTTGCTCTTCTGAACCCTGCTCAGCTGTCATTTGAATAAGTCCATGCTAAGAGTATTGCTGGAGCATGTGAGCCCACTTAGAGCAGAGACGAGCTGTCCTACAAAGGGCATTGTAGATAAGCCAGCAATTAGCTGATGTATGGGAAGATGAATAAGTGAATGGTGAATACAGGTGATAGGGAAAGAATCCCACACTGAGCCCAACACAAATTACCAACACAGAATTGAATTGTGAGCTTAAAAATACGTGGTTGTTTTAAGCTATTCATTCCCAAACTTTAGTTTGCACCAGAATCCCTTTGAGGGCTTGTTAAAAACTCCAGAGTTTCTGATTCATAGGTCTGGGTTGGGGTCCCTAAATTGCATGTCTAACAAGTCTCCATGTGATATTGATGCAGAAGGTCCAGCTACCACATTTTGAGAATGACTATTGTATGCTGCTAGGTTTTGAAGTGATTGGTAATGTAGCAAAAGCTACTTGGTAGGGATATTGTAAAGCCTAGTTATTACAGATGTAAAGTGTCTGGCAGATAGTAGGCACTCAAGAAGTTTAGTTACTATTCCTTGTTCTATCTCTGTGACTAGTCTATAACTTCCTTAAATGAAAGGACAATTCTCTAGTAAGTTCACTCTAGTCTTATCTCTCAATTTGCATATGGCAAACACTTAAATTTCAGGCCACTATGTTACATAAATAGCAAGCAGGTGTCATGCACAATTTCTTTGCTCTTTATCATGATTAATATTCTCTTTCATAATTGGGAGACACTTCCTAAAGTATCAGTTTCATAAATTGATACTCTTTAATCAACTCTAAAATCCTTGTGGCTTTCTTGCATTCATAGGTCTATTAAATTGTAAAAATCACAGAGGATCAAAATTTTATCACAGGATGGTTGAAGATGTATAGTGCTACAGCATCTTGGGGGATTGAGGATTCTGGAATGAAGATAGCTTAAGTAATCACCCAGGAAAAAAAGAAAGCCAAGGAGATAAAGTTTTGGAGAGAAGGGAGAGATTATAGACTGGAGATCTGTATAAAGTCTAAAGGCCCCTCTAGTGGGAATACAGTGTAAGAAAATAGAAAAGGAAAAAGTTGTGTGAAAATAAGCTATTAGAATTTAAGATTTGGAGGATGGATTTATTAAATAATGCTTGGAGTATATATTCTAAAACAGATTCCGAAGTGATTCTGATGTGCAGTAAGTTTGGTAATGAATATTTTAAAATACACTCTTTACTGGGGCGCCTGGGTGGCGCAGTCGGTTAAGCGTCCGACTTCAGCCAGGTCACGATCTCGCGGTCCGTGAGTTCGAGCCCCGCGTCAGGCTCTGGGCTGACAGCTCGGAGCCTGGAGCCTCTTTCCGATTCTGTGTCTCCTTCTCTCTCTGCCCCTCCCCCGTTCATGCTCTGTCTCTCTCTGTCCCAAAAATAAATAAAAAAACGTTGAAAAAAAAATAAAATACACTCTTTACTGTCAACAAAAGCCATGATAAGAGAGAAATCTATATCACTTCTGTGAGGGCTGAAAATCTGATGCTGTGGACATTACCCATTACATCCTTCAATGTTTCCTACAAAATTCCATGAAAAGAATTTCTTTCTTATTTAGTGCTGGTAAAAAGATTGTCTTTCCTGAAGAATTGATATAGTTTTTCCTTTAAGATGTTGAAAGTTATAAAACTCATCATGGTTATCTCCTCATTTTGGCTGCTAAAAAGCTGACAGTGAACTCTGAAGCTTAGCCATTTCCAGATTGTATTAAGTCCCCTCTTTGCCCAGCCCTCCTGTGAATATCTCCATGCTACCATTTATACATCATATTTAAGTTATTCATTAAGTATTTTCATAATTTTCCTGAAGACCCTAAAGTAGGGACTAGATCTTCTATATTCATCTGTAGTGACTAAACATAGTGCCTGGTGTGCAGATTGTAGGGATTTTTTTTTTAATTTTTTAAATTTTTAAATTATTATTTTTGGCTAAAGTATAGAGTATAACCAGCTAAGTCTGGTAACTATCAGATGACTTATATTAACACTAATGGTTAATAGGTTTGTTATTTCATGGATTTTAATTTTCTGTTTTGTTCTAATCATATATATTTCATTGCTGAGTATTAGGAGCAAATCCTTTCCCTCTATTTCTTATATTTTAGGTGAAGAGTTCAGTTGTCTTACACCTCTGGCCTCTTTCTGCCCCTTTACTTAGTCTATCCCAAGGGAGTTGGAGTGACTCATCTGATTGGTAAATCTGAGAAGAATAATCCAGACATATTCAGATCAAATCCTTCATTTTTTTCCAGTTTCATCTTTTAAATCAATTAGATCTGTGTTTGATACACTTTCTTTTATTCCTCTATTTATATAGATCTAGCTTATCCTCTGAAAGCTCAAATGCCTTTATAAATATATTCCTTACTCTTTGATTTCTTGATACTTTCTCCTCTGTCACTGCCAGAATTAAAATTGTTTCCCGAGCCCCCATTTTTCTTCACCTATAAAGCACTCTTTAATTGCCTTGCTGCTGTTGGCCCTTGCATGTTTCTGAGCCAGCTTATTTCCCAAGACTAAAGCATCACAAGAATGCTTTAATGAAACTTTTGGTTTGGGATCAAGGGTTATTTTTCCTACTTTTTCTGTAGAAGGGGAACTTGCATCTCTAACCTGATAATAGCCCCACTTTTCTTTTTATTTTCCCATTAATAAAATCTATTTTATTTCAAATATTAAAGCTACAATCTGGATTTCCAATATTTATAAGTATCATTAGTAGGTACTATAACAGAGAGCCTCAGGAATAATATAAAACCAGAAAAGCCACACAACTCCAGACTAGCATTGGCTTGGTTCCAAATGAAGGTCAATGTTTATAACCTGAATGCCAAAAGTATCTTGCAATGGAATATAGATCTAGTTGACAACCATGTTAGACAGCATGAAATTATCAGTCCTTTAATGTCTGAATGTAGTGCATACAACAATTGTTTAGTAAAGGGATATAAGGAAGACTAATGAAAATAGTCTGAATAAAACATTTCATGATCCCGGATTCAACCAGGGGTTTTGGGGAAGTCCTTAAAACAGTATCCACCTTGTAGTTTAAGTTCTTAAACAGTGAGCCAAAATATATTGCCTCCCATCTTTTATAAGACTCAGTTGGAGGGTGTATTTTATACATGGGGCAGTAAACTCCTAATGTTAATCCAGACTACACAGATTTATTCCCTTAACCATAGACAAGACCAAAGGTCCACAGTCCCCCATAGAATATTGGACATTTAGAGACAGAAAAGAATGTATACTCCCTGGGAAATACCCAAGAGGAAAAAAAGAAAGGGGGTTGCAATGAGCATGCCCAGTTGACACTTCCCAAATGTACCCGCCACATACGTGTATGTCCCATCACTTTCCCTTGACTGGAGTACGAAAAGAGAGGGAGAGCATTCAGTAGTGTTATAGAAATTGAGGCAAAGAGGCAGGTCAATCATAACCTTTTAATAAAGTAAATTTGTAGAAATGATTAAAAAAATACATCTCTTTAAGTAGGAAAGCCTGCTCTGAAATTCCTAGGTATTCTCTCTAGAATATGGTTTAATATTCCAAAATGAAAAGTTTACTAGTGGGGTTGTGGTTCAATCCCTTTTTTTAAATTTTTTTTTATTATTATTTTTTTTAACGTTTATTTATTTTTGAGACAGAGACAGAGCATGAACGGGGGAGGGTCAGAGAGAGGGAGACACAGAATCTGAAACAGGCTCCAGGCTCTGAGCTGTCAGCACAGAGCCCGACACGGGGCTCGAGCTCATGGACCACGAGATCGTGACCTGAGCCGAAGTCGGCCGCTTAACCGACTGAGCCACCCAGGCGCCCCTCAATCTCCTTTTTGACAGTAAGATCCAAACCACTGCCTAGGAGTAGCTGAGCAGTAGCGGTATCATCAGCGTTGCGATCCTTCCAAGCAGTATCCTCACACTTGTACAGTAAAAGTTGCCCAGGGAAGCGCTATGGTATGACAATAATGAGGATGACAGAGGGTGTAACACTCACAAGCCCTTGTTCGCCAGACATGTGCCAAGGGCTGTATATACTACCACATTTGGTCTCCAAAATGATCTTCTGAGTTGAGAATCCATATTCTCATTGTATAATTAGGGAAAACAAGGTAAAGTAGCATACCAAGTAGAGCTCCTGAAGCTGAAAGTAGCAAAGTCAGGATTTGACCCCAGAGTGGCTGACTATAAATCATGTATTCTTTCACAAACGCCAAAGTAAACACCTCTGTAAATATTATGGGGCTGGATTACGAGAACTCTAAGCCTCTTCCGACTTTGTGTTTCTATGACCTGACAGTGTGAAAAATTCCTGCTAGTTAAATGCTACCCCAGATCATCATTTCTCTTCTTTCCTCCTTTCATATTTTTTTTTGTTTTGTTTTTTCTTTATGTGAAAGTTCCAAAGGGCTGATTGGAAAGGTCTTGCATAAATACAGTAAAAGTCATTATGAGGTTATCCAAAGGACAAATTGGGGAGGAAGGCTATGCTACAAGTGGAAAATTGTTGTTTGAATTACAACCTGGTCGGATCTGCTCAGAGATCAGTAGAGGAAAACATTACATGCCAGGATGCTGTAGAATAGATTTTACCTCAAATTCTAAGACACAAAGAATATAATTTAAAAATGGAAGATAAGTATTTTACAAATATCTTCTTAGATATCTTAATTTGAAAGACTAGAGTTATGTAGAATCCTGATCATCATCATTCTAGGAACTATTCCAGATCTATGGTTCCCTAATTTAATATTTGGAAAGATCACTGGACTTTGAAAGTAAAGGTTTGGTTCTTACTGTATGAAATAGGATATATTGGTTGGTCTCTCTGAGTTTTAATTTCTGTACAAAGACGCAAACATTTATTCCACGGACTTGCTGTGAGTGGTCAAGGAAAGGAAAAGTATATTCAAATGCCTGGCACAGTGCCAGGCCTCTAGCTGCTATTAATAAGTGACAGATTGTACTTAAATCATCGGAGGTACATCATTACATTTCCTCAGATCCCAGATCACTTTCTTGACAAATTCCATAATCTTAGAAAAGTCTGAAAATAATTTGCATTTATTCAGTCATCCAATTACCATTTTTGAGGTGCCTGTGTTATGCCAGATACTGTGTTCCTCTTTGTGGACACAGATTAAAGCAATGTTTTCAAATTGCTTCTAATGGACTAGAGAAGAAATCAGAAAATAGATAATTATAAAACAGCATGAAACATCATGTGATAGAAATAACCCCCCAGAAAGGATCCCTAACCATAAAAGAAAAATGAAACTAAGTGTACTCGGATTTCTAAGTGTAGTCTTTCTTTGGCAACTCAGTAACTTTCTGCTTTTGGCCAAATCCCATATTGTCCTCGCATGTGACTCTGATTCTTACAACTTGAAGATACTTGCCTGTGATACTGAAACATACACTGGACATGGGAACAAAAGAACTGTATCTTAAGTCTGGGTTTATCATTTAGCAGTTGCTCGAATAGGCAAGTCAATACACATCTGTGAACTTTAGTTGTTCCTTCTGTTAAAGCACATCTTTATACTTGCGTGTGGTGTGTGTGTGGTATGGGTGTGTGCGCACGCATTAAAAGAATTTTTCATTGATGGAATACACCATTTGATTAGCTATTCTGATGAAGTTCGAAAGATCAGTAATAGTGGTTGGGTTTAACAGTTGTGAAAGGGGCAAGAAAAGTGGACAGGGTCACTTGACACAGAGCATCAAGCTGAATGGTTACCAGAGGTCAAAGGCTGATTACATGTACCGTTTTTTGTAATGCCAGCTGAGGGTCTGAATCTGTCTCCTGGATCCAATAATGAGGTTTCAGTCCAGGATGGTTAATATAAGGTATGCAGGCTGATACCCCACAGTAGACATGCCTCTTTGACTGTAGTCCTCTTCCCTATTGAGTTCAAGTAGAGTCTCAAGGTCCTTTCTCAAGACTTCTGCTTGGATTAGTCATTACTAATCCATGAGGGTTGGCCCTCCGGTTGAAATATTATTTGTCATTCTAGACTTAGAATCAGAGTCTGATGGTCTCTCTGGCATTGCCTCATGGAATTTGCTTACTACCTGTAATCTTGCAGTCAGTGGAAGGAACTATCAGGAAAAAGGATTTCACACATTTAGTCCAAAAGAATATTCAGAAATTATAATTAAATACATACTGTGACCAAAGACTTAGTGCCTACAAGTGTCCTCACAGCTGCTCAGCTGAATCCCCAGGCTTCCTTAGTACCCTGTGATTTTTTTTTTTTTTTTTTTTCATGATAAATGTCTACTATCTAAGGTCATTTGCATGTGTCTTTGTAATAGGCAGAGGTGAAAGCCACTAATAATAGCTTTGTCATGAAATTATATATAGACATAATTTTGTATATTGACTTTATATTTACAGTGTACAAAGATATGGTTTATGTGTACATATATAATGTGCATATATATAATATGTATATACATGCATATGTGTTACATTTATTTTTCTTGCAACTGTACTGTTTTAGTTCAATTTTCATTATTCATAGCTGGTGTATTAGTCATCTTGAGCTGTCATAACAAGATTGCATAGACTGGATGGCTTAAACAATAAAATTTGGTCTTTAGTTTTATTTTCTTAGAATGATTCTGGCTTCAACATCTGAAAATATTTGCCTCATAACATGAGTTGGGAAGTATCCTAACTCTTTGATTTTCTAGACGAGCTTGTGAGCAATTGATCAGTTTGATGATATAGTCAACCATTCAATGGAAAAATACCAGTGAAGCCATCGGATCCTGGAGTTTTCTTTGTGGTGAGGTTATTAGCTACAGATTAAATTTCCTTAATATATATGACTATTAAATACAGCTATTTCTCCTTGAACTATCTTTGATAGCTATGTCCTTTAAATAATTTTCCCATATCTAGATTGTTCAACTTATTGGCAAGTGTTCATAATACTCCTTTTTTAAGTGTCTGTAGGCTCTGTAGAGGTGTTCTTTCCCCCTGCTACTTCCCTCCCTCTCCCTTCTCTTTTTTACCCTCTCCCCTTCTATTTACTTAGGTTTGTTTCTGATATTGGCATTTTTTAATTGAAGTATAGTTGACATACAGTATTATATTAGTTTCAGGTGTACAGCATAGTGATTCAACAATAAGACATATTAAGCAATGCTCACCACAAAAGTGTGGTTACCATCTCTCACCTTACATAGTTTTTGCAATATTATTGACTATATTCCCTATGCTGTACTTTTCACCTATGTGACTGGTTTATTTTATAACTGGAAGTTTGTACCTCTTAATCCCCTTCACCTATTTATATCATTCCCCCACCCACCTTCCCTTTGGTAAGCACCAGTTTCTTTGTATTTGACTTTGTTTCTGTTGTATGCTTTGTTTATTTTCCCATATAAGTGAAATTGTATGGTGTTGGTCGTTTTTAGTCTGACTTATTTCAGTTAGCATTATACTTTCAATGTCCATCCATGTTGCTATAAATGGCAGGATCTCATTTTTTTTATGGCTGAGTAATATTTCACTGTGTGTATGTATATATACATACATACATACATACATACATACATACCACATCTTCTTATCCATTTATCTATCAGTGGACACTGAGGTTGCTTCCATATCTTGGCTATTGTAAATATTGCTTCACTAAACGTAGGTGTGCATATATCTTTTTCAAATGAGCGGGTTTTTTTTCCTTTGGGTAAATACCCAGTACTGGAATTACCGCATCATATGGTATTTCTATTAATTATTTGAGTAAATTCCATACTATTTTCCACAGTGATTGTACTAATTAACCTTCCCACCAACAGTACATGAGGGTTCCCTTTTCTCCACAGCTTTGCCAACAAATTATTTCTGGTCTCTTTGATACTAGCCATTCCGACAGGTGTGAGGTGTTATCTCATTGTGGTTTTGATTGGCATATCCCTGATAATTAGTGATGCTGAGTATCTTTTCATGTGTCTGTTGGCCATCTTTATGTCATCTTTGGAGAAATGTCTACTTGGGTCCTCGGCTCATTTTATAATCAAATTATTTGGGGGTTTTGTGTAGTAGTATGAATTCTTTATATTTTTTGGATATTAACCCCTTATCAAATATGTCATTTTCAAATACCTTCCCCCATTCAGTAGGTTGCCTTTTTGTTTTGTTGACAGTTTTCTTTACTGTACAAAAGCTTCTTGTTTCCGTGAGGTCCTAATGGTTTAATTTTGCTTCAGGAGACATATCTATAAGTGTGTTGCTAAGGCCAATGTCAAAGATAGTATTGCCTATGTTTCCTTCCAGGACTTTTATGGCTTCAGGTCTCACATTTAGGTCTTTTTTTGTGTGTGGTATAAGAAAGTGGTCCAGTTCGATACTTTTGCATGTAGCAAACACTACTTATTGAAGAGACTGTTTTCCCCAGTGTATATTCTTATGTCCTTTATTGTAGATGAATTGACCATAGAAGAATGGGTTTATTTCTGGGCTATCATGTTCCATTGGTCAATAACCATTTTTGTGCCAGTACCATGCTGTTTTGTTTATTACAGCTTTGCAGTATATCTTTAAATATGAAATCAGGATACCTCCAGCTTTCTTATCTGAAGATTACTTTGGCTATTCAGAATCTTTGTAGTTCTATACAGATTTTGGAACTGTTTTAGTTTGTTACAAATATGGTTTGTATTCTGATAGGAATAGCACTAAATTTGTAAATGGCTTTGGATAGTATGGACATTTTAACAATATTCTTTTGATCCATGAACATGGTATACTTTTCCATTTTTTTGTGTGTGTTGTCTTCAATTTCTTTGACCAATGTCTTCTGTTTTTCAGAGTATAAATCTTTACCAACTCGATTTAATTTATTCCTAGGTATTTTATTCTTTTGGTGCAATTATAAATGGGATTTTTCTTGATTTCTTCTTCTGCAATATCATTATTAATGCATAAAAACACAGCAGCTTTTTGTTTATTAATTTTATATTCTGTAACCTTGAATTCATTCTAATAGCTTTTTGGTAGAGCCTTTAGGGTTTTATATGTACGTAGGATCATGTCATCTGCAAATAGTGACCATTTGTCCATGTCTTTTATTTTTCTTGTTTGATTGCCACAGCTAGGATGTCCAACACTATGTTGAATAAAGATAGTGAGAGTGGACATCTTTGTCTTGTTCCTTATATTAGAGGAAAATCTTTCAATTTTCACCATTTATTACATTAGCTGCGGGTTGGTTATATATGGCCTTTGTTACGTTGAACTATATTTTTTCTAAACCCACTTTGTTGAGAGTTGTTACCATGAATGGATATTGAGTTTTGTCTGCATCTCTTGAGAGGATCATATGATGTTTATATTTTGTTGTGATGAATCACTTTGGTTGATGTGCATGTAGTGAACTACCTTTGCCTGCCTGGAATAAATCTCACTTGATTGTAGTAGATAATCCTTGTAAGTGTTGTTGAATGCATATTTTATTGAGGATTTTTGCATTTATGCTTATCAGGGATATTGGCCTGTAGTTTCCTTTTTTTGTAGTATCTTTGTGTGGTTTTGGTATTAGGGTAATGCTGGCCTGGTAGAATGTATTTGGAAGCTTTACTTCCTCTTTTTTTAAATTATTTTTTATTTTCAATAGTTTAAGAAGAATAGGGATTAACTTTAAGTATTTGGGTAGAACTCACCTGTGAAGCCATCTGGTTCTGGGAGTTTTTTGATTACTGACTAAATCCTATTACTGGTAATTGGTTTGTTCAGAATTTCTATTTCTTGGTGAATCAGTTTTGAAAGGTTGTTTCCAGGAAATTATCCATTTCTTCTAGGTTGTCTAGTTTGTTGGCATAGAATTTTTCATAGTAGTCTCAGAATCCTTTGTATTCTCATGATGTCAGTTTCAATTTTTTTTACATTTCAAATTTTACTTGAGCCCTCTCTTTTTCTTCATGAGTCTGGCTAAAGGCTTATCAATTTTGATCTTTTCAAAGAACCAGCTCTTGGTTTCATCTTTTCAGTTGTTTTTGAAATCTTGATTTCATTTATTTCCATTCTGTTTTTTTATTATTTCTTCTACTAACTTGGGTTTTTATCCATTGATTTTTTTGTTCCTTTAGGTGTAAAGTTAGATTGAAATTTTTCTGGTTCCTTGAGGTAGTCCTGTATCACTATAAATTTCACTTATATATATTTTTTTCAGTTTTTTTTCTTTGTAATTTCTAATTTCATACCATTGTGGTTGGCGAAAGATGTTTAATATAATTTTCATCTTCAATTTATTGAAACTTGTTTTGTGACCTAACATGTGATCTATCCTGGTGAATATTTCATGTGCATTTGAAAAGAAGTGTACTCTGTTTTTGGATGGAATGTTCTTTTTATATCTGTTTGGTCTAATTTGTCACTCATAGTCAGTTTCCTTATTGAATTTTCTGTCTGGATGATCTATTCATTGATTTAAGTGGAATGTTATAGCCTCCTATCATCTGATTTTCAACTTCTAGCTTTCTCTATTAATGTTTGATTTGTGTATCCACGTGTTCCTATATTTACAATTGTTATTTCTGGTTGGACTGACCCACTTATCCTTATGTAATGCCCTTCTTTGTCCCTTGTTATAGTCTTTGTTTTAAAGTCTATCTTGTCTGAGTATTGCACATTGGCTCTTTTTTGTATTTGCATGGAATTTTTTTTAATTTTGAGAGCGTGGAAAAGTATAGGGGAAGGACAGAGAGGGAGAGAGGGAGAAAGGGAGGGAGAATCCCAAACAGGCTCCACACTGTCAGTGCATAGCCCTACGTGTGGCTTGAAATCCTGAACCATGAGATCATGACCTGAGCTGAGGCCAACAGTCAGATGTTTGACTGAACCACCCAACTGCCCTATGGAAAGTCTTTTCCATCTTTTCACTTCCAGTCTGTATATGTCTTTATGTCTGAAGTAAGTTTCTTGTAGGCAGCACATAGGTGGGTCTTATTTTTTTTTTTTTTTTAATTCATTCATTCACTATATGTTTTTTGGAGCATTTCAATCATTTACATTTAAAGAAATTAATGATAAGTACTTTTTGTTAATTTTTTTCTTGTATTTTTTGTATTTCTTCTCCCTTCCTTCTCTTCTTCTCTTCCTTTGTGACTGATGACCAAGACTAGTGTTATGCTTAGTTTTCTTTATTTTTTGTATTATCGATTACAGATTTCAGTTTGTGGTTACCCTATATAACATCCTAAATAAATAGCAGTCTATATTAAGTTGATGGTTGCTTAAGTTTAAACACATCCTAAAAATAGTATATTTTTATTCCCCCTTCCATGTTTTATGTATACAATGTCCTATTTTACATTTTGAGTCCTTTAACTAATTTAGATGAAATTTATTTTACTATTTTTGTCTTTTAATCTTTCTACTAGCTTTGTAACTGATTGATCTACTACCTTTATTATGTTTGCTTTTAATTGTGAATTTTTTTCTCTTCCTATTTTTCTTCTAACACCTTTTTGTATGTGCTTAAAGAAGTTCCTTTTAACATCTATTGTAAGGTCAGTTTAGTGATAATAAATATTTTTAACATTTGTCTGTCTTCACAATTAAAGGAGAGAAAGAATTTGCAGGGTAGACTATTCTTGGCTGTAGGTTTTTACTTTTCAGCACTTTGAACATAGCCTACCATACCCTTCTGGCCTACTTCTGCTGAAGAATCAGTTGATAGTCTAATGGGATCTCCCCTTATATGTAACTAGTTGCTTCTCTCTATCTGCTTTTAAAATTCTATTTATTTTTAATCTTTGACATTTTAATTGTATGTCACAGTGTGGATCTCTGTGGGCTCTTGTTTGGGACTCTGTCTTTTCTGAAACTGGATTTCTGTTTTCTTCTCCAGGTTAAGGAAGTTTTCAGGTATTATTTCTTTGAGTAAATTTTCTGCCCCTTTCTCTCCTTCTGCTGGAAGCCCTATAATGCAAATGTTAGTATGTTTAATTTTCCCAGAAGTCTTTTCACCTACCCTCATTTTTTTAATAATTCTTTTTCTTTTTGCTGTTCAACTTGGGTACTTTCCATAACCTTGTCTTCCAGAACACATATCTGCTATTCTGTATCATCTAATCTGCTGTTGATTCCCTCTAGTGCATTTTTCAATTCAGTTACTGTATTCTTCAGCTATGATTCTTTTTTATATTTTCTGAGTTCTTCCACTCTTCAGTTCAGGGAGCATCTTTATGACCGTTACTTTGAACTCTTTATCATCAGGTAGATTGCTTATTTCCATTTCATTTAGGTTTTTACCTGAAATTTTGATTTGTTTCTTTGCAGCATATTTCCCTGTTCCCATATTTTTGTGGACTTTGTCTTTTTGTTTCCATGAGCTAGACAAAATAGCCACTCTTTCCAATCTTGAATGACCTTGTATAGGAACATCTATGTAGATGTGTATTTCTGGTGGCTTTGGCTGGCTGGAGCCTCAGTGTGTTGGGGCTGGAGTTCCTGGGGCATTCTACACTGAGATTGCCCTGGTAGTAAGGCTGGAGTTTAAATGGACACAGTCCAGGAGTCTCAGGACATTAGGCATAGGAGGTGCCCTTGTGAGTTAGCTGAAGCTGAGCTGTGCACAGGCCAGTAGATCTATGGTGGTTCACACAGGGGGCACTCTGGCCGGAGAGCTGGATCTGAAGTATGTGTCGGTTAGGAGGTTCTGGGGTGTTCCACACAGTACCCTGGTGAGTCTAGACCTGACACAAATGTGGGTTTGTCATATCCTGGAGTGCTTTGTACTTGTGTCACCTTGGCAAAATGGCTAGAGCTATAGTAGGCACTTTACACTGTCCTGGTGTGGACCAAATTGGGACCACTTTGATGGGATGGCTGAAGGTCAGGTGAAGGGATCTTTAGGGGGATGGCTGAGGCTGGTATGGACGAGGGGCATACGACTAAGTGCTAAGGTAATTGGCCAGGTAGGGTGCACACCATGCTCCTGTCTGTGCTATGAAGGTGACAGGGGAGCATAAACAATGGCACTCACCAGTCCTTTTGACCACTGAGAATATTCCTGCAGTTTCTCTAGGGCTGTTTCTTTTCTATTCTAGTTGTTCTTTTAAGCTGTGGGTTTGTTTGTTTGTTTGTTTTTTTCTGTGTCCCAGGGCATCTGGGTCTTGTTGAAGTGGTAGGTTGGCTAGGATGCCCACGCCCTGCTCCTATCTGCACAATCAGGGCAGAGGGAGAATATAAACAGTGGCACTTGCCTGACCCTGGAGAGCGTTCTGTAGGTCCCCCAGACCCTCAAGTGCTGGTTCCTTTAAGTTCTAGGTGCCCTTTTATACCACAGCTTTCCCCTCCATCCTCTGTGTCCCTGGCTAGATGAATCTGCTCAGTCTCTCAGCACTATCCCTTCTCACTGCAGTTCAATATTGGGGATAGAGGTTCCCCTTGTTACCGTTGGTCTCTCCCACCATTCTCCATGTAGTCTTTCACTGAGCAGAAGCTATTCAGTCAGCCCTCTGTTCTGCTTCAGGAGAAACTGCTCTATATGCAGGTGTAGATTTGGTGTGTTCATGGAAGAGGGGATTTGAAGTCTTTCTATATTGCCATCTTGGACCCCTCAATCTGATACTAGTATTTTTAAATATTCTTATCTCTAATGAGACTGGTTAGAGTTTTATCAATTTTATTGACCTGCCGGTGAAACAGGTGTTTTTTTGTTTTATTTATTTTTTTTTGCTACTTTGCTTTCTTTTACTATTTTTATTTTTTTGCTCATCATTATTATTTCCTGCCTTCTCCTTTCAATTTAATCTGCTCTTCATTTTTCTATCTTAAGGCGAAATACTGTGAATTGCTTTGACTTTTTTCCTCCTAATTAAAAAAAATTTTTTTAATGTTTATTTTTTATTTTTGACAGAGAGAGAGAGACAGAGCATGAGCAGGGGAAGGGCAGAGAGAGAGGGAGACACAGATTCTGAAGCAGGCTTCAGGCTCTGAGCTGTCAGCACAGAGCCAGATGCGGGGCTTGAACCCACGAATCGTGAGACCGTGATCTGAGCTGAAGTTGGACGCTCAACCGACTGAGCCACCCAGGTGCCCCTTTTTTCCTCCTAATTTAATCAATCAATGCTATCCATTTCCCTCTAAGCACTGTTTTATTTGATTCCCACTTTTTTTTAAATTTACTATTTTTTAAAGTTTATTTTGGGAGCCACTGAGAAAGTACAAATGGGAGAGGCGCAGTGACAGAGGGAGGGAGAATCCCAAGTAGGTTCTGTGCTACCAGCACAGAGTCCAATGCAGAGCTCAAACTCCCAAAACTGTGAGATCATGACCTGAGTCGATACTAAGAGTCAGATGCGTAACTGACTGGACCACCCAGGCCCCAGTTGCATCCCACGTTTTGATGCATTTTCATTTCATTCCATTTAAATGTATTTTTTAGTTGTGCTTTTTTTCCTTCAAGTTATATAGGAATCGTGGTTTAATTTAAAATATTTGATAAGTCTTCTTTCAGACATTGTTCTGTGACTGATTTCTAGTTTAATGCCATTGTTGTCAAACACACCTCCTATGACTTCAGTCCCCTTCAGTTTATTGTGACTTAGTTTATTGATCCACAAATTATCTATCTGGGTAAAAATTCTGAGTGCACTTAGAAAGAATACACATTCTGCTATTGGTTGGAGTGTTCTATAAAAGTCTTAGGTTAGGTTATCTTGGGTGATGGCATTAAATCTATGTTCTTACTAATTTTCTGTCTACTTTCATCAATTATTGGGATAGAAGTGTTGAAATCTCTATCGATAATTATAGATTTCTCTATATTTTATCATTTTTGCTTTATGTTTTGAAGTTGTTTTTAGATGGATACAAAAGTAGTATTCTGTTCTTAATGTGTCCTTTTATCATTATGAATTGTTCCTTTTAATAAGATTCATCACCTAACAGGCTTTAATAAAATAAAACTTAATAATGGATTAATTTTAATGGAGGGAGGGAATCTTAACCTTCTTTATTCTCCTAAACATGAAGGTATAGGAAGCTATAAAATGAGGCAGTCATCCTAGAATACAGACTCTTTCCTGATTAAACAGATTGCATGGAGTTGTGTTTTCTATAGGGCACTTGTAAGCCTTTTTGCTAGATTGCCCTCCCATGGCATAGGTACTTGGTCTGTCTTGTTCATCACTGTATGCAACATCTAGAAAAGTATCTGAAACATAGTAGGTACTTAATTACTTAATGATATGAAATCTAGACACCTTAAGAATGGTATTCAAAGCCTACTAAAGATGGCCTTAGGCTCATTTATCTCTACCCCCTGGCTTTGGGAATCCTGTTGGGCTACGGGATGAGCTAGAATAAGTTGTCAAAATCAAGTCTTTAAAAACAGCGTGTAACCAAAGGTGGTTTGAAGAGCAACATGCCAGGAAAAGACAGGGTAAGATCTTGGATACATGGCAGGGATGATATTAGGCATTTGTTACAAGGCTTCTTTAACAGAAATGTCAGTGTAGTGTTATTCCAGCAAAATCCATGTGGGATCTTTTCAGGATCCAGAAGTAAATGGAAATATGAGGTGAAGGTTATAATAGCAAGTAATTTTTTAAGTATAGCTTATTGTCAAGTTAGCTAACATACAGTGTTATATACAGTGTGCTCTTGGTTTCAGTGGTAGATTCCCAATAGCAAGTAATTTCTTTTGACATTGGTTGTGGGCACTTGTACCGAATGCCCAGGCTTGGCTCCAATAGACTCTATCCACTTTAAAGACACCCTGGTGTGGCCCTAGAAATCCCACTTTTAAATCACGTGGCACTTATTTGCCATTCATATCACCTTACCTTTGCTCTCATTCCTTCTGTCTAGAATAAATTCTCTTTCACACTCCCTTTCCTGACCTCCTAGCTGGTTGAAATCTTACTTTTTATGAGTAGGATAAGTTGTTACTTTTGGAAACTTCCTGTCCCTGTAGGCAAAATTAATCTCTCCCTTCTGTTTTTCAAACCCTTTTTATCTTGGCACCCTTATGGCAATTATCATGTTCCGTTACCATTTTTGTTTGTGTCTGTTCTCTAGATATAGTGGAGCCATTTTATAAATAAAACCATACTTTTAATACTGATGTTTTTTTTTTTTCTTCTGAGTCTCTGTGCCTAGGATAGTGTCCATGACATAAATTGTTAAGTATTTTCTAATGAATTAGTTGAGTGAATAAATGTTATATAATCACCAAGTTCCCTTCCAGTTGAGACATTGCTATGTCTGTGGCCTGGATGGCTGTTCTGACTCATAATTATGTCATGACATCCCAGAACTTCACGGTTAATTCACCTATCAAAAACTCAATGAGAGGAATGAATTTGTTTTAAATTTTAATATCAGAATAAACAATCCACTTTTGTCCAAAAGAACAAAACCTGTGAAAAGCCAACTTCGGTAGTATTTAGGAAATGTAAGTCAAATAATGGAATGCTGCTTCTTGGCTATTATATTGGCAAAATTTAAAAAGTGATAATAACTACTGCTGGTGGAGATGCAGAAAAATCACTAACTTATGTTACTGAAATTTGAAATACAATTTCACAGCAGCTATTAAAATATATATACCCTTTTACCCAGTAATCCTACTCCTGAAAATCTATTCCATAGAATAAAAGTTTGAGGATATATGTACAGAGTGGTCTTTTCAGCATTAGTTGTAGTTTAAAGCACACTGGTTGAAAATAATCCTTATCAATAGTGGAATGGTTGACAAAAATTCTATTAAGTGAAAAGTGGAACCTCAGGGGAGAGTATGTGGTATGACTTTATTTTAGAAAGGAAGAGAAAAGATAAAATACTGCTGGCTTAGGACCCCTTGGTTGGGTATGAAAAGATGCATAGTTCAGGTGGCCTTTGATTTTTCTGTGGTTGGGAGTGATGGTATGAAGTAGAGAAGGATAAAGACAAAAGAGATAAGAAATTGCAAAGAATGATTAACATTAGATTAATGGAAAAGCTAAAATGTTCTATTTTATCTAAGTTAGTATTCAAATGCATCATATGCATAGAAAGCATGAAGAAACAAAAACATTGATTTAAAAATGGCAGGGAGCTATGCCTCCTCCCTTTAGCTTTTGTCATTTTGATATATCCATCAACTAAATTAAAACAAAAAATGAGACAAAGTTATTTTCAAGAGAGCTCTTGACAGTTACAGAAGTGCCTTTTAGCATATTCTTGTCTTTTTTTTTTTTTTTTAAATCAAAGAAGAAAAATACTCCTATATGCACACACATATCTTTTGTGTTAGAAGGTATGAGTTCCTGCTCATGGAGTCAGACACCATAACACAAAGAAAGGTGTCCTTCATTTGGTTACTGTTGTACTCCACACCTACTCCCTACACCTAAGACAAATATTTCCTGTGATCCTTTAGGCTGTAAGCTCCTTGAAGACACTCTCTTTCTCTTTACCTTTGTAATCCTCACACTGTGTATGTCTGTATGCAGTAAATACACAATGACTTGTACTGAAAGGAAAGGAATGGAACTGAATGAATACCATTTGAAGGATCTAAATGGAAAACACACTTCTGGAAAACACACAAAGGCACTTGGCCCAACGCACAGTCACTTACTGATGGACAATAAAAAATAATGCATTAACCTTGTGTTTTCTACGGGGGGGAGGAACTAGAATATCCAAGACCTATATAAAGATATAGATTGCCTTGATTAGTGCAGCTGTACTGCATCAATTACAAAAAATAAAGACTATCCTATTCTAGACGTACAAAACTGTAACCATTTTATTTTCAACTAAGTTGCATCTAAGGTGACAGCATATTGACCTACTTGTGATCTTACTTCATATAATAACCTATATAATCACCTACATACAATTCACCTTCATTTAATCAAGCACTTCCGGAATTATGAACTGCTCTCCAGAACTGCTTCCCCTCTCTTCTTTAATAAGAAAGTGTGTCATTTGTTCTGCTGTCTACTGCCCCCACCCCCAGCACGGTGCCACCCAGCCCCTTTTCTCAGCTGGCAAGCACAGGCCCCAGATGCCAAGCTGTGGAAGATATTTTATCTGCTGCATCTGGTTCCTTAGTAGATTCGACAGGCCTCTGTGCTGGCAGCCTCAGAAATGCCTTTGGGCTTGTCACATGGTGAAAACTCCCAACTGGCTGTCTGAATTGCCAACCATGCTTTGGCTCACTGAAAAGAAGGGAGAAACGGCAGTTTTTGTCCACCTACTGATAACCTCTTGCTTCTGATCTGAAAAATATATTCCCATAGAGCAGCCTCTTTGAGGCTTGAGGTTTGAGGCTGAATTCCATCCTTTTGATACAAACTTGCAAACAGTACATGACAGAGTTTTGCTTCCTTGGCCAGAGAGGAAATCCCCAGCAATTTGGACTTTAGTATGTCCATTCTGAAATTAAATTCAGAAAGCATCAGCATTTTAGAATTGGATGGAAAATTAAGAATCAGCAAGTCCATCCTCTTAATTTATCTGATGATGAAACTTGGGTTCTGAAAGCAGAAAGGATTTGGCCAAGGTACATAGTAAGCCGGACAAAAGAAGTGATTGATCCTGGGCGAATGCTGGGGTGGAGAAATATGAAAGCAAATGGGAATAGGTCATTTGTTTGTAAATGCAAGACTGGAGAAAACTCTGAGAGTTAGCAAAGCAGGGTGTGAGCCCCACACACAGGGAGAGCCAGTCCCTGTGGTAATGCTGACCCTGCCGCATCCAAGCTATTTGATCTTACATTTAACTTCTATACACTAGTTTCTTGATCTAAAAACAAAGCACATGATAATAATAGATCCTAACTTGATTGGCTGTTTTGAGGATTAAATGAGATAATGTACAATGTTGCCAAGGATTAGGCTTATGTTCACTTGTTTTGTTTTCAATAAATATTTGAGAGCTGACCGTGTGATGGACACTATGCTAAATGCTTGATAAGATGGAACCAGTGAATGAGAACAGGCTTGTAAAATTACGACAAGAAAGTGAATCTTAGGAGTTGTTTCCTGTTGAGATGCATGCTGACAGCAGCAAGCCAGAGCCTTCTCTCACACACAATCTACTGCTGCCACATTGCTCCGACGTCCTGTAATTGCAGTGAGCTCTGGTCTCCAGCAGGGGACATCCACGGCCCAGACAAGTGAAACCAGGCCAGCTCAGCCTTAGAGATGATGAATGAAAATGATAAAGCATGGAGACAGGAGCCCGAGACTGGCCTGTTACAATACTCATTCTACAAAGACAAAAGTTCTGAAAGGAATGACCCTCACAGTTCTCTTCTGCACTGAGCTTGTAGGAATGTCAGTGGATTTCGAGTTCTCTCCATGCTTTATTTACAAGCTGAGTTCCTCAGAAAGTTTTATTCATGCTGATGGGGTATAAATCCCTTTTGCCCAGGGCAGATCAAAGGAGCCACATCTTGGTGACTCCTCGGTCACACAAGATCATCCTGGGAAAACAGGTCCTGAGAAGTTCTGTAGAGATTGGGATATGTATTGGTTGATGTCTGGACCCTTGCATTTATTTATCATCTGCCAGGAGCCAGAGGTGATGACAAGAAGGTTAATATGTCTTAGGCAGGGGTGTTGATAAGTATTTAATAGCTAGTTCTTTGGGGTGGAGGGAATGTGTGCATATGTACAAATATACATCAATTTATAATTTACTTTTCTGATATATGTAAGTTATATGTACCTGTATATCTTTATTACAAGTTCCATATAGAGAATTAACTCTTACAGACTATGGTTAATTTTTGCTAAACTCTTGTATCTACAGACAATCTATTTTTGCAATTCAATCATGATTTGACAAAATCAGACTGCAAATATGCTTGATTTCTATCTGGTTCATCAAAGAGGTCAACCTCATCGAAGAATGAGTGTGGTGGTAACATGAGTGTTGGTTGATATTTTCATTTATGTTACTGAGGAGAACAAAAATGAAACAAAGACATATGTTGAAACTTTATATGCTTGTTAATGGCATGAACTAAATCTTTGCTGACTCCTCTGATAGTGTGTAACTGCTGAAATATTTCCTCAATTATTGGTGTTGTTTACAATGTACGAGAAACAGTACACTCGTGAGTTGAATTTCTTATTAATATATTAATTCAAGTCTAGAAAAACCAACAAAACAAAGCCTTTATATAAATAGCACTTGCCATTTCTATGGTGTAAATATTCCCACCATAGACATAAATAACCATAAACACCTAGATAATAATAAATGTAGTAAAATAATTAAGTGATTTTATTCATAAAACCCAGAGAATAATGTATATCTTGTATAATCTTTTAAAAATGAGTTTACCCTGTATAGTGTTTAGCACCTAATAGCACTTAATGCATAATAATCATAATTATAAAGGAAGAAGAAACCAAGATCCAGAGAGCCATTTTGAAAAATACTAGATCTAGAATGTTTTTTAAAATCACTGGGTAACTATCATATGTAATCCACTGTGCTGAGGGTTGTACATGGATTAAATCATCCTCTTTGCCATAATTACAAAGGGTCTTATTTCCCCCAAATGAGAATCTGAGGCTCAAAGAAATCAACTTTCTCAAGTTCACCCAGCTAGCAAAGGATAGGGCTGGAATAAGAAAACAGTGTGAATTAAAGGTTGTGCAACAAACAAAGCAATAGCAATAACAAAATATTAATCTAAAAAAAAAAAAGTGGTCTGGGAAGAAGCCTAAGCCTGAAAGTGAAATCCTACCTTGGCTCTATTGTGTGAATTTGAACAAATCATTCCATTTCTCTAAATCTGCTATGAAACAGAGGCTGTAAAGTGTGCACCATTCCATTTGAAAGCTGGGACACTAGAGGCAGAATGGATTGCTAAAGAAGATGGTATAATCTGACTTTGCCAAATTTTGGCTTCTAGAAATAACCCATGTGGAATCAACTACTGGGCCCCATCCTCACTCACCCCACCTCCCATCCTTTGTCCTTGTACTCTTCATCCCAGGGAAAGCTCTTGGGGCAAAAGGACAAAAGTGCTAAATTCTTTGTTGTTCAACATAAAGATCTATGGCCAAGGTGTAAGATGAAGTAATTTGGTCCATGTTCCTTGACTTTCGGAAAATTCTATAGAGGCATGTAGACAGAAGTAGAGTCTGCAGAAGGAAAATGCTGAGTGTTGGAGAGGAAGCTGGGCTAACAGTAAAGAGTCATGTGAGGGCTTTCTGGGTTAGCTTTTCTGGGAAAGTGCCATGTATCATTTAGAAGATAATGGACTCTTCTCATTGTGGTCTAATGAGGATGACCTGCTTGCAGTATCTAGATCATTGCACGTTGTCTAGCAATACCTCAACTTACTGGTCTGCCCATCCTATCGGGACAACCATCTTCACTCATTTTCAATGGCCAAGAGTAATTGTAAGCTTCTGGGATCCAGTATGGGACCCTGGATGTAGCAGGATGATCTTTGGCAGGGCTAAGTAGAACTAGACAAGAGAAACTTGAGCTCTATAGGAGTCCAGATATTGGTGGAATACTTCTCCCACTCCTCAGCCTAGCCCACCTCCACCTGTCATCTAATGCTATATGCACCAATACCATATGTATCCCTTCAGATGTCCTTGATGTTATTGTACTCTGGACAGGATTCTATCACAGCACTTCATGTGACATCTTCCCCAAGGAACTGTGGGCTACTTTAGAGAATTTTCTGTGTCTTACTTAGTTTATACCATATCAGTAGAGCTCAACACAGAATATAGAAAGTGCTAGAATACAGAAGTGCTGGGGAAAAAAGCCCACAAAATGAATAAATAAACTATAGGGTAGCTATATCAGCAATTTCGCTTCTGGGTATTTATCCAAAGGAAACAAAAACACCAACTCAAATACATATGTACCCCCACATTCATTGCAGCATTATTTACGATAGCCAAGACATGAAGCAACTTAAGTGTTGATGGAGGGATAAATGGATAAGGAAAAAATATATGTAATACATAATTAAAATACACACACACATTAATGGAATATTATTCAGCCATAAAAACAATGGAAGTCTTATCCTGTGAAACAACCAGGATGGGCCTTGAAGAAATTATGTTAAGTGACAAAAGTTGATCAGAGAGTGATGAAACTATAATGGCCTCAACTCTATGTGGAATCTAAACAACAACACAATGAACTCACAGAGAACAGATTGGTGGCAGAAGGGTGGGCAAAATAGGCAAAGATAGTTAAAAGGTATAAGCTTCCAGTTAAAAGAAAATCATGGGGATGTAATGTACAGCATTGTGACTATAGTTAATACCAAATTGTACATTTGGAAAGCTGCTAAGAAAGTTTATTTCAAAAGTGTCATCACAAGAAAATTTGTAACTACACGTGGTGATGGAGGCTAACTGGGCTTGCTGTGGTAGCCATTTCATAATACGTACAAATATCAAATTATGTTGTATACCTGAAACTAAAGTTATTTTTCAATTATAGTTCAATAAAGGAACTCGATAGGGTAGGAATTAACAATAAAACTTCCTCAACAAGTGAAGAAACTGAACCCTAAATATATGAATTGCTCAAGAGTAACTAAAAGTCCAAAATCCCAGGTACATGACTTCAATTTTAATATTCCAGTTTCTATATTTTATTAACTTGA
Source organism: Panthera onca (assembly GCF_046562875.1). Taxonomy (NCBI): domain Eukaryota; kingdom Metazoa; phylum Chordata; class Mammalia; order Carnivora; family Felidae; genus Panthera; species Panthera onca. The sequence goes on along the minus strand of NC_138346.1, from coordinate 172,507,350 downwards.
GACGCTAAGGTTGTTTAAATTGGTTTAATCAATATTCTTATTTTTACTTCACAAGTCTTTTTTTAACACTGAAGTATGACAGGATTATTTTTTTTTTAATGTTAAGGTTGAACCCTTGAATTTTCACACAAGGATTATGGAAACCAGATGGAGAAAGCTCTATTCAGCAAAAAGGGATAAAAAATTTGAACAGTATTTTCATCCTTTCTGCCAAAAGTGTGTAAGGGTTGTTTGAGGATGGGTGAGGGTAGTGGGCAGGCCTTGTGCGTGCACATGTTTGTGTGTGCGTGTATCTTATGTTATTGGGAAAAGAAAGAACAGGGTGTCGTGGTTTGTGCTTCCATTCTCATGACCCTGTGAAAATATTTTAATTAAAATAAAATGTTAGAGTTTAGGCCTTGATGCTCCACAAACAGGCCTACCCATTCCAATTTTAAATCCTTTCTATTGTGAATCTAGGCTCCTGTTCCCAGCTCTACAGATGTACTTGAGAGTTCATTTACCATGTCTTTGTTTCTAAACATTTGACACTTAAATTGACATTTTAAATTATCCTGAACAAAGGAGAGGAACTGTTATGTTAACGCCCTTCCAAGGATGAGTCCATGGAAAAGACTGGCTTCCCCCAGTGTTTTGAAGCTCAGTATGTATAACCATGCCAGGTAACTGTTTTATTAAGATGCCAGCTGAAGGCCTAGACAGCAGAAAGTGGCATGGAAGACAATTTGTCTAGTGTTTAAGGAATTTGTCTAGTGTTTAAAGATACTGTTGTATATTCTAGGTTTGTCCTTTAGTCAGCTATATTAGGATTTTGACCAAGATGTTTCGTTTTTTTAGCCAAAACATTCAGACTTGGATGAAAACTATAAGAACGATAGGTAGTCAATAAATGTTAGGTATTTGATCTTGGCATTATACTAGTCATTTCATATTTCATTAATCCCCTCCCCAAACCTATGAAGTAACTACATTCCAACCTTTTTATAGATAAACAAACTGAAGGTTAAAGAGCTTAAGCCACTTACCCAAAGTTACATAACAAGTTACAAAGCTGAGCTTTGTACCCAGATTTCTCTCACTACAGATCTCCAGTATTTCTAGCACATTTCAATACCAGTCTAGAAAGTCAGACTTCAGACTCTAGGCAACCAGTTGAAGTGTTGAAGAGAGCATCCACAGATGTTAAAACAGGAAACGAGGAATTAACTCTGTGCATGTCTTATAAAATTACATCAATTACTTGAATCTTAATTTTCTTTTGTATATAAAGCTTAATGATACACATTTCACAAAGCTGAAGGATTAAATAAGAAAACAGGTGAATGTTTAACATAAAAATTTCAATAATATATAATTTCCTTTCATTATTTAAGTTCCAAATATTGAATTTTGGTATATTTCTTTTGCTGAGGAGATGGTGAAAGCCCGAATCTTAGAAGTAGAAGTTAAGGGTGAAATAAAGCCACTGAGGAATTTTCAGTGTGGGGATAGGGGCTGAAAGACTAAAAATAGAGCTCTCTTCTTCTAGTTCAAGATGTTTCTACCTTTAAATTTATTCTGCTGAGATTAAAATACAAAAGTCTGAAAAGAAATCAATTAAAGCAAAGCAAAATAAGGTATTTCAACAAGTTTCTGAAATGAGAAAAACTGGGAGAAGTTTGGTGAATATAGCAAATGGAGATGCTGGCTGTTTAGAATATAGTTCTGAGATTACCAGTGAAGTGTGTAGCTAGACTGGCCAGGTTATCACCAATATTTCTACTCCCTGGCATATTAGAAGATTTTGTTCCTTTGTCTCTTTTGGTTAAATTTGGGTCATTGGCTTCCCACCAAGAGAATATGGGCAGAAGTCTGGCCTTCAAGTCAGCTTTTTTGTTTGTCCACTGGGTATAGAAAATTCTCTAGAGGATTCCAGATCCAGTTGTACAAGAGCAAAGGAAATCCATACCTGTTACCCAGGCCTTCAGTTTAAACATCACTAAGCAGCCAAGGACCAAAAGGTAACAACCAGTGACATGAGAAAGTCCAATCAAAATAAGTAATGTGCTAATTAACAGATTAAGGTAAACTCAAAGATTATATTCATCATGGATCTGACATTTAATGAATACCTACCATATGCCAGGTTCTTCTACATGGTGAGGTTAGACTGGTGACAAAGGCAAGATACTGGTCCTCATGGGACCTAATTTTCATAGATCCAGTAAAACACACACACACACAAACATGCACACCCTCAAATATGAAAAATTCTCTGAAAATAAAACAGGGTAATCATGCAGAGATCTACTGAAAGCAGGCCACTTGTGATCAAGGAAAGTATTACTGACAAGGTGATTATTAAAATGAGAGTTTAATGATAAGGAGCTGGACACACAAAGATCTTGGGACACTGTATCTTGGGAGAGGTAAAATACTACAAAGTTCGCCAAGCAAAGAAGAGCTTGGGATGTTCAAGAAACAGATCACTCTAGTGGGATCGCGATAAGGAGCATGGGTTCTAAGAAGCCTGTCATTTAAAGGAGTTCTTCAAAGACACCAGTATTATGTACATCTTGTTTTATTAGACTACACTCAATAAAATCAGCAATTGGTCCCTAATTTACTTTCAGAAAATCTTGGCTCCAAGATGTCAAGAACTAGATAAACAGATGCACAAATCCCACTCTAGGTTTGCCTATCCAGAAGTTTTGGCAAGAAGTCCAGAAATCTATAGTTTAAAAGAGCTTCAGGGGGTTCCTATCATCAGGCATATTCAAATGCCAAGGGACAGTGGAAAGAGCCATGATTTTGCACCTCAGAGAACTTTAATTTAATTCCAACTGCCCCACTGGCTAATAGTGTGACTACATATCTATGCCTGTGTTCCTTCACTGGAGTAATAGGTGAAGTAATAGGCCAGCCCTCTCTGTCATCTGTTATTTGTAGGAGAACCATTGCCCCATCTGATAATTTATATAAAAAGTTTAGTAAAAGTAATGGTAGCTGAGAAGCCTTTACATACAGTAAAGGAAATACTTTTACCTTGATCCTCACTGTCTTTCTAGTTATGCAGATGAACAAAGCTGACTCAGTTCCCAGTACAAACCCTGGTCTTGTCTCTGCACTCCGTCTTCCCTTTCTACCCCATTTTATTGTTTTTCTTTGTAAGACTTTATCAACTATTTAGCTTATTTTTAAATAAAACTCATCTTTCAGAGGTACTCATTCGTGGGTGAAGATACTAGTTGAGGTACTGTTCAGGCAGAGAAATGCAAGGCATGGGCAGTTATTTCAAACTGGATTTAAAAGAAGTTTCAAAATAAAATCTCAGGCTAACAATTTGATTCTTTAAAGGAAATTTTGTTCCCCTAAAAGGAAAATAATTTTAGAAGGTGTTGCCTCCCCGCTCTCCTGCCCTTTTCCCAGTTTCCCTCCAGGATATATGAAATACTGTTTAAGAGCTAAATGTTTCCCCATTGCATCATAGATTCCAGCAAAACTCCAGGCTGGTAAGAGTGGTGCAAAGTAAAATCAGCACAAATGATGCTGACCGATCTAGTTCTATTATCCAAACAAAATGAAAAGTGAAAAGGGCAAAAAAGTTAGCCTGGTTTTAGACTATGTAGGCATCTTAGTGTAAGGCAGAAAGAACCAGTTTTCAGTATCTGTGCCAATCCGAATCAGATGACAGAAGCTACTTCAAGGCTGTCCTGAAAAGAAAATTAGTTGACATGGGCTTCATTCTGAAGAGCATTTTGACTGATGAGAAATGTTTACCATGGGGCCCAAGAGGAGGAGGAGGCTGTGAGGTGCCAGGGATTTCCCCCGTCTGGAGAGAGAAGAAGGCTATCCTAGTCCAAAGAAATCCCATGGCTCAGGAGCTAAAAGATCTTGATTCTTGGCTTGGTTCTGGAAATTACTAACTTTGTGGCCTTAGACAAAATATTCCATCTGATCCCGTCTAAAGTGAGCTATCTAGTCCATTCTCACCTGGTGAGTGAATGAACAGTGGGTCTTAGGTTATAAAATCATTACAAATCCAATAATCCCTTTAGTGGAATTGAGTTTTTTCTTTTTTTGATATTTACTTAGGTATTTACTTTTTATCGAAGTATAGCTGATATAAAAGGTTCTATTATATTCATATGTACGAATTCAATTCTGTACATCATTCAACACCATGTTAAGTGTAGTTGCCATCTATCACTGTACAACATTATTAAAATATTGTTGACTATATTCTCTATGTTGTAATTTTCATCTGCGTAACTTCTTTTGTAACTGGAAGTTTGTATCACCTCATCCCCTTCACCTATTTCATTCATCCTCCAACTTCCCTCCCCTTTGGCAACTACCAGTTTTTTCCTCTTTATTTAAGAATCTTTTTGTATTTTTGTTTGCTTTTATATTACACATATAGGTGAAATCATATGGTATTAGTCTTTTTTTCTGACTTATTTCACTTAGCATAATACCCTCCAAGCCTATCCATGTGGTCATAAATGGCAAGATTTCATTCTTTTTTGTGGCTTAGTAACATTTCACACCTTTATCCATTCATCTATTGATGGACACTTAGGTGCTTCCATATCTTGGCTATTGTGGATAATGTTGTAAAAACATATAGGCACATACATCTTTTTGACTTAATGTTTTCATTTTCTTTGGGTAAATACCTGGTAGTGGAGTTACCAAATCATATGGTACTTCTATTTTAATTTTTTGAGGACTCTCCATACTGTTTCCATAGTGGCTTCACCAATTTACACTCTCCTCAAAAGTACACAAGGAACTTTTTTTCTTCAAATTCTTACCAACATTGGTTATTTCTTGTCTTTTTGATACTAACCATTCCAATTACTGTGAGGTGATATCTCATGGTGGTTTTGATTTCCACTTCCCTGATAATTGGTGGTGTTAAGCATCTTTTCATGGGTCTCTTGGTTACTTATAGGTCCTCTTTGGAAAACTGTCTGCTCAGGTCCTCTGCCCATTCTTTTAAAGTTTTTTTATTTTATTTTAATTCCAGTTTGTTGACATACAGTGTTAATTTCAAGTTTACAGTATAGTGATTCAACAATTCCATACATCACCCAGAGCTCATCATGACAAGGGCACTCCTAAATCCCTATCATTATTTCACCCAATCACTCACCTCCTTCCACTCTGGTAACCATTTGTTTGTTCTCTATTATTGAGAGACTGTTTCTTGGTTTGTCTCTTTTTTTTCCCCTTTGTTCATTTGTTTCTTAAATTCCTCATATGAGTGAAATCATATGGTATTTGTTTTTCCCTGACTTATTGCACTTAACATTATATTCTCTAACTTCATCAGTGTTGTTTCAAATGCCAAGATTTCATTCTTACTATGGCTGAATAATATTCCATTGTGTATATGTGTGCGTATATATATATATGTATATATAAATATACATATACAAACACCACATCTTCTTTATCTATTCATTAACTTAAGGACTCATGGGTTGTTTCCATAATTTGGCTATTGTAAATAATGTGGCAATAAACGTAGGGGTGAATGTATCCTTTTGAATTAGCGTTTTTGTATTTTGGGGTTTAATACCTAGTAGTGAAATTATTGGATCATAAGGTAGTACCATTTTTAACTTTTAGAGAAACCTGCATACTACTTTCCATAGGGGCTGCACCAGTTTGCATTCTCACCAATGGCGCACAAAGCTTCCTGTTTCACCACATCCTTTCCAACACTTGCTTCTTGTGTTTTTGATTTTAGCCATGCTGACAGGTATGAGGTGATATTGTAGTTTTGAGTTTCCCTGATGATGAGTGATGTTGAGCATCTTTTCATGTGTCTATTAGACATATGCATGTCTCCTTTGGAGAAATACTTGTTGATGTCTTCTGCCTGGTTTTTAATTGGATTATTTGTTTTTTGAGTATTGAATTTTACCAGTTCTTTGTATGTTTTGGATACTAACCCTTCATCAGAGATGTCATTTGCAAATATCTTCTTCCATTCAGTAGGTTGCCTTTTAATTTTGTTGTTTCCTTCCCCATGCAGAATTTTTTTGTTTTTGTTTTTGGTGTAGTCCCAGTAGTTTATTTTTGCTTTTGTTTCCCTTGCCTCAGGAGACCTCTCTAGAAAAAAGTTGCTCTGGCCGATGTCAGAGAAGTTACTGCTTGTGGTGTTCTCTTTGAGAAATTTTACAGTTACAGGTCTCACATTTAGGTCTTTAATCCATTTGAATTTACTTTTGGGTACAGTGAAAGAAAGTGGTACAGTTTCTTCCTCTTGCATGTTGCTGTCCAGTTTTCCCAACACCATATGTTGAAGAGATTGTCTTTTTCCCATTTATATTCTTTCCTGCTTTGTTGAAGGACTTTAATTGACTTTATGTAGTTGTAGGCTCATTTCTGAGTTTTCTATTTTGTTCTTTTGATCTATGTGTCTATTTTTATGCCAGTACCATACATGTTTTTATCACTACAGCTTTTTTATATAACTTGAAGTCTGGAATTGTGATGCCTCCAGCTTTGCTTTACTTTTTCAAGATTACGTTGGCTATTCAAGGTCGTTTCTGGTTCCATGGGAATTTTAGTATTGTTTGGTCTAACTCTGTGGAAAATGCTGTTGGTATTTTGATAGGGATTGAATTCAATGTACAGGTTGGTAGTATAGACATTTTAACAATATTTGTTCTTCCTATCCATGAGCATGGAATGTCTTTCCACTTCTTCGTGTCATGTTCAATTTCTTTCCTCCGTGTTTTTATAGCTTTCAGAGTACAGGACTTTCACTTCTTTTGTTATGTTTCTTCCTAGATATTTTTGTGCAGTTGTAAATGGGATTCCTTGATTTCTTTCTATGCTGCTTCATTATTAGTGTATAGAAATGCAATCGATTTTTGTACATTGATTTTTGTATCCTGAAATTTTATTGAATTTACTTATCAGTTCTAGTAGTTTATATAAAAAATCTCTAGAGTTTTTTATATAGATTATCATGTCACTTGCAAAGTGAAAGTTTGACTTCTTCCTTACTGACTTGGATGCCTTTTATTCCTTTTTTTTTTTTTTTTTTTTTTTTTTTTTTTTGTCTGATTGCTGTGGCTAGGACTTCCAACAATACTTTGAATAAAAGTGGTTAGAGTGGTCATATCTATCTTGTTCCTGTCCTTAGGGGAAAAGCTCTCCATTTTTACCCATTAAGGATGATATTAGCTGTGTGATTTTCATATATGGTCTTTATTATGTTGAAGTATGTTCCCTCTAAATCTATTTTGTTAAGGGCTTTTATGAATGCATGTTGTACTTTGTCAGAGGCTTTTCTGCATCTATTGAAAAGATCATATGGTTCATATCCTTTCTCTTATTGATGTGATGTATCATATTGATTTGTGAATATTGAACCACACTTGCAATCTAGAATAAACCCACTTCATAATGGTGAATGATTTTTTAAAAATATATTCTTATATTCAGTTTGTTAGTGGAATATTCTTATATTCAGTTTTTTATATTCAGTTTTGTTGTGGATTTTGCACCTATGTTCATCAGGGATATTGGCCTGTAGTTCTCTCTTTTCTTAAAAAATATTTATTTATTTTTGAGATAGAGCATGAGCAGGGAAGGGATAGAGAGAGGGAGACAGAGGATCCAAAGTGGGCTCTGTGCTGACAGCAGTAGCCTGATGCAGGGCTCAAACTCATGAGCTGTGAGATCATGACCTGAGCTGAAGTCGGACACTCAACCAACTGAACAACCCAGGCATCTGTATAGTTCTCTTTTTCAGTAGAGTCTTTATCTGATTTTGGTATCAGGGTAATTCTGGCATCATAGGATGAATTTGGAAATTTTCCTTCCTTTTTTGGGAATAGTTTGAGAAGAGTATGTATTAGCTCTTTAAATGTGCAGTAAAATACTCCTGTGAAGCCCTCTGGACCTGGACTTTTGTTTGCTGGGAGTTTTTTTTTTTTTTTTTTACCTATTCAATTTCTTCTGGAAAGAAGAAATTTGCTGGATATCAGTCTGTTCAAATTTTTTGTTTCTTCCTGTTTCAGTTTTTATAGTTTATATATTTCTAGGAAATTATTTTTCCTAGGTTGTCTAGTTTGTTGGCATAGAGATTTTTAAAAATTCTCACAATTGTTTATATTTCTGTGTATTCCTTCATTATATATATGTCCTTCTTTGTCTCCTGTTATAGTCTTTGTTTTAAAATCTATTTTTTTCTGATATAAGTATTGCACTTTGGCTTTTCTTTTGACATCCATTTGCATGATAAATGTTTCTTGATTTCCTCACTTTCAATATGCAGGTGTCTTTAGGTCTATAATGAGTCTCTTGGAAGCAGCATATAGATGAATCTTGTTTTTTTGTTTTTTTGTTTTTTTTTATCCATTCTATCCTGTCTTTTGACTGGAGCATCTAGTCCATTTACATTCAAAGTAATTATTGATAGGTATGTATGTATTACAATTTTATTACCTGTTTTGGGATTAAGATTTTCACTGATCCTTTGTTCTCTTAATCTCTTACATGGTTTGCTCACTTTCTTTAGTGGTCTATTTGCATTTCTTTCTCTTTATTCTTGGTCTATTATTTATTAGTGGGTTTTGATTTGTGTTTCCTATTAGGTTTGTATATAACATCTTCAGCATATAGCAGTCTATATTAAGTTGATGGTCATTTAAGTTTGAATCCATCCTTTACTCCTCTCCTCCTCACATTTTAGGTATAGATTATCACATTTCACACCCTTGATTTTGTGAGTTCCTTGACTGATATTTTACAAAAATACTTATTTTTAATGATTTTGTGTTTTCTACCTTCCTACTGTCACTTTTGTTCTTTCCTTCCCACTCAGAGTCCCCTTTCATATTTTTTTTTTTTTGCAGAGCTTTTTTAGTGGTCATGAACTCCTTTAGGTTTTGTTTATCTCTTTATCTCTTTATCTCTCCTATTCTGAATTATAGTCTAGCTGGATAGAGTATTCTTGGATGCAGAATTTTACCATTCAGCACTTTGAATATATCATTCAATTCCCTTCCGGCTTGGAAATTTTCTGCTGTAAAAGCCCCTGATAACCTTATAGAGTTTCCCGTGTATGCTAAGGTCTTCTTTTACCTTACTACTTTAAAATTTTTTTCTTTATCAGTATATTTGGTCAATTTAATTACAATATGTCTTGATGTGTATCTGCTTTTGTTGATTTTGTTGGGGATTCTCTGTGACTCCTGGATCTGGAAATCTGTTTTCTTCTCCAGACTAGGGATATTTTCAGCTATTATTTCTTTAAATATATTTTCTCCCCATTTTACTCTCTCTCCTTCTTCTGAGGACTCCTATAATTCAAATGTTATTATATCTGATAGAGTCCCTGAGTTCCCTAAATCTCTTCTCACTTTGCAGAATTCTTTTTTCTTTTGTTCAGCTAGAACACTTTCCACTACTCTGTCTTCTAGGTCATTAATTTGTTCCTCTGCTTCTTCCAGCCTGCTGTCCATTCCATCAAGTGTGTTTATTATTTTGTATATTGAGCCCTTTATCTCTGCTATATTTTCCCTCTCTCTGTGTTAAGGGTCTTGCTGATGCCTTCCACTCTTTTCTCAATTCCAATGAGTAACTTAATGATTATTACTTTAAATTCTCTAGCAGGCATGCTTATTATATCTGGCTGTGGCCTTGTCCTATTCTTTCATTTGGGAAAAATTCCTTTGTTGTCTCATTTTGTCTAAGACTCTGTGCCTTCTACTCTGTGTTAGGAAAGTCAGCTACATTTCCTGTTCTTCGGAGAAATGGTCTTATAGGGATTCCTGGGTGGCTCAGTTGGTTAAGCACCCATCTCTTGGGTTGGGCTCAGGTTATGACCTCATGGCCTTGTGAATCTGAGCCCCACATCAGGCTCTGCACTGGCAGCATAGAGCCTGCTTGAGATTCTTTCTGCCCCTCCCCCACTTGTGCTTTCTCTGTCTCTCTCAAAAATAAATAAACTTTAAAAAAAAACAGAGATGGTCTTATAAAGAAGAGGTTCTGCAGTGCCTGGTGTGTAGTGGCCACTGTTCCCCAGGGCCTGGTGCTTCACGAAATATCTGCAATGTGTACTACATGCATTCTGTTGTGTTCTGGTTGATGTATCCTTCAGGCCAGTTTTCTTCAGAGGCCATCTTTGTTGTGCAGAGTTGTGCACATCCCTGGCCTGAATGTGGCAAGTTTTAACTGAAGTTAAACTGAAGTAAAACTGAAGTCCTCAACTCCTTGGTCAGTAGATGCAATATGGGTGGGGGTTTAGGCTAGTCTTCTGGGGGAGAGGGCCTGCCTCACTGGGAATAAGACAAGTGTATGTGGGAAGGGGGGTTTCACTGGAGCGTGGCAGGGTGGGGCTTTGTGTTAGCAAGTTAGGTAGTGATTGTTGAACTATGCTGGTTCCTGCAGGTGGCCCCGTCCTTATGCTGAGGGGTTGGGGAGGGAAGTGGTGCCTGTCACTTTCTTTGTTCTCAGAGTCTTTCCATGAATGCTGCTTCTCTGGGACATGCTCCAAGATGAACAACTAACCTCTCTACTCTGTGCCCAGGTGCTCATCAGATTGTTGTTTCCACACTGTGAGTCCATGGGCTGTTTGCCTTGCTTTCTCCCCAAGAGCAGCCCCAGTGCCTTCTGAGCTCTAGCAAAACCAAGCCCAATTACCTTTAAAACTTATCAGTACTCTATAGTTTTCAGAGTACAGGTCTTCCATCTCTTTAAGGTTATTCCTAGGCATTTTATTATCTTTGGTGCAATTGTAAATGGGATTGTTTTCTTAATTTCACTTTTTGCTGCTGCATTATGAGTACATAGGAATGCAACAGATTTCTGCACATTGATTTTGTATCCTGCGATTTTATTGAATTCACTTATCATTTCTTGTAGTGTTTTGATGGGTCTTTAGAGTATTCTATATATATAGTATCATGTCATTTGCAAATAGAAATTTACTTCTTCCTTACCAAACTGAATGCCTTTTATTTCTTTATGTTGTCAAATTGCTGTGGGTTGGATATCCGGTAATATGTTGAATAAAAGTGGTGAGAGTGGACATCCTTGTTTTGTTTCTGACTTTAGGGGAAAAACTCTCATTTTTTCACCATTGAGTACGATGTTGGTTGTGGTTTTTCATATAAGACCTTGGTTATGTTGAGATCTGATTCGTCTAGACCCAGTTTGTAGATTTTTTTTTTTTTTATCATGAATGGATGTTGTGCTTTGTCATGTTTTTTCTGCATGTATTGAAATGATCATATGGTTTTTACCTTTTCTCTTATTGATGTGACTTATCACACTGATTGTTTTTGCAAGTATTAAACCACCCTTGCATCCCAGGAATAAATCCCACTTAATCATGGTCTAGGGTCTTTTTTTTAAATACTGGATTTGGCTTGGTTACATTTTGTTGAGAATTTTGCATCTATATTCATGAGAGGTATTGACCTGCAGTTCTCTTTTTTTGTGTGATGTTTTTATTTGGTTTTGGTTATCAGGATGATACTGCCTTCATAGAATACTGCCTTTCTCTTGTATTTTTCAGAATAATTCAAGAAGAATGGGTATTAATTCTGCAGTCAATATAAATTTGCTGGTTGCTTAAGTTCAAACACATGCTAAAACTACTAAATCATTATTTCCCTCTCCATGCATTATATTTTTGTTCTAATTTTACATCTTTTTGTGCATCTCTTGACTAACCCTAATTTTTGTAGATGTAATTGACATTCATAATGGATTTGCAAATTATCTGTCTTCACTATATGTTTGCTTGTACCTGTGAATTTTTTCTTTAATAATTTTCTTTTAGTTATGGCCTTTTCTTTCCCCCTTAAATAATTCCCTTTAACAGTTCTCATAAGGCTGGTTTCATGGTAATGAACTCCTTTGACTTTTGATTTTCTAGAAAACTCTTCTTCGATTATGAATGATAATCTTGCTGGTAGAATATTCTTTGTTGTAGGTTTTTTTCCTTTCAGAATTTTGAATATATCATGCCACTCCCTGTGGCCTGCAAAGTTTCTGCTAAAAAACAGTAGACAGCCTTAAGAGGTTTCTCTTGTATGTAATTGTTGTCTTTGCTTTTTCTGCTTTTAAAATTCTTTATTATTTTTTATTTTAATTATGTGTCTTGATGGTTCATCTTAGGTTCATCTTGTTTGGGGCTCTCTGTGGTTCCTGGACCTGGATGTCTGTTTCCTTCCTTAGACTGGGGAAGTTCTCAGTCATTATTTCTTCAACAAATTTTCCACCCCCTTTCTCTTTTTGTTCTAGGGTCCTTATAATGTGAATGTCTTACACCTGATGACGATGCTTAACCTATTCTCATTTTTTAATTATTTTTTTCTTTTTGCTGTTTAGTTTGGGTGATTTCATTACCCTATCTTCTAGATCACCAATCCATTCTTCTAGCATCCTCTAGTTTAATACTATTTTGTATTTTTTTATTTCAGTTACTGTATTTTCAGTTCTGACTTGTTCTTTATTCTATTTTATATCTCTTTTTTTGATGTTCCCACTGAGTTCATTGACTCCTTTTTGAAGTCTGTTAGTATCTTTATGACCATTACTTTCACTCTTTATCAGACATATTGCTTATACCCATTTTATCTAGCTCTGTATCTGTGGTTCTTGTTTTTCATGGGACATATTTTTCTGTTTCTTCATTTTGTCTAACTCCCCATTTGTTTCTACATATTAGGTATGTCAACTATGTCTCCTGGTTTGAAAGTAAAGGCCTTGTATAGACAAGGTCCTATGGTGTTCTGTAATGCAATCTCTATTGGTCACTAGAATCAGGCACTCCAGAGGTGTTCTCTTTATAGTCATTATGTACTTGTCTATTGTACTGAGCCACAATAGCTGTGGTCTTGCTGGTAGATGTGGCTGGTCTTCAGCTGAGCCAGCTGCAATGACTACTTTGCCCACTGTGGAGGCAGTGAATAGGGCTTGCTTTCTGCATTTTTGAGAGGGCTGGCTACAGCTGCCTAGGCTCATTGGTGAGTGGCACCAGCAGTTAGCCTACCCCTCTATAATTATCCTCTGCCACAGCTTCCAATACACCAAATGGCAGAGCTTGTTCCCTGCACAGATAAGAGACTCAGCTACAGAAACTGGGCATTCTGATATGTGAAGTTATCTCTACCTCCCACCCCCCTCCAAGGCAGGAGTCATTTTGGTGTGGCATCAGTCCCAGCTAGGGCTGCCTGCTGTGTGTAATAGGGAGAAGCTCCTTCGGAGGAACACCTGTTAAAACAGGTTGGATGGGGAGGGTCTGCAGGGGATTGCTGGGGTGTGGGACACACAGTGGTAGCAAGTTAGCTGGAGAGTGTTGGCTTCTGGAAGTGTCTGGCTGTCTATTCTGGAGGAGGGTGAGAAAAATGGTGCCCACTGGCACTTCTGTTTTTGGAGGAATCTCCTTCAGATTCCCCCCCACTCTGGTACATGTAATAAGATTAGTCAATATATTTCCTTCATGTATACCCCACGTGTTTTTCAAACTGATATTTCAGGCTGAGTCATTTAGCTTGCTGACTTGTTAAGGGCGGTGGGGGCTTGATTTCCTATCATCCTCTGGCTTTCTTGGAGCAAAGCCCTACTGATTTTCAAAGCCTTACTGAGTTTCAAAGCTTGATGATATGGGGATTCAGCTACTCAGTACAAGTCCCCAGGGCTGGGAATTGCCTAGTGTGGGGTCTGATCCCTATACTCTTGGGCTTGTGATGTCCCTCCTGTTTGTGGTTAGTCACACCCCAGATTTGGTTCTCCTCTACATCTTCACCTTTCCTACCTTCTCAGTGTGGCCTTTTCTCTATGATTAGCTATGTAAGATTTGTTCTGTAAATCTTGTGGTTGTTTTTAGGGTTTGTTGCAGAGATGTAGTTGTTGCCTCTATTTAGTTTTTGGAGGAGGTGAGTTCAAGATCCTCCTAATCTGTTATCTTCAGAAACTGGATCTTTTTTTTTTCTTTAAAGAATATTTCCTAATTGGCCTCTAAGACCTGGCCCTTCACCCACTTTATGATACAGACCTTAGGTAAACTGTGAAACACATTTTGGATTTTTCTCTCTTACCACAATGTCTATTTCTATAAATTTGTGTCCAGACTTCTCTGGCATATATTGTTTAAGTTACCTGCTTTAGTAACCAGGGATTTTGTTTCCTCTGACCCAAACTTCTATCAAATACCTATCTCTTTCATAATGTATTCCATCTTTTCACTTCCACTTAAGAAAATAAATCCAAGTAGAATTATGACACTATAATTTTTAGTCAACTTTTGTTTTTAAATTATTTTCAGATTTGGAAATTTAATTTCTGTTTCTAACATATCTTTTTACTATACCTTATAAATGCATGTTTATGTTATATTCTTCTACAGTGCAATGTAGGACATGATTTTCAATTGAGTATTTATGATTTTTCCAGGCAATCCTGCTGGTTAATTGTGCTTCTTGAGTTGTACACCATGGCAACCCTGTCTCCTGGACATTTTAGGTTTGTCATAAATACAGAAAGCTACTATCAATGACAAAAAGAAAGCATTTCTGAATATATGCGCTGATATTCCTTACTTAGGAGCTTACTAATATCAATTCTATCCACTAGCCTTAGAATTACAGCCATAAACATCCTTTACCTGCCTTGTTTCTCAGCTTTCCAAATCCACAGGACTCTCCAAAAAGGGGTACAAAAATCATAACTCCCCAAGTATCAGGGTATCACTACTTTACATAAAGATGCAGGTCACTGTCGTCCCATTTTACATTTACATAGACCCATCCATCCTTCCTCATCTAATAGGCTAAAAATCAATATCTATCCTATGGCCCAGGATAGAATAATTGTTACAACAATTTCCTTATGTAAAAGCTCCTGCAGAAATTGACATTAAAAATACACCCAGTGTGTGACTGCTATTCTGTTGGGACTGTAACTCACTCTCAAGTCAATTAGCATGAGGCCAGAAGGAAAGAGGGTCATCCTAAATCATTTGGCTACAGGCTTTAACGGGTGTAAAGAGCACTAAATTCATTCAGAACAGGCAGCATTTCCGATGGGCAGGAAAGTGAGAGTTAACACCCACCTAGTCCACCCAACTAGTGGAAACTGAATATTAAGGCATCATTTTATTGCTTTTTTGCTCTTCTTTCAATTTGTGTCCTTGCTCATTTATTATACATTATTCTTGTGCTTGATCATAATGTCACTGGGGGTCCTCCATAACTAGCATACCATATCAATGTGGACTCTGTCTGCTTCCCAGAGTTCCTTAATGCCTGGCAGAGTCTTCTCAGATGCAATTCTTTCTTTCAAGTTGGGTCCCCATGTGTGTAGCATTAATTTCTCTGGCTGCATGTAATTTGTTCAGGGACTCACACCAGCTGAGAATCACATATGTGAATCCAGATTTACAGAGCTTTTTGATTTTGTGCCTTGCCAGCCCAGAGGAAACAATTTTCTGTTTGAATTTTGAGTGTTTGCCTTGCTTTGCATCATCCACTAGAGATGACTATTTGAGAAGCCACAGTCAACAAGCCCACCCGGCAGCAGGTTGAATCAGTCAACAATCTTCCACAGCCTTTATGTTGCCTGTGTTTCAGCATCTCTTGAACGTTCCTTGTCTGCTCACCTTTAGGCCTCAGCTACTGTTGATGCAAACTTTTGTTTGTCCAGCTTACTTTCTGACTTCTCTTTTCCCCAGGGAAGTTTTTCTTTATCCTAGTTTTCCCAACGATTACTTTTAACTGCCTGACCTAGGCAAATAATTTTCTCTATGAGCTTTAGTTTTTTCTACCTATAAAATGAAAAGATTGGATTAAATGAGGACTCTTAACATCTTAAATAGAATTCAAGACCCCACTAACCTCATGGAACACATCCCTTCCCACAAGAATTTTGAATGGCAGAAAATAGCACCCAGAATTTGGAGCAAGAGAGACTGAAACGATACCACCTACATGGGGTTACCTCCTATTTCTGGCTTCTAAATAACATTAGTCTTCATCTCTGTTCAAAATCTTGACATCCTCCTCTTCACCACAATCCTTTGCCAGGAGAGGAAAAGGAAGCTGAGAGTTGTTTTGAAAGAAGACGGGCAATGTGTAAAGCACATCTGGAATAGAATGCCTTGCCAAGACTCTCCAAACAGAGGTTAGCAAGTCTGAGCACAGGTAGGCAGCTCTACACACATACTATATTTTTTCTGCAGTTGATATCTGGCCTTTCTTTTCCCCCTATTTTTTCCACCTAAGTCACCCTTGAAAGCTATATTTCTTTTCTCTTCTACCCACTTATGAGTTTTATTTTTTTCTCTAAAACTAAGATACTAGACTACGGGATCATCTACAAAATTACAAGTTTGTCTTGGAATTGGAATGGGAAAAACAACTTCTGTTAAAGGTATTTATGTTCATCATTTATCATGAATGTCAGGGCAGTTAAAAAACTGTGATGCACAAGGCTATTTCCCTGGTCTAAAATTAAGAAACTAATTGAGCAAATGTGACCAAGGAGAGCAGCATGGGTAAGGGGTGCAATTAAAGAAATAATAAGCTAGAGAGGTGCTTGAGAAGTAGAACATGGCCATCAAATTGCAAGGGGGTGGAGGGATTAGCAATAAATCAAGAGCTCTGGATCAAGCAAAATGGGGACAACGGAAAGCACAAGCAAGCTTCCAGCTCCACAGCAAAGGCAAGACTCACTTCAATTAAGCAAGGTGAGAATTGTGAGTCCAGGCACGCCCTATTTTGCTTAAGATTCTAATTGAGACCACATCCTAGCTCCAAAGCCACTTTTACTTGAAAATCCTCATGTAGGTTAAAATAATTCATTAGACTTCGGTTAGTCATTGACCTACAAATGCATTTTCATGGTAATTGTTCCTGGTCCACTTAACTTAATCATTTGGTTGTATCTCTATGCTTCAGAAGAGTGTACCTACTGGGTTATGACTTTTAGCATCTTTTTAAAAAAACCTTTTGCTGTATAACTGACATACAATAAACTGCACATGTTTGAAGTTGATATGTATTGACAAATATATACAACTATGAAACCATCACAGTAATAAGGATAGCGAACATACCAATCACCTCCTAAAGCTTTATGTCTCTTGGTAATGCTTCCTGTCCCTGATCCTTATTCCTAGCAACTCTTGATCTGCTTTCCACCACTATAAATTAATTTACATTCTCTAGATGTTTATATAGATGGAATCACCGTATATTATGTTTTTGGTCCAGATTGTTTAAGCATAATTATTTTGAGATTCACCCATGTAGTTTAATGAATTAATAGTTATATTTTATTTCTTCTTTATTGCCAAGTAGGCTTTCATTGTGTGGATTTATGTGGCAGTTTGTTTATCCTTTTACGAGTTGATGGACATCGGGGTTGCTTTCAGGTAGAGCAACTGCAAATATAACTTCTATCAACATTTGTGTACAAGTATTTATATGGGTGTATTATTTCCTTTTCTCTGAGTAAATATCTAGGAGTAAAATAGCTGGGTAGCATGGCAAGTATATGTTTAATATTTTAGAAACTTCCAAAGTTGTACAACTGTACACCCATCAGTGTATGAGAGTTCTAGTTTCTCCAAATCTTTATCATCTTTTGGGTATCTTTATCATCTTTCTACCCTCCCCCCCGCCCCAAATACTTTGAAGATGCTGCTTATTCACTATTTGGGTGCCTACTATATGACTGGCAGAGTGACTGGTTGGATTTCTTGTGACTCTCTATAAATAGGGAGATTCAATTTTATGAGCCAGGGAGGGAAATTTTCTTGCATAGGATCACAGGAAAAAAAAAACCAAAAAACAAAAAAAAAAAACAAGTGGAGTTGGAGATAGGATTTGGATCCTCAGACTCTGGAGTTTTCTTTCAGTGATGCACTTGATTTTTAGAATAGTTGTAATAGTAGGGGGAGAAAAACAAACGCCTTTAAACAGATCACCCAGATTTCACTTGAATCCACATTGAGGACAGGACTTTAATATGTCAGCTATTATTGTAGATGACTACATGAATATTACCTGTTTAAAAA
Organism: Panthera onca; assembly: GCF_046562875.1. NCBI lineage: Eukaryota > Metazoa > Chordata > Mammalia > Carnivora > Felidae > Panthera > Panthera onca. The sequence continues at coordinate 172,489,316 of NC_138346.1, read as the reverse complement.
TTTTTAATGGTTATTAATTTTTGAAAGAGAGAGGAATTTTACCTGTTTTAAAGCTCACAATGAGATTATGAGACAAGGGCTTTATTTAATTCATGTAGATAGGGAAATAGAGGATCAGGGAGACTAAGGGACTTTCCACGAGTGTTAACACAGCTAGTAAGAAGATGTACAGGCACATAAATAATTCAAATGTGTACTTCTAGAGCTCTTTTCTGCATTACAGACTTTGGATTAATTTACAATTCATGTTGACTACATGTTTCCTATACAATCATCTTCATTTTTCCATTTATAGAATAAAATTATAAGCATTGAATCAACTATAAAGCAACTACTATATGTTTACCAAATATAACATGTCAGGGATCTAACAGGGGGAAGGGGTTGACAACTCATTAGTTTTTCTTTTCTGTAACTTTTTTCCAATTTATTCCTGTCTGGCAGATCCTGCTGCTTTTTATAGAGGCTGAAAGTTATAGAAACTTGCTTTTCTAGGATTTTGTGCAACTGGAGCATAAAATGTAACACAATATTGATTAATATCTAAAGAAAAAACATGCCTCCCCAATAAAAAGAGATGAAGAAGAAGATCGTATTTGCTGGATAGGACTGTCTTTAAGCTGCATATGTAACAATCAATCATTGAGCAGCAGAGAAGTTATGGTAATGTGGAGAATGTAGAGACAAAGGTATAAAGCACAATGATGAGCATTGTTGACCTACTGAATTTCCCAACCTTGACTCAGCCTGTCATGGGTTTAATGTTTATGTCCCCCCCAAATGCATATGTTGAAGTCTTAACTCCCAATGTGATGGTATTCTGAGGTGGGACCTTTGGGAAGTAATTAGGTTTAGATGAGGTAATGAAGGTGGGAATGGAATTAGTGTGCTTATAAGAAGAGGAGGAGTCATCAGAGATCTCTTTCTCTTTTTAAAGTGAGGACACAGTGAAAAGGCAGCCATTTACAAGGTAGGAAGAGCATTCTGACCAGAAACTGAAACTGCTGGCACCTTGACCTTGGCCTTCCACCCTCCACAACTGTGAGAAATAAATGTCTGTTGGTTAAGCCACTCAGTATATGGTATATAGTTATAGCAGTCCAAAATGCTTTAATGTAGTCTTCTTATAAAATAAATTTTCCTTACTGTTAAATTTTTTAGTTGGCCTTTTTTTTCCTTATGCTAAAGTATCCTAACTAATTCATCTTAAAAACAACAGGTCAGGCACCAAACTAAATACCTATAAATAACTGATCCCATTTAATCTTTAAGACATGACCATGAGATAATTATTGCTATGTTCATTATGAAGACAAGGAAACAGAAGCTCAGAAAGCTTAGATGACCTACCCAAGTTTACACCAATAACAAGTAGTGGTGAATCAAACCAAAGACCTAATCTAAAGTCCATGCACTTTTTTATTATGCTATAACAACTCTTTGGAGAGGCTGTGGTATAAATGAAAATTTAGTTAGAAAATACTGGGGTGCCTGGGTGGCTTAGTCAGTTAAAGCATCTGACTTCAAGTCATGATCTCATGGTTTGTGGGTTTGAGCCCCGTATTGGGCTTTGTGCTCACAAGCTCGGAGCCTGGAACCTGCTTTGGATTCTGTATCTCCCTCTCTCTACCCCTCCACCTCTTGCTGTCTTTCTAAAATAAAACATTAAACAATTTTTAAATATAAAATATATTAATTTAATTATGAAGACAGCTACATGCTGGTTATTTTAAATTTTTATTTAATATCTAGTTAGTTAACATACAAATGCAATATTAGCTTCAGGAGTATTCAGTGATTCATCACTTCACATACAACACCCAATGCTCATCATAACAAGTGCCCTCCTTAATACGCATCACCCATCTAGCTCATCCCTCTATCCACTTCCCTCTGTCCACTCTCTGTTTGTTCTCTATTATAAGGAGCCTCTAATGCTTTGCTTCCTTCTGTTTTTCCCCCTTTGCATGTGTTCATCTGTTTGGTTTCTTAAATTCTACGTATGAGTGAAATCATGAGGTATTTGTCTTTCTTCGACTGACTTACTTCACTTAGCATAATACACTCTAACTCCATCCACGTCATTATAAATGGCAAGCTTTAATTCTTTCTGGTGGCTGAATAATATTCTATTTCTATGTAGTAGTATTATAGTATTATGTATGTATGTATGTATACATATATGTATGTATGTATATACATACATACATATACCCCATCTTCTTTACCCACTTAGTAGTCAATGGACATTTGGGCTCTTTCCATAGTTTGACTATTTTTGATGGTGCTGCTATGAACGTTGGGGTGCATGTACCCATTCAAAATTGTATTTTTATATCCTTTGGGTAAACACATAGTAGTGCAATTGCCTGAATCATAGGGTAGTTCTGTTTTTAACTTTTTCAGGAACCTCCATACTGTTTTCCAGAGTGGCTACACCAGTTTGTATTCCCAACAGTGCAAAAGTGTTGTCCTTTCTCTGAATCCTTGCCAACCTCGGTTGTTTCCTAAGTTGTTCATTTTAGCCATTTGGACAGGTGTGAGGTGGTATCTCATTTGGGTTTTGATTTTTATTTCCAGGATGATGAGTGATATTGAGAATCTTTTCATGTGTCTGTTAGCCATCTAGATGTCTTCTTTGGAAAAGTATTCATGTCTTCTTTCCATTTCTTCACTGGGTTGCTTGTTTTTTTTGGGTATTGAGTTTGCTAAATTTGTTATAAATTTTGGGTACTAATTCTTTATCAGATAGGTTGTTTGCAAATATCTTCTCCCATTCCATAGGCTGCCTTTTAGTTTTCTTGATTGTTCCTTCACTGTGCAGAGCTTTTTACCTTGATGAAGTCCAAATAGTTCATTTTTTACTTTTGTTTCCCTTGTCTCTGGCAATGTGTCTAGAAAGAAGTTGCTGTGTTTGAGGTCAAAGAGGTTGCTGCCTGTGTTCTCCTCTAAGATTTTAATAGTTTCCTGTCTCATATTTAGGTCTTTCATCCATTTTGAATTTATTTTTGTGTATGGTGTAAGAAAGTGGTCCAGTTTTCATAGCACCATTTGCTGAAGAGACTGTCTTTTTTCCATTGGTAGTCTTTCCTGCTATGTCAAAGATTAGTTGACTATATAGTTGTAGATACATTTCTGGGTTTTCTGTTTTGTTTCATTGATCTATGTGTCTATTTTTGTGCCAGTACCACAACTGCCTTGATGGCTACAGCTTTGTAATATAGCTTGAAATCTGGAATACTGATACCTCCAGCTTTGCTTTTCTTTTTCAGGATTGCTTTGGCTATTCAGGTTCCATACAAATTTTGTGGTTCCATACAAATTTTAGAATTGTTTTTTCTATCTCATTGAAAAATGCTGGTGGTATTTAGATAAGGAATATGCTATTTTATTAAGATGACATAGTTCAACTATATTTTTATATATATCTTGAGTTTTTTCATAGCAATCTTGAAAAAGTATAGATAATTATTCTTTCAGCTAGGTTTTTAAAGCTATGAACTTAGTGCCTGCTATATGTCAGACACAAAGCTAGGCTCTGTTAGATACAAAAAGGACATAATTTTCTGTCCACAATATTTACATTGGAGTTAGTAAACATTATATGACAGATGCTTCAGTGGAAGTAATATATTAAATGTTATTAAGTGTTTTTATAATTCCTTATATTTACATTGTGTTTAAAAAATCAAAAATTTTATCACACACTATTAGAGTAGAATGAATAGTTTATAAGGTTTGGTTTCTGTGAATGAAGAGAAGGAATACCTGAACAAGATCAGCCCTTACAGAAAGGGGACAACAGCTTGGATCAGCCAGAAGGATGCCCCCAGGTGCTCATTGAAATCATTCCTAATGGTACTGGGAGTCCCTCCCCCCGGGGGTTTCACCTGAGGATCTTGGAGCTGGACAGAATTGAGATAACAGGCTGTGATTTCCAGAAGTCTCATTGAAACTTTACTACAAGAACAGAAATTCACACTGAAATGAATAAGAAACCAGCATGTGGTAGCCTAATTCTTCCCAATATAGCAAGTTCTTGGTGGAAAATAACAAAACAAATAAATTTAAAAAGGAAATTTTCGTACCAAACCAACCAGTTCGAAACAGCGATGTGTATCAGACCGCAGAAAACTCTCCCCCAATGGAAGTTGTAAAAGCCCTCTCTATCTGAGTCATTTAGAAGTAGCCTGGTTAAAATAATTAGAAATTTACTCTAGGGAACAATCCATTAGTGGCCAAGGATGTACAAGATGAATCGATAGGTCCCTTAAAGTCCTACTTCCCATAGCACAACTTTCTGTGCATTCATGTTGTTGCCTTCATTAAATATTTTTTTATTGGTTTTGTTTTCTTCAAGGCACTGTCATTCACTGGTTGAATATTAATACAGAAAGTACTTTCTAGAGTGAAAATAGATGTCCTCAGTGTCAGAATGGAATCTCACCTTTATGCTGGTTATAGGTCTCTTAGTTGGGGTGGAGGATAGGGTTCAAGCATCTTCACACTCCCATGACCCTTGAAAAGCCTTAAGAGAGGAGACGTATGCCTTGATGATGCTAGTCACCCATTTATTGACCAGGTCTGACTTATCTATGTTTGTAACACAGCTCTTCTTGCAGGCTGAAGAAAAACATGACTTTTGTGGACAGCAGATAGCCTTTTCCGTGGTTTGGAATAATGCTGGCTGCAAACTCTTAAATGCTAACTACAAATGTACCCTTCTATTAAAGGGTAAGATTCCAATCAGAATCAGGACCAGGCAAACAATCTGGACCCTCCAGAGGAACCCTGGGGAATTCTACAACAGAATGCCTCTGTATCTTTGTGTAGATAACTCTGTGGATGCCAGATTGTGACAATTAGCAGAGAAAGATGAAAGATCCTGTGGAAATGTTCCCCTAAAAGCAACTTTAATTTTCACTAACTGGTAGTTCTGTTGTTTTGCTAACACATATAATTCCCCCTTCTTTTTTTCCTGGCCTTTCCCTCTTGAACTTTTGTCTTTATTGAGTGGTGCTTTATTGAACTTGTTATGCATCAGACACACTGTTAAACTGGACTGCACAGATAGCCATTGTACATTCCCTGTCTTAAGGAAATCTTTCTTCGTGTTTTCACTTGTTAGGTACAGGTTACAGTGATGTATACAAAAACTCAAAATACAGTGGCTTATATGAGAAGCTTGTGTTTTTGTTTTTGTTTTTTTTCATGCAACAGTTTAGAGGTGAGTGGTCTAGGGCTGTTGAAGCCTCTGTCCCATAAAGTCATACAGAAGTGTAGATTTTCTCTAACTGTGGATTTGCCATTCTCTAGAAGGTTTTTCTTTATTAGAGTTCAAGGTAACAATAAGATTAAAACAACAACAACAACAACAACAACAACATTGAAAGTAGGCAATTTCCTTTTAGGGAGAAGCTGCATAAATTGCACATTTCCCAGCTCCCATACTAGGAAAAGGATCTTTGATAGTGGGCCACTATCTTTGATAGTGGGCCATGTGACTTTAAAACCCCCAAATTCTCTTAAAGGGGAGAGAGTAAATACTGGAACAATTATCATCTTTTCCATAAAGACAAAGGGGAAAAGGCACTGGAAAAAAAATCCAGAAGACCTCAGTAACTTACCTGGTCACTGTGGAAGGTCACTTGGTCCTTCGCTTCCTCATTTGTAAATGAGGGGTTGAAGGAGATATTTTTGACACTCCATTCAACTTCAGTTTGTATGAATCATTTTCCTTACCCGCATCTTTATCTCTGACCTTTACTTTTAAAAAAATGTTCATTTTTGAGAGAGAGAAAGAGAGAGACAGACAGACAGTGCAAGCAGGGGAGGGGCAGAGAGAGACGGGGACACAGAATCTGAAGCAGGCTCCAGGCTCTAAACTGTCAGCACAGAGCCCAATGTGGGGCTTGAGTTCTTGAACCATGAGATCATGACCTGAGCTGAAGCTGAATGCTTAACTGACAGAGCCACCGAGGGGCCCCTGACCTCTACTTTTATAATTCAAAAAGGAGCAAGTGAACTTTGATTTGCTTACCAACCATGAGCAGTGTTTTCTTTCATTTTGTAGTTATTTTTTTAATGGAAAGTGAAAAGTTGTTGCTTTTACCTTGATAAATTGAGAAATGCCTTTTCCATCATTCCCCTTGCCAACTTTTGAAATCACGAAATGTGCAGCCTCTTTATCTTTTTAAATTGTTTTAGACTTTGAGTCCCTTGCATTTCTATGTGAGTTTTAAGATTGGCTTGTCAGGATCTTCAAAAAAAGCATTTAGGATGTTGATAGGTATTGCCCTGCATCTGTAGATCAATTAAATCTTATCTGTGAACACGAGATGTCATTCCATCTAGGTTTTATTTACTTTCTTTCAATAATGTTTTAAGTATATGTGACTGACACTTCTTTGGTTAAATTTGCTTTGAAGCATTTTATTCTTTGTGATGCCATCACAAATAAAATTGTTTAATTTCATGTTCAGATTGTTCATTACCAGTGTTTAGAAATATAATTAATTTTTGGTTATTGGCTTTGTTTCTTGTAGACTTGCTGAATCTATTATTACTTCTACTGGTTTTCTTATGGATTCCTTAGAAATTTGTGTAAAAGATCTGCTGAAGGAGATAATTTTACTTATTCTTTTCCAATCTGGATGCATTCCCTCCCCCCTTTATCTTGCCTAATTAAATATGTGTTTTGCTGTTCTTGTTTGATGTGAATTTCAGATGTTTGTTAGATTTACTTGATACATAATGTTGCACAAGTGTAGTTTTTGCTGTATATATTCTGCTTATTTCTATCATTATTGAAAGTGAGGTGCTAAAGTCTCTCAATTCTATTGTTGAGTTGTCTATTTCTCCTTTCAATTATGTCAGTTTTTGCTTCATGTATTTTGGAGATCTATTAATAGTTTCAGCTATGTTTACAATCATTATGCTTTTGATAGATTGGCCCTTTTATTATTGTAAATCTCCTTTTAAACTAATGACAACTTTTGTCATAAAGCCTTTTCTCTGCTGTTAGAATAGCTATTCCATCTCTGTTACTATTTGCATGGTATACAATTTTCCATCCATTTACTTTCGCCTTATTTGTGTCTTTGAATCAAATAGTATCTGTTAAAGTGAATCTTCAAAGCTAAAATGTATATAGGCATACCTTGGAGATTGGGGGTTCAGTTGTAGATCACCTCGATAAAGCAAATATTGCGATGAAGCAAGTCAAATGAATTTTTGGGTTCCCAGTGCACATAAAAGTTATGCTTACATTACACTATAGTCTATTAAGTGTGCAACAGAATTATGTCTAAAAAATGTGCACAGCTAAGTAGTCAAAAATAACTTATTGCTAAAATGCTAAGCATTACCTCAGGTTTTAGCAGTCATAATCCCTGATTGCACATCGCCATAATGATAGAATAACGCAAAAGTTTGAAGTAGTGAAAGATTACCAAAATGTGACAGAGACAAAGTTTAACAAATGCTTTTTGAAAAATGGTGCTGATAGACTTGTTCAACACAGGCTACCACAGATTTTTCAATCTATTAAAAAATTCAGTATCTATGAAATGTAATAAAGCAAAGCATGATAAAATGAGTTATTATTGGAGTCATGTCATTTATTATATTTTTTAATTGAAATATAATTGACATACAATGTTAATTTCAGGCATACAACATATTAATTTGACAATTCGACATATTACTCAACTCTTACCATAATAAGTGTATACTCCATCTGCCACCATACAACGTTACTACAGTATTATTGACTATATTCATTATGCTATGCTTTTGATCTCATGTCTTGTTTATTTTGTAACTGAAAGTTTGGACCCCTTAATCCTCTTCATCTATTTCACCCTTCCCCCTTACCCACCTACCCTTTAGTAATCATCAGATCATTTTCTATATTTAAGACTCTGTTTGTTAGAGATTTTTTTTCGGTGGTGTTTTTTTTTTTTTTTTTTAAATAGATTCCACATATAAGTGAAATCATATGGCACTTGACTTTCTTTGTAGGACTTATTTCACTTAGTATAAAACCCTTTAGACCATCCATGCTGTCACAAATGGCAAGATTTCATTCTTGTTTTATGGCTGAGTAATACTCCACTGTGTGTGTTTATTGGTGTCAATAATGAAAGAATCATTTAATTATGAAAGAATACCACATCTTCTTTTTCACTCATCTATTGATAGACACTTGAACTGTTTCCATATTTTGGCTATTGTAAATAATGCTGCAATAAACACAGGGGTGCATAAATCTTTTTAAACTAGTGTTTTCATTTGGATAATCAATAGTGGAATTAGTGAATCCTAAGGTACTTCTATTTTTAATTTTTCAAGGAATCTCCATATGGTTTTCCACAGTGGTTGCACCAATTTACATTCTCACCAATGGTGCACGAAGTTTCCTTTTTCATATTTTCACCAACATGTTCTTTCTCACCTTTTTTATTCTAGCCATTCTGACAGGTATAAGGTGACATCTCATTGTGGTTTTGATTTGCATTTCCCAGATGATTAGTGGTGTTGAGCATCTTTTCATATGTCTTTTGGCCATCTGTATGTCTTCTTTGGAAAATAATGTGTTTTCAGGTTCTCTGCCAATTATTTAAACAGATTGTTTGGGTTTCTTTGGTGATCAGTTGTATAAGAAACTATTTTGCATATTTTGATATTAACTGTTTATCAGACAAGTAAAGGTCTATAAATATCTTCCCCCATTCAGTAGGTTGCCTTTTTGTTTTGTTGATGGTTTCCTTCATCGTGCAAAAGCTTCTTATTTTGGTGTAGTCCTAATAGTTTATTTTTGCCTTTGTTTTCCTTGCCTGAGGAGACAGATCCACAAATATGTTGCTAAAGCAAATGTCCAAGAAATTACTGTCTAGGTTTTCTTTTTTAGGAGTTTTATGATTTCACATCTCACATAAAGGTCTTTAACCATTTTGAGTTTATTTTTGTGTATGGTGTCACAAAGAGATCCCCTTCCTCTCTCTCCCTTCCTTCTTACAGTTGTCCAGTTTTCCCATCACTATTTATTGAAAAGATTCTTCTCCCATTGTATATTTTTATTTTCTTTGTCATAGATTAAGTGACCATGTAGTTATGAGCTTATTTCTGGGTTTTGTATCCTGTTCCATTGATCTCTGTATCTTTTTTTGTGCCAACACTATACTGTTTTGATTACTATAGCTTTATACTATATCTTAAAATCTGGGATTGTGATACCTCTAGCTTTTTTCTTCTCTCTCAACATTGTCCTGGCTATTTGAGATCTTATGTGGTTCCATATGAATTTTCAGGTTATTCATTATAGTTCTGCAAAAAATACTATTGGTATTTTGATAGAGCTTGCATTGAATTTGTAGTTAGCTTTGTATAGACATTTTTACAGTATTCTTCAATCCGTGAGCATGGTATATCTTTGTGTTGTCTTCCATTTCTTTCCTCATGTCTTACAGTTTCCAGAGTATATGTTTTTTACCTCATTAAATTTATTCCTAGGTAAGTATTCTTTGTGCAATGGTAAATAAGATTGTTACCTGAATTTTTCTTTCTAGTACTTGGTTACAGTGTCTAGAAAAGTAACAGATTTCTGTATTAACATACAGACATACATGTAACATATATACATTTTGTATCCTGCAACTTTACTGAATTAATTTATTATATCTAATAGTTTTTGGTATAGTCTTTAGGGTTTTCTATACTTAGTATCATGTCATCTGCTGATAGTGACAGATATGCTTCTTCATTACAAGGTTGGATAAAAGCAGGAGTGGACATACTTGTCTTGTTCCTGATCTTAGAGGAAAAGCTTTCAGTTTTTCACCATTAATGGGAAAGTTGTATGATATTAGGTATAGGTTTGTTTAATATGGCCTTTATTATGTTTGTTTAAATTTTTAAAAAAAAATTCCAGTTTACATACAGTGTAATATATGTCTCAGGTACACAATATAGTGATTCAACACTGCCCTAACACAGCCAGTGCTCATCACAACAAGTGCACTCTTTAATCCCCATCACCTATTGCACCCATCTCCCCCAATGATATCCCTCCTCTCCCCTTCCCTCTGATTACCATCTGTTTGTTCTCTGTTTCTTGGTTTACTTCTCTTTCCTTTTTTCCCCCCTTTGCACTTTTGTTTCTTAAATTCCAGATATAAGTGAAATCATATGATGTCTCTTTTTCTAAATTATTTTGCTTAGCACAATACTCTCTGATTCCATGTCATTGCAAATGGCAAGATTTTATTCTTTTTATGGCTGAGTGATATTCCATTGTATACATATACCACATCTTCCTTAGCTATTCATCATTTGATAGACTCATCAGTTGACTTGGGTTATTCCCATAATTTGGCTACTGTAGATAATGCTGCAATAAACATCAGGGTGCAGGTATCCCTTTGCATTGGTATTTTTGTATTCTTTTGGTAAATACCTAGTAGTACAATTGTTGGATCTAAATTTTTATCATGAACAGATGTTGTATTTTGCCAAATGCTTTTTCTGCATGTATTGAGATGATGATCATATAGTGTTAATCCTTCCACTTGTTAATGTGACATATCACACTGATTGATTTGTAAATATCGAACCACACTTGCATCCCTGGAATAAATACCACTCAATGTGGTGAATGATTTTTGTAAATTTATTGTTGAGTTTGGTTTGCTAATATTTTGTTGAAAGTTATTGCACCTGTTTCCATCAGGGGTATTGGTCTGTAGTTTTCTCTCTCTTTCTCTCTCTCTCTCTCTCTCTCTCTTTTTTTTTTACAGTATCTTTGTCTGTTTTGGTATCAGGCCAATGATGGCCTGGTAGAACGTATTTGGAAGCTTTTTTTCCTCTTCTAGTTTTTGGAATAGTTTGACAAAAATAGATGTTAACTCTTCTTTAACTGTTTGGAAGAATTCACCTGTGAAACCATCTGCTCCTGAACTTTTGTGTGTTGGGAGTCTTGCTCACCAATTCAATTACATTACTTGTAATCAGTCTATTCAAATTCTCTTTTCTCATTCAGTTTTGGAGGGTTGTATGTTTCTAGGAATTTATCCATTTCCTCTAGTTTGTCCAACTTGTTGATGTATAATTTTTTGTAGCACTTGCATAATCCTTAATATTTCTGTGGTAGCACTTGTTATTTCTCCTCTTATGATTTTTTAAATTTGGATCCTTTTTCTTAATGAGTCTGGTTAAAATATATCAGTCTTTCAAAGAACTAGTTCTTGGTTTCATTGATCTTTTCTATTGTATTTTTGTCTTCTATTCCTTCTATTTTTATCTTCTATTGTATTTTTATTTCTGTTCTAATCTTTATTATTTCTCCTTTTACTCAATTTGGGCTTTTTTCTTCTTTTTCAACTTCATTAGGTTTTTTTTTTTTTTGTTTCTTGAGATAGGTCTGTGTCACTACAAAACTTTCCTTTTATAACTATTACTTTTTCTGGATCCTAAAGATTTTGGACATTGTTTTTATTTCGTTTGTACCATGAATTATTTCCTTATTACCTCTTTGATTTTTTGACCCATCAGTTAAGTAATAGCATGTTTTGTTTTTTTTTTTATCTCCACGTGTGTGCTTTTTCTACCATTTTCTTGTAATCAGTTTCTAAGTTATGCCATTGTGATTGGAACAGATAATTGATATGATTTTAATCTTAAAATATTAAATTGGTTTTATTTATAATCAGTTTTTTAGTTTTAATTAAAGTTTACTTAACAGTGTTATATTAGTTTTAGGTGTATAATATAGTGATTCAACAATTCTATATATTATTTAGTATTCATCACAATAAGGGTAGGCTTTAATCCTCATTCCCTATTTCACTCATTGCCCTAACCCTCTTCCCCTCTGGTAATTATTGGTTGTTCTCTATTGTAGAGGCAAACCCACAAGCAGACTTTTCTTTTCTTTTTTTCCTTTACTCATTTGTTTTGTTTCTTAAATTTCACATTTCAGTAAAATCATATGGTATTTGTCTTTATCTCACTGCCTTATTTTGTTTGGCATTATACTCTCTAGCTTTATCCATGTTGTTGCAAATGGCAAGATTTCATTCTTTTTATGGCTAATGATCCATTATATATATATATATGTGTGTATATATATATACACATATATATGTGTATATATATATATATATACACACACATATATATATATATACATACACACACAGATATGGCTAATGATCCATTTTATACATATATATATATATATATATATACATACATATATATACACACATAGATAAAAAAAGGTGTGTGGTGTGTGTGTGTATGTATACATACACACACACACCACACATCTTTTTTTATTCATCTTTCAATGGACACTTGGGCTGCTTCCATATTTGACTATTGTAAATAATGCAATAAACAGGGATGTGTGTATCCCTTTGAATTAGTATTTTTGTATTTTTGGGCTTAATTTTTTAAAGTTTATTTATTTTGGGAGGGGAAGAGAGAGAGAAAATCCCAAGCAGGCTCCACGCTGTTGGTGCAGAGCCTGATGTGGGGCTCAAACTTACAAACTGTGAGACCATGGGACAAGAGCCAAAATCAAGAGTTTGTAGCTTAAGTAACTGAGCCACCCAGGCACCCCTGCCCTTTTGGGTTTAATACCCAGTAGAGCAGTTACTGGATTGTAAGGTAGTTCCATTTTTAACATTTTGAGGAATATCCATACTGTTTTCTGCAGTTGCTTCACCAGTTTACATTCCCACCAACAGTGCACAAAGATTCCTCTTTTTCCACATCCTTTCCAACACTTGCTTCTTGAGTTTTTGATTTTAGTCATTCTGACAGGTATGAGGCGATATCTCCTTGTAGTTTTGATTTGAATTCCCCTGATGGTGAGTGATGTTGAGCATCTTTTTGTATGCCTATTAGCCATCTGTATGTTTCCTTTGGAGAAATGTCTGTTCATGTCTTCTGCCCAGTTTTTAATTGGATTGTTTTTTTTTTTTGGGGGGGGTGGTTATTAAGTTGTATCAGTTCTTTGTATGTTTCACATGCTAACCTTCATCAGATATACCATTTGCAAATATCTTCTCCAATTCAGTAGGTTGCCTTTTAGTTTTGTTGATTATTTTCATCGCTGTGTAGAAGCCTTTTATTTTGATGTACTCCCTCTAGTTTATTTCTGCTTTTCTTCCCCTTGCCTCAGGAGACATATGTAGAAAAAAGTTACTGCCTGTGTTCTCTTCTAGGATTTTTATAGTTACATGTCTTGTGTGTCAGTCCTTAATATATTTTGAATTTGTCTTTGTGTATGGTATATCTTTGTGTATGATTCTTTTGCATTTGGTTGTCCACTTCTTCCACTTCTCCTAACACCATTTGTTGAAGAGACTGTCTTTTTCCCATTATGTATTCATTCTTCCTTTTTCAAACACGAATTGACCATATAAATGTGGGTTATTTCTTGGCTTTCTATTCTATTCCATTGATCTATGTGCTTATTTTTGTGCTAGTACAATATTATTTTGATTACTACCACTTTGTGTGTACAGCTCGAAATCTGGAATTGTGACACCTGCAGTTTGTTTTTCTTTTTCAAGATTGTTTTGGGTATTCAGGGTCTTCTTTGGTTCTATACAAATCTTAGGATTATTTGTTATAGTTCTGAGTAAAATGTTGTTGGCATTTTGACAGGGATTGCATTAAATCTGAGGATTGCTTTAGGTAGTGTGGTCATTTTTCACAATATTCATTCTTCTAATCTGTGAGCATGGAATATCTTTCCACTTGTTTGTGTCATCTTTAAATGTCTTTCATCAATTTTATATAGTTTTCAGAGTATAGGTCTTCCATCTCTTTGGTTAAGTTTATACCTAGGCATTTTATTATCTTTGGTGAAGTTGTAAGTGGGATTGTTAATTTCTCTGTTGTTTCATTATTAGTATATAAAAATGCTACAGATTTTTGTATATCGATTTTTCATCCTCCAACTTAATGGGGTTTATCAGCTCTAGTATTTTTTTGGTGGAGTCTTGAGGGTTTTCTATTTATAGTATCATGTCATCTGCAATTAGTAAAGGTTTTACTTTTTTATCAGCTTGAGTGCCTTTTATTCCTTCGTCTTGTCTGATAGCTGTGCTAGGACTTCTAGTACTTTGTTAAATAACCGTGGTCAGCATGGACTTTGTCTTGTTTCTGACCTGGGGAAATGCTCTCAGTTTATCACCATTGAGTATGATGTGAACCGTGGATTTCTCGTTTATGGCCTTTATTATGTTGAAGGTATGTTCCCTCTAAACATACACTGTCAAGGACTTTTATCATGAATAGATATAATTTGTCAAATGTTTTTTCTGCATCTATTTAAATGAAGATGTGGTTTTTATCCATTCTTTTATTGGTGTAATGTATCACATTGATTGACTTGTAAATATTGAACCACACTTACATCCCAGGGATAAATTGCTCTTGATCATGGTGAATGATCCTTTTAATGTATTGTTGGAATTGGTTTGCTAACATTTTGTTAAGGGTTTTTGTATCTATGTTATCAGAGATATTATCTTTTTTGGTTTGTTTGTTTTGTAGTGTCTGTATCTGGTTTTGGTATCAGAGTAATACTGGCCTCACAGACTGAATTTGGAGGTTTTTCTTCCTTTTCTATTTTTTGGAATAGTTTGAGTACAATTGGCCTTAACTCCTTTGTAAATGTTTAGTACAATCCACCTGTAAAACCGTCTGGCCCTGGACTTTTGTTTGTTGGGAGATTTTGAGTATTGATTTAATTTCATTGCTCATGATTGGTCTTTTCAAATTTTCTATTTCATCCTGATTTGATTTTTGGAGATTATGTTTCTAAGAATGTATCCATTTCTTTTTGGTTGTCCAACTTGTTGGCATATAATTTTTCATATTCTCTTACAGGCATTTGTATTTCTGTGGTGTCAGTATTTCTTCCCTTTCATTTCTGATTTTGAGTCCTCTCTCTCTCTCTTTCTCTCTTTCTCTCTCCCATGAGTCTGGCTAAAGGTTTGTTAAAATTTTGTTGATCTCTTCAAAGAAACAATTCCTTGTTTCATTGATCTGTTCTATTGTTTGTTTATTTGTTTTAGTTTCTATTCTGTATATTTCTTTAATCTTTATTTCCTTCCTTCTACTAATTTTGGGGTTTGTTTGCTCTTTTTCTAGCTCCTTTATATGTAAGATTAGGTTGTTTATTTGGGAAT
The DNA here is from genome assembly GCF_046562875.1 of Panthera onca. Classification (NCBI taxonomy): domain Eukaryota; kingdom Metazoa; phylum Chordata; class Mammalia; order Carnivora; family Felidae; genus Panthera; species Panthera onca. The sequence goes on along the minus strand of NC_138346.1, from coordinate 172,474,110 downwards.
GTTCTGCTTTAGGTAGGCGTGTATTACTATGAACTACCTTCTTAGTTGAGTTTTTGCTGCATCCTAAAGATTTTGGACTCTTGTGTTTTCATTTTCATTTTCTCCATGTATTTTTTTTTTTTTCATTTTTGTCTTTGATTTCTTGGTTGACCCATTCATTATTTAATATTATTGTTATTTAACCTCCATGTATTTGTAGTATTTCCAGATCTTGTGATTGATTTCTAGTGTCTTAGCACTGTGGTCAGAAAACATGCATAGTCTGATTTCAATCATTTTGAATTTATTGAGCCTTATTTTGTGGCTTAATATGTGATCTTTTCTGGAGAATGTTCCATATACACTTGAAAAGAATGTATATTCTCCTGTTTTGGAATGGAATGTTTTCAATGTATCTATTAGAACAGATACACATTCTTTTCAGATCCATCTGGTCCAATGTGTCATTGAAAGCCATTGTTTCCTTGTTGATTTTCTGTTGGGTTGAACTGTTCATTGCTATTATTATTAATAGTATTATTAATACTATTATTGTATTACTATTATTGTATTACTATCAATTATTTCCTTTATGACTATTATTAACTGCTTTATGTATTTCTTGACTCTCATGTTGGGTGCATAAACATTTATAGTTGCTATATATTCTTGTTGGATTGTACTGTTTATGATTATATAATGTCCTTCTTTGTCTCTTGTTACAGTCTTTTTTTTTTAAAGTCTATTTGGTCTAAATACTGTCACTCTGGCTTTCTTCTCCCTTCCATTTCCCTGGTAAATGTTTCTTTATCCCTTCAAGTATAGCCTGTATGTGTCTTTAGGTCTGAAATGAGTCTCTTGTGAGGAGATACCTCTTATTTTTTTGTTTTTTGTTTTTTGTTTTTTGTTTGTTTTTATCTATCACTCTGTCTTTGGAGCATTTGTCCATTTACGTTCAAAGTAATTATTGATAGGGTTTTTTTTTTTTGCCATTGTGTTATTTGTTTTATGCTTGTCTTTATAGTTCTTTGTTCCTTATTTTGCTCTCTTCTCATGATTATTTGGCTTTTTTAGCAAAATACATGGATTCCTTACTCTTTATTTTTTGCATATTTATTACTGTTTTTTGATTTATGGTTACCATTTGTTTTTTATATAACCTCTTCTGTGTATAGCAGTCAATATATTAAGTGGATGATCACTTAATTTTGAAGTCATTGTTTATTCTTTTCCCCTTCACATTTCAGATATTTGGTATCAGATTATACATACTTTAATTTCATGCTGCTTTTGACTGTTTTTTATGGATATATATATATATATATATATATATATATATATATATGTGTGTGTGTGTGTGTGCGCACATGCGTGCTTTTGTGCTTCCCATTTTTCTTACTCTTATTTTCTATTCACAGAGTCTCTGTTAACATTTCTCGCAGGGCTGGGTTAGTGGTCATAAATTCTTTTAACTTTTGTTTGCCTGAGAAACCCTATCTTTCCTTCTATTCTGAGTGATAACCTTGTTGAATAGAATATTCTTGGCTGCAGATTTTTTCCTTTCAATACTTTGAATATATCATACCACTCCTTGGTGGCCTGCAAAGTTTCTGCTGAAAAATCCGCTCATGGACTTATGGAGTTTCCTTTGTATGTAACTGTCTTCTCTGCAACATTTAAATACTTTTATTTATTTAATTATTTATTTATTTATTTATTTATTTTTTTTTTTGTAGTTTTAATGTCTATGTGTCTTGGTGTGGGTCTCCTTGAGTTGATTTTGTTGGGGAATCTTTGTGCCTCCTAAATCTGGATCTCTGTTTCCCTCTCTGGATTTGGGAAGTTTACAGCTCTTTCTTCTTCAAATACATTTTCTGCCTCCTGTTGTCCCTCTCATCTTTCTGGGATCCCTATTATATGAATGTTATTAAGTTTGATGGTGTCACTGAGTTCTCTAAGCCTATTCTCATTATGAAGTATTTGTCTCTCGCCTCTTCAGCTTGATTGCTTTCCATTGCTCTATCCTCCAGTTTACTTATATGTTCCTTGGCTTCCTGTATCATACTATTTATTCCATCTATTGTATTTTTATTATTTATTTATGTATATATTTATAATTTATTTAAATTCAAGTTAGTTAACAGAGTGTAGCTTTAGTTTCAGGAGTAGAACCCAGTGATTCATCACTTCCACATAACAGTCCATGTTCAATCCAACAATGCCTCCAAATGTTCATCCCTCCAAAATGCCTACCACTCCTTTAGCCCATCCCCCCAACCACCTCCCCTCCAGCAACCCTCAGTTTGTTTTCTGTATTTAAGAATCTCTTATGGTTTGTCTCCCTCTCTGTTTCTTATTTTTCCTTCCCTTCAGCTGTGTTCGTCTGTTGTATTTCTTAAATTCTACATGAGTGAAATCATATATTTGTCTTTCTCTTATTCTGCTTAACATAATACACTCTAGTTCCATCCATATTGTTTCAAATGGCAAGATTTCATTCTTTTTGATAGACAAGTAATATTCCATTGTGTGTGTGTATGTGTATACACACACACACACCACATCTTTATCCATTCATCAGTCGATGGACACGTCTTTATCCATTCATCAGTCGATGGACATTTGAGTTCTTTCCATAATTTATATTTTTAATTTCATTTACTGGGTTCTTCATCTCTCATGTTCTTTTTTCTTCTCTTTGTCAAGGTTTTCACTGATGTCCTCCACCCTTTTCTCAAGTCTAGTGACTATCTTTTATAATCATTACTTTAAATTTTCTATCAGATATTATTTCTGTTTCGCTTAGATCTCATGCTCTGATTTTGTCCTGTTCTTTCATTTGGGACATACTCCTCTGTCTTCCTGTTGTGTCTACCTGTCTGTGTCTGTTTCTGTGTGTTAGAAAAGTCAGCTATGTCTTCTACTCTTAAAAATAGTGGCTTTATGAAGAAGAGGTCCTGTAGTGCCTTGCAGTGACCTGTAATACAGTGCCCCCTGTTCACCAGAACCTGGCACTTTAGGGCAATCTCCTTTGTATGTTGCTTGCATCCTGCTGTTGTTTGAGTTGCTTTTTCTTTCAATTTAGACATTTGCACTGACTCTCTGCCTGTTGTGAGCTGTGCTTGCTCTCTGTGCTGTTAGTGAGACCCAGGCAGACAAACTCTAAGGGGGTGTAACAGCAGGAAAGCTTGAGGGCAGGGCAGCAGTGTTAGCAAAATTTGTGCTGAGCTGCTAGTTCTAGGTCAGATCCCCCCAGAGTGCAGTGGCCAACAGGGGTTTGGCACATGGCAGTGGGCCGGGCATGATGTGCAGTACCAGTGCCTGGGGCACCCAGCATGTGACTGAGTGGTGGCTAGGTGGAGCATGCACAGTATTAACAAAGTTTGTGCTGAGGTCAGGGCCAGGCCAGCGGGCTTGGAGTGGATGAATTCTCAGAACTCATTGGTGAAGTGCCCTGCTAGCCATTTAGGTAGCAAGTGTCTGTGCAGTGCTGCATTCCGAAGGTGGCTGTGTGTTTATGATGAGAGGCCAGGGAAGAAAATGGCACCTGCCTGCTTCTTTGTTCCCAGAGAAGGTCCTCTACCATGCTCTGAAATTCAAATAAACAGATTTCCCTTCTGTTTGACCCAGGTGTTGTGCAAACTGTTGCTTCCATATTGCTTCTCTGTGTGCTGCTGTCTTTTTAAGGGCAGGGACCCAGCTATCACTAGCCCTTCCAATTCACTCAGTGCTGAGTCCATTGATTTTTAAAGCTCCAGGCTCCAAGTACTGCTGGATATACAAACTCATGAAATTCTGCCCCTCTGGTTTCCAAAGCCAGATGTTAGGGGGATTTGGTATCCCTGTGTGGGCTTCCTGGTACTTTCCTCTCTCTCCACCTGCAGCTCACTTCTTTCTGCAGGCAGCTCCTAACCACTGTTTCTGCCCTTCCCAACCTCCCAACCCTTCCCTGCCGTCTTTACATTTAGTTGTGGAGTTTATTCTGGCAGTCTTTAGATCACTCTCTGGTTATTGACTTGGATGTGAATGATACTGAGTTGTAAACATGGGATGGTATGAACTTAGGATCCTCTTCCTCCACTGTCTTCCCAAGCTTATCACATTATATTTCTATTCAGATTCATTTTGTGGTCCAACATGTCATTTCTCTTGGAGAATGTTCCCTGTGTGCACTTGAAAAGAATGTGTATTCTGTTTTTAAATCAAATGTTCTGTATAAAACTATTAAGTCCATCTGGTCTGTCATTCAAAGCCACTATTTTCCTGATAATCTGGCTGACCTATACATGGATATTAGTGAATTGTTAAAATCTTCTATTACTGTATTACTGTCAATTTCTCTGTGTGTTAATATTCGCTTCAAGTTGGATGCATATTTACAATTTTTATATCCTGTTAGAATGATCCCTTTATCATTAGGTAAAGGTAGCACCATCCCTGGTCTCAGAGTCTTTGTTTATCTGCTATAAGTTGTGATACTTCAACTTTTTTCTCTTCCACTTGCCTGGTATATATGTTCACTCTTAATTTTCACTCTGTGTGTGACTATAGGAGTGAAATGAATCTCTTTCTCTCTTTTTAAAAATTTATTTTTAGTTTTGAGAGAGAGAGAGAGAGAAACTCCCAAGCAGGCTCCATACTGTCAGCGTGTAACCTGAAGTGGGGCTTGAACTCATGATCATGACCCTCAGCCAAAGTCAGATGTTAAACCTACTGAGCCACCCAGGTGGCCCTGAAATCAATCTCTCTTAGGCAGTACAGAAATGATCTTTTTTCCTTTTAAATACATTTAATCACTCTGTCTTTTGATTGGATTATTTAGACCATTTACATTTAAAGCAATTATTGATAGGTATGTACAATTGCCATTTTGTTAAGATTTCTGGTTATTTTTGTTGTTTTTCTCTGTTCTTTAGTCTCTTATTCTCTTCCCTTCTGAGTTGATGGCTTTCTTTAGTGTTATGCTTAGATTCCTTTACATTTTTTGTGTGTATTATAGGTTTTTGGTCTGTGGTTACCATTTGGTTATGATAGCATCTTATGTGTACAGCAGTCTGTATCAAGTTTTTGGTTGCTTAAGTTCTAATATCTTCTAAAAGCACTTCTCATACCTTCTAAAATTTTACTCCATGCTTCCTGTTTTATGTATATGTTGTCATATTTTACTACTATTGTCTTTTAACTTCCATACTACCTTTATAAGTGATTGGTCTACTTGTACTATGTGTTTGCTCTTATCTGTAAACTTTTTCCTTTAATAATTTTATTCCAACTAGGGTTTTTTTTAACCATTTAAAGGATTCACTTTAACACTTTTTATAAGCCTCTATTAGTCATGATGAAATCCCTTATCATTTGAGAAACTCTTTGCCCAGCAAGGTTATCATTCACAACAGGAGAGATAAAATATTCTTAGTTGTAAGTTTTTATCTTTTCCACACTTTGAATATATCATGGTAGGTCTTCAGAAGTCAGGTGTTAATATTATTTGAAGAGCTCTCATTTTTTTTATCTCTTTTCTCTTGCTGCTTCCAAGTCTCTGTTTTGTCTCCCAACAGTTTGCTTATGATGTAGCTAGGTAAATGTCTCATCAAATTGAGAAAGCTTGGAGCCATTAGTTCTTAAAATATTCTTGCTGCCTCTTTCTCACCTCTCCTTCCTGGGAGTCTTATTTACATGTATGTTGGTTTGCTTGATGGTGTTCCCCAGGTCTCTGAAGCTCTGTTCCTTATTCATTCATATTTCTTTTTATTTTTGGCTGGATAATTTTGGTTGTTTTTTTTTTTTTTTTTTTAATTCATGGATTCCTAACTTGGCCAGCCCAAAACTGTTGAGTTCTGTTAATAAATTTATTTCAATTATTCTATTTTTCAACTTCAGAATTTCTATGATTCTTTAAAAAATAATTTGTATACCTTTCACATTCTTTAGTTGGTTACATATGATTCTAATACTTAAATATGTTAGGCATAGATTGCCTTAACTTTAACACATTTAAAATAGCTTATTTAAAGTTTAATAAGTCCAATGGTTGGAACGTTTTAAAGATAATTTTTTATTAAAGTAGGGTTGACACACAATGTTACATTAGTTTCAGGTGTGCAATACAGAGATTTGACAAGTCTAAATGTTATGCTATACTCACAGCAAATGTAACTACTACATGTAAATATATAACCCTATTAAAATACTATTGGCTATATTCCCTATGCTGTAACTTTTATTGCCTTGACATATTCATTCCATGACTGAAAGCCTGTATCTCCCACTCTCCTTTACCGATTTGCCCATCCCCCAACCTTCTGGTAACCAATAGTTTTTCCTCTGTATTTATAGGTCTGTTGCTGCAGTTTGTTTGTTTTTAGATTTCACGTATGTTTGACTTCCTCTATCTGACTTATTTCACTTAGCGTAATATTCTGTAGGTACATATATAGGGTTGTTGTAAAAGGCAAGATCTCATTCTTTTTGTTATTGTTGTTTTTATAGCTGAGTAATATTCCAGTGTGTGTATATACCATATCATCTCCATTCATCAAGGGACACTTGGGTAGCTTCTATATCTTGCTTATTGTACATAATCCTGCAATGAACATGTATCACTTTGAATTAGTGTTTTTTGTTTCGAGTAAATAGCTAGGAGTGGAATTACTGAATCATATGGTTTTTCTATTATAAATTTTTTTTTGAAGAAACTCCATGCTATTTTCCACAGTGGTTGTACCATTTTACATTCCCATTGATGGTGCATGAAGGTTATTTTGTCTCCACATCCTTGCCAACACATGCTGTATCTTGTCTTTTTTTTCTGGCCATTCTGCCAGGTGTGTGGTGGTAACTCATTGTGGTTTTAATTTTCATTTCCCTGATGATTAGTGATGTTGAGCAACTTCTCATGTGTCTGTTAAGCATCTGTAGATCATCTTTGGAAAATGTCTATTCTGGTCTTTGGCCCACTTTTTAGTCAGATTATTTTTTGGTGTTGAGTAATTTGCTTTTATATTTTAGAAAATAACCCCTTATTGTATATATTATTTGTGAATAACTTTTCCCATTCAGTACACTGCCTTTAGGTTTTGTTGATGGTTTCATTTGCTGTGTGAAAGCTTTTTATTTTGGTTTAGTCCCAGTAGTTTAATTTTGCTTTTCCTTGACTGAAGAGACATGTAGAATAATATTTCTGTGACCAATGTCTAATTACTGCCTATGTTTCTTCTAGGAGTTTATGGTTTCGTGTCTATTTAGGTCTTTAATCCCTTTTGAGTTTATTTTTGTGTATGGTCTAATAAAGTGGTCCAGTTTCATTTTTTTTGCATGTGGGTGTCCATCTTTCCTAGCACTATTTATTAAAAAGATGGTCTTTTCCCTGCTAAATATTCTTGCCTCCTTTGTTGTAGATTAATGGACCATGTAAGTATGGGTTTATTTCTGGGATCACTGTTCTCTTGCATTGATCTATGTGTCTATTGCTGTGCAGTACCATTGTATCCTGATTACTAGAGCTTTGTAGTACATCTTCAATCTTGGATTATGCTACCTCAAGCTTTGTTTTGTTTTGTTTTTCTAAGGATGTCTTGGCTATTTGGGGTATTTTGTGCTTCCACATGAAATTTTGGGTTGTTTCTTCTAGGTCTGTGAATATGTTGGAATGCTGATAGGAATTGCACTGAATCTGTAGATTGCTTTGAGTAGTATGGACATTTTAATTCTTCTAATATTAATCCTTCCAATCTGTAAGCACATGGAACACCTTTCCATTTGTGTCATCTTTAATTTTTTCCATATTTTATAGTTTTTGGAGTACAGGTATATTACCTCCTTGGTAAGTTACTCCTGAGTATTTTAGTTTTGACAGAATTATAAATGGAATTTTTAAAATGTCTACTTGTTATTAGTGTATAGAAACACAACTGACTTCTTTGTATTAATTTTTTTAATATGAAATTTATTGTCAAATTGGTATCCATACAACACCCAGTGCTCATCCCAAAAGGTGCCCTCCTCAATACCCATCACCCACCCTCCCCTCTCTCCCACCCCCCATTGACCCTCAGTTTATTCTCAGTTTTTAGGAGTCTCTTATGCTTTGGCTCTCTCCCTAACTTTTGTTTTCCTTCCCCTCTCCCATGGTCTTCTGTCAAGTTTCTCAGGATCCACATAAGAGTGAAAACATATGGTATGTCTTTCTCTGTATGACTTTTTTCACTTAGCATAACACTCTCCAGTTCCATCCACGTTGCTACAAAAGGCCATATTTCATTCTTTTTCATTGCCAAGTAGTATTCCATTGTGTATATAAACCACAATTTCTTTATCCATTCATCAGTTGATGGACATTTAGGCTCTTTCCATCATTTGGCTATTGTTGAGAGTGCTGCTATAAACATTGGGGTACAAGTGCCCCTATGCATCAGCACTCCTGTATCCCTTGGGTAAATTCCTAGCAGTGCCATTGCTGGGTCATAGGGTAGGTCTATTTTTAATTTTTTGAGGAACCTCCACACTGTTTTCCAGAGTGGCTGCACCAGTTTGCATTCCCACCAACAGTGCAAGAGGGTTCCCATTTTTCCACATCCTCTCCAGCATCTATAGTCTCCTGACTTGTTCATTTTAGCCACTCTGACTGGAGTGAGGTGGTAACTGAGTGTGGTTTTGATTTGTATTTCCCTGATGAGGAGTGACGTTGAGCATCTTTTCATGTGCCTATTGGCTATCTGGATGTCTTCTTTAGAGAAGTGTCTATTCATGTTTTCTGCCCATTTCTTCACTGGATTATTTGTTTTTCAGGTGTGGAGTTTGGTGAGTTCTTTATAGATTTTAGATACTACCCTTTGTCTGATATGTCATTTGCAAATATCTTTTCCCATTCTGTTGGTTGCCTTTTAGTTTTGTTGACTGTTTCCTTTGCAGAGCAGAAGCTTTTTGTCATCATGAGGTCCCAATAGTTCATTTTTGCTTTTAATTCCCTTGCATTTGGAGATATGTCAAGTAAGAAATTGCTGCGGATGAGGTCAGAGAGGTTTTTTCCTGCTTTCTCCTCTAGGGTTTTGATGGTTTCCTGTCTCACATTCAGGTACTTCATACATTTTATCTTTGTGAATGGTGTAAGAAAGTGGTCTAGTATCATTCTTCTCTATGTTGCTGTCCAGTTCTCCCAGCACCATTTATTAAAGAGACTTTTTCCATTGTATATTCTTTCCTGCTTTGTCAAAGATTAGCTGGCCATACTTTGTGGGACCAATTCTGGAGTCTCTATTCTATTCCATTGGTCTATGTGTCTGTTTTTGTGCCAATACCATGCTGTCTTGATGATTACAGCTTTGTAGTAGAGGCTAAAGTCTGGGACTGTGATGCCTCCTGCTTTGGTCTTCTTCTTCAAAATTACTTTGGCTATTTGGGGTCTTTTGTGGTTTCTTACAAATTTTAGGATTGCTTGTTCTAGCTTTGAGAAGAATGCTGGTGCAATTTTGATTGGGATTGCATTGAATGTGTAGATAGCTTTGAGTAGTATTGACATTTTAACGATATTTATTCTTCCAATCCATGAGCAGGGAATGTTTTTCCATTTCTTTATATCATCTTCAATTTCCTTCATAAGCTTTCTATAGTTTTCAGCATACAGATCTTTTCTATCTTTGGTTACATTTATTCCTAGGTATTTTATGATTCTCGGTGCAGTTGTGAATGGGATCAGTTTCTCTATTTCTCTTTCTGTTGCTTCATTATTGGTATATAAAAATGCAACCGATTTCTGTACACGAAATTTGTATCCTGTGACTTTGCTGAATTCATGTATCATTTCTAGCAGACTTTTGGTGGAGTCTATAGGGTTTTCCATGTATAATATCATGTCATCTGCAAAAAAGTGAAAGCTTGATTTCATCTTTGCCAATTTTGATGCCTTTGATTTCCTTTTGTTGTCTGATTGCTGATGCTAGAACTTCCAACACTATGTTAAACAGCAACATTGAGAGTGGGCATCCCTGTCGTGTTCCTGATCTCAGGGGGGAAAGCTCTCAGTGTTTCCCCATTGAGGATGATATTAGCTGTGGAATTTTCATAAATGGCTTTTATGATGTTTATGTTCCTTCTATCCTGACTTTCTCGAGGGTTTTCATTAAGAAACGATGCTGAATTTTGTCAAATGCTTTTTCTGCATCAATTGATAGGATCATATGGTTCTTTTCTTTTATTAATGTGATGTATCACATTGATTGATTTGTGAATGAAGCAGCCCTGCAGCCCAGGAATGAATCCCACTTGATCATACTGAATAATTCTTTTTATATGCTGTTGAATTTGATTTGCTAGTATCTTATTGAGAATTTTTGCATCCATGTTCATCAGGGATATTGGCCTGTAGTTCTCTTTTTTTTTTACTGGGTCTCTGTCTGATTTAGGAATCAAAGTAATGCTGACTTCATAGAATGAGTCTGGAAGTTTTCCTTCCCTTTCTATTTTTTGGAATAGCTTGAGAAATATAGGTATTATCTCTGCTTTAAATGTCTCTGGTAGAATTTCCCAGGGAAGCCATCTGGTCCTAGACTCTTATTTGTTGGGAGATTTTTGATAACTGATTCAATTTCTTTGCTGGTTATGGGTCTGTTCAAGCTTTCTATTTCATCCTGTTTGGGTTTTGGAAGTGTGGGGGTGCTTAGGAATTTGTCCATTTCTTCCAGGATGTCCAGTTTGTTGGCATATAATTTTTCATAGTATTCCCTGATAATTGCTTATATTTCTGAGGGATTGGTTGTAATATTCCATTTTCATTCATGATTTTATCTATTTGGGTCATCCCTCTTTTCTTTTTGAGAAGCCTGGCTAGAGGTTTATCAATTTTATTTTTTCAAAACACCAACTATTGGCTTTATTGATCTGCTCTACAGTTTTTTTAGATTCTTTATTGTTTATTTCTGCTCTGATCTTTATTATTTCTCTTCTGCTGGCTTTGGGGTGTCTTTGCTGTTATGCTTCTATTTCCTTTAGGTGTGCTGTTAGATTTTGTATTTGGGATTTTTCTTGTTTCTTGAGATAGGCGTGGATTGCAATGTATTTTCCTCTCAGGACTGCCTTTGCTGCATCCCAAAGCACTTGGATTGTTGTGTTTTCATTTTCATTTGTTTCCATATATTTTTAAATGTCTTCTCTAATTGCATGGGTGACCCATTCATTCTTTAGTAGGATGTTCTTTAACCTCCATGCTTTTGGAGGTTTTCCAGACTTTTTCCTGACTTTTTCAAGCCTCATAGCATTATGGTCTGAAAGTGTGTATGGTATGATCTCAATTCTTTTATACTTATTAAGGGCTGTTTTGTGACCCAGTATGTGATCTATCTTGGAGAATGTTCCATGTGCACTTGAGAAGAAAGTATATTCTGCATCTTTGGGATGTAGAGTTCTATACATATCTGTCAAGTCCATCTGATCCAATGTATCATGGGCCCTTGTTTCTTTATTGATCCTGTGTCCAGATGATCTATCCATTGTTGTAAGTGGGGTATTAAAGTCCCATTCTTATCAATAAGGTTGCTTATGTTTGTGATTGTTTTATAATTGTTAGCTCTTCCTGATGGATAGACCCTGTAATTATTATATAATGCCCTTCTTCATCTCTTGTTACAGCCTTTAATTTAAAGTCTAGTTTGTCTGATATAAGCATGGCTACTCCAGCTTTCTTTTGACTTCCAGTAGCATGATAGTTCTCCATCCCCTCACTTTCAATCTGAAGGTGCCCTCAGGTCTAAAATGAATCTCTTGTAGACAGCAAATAGATGGATCTTGTTTTTTTATCCATTTTGATACCCTATGTCTTTTGGTTGGAGCATTTAGTCCATTAACATTGAGTGTTATTATTGAAAGATATGGGTTTAGAGTCATTGTGTTATCTATAGGTTTCATGCTTGTAGTGATGTCTCTGGTCCTTTGTGGTCCTTGCAACATTTCACTCACACAATCCCCCTTAGGATCTCTTGTAGGGCTGGTTCAGTGGTGATGAATTCCTTCAGTTTTTGTTTGTTTGGGCAAACCTTTATCTCTATTCAGACTTGCTGGATAAAGGTTTCTCGGATGCATATTTTTTCTGTTCATCACATTGAAGATTTCCTGCCATTCCTTTCTGGCTTGCCAAGTTTCAGTAGATAGGTCTGCCACTAGTTTTATGGGTCTCCCTTTGTAAGTTACAGCCTAGCTGCTTTTAGAATTTTCTCTTTATCCTTGTATTTTGCCAGTTTCACTGTGATATGTTAGGCAGAAGATCGATTTAAGTTACATCTGAAGGGAGTTCTCTGTGCCTCTTGGATTTCAATGCCTTTTTCCTTCCCCATATCAGGGAAGTTCTCAGCTATGATTTGTTCAAGTACACCTTCAGCCCCTTTCTCTCTTCTTCTTCTTCTGGAATTCCTATGATACAGATATTGTTCCATTTGATTACATCACTTAGTTCTCTAATTCTCCCCTCATACTCCTGGATGTTTTTTTATCTCTGTTTTACTCAGCTTCCTCTTTTTCCATAATTTTATCTTCTAATTCACCTATTCTCTCTTCTGCCTCTTCCATCTGAGCTGTGGTCGCCTCCATTTTATTTTGCAGCTCGTTTATAGCATTTTTTAGCTCCTCCTGTTTCTTTTTTTTTAATATGAAATTTATTGTCAAATTGGTTTCCATACAGCACCCAGTGCTCATCCCAACAGGTGCCCTCCTCAATACCCATCACCCACCCACCTCTCCCTCTCACCCCCCATAAACCCTCAGTTTGTTCTCAGTTTTTAGGAATCTCTTATGTTTTGGCTCCCTCCATCTCTAACCATTTTTTTTTCCTTCCCCTCTCCCATGGTCTTCTGTTAAGTTTCTCAGGATCCACATAGGAGTCAAAACATGGAATCTGTCCTTCTCTGTATGACTTATTTCACTTAGCATAACACCCTCCAGTTCCATTCACGTTGCTACAAAAGGCCATATTTCATTCTTTCTCATTGCCACATAGTATTCCATTGTGTATACAAACCACAATTTCTTTATCCGTTCATCAGTTGATGGACATTTAGGCTCTTTCCATAATTTAGCTATTGTTAAGAGTGCTGCTATAAACATTGGGGTACAAGTGCCCCTATGCATCAGCACTCTTGTATCTCTTGGGTAAATTCCTAGCAGTGCCATTGCTGTGTCATAGGGCAGGTCTATTTTTAATTTTTTGAGCAACCTCCACACTGTTTTCCAGAGAGGCTGCACCAGTTTGCATTCCCACCAACAGTGCAAGAGGGTTCCTGTTTCTCCACATCCTCTCCAGCATCTATAGTCTCCTGATTTGTTTATTTTAGCCACTCTGACTGGCGTGAGGTAGTATCTGAGTGTGGTTTTGATTTGTATTTCTCTGATGAGGAGCGACGTTGAGCATCTTTTCATGTGTCTATTGGCTATCTGGATGTCTTCTTTAGAGAAGTGTCTATTCATGTTTTCTGCCCATTTCTTCACTGGATTATTTGTTTTTCAGGTGTGGAGTTTGGTGAGTTCTTTATAGATTTTGGATACTACCCTTTGTCTGATATGTCATTTGCAAAAATCTTTTCCCATTCTGTTGGTTGTCTTTTAGTTTTGTTGACTGTTTCCTTTGCAGAGCAGAAGCTTTTTGTCATCATGAGGTCCCAAAAGTTCATTTTTGCTTTTAAATCCCTTGTGTTTGGAGATGTGTCAAGGAAGCAATTGCTGTGGCTGAAGTCAGAGAGGTTTTTTTCCTGCTTTCTCCTCAAGGGTTTTGATGGTTTCCTGTCTCACTTTCAGGTCATCTATTTTGAGTTTATTTTTGTGAATGGTGTAAGAAAGTGGTCTAGTTTCATCCTTCTGCATGTTGCTGTCCAGTTCTCCCAGCACCATTTATTAAAGAGACTGTGTTTTTTCCATTGTATATTCTTTCCTGCTTTGTCAAAGATTAGTTGGCCATACTCCTCCTGTTTCTTAGTCCCTTAATCTCTGTAGCAGGAGATTCTCTGCTATCCTTTATGCTTTTTCCAAGCCCAGTGATTAATGTTATGACTATTATTCTAAATTCTTGTTCCTTTATATTGCCTAAATTGTTTTTGATCAATTTATTAGCTGTCACTACTTCCTGGAGTTTCTTTTGTGGAGAGTCCTTCTGTTTTGCCATTTTGGGGTGTCCCTGTGGTGGCTCCCAACTGCAGGGCACTTCCCCTGTGCTGTCTGGAGTAACGTGCTGGTGGGTGGGGCCACAGATTGGTGTGTACCTTATCTTCCCCTCTCCCAGGGGCAGGACTCACTGTGGAGTGGTGTGGTGCTGCTTTGATGGGATCTGGCATATTAGCTGGGGTGGATCTGCAAGGTGCACAGTGGTGGGAGGGGCCAGCTTAGCTCACTTTGCCATCAGTGGTCCCCTGCAGGAGGGTCCCTGCAGCACTGGGAGGGAGGCCGGCCAACCCGTCAGAGGGATGGATCCACAGAAGCACAGCATTGGGTGTTTGTGTGGTGCAAGCAAGTTTGGTGATGGGAACTGGTTCCCTTTGGGATTTCAGCTGGGGGATGGGAGAAGGAGATGGTACTGACCAGCTCCTTTGTTCCCTGCCAAGCTGAGCTCTGTCTTCTGGGGCTCAACAGCTCTCCTTCCCATTGTCCTCTAGCCCTCCCACTCTCTAAACAGAGGTGTTGACTTACAACATTCCAGATGTTAAGTTCCTCTGGCTGTCAGAACACACTCCATTCAGCCCCTCTGCTTTTGCAAGTCAGACTTGGAGCCTCTGCCTTGTCGGGTGGCTGCCCCTCCACTGCCCCAGCTCCCTCCTGCCAGTCTGTGTAGCGCACACCACCCTTCCTACCCTCTTCTGTGGGCCTCTTGTCTATGCTTGGCTCTGGAGAGTCCGTTCTGCTAGTCTTCTGGTGGTTTTCTGGACTATTTAGGCAGATGTGGATGGAATCTAACTGATCAGGACACAGTGGGCCCAGCATCCTCCCACACTGCCATCTTCCCTCACTTTCAGTTTCTGTATTAATTTTTTTTAATGTTTCTTTATTTTTGATAGAGACAGCAGGTGGGGAAAGGAGCAGAGAGAGAGGGAGACAAAGAATCAGAGGCAGGCTCCAGGCTCCGAGCTGTCAGCACAGAGCCTCATATGGGCATTCAACTCAGGAACTGTGCTAGTTCATGATCTGAGCTGAAGTCAGTCACTTAACTGAGCCACCCAGGTGCCCCTGTATTGAATTTTCAGATTAGAAAATTATTACTTCCTAGAGTTTTTGATGGAGTCTTAGGGTTTTCTATATGTAAATAATGCCATCTGCAAAAAGTGACAATATTTTTAAAACTTTTTAATTGAAGTATATGTAACAGTTGTATTACTTTCAGGTGTATAATAGGTTTCAGTAATTCTGTACATTACTCAGCAAAAAAATCCCCTTTATCACCCACCCACCTTCCCTCTGGCAATCTTCAGTTCTCTGTATTTAGGTCTTTGTTCATTTTTGTTTCTTAAATTCCACAGTTGATTGAAATTGTATGGTATTTGTCTGATTTATTTCACTTAACATCATACTTTCTAGAGGCCCATCCCCATGGTTTCAAATAGCAGAATCTCATTTTTTTATGGTTGAGTAATATTTTATTGTATATACCTACCACATCTTCTCGAACCATAGATCTACAGATGGACACTTGAGTTGATTCCTTATCTTGCATATTATAAACAATGCTGCAATAAATATGGGGATGCATATATCATCTCAAATTAGTGTTTTAATTTTCTTTGCGTAAATACCCAGAGGTAGAATGAATGGATCAAATGGCATTTCTATTTTAAGGCATTTCTATTTTAAAGAAACCTCCATACTCTTTTCCACAGTAGCTACACCAATTTACATTCCCACTGACAATGCACTAGGATTCTTTTTTGTCCTGTTATTTCTCATCTTTTTTATTCTTGTTATTCTCACAGGTATAAGGTGATATCTCGTGACTTCATTTTGCATTTTTCTTGATGTAGAGCATTTTTTTTTAATGTGTGTATTAGCCATTTGTATGTCCTCTTTGGAAAAGTGTTTTTAAAATGGTCAGAGGACCTGAATAATCAGCTTATTTTTGTTGTTGAGTAGTTAATATATTTTGGCTATTACCCCTTATTGGGTACATCATTTACAAATATATTCTCCCATTCACCATGCTGCCTTTTTGTTTGGTTAGTTTACTGTGAGGACTATACCAAAAGAAAAGTCTTCTTAATAGTTTAATTTTGCTTTTGTTTCCCTTGCCTGAGGATACATATGCAGAAAAACGTTTCTATGGCTAATATCAAAGAAATTGTTGCCTATGTTTTCTTTTAGAAGTTTTCTGGTTTTATGTCTCATATTTAGGTCTTTAACCATTTAGAGTTTATTTTTTGCGTTTGGTAAAAGAAAATAGTCCAGTATCATTCTTTTGCACGTAGTTGTCCTTGGTCTTTTTTTTTTTTTACCAATTTGGATGCACCCTCTGTTGGCATGACTACCACTTGACTCTTCTCAAAATGGTTTTTGATTCAGTTCATGGCTCCTGAGTAGCCAGCTGGAGAACTTAGGATTTTTGAAATTCAATGACCTTTTTCACTGAATCAAGTCTGAGTTAGTTGTTCCTCTCTTCATAAATCCTGGGTAGTACAACCAGAGTTGAAAGTATACAGCCAACGACAAAACTTCTCAAAAGGGGCTCTCTTCATTTCAGGAATGACACCACTGTGTCTAGTTTTTGTGTCTTATTTATATTCTATTTGTATTCTGAACACTCCACTCTTATTTCTACTTTTGCAATCACTTATTCAACAGTTACCATGTACCAGACTTTTGGATTGGTCACTGATATAAAACATAATAACTTCATATTGGCTCCTCCCAGTGTATACCATAGTCCTCTAGCTGGCTCTGCCAGTAGCTTGCCCTATAATTTTGTGAAAGTCTGATCCTCCTTATAATCCTCACATTTTATATGCTGTATTGCAGAAGTTCAACAGACTAAAGGAATGAGTGGTCAATCTTATTTAAGTTACCATTTATTTAACACCATCTAGGCCAAGTATTTTATATGGATTATCTCATTATATATATGAACTAAACTATAAAGGAGAAATAAACTGAAGTTTATATAGCAAGTGGTTGAGCTCATATTCAAAGTTTGGAAGTGTAATTCCAGAGTATGTAACATTATTCATTAGAGAGCTCTGCATTTCTATGGGGGGGGGGGGGTGGGAAGAATGCAGAACATCCTTGCAGGTACCTTGCTTCTCACTGAATGACACCAAAGAATAGTAGCCAAGGAGGTTCTATGTTTTTATGGTCTTACATTATGAAACCACTTTACCTTTCAATATATAAGAGATCAATATATGTAGGGCCTGAAATCCCTCTCACCTGTCCTTCATCTTTCTGCATTGCTATCTATGAAATGTGTGGGTCTCTTTCTTCTCTTGTACTTTTCCATAGATGTTGGAGTTGGGGGGTAAAACTATACCTCTCAATCTCTCACCTGTAAACTGAATTCCAACAAGTAGAGAGATGTTAAGAGGGAAATAGAAAACAAATTATCACCCTTATAGAGAAATTGATCACTTTTTGTCTCCATTGGTTCCTGGTAGAAGTGGATTAAGTAGTGAAGCCAAAAAAAGCAACCCTTACCATTCTACTTCAAACCCAGGTGCTGACACCTAGGGGAGAATTGATGCTGCAAAGAAAATAACTCTTAGCTTCATATCGGTACCTCCAGTAAGTTGGAGGATTGTGACCTGACCTAGAAACCCAATCTTACTAGTAATGCCAGGGAGTTCAGGAGAGTGAAACAGGACATATATTCCCTTTTAAATGCAGTGACTTCAGTGTGATTCATTGAATGTCAGGCTCTCACCTGATGTCTTGTCTGATGTGCTGTGTTCCCAGTCAGATCTATTTCTCCTTTTCTTACAGAGAAGCAAATAAGGAGAGCCCCAGACTGAGATTTGAACTAAAATAAGATTCTCCTCCGGTGTGTTCTAGTGCTGTTAATTGTCTAGGTTTTTTGTGTGTGTTTGTTTTTAATGCTCAGTTAAAACCCTGTCTCCTTCATAAATCTTACATTGCACAACCCAATGACTTTCTTCCTTTGTTGTTTAATGTACTTTAAACACAAGGTCTAGAAAGCAACAAAAGGTGAGGGAACTGAATATATTCAGTAAAAGATATTCTTCTAAAATAAAGGCAAGAATAAAAAGTCATTTCAAGACAAGTGAAAGTTGAAAGAATTTGTCTTTTAAGACCTGCACTAAAAGAAAATCTCAAAGATATTTATTAGGCTGAGAAGAAATAACACCAAGTAGATGTCCCAAACTTCAGGGAGAATGGTAAGAAATATATTTTAAATTTCTGTAAGAGAACTTGTAACCTAAGGTAATAATACTAATAAATGGTATTGTTTACAGTCCATGCAAAAGTGGAATACATGATAAAACTAGCACAAATGGCAAAGCATTGTTGAAATAAATGACATAATATTGTAGATCTTTAATTAGGAAGAAACATACCTCAAAACAGGTAAGCTAAAATTTTGTAATGTAATCTATAAAGCATTACCAAAAAAAGTATAAATGCAAGAAAAAAGATAAATTGAAATGCTAAAAATATATGATTTGACTATAAGCAGATGGACATAAAATAGGCCAACAGGAAAACAAAATTCCCAAGCACTAGACTCAAACTCAGCCATACAGATAATTATACTGAGGGTAAAAATACTAAACATTAAAAAGAGATGGTCAGTTTGGATAGAAAAAAAGACCCAAATATTTGCTTCCTTTAAATCATAGATCAGTTGAAAATTAAACGGCAGGGAACAATATACATTACAAGCATTATAGGTAAAATGGTTGATGTGGCTATATTAATGTCAGGCCAAGTTAACTGCAAGAGAGAATACTCTCAGAGAAAAAAGGGGGGCATTCATAATAATAAATAATCTATCAAGAAGACATATTCTAAATGTGTATTCGTCTAATAAGAGTTTTAAAATTCATGAAAAACTGATAGAATGAAAGAGAATAGAAAAGCTCCACTTATGACTGGTGATTTTCAAAACCCTCTCTCAATAATTTATAATAAATTGGAAGAATAAATTTGAGGGAACATCAGCTAAGATGTCAAAGATCTAAACAATATTATCAACCAACTTGTCCTCATGGACATGTTTAGAACATTATAGTAATTTCTTGGTGAATGTTAAGTGTATACTTAAAAAGAATATATATAAAACTAGTCTCAAATCTTACGGTCATTCTCTTTATTCAAATACCTTATCACATATATTAAATGATAAATAATTAGCCATGTGACTTCACTTATATATGGAATTTAAGAAAAAAATAAATGAGCAAGGGGGGAAAAAGAGAGAAGCAAACCAAGAAACAGACTCTTAACCTTAGAGAACAAACTGATGGTTTCCAGAATGGAGGGAGAGGGGAGAATGGGTGAAGGGATTAAAGATTGCACTGGATGTTGTATGGCAGTGTTGAGTCACTATATTGCATACCTGAAATGAGTATTACATTGTACGTTAACTGGAATTAAATTAAAAATTAGCAGTAAGATATCTTAATTAAAAACATTTGTAAATTAAACAATTGATAAGTAATCCATAAGTCAAAACATCACAAGATAAAATAGAAAATATTTTTGAATGAATGAAAATTAAAACATACCAATTTTTGGAGCAAGTAGACGTCTTATACTCTATTGGTGAGTATATACATACAATCACAGAGTTAAATGCACAAGACCTAATGCAATAATTATGCTCCTAGTTATTTAACCAAGATAAATGAAAATAGGGCCTCTTATGAAGTTGTATCCAAGAATATTCATAAGTCTTATCCCTGATAGCTATAAATTTGTAAACCATCAACATGACCATTAACAAAACTATGTTATAGGAGGAGTATTCTAGGAAGATGGCAGAATAAGAAGGTCGAGGACTCTGCCTTCCCCCCTAAACAATAACTGTACTAGAAGAAATGATGTAACTATTTGGGGACTTTGTAGTCTATTGAAGGCTTGTAACTTCCAGGAAAAGGCTTGAGCCAGTAAATTGTGATTAATTTCAGCCAAATTCAGCTCTTGGCTCAGCAGCAGTGCTCCAGCCCTGTAGCAGGCAATGTACATATTCCAGGAGTACATTGCATGCAACCTGTGGGAGCCAGGGCGGGCAAGAAGGATCACATCCTCCAAAAATCAGGGATCTATGTACTGATCATGGAGGTTCAGACACAGAAACAGGATATAAGGGGAGAAGGTTGCCAAAATGTCTGCCTAAGAACAAAGCAAAATTTGTCTTGATTTCAAAACTAGTAATGCAAACAGTGTGATAGTGGTATAAAAGCCAATGGAAAAGAAAGGAGAGCCTAGAAATAAATAACTTTTGACAAAGGTGCCAAGGCCCATTTAACGGGGGAAAGGATGGTCTCTAATAAATGGTGCTAGGAAAATTAGGTATTCACAATAAAAGGATGAAGTTGGATCCTTACCTAGCATCATATATAAAAATTAACTCAAAATCCAGCAATTCTTAGAAGACAACAGGGCAAAGCTTCATGACCAGTAATTATTTCTATATGACACCAAAAGCACAGATAACAAAAGAAAATTTGGATTCTTGGAAATTATGTGCAACAATGGACACTACCAACAGTGAACAGATAACATATAGAATAGGATCAACTGTTTACAACTAATCTATCCAAGAAGGGATTAATATCCAGAATACATAGAAATCTTAAAAACAACCCAATTTAAAAATGGGCAAAGGAATAGACATTGCTCCAAAGAAAGTGTAGGGATGGCCACTAAGCACATGAAGATAGTCAACATCACTAATCATCAGGACAAAGCAAATCAAAACTTTGATGAAATACCATTTCATACCCATTAGAATGGATACTGTCAAAGAAACTGAAAACAAATGTTGGAAGGATGTGGAGAAATTAGAACCCTAGTGCACTTTCAGTGGGAATGTAAAATGGTACAGCCCCTGTGGAAAAAAATTCAGCATTTTTACTTCTGTGTATATACTCAAAAGAAGTAAAATCAGTGTCTAGGTTTAGATGAGGTCAGGTGGGTGGTGACTTCATGATGGAATTTATGCCCTTATATGAAGAGGAGGAGACAAGACTTTGTCCCTGCACATGTAATAAGGAAAGGTCATGTGAGCTTATAGCATGCAAGGAAGAGGTTCCCAAGCACCTTGATTTCAGACTTTCCCACGTCTAGCACTGTGAAAAATAAACTTCCATTGTTTAAACCACCCAGTTTGTGGTATTTTGTTGCAGCAACCCAAGCTAAGGTACCCATATTCATAGCAGTATTATTCACAATAGCTAAAATGTGGAAGAAACCCAAGTGTCCATTTGACAGAGAAGCAAAATGTGGTATATATGTACAATGAAATATTACTCAGCCTTGAAAAGAAAATTCTGGAATATACTACAATAGGCTAAACCTGGAGGACATAGTGCCAAGTGAAACAAGTCAGTCACAAAAAGACAAACTAGGATTAAATTTTAAGGAGGTACCTAGATTAGTCAAAATCATTGAGACAGAAGGTGGTTTCAGGAGATGGGAGAGGGGGAACTGGGAGTTATTATTTAATGGGTACAGAGCTTCAGTTTTACAAGATGAAAAGCAATCTGGAGATGGAGGGTAGTGATGGTTACACTACAATATGAATGTACTTAACACTACTGAACTTTGTATTTAATGGTTATGATGGTAAATTTTGTTGGGTGTATTTACCACAATAAAAAATTGAAAAAGAAAACCTATATACTGTACCTTAATGGAATATTACTTTACATCTTTTTTTTTTTTTAAATTTTTTTTTCCAACGTTTTTTTATTTATTTTTGGGACAGAGAGAGACAGAGCATGAACGGGGGAGGGGCAGAGAGAGAGGGAGACACAGAGTTGGAAACAGGCTCCAGGCTCCGAGCCATCAGCCCAGAGCCTGACGCGGGGCTCGAACTCACGGACCGCGAGATCGTGACCTGGCTGAAGTCGGACGCTTAACCGACTGCGCCACCCAGGCGCCCCTTACTTTACATCTTCTAGGACTGCCTGATCACCAGTTCCTGATCAGCACTCTTTCCAGTTTGGAGGCATATAGTGTTAATTCTTGGGATTGAATCTGCTCAGCTTCTGTCTTCAGTACTGCTCCTAATGTCTGGGTGCAGGTAAGAAGCCATACCAGTTAGCCTGCTGTGGTGAATCCTCTGTATCGTCCCTTGCCCACCACTTTTTTTTTTTAAGTAGGCTTCACACCCAGTGCAGGGCTTGAACTCACAACCCTGAGATCAAGACCTGAGCTGATATCAAGAGTCACATGTTTAACTGAAGGAGCCACCCAGGCACCCGTCCCACCACCTTTTGATTTGTATTTTCTTCTTCGTATTATTGCTTGCTGCTGACTTATTAGGCATTACATATTAAACATTCTTATTTAATTTAAAATATTCTTGAATTAAAATCACATTCCTGTTGGCTCCCTTCCTCAGGTGTTTTAAAGTCATGTATATTGTGATTTTTTTTTTTTTTAGGTCTTTAGGTAGGCACTTAATAGTAGGAAAACACTTTGTTTAGATTCTTAGGTACAAACTGTGGTTCCTCAAGTATGTGATCTAGGCAAGTCTCTTAACTTCTCTGAATTTTGGTTTTTCATAAGCAATAAAGAAATATCTGGTTTTTTTTTTTTTCCACCTGTAAATGAAACTGCTTTGTCGATTCTCAAACATACACATACAGGAATTGTGATAATGATAATATGGTAATGATAATGATGATGAGATGTTTTTCAGTAACAGGGAGGTGAAAAAGCTCAAGGGATAACATCAAATTGCCCCTGACTTATCGACATTTATGGTGTCGATCAAGATGCCCCTCCATGAAAATCCATGGGGTCTCCAGTGTTGAGGGACTTCCTCTCTTCATAGGGGCAAGGCCTAGTAAGACATAATAAACCAGTGAGAAACTCAAGATGCCTGCATTTGCAAAAAGCAAAGCCACAGTTCATTTTCAATTAAATTATTCTCAGTCATATGCAATTACCAAATGCAATTAGGCCATTCATTATAGAGAGAAGAAAAATGCAGCATCACTTCTGTTATTTTTAGTGACGGTGAAGCAAGTGAATGCAAAGCACCGTGTTACCTTTCTCCTAGTTTTTGTTTCTGTGATGAAAAGAAACGTTGCTCTCTTTCAGGCAGATTATATATTCCCAAGTTTCTAGGCTTGGAGTAGAGTTCCATCCATTTTCCATGACAAAGTCTGGAATAGTCTATAAAATATAGAAGGCGATCTTCTTAAAAATTTAAGACTAGGTATTTTTTTAATAACATGGTTAAATTAAAAAAAACAGTGGTTATAGGTCAACTTTCTAAAATACTATAGGAGATAAAATTATCCACTTAGACTTATGAGACCCAAGACATGAACTCTCTCCTTACTAACTTCAGCAAACTTCAGTTCTCCCATCTATAAAATGGAAATCTAATAGAACCCATCACTTAGGGTTATTGTGAGTATCCACTGTGTTAATATAGCTGAATAAGTTAACAAGAGCATGGTGCCTAATAAGCATCCAGTCAGTGATATTGATGATAATGAGATAGTAATGATGGTGTTTAGGCTTCATTTACTTTTCTACTCATTCATTCTGTGAACATCTTATTGAGTGATTTCATTGTGTCAAGCATGAGGTTAGACCTTGAGCAAGTAATTGAATTATTCATCCTTTTCTCTCAACCTACTACTACATCCAAGGTACATCAGTTCTAATCCTAAATATTTTAAGATTTTATTCCTCCCCTCTTAAATCCCTACCATAAACCCTCATTCTTTGTTTTGTATCTTTCCAATATGCCTTCCATTCTGATAAAAAAGAGACCATAATAAAACTTAGTCTGTCAGTCTCTGACTTCTATTTTCTATTTCTCTAGCTCATCTAGGATAAAGCACAAACTCTTAATATGACATCTATATCTGTTCAGGGTCTAGCTGCTGACTCTCCAGTCTAATTTCTGACCACATTTTCTTATATATACCCTATCCTGTGGGTTCTACTGAAATATTTAAACCTCATTTCCCAATATAGTACTTTTGCCTGGAAAGCCCTTCCTTCAGCACAGTTTTCATACTGACTTTGTCTCCTGTGTGCCCTCTCCAGCATGCTGCTCTGACCTGAGCATGGATCACTTTGTATTGGGTCTGTTTACTTTTAAGCATTCTCCCACTAGAGTGCAAATCATTTGAAGCCTGATGCAGAGAAGATGACAAAGCTTTGTTGAGTGAATAAGTAAAAAAGTGAACAAAATATAGTCTTTGTCCATGTAGAATTTATAATATAGTATCTAGTGTCTGTGTGCAATGTATTGTTATATATGAGTCTACTATATATAGTAGACTTCAAATAGAGAACATATTTTGGAAAAGCTACTATTATACACCTTAATGCTGTATAAATTTATGTCAATTTTATCTCAAACTGGGGAATAAAAGAAAAGCTGGTCTCATTTATGTCACTTTGAGACTAGACTAAAACTAGAAACTCTCTGGTTCATGACCATAGTTTCTGATACTTCTGTCAACCTGGCTTTGAGTCTTTAAATCCCATCTTGTTTCCTCATCTTCCATGGCTGACTTGGGTAGAGCAGTACTTGTATTGAAACAATATGATAAACCTATTACTACGCAAAAGGAAATTGCACTTAAGACCATAATTGGTAAAATTCTGTTGGAAAGGTATTATTAACAATAACAAAAATACAAATATACTTCTCTATCTCTATGTTATTAAATAATATTAGAAAGCTCCCCTAATATGTAAATACCACTAGCTGATAGATTGATGTGTAATAGAGAAAGGGTTGTATAGACATATATGATTGAAGTGATTTTCTTTGACAGATCAGTAACAGGCTTAAAGTAAAATCATAATACGTTAGGTAATTTTGGTAAGATTCTCTGCTCACTGCCTAATCATTCATAAAATTCCTACTAGAATCAATTACTTAATACATTTTTATATCAATTATGCAATTTATATTTTCCAAATGTCTGATAGCTTTTCTAAATATAATCTTTCATAAAAGGAAATTTAAAAAAAAGGAAATTCAAAGTCTCATCAGGTCAACTATGGTGCACATATATATCTAATAATTTTTTTTAATTTGTGTCAGGTTACAACCTATTACAATGTGCTTTAACATCAAAACTCATTTGATTTTCACAGAGGCAGATCCCCTGCCACACCAACTTGGGAAGTCTCAATGGCTAGAATGTAATGTTTTGCTAAACTAGATTATAATAATCCATTCATTTTGCTGTATCAGAGAATATTTTCTATTTATTACATTTTCCTTGTCTATGTCTGAGTTCTTTTTTTTTTTTTTAATCCCAAAGTTTGCTTTTATTTTATATATATACCTATTAGTACAATAATGATTTCAGGAGTAGATTCCAGTGATTCATCCCTTATGTAGAACACCCAGTGCTCATCCCAACAAGTGTCTTCATTAATGCCACTTACCCATTTAGTGTCCAAATTCTTATAGATGCTAGATATTAACCTGGTTTTAAAAATGTCTATTGAACAAGTAGATGTTTGATTCATATTTAACATGACTAGGGTTGTACTGTTTCTCTTTAGCTAAGCCTCTGAATCATCAGCTGTATACCAGCTGCAAAATATATTAACTATGCAAAGGCTTAGTTTCCTCATTCGTAAAATGAGTACATAAATAATATATAAAATATAGCATTGAAAGCAGGAACATGGCCGATAGTAAAATCATCCAAAGGATACACTGAGATAACAGCTACATCTGAAAATTACCTGAATACACAGAACAGATCTTCTGCAGCTGATGTGTAGACAGCCACATCAAAAAGGGTAGGAGGGCAAAGACATTGTTGACCTACCTACTACACAGAAACAAACACAGACGAAATGAGGATACAGGAATATGCCCCAAATGAAAGAATAAGGCAAAATCACAGTAAAGGAGCTAAATGAAATAAGTATCAGCAATATGCCTGATAAAGAACTCAAAGGCGTGGTCATAGAGATACTCATCAGAAATACATAAAGAGTAAATGAACTCAGTGAGAACTTCAACAAAGCAATAGAAAATAACAAAAGAACTAGTCAGAACTGAAGACTACAATAACCAAAATGAAAAACAGACTAAAGGGAATCAGTGGATTAGGAGTTGTAGAAGAAAAGATCAGCAATCTTGGAGAAAGGGTAATAAAAAGCAACAAAGCTGAATAGCAAAAAGAACAATAGTAAAATTAAGAACTTTGATACATCAAACATAATAACATTTACATTACAGGGATTCCAGAAATAGAAGAGCAGCAGAAAACGTATTTGAAGAAATTAATGTGGGAAAGGAAAATAGACATCTAGGTCCAGGAAGTCAAGAGAGCCCCAAATAAGATGATACCAAGGAGGTCCACACCAGGATTCATGATAAAGAGTGCATTTTAAATGCAGAAAGATAAAGGGAAACCATTACATACACTGATACCCCAAAAAGCTATCAGCTGCTTTTTCAGCAGAATTTTTTTAGGCCAAATTGGGAATAGCATGATATATTCAAAGTGATGGGAGAACTAACAAACCCACAACCAAGAATACCCTACCTGGCAAGGTTATCATTCAGAACTCAAAGAATTTTGCAGACAAAAGTTAAAGGATTTTTATCACAATTAGACCAGACTTTTAAACAATATTAAAAGGGATTCTTTTTTAATGTTTATTTTTTGGAGGGAGACAAAGTGCAAGCAGGGGAGGGGGCAGAGAGACAGGGAGACACAGAATCTGAAGCAGGCTCCAGGCTCTGAGCTGTCAGCACAGAGCCCAACATGGGCTCGAACTCACCAGCAGTGAGAGATCATGACCTGAGGTGAAGTCAGAGGCTTGACCGAATGAGGCACCAAGGCACCTTAAGGGAATTCTTTAAATACAAAGAGGCTATAACTAGAAGAAAATTATTAAAGGAAAAAATTTCAGAGGTAAAAGCAAACATACAGTAAATGTAGATTAATTACAGTACAGAGATGAAAACACTAAAGTACTAAAATCAGTTATATCTACAAAACTAATACACAAAAGGATGTAAAATATGAGATTATACACATAAAACAAGGGGGTAAAAATTTAATGCTTTCAGAATGTGTTTGAATTTAAGTGATTAAGATGCCACACACAAACCCAACAGTAATCACGAATCAAAAACCTTTAATAGATCCACAAGAAGTTTAAAAAATACCATTAAAGCCATCAAACCACAAGAGAAGAAAGAAGAAATACAAAGCCAACCAGAAAACAATTAACAAAATGTCCTAAGCATATATGTATCAATAATTACTTTAACTGTAAATGGACTAAATGCTCCAATCAAAAGACACAGGGTAGCAGAATGGATTAAAAAAAAAAAAGACTCACTTTAGACATAAGACACAAAGTGAAGGGATGGAAAAAGATAGTCTATGCCAATGGAAGTGGGGGGGGGCAGGTAACAGGTTAGCAATACCTGTATCAGAGAAAAATATGCTTTATTTTTATTTAATTTTTAATTTAATTTTTTATTTTAGAGAGCACGAATGAACACACAAGTGGCAGAGAAAAGAGAGAATATTAAGCAGGCTCCATGCTCAGCATGGAGCCCAATGTGGGGCTCCATCCCACGACCATGGATCATGAACTGAAATCAGGAGTTGGGACATTCAACTGACAGAGCCACCCAGGCACCCCCAGACACAACAAACTTTAAAGCAAAGATTGCAACGAGAGACAAAGAAGGGTACTTCACATCTAAATGAACTAGAAAAAGAACCACAAACCCCAAAGTTAGTAAAGAAACAAAACAATAAAATAGACTAAAAACAAACAGTAGAAAAGATCAGTGAAACCAACAGCTGGTTCTTTGATAAACCTTTAGCCAGACTCAAAGGACTCAAATCAGAGATGGAGGAGAAATAACTGATACCACAGAAATGGTAGATGGATCATTGTAAGAGGATGTAACAATTGTAAATATTTATGTACCCAACATAAGAACACCTAAATACATAAAATATTAGCAAAAGAAGAAATTGACAGTAATACAATGACCATTAGAGGAATTTAATACCCCACTATCAATAGATCTTCTAGACAGAAAAATCAACAAGGAAACCGTGGCCTTGAATGACACATTAGACCAGATAGACTAACAGATATATATATATATATATATATATATATATATATATATATATACACACACAATATTCCATCAAAACCAGCAAAATACACATCTTTTCAAGTGCACATGTAACATTTTCCAGGATAGATCAAGTTAGGCCATGGAGCAAATCTCAATAAATTTAACAAGATTGAAACCACATCAAGCATCTTTTCCAAGCACCATGGCATGAAACTAAAAATCAATTACAAGAAAGAAAATGGAAAAAACACAAACATGAGGAGGCTAAACCACATGTTCTAAAGGATTTTAGAATACACGGAGACCAAAGAACATTAAAAAAAACAACAGAGGTGCCTTGGTGTCTCAGTTGGTTAAGCGTCCAACTTTGGCTTAGGTCATGATGTCACGGTTCATGAATTTGAGCCCTGCATCTGGCTCTCAGCTATCAGCGTGGAGCCCACTTTGGATCCTCTGTTTCCCTCTCTCTCTCTCTGCCCCTCCCCCTCCCAAAAATAAATATTAAAAAACAAAACAACAATGTTTCACAATCTACAGGACCCAGCAAAAGCAGTGCTTAGAGGGAGAGTTGTAGTGATGCAGACCTATTATAAGAAAAAAGAAAAATCTGTATCAGACCAACCTTACACCTAAATGAACTGGAAAAAGAACAATAAACCCAAAGCTGGTAGAGGAATGAAATAATGAATATTGGAGAAAAAATTAACAAGATAGAAAAGATCAATGAAACCCAGTACTAGTTATTTGAAAAGATAAAATTAATACATCTTTAGCTAGACTTAAAAACAAGAATCAAATCAGAATACCATAGAAATACAAAGAATTATGAGACCATTATGACAAATTATATGTTAATAAATTGGACAATCTAGAAGAAATGGATAAATTCCTAGAAACTGAATTAGGAAGAATTAAGAGACTGCTTACTACTAACATAATTGTATCATTAATCAAAAAGTTCCCAACAAATACAAGTCCAGGACCAGATGGTTTCACAGGTAGATGAATTCTACAAAACATTTAATGAATAGTTAATCCATATTCTTTGCAAACAATTCCCCAAAAATGGAAGAAAAATTTCCAACTTCATTCTACAAGGACATTATTCAGATGTCAAAACCAGACAAAGACACTTCAGAAAAAGGAAGCTACAGGCCAATATGCCTGATGAACATAGAGGCAAAAATTCTCAACAAAATATTAACAAACCAAACTGAACAATACATTAAAAAAATCATTCACCATGATCAAGTGGGATGTATTCCAGGGAATTTAAGTGTGGTTCAATATTCACACATCTATGGTGATACAACACATTAACCAAAAAACAAACAAACAAAAAAAGACAGGGGCTGGGGATAGAAACCATATAACTATCTCAATAGATGCAGAAAAAGCATTTGACAAATACAGTGTTCATTCATGATAAAAACTCAAAGTTTAGAGGGAAACTACTTCAACATAATAAAGGTCATATAACAACAAAACTACACCTAACATCATACTCAATGATTAAAAACTGAAGGTTTACTTCTAACATCAGGAACAAGACAAGTATGTTCTGTGTTTTGTTTTGTTTTTTTAATGTTTAAAGAGAGAGAGAGACACAGCATGAGCAAGGGAGGGGCAGAGAGAGAGAGGGAGACACAGAATCTGAAGCAGGCTCCGGGTTCTGAGCTGTCAACACAGAGCCCAAAGTGGGGCTTGAACTCACAAACTGAGACCATGACCTGAGCTGAAGTCGGACACTTGACCAAATGACCCTCACAGGTGCCCCAAGTATGTGCTCTTTCACCACTTTTATTCAACATAGTACTCAAAGTCCCAGCTGTAGGAATCAGACAAGAAGAAAGAAAAACATCCAAATTTGTAAGGAAGAAAAACTGTCCCTATTTGCAGGTGACATCATGCTATATATAGAAAATCCTAAAGACTCTACCAAAACACTATTAGAAGTAATAAATGAATTCAGTAAAACTGTAGGATAGAAAATTAGTATATACAGAAATTTGTTTCATTTATATACACTAATAACACAGTAGCTGAAAGATAAATTCAGAAAACAATCCCATTTACAATTGCACCAAAACGAATAAAATACTGGGATAATTTTAACCAAGTAGGTGAAAGACCTATACTCTGAAAACTGTAAGATGCTGATGAAAGAAATTGAGGAAAATGCACATGGAAAGATGTACCATCCACACTGATTGGGAGAATATTATTAAAATGTTCATACCACCCCAGGCCTTTTAGAAAATCAATCCAGGGGTTCCTGGGTGGCTCAGTTGGTTGAGTGCCCAACTCTTGATTTCAGCTCAGGTCATGACCCCAGGGTCGTGGGATAGAGCTCTGTGTCAGCCTCCAACTGATTGTGGAGACTGCTTGAGATTCTTTCTCTCCTTCTCCCTCCACTCCTCTGCTCATGCTCCTTCTCAAAAACATTTGCAAAAAAGGAAATTCAATGTAATCCCTATCAAAATGCCAGTGCCACTTTTATAGAACCAGAACAAATCTTAAAATTTGTATAGAACTCCCAAAGACCCTAAATAAGGTCTTTCTCAAAAAGCAATTTTGAGAAAGAACAGCGAAGCTGGAGGCATAACCTCCCAGATTTGAAGATACACTACAAAGCTACAGTTATCAAAACAGTATGGTACTGGCACCAAAACAGACACACGGATCAATGGAACAGGATAGAGAGCCTAGAAATAAATTTATACAGTCAATTAAAATATGATAAAGGAGGCATGAACATGCAATGAAGAAAGTCTTTTTAACAAATAGTATTGGGAAAACTGGAGAGCTATGTAGAAATGAAACTAGACAACTTTCTTACAGCACGTGCACACACACCTCAAAATGGGTCAAAGACCTGTATGTGAGACCTGACACCATCAAACTCCTAAAAGAAAACATAGACCGTAATCTCTTAGACACAAGCATTGGCAGCATATTTATGGATATGTTTCCTCAGGCAAGGGAAACAAAAATAAATTATTGGGATTACATCAAAAGTTTTGCCCAGCAAAGGAAATCATCAACAAAACCAGAAGGCAATGCACTGAATGGGAAAAGTATGTGCAACTGATATATCCAAAAAAGGGTTAAAAAAATGTATATTATATATGTATATATTATATATATTATATATAAAATATACATATGTAATATATATATTATAAATACATATGTGTGTGTGTGTATATATATATATGTGTGTATATATATACATGTATATAATATATATATATATATATATATATATATATATATATATAAAGAACTTTAAGCCCAATACCAAAAACAACATCCCCAAATAATCTCATTAAAATGGGCAGAGGACCTGAAAAGACATTTTTCCAAAGAAGGCATATAGATGACAAACAGACACACAAAAGATGCCCAACATCACTAATCATTGAGAAAAGGCAAATCAAAACCACAATGTGATATCACCTCATCCCATTCACAATCCTTAGCGTAAGAAATACAAGAGGGGCACCTGGGCTGCTCAGTCAGTTAAGTGTCCAACTCTGGCTCAGGTCATGATCTCATGGTTCATGAGTTCTAGCCCTGCACTGGGTTCTTTGCTATCAGTGCAGAGCCTGCTTCAGATTCTCTGTCTCCTCCTCTCTGCCCCTCCTCCACTGGTGCTCTGTCTCTCTCTCTCAAAAATAAACATTAAAAAAAATACAAGAAATAACAAGTGTTGATAAGGAAGTGGAGAAAAGGGGACCCTCATGCACTTTTGTTGGGAATGTAAATTGATGCAACCATTGTAGAAAATAGTATAAACGTTTCTCAAAAAATTAAAAATAGAAATACCATATGATCCAGTAATTTTAGTCAGTATTTACCCAAAGAAAATAAAAACCACTATTTGGAAAAGATATATGTACCCCTATCCTTTGTAGAATTATTAACAATAGCCAAGATATGGAAGCAACCCAAGTTTCCATCAATAGATGAATGGATAGAAGATTACATATATGTGTGTATACATATGTATGTATCTATGTGCACCTATATGTATATATGTGTATACATGTGTATGTTTTGTGTACATATACATGTGTACATATAAATATATACGCAATAGAATATTACCCATAAAGAGGAATGAGATTTTGTCATTTGTGACAACACGGATGGACCCTGAGGATATTATGCTAAGTGAAATAAATCAGACAAAACCAAATACCATGTGACTTCACTTATGTGTGGAATATAAAAATAAAATGAACAAACAAAAAAACAAATAGACCCTTAAGTACACAGAACTGATGGTTGCCAGAGGGGAATGGGATGGGCAAAATCAATGACAGGGATTAAGAGTTACAAGCTTCTAGTTATAAAATAAATTGTGGAGATGAAAAGTACAGCACAAATATAGTTGATAATATTATAATCTGACAGATGGTGGGTACCGTAATGTAAAATTATTTAATCAATGTGTTGTATTCCTCAAACTATTATATCAATTATACTTTAAAAATTAAAAAAACCATAACATTTAAGTGGTTATGAGATAATCCATGTGAAATTCTGATCACACTAATAAGCAAAATTTTAAAAAGTGAATGAAATGGAAACTATTGTTTTCTTTAAGCAAATAGGTTGGTTCCAATCATTTCAATCATTTTGCTGTTTACTTAGGAAAATGTAAATAAAAATATATTTACATCTCAAAGTTAAAGGTGAGTGGATACTAGGGGACGGTCTAGTGACTCCTCTGCATAGTTTTTTTTTTTAATTTTGTCTTTAAAAGGGCTACTTATTGGGGCACATGGTTGGTTGAGGGTCCTCTTGATTTTGGTTCAGGTCATGATCTCATGATATGTGAGATCAAGCCCTGGGTCAGGCTCTATGCTGACAGCGTGGATCCTGTTTGAGATATTCCCTCCCTACCTCCCTCCCTCCCTCAAAATAAACAAAACATTAAAAAAAAATAAAAGGCTTACGTACTGGTCTAAAGATCAATCATCTAAAGGCACAATTAGAGGTGGAAAGATCCAAAGGCAATTAGGTGGGTTGCAGAGTGGCTCTCAGGAGGAAAAATGAGGTAACACTGCCGTTTGTGTTTATGTACAGTTTGTCAACCAAAATCTCTATGGCTACATGTACAGAGTGTTTACTGAGGGTCATAAGTGCTGAACAACATGGAATTTGGGTCAGAGTAACTTGGGTACAAATCTAAGTTGGTTATACCATATTACCTGTTTGATCTTTTTTTCACTTTTAAATTTTATTTAAATCCAAGTTGGTTAACATTTAGTGTAATAATGATTTCAGGAGTAGAATTTAGTGAGTCATCACTTCCATATAACCCAGTGCTCATCCCAACAAGTGCCCTCCTTAATGCCCATCACTCATTTAGTCCATCCTCCCACCCACCTCACCTCTAGCAATCCTCTGTTTGTTCTCTATATGTAAGTGTCTCTTATGGTTTTTCTCTCCCTCTGTGTTTATCTTATTTTTCCTCCCCTTCCGCTATGTTCTTTTTGATTTAAATCAAGATACTTTCCTCATCTAAAAAAGGGAGATAACACTGTTCAATTTCATGAAGATTCATTTGATAAGACATACATTAAAATATATATGGTCTCCTGCACATAGAGGCTGACTTGATAGGATTAGTTTAAGGGAAGAAACTACTATCTCCTTTCATTCACACACATCAAATTGCCTTTAGCTTCCAATAATCTGGCTCATAGCAACTCAGTTTTATACCTGGTCCCACACCTCTACTGTATACCTGTGTGCTATAAAAAAGGAAACCAAACCACATACAGACAACGAAATGGGCAAAGACGGGAACTTCCTAGTCAGATATATGTGTGTTCAAATCCTGGCACCACATTACCAGCCTCAGATTACTAAGAAATTGGTTTCACTTGGCTAACTCTTAGATTCATTATCTCTTAATGGGACTTAATGTGAGCCTATTTTCTAGTGTTGTTGGGAAATTTGGAAATAATCCTTGTGAAGAACCTGGAATAAAGCGGACACTAACAGCTATCTCTGATCTTCTTACTTGGTCTATTCCACCTATGATAGATTGATTTATATATAAATAGCAAAATAGTATATGTGTCAGTGGCAAAATAGATCTTAAAGTCAACTCAGGAGTGGAGAGCAGCTTGGACTGGTTGGTGAAGACATGCAAAGCAGGACAGGGTTTGGACTTAAAGCAGGGTGCAGGATGGATCAAGTCAGTCAGTGCAACATGTAGGATAGCCTGGAGCTTTGATGATACATTAAAACAGCTGTAAAAGTGGGTTTTTTTTTTTTCTGTTTTAAAAAACATCAACCGGAATTATTTAGCCAGATAGTGTTTGCATTAACCAAAAAGCAGCCCTGCCTGCATAGCTACTATTGGTTGAATTAGATGCAATCTAACTATCAAGTCTTGGTTCATTATGTGGGACAGATATTATATAAAAAGTGTATAGATTTTTATGAATAAATACTGTATTCTGCAGATGTGGATGTCTTGTTTGTAGATTATTAATTCATACATACATCAAACAAGTATTTCTAGGGTGTCTGTGTTAAACTCTAAAATGAGTTCTGAGGGCCCCAAGATAAAGAAGATGGAGTCCTTGTCATGAAGGATCCCAAAGTCATGTCAGAGTGTCAGACTTATTTTTTATTTTTTTATAAAAAGACTTAAAAAAATTTTTTTTAACGTTTATTTATTTTTGAAGGAGAGACAGAGTGCAAGCAGGGGAGGGGCAGAGAGAGAGGGAGACACAGAACCTGAAGCAGCCTCCAGGCTGTGAGCTGTCAGCACAGAGCCCAAAGTGGGGCTCGAACTTTTGAACCATGAGATCATGACCTGAGCCTGTCAGACGCTTAACTGATTGAGCCACACATTTACCTTGAGTGTCAGGTTTATAAACATACAATTGTAATACAAAAAGGTGGGGGCAATGATGAGACATGTCCAGGTATTTTGGCAGTATAATGTAATTCCTGATTCAATTCTTGGTGGGTTGTAAAAAATTTCAAAACTAAATCTTGAGTCAGAAGATAGTAAAGAGTTAGGGAAGCCAAACAGAGAGAAAAGGCATTCCCGGCAGAGAGGACACTGTGAGCAAAATCACAGTGGCATATAATATGTGTGTGTGGAAAATGTTTGTTGTTGTGAGAACATAAATATAAGGAGTAAAGAGTGATAGGTACAGGAATAGTTCCAGCAGGCAATCTCAGAGGGCTTTACAGACTGGGTAAAGGATCTTGGAAACTAGATTCTAAAAATACAGCTTTTTAGGGGTGCCTGGGTGGCTCAGTCAGTTAAGTGTCTGACTTCAACTCAATCATGATCTCACGGTCCATGAGCTGGAGCCCCGCATCAGGCTGTGTGCTGACAGCTCAGAGCCTGGAGCCTGCTTTGGATTCTGTCTCCCTCTCTCTCTGTTCCTCCCCTGCTCACACTGTCTCTTCTTCAAAAATAAACTTAAGGGGCGCCTGGGTGGCGCAGTCGGTTAAGCGTCCGACTTCAGCCAGGTCACGATCTCGCGGTCCGTGAGTTCGAGCCCCGCGTCAGGCTCTGGGCTGATGGCTTGGAGCCTGGAGCCTGTTTCCGATTCTGTGTCTCCCTCTCTCTCTGCCCCTCCCCCGTTCATGCTCTGTCCCCAAAATAAATAAAAAACGTTGAAAAAAATTTAAAAAAAAAAAATAAAAAATAAACTTAAAATTTTTTTTAATAAAATAAAAATACAGCCTTTTAATAAGTGGGTTTTGCACTTTAGAAAGATTATTTGGTGATGGTTATGTGAAAAGTGCATTTGAGGAAGAATACAGCAGTGGTTATTTTATTGGTGCAGAATGAGAGAGATAAGAGAGTGAATGCTGGCAGTCAAAGTAGGAATGCATCAGAAGATTCTAATTCAAAGGAGATTTAGACAATATAATCTGGAGGAATATAGTGATTTATTAAATGTTAGGATTGAGCAAAAGACAGGAGTGTGCACATCTCTGTTTCTAGCTTTAGTGCCCAATCGCTTATGTAATTACTTATTCTAGATCTACTCTATCATAAACTTCATAATAGCAGGAACTAGATATGCTCATCCCTTGCTATTTACAGCATTTCACAATTCCTAGCATGTATGGATGCTCAGTGTTTGCTAAGTTAGTGAATAATATACAATGCAGGATGATGAGATGGTTTAAAGAGAGGAAAATGATGAAACTCATATTGGGAGGGTTGCTCATACAGGATTGCAAATTCCTATGAAATATGCAGATGGAGATAATAGCAGGTGTGCATGTATGTGGTCAACAGGGAGGAGCAGGTCAGAATTAATTAATTAAAATTCTCCAATAAGTAGATACCTTTTATATAGGTAGATCTGTTCTTTACTGATGATCACTGAAATCAGAACGCAATTCCTCATTGGTCAAGTGAATTTTCTTTTCCCCCACCTAATTGATTTCTAGACAGAAATACTCTTTAGTACATTGACTAGAAGAGATTTTCAACTATACTGCTTAGATTCCTGCTCTATGAAAAACTATACAATCTGGGAAATAAATCTCAGTTTCAGAGGTTTGGACATGAATTTTAATTTACCTCAGGAAAGTTCTAAGTTAGTCCTGAAAGGGATAAAAAAACAAAAAAAAAAAATTTCTTTGCATAGGTAGGGAAAAACAGGGCAAAAAGCAAAATAAATGCATTTGGAAACTGACCAAGACTGATGATTTCATGTTAAATGTTAATTTGAGTTGTACTCAGGAAAAGCTGTAAGTAGGGGTATTGGAATCTACAGCAAACCTGACATAAAATACTCAACCACATTGCCACCACATTCTCAATTTAAGACAATGAGGCTACAGAATCAAATACAAGCAAAGTCTAAGGTCATCATCAAAGAAGTTTCATCTACAGTGCTAACTCCACTTTGCTAGCAGTAGCTGTATTGATTAGTGATGTCTGCCATGGGCATGGGAGAGCGATTGATAGTACTTGGGTCACGTATTTGCCATTGCTGATGTAGAGAAAAACAA
Source organism: Panthera onca (assembly GCF_046562875.1). Classification (NCBI taxonomy): domain Eukaryota; kingdom Metazoa; phylum Chordata; class Mammalia; order Carnivora; family Felidae; genus Panthera; species Panthera onca. Next base: position 172,436,867 of record NC_138346.1, on the reverse strand, counting down.
TATAAATATAGATAGAATCAAATCAATCACTGAACCTCAGGAAGGACCTTATAAGCCATTTGATGGTGGGATTCATTTCACAACATGCATGTCAGATGGACATCCCATAGAGTCCTCTGAAAATAAAGGTGTTTCTCTTAAAAAGCTGATTTCATATTTGAACAACTATCATTAGAAAATTCTTCTTTAAACTAAGGGGAAAGCAGACTTATTTTAACCTTTGTCTATTGTCTCAAGTTGTTTTGATGATACAGAAAAAGCTTAATCTTTAGGGTGAAATAATATCCATAGAATATGCTCAGAAGTAATTATCTGACTTTTCTCTTTCAAAACATAGGAAATCATTACGTAATCAAAATGTTGATTTAGTAATCAGGCACCATAGAATTTTATCTCCTGCTATCCATTTGGACAATGTCTAGACTGCCCCTTTAAGAGATATATATTTAAGGCAATCCTGGGGTGTCCTTGCATGTTCATTTAAGGGATTTTTACCAATCTACATTTATTGAGACCTACTGTCTGCTTAGTATTAGGTTTGGTTTTTTTTCAAGGTAAGTATCTAGGTGTACCTGCCTTCATGAAGCTTTTCATATACCCTGCAATGGTTTCACCTTCTCTTCCCTTATCTGGAGCATTTCTAATTGATTAGAAATTAGTTACCAACAGTATGTTCCTGAATTTTAAGACCTAAGGAAGTTGTCCTCAGAAAAGACCCTGAAGAGTTGTCTTAATCTCACTTACAGTCAATGAGTTGATCCAGGTGTAGAGTTGTGTTCTTTTCTTCTCATTCTCCTTTGATCCCCAAAAGGAATCCATAAGGCTCTCCATGTCACAGTGCCCGGTGCTCTTGACAAGGTGACAACCATAGGTATTTCCTTATTAAAAGGAAGTCACATTTTATATTGCATGTTCCAATTCTTTCCTGACCATGCCTTATTCGTCCAGGGGTGGCCATCTAACCTAAAGAAAGACAATTGATAGGTTAAACCATAGCTTATAATATACACTGGTACAAAAGCTCTGTCCAATAGAGAATGATGATTTCATAGACCAAATAGATCCCTTTGAGGACATGAACTGTAGATATGAGGTGATGGTTGTTTAGTTGATTCTGGTAGAAGAAAAGGGAATACATCATGAAGAGTAGACCCAGGAGAAGAACTGAGTTACATTGGTGACAGAGAGCCTTAATGTAAGAGTGAATGGATGCCTGCTTTTTAAGGGCCCATTGAATTACCAGAGGTGTCCTTTGACTACTGGAGTTATTATTCTGTTTTAAAAATGGTCCCGTCTTTATGAGGCTTGACCATAGGACTGATTCTTATTATCTATATTCCATTTGTGTACTTATATACAAAATGATTCTACACTCACACCAACTTTTAAAACAACGAGACTATTTCCTAATTGGCCATAAAAATTTACCTAAGGTACATTTACTTAGCTTATCTAAGGCACATTTACTCCAAACATGACAGAGAGTAACTCATCATGCAGCACCTTAAGAGATCCCAATAAAAGAAGATTCACACATGCAGCACTGTGCCCTAAGGAGTGACAGTGACAAATGACCGTGCCCAAAGGAGAATAATAAAAACTGTGACCCATCTCATATAAAGAACATCTGACACAAGCTTAAGAAAATAAAAAGCTTAGGAGCTATGGCAGCTAACTTCAAATATGCAAAGACTGATAGAAAAAGAGGGCCTCTGATTTGTTCTATATGTACAAAAACAACAGAAATAAGATAAATGCATGGAAGCACATAAACATGGGTCTGTTTAAATGTAAGTATTATGGCATTTCAACCCATTCCAACACTATGATCGACCCCAATCCACCCCTACCCTAGTGCTTCCTAAAAAGAATGGGCTGGATGCTTCATGTAATAAGTTCTCTGTTACTACAAGAGTTTTAAAGAGGCTGGGTGTTTAATTCTCTTTCATACTAGAGAGGTTGTTTCTGCATGAATGAGACATTGAAAGAGGTAAGTAACAAGTTTGCTTCCAATCCATGACTCCATATCAAATGGCTTCTAGTTTTTAAAACTAAGAATTGAACTCATGAATAAATTTTCAGTGTTAAAGCTCAGATAAAATAAAAGCAGTAATTCTACTAGAAAAGTTGGACACCAACCTTAATCATAGACAAGAAAACCAAGCACCACCTAAAGAGAATAACTCACTGACATAAGATCATTTGTCTCTAAAGTTATGATTTGTGCAGCTGTTTTTAATTTTTAACAGATCTCCAAAGATGAAAAGGTCTATATTAGGGCAAGAAAGTGCCAGAAAAAAAGCTTTTTTAAAAATTGTTAGCCTTACTGCAGATGGAAAGGTATCAGGTTTTATCTATAAGCTTTAGGTCTGTTCTAATTCAAAATAATAATATTCCAAAATTATTCCAAACAGTATATTTGATAGATTAAAAATAATCTAGCAAGGTCTAAAGTGTTTCATTAGTTGTAGCCTTACAAAGCAAGAAAGCATTAGATTAGAAAAGACAACTTCAGTAGAATTTGTGGGCTGATTTTAATGTAATCGTTCAGTTGATGTAAAAATATTAACTAAGCTTATTAAGTAAAATTGCTATTGAAAATATTGAATAGTAATGAAGAATAAAGAACTCAAGAATTTTTATTTGGATAGAGTATAGCAAAGAATAGAAAAAAGAGGCAGGACATATGTCATACATATCCTTACTGGGTACTTAATGATGTTTGGGGAACTTATCCTGTGGGTTCCCAGACTCTCTCCATCTCCCAATGAAAAAGAAAAAAGTCTATATTCTATTAACAAGGTAAAGAAAACACCAACATCTAAGCCTTGTAAGTAAATGATTAAAGTTCACTAGCCCTTATGCCCTCCCCCTTTGTCCTTCTCAACTTCCTCCTCTTTCTTCCTCAGTTAACTTAGTATTTCAAGAGATGATATAATTTAAATGGTGTAGTGGTGGTCTTTAGGACTATGCACACATACTGTATCTTTTTCTTTAGCTCTGCCAGTAATTAGATGTGGCCATTTCTTGACCAATGACTTTGAACACAATATATGTATCACTTTGGGACTAGAGTATATATTTGCTGTGTTAAACCCTCTGGAACTCTCCTTTCTGTCACAGCGATATTAAGGTTCCCATTTCGCCTGAGTAGTGAATAAGTACAATGAGGACACAAAGGGGTATCTCTGGGTGACCCACATCACACATGCAGCATGAATAATTGGGGCTCGGGGAGGGGAATGAAAGACCAAAAAAACTTTGGAGTTGTTTTAAATATAAAGATCCTGGCTGATACAATTGTAGATATTAAAACTTGCTTCCTTAGGGAACATTGTTAAGTATGAAAAAAATTTAGGAAGGCTAGCGAGGGAAGGATTCTCCCTCCCACTCTGACCAGAGTATTGTGAATTGTGGACTTAGGAGTAAGATTGGATAGGTCTTTGACCTCCGGCTGTGTTAGTCTCTGATGAAGAGTGGAGAGAAGAGCCTTTAAGTCTGAACTTAAAAAATGTAAGCACTTCAAGACATCTTCAGGTTGGTGGCACCAGCTCTAGCCCACTGGGCTGAAAAACAATACTTGTTTGGATGAGCAACGTGGGAAATTTCCTGTCATTATAGAAATTAAAACCCTGCCTCAGTTTCTTTTAGCTTTAAAGTCCAGAGACAATCTCGTCCAAGTAGTTGTTGATAGAAAAGTATGCTTATAATAAAAATCCACTCTGCTCCATGTAAGTGCAGTGGTGGAGAGGCAAGCTTTTAGTGTCTAACACCCCTCCCACCATGAATGCTGGAGAATTAACTTTGAGAGGAAGAAAAGAAAATATTGTATTAAAAAATAACTAGGGATACTTTATGTGTAAGCAAAGAGGAAGAAAGTATTTATGAATTTGTGACTGAAGTTGTTTCTGAGTCCTGGGGTCCACTGTTATCAATAGATGTAGTTCCCACAGAGATCAAGGAAATTTAGAGCACTTAACAAGCCAATTGGAATGAGCATTGGACCTCATGTATTTGCATATTATTTTCAATAATTAGCTGACACTTTATTATTATTTTTTTTTATTATTATTTTTTTTTAATATATGAAATTTACTGTCAAATTGGTTTCCATACAACACCCAGTGCTCATCCCAAAAGGTGCCCTCCTCAATACCCATCACCCACCCTGCCCTCCCTCCCACCCCCCATCAACCCTCAGTTTGTTCTCAGTTTTTAACAGTCTCTTATGCTTTGGCTCTCTCCCACTCTAACCTCTTTTTTTTTTTTTTTTTTCCTTCCCCTCCCCCATGGGTTTCTGTTACGTTTCTCAGGATCCACATAAGGGTGAAACCATATGGTATCTGTCTTTCTCTGTATGGCTTATTTCACTTAGCATCACACTCTCCAGTTCCATCCATGTTGCTACAAAAGGCCATATTTCATTTTTTCTCATTGCCACGTAGTATTCCATTGTGTATATAAACCACAATTTCTTTATCCATTCATCAGTTGATGGACATTTAGGCTCTTTCCATAATTTGGCTATTGTTGAGAGTGCCGCTATAAACATTGGGGTACAGGTGCCCCTATGCATCAGTACTCCTGTATCCCTTGGATAAATTCCTAGCAGTGCTACTGCTGGGTCATAGGGTAGGTCTATTTTTAATTTTCTGAGGAACCTCCACACTGCTTTCCAGAGCGGCTGCACCAATTTGCATTCCCACCAACAGTGCAAGAGGGTTCCCGTTTCTCCACATCCTCTCCAGCATCTATAGTCTCCTGATTTGTTCATTTTGGCCACTCTGACTGGCGTGAGGTGGTATCTGAGTGTGGTTTTGATTTGTATTTCCCTGATAAGGAGCGACGTTGAACATCTTTTCATGTGCCTGTTGGCCATCCGGATGTCTTCTTTAGAGAAGTGTCTATTCATGTTTTCTGCCCATTTCTTCACTGGGTTATTTGTTTTTCGGGTGTGGAGTTTGATGAGCTCTTTATAGATTTTGGATACTAGCCCTTTGTCCGATGTGTCATTTGCAAATATCTTTTCCCATTCCGTTGGTTGCCTTTTAGTTTTGTTGGTTGTTTCCTTTGCTGTGCAGAAGCTTTTTATCTTCATAAGGTCCCAGTAATTCACTTTTGCTTTTAATTCCCTTGCCTTTGGGGATGTGCCGAGTAAGAGATTGCTACGGCTGAGGTCAGAGAGGTCTTTTCCTGCTTTCTCCTCTAAGGTTTTGATGGTTTCCTGTCTCACATTCAGGTCCTTTATCCATTTTGAGTTTATTTTTGTGAATGGTGTGAGAAAGTGGTCTAGTTTCAACCTTCTGCATGTTGCTGTCCAGTTCTCCCAGCACCATTTGTTAAAGAGACTGTCTTTTTTCCATTGGATGTTCTTTCCTGCTTTGTCAAAGATGAGTTGGCCATATGTTTGTGGGTCTAGTTCTGGGGTTTCTATTCTATTCCATTGGTCTATGTGTCTGTTTTTATGCCAATACCATGCTGTCTTGATGATGACAGCTTTGTAGTAGAGGCTAAAGTCTGGGATTGTGATGCCTCCTGCTTTGGTCTTCTTCTTCAAAATTACTTTGGCTATTCGGGGCCTTTTGTGGTTCCATATGAATTTTAGGATTGCTTGTTCTAGTTTCAAGAAGAATGCTGGTGCAATTTTGATTGGGATTGCATTGAATGTGTAGATAGCTTTGGGTAGTATTGACATTTTGACAATATTTATTCTTCCAATCCATGAGCACGGAATGTCTTTCCATTTCTTTATATCTTCTTCAATTACCTGCATAAGCTTTCTATAGTTTTCAGCATACAGATCTTTTACATCTTTGGTTAGATTTATTCCTAGGTATTTTATGCTTCTTGGTGCAATTGTGAATGGGATCAGTTTCTTCATTTGTCTTTCTGTTGCTTCATTGTTAGTGTATAAGAATGCAACTGATTTCTGCACATTGACTTTGTATCCTGCAACTTTGCTGAATTCATGTATCAGTTCTAGCAGACTTTTGGTGGAGTCTATCGGATTTTCCATGTATAATATCATGTCATCTGCAAAAAGCGAAAGCTTGACTTCATCTTTGCCAATTTTGATGCCTTTGATTTCCTTTTGTTGTCTGATTGCTGATGCTAGAACTTCCAGCACTATATTAAACAACAGCGGTGACAGTGGGCATCCCTGTCGTGTTCCTGATCTCAGGGAAAAAGCTCTCAGTTTTTCCCCGTTGAGGATGATGTTAGCTGTGGGCTTTTCATAAATGGCTTTTATGATCTTTAAGTATGTTCCTTCTATCCCGATTTTCTCAAGGGTTTTTATTAAGAAAGGGTGCTGGATTTTGTCAAAGGCCTTTTCTGCATCGATTGACAGGATCATATGGTTCTTCTCTTTTTTTTTTTGTTAATGTGATGTATCACGTTGATCGATTTGCGAATGTTGAACCAGCCCTGCATCCCAGGAATGAATCCCACTTGATCATGGTGAATAATTCTTTTTATATGCTGTTGAATTCGATTTGCTAGTATCTTATTAAGAATTTTTGCATCCATATTCATCAGGGATATTGGCCTGTAGTTCTCTTTTTTTACTGGGTCTCTGTCTGGTTTAGGAATCAAAGTAATACTGGCTTCATAGAATGAGTCTGGAAGTTTTCCTTCCCTTTCTATTTCTTGGAATAGCTTGAGAAGGATAGGTATTATCTCTGCTTTAAATGTCTGGTAGTACCTCACGCCAGTCAGAGTGGCCAAAATGAAGAAATCAGGAGACTATAGATGCTGGAGAGGATGTGGAGAAACAGGAACCCTCTTGCACTGTTGGTGGGAATGCAAATTGGTGCAGCCCCTCTGGAAAGCAGTGTGGAGGTTCCTCAGAAAATTAAAAATAGACCTACCCTATGACCCAGCAGTAGCACTGCTAGGAATTTATCCAAGGGATACAGGAGTACTGATGCATAGGGGCACCTGTACCCCAATGTTTATAGCGGCACTCTCAACAATAGCCAAATTATGGAAAGAGCCTAAATGTCCATCAACTGATGAATGGATAAAGAAATTGTGGTTTATATACACAATGGAATACTACGTGGCAATGAGAAAAAATGAAATATGGCCTTTTGTAGCAACATGGATGGAACTGGAGAGTGTGATGCTAAGTGAAATAAGCCATACAGAGAAAGACAGATACCATATGGTTTCACTCTTATGTGGATCCTGAGAAACATAACAGAAACCCATGGGGGAGGGGAAGGAAAAAAAAAAAAAAAAAGAGGTTAGAGTGGGAGAGAGCCAAAGCATTAGAGACTGTTAAAAACTGAGAACAAACTGAGGGTTGATGGGGGGTGGGAGGGAGGGCAGGGTGGGAGGGAGGGCAGGGTGGGTGATGGGTATTGAGGAGGGCACCTTTTGGGATGAGCACTGGGTGTTGTATGGAAACCAATTTGACAGTAAATTTCATATATTAAAAAAAAAAATAAATAAAAAAAAAATAAAATAATAAATAATATTCAGTGAAAAAAAAAAAAAATAAATAAATGTCTGGTAGAACTCCCCTGGGAAGCCGTCTGGTCCTGGACTCTTATTTGTTGGGAGATTTTTGATAACCGATTCAATTTCTTCGCTGGTTATGGGTCTGTTCAAGCTTTCTATTTCCTCCTGATTGAGTTTTGGAAGAGTGTGGGTGTTTAGAAATTTGTCCATTTCTTCCAGGTTGTCCAATTTGCTGGCATATAATTTTTCATAGTATTCCCTGATAATTGTTTGTATCTCTGAGGGATTGGTTGTAATCATTCCATTTTCATTCATGATTTTATCTATTTGGGTCATCTCCCTTTTCTTTTTGAGAAGCCTGGCTAGAGGTTTGTCAATTTTGTTTATTTTTTCAAAAAACCAACTCTTGGTTTCGTTGATCTGCTCTACAGTTTTTTTAGATTCTATATTGTTTATTTCTGCTCTGATCTTTATTATTTCTCTTCTTCTGCTGGGTTTAGGCTGCCTTTGCTGTTCTGCTTCTATTTCCTTTAGGTGTGCTGTTAGATTTTGTATTTGGGATTTTTCTTGTTTCTTGAGATAGGCCTGGATTGCAATGTATTTTCCTCTCAGGACTGCCTTCGCTGCATCCCAAAGCGTTTGGAATGTTGTATTTTCATTTTCGTTTGTTTCCATATATATTTTAATTTCTTCTCTAATTGCCTGGTTGACCCACTCATTCGTTAGTAGGGTGTTCTTTAACCTCCATGCTTTTGGAGGTTTTCCAGACTTTTTCCTGTGGTTGATTTCAAGCTTCATAGCATTGTGGTCTGAAAGTATGCATGGTATAATTTCAATTCTTGTAAACTTATGAAGGGCTGTTTTGTGACCCAGTATATGATCTATCTTGGAGAATGTTCCATGTGCACTCGAGAAGAAAGTATATTCTGTTGCTTTGGGATGCAGAGTTCTAAATATATCTGTCAAGTCCATCTGATCCAATGTATCATTCAGGGCCCTTGTTTCTTTATTGACTGTGTGTCTAGATGATCTATCCATTTCTGTAAGTGGGGTGTTAAAGTCCCCTGCAATGACCACATTCTTATCAATAAGGTTGCTTATGTTTATGAGTAATTGTTTTATATATCTGGGGGCTCGGGTATTTGGCGCATAGACATTTATAATAGTTAGCTCTTCCTGGTGGATAGACCCTGTGATTATTATATAATGCCCTTCTTCATCTCTTGTTACAGCCTTTAATTTAAAGTCTAGTTTGTCTGATATAAGTATGGCTACTCCAGCTTTCTTTTGGCTTCCAGGAGCATGATAAATAGTTCTCCATCCCCTCACTCTCAATCTAAAGGTGTCCTCAGATCTAAAAAGAGTCTCTTGTAGACAGCAAATAGATGGGTCTTGTTTTTTTATCCATTCTGATACCCTATGTCTTTTAGTTGGTGCATTTAATCCATTTACATTCAGTGTTATTATAGAAAGATATGGGTTTAGAGTCATTGTGATGTCTGTATGTTTTATGCTTGTAGTGATGTCTCTGGTACTTTGTCTCACAGGATCCCCCTTAGGATCTCTTGTAGGGCTGGTTTCGTGGTGACAAATTCCTTCAGTTTTTGTTTGTTTGGGAAAACCTTTATCTCTCCTTCTATTCTAAATGACAGACTTGCTGGATAAAGGATTCTCGGCTGCATATTTTTTCTGTTTAGCACACTGTAGATATCGTGCCAAGCCTTTCTGGCCTGCCAAGTTTCAAAGGAGAGATCAGTCACGAGTCTTATAGGTCTCCCTTTATATGTGAGGGCACGTTTATCCCTTGCTGCTTTCAGAATTTTCTCTTTATCCTTGTATTTTGCCAGTTTCACTATGATATGTCGTGCAGAAGATCGATTCAAGTTACGTCTGAAGGGAGTTCTCTGTGCCTCTTGGATTTCAATGCCTTTTTCCTTCCCCAGTTCAGGGAAGTTCTCAGCTATAATTTGTTCAAGTACCCCTTCAGCACCTTTCCCTCTCTCTTCCTCCTCTGGGATACCAATTATGCGTATATTATTTTTTTTTAGTGTATCACTTAGTTCTCTAATTTTCCCCTCATACTCCTGGATTTTTTTATCTCTCTTTCTTTCAGCTTCCTCTTTCTCCATAACTTTATCTTCTAGTTCACCTATTCTCTCCTCTGCCTCTTCAAGCCGAGCCATCGTGGTTTCCATTTTGTTTTGCATTTCGTTTAAAGCGTTTTTCAGCTCCTCGTGACTGTTCCTTAGTCCCTCGATCTTTGTGGCAAGAGATTCTCTGCTGTCCTGTATACTGTTTTCAAGCCCAGCGATTAATTTTATGACTATTATTCTAAATTCACTTTCTGTTATATTATTTAAATCCTTTTTGATCAGTTCATTAGCTGTTGTTATTTCCTGGAGATTCTTCTGAGGGGAATTCTTCCGTTTGGTCATTTTGGAGAGTCCCTGGCGTGGTGAGGACCTGCAGGGCACTTCCCCTGTGCTGTGGTGTATAACTGGAGTTAGTGGGCGGGGCCGCAGTCCGACCCGATGTCTGCCCCCAGCCCACCGCTGGGGTCACAGTCAGACTGGTGTGTGCCTTCTCTTCCCCTCTCTTAGGGGCGGGATTCACTGTGGGGTGGCATGTCCCGTCTGGGCTACTTGCACACTGCCAGGCTTGTGTTGCTGGGGATCGGGCGTATTAGCTGGGGTGGGTAGGCAAGGTGCACGGGAGCTGGAGGGGCAGGCTTAGCTCGCTTCTCCTTAGGTGATCCACTTCAGGAGGAGCCCTGTGGCAGCGGGAGGGAGTCAGATCCGCTGCCGGAGGTTTGGCTCCGCAGAAGCACAGAGTTGGGTGTTTGTGCGGAGCGAGCAAGTTCCCTGGCAGGAACTGGTTCCCTTTGGGATTTTGGCTGGGGGATGGGCGGGGGAGATGGCGCTGGCGCCTTTGTTCCCCGCCAAGCTGAGCTCTGCCGTCCGGGGGCTCAGCAGCTCTCCCTCCCTTTGTCCTCCAGCCTTCCCGCTTTCCGAGCAGAGCTGTTCACTTATGACCTCCCAGACGCTAAGTCGCGCTTGCTTTCGGAACACAGTCTGTCTGGCCCCTCCGCTTTTGCCAGCCAGACTCGGGGGCTCTGCTTGGCCGGCGAGCCGCCCCTCCACCCCGGCTCCCTCCCGCCAGTCCGTGGAGCGCGCACCGCCTCGCCGCCCTTCCTACCCTCTTCCGTGGGCCTCTAGTCTGCGCTTGACTCTGGAGACTCCCTTCTGCTAATCCTCTGGCGGTTTTCTGGGTTCTTTAGGCAGGTGTAGGTGGAATCTAAGTGATCGGCAGGACGCGCTGTGAGTCCCGTGTCCTCCTACGCCGCCATCTTCCGGAACCTCCTCTAGCTGACACTTTAAAAAACAAATTAAGAAGGCAGAAGCAGTTTAACTTAGTGGAAATAGCACTAGAGAGAAATTCAGCAAGTTTATGTGTTTGTCCTAGGTCTGCTACAGATTAGCAAGGTGACCTTGGGCATGTCACTAACCCTCATCAATACTCAGTTTCCCCAGTTGCAAAATAAGTGAGTTGGATCCAGATGATGTCTAAAATCCTTATAGCTACTGAGTGCTGAGATTCTCTGATCCCTTTGATTTGGGGTTTATTCCCTAGTCTGACATAAACTAGCTTGAGCAAGTCAGTTAGTATTTCTGGACTTCATTTGCCTCCTGAGAATAATAATAGCTTATCTGCCTGAAGGAAGGGGCTGGAACACATTATCTCTCAAAGTCCCTTCCAGTCCTAACATATTTTTCTATGAAATAAATATTTCAGGAGTTCATTATTATGTCTGTTAATGTTTCCACCAGTAGTGTTGATAGGAGCCATATGAATTTTGGGAGGGTGAAATAGCAGGGAAGTAAGAAAGAGAAGTTAAAAAGGAAGAGTAAAAAAAAGGATAAGATGATGAGAGATGAAAGTGATAAGGGTGGGGACGGAGAAGAACTGGCACTGAACTTTGCTTTATCTATTGTTTGAGATTCTTTCAGTTACAGAGTAAACAAAACAGCAGTAAAAACATGTATGACCAAAATCAAACTGGTAAAAAACAAGGAGAATTCCTTGCCTTGCAAATCTTATGGGTTCTGAAATAAGACAGCATCAGGCATAGTTTCAACTAGAGGCTCGTGGCTCATTGGGACTCCAGTTTTTCTCTAAATTTCTCTCGGAATTGATTTCAACTGATTGAGCAGTTGATTTCATTCTCACCCTTAATTCCCTCATGGAGGCAAAAATGGCTAAAGCATTTTCAGGCTTCATGTATACACATTATGCTGTCCACAAAGAGAGAGAGGAATTTTATTCCTGCATATAAAGGAAAGATGCCAGAATTCACTCCTATTTGACCAGTTTGGATCACCTCCCCAGCCCTGAACCAATCTCTCCAGTCTGAAAACTTGAAAGCATGGATTCTAGGGATCTCTAAGCAGGAAATGGAGGGTATTAGGAAGGGAAAAGGAAGAAATAGAAACTGAAGGAAAACCAAAAACTCTCAATGGCGCCTTGAAAAGGGGCTTTGCACAGGATTTAGAATCCAATTACCTTGGGCCTGGTTGCTTACTCTGAACGGTGGAGGAAACAGATACCTTCTTAAAATGAGGGATCAGAAGTTATCAGAATGTAGGCTCCATGAAGGCAGGAATTTTTGTTTGTTTTTTACTAAAATACTGCATTCTCAGTGCCTACAATGTTAACATGCACAAAGAAATCCCTGAATAAATATGAATTGAATGAATTAATAGTTCTTACTCTTCAGGTTTTCTTTTTTTGTTTAATGTGAGACTTAAAGTAGACAATGCAGAGAAAGCACTTGGTACAGTGCCTAACATAATAAGGTGCCAAGAAATGGTAGCCAACAGCAGCAACAATGTTATGATAGTAGAGATAATAGTAATGGAGCAAAGAGCAGTATCAGAAAATTTTATTATATTCCAAAAGGTTAAAAGTATAGAAAAGACACAAAGCTCCAAAAATACAAGAACATTTCTCTTACAGACAGGAAGATGTATCCAAACCTTTTCTTGAAAAAAGTCTATACTTTGAGTCTAAAAGTAATTCACATGTTATCAAAAATAAATGGCAATTTCTAGAAATGACTAGCATTAATTAAATCACTTTGGGCTTAGACACAAATACTAGGTAAGACAGCTCTGAGTTAATACAAGAGCAAAACAATTAATAGCTGATATTTATTGAGTATTAATTATATGTCAGGCACTGTTCTAAGACCTTACATATAATAATTTAATTTTCCAACAACCTTAGGTGGTAGTAGAATTACTCTTTTCATGATCAAGATGAAAAAACTGACATGGAGAGAGATCGTATGACTTGGCCAAGTTTACACAGCAGGCAACTGGTAGAGCCCAGGCTCAAACTCACACTATTTTCAGATCTTTCTCTTAACCACTAGGGTCTACTTTATATGGGCCATTCATGAGAAGCCATGCCACTCTAAGGGGCTTAAACTTTTTTTCTGAAAACAATAGACGGTCCTTTGAAGTTTTAGAATTATCAAATCCTCATTAAAGTAAATAAATGTTTAATGTTCACTACATTCCTTTTAGTGTGTATAAAGAAAAAAGTTTATTCTTTTCACAGAAGGCATATAGGTAAACTTGAACTGGCATAGTTGAACTCAGCAATTGATAGTTGACAATAACATGAAAGTAATAATCTTTCACAAAGCACAGCAAATATGGTAAGTCCCAGTCAAGAATACATGTATCTCCACATCATCATGTATTTATCAGTCACTATATTGTGTATTTGGAGACCATCGTGTCTTTTACATCTAAGCTTATGTTAGAAATACTATAGTGAATGTGGGTGGGGGTGACAAAGTTTGGCTTATTTATTCCTTGTTCTGCAGTGTGCCCTCTCCCTATCCTTTCTCTCTGTGGCATCTGTTAGTAGAGGCAATTTGGGGGAGAGATGATTAACTTGATTCATTCAATTTGCTTACCTTCAACTCTACATCTGGTGGTGGTGTGGAAAGAACATGGATTAGGAGGTGGATAGACCCCATCTAAATCTCAGCTCTACTACTTTTCTTGCTGTAGGTGTGCACTGGTCAGTGCAATGAGTTCTGGGACGTGATCCTACCATTTCCTTCTTTCATCCCTTATGTTACACAAGGATTCATCAAGTGGGAACTCATAGAACCATATAGTCTTGAGTGAAGGAAAAACAGAGATGCTTTCTTTGTTTCTTGACCAAGACCAGCCGTGGACAGAAAGGATATCACTTCCATTGACAATATAAGGGTATGTATTGTTCTTTTGAAGGAATGGGTTGCTTCTTTGGGGAAATGGCCTAAGGTGCATCTTAGTCTAAAACCCTGGATGGAGGTAGTGATTTATAATGCCCGTAAATATTAATAGTGGCAAATTTCTCTAATGCAACATATTGCTGCCTGCCAAGTAAGACTGGCCAAGGGCTTGTTACAGACAAACTGATTTAGAGAAAGCAGGCAGCTCTCCCTTAACTCAAAATTGTTTCAAAACCTTTACACCAAAGTATGACAGCAACCAGTCTGAAGGAATCCAGCTGGAGTATGAATGATTTAGTTTTCCTTGGATTATCTGGTCTGTTTCCAGGAATGATTTTGGAGAATAATCTAAGATACTAGTGAGCTAATTCCCCGATACAGCAGTAATTGTCTCTAAACTCAGCATCATTACCTCAAGCATCTAGCAATGTCTTGCCAGGACATGTGCTCAGTAAATACTTATCAGTGATTGGATTAATACCCTTGGTTGCCTGGTGTATGTTTTCATCAACTTTGGGGTAAAAAAAGGAGCTGGATATCAAAAAACTTATGTGACTTTGGACAAATTATTTAACTCCTACCTAATTACCTCATTTCATCTTCCCTATCAAGTGGATCACCAAGCCCTAACGTTCTTTCTCATAAATACTTACATTTTCCTTTGAGTTCTGGGCCTCATCATCTCTCATCTACTCTCCTCCAGCTATATCTTTCCTCCTTTGCATCCACCCTGCACAGGGCTGCCAGAATGATTTGATCATGTATCTTCTTCCACTTCAAATCTTTCAGTGACTCCCAAAAAGGCATATTAGTGTCTCTTGGTATATTCAAATACAAAGAGGCCTGCCTTCCACAAAATGCTGTTTCTTCTAAGAGACCTTGATGGACCAGGGCCATCCCACTGAATCAGCTGACTCTGCACACTGGCATAGGGAAGGGAGCATCACCACCCCACCCCAATGCACACACACTTCCTTTTTTCCCACCATGGTGCCAGATATGGCCACAGTCTTCTCTCAATCTAGACTATAGTCTTATCAACTTGAAGGGAAACCCAAATGTCTTTTCCAATTTCCCCTGGAAGTTTGCATAAGAAACATAGCTGAGATGACGGCTTCCACTTTACATTTTGCTTTCAGCAAAAGAATATGCTCTGAGTTTTAAGCACTGAAGGCCCAGCAAGCCCCCAAATGCATTTTCCCAGGCATATTTCCCCTTCCATTTTTCTAACCTCTTACTATCATGGGAGAAATTTAATCCATATGTTTCTGGTTCATTTACACTTAACTCATCAAAATGTGCTGTAAGAGTGATTTGATGTCAAAGAAGCCTTGTGGGCCTCATTTATACATGTCTTTTCTTTGAACCAGGAAGTTAAGGTTTGCCAGAAAAAGCAGAAATCAACCCTTTAAAGGCTCCTTCTTTTTCTAAAGTGAAACTTTAGAACTTCTTACAATGTGAGAACGTCTAAACCCAGAACACCAGGGTTTTATTGCTTAGACATCAGTGTGCCCTCTAATCCTTTTTCCTTTCTCTCCTTACCCCTTGCCAGACACTGTGCCGCCATTCTTAAAGAAATATGTGAGAAACAAAGAGTTAAGTGGAAAAATGGTAGGAGAACAGCAGACAAAAAAAAAAAAAAAATAGTGACATGGAATTTCAGAATCCTGAAACTCAAATCAAATAATTGACAATGGAGGACTCCATGTCACCCAGGATAAACACATTTCCTTCTGATTTACAGAGCTAACAGAGATAAGTGCAACACCGTGTGGCTTACCCTGCAGACATTAATTAAGGCTGCTGTAATTGGGATATCTTTGTTGGTTGCCCTAGATCAGTGCTGTCCAGTAGAACATTCAGCAATGATGGGAATGTCCTATATATATGTGCCGCTCAATACACTAGCCATATGCAGCTATAAGAGTACTTGAAACATGACTACAGTGACAGATAAATGGAATTTTCAATTTTGTTTAGTTTTAACTAAATTTTAAATTTGAATAGCTACATTTGGTTAGTGGCCACTACATTGGACAGTGCAGCTCTAGATCCTGCAGTGATGAAACAGCTATAGCATGCGTTGTGTTTTAGTTAACTATTAAAATATATAGGACCTTTATCATGCAGCATGGATAAATCCCTAGCATTAAAAAACTTAGCCCATAGAACTGTCTTAATAAGGTTGGATAAACCTAATTGAATCAAGAATATATACCCAAATCCAAGAACAAGCCAAACTAAAGTTTCAGCAGTTTTCATTCTAGTAATAGAATAATCTCTTAGAAAGTATTATTGTCTATTGTATGGAAATCAATTAGACTCAGATGGCTTCATGATTATAGTGATTTTAACTGAAAAAAAAAAAGGCTTCTTTGGGAGTTAGTGTCCATGGGATGGCCAGTATTTTAGTTCTATGTTGTGTTCCTTTAATTATTTTCAGACTACTGATGAGATAGATAGATGAGACTTTGGTAAAATGTGGACTTCACTTTGAGATGAAATAGTCCATGTTTTCACAGATATTTGAATATAACTCAAAAGGTTCATGACCATTTCTAATAGCTGAAAGAATATCATGTCTTAAAGTTGGCCTAAGGTCTGTACAGTGAAGCTCCAATCTTCAATACAATAGAGAGCTAAAAAGGGGACCAGTAATGAGTCAATATATTATTGGTTTATTTCAGATAAGAAAACTTTTCTTACTGGCTTATAAGTTGGAGAGAATTAGGCATATTGCTGTGGTTAGTAGTTTGAGTGAGAACCATAAAATAAATGAAGTGTTATTTATTTTCAAATGCTTTTTAGACCAATCACTAAGAGTTAAGAGCTTTGGGGGCAACCCAGTCCCCCACACAGAACCTCTTCTACTCCATTTAAAAATTAGCCTGTCTTTTTCTCTACACATTATAATTCTGGCCAAGTTATAGAAAATATGCTGACTGTTTTTGGCTAGTAAGTATTTGGAAAAATTTCAAAATCATTCATTAGGAAAAGCAGATGCTACTTAAAATGCTTTGAGATGTTGAAGAAAATTTACAATTATGCCTGAGTCACAGGGGCTCAAGAGTCACCTACCCTCCTACTATATTTCCAATTAACTAATTAACTATTTCTTGGGCTCCAATCTTATGCAAGGCAAGTGATAAATGCAGCTTTTGTTAAATATCTTCAAACTTCATTCATTTATCTATCTGTTAATTCAACAGCAGTTTTTGAGACCTTGAGCCTGTGTTCTGCTATGCAAAGCCAAAGAAGAGATCATCTCTGTACTACGGGACTCAATCATTAGTCTCACTAGACTGAAAATGTGGGACTACTTATTCTCAATATTGCAACTTGGTTATGTCAAAAAGTCTCAACCAGACAACCGTTTTTTTTTTTTTTTCAATATGCCTTGGAAAGAACTTCTGTCAGTTATGACAGTATAGTTCTTATTTCTTTCTCAGTCAGCAGTGACCATGGAGATCAGATGACTGTAGTGTTGAGCTGTGCTGCCTCACTTTCCCCCTGGGTGTCACTATTAGGGAGGCTATGAACAAAAAACGTTTCAAAAGGTTGTATATTGTATTATGGATACAGTTTCCTGGACATCCTCCAAATGGCATTTCCTAGTATCACTGTTTGGTGAACAGAAGTTCATTGAAATTATAGCAGACATAGGGAGTACTTACTATAAATCCCTACTTGTTGCTAAGAATGTTTTTGTTCCTATTTTGTCTATCACTGTAGGTACTAGATTTTGGACATATTCAGGTAAAGTCTGCTATTGGGATGGGAGCTGGCATTTCTAAGTGCTAAGTATGGGCCCAACACTATTCTAAGTGTTTTACCTGTGTTTGTCATCTTAATCTATTGCCATAAAATTCCTATGAATTTTGCTGTTCATATTCATACATTTTATTATCATTTTATGAAAGAAAGAAAGAAAGAAAGAAAGAAAGAAAGAAAGAAAAAGAAAGGAGAGAGAGAGAAAGAAAGGAAGAAAAAGAAGGAAAACTAAGGTAGGGAATTGATGCGAATTCACATAGCATGTAATCTAAGGAGTTAAAGTATGGCCTTGTTACATGTCTTGCTTTCCCTATACACATGCTTTCAATCTCTCCTACTATACCTTATGCTCAGTACAAAGTCTTTTTAGTAGGAAATTATTAAAATGACATACTTTTTCAGATAACATGTCTGGAGAAACCATTTCTAGGAAATTTGTAGTTCTCAAAATATATTAAAGTTATACTAAAAGGTAAATATTTTTTATAAAATCCCAATATAAATATTTTTGGAGAACTGTGGATGAAATGCCCTTTAGAGAATTCTTATCTTGTTATAAAGTTGAAGCAGAGACATACACTGAGGTTAATATTATTAATGATCACAAGAGAAGATGGGCCTTGATGAAGTCACTAGCTGAAAATGCTAATAAAAACTATAAAATATTTACTGGATGCTTACTACATGCTGTATATGACACTTTGTCATCATTATCTCTGGAGAGCACAGAGAAAAACTCAAGGCCAATCACATAATGATATCAGCAGGACTCAAACATTGTTCTATCTAGCTTTGGAGTACATTCTCTCAACATTCTACTGCACCACCTTGAGACTGTAAGTGGGAATATCTTATCGGAGGTCAAGAACTGTAGGAATATAAGAGTTGTCAGGCTGCAAACCTATAAACCTCTTTTCTGAGTAATAGCCAACTGGGTACTTCAGAATATTATGTGGATGTACCCTCTTCCTATAAGGATTTCTCAACAGAATTCATCACCTGACTGGAGCCCAAAATCACTGCTCCTAGATGGAAGGGAATAAAAAATATGCAGCTATAAAGTGAGTTCCTGACTCAGCAGAGAATAAATACCAGTTTGACAGACCTTTAACTTCTTTACAGCGGCAGGACATGACACTAGAGAGGAAAGGAAGTTTAAGGAGAGCAGGAGAAAGATCAACCTGATTTAGAATCACCATTTGTATTCCCTGTAAAGATTTTAAGGCCTGCGCCACACATCAGAAGGTCCAAGGGTCCTCACTGTCTATGGCTTGAAGTTTAATGCTATTGCCAAGAACCAACTGGCATCAGTAACTGTTACCTAAAAAACTCTGATGGAAAGTGTGAACTAAGAGGCATTCATCCATTCAGAAGGACCATAATTTTATAAAAGGTAGTTAGCATTGGCAGGTGAGCCATAATATAGCTGACCTTCAATCATAAATCAAACAGCAGGTAGAAAACCCACTGGACAATATATCTCCTGCCACCAGGTTGCCCATAAAATACAGCATACTTCCCTGGGTAATCACGGATGGATAAAACAGCATGCTGTTTATATCATCCCTGAACTTCTGAGTTGGACTGAAATGAAAATCTTTGGTAATCTTTACACCCAAAAAGCTTTGCTCCTTGGGTGTATTGACATGTCAGCATCTGTATTAATCCCACAGCTACAGACCAACGTCTGAAACCACTCACTGCTCTAAAAAATAGAAGGCAGTCTTCAGGAGGAACAGCTTCTCCAAAGCTCCAAATGAAATGGTCCCAGTTTAATGATCCAAAGAGAGAGACTGATTTGTTTCTAACAATATCAAAGGCAAAGAAATCATTTACAACTTGTAGCTCTATGCCCTCATTCATCAAAGCTACACATCTCTGTACCAGAGTTCATATTTTCAAAAGATGGGCTTCCTTTCTTTATCAAATATTCTTGCTGCCCATGTCCTATGTGCTGATGATACAAAGACAAATAAGATAACTCCTATCCAGCCATTTAGAGGCTTACAGGCAAGGAAATTAATGTTCATCCTAGTCATCCACTTGATTTTCAAGTTGGTATCGCACATTTGGGTGCCTAAACAGAGTATTCAGTTCTTTCTGGAAGTGGGGCAGGAAAAATGTTCAGAGAGGAGGTAAGGTTTATCTGAATGTTATTAAATGTGGATGAGATTACCTAGTAGAAAAATGGGATATGAAAGTCATTCCAGCAGAGAAAGCTACATGAGCAAGGGCAGACATATAACATGTTAGGAAAGCTATCAGCAATTGGTGTAGCTACAGATAGCCTGTGACATGTCGGGTGTGAGATAATGCTAAAAAGAGGCTGGGGTCAAATCATAGAAACGTTAGGCCAATGAATGTAAACCTTGTGATTCACAGGAGAACGTCATGCCAGTATATTATAATTTACTAAGTCTGGGGTGGAAGCAGAGAGCCTATATTTTCAAAAACACCCCCTACCACCAGCTAATACAGATGTAGCAGGTCTTTTAAAGAGTTTTAGCAAGGAAGAAACATGGTCTGATTTAGATTTTAGATAGATCATTCCAGTAATAAGCTAGAATACAAATTTGAAAGAGGATGGACTGAAGCCAAGGATACCCTCTTAAGTAATCATTTATTACTATACATTTGTGATGAGAAACTGATGTTTAGAGAGGTTAAGTGACTTCCCCAAATCAGTATAGCTGGTTACAGAGGCAGAATTTAAAAGAAAGTCTTTCTCATTTCAAAACCTGGGCTTAGAATGCCTGGGTGGCTCAGTCGGTTAAGCATCTGACTTCGACTTGGGTCATGATATCACAGTTCGTGAGTTCGAGCCCCACGTCAGGCTCTGTGCCGACAGCTCAGAGCCTGGAGCCTGCTTCAGATTCTGTGTCTGCCCCTCCCCCCATTCATGCTTTCTCTGTCTCAAAAATAAATAAACATTTAAAAAAAATTTTAAAAACCTGGGCTCTTTCATTATATTATGATGTCTTATTTACCCCTGGCTGAAAGAATACTAAGATGGCTAAGTTTTAGCTCAAGGGGTTAATAGCAAAGGAAATCAACTCTGGCCAGTTGAAACACCTAAAATAACAAGCACAGGGGATCACATGACACACACACACTTGTTGGAATGGACTTTCACTGATTAGAATTCAATTCTCCAACCCTCCTTTAATTCAAGTGCAGCATAATCGAAACTCATTTGACTGGCATCACATACCAGCAGACAATTAGAAAAGTGGTACATACATTAAGCACATTGTCCTTTACTGGCTGCATTGTGATGTAGAAGAGGAATCAACAATGGCTATGACTAAAGGTTAATAATTTTGGCTTTCGCTAAATTAGGCTCTCAGTTTGCATGATCTCATAAATATCACAAGAACTTTATGAAGTATGTAGTATTAATCCTATTTTTTTCTTTTTCAGCTTTCCATTTTTTTCCAGCTACATTGAGATATAATTGACAAACATTATGACACACAATGTGATGATTTGATCTACCTGTACATTGTGAAATAATTACCACAATCAAGCTAACTACTTCTATCACCTTACATAGTGATCTTTTCATGGGTGTGTGGTAAGAACACTTAATATTTACTCTCTTAGCAAATTTTAAGTATACACTATAGTAATAGTCAGAATGCCTTACATTAGACTCCCAGAACTTATTCATCTTTTACTGAAAGTTTATATCTTTTGACTAACTTCTCCCCATTTCCTCCACTCCTCAGACCCTGGCGACCACCATTCTACTCTCTGCTTCTGTGAGTGTAACTTTTTTTTTTTTTTTTTTTAGATTCTACATGTGAGGAAAAAATGCAGTTGTCTTTCTGTGTCTGAATTATTTCACTTAGCATAATGTCCTCCAGATTCATCATGCTGTCACAAATGGCAGAATTTCTTTTTTTATAACTGAATAATATTCCATTGTATGTATGCATATGTTTATCCTTTTATCTGCTGATGGACATTTAGGTTGTTTCCATGTCTTTCTAGTTGTGAATAATGCTTCGATGAATATGGGAGTGTAGATATCTCTTCAAAATACTGATTTTATTTCCTGTGGATATAAACCCAGAATTGGGATTGCTGGATCACATGGGTATTTTTCAACTTAAGAAAGCAAAACCGAGAGAGGTTCAGTAACTTCCTCAAGACCACATACCAACAGCTGGACACACACCTCAGTCTGACTCTGAAGCTTCTTCTTTCCAGTTTCTTACAGTCATTCCATTTTACAACAATCTACTTGTGGGCCATTGCTCACCTAGCATAGCCTATGGGGTCTCTGCCACTTTAGTGACCACTTAGCGACTATAGGTGCCAGATTATTTATATTCAATTTTTGCTTGAAGTTTCTATGCTTGTCACACACGAGACGCTTTTCTGTTCAAGGGCAGTAGCATACGCCATCTGTAATATATGTCCCTAGGAGCATGTGGAAAGGGGAAAAGGATATGCCCTTTCTAAACCATGTGAAGTACTTCATTGGAAGGGTTTACCAATTACAAGTCCAGAGGGTAAGACTAGCTTTCCCTGACTAAGCTGTTAATTCCTAGAATAAGAATTACATCTTCCCAAAGTCTGAGAAATCTAACAGATTACACCCTTGGTGCCAATTATGTTTAATCCCTTCATTCAACAAATATATAATGAACATCTATTATGACCACACCCTGGGAATGGCACAGTGCATAAACCAGAGAATCTGCTGCTAAGGAGCTTCATTTTAGTAACTGATTGTCCTGGCATAGCAGCATGAAGGCAAGCTATCATTCCTTGTTGTGGGCATGGTTACTAAGGGCATGAGGAACACACATTCGCCATTTTTAACCCAGTTTCCAGGCTTGTGGCAGAGAACTGACGTTACTTGATTTCAGACTCCTTGTGCTTTACAGAGCCAGCAACACATAAATTATGCCATGCATACTTGTTGAATGAATGAATGACCCACAGAGATCTATGTATATTTTTGTCTGATGACTCTGTTCCTAAGCAGGGTACCACTTTTCGTGAGAATCTGGCTGAAAGGAACTTTGTCAGTGTGTGGGGTATTATGGAGGGAAAATAACCTGAGCTATTTATGCAAAGGGCCTATTTTTGCCTGCAGCCTCCTATATCTTCAGGTTCACAATGGCCTTGTTCTCAAAGACAAACACAGGAGACCCTTTGGGACAGGAGGCACACTTTCAGGTAACAGTGAATGCCCTTCAAAACAGAAGTGCTCTTTTCTTCAATCACTCCACCTCTCTTGATCATTTGCTAGACATAGTGCTGGGCACTGAGAAATCTAGTGGTGACCAGGACAATATGCCCTCCCTTGCAAGCTATTGGGAGAGAAATAATCCTAATAGCTAACATGTATTGAGCGCTCAGCATCTGAACTCCATTAAACACCTAAGGAATCTTATCAGATAGATGGTATTATCTAACAATGAGAAACCTCAAGTAGATTGGATAATTTGCTCAAAGTCACACACAGCTCACATGTAGGATCATAATTTATAGATATGCAACACAATAACCCACATGCTTAGCTAGGATTACACAGTGTCCCATCACAGACTACCTCTGGGCACATGCTCTACTGGGCCAACAGAGCCAAGATGTCAAAAGCCAGATTGCCTGCGTTCAAGTCTTGCCCCTGCTACTTGACAATGTATTTAGCCTGTGTCTCTGTTTTTTTCCCCACAAACACGGATAATAATAATAGTACCTTACTCAGAGCACTGTTAAGAATATTGTGAATTAACAAAATACTCAGAATATCTAGATACTCACTTAGTAAATGCTAGCCCTGTTTCTTGGGGCAATGATTTTTCACTTTGAAACAGGTTTTGGTGATGGCCCTGTTGGCAGGGGTAAAAACCAGAATAGAGAAGATGTTTTCTTTCCTGCATGTCTCAGGGACTGAGTTATTAACCTTCCTAAATCTGAAAGGAACATCAGACTCAGTTTATAGAAGCAGTTAGGGAGAGAGTAAATTAGTGCTGTCCCTACCATTTTGTGAGTAAAATCTGTTCTTCCCACCTAAAAACCACCAAAAAAAAATTCCCTCTAAATCTACTCCATGTTTGGTTTTCACTCTCAGTAATGAGCACACCTGGGCAGATACATACTGTCAGTTTATTAAGCACCTCACGAGGTCAAGTGATTTTACAAAAAAATTTAGGCATATTCTTTTTTTTCAAATTTAAATTGTAGTTAACACACCACACAGTATTGGTTTCAGGAGTAGAAAAAATTCAGTGACTCATCATTTACATACAACACCCGGTGCTCATCACAAGTGCCCTCCTTAGTACCCATCACCCATCTAGCCTGTCTTCCACCTACCTCCCTCTATCAACCCTCAGTTTATTCTCTATCACTAAGAGTCTCTTATGGTTTGTTTCCCTCTCTCCTCCTTCCCCCTTTCCCATATGTCCATCTGTTTTGTTTCTTAAATTCCACATATGAATGAAATCATATGGTATTTGTCTTTCTCCATTGACTTATTTCATTTAGCATAATACATTATAGCTCCATCCACTTTGTTGCAAATAGAAAGCATTCTTTTCGATGGCTGAGTAATATTCCATCATATACTTACACCACATCTTTTTATCCACTCATCATTTGATGGACATTTGGGCTCTCTCCATAGTTTGGCTATTGTTGACAATGCTGCTATAAACATTGGCATGCATGTGCCCCTTCAAATCAGTATTTTAGTATCCTTTGGGCAAATACCTAATAGTACAATTGTAGTGGATTGCAGTCTAGTTCTATTTTTAACTTTTTGAGGTACTTCCATACTGTTTTCCAGAGTGGCTGCACCAGTCTGCATTGCCACCAACAGTGCAAGAGGGTACCCCTGCAAAGTACTTCACAGATCAAGTGTTTTTACCAAAAAAAAAAAAAAAAAACCCACAAAAAACAAAAACAAAACATCAACAACCCCTCCCCACAAAGAAAAACACTTCATCACTTTCAATTCACACTAGGGCTTTTAAAATTTCCAGAAACATCAAATCATTTTAGAATTCTAATTTAGCTTATTTGTAAGATTATTTCTCAGGATGACTTTTTAAAAATTCTAGGATTTCATTTGTTCCTGGTGTGATGCACTGAGTTTTCACTCTTTGGTGGGACTGGACAATAGTAAAAGGCAACCTAAAGCATGTAATAGTGATATAAATTAACAAATTTCATTCATGGATCAGAGACTTTAAAATGTAAGCAGAAATTTAAAAAATCTCTAGAATCTTCAGGCTGAGGAAATTGGGCTGCCCATCACAAATGCTTGGACAGAAGAAAAATGTGTAAGTACATGTATGCACGTGAGCATTCATGTTAGCAACACACATGTGGGTATACATGTGTGATCATGCATATATGAATGGATGCATCCACATACTGAAGTCAGACTTGGTCAGAGAGCTCTTTGTGTATGTTAAAGAGGGAGAGGAGCTAAATCACTCTGTAATCACACAGTGTGCTTATTAGTCAAAAGGTCATAAGATATCGGAGTTTGTTAATTAGATGGAAACTTTAAGGGGCAATTGTCATATCTGTTATGTTTTATTAGTCAATTACTAGGCTACTACTCACTATACATAAATGACTTAAAATTCTCTTTAAAACCCTGAGAAAAAGCCATTAAATTTCTCACTGTAAAGAAAATGAGTCTCAGGTTGAAGACAGGGTTTGAATGTAAATTTCAATGGCCCCAAAGCCTTACTTTTTCTACAAAACCCCCCTACTGGGTACAGTCTCTGTACCAGAGACTCTGTAACAACAGTAGCAGTTGTGATGCTTAGAAGTTCCTCTGGCAATAGGTTTTCATAGGCTTAAAATGTAGGAGAGAAAAACATTTTTTTAAATTAGGTATATTATATCTGATAAGCAACAGCTAAAGAATTAAAGGTAGACACAATCATCAAACATGCTTTGAAAAGTCAGCAGGTTTTCATGAAGGCTGTTGTAATACACCTATGATCTACAGCTTGCCTTGAGCACTACCTTCCAATTACCCAGTCCGGTATTTCTATCTATTTTTAAAATATATCTTCACTAGTCCCTCTCTTCCAACCAAGGCACTCAATAAATATTTGTTGAATGAATGTTGAATGAGGGTAGAAAAAAATAATTCAGGGGTCATGGAATAGCCTCATGAATTTTACAGTTTTATTTCATTGATCTTTTTGAAAAATACTCTCATAAAGGCAACATAAATGGCATTGGATTCAAATGAATGAGATTTGATATTCTGCAAAGAAACAAAGCAATGAACCCCACTATAGTATAATTTGTGTTTTTTCAGTGAGATCCCAAGGATAGAGCCTTATTGTATATTGTATTAGAGTAATGCTAGCTGCTGTAATCAATACATTCCAAATTTCAATAACTTAACCCAATAAAAGTTTATTCCTCATTTGTGTAAGAGTCCAGCACCTCTCCTCCTGTTCAATGTACAGTTTTCCTCCATGTAGTAGTTCAAGGACACAGCCCCTATAGTTTTGCAGCTCTGGCCTCCAAAATGGCTTCAGGGTCAGATGAGGAAGAGTGAGAGCAAAGATAAACCTTTAAAGCTTCTTTAAAACCCTGGCTCAGAGCAATACACATCCTTTTCACTCACATACCACTAGACAGATATAGATCATGGCCAGGTCACACAAGCAAAGTTGAAAAAATATAGTCCCTGCTGGAGAAGGGGGGAGACAGGAAGCTTTCCTAATAATAACTCCAAACTACCGAAGGGGAAATACTAATTTCTGGTAGACTCTCCCGTCCTATATTCCCTGCATATATCTAGACTCCTAAGGGACAGTTGAAGTTACCACCTGTTCCAAGAATTGTATTATATTCTTCTCATATGTTATCCCACTTAATCTCTCTGAAAGCTCTGTGAATTATTATCCTGACTTATTAGAAAAAGAAATTGAGTTGGGGCAGGGTGGGGGGGAGGGTGGGTGTGGATAGGACTAGCCCAAGGTGATGTAGCTGGTTGGTTTGACAGAACATAGATTTAAATCTAGTACAGTCTGATTATAAAGCACACCCTCTATCCATTGAACCAAAGGAGAATTTACATTGCTAGGATTTGCCTATGTCTTCAAAAAAATCTGAGTTGTAGCTGAATTGAAGCTTTACATTATTGGATTGTATTGGGCTTTAAAATATATTGGAGGGCACCTGGGTGGCTCAGTCACTTAAGCATCTGAGTCTTAGTTTCAGCTCAGGTCATGATCTCATGGTTCATGGGTTTGAGTCCCATATCAGGCTCTGTGCTGACAATGTGGAGCCTGCTTGGGACTCTCCCTCTCTCTCTGCTCCTCCCCTGCTTGCATGCATGTGTTCTGTCTCAAAATAAATAAATTAAAAAAATAAAATATACTGGACAGGTTTTTTTCCTCCTGATTAGTGGGTGAGACTCTAGGGAAGATGTTTAAATTACTTATAGACAAAATAACTACACATCTGAGTTAAATGCAAAGAAATGTTTTAACAACAAAATTGTAGAAAGGACAGGAATGAAACTGTAATTTAGAACTGAAATTTAAGAATGCAAATTCTTTTGAGATTCTCTTTCTCTCATTATATATTTCTCTCATTACATATATATTATATTTGTATATATAAAAGAATATATGAGATGTTTAGTTATATATATTCCCAACCTATTTCTTATCTTGTCTTCTATTTCTGTGCTGATTTTAGTCACTTCTACTAAAGATTGGCTACTTCGTATGATTCTACTTACATCAAATGTCTAGAATAAGCCAAATCACAGAGGCAGAAAGTACATTAGTGGTTTACATGGAAAAGAAATGGACTGCTAATGAGTATGAGTTTTCATTTTGGAGTGATAAAAATATTCTAGAATTCATGGTGATGGCTGTATAATGCTGAATCTACCAAAACTCCCCTGAATTGTATACTTTAAAATGTGGAATTTATGGTATGTGAATTAAAAATAAAGCTGTTATTAAAAAAAAAAAAAGACAATAGTTTCCTTTCCAGGTTGAGGTAAATTGCCTCTGGCAACTTCCAAGTGTCATATTGTGGTTCTCACAACCAAAAGCTGACTCGTCCATATCCAGTTCAAACGGAGCAAAACACATCTAAAGGGAGAAGAAAGTATTACTGCCCCATATTTGATCAGGAGTCCATTCCAAGACTGTCAGCCTTGAGCAAAGGGACATAATCATACAACACAAAT
The DNA here is from genome assembly GCF_046562875.1 of Panthera onca. NCBI lineage: Eukaryota > Metazoa > Chordata > Mammalia > Carnivora > Felidae > Panthera > Panthera onca. The sequence continues at coordinate 172,409,142 of NC_138346.1, read as the reverse complement.
ATGACCATGGGTCCCACTTCTGTGAATGGAACTACTCTAAGAGAATAGAGGAATCATTGCATACCAATCAGCTACTAAAGAGGTATCTAATGCACCAGACTTTATAGGTCATATTTATATATAAATATACATGTGGATTTAAATATATCCAAGGTTTTATGCTGTAATCCCATATAACTTATACATTAGGGAATCAGCATATGGAAGCTGCACGAGAACTGAACTCAGACACATCAGTTTTGAAATCCCACCATTGATGAATTCTTTGTCACCAGACATGTCACATCAATCCACATGGTGTCCAATTTTATTTCTGTGAATGTAATAACAATATCTCTATCATTAGGTCATGACTTATCACTGGGTAAGTAAAAAGATGTATGCAAAGCACTTGGCATATAGCCTGTAGTAGGTGCTTCATAAATGTTAAGGAAACAATGGTGCAATCAGTTGGTACAAGCAGTGGTGAAGCCATCAGTTTAACAAATTACAAACTAGTGATCACACATGGACACTCAACAGAGAAGGTAGAAGAAATAGCCACAGGAGCTGGCTTCTCTCATTTGTGTTCCTGACCAGTTGATTAATTAAGATATATTTACAGTCTCTGTTATATGCAATGTCTGCAGCAGCATACTATATAAGGGTGCTACAAATAATAGCAGTAATCTGTCATAATTTTCCGTTTTGCCAAGTATTTCTATATGTATTCTCCATTTTGCTAATCCTTTCACCTAGAGAAATCCTGTTTATGCTTCAAGACCAAACTCATTTGTTACTCCCTCTCTAAGGCTTTTCGTGACCTTGCCACTACCCAAGGCAGAGTTAATCATCCCCTTCTGTTTTCCTATAGTAATATAGTCATTCTTTTTGCACAGTATTAAACACATCAACAGATTTCATGCATCATCCCTCACAAGATTGTAGCTTCTATGACAGCAGGGTAGAACTCAGCAGAGCATCTAATAAATGGTGGTTGCTCAAGACTTTGTTGTTGAATGTAAGAAAATGCATAAAGGAACAGTACCTGGTACCCAATAACAGCAAACAAATACTTGTTAAGTCCAATTAAATTAGGTTTTCACAAAAGACACATAAATTAGGGCTGAAAATTATTCTCATGTATAAAAAAAAAAGTCAGACTTTAAAAAATCAGAGAGACACTTGCCCAAGGAAACACATGAAGGAAATGATAAACTTGAGTCCAACAAGGAAGTGTACCTTCTGATTTCTAGTTTAGTGTCTTTTCCATTTCACCGTACTACTTCAAAAATTTATTAAAAAAAAAAAGAAAAAAAGAGCTCAACATCAAAAGGGAAAACTTAGAATCAGATTAATGATTGGTTGATATGGCACCTCCTTTGAGTAATTTATCATCAAATGAGGCCAACTGGTTGCTTTTTGAATTACCACTGCTTTCATAGTCTTTCCTTCTTCTGGTCTTTTACCTTGAAGCCTCTTCGAATAAGTGAGGATGGATGTTTCTTGTTCAAAACCTCACAGCTTTGAGGAAAAAAGCTGTCCTGGATTCATGCTGGTCATTAGGTAAATGTTGTGACTTGACTGAAGTACAAAGCTAACCAGAATAGGCCAAGGACTAGAAAACACATCTCTATCCTCCTAAGACAGTAGTCTCTCTCTCTAGCTGACATACAGCCATTGTATGCTGACAGATGCACCCATATAACTTCATGGCAGTCTTTTGTGAAAATTAAAGAAGAAATATGTTAAAATGTAAATACAGTATTAAGGAGGGCACTTGTTGGGATGAGCACTGGGTATTATGTGGAAACAATGAATCACTAACTTCTGAAGGAAGTTACTCCTGAAACCATTATTACACTATAGGTTAACTTAGATTTAAATAAAAATTTTAAAAAAAGAAAAAGGAGTATGATCCAAATTAGTAAAATCAGAAATGAGAATTAACAACTGACACCACATAAATACAAAGGATTATAAGAAAATACTATGAAAAATCCTACGATAACAAATTGGACAATCTAAAAGAAATGGGTAAAATACTAGAAACATAGTATCTTCCAAAACTGAATAAGGAATAAATAGAAGATCTTAACAGACCCATTACTAGTAATGGAATTGACTTGGTAAGCAAAAAAACTACCAACAATCAAAGTTCAGAACAGGATGGATTCACAGGTGAATTCTACCAAACGTTTAAAGTACAGTTAATACTTATTAAACTATTCCAAAAAATAGAAGAGGAAGAAAAGCTTTTAAATATATTCTATGAGGCCAGCATTGCCCTTATATAGAAACTAGACCAAGACACTACAAAAAAAGAAAGCTACAGGCCAGTATCCATGATGAACATAGATGCAAAATTCCTGACCAAAGTATTAGCAAACCAAATCCAACAGTACATTATAAAGATCATCCACCATGATCAAGTGAGATTTACTCAGGGGGATGCAAGTATGGCTTGATATTTGCAAATCAATTAATGTGATCCACTACAGTAACAAAATGAAGGGAGCACCCAGGTGGCTCAGAAGGTTAAGTGACCCACTTCAGCTCAGGTCACAATCTTATGATTCCTGAGTTCAAGCCCCGCATTAGGCTCTCTGCTGTCAGCACAGAGCCTGCTTTGGATTCTGTGTCCTCCTCTCCTTCTGCCCCTCCTTCCCTCCCTCTCCCCCTCCCCTCAATCACAAACATTAAAAAACAAAAAACAAAATGAAGGATAAAAATCATGATCACCTCAAAAAATGCAAAAAAAAAAAAAATTGACAAAATTCAACATCCATCCATGATTAAAATGCCCAACAAAATTGGGTTTAGAAAGAACATACCTTGGGGCACCTGGGTGGCTCAGTCGGTTAAGCATCCAACTTCAGCTCAGGTCATGATCTCATGGTTTGTGAGTTCAAGCCCTGCATTGGGCTCTGTGCTGACAGCTCAGAGCCTGGAGCCTGCTTCAGATTCTGTGTCTCCCTCTCTCTCTGCCCCTCCCCTACTCATGCTCTGTCTCTGTCTCTCAAAAAATAAATAAACATTGAAAAAAAATTTTTTTTTAAAAAGAAAGAACATACCTCAACATTATAACCAAATCCACACCTAGCATCATACTTAATGGCTAAAAGTGATAGTTTTTTTCTCAAAGATCACAAAGGATGCTCACTGTTACTACTTTCTTTTTTTAAAGACACTTCTTTTACTCTCACTACTTTCTATTTTTTTTAATTTTTTTTTAACGTTTATTTATTTTTGAGACAGAGAGAGAGCATGAACGGGGGAGGGTCAGAGGGAGGGAGACACAGAATCCAAAACAGGCTCCAGGCTCTGAGCTGTCAGCACAGAGCCCGACGCGGGGCTCGAACTCACGGACCAGGAGAGATCATTACCGGAGCCGAAGTTGGCCGCCCAACCGACTGAGCCACCCAGGCGCCCCTACTCTCACTACTTTCATTCCACATAATACTGGAAGTCCTAGCCACAGCAATCAGGTGAGAAAAAGAAATAAAAGTCATCCAAATTGGTAAGGAAAGAGTTAAATTGCCATTATTTGCAGGTTACATGATAGTATATATAGATAGAAAACTCTAAAGACTCCATAAAAAAACTATTGAAGTAATAAATGAATTCAGTAATATCGCAGGATACCAAATTAATATACAGAAAATTGTGTTTCCATAAGCTAATAATGAAGTAGCAGAAAGAGAAATTTTAAAATCCTACTTATAATTTTACCCCCCAAAATAAATAAACAAAACACCTAGGAATAAACTTAACCATGGAGATAAAATACCTGTACTCTGAAAACTATAAAACATTGATGAAAGAAATTAAAGATGACACAAATGGAAAGACACAAATTCATGGATCAGAAGAATTAATACTGTAAAATGTCCATACTACCCACAGTCTACAGATTCAATGCAATTCCTATCAAAATACCAATAGTGTTTTATACAGAAATAGAAAAAATAATCTTAAATTTTGTATGTAACCACAAAATGCTCTGAATAGTCAAAGCAACCTTGAGAAAGGACAAAGTGGAGGTATCACAATCCCAGATCTGAAGACATGCTATAAAGTGGTAATAAACATCACAGATCAATGAAACAGGATAGACAGCCCAGAAATAAACCCACGCTTATATGGTTAATTAATCTATGACAAAGGAGGGAAGAATATGCAATAAGGAAAAGACAGTCCATTCAATAAGTGGTGTTCGGAAAACTAGACAGCTACATGCAAAAAAAAAAAAAAATCAAACTGGACCACATTTTTACATCATATACAAAAATAAACTCAAAATGGATTAAAAACCTAAATGTGACACCAAAAAGCATAAAACTGATAGAAGAAAACAGAGGCAATAATATCTGACATCATCCTTAGAACCATTTTTTTCTAGATATGTCTTCTCAGGCAAGGGAAACAAAATCAAAAATAAACTTTTGGACCTATACCCAAACAAAAAGCTGTTTGAAGGAGACCATCAAGAAAACAAAAAGGCAACCTACTGAATTGGAGAAGAAAACCAAGGAAAAAAAAGTCCAAGAAAAAATAGGCTGAGGACCTGAATAATTTTTCGAAGAAGACATATAGATGACTGACACATGAAAAGGTGCTCAACATTACCAATCATCAGGAAAGTGCAAATCAAAACCACAATGAGATATCACCTTACACTTGTCATAATGACCAGAGTAAAAAAGGCAAGACATAGTATGTGTTGGTGAGGATGTGGGAAAAAAGGAATCCTTGTGGACTGTTAGCGGGAATGTAAATTGGAAGAGTACTGTGGAAAATATGGGGTTCCTCAAAAAATTAAAATAGAAAACTATGCGATCCAGTAATTTTAGCACTGGGTATTTATCCATATAAAATGAGAACACTAACTCAAAAAGATATATGCATCCTTATGTTTATTTCAGCATTGTTTACAATAGCCAAAGTATGGAAGCCTTCAATGGAAGTGCCCACTGATAGATGAATAAAGAAGGCATCATATACTCACACACTGGAATATTACTCAACTATAAAGAAGAATGAGAGCTTGCCATTTGTGACAATATAGTCAGACCTAGAGTGTGTTGTACTAAGTGAAATAAATCAGAGAAAGACAAATACCATATTATTTGACTTATATGTGGAATCTAAAACAAAATAAAACAAACGAACAGAGAAAAGCAGAAACAGACTCATAAATACAGAGAACTGATGGTTGCCAGAAGGGAGGAGGGTAGGGAATGGGCAAGGGGAATGGAAGGGAATGGGTAGGAAATGGTTGAAGGGGAATGGAAGTCAAGGCTTCCAGTTATGGAATGAATAAGTTACAAAAATGAATGATACAGCATAAAGAATATAGTCAATAGCATTGTAATACATTATATGGTGACCTGTAGTAGCTAAAGTTATGGGGAGTATAGCATACATACAGAGTTATCAAATCACCATACTGGATACCTGAAACTAATGCAATATTGTCATGTATACTTAAGTTTTTTAATGAAAAATGGAAAAAAAGCAAGCATAAAGAGTATTTTCTACTCATTAGCAAGACCTAGTTATTTATTTTTGCTCCTCCTAACTTTCATGTGTTTTGTTTTGGCACCAGGCTTGAGGAGTCTCTGATATATGATGGCTCCTTTACACTAGGAAGATGCGGTCCTTGCTGAATTCTGTATCTGTGTGTGGTTCCAGCATCCCTTTGATAATTTTAAAGACCAATTTCTTTGCCAGGAGTGTTGGCCTTTCCTCTTTGGGAAAGGGAATAATGTGTGTTTGTGTGTGTGTGCGCGTGCGTGCGCATGTGTGTGTGTGCACACCAAGCACTGATTCTTATCGCAGATGACAAGACAGCCACACACTAGGTCAGTCATGAGGCTCCATCTTTAATGCTTCTAACTGTGAACATGAAGCTTGCCTCCTGTACATAAATCCATGATGAAAAAGACCATATGCTGTTATATATCAACATAAATTTCCCAAACAAATGTTCATATCTTTGCAGACACAAGGCTTCTGTTCCTCCATCCACAGTAGGGAAATGATATTTTTATACAGGCATACGGTAATAAGACCTAGTTACCTTCAAATTCTTGCACTTGTAGTTCACTGCCAACTGTTTCCTGCTCCACCACCAACAGGTGCTCTAGCACAAACCATTTGGATGAAGAGACATGCACCTAAAATGCTGTAAGCTGGTGATCCTGAAAAGCAACTCTTCTCTTAGAAGTAACAGCTTCTCATAAATATCCAAGCCCTTTAATGATATGCTGAAAAGGTTGTGATCAAAGACCCCTGTATTTGATGAATTATGTAAAACAGCAAATAGCTTCAAATATAATTTATTGCTCAGCTTTGTCTCAAGGTAGACCTAACTAAAGCACATGGTGTCAAAGTTAACCAAACCTGAAAAATAACATCAGAACCCTATCTTTTATGACTTCCCAGATTATACCATGAATTCAAGGGGAAGGTACATGCATAGCAGAAGCAATGTGATAGAGCTAAAAAAATGTTTGACTTCAAAAATCATGTGTTCTAGTCATTTGCCAGCCATATGAGCCTTGAGTAAGTCACTTAACTTCCTTGAATCTTTGGTTTTCTCATTGGTAGAGTGGTGATAGCATCTCAACTTGTCTCACAAGTACTGAGTAATTTCTAGTTTATGTAATATCTCATCTCAGAAATCAACCCCTATTTTAGAACCAGCAGTTTCTTATTATCATCCTAACTAGATAATATTTGATGAGGGTTTGAGGATCAAGGACTCTCCTACATGGTAGGTATAAGGTGTGTTGCTTTTATATGTAGAGAGCACTTTTATATATGTATAAATGTTCTAAAAGGTGTTTGGCATTTTGGGGGCAGAATGGACTTTAATTTTTTAAATTGCATATTCTTTGTACATGTATTACTTTTTAATGTCCAAAATGTCAGTCTTTTTGTAGATAAGGCTATAATTCAGAAAATGGTTTGAACCTTAGGGCAAAGTGACAGTAGGAGAAAGAAATGTGCAGGACAACTTTCCAATATTTACGAGAGGGAAGGAATGCCCATTTTATGGGCTGAAGCAGGAAAAAGGAGAAAGAAAAATACCGTTTCCTATAAATGCTGCGTTTTTTTCCCTCAACTCATTGATCTTAACATTCCAGCCCAAGTCAATGCCCAGTGGACTATCTCCTTTGGAGGCAGAGGCCTGCAGGTTAGCAAGAGACAATAGTGCTCATAGTATGGTTCTGCCACCTAGAGCAACCTCTGTTCCTGGGATAGTGGTGGTCAACTTAGCTTTTATCCCCAGAAGCAGAGCTCACTATTGTGGTGGTTCTCTAGGTGGTAATATTCACATGATACTCTGTGTGCCCCAACCTGTGTAGCCTATGCGGCAACCTTTCAGGCAGAAGGATCATGGATGTGGATCAGTATAGTATGCTAATTTTATTGACTAAAAGCCACATTGCACCCCAGGCTGGAAGTTTATTCCCTGTCCTGAGTCCCATTTTGAATTACTGCAGAAGCACATGGTCCAATATAGTGCACCAGAGGTTATGTAATAAGTCCAAATGATGGCAATACAAAAGTACAATTAAAACAGTGCCTGCAATACAAAACGTCCTCCAATTTGGGCAAGATGGATCAGTTATTAAATTCAGAGTGAAAGGAAATTCTAAAAATTAAATCACCAATTAAAGTCCAAAAAATTCAAGTCCAAATGTTTCCTTTCCTAAATGAATTTTTCATTTTAGGCTCAATCAATCATTGTTTCTTCAGTAAGTGCAGTTTCTGAAGCTTTGATGTTGAATCATTACAACCCCAAGTTTCCCATGAGCCTTACCTTTTGGACTCTAAAGCACCAATAAGGTTCAAAAGCTTATTTAGGCACCAGAAGGGCATCTAAGAATTTTTACAATCTTGCATGCAAACCCCCAGTCCCAAAACAGTTATCCCAAGCAAAATGATGTTGACAGAGATAGGTGCATAGTACATTTTAAAACCACATTACTATCAACTACCTAAGACCATGGCCAACACTTGGTTTCATTGCAGCAATGACGTGAAATGACTTGTAGCCCATGAAGACTACAAGCAAAGCAATTGAAAGAGAGAGACAAAGAGGGGTTTTATTGTTACAGTATTAAAACAAAATAAAAACTAGTTTTTTAAAAATTTTTTTTTAACATTTATTTTTGAGACAGAGAGAGAGCATGAACAGGGGAGGGTCAGAGAGAGAGGGAGACACAGAATCTGAAACAGGCTCCAGGCTCTGAGTGGTCAGCACAGAGCTCCATGCGGGGCTCAAACTCACAGACCGCGAGATCATGACCTGAGCCAGAGTCGGCCACTTAACCGACTGAGCCACCCAGGCAGGCGCCCCTAAAAACTAGTTTTAAAGTATGGCTCTAAACTTGCTGAGAACTGTTGTCCAAATGGTTAACAAAATGTAGAGTCAGAAGTTTTGGTGGATTTGAATTTCAGACAACTTGGACATTCCTGGCTGATTTTCTTGAACTCAGTAATGCCTAACAAAGTGTTATCACACATTAGGTACCTTTTAAAATTCCCTGCAAAAAGCCTTTATCAGAATGTACCTCTATATTAACAACTTCCTCATACCATTAGGATCAAGTTCAAAATTCTTCATGTTATTAGCCAAGTTTATGGATAGTCGAATCAAAGTTGAGAATCCTGACATGATCACTAATTTTCCAGGCTTGTATGTCCCTCACTATCTCTACTCTTCAAATGTGCTCTGCTCCCCACCAGGCCTTTTAAGGTATCTCTGAATTATTATGTGCAGCACTTTGACCATATTTTCATATCTCACTATTTAACCTTGATAATTATCCCCTGGGATGAACCTGAATAACCTTTTACCAATGAGGAAACAGGCTCAGAGAATAAAGCGACAACCCAAAATCACACGACCTGTCAGGAAAAGTGTGAGAATTTTCATGCAAAGTTAGAATTAACTGAAAGCCCATTCTCTTAGCTATTTTGCTACTATGTAGTGGGCTATAATAGCTGAGGCTTGGCACCAAAACATCTGTTATTTCTAAAATATAACTGCAGCACTCAGATCATACGCTATACATATTAATTTTATTTAATTATAGTTAGTGCTGTATGTCTCAAATGGAGAAGAGTGCATTTCAGTTTCTAGCAACACAGCAGAATAGATAACCTGAAAACCCTATCACTACAGAATACCTCCATACTCCCTTGAGCAAGGATGCTTTAAGTTGCTTAGTTTGGCAATAACATGTAGAAGGAATTAGAGCAGTATCAAACAGGGTAAAAACAGTCTTACTACAAAATGTGTTTGTTTACTTTTCAATATTACAGACCCAGAAAGTTTTTCAAACTTTCCAGGTAATCTGTCTACTAGAAAACTGTGTGTGTATGTGTGTGTGTATATATATGTGTGCACGTGCTCAAATGTGTGCACACATAACCCACCTTGAAAGCAAAGTCTCTCCCTCTTTTTTTAATTAAGTATTGAGATGTCAGTTCTCTTATTTTGTTAATTTGAAAGATGCATCCTGTGCACCTTCCCAATTTGCATACCATTTTCCAGATTTCTCCTGCATTTTCTAATTCTAACAAATGCATAATATACAGGATGCTAGGTAAAGGTCAGTAGATGGTACTATGAAAATATTTAAAAGAAAAATGTACTGCCTCCATCTGCTTATTAGCATATTATACAATATTCCACTTTATATCCTTCAGTGAGGGAGTCATGTGGGTCACTCTACACATTGGCTGGTGAGTGTATTATTCCTGCCAAATCATCCAGTTGAGATGGGAACATTAATTTATTTGAGCAGACGTGTATATATGTGGCTTTAACAAAACAGCCATATGCTGCTCCAATAATTAACGTAACAAAGAAAGCACAATTAGTGCCAGAATCTACCCTAGAACTTTAGAAAAGGACCACGGTGAATGTTCTGCAACCTGATTTTTGGGTTTTGTTCTGATGATCTTCTACATCAGTCTAGACCAATACGTATTATCCCAATTAAGTGTGAATTCTGTGATCTTTTGTGTTAACATTGGGATTCCTTCCTCTCTTTAACAGATTTTGACTAGGGGTTTTAGAGCATAGCTGTAGTTCCTTGTACATAGATTTTTTTTCTTCTACCCAAAACCTTGTGAGGAGGTGTTTCTTGTCACCATCTGTAATAGATCTTACTGAGGTGGCTATGGTCCCAAGGCTAAGCCTCAGCTTTTTAAGTCTGATTTTCTCAGGGTTGCTGACATTATTTTTGTAAAATAAAAAATATTCTACTATAAGTGTAATATATACAGGACATTCAGAAATATATAGGGAGTAGAAAGATGGAAAACCCTTAATTGGACTACCCACTATTACTACTGCTAAAATGTTTGTGCATTCATTACTGTAATGATTTTGTACAATTTTCCATTATCATATGGTCATGAATATATTATTATTTTTCTGTTAATATAAGTATATTCCCACACTATTATGAACTCTTAAACAAAAATTTTACTGGCTACTATAATGGAGACTATCATAACTTAAACATTTTCAGAGAGTTCTGTTATTTCCAATATTATGCTAGTGATATGTGCAAATGTTACCAAAATAGTACTTAGAGATACCTATTGTTTTTAGTTGCTGTGTGTCTTTCCAGAAATATCAATTAATTTAGAAACATGTATGTATGTATATGTATTTAATACAAATGGGCTCTTGATAGCCATATTCATCATCTTGTTATTTAAAAAAAATTTAATGTTTATTTATCCTTGGGAGATAGAGAGAGCCATAAAGAGTGAGCTCGCATGCATGAGTGGGGGAGGGGCAGAGCGAGAGAGGGACACAGAATCTAAAGCAGGTTCTAAGCTCTAACCTGTCAGCACAGAACCCTATGCAGGGCTCGAACTTACAAGCTGTGAGATCATGACCTAAGCTGAAGTCAGACGCTTAATCGACTGAGCCACCCGGGAGCCCCTTCAACTTGTTATTTTTTTGAGGTGTAAATGAACATTATAATTTTTCACAGGCAGCATATTTTCCAGGTAGTAGCACAGAATACAGAGTCAGGTTGCCTGAATTGAATTTTGGCTTCAGCATGTAATAGGTTAAATAATATACTAAGTTGCAAAGCTATCTACACCTCAATTTTCTAATCCATAAAATGAGGATAATAGTGCCTAATTTATAAAATTGTTATGAAAGTTAAATGGCATGTAGTAAGAATTATACAGTTGTCTGTTAACTTCTTAAATCTCATTTCTAACAATAGTATAACATACCATAATATAGTTATATCACTATTTTATTCATGGGTATTTATTTATCATAATCTATTTCATACAAAATCACAATAAACATCCTAGTAAATGTATCTTTTACCCATATGTGAATATATCTGTTGTATCTGTAGTTAAAATTTCTGAAAATAAAATTGCTGAGTCAAAAGATAAACATATATTTCAAAATTTAATAAGGATTGCCAAATTGCCTTCCACTATGATCATACCAATTTTACTGCTACATTATGGAGTAACTATGTCCCGACTCTTTAGTTAACATTGGTTTCCCTAAGCTTCACATTCTTTGTTAATTCAGAAGGTAAAATAAGTTATCTTGCTTTAACTTGCATTCCTCTAATAATGTGTGTGATGTAACATCTACTCATAGATTTTAAGGCCAAATAGATTTTTTTTTAACTGTAAGAACTATAGAATCATGCCCTTTATTTTTAAAAATTGATTTTTTTTGGTAAAGTATGTTATAAATAATATTTTGTTTTAGGTGTTGAAAAAAATTCAATTAGTAATTGCCTTTTGTTTGTGATACTTATTTCTATGCACTATTTTTTTTTATGTATCTGGAGTCAGATTCAACTCACATTTTAATAATTGGAATGTCAGAATAGCCTTCCAGTCTAAGGTTACTAAATGTTACTGAGTTATCTAAGACTACTAAATAAAAATGTTACCAATTTTATCTTCTAGTACTTTTGTATTTATATGTATTTATTATATATGTATTTAGAATTCATTTTTCATAAGATAATTTAGAGATTTAAATATATATTTCTTCTAAAACTCTAGTTATTGTCCTGAATTGTCATTCTTATCAAATTTTTAAAAATTCCTATTTATGTGGGAATTTTCTGGATTCACTATTCTTTTCTATTATTCTGTTTTGTTCCTGTCTAAACTATTTTTAAGCTTAGAAAGCCTTCCACCTCTGGTAAGATTTTTAGAACTCATCTCTATTTTCCTTTGCATTCTTAAATTTTAAAATTTCACTTAGATCTTTAATCCACAGGAAATTTACTTTGAAAAATGTGAGATCCCCTAGGCCTTCCTCTTATTAATGTGCTAGGTCCATTTTTATTTCTCTAGACATGAAGAATACTAAGTCAATCAAATATTTTTCTTCCTCAGACTTTCCTTAACAGCATATATTTATCAGGGATCCTTAATATTATGCTTCAGATATACTGCTCAAGAAATATTGCTTTTCAGTCATAGGAATATTCAAATTCTAGAATCTAGGATTGCCATCCCTTTTTATGTTTCTTTGAATAAGAGCTCCTAGTGTTATGAGCGGTGCTGGAAGGATGGAGGGATATAGACACATTGTTACTCTCGGTCTCTGCTTTTCCTTGGCTATATACAATCCATGACAACTGAAGTTGTCTTCAGTTATAGGGTTTTCCTTGAGTGAATCAATTTACAGTGCAAGTGACTGTATTTGAACTCCTTGGAGACAATTTACTTGTATTGGCCTTGCATACAAATGGACTCTAATAGACGAAAGAGCTAAATGTAAGACAGAAAACCATCAAAATCCTAGAGGAGAAAACAGGCAACCTCTTTGACCTCGACTGCAGCAACTTTCTAGTAGGCATGTCTCTGCAAGCAAGGGAAACAAAAGCAGAAATGAACTATTGGGACCTCATCAAGATAAAAAGCTTTTGCATAACAAAGGAAAAAATCAACAAAACTAAAAGGTAATCGATACAATGGAAGAAGATATTTGCAAATGGCATACTGGATAAAGGTTAGTATCCAAAATCTATAAAGAACTTCCCAAACTCAACACTAAAAAACAATCCCGTAAAGAAATGGACAAAAGGCATGAACAGACATTTTTCCAAAGAAGACATCTGGATGGCTAACAGACACATGAAAAGATGCTCAGCATCACTCATCATCAGGGAAATACAAATCAAAACCACGATGAGATGCCACCTCACACCTGTCAGAATGGCTAACATTAACACAAGAAACAACAGATGTTGGTGAGGATGTGGAGAAAGGGGATCACTTTTGCACTGCTGGTGGGAATGCAAACTGGTACAGCCACTCTGGAAAACACTATGGAGGCTTTTCAAAAAAATTAAAAATAGAGCTACCCTACAACCCAGCAATTGCACTATTATGTATTTATCCAAAGGATAAAAAAATGCTGATTCAAAGGGGGTACATTCACCCCAATGTTTATAGCAGTGTTATCAGCAATTATCAAATTTTGGAAAGAGCCCAAATATCCATTGATGAATGGGTAAAGGAGAGGTGGTATGTATGTATGCATGTGTGTGTGTGTGTGTGTACACACTATTTGCAATATATATACACACACACAGACATATATGCGTACATATATGTATATGCATACATACACACACACATACATACTGAATACAGTAACATATATTATATCATAACCCTCACCCTATTCCTATCTCTAACCCCTAACCCTATCTTACTTACTTGGTGGTCAAAAAGAATGAAATCTTGCCATTTGCAACAATATGGATGGAATTAGAACATATTATGCTAAGTGAAATAAGTCAGAGAAAGATAAATATCATATGATTTCACTCATATGTGGAATTTAAGAAACAAAACAGATGAACATAGGGGAAGGAAAGGAAAAAAGATAAAAACAGAGGGAGGCAAACCTTAAGAGACTATTAAATACAGAGAACAAACTGAGTGTTGCTTGTGGGATGTTGGGTAGGGGGATGGACTAAATGGGTGATGGATATTAAGGAGGGCACTTGTTGGGATGAGCACTAGGTGTTATATGGAAGTAATGAATCACTAACTTCTCCTGAAACCATGTTTACACTATACATTAATTTGGATTTAAATAAAATTAAAACAAAAGCAATGGTCTCTGGCATGTAGAAGTCACTCATTCACTCACAGTTTCATTCATTCAAGAAATACTTTTTAAACATATATTATGTCAGAAAACTACTCCGTATTGAAGATAAAATGGTGAATTAAACACACCCCTGCCTTCAAGCAGCTCACAGTATAAGAAAGGAAGCAGATGGTACAATACAAGAAGTTAAAAGACAAGTCAGGAGTAAGCACAAAGTGAAGAGGGTGGTCAGGCAGGGCATCCCTGAGGGAGTGGTATCAATGCTGAGCCCAGGAGAATGGGTAGGACTTAGTGAATTAAATGGGGTGTGTGTGTGTGTGTGTGTGTGTGTGTGTGTGTGTGTGTGAGAGAGAGAGAGAGAGAGAGAGAGAGAGAGAGAGAGAGAGAGAGAGAATGTGTGCGCACACGTGTGCACATACGTGTGCATGTGCATGAGGTGGGAGTAGGGGTGTTACAATAGTCTTCCAAGTACAAGATTAAAGAATAAATATTAATTGTTCATTCTAGTCATTCAGTTGTCAAAGATCCTCACAACTATTTGCAATTCATGTTTCAGAGTGCCTTTACTCTGCACTAGAAATTCTTTACTCATAGGTTTGTTTTACCAAAATCACACTCAGAAGAAAGATGATCTGAGGGAAGAGCTGGATGTTGACAAGGCATTTAACCCTTTTAACAGTTCTTTTTTAAACACAGTGTTTATTATCCTTATATATAGGTGACTAATTAGAACCCAGACTCAAAGACCAAACAGGTAGTAAATGGCAATGTCAGAATTTGAATACAGGTCTCTGGCCAACCTCATAATCCCATAGTTTTTCTCTTGCCCCACACTAAAGATCTCTTGTGATTTTAGAGGGTGACCTGGCACCTTATCTCAGATTCTAAGACACTCATATTGCAGTCTTCTTTATTCCATTTGACAGACAAATGAAGATAATGAGCTAAGTAGCAGTGTTTTTTATATTACAGCTTAGCAGCTCAATCTTTACAGAATGAAATGTATTTGAGGAAATGGGAAAAGTTTTCCTGCAAAATATATATTTCTTTCAACAATCTATAAATGACTTCCTATGATAGGTCTTCTCTAGAAATTATCTTTTTTTTCCCTGAAAAATTATTCCCCAAAAGTGATTCAAACATGAGGTATACCATCTGTAAGTCTGCATTTTTGCCTTCATCAATTACAGTTGGCTTTTGCTGCTTTGGCAGAAATCTGAGTACAGTAACTTATTTGAATGGTAAAATATTTTTCTTTTCTCCAGTAATAAGACATCTTGAGGTAGCCCAAGGTTGGTGCAGGTTGTGGAGTAAGTCAATGAGAACTCAATCTTCCTACCTTCCATGATTTGAAAGGTGGCTGTTACACTGTTGGTCACTGGAGCTAAGTTCCAGGCAGAAATAAACAGATGCCCAAAAGGCTGGTGCTAGCTGAATCTATCCCCTTTTATCAGGAGAATAATAATTTTCTCAGAACACCCAGTTAATGGACTTCAATGTATGTCACATGGCCATTACAAGCAGCAAGACAACCTGAGGGTAGTCAAGCTTTTCAGATATGACCACACTGTGAAATCAGCACTGAAAAAATCAGCTACCTAATCCCAGAAATGTGATGGTCTTAAAGCAAATCTCAATCATAAAAAAGTTGCTACCCTATTCCAAATAGGCACTGTGAAATCTATTAAAAGTTAAGAAAAGACATTTTTACCCGAGAGAAGAACAACAGTAGTAAATAACAGCATAAATCATTATAATACTTTTAGAGTTTTTAGTGAAAGCATAAAAGACATTGTAATTAAAGGAAAGAGCCTGGGTCTATGTTCCATTCCTTCCTAGCTATGTGATCTTAAAACATTCATAAAATCTCTTCCCTCAGGCAAGGGCAGTTTCATTGCCTCTAAATGATACCAGATCAATAAAAAAGAGGGCAAGAGAATTAAACCAGCATTTCACAGAAAAGCAAACATGAATGATCAATAAATCAGTGAAAGTATGCTCATCCTTGTTAGTAGGCTGGGTAATTCAAATTAAAACTGTAGTAAAACATCACTTTGTACCCATAAGATTGGCTAAGATTAAAATTTGGCAATTTCAAGTGTGGACAATGATGCAGCACAAGATTTGGCAAACTGCAGCCCATGGTCCAAATCTAACCTACCACCTGCTTTTGTATAGCTCATGAGCCAAGAATACTTTTTACAAATGTCAAAAAAGATTATTAGTCTTTCATGGAGAACCACTGCTCAATTATATCACTTGGTGCTAAAGCCTAAAGTATTTACTACCTGGCCTCTTACAGAAAAAGTTTGCCGACCTCTGTTGTGGAGCATGGGAATTTTCTTTCACTGCTAGCAGGAATAAAATGGTACAACTATCTAGTATTATGAATTGATACAAACTCCAGAACCTAGCAGTATCCTAGAGAAACTCTTGCCCATTCAAATAGCACTGTTTCTAACTGGGGAAAAAAATAGAACAAATCCAAATGTCTACTAATAGCACAGAATAATAAAGTGGCATCCAACACATTGCGAATATAGCTACCAACACCACCGTGAGTCAGTCTCATAAAGAAGATGGTAAGCAAAAATATAAATTCTAGAGTAGCTCTGTGCAGTAGAAATGTGACGCATATTTCACTTTAAAATTTCTAGTAGCCATATTAAAAACAAAGAAACAGGTGAAATTTTAATAATATATTTCATTCAAACTAATATTTCACCCTAAAGCCAATATAAAAGTTATTTATGGCATTATTTTTTTGTACTAAATCTTTGATATTTGGTGTACAATGAACCTGTGGTATACAATGTATATGCACAGGACATTGCAATTTGGACTAGTCACTTTTCACATGCTCAGGAGCTGCATGGCCATCATATTGAGCAGCACAGTTTAAGAAGATGCAAACAGGATAATTTCATTTACATTCCATCTTCAAAGGAGGCAAAACTAAACGTTATGCTATTTAAGGATACATATATGTGGTAAAACTACAAAGAAAAGTAAGGAAGTGATAATCCAAGATCCAGATGTCTGTGACATTGGGGGAAGGTAAGGGATTACAGAGATGGAGGGTTGGGTCTCAGGGGCTCAGAGGTGCTGATAATGTTCTATTTTGTAAGTTGATGGCAGGTGTGTGGTTGGTTGGTTTTTTAAAAAAATATACATTATCATTATTTGGAAACTCTTTACTCTTTCTTTAAAAAAATATAAAAGTAAATCCCTGTATCAGATGCTTACCTCAGAGAGAAGTTATAATATAACTGCTGTACAAAAACTTTTTGAACAGTAGAACAGAATGTAAACAGACAAGTTAGTATCTATTATTGTTCCTTATAACTTTATAATTGGAAGGTCCATATGTGCAGAAGTTGCCACAAGATAGTGACTTTAAATAGAGAGAACTGAGCAATACAAGAGAATGTAAACTGTTAGTTGATACCCACAAAACAGAAGAGGAGAAATGGAAAAAATCAATAAGGAAGAAAGAAATCTGCATAAGTGGCAACAGAGACATGTGCAAGTCTTGAAGGGTGACCAGCTGTTGCATCTCTGAGATTTGTCAAAAAAGACTTGTGGGGGAGAGTCACTTGACAGGAAGCTGTCACAGAGGCCTGGGAGGGAATCAGGGAGGTGATATCCTTCAGGGTGGGATGGAGAGCAGTAAACTATACTGGGAAAGAGCCCCAGGCAGATGCGGTACTCGAAGCGGGTCTTAATCTGCTGCACAGACTGTCTACACACACAGAGTTTCAATTGGCAGCAAGAGCACATGCTTGGCAGAGTCAAAGCGGCTTCTTTTTCTGGCTCTGCCACTCTCCCATTTTACCATTTTCAGTAACTAGCTTGAGGCAGAAGAAATGAGCTCTCTGCAGTGTTTCTTTCTCTTCTAAGATGAGGTGATGAGAGAGTTTGAGTGTGCATAGCCCTGTAACAGGAGCAGGGAGCTATGTGGATACGAAGTGAGCCTGTTCTGTAACCTATCTCTCATTATATGTGTATGAGAAGGTAGAAGAGTGAAATCAGGGACGAAGACCTGACCAGGTCTTCCCAAACAATCTCCCATAGAAGTATTCAAAAGGGGGTAGAAAACAGTGTCCCTTTGGAAGATCACATGTCCCTACAGCTACTGAGTCTCCAGAAATGGAGTTAAATTTCATTCAGGCTGTGGTCTGAGAGCACACTAGCAGCCATGCAAAAAGAGAAAAAAAATAACTTCTTTGATAATTACTATAAAATGCACATGATAAAGAGTTCCTCAAATACGTACAAAGGTGCCTTCGGGTAAAGTTTGAGGGTTCCTTGGGAATATTCATTCATAACATCTGCAAAACAACTGATACAATTTAGCACCAAGCCCTCCATCTGCAAGCTCATAGCTTCCATGACTTTTGCTTCTTGGTGTCTCACAAAAGCTAAGAAAGGGACTGAATCAAGACAGGTATTCAGCAAAAGAGAGTTAATAAAATCCCTACATAAACATGAACAAATGTGCACTGTCACCTGGTATATTTGATAAGGCCCCACGTATGCCAAGTGTGTTGAGTTCTTTTTAATCTTTCAGATTTCAAAGTTCATGTTTGTCCCACTGCATCATGCTATCTACTAATTTTACTGAATATAAACATAGTGCAGGTGTTTACAAATACTTAATTTAATCCTGCAACTTCTTTTAAGGCACAATTTTCTTTCCCTTCCCAGCCTAGGTAACAGAACACTTGTTGGAGTCACTTCTAACACTCTCTATCTACTTTGCTATCACCATATACCCCACCCTGATATTATCCCATGTAGACTCACTACCCTCAGCCTGCCAACCTCAGCAGGCTTCCCTCCAAAGTAACTCTTGTCCCACCACACCTACCAGGCAGCCTGGCTGGGACAACACCACTCCAGTGACTGCTTCCCTGAGGAGGAGAGGAGAAAATGCCACACATAAGCACAACCACAATTCCTGTAGCCAAGCCACTCAGTTGGCTACACAAGGAGCAAGCCCTGCCCATTGGTGTGCCTGCAGCTATGGAGGGGAGGCTAATTGCAGACAGCTAGGCTGACTACTGGCCCTACCCACCAATGAACCCAATGCTGCCTTAGCTAGGCCTCTCAATAGCACAAGAAACAAGCTCTATCCAGTGCAGCCACAGTAGGCAAAACAGGTCATTGAGCTGACTGGGCTGAAGGCAACCATGGCTCAGCCACAACAGAAAATCACTCACACTCCACACAGGGGATGACCCAGGAATGTCTGGTTTTAGAGATCAGAGGAAATGCACTACAGGGCTCCACAGAACGTCTTCTACACAAACCCACTATTTTCAAGACCAGGAGAGATAACTGACCTACCTAATACATAGAAACAAACACAGAGAATTGGACAAAAAGAGAATACAGAATATGTCCCAAGTAAAAGAACAAAAAGCTAAATTGGAAAAAATATACATAAAGTGGAAATAAGAAATATGCCTGATAAAGAGTTCAATGTAATAGTTATAAAACTACCAGACTTGAAAAAGAGTGGATGAACTCAGAACTCAGAATTTCAACAAAGAGATAAAAAATAGACAAAAGATCCAGTCAGAGCTGAAGAATAACTAAAATTTTAAAAATACACTAGAAGGAATCAACAGCATATTAAAGGCTAGAGAAGAATGGATCAGTGATCTGGAAGACAAGGTGATGGAAAGCAAAAAAAAAAAAAAAATAATAAGAATAGGTTAAGGGAACTCTGTGATATCACCAAGTGTAATAACATTAGCATTATAGAGATTCCAAAAGAAAGAGGGAAGGGGGAAGAAAATTTATTTGAAAAAATAATACCTGAAAAGTTCACTAATATGGGGAAGGAAACAGATATCCAGGTCCAGGAAGCAGAAAAATCCCATAGTAAGATAAACCCAAGGAGGTCCACACCAAAACACATAATAATTAGAATGGCAAAAAGTAATAATAAAGAGAGAATCTTAAAAGCAGCAAGAGAAAAGGAAATAGTTACAAACAAGGGAAGACCCATAAAACTATCTGCTGGTTTTTCAAAAGAAGCTTTGCAAGCCAGAATGAGGGAGTGACATGATATATTCAAAGTGCTGAAAGGAAAAATGTACAACAAAGATTACTGTACCTGTCAAGGTTATCATTCATAATTGAAGGACACATAGTTTCTCAGACAAACAAAAGTTAAGTGTATTATCACCAAACTAACTTTAACAAATGTTAAAGGGAATTTTTTAAGTGGAAAGAAGAGGCCATAACTAGAAATAAGAAAATTATGGGAGAAAAAATTTCATAGCAAGTATACAGTAAGGGCTTGAGATTATTTATAAAGCCAGTATGGAGATTAAAGCACAGAAGTAGTAAAATCAATTATATCTACAAAAATAACTCAAGGAATAACCTTAAAATTTTTAAACATGTAAAATATAATATCATGGACATAAAACATGAAAAGGGGAGTAAAAATTTAATGGTTTTAAACTCAATAGGAATCACATATCAAAAACCAATAATAGATCCACAAAAAGTAAAGAGAAAGGAATCCAAGAATAACACTAAAGAAAGCTATCAAATACATGTGAAGGCAGCAAGAAAAAGGAACAGAAAAAGCTACAAAAATAATTAGCAAAATGGCAATATATACAAACCTAGCAATAATTATTTTAAACATATATGGAATAAATGTTCCAATCAAAAGACATAGGGTGACTAAACGGATGAACAAGATAAGACCCATTTGTATGCTGCCTACAGGAAATTAACTTCAGATTTAAAGACACATAGAAACTGAAGATAAAAGGACGGGAAAAGATATTCCATGCAAATGGGAGCAAACAAAGGCAACTAAAAACCAGTCAGAGTAGCAATACTTATAGCAAACAAAAGAGATTTTATTTTTTTTTTAATTTAAATTTTAGTTAGCCAACATACAGTGCAATATTCATTTCAGGAGTAGAATTCAGTGATTCATCACTTACATACAATACCCAGTGCTCATCCCAACAAGTGCCCTCCTTAATACACATCACCCATCCAGTGCATCTCCCACCCACCTCCCTCTATAAACCCTCAGTTTGTTCCCTCTAGTTAAGAGTCTCTTGTAGTTTGTTTCCTTCTCTCCTCTTCCCCTCCCTTCCCATATGTTCATCTCTTTTGCTTCTTAAATTCCATATGAGTAAAAGAATGAGGTATTTGTCTTTCTCTGATTAACTCATTTCACTTAGCATAATATATCCCAGCTCCATCCATGTCATTGCAAATGGCAAGATTTCATGCTTTTTGATGACTAATATTCCCGTGTGTAGGTGTGTATACATACATATATATATATGTACATATATATATATATACATATATATATATACATATATATATATACATACATATATATATACATGTACATATATATATACATACACACACATATATATATATATATATATATATATATATATATACACATACACATACACACACACACACACATACATACACACACACCACATCTTCTTTATTCATTACTTGATGGACATTTGGGCTCTCTCTATAGTTTGGCTATTGTTGATAATGCTGCTATAAACATTGGAATGCATGTACCCCTTTGAATCTGTATTTTTGTATCGTTTGAGTAAATGACTAGTAGTACAATTGCTGGATTGTAGGGTAGTTTTCAGTTTTTTGAGGAACCTCCATACAGTGGCTCCAGAGTGTGTCTGCACCACTTTGCATTCCCACCAGCAGTGCAGGAGGGTTCCCCTTTGTCTACATCCTCAGCAACATCTGATGTTTCTTGTGCCAATTTTAGCCATTCTGACAGGTGTGAGGTGGTATCTCATTGTGGTTTTGATTTGAATTTCCCTGATGATGAGTGGTGTTGAGCATCTTTTCATGTGTCTGTTGGCCATGCAGATGTCTTCTTTGCAAAACTGTCTATTCAAGGCAAAAGAGACTTTTAAGAAAAGATAGTAGCAAGAGACAAAGAATTATATAATGACAAAGAGATCATTCAACAGGAGGACACAACAATTGTAAACATACATGCACCAACAATGGAGTATCTAAATACATAAAACAAACATTACCAGCCCTAAAGCAAGAAATTGGCATTAACCCAATAATAGTAGTGGACTTTACATCCCACTTACATCAATATATAGGTCATCCAGACAGAAAATCTATAAAAAAACAATGGCTTTGAATGACACATTAAACTGATGGACCTAATATGTAGAACATTTCACCCCAAAAACTGCAGAATATACATTCTTTTTACATGCACATGGAACATTGTCCATAATAAATTACATATTATGCCACAAAACAAATCTCAACAAATTTAAGAACTGTAATCATATCAAGAATATTTTCCTACCACAACATGAAACTAGACATCAATTACAAGAAAAAAACTGGGGGGAAAAACCCCCAAATATGTGGAAGCTAAACAACATGCTACTAATTCAACCAATGGGTCAACTAAGAAATCAAAGAGGAAATCAAAAAGTACATAGAGACAAATGAAAATGAAAACACAACAATCCAAAATCTTTTGGACCTAGCAAAGGTAGTCTTCCCTTCTAAGGGGGAAACTTATAGCAATACAGTTTTACCTCAAAAAAAAATGAAAAAAAAAAAACAAGAAAATCTCAAACAATATAATCTTACACCTAAAAGAACTAGAAAAGAAAAAAAAAAAGCCAAACGTTAGTAGAAGGAAGGATATAATATAGATTAGAACATAAATAAATTGAACAAAGACTAAAAAAAATACAGAAAAAAATAAATGAAACCAAAATATGGTTCTTTGAAAATATAAACAAAAACGATAAACCTTTACCAGACTCATCCTCCCCCCAAAAAAGATTTAAAAAAGAAAGCGAACTCAAATACAATAAGAAATGAAGGAGAAATGACACCACCACAGATATACTAAGAATTACAAGAGAATACTGTTTAAAGAAAACTATATGCCAACAACTTGAACAACTTAGAAGACATGGATAATTTTCTAGAAACCTACAATCTTTCAAAACTGAATCAAAAACAAAATTTGAACAGATTATTATAAAGTTGAATTGGTGATGAACAAATTCCCAGTAAACAAAAGTTCCAGATAAAATGGTTTCGCAGGGTGAAATGAATTCTACCAAGTGTTTAAAGAAGAGTTAATATCTATTCTTTTTCAAACTATTCCAAAAAAATAGAAAACAAAATTCTCATATTCATTCTATGGGCCAACACTACTCTGATACCAATACCAGATAAAGACACTACAAAAAAGGAAAACTATAGGCCAATACCTCTGATAAACATAGATGCAAAACACTCAACAAAATATTAGAAAACCACACTCAACTATATAATAAAAAAGTTAAAAACAGTCAGGTGGGATTTATTCCAGGGATGATGGTGTAGTTCAATATTCCCAAATCAAACAATGTGATACATCCTATTAACAAGAGGAAGGATCAGGGTTCCTGGGCGGCTCAGTCAGTTAAGCATCTGACTCTTGATTTCAGCTCAGATTATGATCTCATGGTTCACAAGATAAAGCCCTGGGTTGGGTTTTGTGCTAATAGCATGGAGGCTGCTTGGAGTTCTCTCTTCCCTCTCTCTCAGCCCCTATCCTGCTCTCATTCTCAAAATAAAAAAACATTAAAAAAAGAGGAAGGATAAAAAGCATATAGCAATCTCATTATATGCAGAAAAAATATTTAACAAAATACACACTCATGATAAAAACTCTGAACAAAGTGAGCTTACAGGGAACATACCTCAATGAAATAAAGGTCATAAATAACAAACCCGCAGCTAACATCATACTCAATGGTGAAAGAGTGAAATATTTTCCTCTAAAATCAAAACAAGAATATCTACTCTCACCGCTTTTATTCAACATAGTAGTGGAAGTCCTAGAAGCAGCAGTTGGATAAGAAAATAAATAAATAAAAGGGATCCAAATTGGTAAGGAAGAAATAAAATCACCACTATTTGCAGATGAAAGGATACTGTAAAAAAAAATCCTCAAGACTTCACCAAAAACTATTAGAATAAGTGAATTCAGTGAAGTTTCAGAATATAAAACTAATATACAGAAATTTGTTGTTTCTATACACTATTAATGAAGTAGCAGAAAGAAAATGTAAGAAAACAATTACAGCAAAGAGAATACAATACCTAGGTATAAATTTAACCAAGAAGGTGAAAGACCTGTATTCTGAAAACTGTAAGACATTGATGAAAGAAATTGAAGATGACACAAACAAATGGAAATATATCCATACTCGTGGATTGGCAGAAGATTGTTAAAATGTCTGTACTGTTCAAAGCCATCTACAGATTCAATGAAATCCCTATCAAAATACCAACAGCATTTTTCATGGAACTAGAATAACATTAAAATTTGTATGGATCCACAAGACTGAATAGTCAAAGCAATCTTGAGAAAGAAGAACAAAGCTGGAGCTATCACATTCCCAGATTTCAAAGTATACTACTAAATTATAGTGATCCAAACAGTATGGTACTAGCAAAAATAAACACATAGATCAATAGTATATGATTCAGACCTCAGACATAAACCCACACGTATATGGTCAATTGGTGACAAGGAAGGCATGAATATATATGAGGTAAAGAGTCTCCTCCCCATAAAATGATGTTGGGAAAACTGGACATCTACATGCAAAAGAATGAAACTGAGCCACTTTTACACAATACACAAAAATAAACTCAAATTGGTTTAAGATGTATATGTGAAACCTGAAACCATGAAACACCTTAAAGAAAACATAGGCAGTAAACATTTGAACACTGGCCTTAACCAATGTCAGCATATTTATGAATATGTCTCCTCAAGCAGGGGAAACAAAAGCAAAAACAATTGTGATTACACCAAAATAAAATCTTTCACACAGCCAAGGAAACCATCAAAAAACCCACAAAATGACAATCTATTGAATGAGAGAAGATATTTGCAAATGATATATCTGATAAGAGTTAATATCCAAATGCATAAAAACCTATACAACTCTACACCAAAAACATCCAATTAAGAAATGAGCAGAGCTCAAAGAGACAATGTTTTGCAAAGAAGACATACAGATGGCCAGCAGATATATGAAAAGATGCTCAACATTACTAATCATCAGGGAAATGCAAATCAAAACCACAATGAGTTATTACCTCATAGCATTTAGAATGGCTAGTATCAAAAAGCCAAGAAATAACAAGTTTTAGTGAGGATGTGGAGAAAAAAGGAACCTTCATGCTCTATTGGTGGGAATGTAAATTGGTGCAGCCACTGTGGGTAACAGTATGGAGTTTTCTCAAAAAAGTTAAAAATAGAAATACCGTATGATCCAGTAACTCCACTATTGGCTATTTACCTGAAGAAAACAAAAACACATGCATTCAAAAGATGCATGCTCCTCTATGTTTACTGCAACATTATTTATAATAGCTAAGATATGGAAGCCACCCAAATGTCCATTGATAAATGAGTGGAGATATTGTACACATACACAATGAAATATTATGCAACCATTAAAAAGAAGGAGATATGCCATTTGTGACAATATGGATGGACCTAGAAGGAATTATTTTTAGAGAAAAATGCTGAGAAATATAAATACCATGTAATTTCACTTATATGGGTAATGTAAAAAACAAAACAATGAACAGACTCTTAAATACAGAGAAGAAACTGGTGGCTAACAGAGAAAGGTTGGGTGAGGGAGTGATTGAAATAGGTGAAGGGGGTCAGGAGATACAAACTTTCAGCTATAAAATAAATAAGTCATAGAGATGAAAAGTACAGCAATAAGGAATATAAAGTCAATAATATAATATGTTATATGGTGACAAATGGTGACTACACTTATTGTGATGAGCATTGAGTGTTGTACACAATTGTTGAGTCACAATATTATACACCTGAAACTAACATTGTGTGTCATCTGTATTTCCATCTATAAAAGGTGAAAACCACTGCCCACCATTAGAGAAAACCTATAGGTTCAGTAATTGAAATATCAGAGACGCTATCAGAGATGATCATTTCAGCAAACAATTTTATGTATTTCAAAGCATCTATCTACTATCTATTTTCACTTTCCTTTTTCTCTTCCCCTAAAAATATTCCTCTGGGCCTTGGCATGGAACTAATATCTGTATTTTTTCCTATTCAACTTTTTCCAAGTCAAAGTATCATTAGTATAAGATTAGGGAGGTGGGGTTGAGATGTTGAAATCAAAGTCTCAATTCTAGGGGAAAAACAAAAAAACTTCAGAATGAAGCTCCTGAAAATCATTTTTTCTAGCCCAGTATGGAAAATCATGCCACTGTAACAAGGCACATTTTCCACATTGAAGGAAAATTATTGATATCCTCTCTCTCTTACACACACACTCACAAGAAGATAAGATATTCTTCCACATTCTAAAATATGCTCAAGAAACACTGTGTTTCTTTCCCTACAGCTTGCTTCTAATTACAATTCAAGTAATACTATTCTGGCTCAAACTTTCGCTTCTCTTGACATAGTACAATTTCACATTAGTAGTGACTCATTAGGATAGAAGTTAGATTTTTTTTTAAGTCCTGCTCCTTTCCTTCACCTAAACCAGGAATGATTTGAGCTTATTGACTTGGCTATTTCAAGAAACTTATATTTCCAGGAGTTTACTATTATTAGAGATCTCTAAATATATTCAGGACCATTACCTTCACTAGGACTCTTTGGGAGCATTCTTGAATTTTGGCAAAGCTAGGCTTGGTTGTGCCTGCCTCTACCATTAATTTTGCTTTCATCACACACACTCTGGGAATAAAGGGAAAACAGAAAAAAATGAGGTTCACAGATAGGTCAGTCCTGGATAATTTGGTGAAGTAATTATCATCCAGAAGAGGCCACATAGTGCAAGAAACATAACCTGGACGTGGAGCCAAAATTGCAGGAGTCAGGGGTTTCCTGACCTGCTATTCTACATGTCATGTATGAGTTCATTCACCTGCAACTACCACATGGTATTGTATTTGCTTAATTATCTGTGTTCTCCACTGGACTGTGAATTCCATTATGACAAGATCCATGTGTGATTCGTTCAGCATTGATTCCCCAGCCCCAACTAAAGAACCATTCTTATTAAGAACCCTAGGCTTCCATGAAACACAGTTCAACCAGGCATTGAAAGGAGTTACCCAGAAATGGCCTGAAATGACTGTAACCAACTGTGTAACTGTTGGCAAGAAGCTTTATCTCCTCTGCATGTACATCTTTAAAAAGAGGTCATTGATATGGGCCCACCATATTTCAAAGAGGTATGGTGAGATTCAAACAAGCCAGTGTGAGCGAAGGAGCAGTAGATATTCAAACATGCTAAGCAAGGGAAAGGTCTTATCTCCCCATGAATCTTTTATCTGAAATACCTAACAGAAGATGTAGTGATTACATCTGGCATCCTTTAAAGTTCATTCCAACATTGAAATCCTATGATTCTATATTTCTAAATAAGCACTCTTGGAGTTACACATGTCTAGGTATCTTGATTGATGCATAAAGAAGAAATGTATAAAAACATTTCTTTGAGAGGAAAGGACTCAAGATCGTGCAGGAATAGGGATACCCTAAGCTTGCTTTGTCCCTCAAACACATCTAGATAAGTATCAATTTTGAACACCCAAGAAATCAGTGTGAGGACTGAGAGCACAGAAATGCACAACTAGACGTAAAACAAAATAAAACAAAACAAAAGTACCACATGGTGGAAGATAAGAATTGCCTCAGAGAACCCAGATTGCCTAGAGAGGGGTAAGAGAAGAAGGAAGATTGAAAGTGCACACAGAGAATTTCACAAGAAAAAGCCTTCCCCCAAAACTACTGACTGGGAAAAGGCGAAGGGCTGAATACTGCAAATTTTCATAAACAGTGGAGCAGAGTCTGAAGCTTTAGAGGTCTGTGCCATTGCCCAGGTTGCAGCTGGCTGGCTTAGTGGTCCTCTGGAAGACAAAGAAGACACAGACCCAGGAGCAGACAGCATGGACTGAGGATCCCCTGGGTCATGCAAGGAGAAGCAGCTCCCCTGCTTGAAGTGCATTTGGGAGAGAGGGAACAGCCCCTCTGGGGGGCAAAAGACCCTGTGGGCACCATTGAGCTGTCCCATTCACTAACGTAGGAATGCGGATGCTGTCTGAGGGCAGTGAGCCTTGGTGATGGCTTTCTGCTGAGCTTTACCATAAACTCTGAAACACACAGTCACACAACCAATTTCTTGGACAAGCCAGCATCAACCACAGCACAGTGAAACCCTTCCCCAGAGGACTGGCATGGGTCTGCACCACATGGGTCTCTGAAATTTGGAGTTTTGAAACCCAGCAGCATGCCTGAGGTAAAACACATAAGTGCTGTGCTGCCTGGCAGGCAGACAGCTCAGAGGCAGGCAGGGTGAAGTCAGAGACCTGGCAGATGCCAGGGACGCAAGAGAGGTGATTGGTCTTCTGTGAGGGCTTCCTGAAGAGTGGTGAGCATGAGCTCCCCACTCCCAGGATGAGAGAGTGGGACAATACCATTTCACCCTGCACATCAGCACTGACCAACTTCAGTGAGAAAAACACCACCACCAAGTCAAGGATGAAGCTGCTTACACCAAGCCCTGACCACCTGTGCCCTGCAGGTGCATCTTCACTTGGGCAAGTCCTCCTGAGAATCAGTGCAGCGGGCCCCACCTTAGAACAAACCCCTCGCAGGCACCAAATTGACTCCTTATATAATGCTACAAAGCTTCAGCTCTAGGGGAGATAGGATCTATATTTCTCTGTTGTTGTTTTCACACCTTGGGTTACAGAAAGAGCAATTTTTTTTCAATTTTTAAATTGTATTTATTTTATTTTGCTTTTTATTTTTTTGGATCTAGCTACTTTTAAACAAGAATACCAAAACATAACTATGATCTCGCTTTTTTTTTTTTGACCTTGACAATATGACACGCTGGGGGAACTCACTCCAAAAGAAAGAAAAGGAAGTGATAGCCAAGGATTTTATCAGTACAAAGGTAAGTAATAAATCTGAACTAGAATTTAAAACAATTTTAAGGATACTAGCTGGGCTTGACAAAAGCAGAGAAGACAGTAGAAAATCCCCTACTGCAAACATAAAAGAATGAAAATCTAGTCAGGCTGAAATTAAAAATGCTATAACCGAGATGCAAACCCAAATGGATGCCATGCCAGTGAAGATGGATCAATCAGAGGAATGAATCAGTGATACAAAAGATAAAATTATGTAAAACAATGAAGCTGAAAAGAAGAGGGAAAGAAAGGTGTTGGATCACAAATGTAGACTCAGGGAATGGAGTCACCCCTTAAAGCCTAATAACATTCATATTGTAGGAGTCCCAGAAGATGAAGAGAGAAAAAAGGGGCAGAAGATTTATCTGAGAAAATTATACTGAAAACTTCAATAATCTGGGGAAGGAAACAGACATTGAATTCCAAGAATCACAGAAGGTGTCTATTAAATCCAATAAAAGTTGTCCATCACCAAGGCATGTCATAGTCAAATTCACAACCTACATAGGGGAAAAATCCTGAAAGCAGCAAGGGAGAAAAATGTCCTTAACCTATAGGGAAGACAGATCACGTTCACAGATCTATCCACAGAAACTTGGTGGGCCAGAAAGGAGTGGCATGATATGTTCAATGTGAAGAATAGGAAAAAATTCAGCCAATAATACTTTATTCAGCAAGTCTGTCATTCAGAATGAAAGGAAAGGTAAAGAGTGTCCAAAACAAAAACTAAAGAAATTCATGACCACTAAACCAATCCTGAAAGAAATATTAAAGGGGGTCTTTGAGTGGGGAAAAAAGGACCAAAAATAACAAAGACTGAAAGGAACAGAGAGCATCACCAGAAACACCAACTTTACAGGTAACACAAAGTCATTAAATTCCTATCTATCAATAATCACTCTGAATGTAATAAAAAGACATGGGGTGAGACATATCAGAATGGATAACAAGACCCATCTATATGTTCTCTACAAGAGACTAGACCTACATCACCTGAAGATTGAAAATGAAGGGATGGAGAACCATCTATCATGCTAATGGATGTCAAAAGAAAGCTGGAATAGCCATACTTTTTTCAGACAAACTAGATTTTAAACCAAGACTGTAACAAGAAATGAAGAAGTGTATTACATCATACTTAAGGGGTCTATCCATCAAGAAGATCGAACAATTATAAATATTCATGCCCCCAACTTGAGAACACCCAAATATATAAATTAATAACAAACATAAAGAAACTCATAAATAATATGAGTTTAACATCCCACTTACAACAATAGATCATAAAAGCATAAAATCAACAAGGAACCAATGGCTTTGATAGAATGGAACAGAGGGACTTAACAGATATATTCAAAACATTCCATCTTAAAGCAGCAGAATACACATTCTTTTCGAGTGCACATGTAACATTCTCCAGAATAGATCGCATACTGGGTCACAGTCCTCAACAAGTATGAAAAGACTGAAGTCACACCATGCATATTTTCGGACCACAATACTATGAAACTTGAAATCAACCACACACACAAAAAATGGAAAGACCATAAATATAAATACATAGAGGTTAAAGAACATCATACTAAAGAATGAATGGGTTAACCAGGAAATTAAACAAGGAATTTAAAAAGTACATGGAAGCAAGTGAAGATGAAAACACAACAGTCCAAACACTTTTGGGATACAGCAAAGGTAATCTTAAAGGGAAATATATTGCAATACAGGACTACCGCAAGCAGCAAGAAAAAATCTCAACCTAATCTTACATCTACAGGAACTAGAAAAGGAACAGCAAAAACAAGCCTAAAGCAAGCAGAAGAAGGGAAATAATTAACATTAGAACAGGAATAAATAATATACATACAGCAACAAAAACAGTAGAATAGATCAATGAAACTAGGAGCTGGTTCTTTGAAAGAATTAATAAAATTGATAACCCCCTAGCCAGACTTTTCAAAAGGAAAAGAGAGAGAGGACCCAAATAAATAAAATCATGAATGAAAGAGGAGGGATCACAATCAACACCCCAGAAATACAAATTATATGTGAATATTATCAAAAATTATATGCCAACAAACTGGGCAATTTGGAAGAAATGGACAAATTCCTAGAAACTTAAAAACTACCAAAACTGAAACAGAAAGAAATAGAAATCTTGCACAGGCCATAACTGCAAAGAAATTGAATCAGCAATCAAAAATCTCCCAAAGGGGAGCCTGGGTGGCTCAGTCAGTTAGGCATCCAACTTCAGCTCAGGTCATCATCTCATGGTCTGTAAGTTTGAGCCCCATGTTGGGCTCTGTGCTGACAGCTCAGAGCCTGGAGCCATCTTCAGATTCTGAGTCTCTCTCTCTCTCTGCCCCTCCCCCACTTGGGCTCTGTCTCTCTCTCAATAATAAATAAACATTAAAATTAAAAAAAAAAATCTCCCAACAAACCAAAGTCCAGGGCCAGAAGACTTCCCAGGGGAATTCTACCAGACATTGAAAGAAGAATTAATACCTATGCTTCTCAAATTGTTAAAAAAAATAAAATAGAAATGGAAGGAAAACTTCCAAACTCATTCTATGGGGCCAACATTACCTTGATTCCAAAACCAAATAAAGGCTGCACTAAAAAGGAGAATTATAGGCCAATATCCCTGATGAACACCAATGCAAAAATTCTCAAGGAGATACTAGCCAATCAATCTAACAGTACACTAAAAGAATTATTCACCACGATCAAGTAGGATTTATTCCTGGGCTGCAGGAGTGGTTCCATATTCACAAATCAATAAACAATATACACCACATTAATAAAAGAAAGGACAAGAACCATATGATCCTGTCATGAGATGCAGAAAAAAAAGCATCTGACAAAATAGAGCATCCATTCTTGACAAAAACTCTCAATGAAGTAGGGATAGAGGGAACATACCGCAACATCATAAGGGCCATGTACAGAAGACCCACAGTTAATATCCTCAATGGGTAAAAACAGAGAGCTTTTCGCCTATAGTAAGGAACAAGACAGGGATGTCCATTCTCACCATTACTATTTAATTACTGGAAATCAGCCTCAGCTATCAGACAACAAAAAAATAAAAAGCATCCAAATTGGCAAGGAAGAAGTCAAAATTTTACTATTTATAGATGACATGATGCTCTATGTAGAAAAGCCAAGCGATGCCACCAAAAAAATTGCTAGAATATATGAATTATATAAAATCAATGTACAGAAATCTGTTCCATTTCCATACACCAATAATGAAGCAGCATAACAAGAAATCAAGGAATCAATCCCATTTACAATTGCACCAAAAACTGTAAGATACCTAGGAACAAACCTAACCAAAGAGGTAAAAGATCTGCATGCTGAAAACTATAGAAAAGTTATGAAATAAATTGAAGAGGACACAAAGAAATGGAAAATCATTCTATGTTCATGGATTGAAAGAGCAAACATTGTTAAAAGGTCTATACTACACAATGCAATCTACACATTTAATGCAATCCCTATCAAAATACCCCAAGCATTTTTCACAGAGCTAGAACAAGCAATGCTAAAATTTGTATGGAAACACAAAACACCTTGATAGTCAAATCAATCCTGAAAAAGCAAAGCTGGAGGCATCACAAATCCAGACTTCAAGCTATATGACAAAACTGTAGTCATCAAGACAACATGGCACTGGCATAAAAACAAATACATAGGTTAACAGAATAGAAAACCCAGAAATAGACCCACAACTATATGGTCAACGAATCTTTGACCTACCAGGAAAAAAATATCCAATGGAAAAAAAGACACTCTTTTCAACAAATGTTGGGAAAATTGGACAGCAACATGCAGAAGAATGAAACTGGACCACTTTCTTATACCATACACAAAAATAAATTCCAAGTGGATGAAAGACCTAAATGTGAGACAGGAAGCCATCAAACTCCTAGAGAACTCAGGCAGTAACCTCTTTGGCCTTGGCTGTAACAACTTCTTACTAGACATATTGTCAGAGGCAAGGGAAACAAAAGCATACATGAACTACTGGTACTTCATCTAGATAAAAAAGCTTCTGTACAGTGAAGGAAGCAATCAACAAAACTAAAAGGCAGCCTGTGGAATGGGAGAAGATATTTTCAAATGCCAGATTGGATAAAGGGTTGGTATCCAAAATATATAATTTACAAAACTCAATGCCCCAACAACAAACAACCCAGTTTTAAAATGGGCAAAAGACAGGAATATACACTTTTCAAAAGAAGAAATCCAAATGGCTAACAGACACATGAAACGATGCTCAACATCACTCATCATCAGGCAAATATAAATCAAAACCACGATGAGATACCACCTCACACCTGTCAAAATGGCTGAAATTAACAAGTCAAGAAACAACATGTGTTGGTGAGGATGTGAGAAAGAGGAACCCTCTTGTACTGTTGGTGGGAATGAAAACTGGTGCAGCCACTCTAGAGCACAATATGGAAGTTCCCCCAAAAGTTAAAAAGAGAACTACCCTATGATCCATCAATTGTACTACTAGGTATTCACCCAAATGATATAAAAATAGATTTTAAGGGGTACATTTACCTCAAGGTTTATAGCAGCATTATCAACAATAGCCAAACTATGGAGAAAGCCCAAATGCCCATCGACTGATGAATGGATAAAGAAGATGCGGCATATATATGTGTATGCACACACACGCGCACACACACACACACACACACACACACAATGGATTATTACTCAGCCATCAAAAACAATGAAGTCTTGCTATTTCCAATGATATGAATGAGGTAGAGCATATTATGCTAAGTGAAATAAGTCAGGCAGAGAAAGATAAATACTTCATAATTTCACTCATATGTGGAGTTTAAGAAACAAATAGATAAACATATGGGAAGGGGAAAAAAGGAGAGAGAGGGAAACAAACCACAAGACACTCTTAACAAAAGAGAACAAACTGAGGGTTGATGGAGGGAGGTGGGTGGTGGATGGATGGTAGGTATTAAGAAGGGCATTTGTTGTTGTGTGCAAGCGATGAATCACAATTCTACTCATGAAATCAATATTACACTATATGTTAACTAACTAGAATTTAAATAAAAAGTGAAGAACAAAACATTTCTTTTCCTTTTTTAATTTTTTTTAACATTTATTTATTTTTGAGACAGAGAGAGACAGAGCATGAACGGGGGAGGGGCAGAGAGAGAGGGAGACACAGAATCGGAAGCAGGCTCCAGGCTCTGAGCCATCAGCCCAGAGCCCGACGCGGGGCTCGAACCCACGGACCGCGAGATCGTGACCTGAGCTGAAGTCGGATGCTTAACTGACTGAGCCACCCAGGCGCCCCAAACAAAACATTTCTTGAAGCAACTTAAATATCTCTGATGAAAGTTTATCTCCAGGACTCTTTAGATTATCTCCTAACCCACAAATAAACCAGCTATACTGTTAATATTGAACAGTTACCTAATTCTAAACATCACATAAATAATAACAATATTCTTTAATATAGTATATCATAATCCAAAGAAAACCCCATTATATCATGAAGTTCTCTAACACCCATTATAACTGTTTCATGCTGGCGATGAGGGAAATGAAAGTCTTACATGCAATGCCGTTTTCCTGGAATAGAAAGTAGCAGGAAGAAACAGAATCAAACATTTACTTTTAAAACATTATCATTGCTAACATATGTGCACATTAAACTTAGAAAGTCCACTTATCCCCAAAACTCCACCGATTAGAAGTTTCTATTGGGTCTGTAGGAGTTTCCTATTGCTGCTTTAACAGATTACCACAAACCTTGTGGCTTAAAAACAACACAAATTTATCATTTTGTAGTTCTGGAGGTCAGAAGTCTAAAATGGATCAGGAGGGTTGTGACCCATCTGGAGACTCAGAAAATCTTTTGTGTTTTCTTCTTCCGACTTGTAGAGGTTGCCTACATTCTTGGCTTATGTCTACTTTGTCCATCTTCAAAGCCAGTAGCATAGTATAGTATCTCTCCTCTGACCTGCCTTCCTCTTTATAAAGATCCTGTGATTACATCTGGCTCACCAGACAATCAAGGATAACACCGGATCTCAAGGTCTTGAACTTAAATCTGCAAAATTCATCCAACCATCTAACGTAACATAGTCACAGGTTCTGGAGACTAGAATGTAGACATCTTTGGTGAAGCAGGAATAGGAGGCTTTATATCAACATTCTACAGATTTATCTTACAAACTCAATTTCTTTGACCCCAAATGAGCTGCTCAAAAAATAGACACTACCTGAACTGTTTCATAGCACCATGCCATGGGAAGGATTTGTCTTGAGGATATAAAAGCTCGGTTTTAAACTTATGTCTCTATTTGGGTGATCTTCATATTGTCACTTATCTAAGTTTTCATTTTTTTCTCCAGAAAAAATAAACAGGCTATCATAAATCTACCTGCACTTAGCAAAAAAAAAAAAAATGTTACTAAACATCTATTATGCTAGCCTATCTTTGGTGATTTCTGCATTTGTGATCTAATCTTCCAGCTGACTTGGGTACAAAGTATTCATTTACCTATTGTCATGGATAAGAAAGTTTTGTTCCAGACAGCTTAGGAAATTTGCTGAAGATAATATGTCAATAGAAGACCATGGATTTGAACCCCAATCTGTCTCATTCCAAAGCCTCCACTTTTCTCATAACCTCAGGTTGCCTTCCTTCAAAGGCTGTGGGAGAATCCAATGAGACCATGTTTGTGGTAATATTTTTATACTGAAAGTGCTACTTAGATGAAAGTCATTATTATTATTACTGCAGGTAAGAGACTTTCTTCTGGCATTTCTATTAATGTGCCTGCCAACATCATAACTCTGTGTATTTCCATAGTTCTAAAAATAACATTACTCAAAGAGTAAAGCCTGTCTTCTTATATCATTAAGTTAATGTTTTTCATTTAAAGTGGACTTAAGAAGGCTTTCCAAATATGTTATTAAATACCTCAAGCCTCTTAACCACAGAAGTATCCCCTGGGAAGCCCCTAGCCCTGGGCAGCTACAATTAGGGCTGAGATGGAGAAAAATGACACCAGACATCAATGGAGTCTCCTCAATCTTGTGTTCTACGTCCTCCTTGATTTTTCTCCCCTGAATCACTTTCTTTGTTTCTATAGATGTTAATCTCTCTCTATTGGGGCTATGTAGATCAACTTGCTCTAATCCATACATGTATACAGGTTGGCACCTTGCTGGTTTCTAATGCCTTCTGAGGAAGCCAAGCATCTCTATTTCAATTCACATTGCTTTTGACACTTAAGAAAAAATATTGTATTCTTTATAATACATCACTTTAAGACATAATGTTAATATTTGCTTAATATTTCCTTCCCTAAATAGGATACCACTGAGATATCACCAATAATGGCCAAACACTACTACTTTATAAAAGCACAAAGGAGATGGGCTGTGCATAATGGGGAATGAATACAGATTCTAAAAAAGCAGTTGAAATGCTTATATACTTAGGATGTCACTGAATTTTATTTTCATGTATTCATCTTTCAGCACATTTTGCTTCTCTGTCTGGAATATCTTTCTGCCTAGTGAACCCAAGTTCATTATTCATTACATACCATGATAAATTTTGAATATCCATATTTATTTGTTTTTCTGGAAGCAAGCATTAGGTTTGTGGATCGAAGATCAAGCTTAATTATTACTTTCAGCAGGAAGTGCATTGGTTCCTTATACCTCCTTCTACCTCTGGGGGCAGTGATGAGAGAAAATGTCACACTGCATGTATAACCAAAAAAAAAATCCAAAATTATAAATCTGGGAACTTATATAGGAACCACTGCACAGCTGCCACTCCCCACCCCCATCTTAGGTCCCTTTCTGAGAGAGGGAGAGAAACCTTTCTTAATATAAACAAATTCTTTCTGGAAAAGTTTCCAATATGGTTACAGTCATTTGGAAATAGCTCCTGGTTTTATCTTCCTTTGAGACTTAAACACCTAGTTCCAGAGGGATAAACCCCTAACTCTTTCTCTCTCTGGAGTATTTTCTATTTTAGTGCTATTAGTCAGTTACCCTCTAACCCAAGTACCTAATAATTTTTGTTCAGAAAGTACATGATCATGCAGAAACATGCAAGTATTTACATGGTTACCTTGTAACAATTATTCCCATATCTGCTAGTTACCCACCCCCCCTCAGTGTCACCACTGTAGGATACCTCTCACTCTCTCATAACCTTTGTTGATCTGCCTCAGACCTGTCTCTATCTCCAACTCAAACACAGTTTGTGGCATAAAGTGGTTGATGAATAAGGGTTTATTCAACAAATAATTTACTGAGCAATTGGATTGTATAAGGAAGCATGAAAATCTTAAAGTGAAGCACTTTTCAAAATGTTATCTCTTACAACTGTGTTTTGAAGTAGGTCTGCTTGTCTCATTTTTACCTAGAGAAATTTTTACTCTCCCTACTCAGAAGAAACGTTCATGAGGTCATAAAGCCAGTCTGTGACAGAGCTTGGATCCAAACCCAAATTTGACTCAGCAGCTCTTGGTTTTAACTATAATTTCTTGATAGGCTTTCAAGAAACAATTCAATGCTTTAAATATGATTGGATTCCCTAGAAACAGTCTGACATGGATATTCTTGTGCAAATGTTTTTTTTTTTTTTTTTTTTAAATTTTTTTTTTTTCAACGTTTTTTATTTATTTTTGGGACAGAGAGAGACAGAGCATGAACAGGGGAGGGGCAGAGAGAGAGGGAGACACAGAATCGGAAACAGGCTCCAGGCTCCGAGCCATCAGCCCAGAGCCTGACGCGGGGCTCGAACTCACAGACCGCGAGATCGTGACCTGGCTGAAGTCGGACGCTTAACCGACTGCGCCACCCAGGCGCCCCTCTTGTGCAAATGTTTTATTGAAGGGTGTATTCTCAGGAGAAAAGTGGGTATAAAGACCAGGGTAGGCAGAGGGGGAAAAGCTAAGAATGTGCTTGCAACTGAAGACTAGCTTCACCCTGATCCTGTAGTAGGATCTGGAGCCTAAATTATCTCACAGAGTTAGCCCCATCATCAGGCAAGAGGCCATCCTTCTACAGCCTCATATCAATCATTCCTTTTCTTCAGTCTTAACCCAGGGCCAAAGGGGGCCTAACATATAGGCATGAAGGGGATTTCTCCAGGGAAGGAGATAGCTCTGTGCTGTTAGTAATCAGTACTCATTGCACCAATGGATGGGTTTATTGGCCTCATAAAGGGGACTCGGGTAGGGTACCATGATCATCTTCCCTAGAAGAGCTAGCTAGGATGCAATGTTTATACCCCTTTATGGATGGGGCAATAGCCTTTTGGCTTCAGCTGGCTACATGCTCCAGATGCCAAATGAATATTGGCTGTCTTTCTTCTGGATCAGCACAGCTTGTAGCTTTAAGCTAAATTGGTTGTTTTTGCAAAAGAGGCTCTGGCTCTAAATCTTGCTGAAAATGCCGGGGCCCTTTTGGGCTCAGATTGCCAAAATATGCACTTGGCACTTCTAGATGAGGTATTCAAGGAGAGACTCCACCTGTACAACCTCAGAAACCTGCTGGGCACGCTGCTCCTGGGAACATGTTCCTTGGGTAGGAAATGGCAATTAAGCACCTGTTACCCTATGTAATATCAACTGCCATTGTTCATTTCAATAAGTGATTTTTAATCATCTGTTTAGTGCTTTTAGTTAGGCATCTGGGTGTCAGGCTGCCCTTTATTTATAAACAATTACCAGCTTAGGACATAAAATTTAAACAGTATAGAAGTCACTAATATGTACTTAATTAATATTCATTGTCAGACATCTTGCTCTTTGCAAACATAGTTTTTATAACATTTCTGCAAGACAGATATTGTTACATCTGTCAGCAGATGAGGAAACTAAGGTACAGAGGAGTGAAATAATTAGTCTGATTATCACATAGCTAACGATCCCAGATTTAAAATCAGGTCAGGGTGCCTGGGTGGCTCAGTCAGTTGAGCGTCTAACTTCAGCTCAGGTTGTGATCTTGCAGTTTGTGAGTTTGATCCCCACATTAGGCTCACTGCTATCAGCATGGAGATGACTTTGGATCCTCTGTTCCCACCTTCCTCTGTGTCTCCCCTACTCACACTCTCTATCTCAAAAATAAACATTAAAAAAATAAAATCATTGTCAATTTTTTTTCAATTATATACATACATGTCAACTTCTCAAGTACTGAAATACTTACTTTCATCATGCTTTCATTATTTCTTAGATTAAATCCTATTTGACTATTTTCAAAAGGCAGTTTGGTGGTTCTAATTATTTTTAAGACAAGAAGGATCCAGAATATTTTAGGCCTATACCCTATTCCCCATGCAGTAACAAGAGTGATCTTTTTAAAACTCTACTATGATCCTGTCACCCCATATTTGCAACTCTTTGGTGATTCCCCACTACACTCAGGATAAAATCCAGACCATTCACACAGCCAGTCATCAGCCCATCTCATACCACCCTAGCCAGACTTCTCTCTTTCCCCATACTTCTGCTGATCCCTCTCTGTGCCACTTTTTCTCTCAATATTTAATTTTTCTCTCTTCCTCTGTATCTCATTTCAAAATGCCACCCTCTGGGAGGCTTTTTCTGATCTCCCAAATTTATTTAGGTGCTCTACATTCTCATAGAAACAATATCTTCCCTTCTTATCACTTGCCATTTTGTTGTTTCACAAATATTAGTTTGATTAATGCTCTATTTCTATCACAGGACTATAACCTTCATAAGGGAAAAGACCCTCTTTCTTGTGCCTACTTCCATATTGCCAATATTTAGAATATACTACCTAGCACATAGTACATTGTTGAATGAATGAGTAAATTTTCCTCAGCCCTCTTTCTCTACTCTGTCATCACCATATGGTTCAAGTCTGAGATAAGAGCTCCAGATTTTTTTTTTCCATTTGACTTATATACCATGACTAAAATAACATTATACAACATGACAGCATGCTATGCTGCACAACTGGGGATAACACACGGAGCCTCAACCTTTATGGAACAGGAAGGGTAAGCTGACCAACTTCCTAAGGCCTTTGACCTCACACATCACAGCTAGCATACACAAATTCCTTTCTATAGACGCAAGATATTTCAGATCCATTGGAAGCAGCACCAAGAAGTACAAAGAGCCTAAGCATTGGAACCATATTATATTAATTGAATAATCTTAGAAGAGTTACTTAAGCTTTCATGCCCTCAGTTTCTTCACCTGAAATGATGTATTTGAAAGAAGTGTGCATACTAGGTAAGAGATGATTATGACTAGAAACAGAATATTAGGTCAGGAGGATGCAGCCCAGGGGATTTCACACTATGTTCTGAAGAATTCAGGTACCTGCAGGTGCCTAAGTGTCCACTGGTGGTAAAGTGAAGGTGATATGGCAAGGGACCAAGGGTTGCTCTGGGGTCCCTGCTACTATTTCAATCAAAGCACATCTACTTTAATCTGTTTTATGTTTCAAGGTTCCAAAGTGTTTTATTTGAAAATACATTTCAGCTGTTTAAAAAAAGCCAAAACTTTAAAAGCCACTTATTGCATCTTGCATGCCCACTTTACAGATGAAGAAACCAAGCCCAGAGAAACTTCACATACCTGGACAATCCAGTCACAAAACTCATTTTTCTACCATCTCTTCCTCACACAGGCTTGGGCTTTACAGTGAATTATCTCAAAGTTTATCGGTCACTTCACAAAGTTCCCTCTGCTACTCTCAGATCAGTAAATCAGGAGATCCGGCATCTAGTCCTGAGTATATAAAGAAATATCTATATAACTGTAATATACAATGATTCTAAACCCAGGCTTCCTGTCTGAAAAACGAGGATAATAACACTTAGACTCCCTCGTGGAGAGTGGTAGTGAGAAGCAGATAGCAAAATGCAAAATTGCTTTGACTACTATAAAACATCATCTTTCTATCCTTGAAACCTAAAAAAAATGGTCTGTAGTCGCCATTTAATAAATGTTTGTTAAGAGGAGGAAAAGGAAAACAAGGAGATCGGAAAGGAAGGAAGACAGGAAAATGGGCTTACTTCTATTCCTGTCTTATCAATGGTAAATTTCTAACTTCATTAAAATGGAAACACCTATAAAATGCACTTACCACATTCCTCTGATAAAGAGGACATTTACACAATCCCTGACTTTGGTCTTGTGGGTCCCAGATTGCACACCACTGGTCTCAGCCCTGAACTGGTTTGCCTCAGTCTGGCTGAATAAATGGAATGCCCAAGCCCTGGATCAGGAAACTCAAATGTGGTTCAATGAAACCTAAAATGTGTTTTGCCCCCAGACCTTTCCTTTTATCTTCCAAGAACCATGTAATTTAATGGAAATTGAAGAAGTGTGGGACAGATTCCACTCCTTCCCCACACTTCCCCATCCATTTTACCCATTAACTTCAAAGGAATTTAGCCTGGAAGGAAGCAAATGTGTGTGTAGAAAGGGATAAAATGTTGTGGTTCTTTAAGGAGTGGGGGTGGGGGGATGGGAAGTCTCCAAGCTCTTCAGCCACCAAAACCACAACCTGTGAGCATTTCTTTTTGTTGAGTCTGTTGTGTGCAGAATGGCTGTTGGAAGATGCAATTCACCTGCACATCTTCAAGTCCACTGCCCAAACCCCCAGCACCCTGAGGTTTCCAGTAGCCTGCACTGTCCCCCAACTTCCACCTCTGACTCTTCCTGGATGCGTCCATCTGATAACCCTATCATCAACTCAACATATCAAAAACCAAATCCATCACTTCTTCTGCCACAGCCAATATATTAGTAGCAATGGTATCACTGTTCTTCAGGTCATTCAATGTACAATTCTTAGGCTCATTTTCGACTCTTCTCCCTAGCTGCACCTCCATTTCCAATTGATTAAGTACTCTTTCTTTCTTTCTTTCTTTCTTTCTTTCTTTCTTTCTTTCTCTCTCTCTCTCTCTCTCTCTTTCTTTCCTACCTAGTACCATTGCTGGAACTTTATTTCATGCTTTATTACCTCTTATATAAACTCTTACAGTAGCGTAATGGATAATGTTTACTTAGAGCAAGGTTTCTCAACCTTAGAACTTTTGACATTTGGGCCAAATAACTGTTTGCTGTTTGGTGCAGGAGAATGTTCTGTGCCTTGTAGGATATTTAAGTTTCCCTAGCATCTACCCAGTAGATGTGTGTAGAACATCCTATTCCACCCTTGGTGCCCAACTGGTGGTGACAACCAGAAATGTTTCTAGATGTTGCTGAATGTTCCCAGAAGGGCAAAATCACTCCTGGTGATTGAAAACCTTTGCTTTAAGCCAAGAATTCAGATACTCACCACGTATGCCATCACTTAAGCTTTCTGATATTATGGGGAAAATCTATGACCAATCAAAATAATTTATCTTGTCTTAATCTTGCCTGTTTATCCGGGTCAGGGAATGTGGCTTTTTATTGCTGTGTTTCTAGTTCCTAATACCCTGATTTGGCATTTAAGAGGCCCTTAGGATATACTTTTGAAAGAAAGGATGAATGAATCTATCACCTCTTGCTCCATTCTACCACTGGGAGTTAAAAAAATTCCACAAGCCACAGATACCTCAGTATTTCCTATAATTGTTCAAGTGCCTGCACAAGGATGCTTTATCTTACATCATAAACACTACAGAATTGTATATTTACCATAAGCTTCTAACTGATGGAAGAAATATCTTGAGGAAGACGTAATTTTTAAGAATTATTTGCACAAGGGGCGCCTGGGTGGCTCAGTCGAGTAAGCGTCTGACTTTGGCTCAGGTCATATCATGGTTTGTGTGTTCAAACCCTGCATCAGACTCTCTGCTGACAGCTCAGAGCCTGGACCCTGCTTTGGATTCTGTGTCTCCCTCCCTGCCCCTCCCCCGTTCATGTTTGCTCCCTCTCTCTCTCTCTTTCTCTCAAAAATAAACATTTTTAGGGGCGCCTGGGTGGCTCAGTCGGTTGAGCGCCGACTTCGGCTCAGGTCACGATCTCGCGGTCCGTGAGTTCGAGCCCCGCATCAGGCCCCTGTGCTGACAGCTCAGAGCCCGGAGCCTGTTTCAGATTCTGTGTCTCCCTCTCTCTGACCCTCCCCCATTCATGTTCTGTCTCTCTCTGTCTCAAAAATAAACGTTAAAAAAATTTTTTTTTAAAATAAACATTTTTAAAAACTTAAAAACTATGTGCATGATAGTATTTTATGGCCTGGTGGAGACCCTCTCAAACTCCTCACTGTGAATTCAAGATTGCATTACTTAATCTACTCTCCCAGAACCAGTATAAAGCTAAATTCTACAGATCTGGCCCATCTACCATCCCGTGCTTCTTTCTTCTCCCTTTCTTGAAGTTTACCTTTCACTTTGGGAGTCCCTGAACAAATCTTGTTTTTCTACTTCTACATAATATGTATCCATAATA
This sequence comes from Panthera onca, assembly GCF_046562875.1. NCBI lineage: Eukaryota > Metazoa > Chordata > Mammalia > Carnivora > Felidae > Panthera > Panthera onca. The sequence goes on along the minus strand of NC_138346.1, from coordinate 172,365,501 downwards.
AGTACATAACATGTACATAAGATAGCACTATGTACATATTCATGAGTAGAGGTCAATTTTGTTAGCAAGGAGAAAAGGAAAAAGAAAGAGATAAAAGGAAAAGAATAAAGTAAGAAAAGTGCAAGGAAGAGATTATACAGGTTCATGTTGGAAATGGGGGTGGCACACAGAATGTAGAATTCAAATGACCTGTGTTATTTCCACAGTAGGCATCATTATTAATTTTTACCATGGGAAAGAATAGATATCCTTTTAAGGGAAGGCAGACTTTTAATACTATCTTCTGAGAAGGACATTAGTAGAAATAACTCATCATTAGAGGAGAAAACTAGAGAGAACCTAAGATCATTTGAACAATGTCCTAAATTTTCAGATAAAGAAATTGGAGCCTCAGAAGAGGAAAATAACCCCCAAGAGCCCTATGAAAAATGACTGGCAGAGTCTAGAACCCATGTTGCTAGTACATTGGACAACATCCTTTCTGCACATCCACTCTGATTCCTCTGCCAGTTGTGACCTCCATTCCATAAATTACCACTGGAGGTTCATCACAGAAATTACCACAGACAACTGGGAACATGAAAGCTTGGCTACTTTCCTCTCTACAACATTTATCCTGCATGTGAGTCAGTGCAGAAAATAGTTTGCACTTCATTTATTCATGTACTAATTTTGAATTAAGCTGTACCACATAAATTCTCCTGAAAAACGATGCAATTAAGCCTGGACTATTTGAGGAAGGACAACAACATGTGGCTGTAATTATAATGGCAAAACATCTTAGTAACACACTGACTTATTAGTGCAGTAATTAGTGTTGGTGCAATGCATACTGAATAGTCCATAAAACAAATAATGCGAGGTAAAATCCTGAAAAAGTGTCATAATTTTCAAGTGAACAATCTTTGGATATTTTGCTTGTGGCATCAACCATTTGGACCAAATTGTTTCAGCCACTACATATAGGAAGCTCTGCCTGCCTCACGAGTACAGATTGTTGGAAAGATCTTCAACTTCTGGCAAACTACTGAATTAGTATATAAAATCTGGAAAATTAAAGCAAAATAAACTCTGTTAGGGACCAATTATGTAAATGCTAAAAAGTGAGTGAGCATTTGCTGCATAATCTTGAATTCTGGGGTAGGTTGAGCCAACAGCAGTCATTAAAAACCACAAAATGTAAAACTATCAGTCTCATAATAATTTATCTTAGAATTGGCTGGAATCTTGAGACAACATTCTTATTGATCCCCTAACTTTAGGTTTTATAATTTTATAAGTTAAATAACTTATTCTCAGAAAATCCCAATAAGTAGAATCACAGAAAATATTATCTTAAAATTAGAACTTAGTTTCCATCTAAATTCTATCTTTATCCATTATGTAAATTTACCTTAAAACATCTTCTCAGATCTTAGGCTTATGCCTTTTAGAATCTCACCCTTAGATAGAAAGTTTCATCTAAAATACTAGAAGAGAGAGGTTCAAGGACAGAACACTAGAACACTTCCTCTGGACTGTTTTTGGCTAGTTACTGACATACTTTAAGTGATATGTAACTCATGTAGATTTAACAGCAAGTAACACTTGAATCTTAGGCAGATGTTGAGAAAGGGGAGGGAACCAGGTTAGGGCAGAACTGTGGTGGTACTCTCCTTTGAGTGGATTCAACAAGACCCAGGGGGATGATTGTCAGTGAGGAACGATAACTCAGGCTTTGTCTTCTCTTGTTTTGATATCCATTAAGATCAAGAATCTGTGCAGATCCTTAAAATCATGAGGGTGGCCCCATCATGACTTCAGATGGAAAACTCTATGTGACAGTGTCTCGGCCAATGACCTAGGTACACAGAAGGCAAGATTTGGGAGGGTGCCAACAAGGGTTAGGCAGTGAGTAACAATCACATGAGTGGTCTGGAAGACATATCAGGGTTGGAGACCATAGCTAAAGATGGAATTTCACTCTTAATGATGATGGATACACAGAAAAGGTACATCCCAGAAAGAATCAATAGTTTGCCCAAGGTGACACAGATTGAAATAAGCTAAAGCAAGATTGGAACCCATAGGTTATCACTAAAGATTTTACTTTACAGGCTCTAGAGTATAGTGTTTACACTACAGCTACCTTTTAAAAGGAGTATGAGAAATTCTAGTTTTAACCTGTTGGTGGGTGTGAGGCTGCTAGGACATTGTTTGATTTGGTTAAGGATAATTTATAGTTGGGGCTCCTGGGTGGCTCAGTCGGTTAAGTGTCCGACTTCGGCTCAGGTCATGATCTCACGGTTTGCGAGCTCGAGCCCTGTGTCAGGCTCTGTGCTGACAGCTCAGAGCCTGGAGCCTGCTTCAGATTCTGTGTCTCCCTCTGTCCCTCGCCAGCTCTCTCCTCTCTTTCTCTCTCAAAAATAAACATTAAAAAAGGATAATTTATAGTTAACTATAGATAATTTATAGTTAATGGTTGAAATGATCAGTCAATAGTTAAAAGGAAGTGGAGACAATAGTGAAATGACAAATCAATTCACTCAATCTATGACCCATAGATTCAAGAGCAGCCAACCTTTATGTCTCCACCATGTCATATAAATCTCATGAAGATTTGTTGATATCCAAGTGTACTTTTCAAATATATACTTCTGGTTTAACAATTAGTGCCCAAAACAAACTCCAAGTCATGGGCTTAAAATCCTATCTTTGCCACTTGCTCTTGGTGACCCCTTGAGCATTTCAATCTCCTTCTCAGAGCCTCAGTTTCCTCATCTGGAAAATGGCAATAACATTTCATAGGACTATATCCAATGTTAAATGGGAAAATGTTTGTAAATCATGGGCATTTGAATGATGACTAATGCTACCTCTTCCATTTTGTGACTTAGGGCTAGAGATTTAAGCTCTCTGCTCCTCTGTTTCTACTTCTGTAGAATGAGAATCCTAAGGGAACCAACTTTTTAGGGTTATTATGAAGAATAAACAGGTTAATCCATGTAAGATGTTTATAACTCTTTATAACATATGTTGGGTGCATGGCAACTATTGTAATTATTGTTTTTTTTAACAGAGTACTCAGTTGATTCCTTCTCTCTTTTCTCCACTTTCCTCCATTAAAGAAAAATCTAAAAAATAGTGTCTAGAATTTGACATTGTATTGAATTCTTATAGAACTTCTAGGTAGAGCAGTTTGTTTTTCTCAAAAGCATTGGGTCTGCTCTGCATCACTCACTTTATATCATATACGTGTAGATTATAGGACATGCTGTGGCTTAATACATAGTTTGAAAAGAGAATAGTCGCTTGGAGGAAGCTTGTATGTTTCAAGTGCAAGTTCCAGCTCTACCACTAAATTGCTTTATGATCTCAAGCAAGTCACTTACTTACTCTGACCCACCATGAGAATAATACTGTCCATATTTTAAGTTGCTTCGTAATCACAATGGAATGTCTTTTAAATCAGCAATGACCAAGTCTGAATCTTTGTGCTGTCATATACTAGCTGTGTGATTGTGGCAAGTTAGTCAACCCCTCTCTCAATGCCCTATAACCAAATCACTGAGAATATTATATGCTTTAAGAGGAACATGTGGGCAGTAAGTGAGCCAAGGTAGTAAGATTTGCTTAGCCATGTACTTGGCTCATGGAGGAATTTTCAAACTCAAGTTAACATGTGAGCCACGTTCATACATCAAAGTAACTTTATATTTTGATTCAACGTTAAGTACCTCTTAGTCTCATTTAAAAACTTTGTGTGTATTGTTGGGACAGAGTGACAACGTGATCATTCTCTAGGCCTTGATGTTCAGTATGTTCCTGGGTCACTTATTCTACTAACAATGATCTTGTTCAGCAAAATATCTTCCAGCCAGTTTCTGGGTACACTTGATGCAAGATAACCAGAGACCCAAGCAGAAAATCCTCTATGAAGACTTTTCTGAACACAGCGTCAGAATTAAGCCTCTCTCCACTCTGTCACTGTGCCTTTTACCTCCTTCCTACATCTTAAGATGGATTTGTCTATTTATAGGCTGCCTCACCTTCAGAGCTGTGAGCTCCTTGAAGGTAGCAGGGGCTGAATAGTTTTATTTCCCTATCCCCAACATTCATAACTAAGTCCAGTGCCTAATATTCAATAAAGTAGAGGGTGCTTAATAGTCAATAAATCGATTTATATAAATGTTCTTTCCTCCTGGGGCGCTTGGCTGATGCAGTTGGTGGAGCACGTGACTCTTGATCTCAGGGTTGTAAGTTTGAGTCCTGCAATGGGTTTAGAGATTACTTAAAAGCTTAACAAGTTCTTTCCTCTTCCCATTCCCTCTTCCACTGTTGGCACAAATATGAACACTTGCTGTTGCACAGATTCACGACAACGATATCGCCATTATGATTTAGTTAGGGAATTATTGGAAGACACATTTTATAACTCTTGCCATAATTAACGTGACAAGAAATAATAATTGACTTAGTAATGTAATCAAATCAGAATGTATTTGATTTGATCTGTCAAGTTGTTATTCATATCCCTAATCCTTCTAGTCAGAGCTTTCAACACCTAATTATTTCTGAAAGCAATGAAGGCAGGCATGTTGGATGTCAGGCCTGGCTGAAAGAAATGAAGAACAGTGGGACCCTTGATCTATTCTGTAAAGCTGGGGAAGGTAGAGGGTTGTGTCTTTTGCTCAAAGGAATGGGAGAATACTCATGCCTTTCATGTGCATATGCCCACTTGTGTGGTGCTTACTAAGCTACAGGGTCTTCCAGTTTTTCAATGCAGTAGTCTTTTGAGGCATGAAAGTCATTCTTTAATGTATTTCATACACCCATGAAGATGGAAAAACTTGTCTAAGGATAATTGCTTCTTTGGATAGCTTCTAAAAGTGCAAAGAAATCTCCCATAAGAGCTGTTCCTTATTGAACATTAACATAGGCTGGATAGTCATATACATTAATGGTCACACACACACAGACACACACACACATACAGACACACACACCTGTCTTATCTCCATTTTAAGATGAAGGACTAATATTGGGGAATTAAGCCATGAAAATAACTTCAGTTTCAGGTCTAGATTTCTGGCTCATGCCTCTGATCTGAGAGTTCATACATACTCTACCACCACCATGTACATTTATTTAAGAACATTGAGCTTATCTACCTCAGCCTATTCACTAACTGCTCTTTTCATTAAAGAAGTTTTGAATAAGGAGCTTATATTTATAGAGGTCCTCCTCCAGAAAAATAATACTGTACTATAATGACATTTGCATAAAGATTTATTCAACCCACGTTGAAAATCTGGCCATTTGTAAGGTAGTGAAGATATGGACAAAAACACAGCCTCTCCTTCTAAGAATTATGACAGAGCACAATTATTTCCCTGTTGGAAATGAATGAGGGCAGCACATGAGAAAAAGTTTCAGGGAAAACTTCCTAGAAAAAGTGATGGCTGAATTGTGTATTAAAGCAAAGAATTGGAATTTCCTAGGAAGACAAGCAAATTAGACATCACAAGCAGAAGCAGTGTGTACAAAGACCCAAAGGTATGAAAAGTATACAAAATAGCTAGATTATAGTGTAAAATCAAGAAGATGATGACACTAGAGAAGACAGGTAAGAATTACAAGACAATGAGGAAAATCTCAAAGTTTCCTCCTCTTCTTCATAAATTTTTTTTGACTGAATACAGGAAACCTGTTGTAGTATTTTTTCATTTAATATGACCAAAGTTTCTAGGCAGGCTAGAAAGGTAGAATTAAATTATCTCCCCCACCCCATGGTGTTGTATTCTAATATTATGTCCTCAGTTTGGTTAACTGTCCTTAGGATTACTTCAACTGGATACATTTTATTTTGTAAATTATGTTTCAATCAAGTTGACCAAAAAGAAAAATAGGGAGTTAGCCTGAAGTGATTCCTCCTGGTTGAATCTGAGACAATTGGCTCATTAAAAATGAATTAAAAAGAAATCCATGAGTCCATAGTGATACAAAGTTACATAAAAAGTACAGAGTACATAAAGATTTCCACAGGATTAGATAAAATACATGTATATACTCTAATACAGTTCTCTTCTACACTGTAGCTAGACAAGAACTAGATAATTTAAAGATTTCATTAGTGCTTCCCTAAAGCTAATGACAAATGAAATCAATTTATCAATTTTTGGACACACTCGTCCCTCCCAAACTTCATTTTTTTTTCTTTTATAGAGGAGCTGGAATAATGCATACCTCCTGTTTCTTCATCTTATAGCTGATATTGAGTTTTAGATTTTGGGAGAGGGTGGTGCATCATGAGGCTCATCTATGGTGATATTCTCTAAACTTTTCATCAAATACTTCTGGTTCTTCTTCCAAGTACATGGTAGGATTTCACTTTACCATCCCCTTGAATGTATAGGCAGCTTCCTTTGTGCAGTAGGAGAAGTGATCTGTGGTGGGCAGAAGCTTTAAGATCCAGTGTTACTGATTCACTTAATCTTCTTTTCCTGTTGTGGTAACTGTGAAAGCACATGTCAAGATGGATCCCTGAGTGACTATGATGAACAAAGGTCTGCTGTCAACTTATATTAAACACATACTCAGATTGTAAAATAAACATTTAGTTTTATCCATTGAGAGTTGAGGATTCTTTCTTATTGCAGCATAACCTGGTGTATCTCAACTGACACATGTGTTACTTTGCATAGGGTCCAACACAGAGTGGGTAATCCAAGTCTAATGAGATGGACTAATATCCTAAAGAAACCTAGTTTCATTAGGAATACTTCAGGCTGAATTTGCCTGTCTTTGAGTTAAAGCAAATCTACCTACCCGCCTCCTACTGCCTTTTGTGACTCTTTAGACCAAGGCTTCAATTTTTTTTTGCATTTCCACTTCCTCTGCCTTCCTGGGGAAGAGAGGGAAATAGTCCCCTTCTAATTTTTTACATCCTGTTGAAAAAGTGGTTTTACTAACAACATGCTGTGCAGCAAAGAGTGAAACTAGGAAGAAAAGAGCTCTTGGTGAACACCAACTTTGGCCTCCTCTCTCAAGAAAAGGCATGGAGGTGTCAGAGTTAAAAATTGGAACCTCAAAGTCGTTCTTACAGTGAAACAAAGTGACATTTCCTACTATTAAAGGGAAGAAACAATTCATATTCATGCAAAGGTAATTTGCCAACCGTTTTTCTTAAAATGTTGCCTGTTAGAATAATCATACACAAGCTCAGACTGATGTTCCCATTTCTAGCCACTTGGCATAATTGTGTGAGTGGGACGTTGTATTAAGGCCTATCTTTACAACTTATCCTGCTTCACTTCTGGGTTGGTCCACTAGACACATGGCCCAAGCAGAGAAGGGAATTCCTATCCTTGTCCCCTCCTTGGTTCCTTGCTTACCAACCACCAGATTTTCAGCAACAGAGGTCATTGCCAGAGTTCAGCAACAGAGGTCATTGCCAGAGTTCTCTAGTCGCCAATCGTGAGTTCAAAGGAAGAGTTTATTTTGTACATGAGGCTGCTGGGGACTAACAATATCTATCTCTTCTGGACGTTACCTACTCTTCTTTGGAATAAAAACCCCAAGACAGTCATTCTTCCCATTTTAGTAGCTTCTCTTTTCTTGGTAACTGGTTCCCCCACCTCCTCTTTTTTCCCCTCTTCAGAAGCAGTGTTAAAACACTGAATTCAAACATTCCATTCCATTATATTCCAATTTATTATTCAAATTCTATGTCAGATGGCATGTCCTCCATTTTGTTTCTGAAAATAGACTCACCATACCAGACACTGCACAGCATTGTGTTTAAAATGTAAACTCCTGAGGGGAGGAGCAATGACTTATCTGCCTTTATACTCCCAACACCTGTATGCTGCTTGCCCATAGGACTCACGAAATAGCCGTATGGTCAACAGCATGGGGTTTGGAGTAATATTCTTTTATTTTTTTTAAGTTCTATTTATTTAAGTAGTCTCTACACCCAACGTGGGGCTTGAACTCACAATCCTGAGATCAAGAGTTGCATGCTCTTCTGCCTGAGTCAGCAAGGTGCTCCTGGAATGATAGTCATGATTCAATTTTTAGTTTTGCCACTTACTGACACTGAAAAAATTACTTAATCCATTTAAGACTCAGTTTCTCTTTAGCAAAATAAGGATTAAATGAGATAATGTACACCAAGTACTTAGCACAGAGTAAGCTCTCAATGAAGGCTATTCATTTGCATTCCACTTTAATAGCTTAGTCTCCTTATTAACACTGTCTAAGCTCTTAACATTTCTGTGGTTTCAAAGGCATGTGCACCTGTAACTGGCAATTTAGATATTAATGTGATCCAGGGTGTCAGCTCCTTAATCATAAGTAGTTTATGGGTGAGCTCCCCCTCCCTCAACCTGGTGAATTCATTTCAGAAATTGTGTCTATCATACGAAAGAAGGCCAAATATCCAGAGGTTTCTATTTTAAAACCACAGCCTGGAGAATGAGGGGAAAGGGAAGTGTGTCAGGAATACATCTCACCTGATTGCCTCAAGCATGCAGGTGTGCCAGAAATGTCTACAAAAAAATGGTTTTATCTTTTACAAGGAAGAAAAATAAGTCACAGCATTCCCCAGGAAGATTCAGAGTCATCATTAGTGGTATGAATAATTTATCAGCATCTCCCTAAACCAGATAATGATACTTTTGTTGTCTGTTCTAAAGAGCGGAGAAGCTGTTCAACAACAACAAAATTAGTTCCCCAAAACAAAACCATCGTTTTCACCCTTGAACTAGCCTTTTCTGAAAGTTGCAGATGTATCCAGTCACCAACTGAGCCAAGGAACACAGAATAGGCTTTTGTTAAAAAAAAAAAAAAAGTAATAAGGGTAAAAAATACAAAGCAAATTATTTAATAAATTTAAAGGATCATTTCCTTTACCTTGTTTTCTTAAAATCATCCAACACCATTCCATTTTGGATGTGTTTTCCAAGTGCAAATTTGTGTCTCTAAATATGATAGAAGAGTTGGATCCCTGTAGCTTAAGAATGAGTACAAAACGGTTTCTAATCTTTCAGCTCTCTTACAGCCAAATGTGAAAAGGCGCTAGTGTTAAGGCACTGAGCCTGGTTTCTTGGAAGGCCAGTTAAAAAGTAGTGAGTGTTAGATGCACGCCAACATGAAAATCAAAGCCATACCTGGAAGCAAAGCCGAGTTGGAAGGTTGTTTCTTTGGAATTACTTTTCATGTTTGAAACAGAAACTTTCAGAAGTCTGGAATAGTTCCTTTAAGTCACTCGACCTCTTAAACCCAAACTCTATTTTTTTTTTCTCCTCAGAAAAAGATCGAGTAAGAAAGGGTAGAAAGACACTCAAAAAAATCTGAGGAGCCCTTACAAGTAACTGTCCCAGAGCAACCTCTGCAGAGGAAAAGAGCCTTACCATGCAGGAAATCTGTCTAGCCAGCTCACTCTCCCCACTCAGCTGCCCTTTGTTGCAGATGTTACCGATTTGGTTAGATAGTGATCCCCAGCTCCCCAAACAGATTCCAAGTGAGAAAATAGGAAAAGTAATTGGTTGCTATTAGATACGCATTCTGAAGTAGAGAGAAATGTGGGCAGCGAGGAATTTCTGGCCTGGATTAGAGGTTCTATGGTAATTAAAACAGTAATGACAAAGAAGATTCCCAGTAACTTATTTGGAACCCAAAGATTGGGTTAAAAACACAAACGAGTAATGTTGCTTCATTCAAGCTATCTCAGGAAGACATGCCATTCTTTATGTAAAAGTGTTTTTCTTCCTCCAAATAAACTATCTGTTGAATGTCTCTGAATGTCTATCTGACATTCTGTCAGAGACATATCTGCCTCTGAATGACTATCTCTGAATGTCACTGATACACCTTAAATTCTGCAAATATTTATTGAGCAGGCATTGTGTTTAATTAAATTCTCAAATATTTATTGAAAAGGCATAGGGCTTCTGCTAGATGTGGGAAGCCTGGCCTCACTGCACTCAGTCTAATTTCTAATTATGTGTTTGGGAAGCGCTATGGTGCTTTTCAAAGAAGAATAGATAATCCCACAAGAAATACTTCTTCCTGGTAGAGTTCATTGCCTTTATGCATTTTCTGGGATCCTTCTGAATTCTTTGGATTAAGTTGTAACATGAAGGTCCACCAAAGACTGCTAAAATTGTCCTTGAGGCTTTAACGATGGAAAACTTGAGTTTTTTTCCCTTTAAATGGCTTATTATAGTCCACATAGCATAAAATTCAACCTTTTATAGTGCATGATTCACTGAATTTTAGTATATTCACAAATATATTCCCCAAAGAAACCCATACCTACTATCAGACACTCCTCGTTGCTCAGTCATCTGCACTCCAAAACATACACACAGCCCCAAGCAAACACTAACCTACTTTCTTGTCTCTATCCTGGACATCATATATAAATGGAATCATGCAATATGTGATTTTTGGGACCGGACTGAGTTTGAGTTTTAAAACTTTAATGCCATTATGGGGCACCTGGGTGGCTCAGTCGGTTAAGCATCAGACTTTGGCTCAGGTCACAATTTCACAGTTTGTGGGTTGGAGCCCCATGTCAGGCTCTGTGCTGACAGCTCAGAGCCTGGAGCCGGCTTCAAATTCTGTGTCTCCGTCTCTCTCTGCCCTTCCCCCACTTGCACTCTGTCTCTCTGTCTCTCTCTCTCAAAAATAAATAAATGTTACATTTTTTTTTTTAATTTTAAAACTCTAATGCTGTTAGACAAAAACCCAAAATTTCAAACTGAACCTCCTTTTCCTTATTTGTAAAACAAAGACCATACTACCTCCTGAGGTAGTTGTAAGAAGTAAATAAAACAATATGTGATAGCAGGGAGCACAGTGCCTGGCATACACAAGTTGCTAAATTACATCTGGCTTGATTTCCAAGAACAACTCTAAGGAAGCCATTCCAAATATTTATTTCAGAAGCAGCTTCCACATCTTTCTGTGTAATACAGGCAATAGGATGCTTTATGCAACCTCTATTTATCAATAAAACTGTCTTTTAAAAATTCCCTATTTGGGAACTGTTAAAAAAAAAAAAAAGGAAAATTAAACTCATTCATAATCTGACCACTTAAAATTTAAATAAAATAGCTCCTCTAGAGGTAAACATTATTAATAGTGCAATGTATATCCATCTAATTTGTCCTATGCTTAGAACAAATATATGTATAACATACAGGCATACATGTGCCAGAGCACAAGACATTCCTGTCTTCAAGGGCTGTGTAATATAGATAGGGTAGGAAATAGAAAAAAAAAAAATACAAAACCAATCTTATGTATAAAACACAAAATTAAGTGCTGAATTGTCCATACAAGCTAAAGGAGTGTTATATCATAGACTGTGTCATTCCTAGAGTGAATGACTCTAGTGGCTTTTGCTTTCAAAATAGCCGTAGTAAATATTCACAATACACAGTTCAGATAGGACAGATTTTAAAAAGCATACCACACAGACTTTTAATCCTGAGAGGGTTTAATAGAGCTAAGCAGAAGGTCTCCCAAATGTTTTTGATTTCATGGTATACGCTGTGTCACAGTATTTGTTTCAGAGCCCAGAGAAATAACACAATTCTGTTTATTAAGTAGATGGATACAAACAGCCTAGTAAGTATTCATATCCTAGCTACTTAGTGGTTGCTCAAAAAAAGTCATACAGGGGTGCCTGGGTGGCTCAGTCGGTTGAGCGTCCGACTTCAGCTCAGGTCACGATCTTGTGGTCCGTGAGTTCGAGCCCCATGTCGGGCTCTGGGCTGATGGCTCAGAGCCTGGAGCCTGCTTCCGATTCTGTGTCTCCCTCTCTCTCTGCCCCTCCCCTGTTCATGCTCTGTCTCTGTCTCAAAAATAAATAAATGTTAAAAAAAATTTTAAAAAAAGTCATACATATATATTGAAACAAAAATGTTTCATTTTTAAATAACCAAAATTACTTAATAATGGGAAGTGTATGCCTCTTGAACACTATGTAATTTCTCAGACTTTGGAATGATACTGGACACCACCATTCTCACTTCCTGTTTCATTGATTCCCAGGTGGTGCTTAGTTTTGTACTGTTTTTAATGGACTTTATATTTAAGAGCAGTTACAAGATCACAGCAAAAATAAGTGCAAAGTACAGAGTGTTTCCATATAACTCTTCCTCCCTCACACCTGGTGCTTGTTTTTAATAAAAGTTTTAGCTTTGCAAAGATGTGACATCATCAAAAGGAAAGTGGTGTGATCTAATGTCAAAACTCTGAACTATCTGCAGCTAGCAGCTCATGTGGTCTCTGAAAAACATCGAGTCTGAGTTTTCTTGAAATTTCAAAAACCATCTTGAGTTAAACTGCAGCACCCTGGGGTGCCTCAGCACAGAGTTTGGGAAATGCAGGCATAGTGTAGTTAATCCTAGGAATAGCATTCTAAACAAAGACATGTATGACTAAATGGAAAGCTCATGGTGATTAGGATGAGATATAATTATTGGCCTTGTGGCTCTGGTCATGTGATTGAACCACTGTTTGCCTATCTAAGAAACAGAAAAAACATTTCTACTTTATAAGGTTACAGTGCTGGTTAAAAGAGAACACTTGTAAAATGCCAATAGCACAGTGTCTTGCTCTAGGACTGGGGGCACTGTAATAGCTCAAGGAAAGGGATGGCCAATGGAACAAGTACAGTCCTCAAAGAGATCAATATCTGTGGAATCAAGGCAGAATAGAGAGGTTAGGTTTGGAATGATGCTCCAGTAACAACAGCTAAACAATATAAAAAAGAATAAGAACTAAGTATGCAGTGCCTTGCTAATTATCTAGGAGACACTAAAGCATACTGTAGTCTGGCCACCTAGATAAGTTAGAATCCTACCTACTTAACCAATTTGTGCCTCATTTAATAGATATTCCTGGATCATGTAAAGCACTTAGCATATTACCGGGCAAATAGTAAAGTGCTCAATAAATGTTAGCTGTCATTTGTTTGTGCTATATGCTCACTTGGCCCTTTTGTAATTTCACTTTACCTTCACAATTACATTTTGTCGCCCATACGATTATGTTTCCTTTAAAGTGTGTGGCGCCTGGGTGGCTCAGTCGGTTAAGCATCTGACCTCAGCTCAGGTCATGATCTCACCGTTGGTCAGTTCGAGCACCATGTTGGGTTCTGTGCTAACAGCTCAGAGCCTGGAGCCTACTTCAGATTCTCTGTCTCCCTCTCTCTCTCTGCCCCACTCCTGCTTGCACTCTGTCTCTGTCTCTCAAAAATGAATAAACGTGAAAAAAAATTTAAAGGGAAGTTAAATTTCTCAAAAATGCTAAGAGTTATGGATTAAGTCCCAAACCTGAGATATTTTCTATGCATTATTTTAAATGGACTCAAAGCCTTTTTTTTATGTGCCACATAATGTTTCTGAAACCTAGGGCAGAGATCTATGTCTGAATTAAGTCACAAGGGACAACTGAGTTTCACGATTTCAGGCCCTTAAGATAACAGAGCCAGCCTATTTAATGAGGGCGTAAAGAGGACCATAGTAGTGCCACCCATTCCCCTTCACCTTCCAAAACATCTGATACTGTTAGTCAAAGTGGCTCTACTCAGGTCAGTACAGATGCTGATGGGTATGATGCTAAGGATACATCCAGGACTAGGATTCTAACCTTTAACCCTACTGTGTCCTCATCTGCTACTTGTTCTTATAAGACTATTGATGACATAATTTTGTGGGAGATGGACCACCAGTAGGCTCACATATGACAGACATGTTTTTCATTTCATTGACTGGATTGACTTTACCAGCTGCTAAAATTACTTGAGAATAGAGTTTGAAATGTAATACTTTGTCTCTTTCCCCTTTGTCAATTCCAGCACCCTGAGATAACGAACGTTAACAAGGTGACATGTATTTTTTTTCCATGCTCATACCCTTAGTATAGGATTGTATTTTAAGATAAGACCGTATTATTCATATTCTGTAACTTGTTTGTCCTTCAAAAATTATCATGGGCATTTGTCCATATCAGTTTCTACAAATCCAAATCATTCTCTTTCTCTTATCAGTAGTTGATAACATTTATTTGCTTATATATTTGACTCCATTAGGATTTAAGTTCCATGTTGTTGGAAATCTATCTATGTTGTTTACTGATAAATTTTCAGTGTCTAGAACCATGCCTAACACATAGTTGATGATCCATGAATATTTGCTGAGTGAATGAATAAATTAACGTTTATGTATACACCTTTCCTTCTGCCTGGAGGGTCCTTTGGCCGCTACAGGTTTGCCAATCACAATCAGGCTTCATATGCAAGGACCAAAGTAGTTCCTTTGTAAATCCTTCCTTCCTATCACTCTTCCAGAAATATTTTATCGCCCTATCTTTGATCCCCTAAAGCTTGACTCCGGATTTTTTAGTAGAGAAGGTGAAATAATATATCTTTAGGAGCCTTCTTAGAGCATGGAACATGAAAAACATTCAATGAACTGGTACTTATATTAAGTCATTTTTACTCTATGTTTATGAGATGGGTACTATTGCTATTTCAACTTTATAGATGGAAAAACTGAAAGAGTAGCTGAGTAATTTACTTAAGGTTTGGTAAATGGCTGAAGTGAGATTTAGGACTAGTTCTGCCAGATTCCACAGCCCACATTCCTAATCAACAAAAATTTCAGTCTCCTGTAATTTTGATATTGAAAAATAGATTATTGTGATTGAGACTGCTATGTGCTTATCAAAACCCATTTCTTGTCCTCCTGGACATGTAGGATGACTATATTTTTCAATCTCCCATACAATCAGATGTGGCCACGTGACTGAGTTCTGGCCTATGGAATGTCACCTGAACTGATGACTACCACTTACAGACCTAGCTACAAAAACCTCCCACTGACTCTCCATAGTCTCTATCTTCTCTGTGTCTTTACCCCAGATTCAAGGATTCAACAAAAGACTGCAATATCGAGATACCTAAGATCACGGAGCAACAAAATTGAGGGATCCTCGGTCCCTGGATCACTAAATAAAAAACTACTCATAGACTATCTACATCTAACTATTAAATTATCAAGAATTAAACTTCCATTGGGTTATTCAATTTATGCTATGGGATTGGTATCATTAGTTGCCTCCCCTAGCAATTCTTATAGAAGGCTTTACATATGTGGACTTTATTTTTCTCTTTAGTAATTTCTTTCACCATTACCCCAAATATACCTCATACCACAGCTAGAATAAATTATTTGCTGTTCCTCCAACACCTTATACTCTTTTCCCTAGAAGTCATAACCTCCCTCTCTTCAGGACTAAATCCTCCTTATTCTCTGAAATTCTATTCATCTGTCACTTCTTCTGTGAAGTCTCACTTAACATGTCTGGGATAGATTTCCTTTGTCTTGTAACACCTTTCCAGCACTTAACTTCCCCATACACCTAAACTGCTTCTTTTCAAGCTCTCATCCTCTCTAGTCAGTAATCTGCTTACCCTTTAGCTACACTACAGAACCAATACCCTGCTGCCTCCCGACAAAATTCATGAATGGTAACTGCATACCTGAATCCCAAATTTAAAATATTGACCTCTCAAGACTCTTTGTTGTGTCAACAATAACATTAATAGTTATTATTTCTGAGAACTTCAGTGTCATTCACTGTTCTGTTTTACATGTATGTAGTCATTTAATATTTACAATTTTATGAAATAAGATTTATTACCTCATTCATTTTACACTTGAGACAAAATGAGATACGAGGTGATGAAGTTATTATGCAAGGTCACAGAGATAGGAAAAAACTGTTTTTCCTTCATGGCATGACTAGAAACCCTCATATTCTGTGTGGAACTCATGGGAATTTAACAATGTTTGATAGTTTGTCCATATGTTTATGGAGAAAGTCATTATTGGGTTCCTAGGTTTATTTTATTTTATTTTATTTTATTTTATTTTATTTTATTTTATTTATTTTATTTTATTTTTTATTCTATTTTATTCTATTCTATACTATTCTATTCTATTTTATTTATTGAGAGATGTGGGGGGAGGGACTGAGGGAGAGAGATAGAGAAAATCTTAAGCAGTCTCCATGCCCAGCACAGAGCCTGATGCAGGGCTCAATCTCACAACTGTAAGATCATGACCTGAGCCGAAATCAAGAGTTTGTCACTTAACTGAGTCATCCAGAGCTCCTTGGGTTCCCAGATTTCAATACTGGTTCCAAATTCCTCTCCTTGATTCGACCTGGTGCCATAATTAGATTAATATCCCTCCTAAACCCAAGGTGAGATTATCTAGAATTGATCATAAGTTCTATAAGAATAGGGACCACATTTATTTTCTTCATGGCTGTATTTTGCTTGGCAAAACATTCAGTAAATACTTGCTGAATAAATTAACTAATGAGATAGAGAGTGCCTCCTGCAGCAGAGAACATCACAGGTTTGGGATTACCCAGTACAGAATGACAACCAAAATGGTCTCTTTTTCCAGTTCATTACTTGCTGGAGGGAAGAAGGCTGGAAAAAAATTAGATGAAAACAATCAAGGAAAAAGTAAATATATTTGTAAGTTGTGATGAGTGGTATGGACTCCAGGTAACTTCGAAGAATAAATAGCACTGTTGTCTCTCAAGTACACAAGCAGATTACATAGTATGTGCAAGGCAAGAGTTGGATTTCTAGATAAAGAAACGGTTTTAAGTTCTGATGATGAATAATTCAGTGTAGTCAGATTCCAGCAAAGACACATGCCTGCAGTTAAATAAAGTGTTATCAACTGAGAGGCAACTCTATAAGGAATATGGCCTCTGTATATTCTCCTGAGCAGCTCTTAAATGAATAAATGGTGGAAAAGTAAAAATTATCTTGGCAATTACAATGATCACTGGGTATGAATTAAATATGGCCTTTTATTCAGTAAAATACAGAGCATATGATGTACAACTTGCTTCTGTCCTCCAGGAACTATCTTAAACTCAGGTATTTCTGATGCCCCTAGAAAAATAGGGTGTGAGCTTGTGACAGTCAAACCTAAGTGGGCTTTGGTGAAGAAAGCCTGACTTCCAAGTGAAAAAGTACATACCAAATCTTGGATCTCCATGCCTGGGTTCCAAGAATCTTCACTCATGGACTTCCTCAAATTAATTTTTTACCCAGATTCATCTCTATTCCATCTTTGTCTGTTTTGCATATTCTAAACTTTTTAAATAGTCATCCTTGGCAGAAACAATGTATTTCATACAAAGGACTACAATTCCAATTGATGTCAACAAAAGAAAGGATCCTGAGTTTGGACTAAGCGGATATCCTTGATTAGAGAGGTATGGGTAATATAATGCTAGAAATCTCAGAAGCAGAATACTGCTCAGAGGTAGTACCTGGAACCATCTGGGCCATGTGTAAAAGGAGAAAGGCCCAAGGCCTCAGGAGTTGTACTGGGTCTTCTGTGGGATTCTGGCCTCCAGGAGCAAAGCAGAGCCAGGAGTAGAATTTAATATTCAAAAATTCATAGCAGATGGCAGGTCAGGTTTTGGGGACCCTATGCTTGTAAGGGCACTATGCTTTGTTTCCTCCAGGCATTAGACTCTGGGCATATGGTAACCAATTCTTTGCAGACATTGTCTACTGCTGGAGGGGAGCTCTGAATGTATTATTTTGTTTTGTTTTGTTTTACATTGTTTTTTTTTTTTGTTTTTGGGGTTTTTTTTGTTTATTTTGTTTTTTAGAACTGGGGTGCAACTCGTCTTGAAAAGGACAAATAGTTATTGTTGACACTTGACTGGAGTAAAATAGTCATATATTTTCAGCCATTATCCAAAGTATAATCTTAATTTTGGAACTGAACTCTTAGGGAAAGCTAATAAATCAGATTTCCTTAGAATAAAGCTAGGAGAAATGCTGAACATTTTGAAAAGCAATTTTACAACATATATGTATTGCTTCTTGGCCTTTTGACTGAGATCAAGTGTACAACATGCACATATCATGATCCTTAAAAATGTTTGCCCTATCTTGTGTTTCCCCCCAAATGGAGCTTGATAAGAATTCATGTGCAGGAAGGTGACTCCAGAAAATAAGAAATGAAGAACTAGACAGTGTGAAACAGGGCAAGAGGAAAAGCCAGACAACTGCACTATCGAGGATACTGCTGTGAGCAACAGGACATCGATTCTGTCGTACTCTCCTAAGAGGCATGCAAGATGCCACCCTAAATTGTTTATCCAAAAGTCATGGGTGCATGTACCATGCCATCAGACTATAGTAAACCTTTGGGGTCAGGGCTGCCCTCAGAGGTCCTCACTCCCCAGCACTACTGAGCTTCACATGTGCACAGGGCAAAAAAAACCATCTGATGTTGGGGGAAAAAAAGCAAAGGTGTGCAATACATTTATGATGAAATACTATCAGTGCAAATGAGTTGAAGTGTCTACAGAACAGAACATCTCAGCCATAGATGTAGTGAGAGATCTGGCAGAGAGGATGGCAAGGCAGGGCCCCAGAGGAACTAAGTACAAACTTCCTTCCCATCAACACAGTGATGAAAATGAAAAAGGACAATGTTTCCAAAGGGTTAAGAATATGAAAAGATGTTTCCAGTACAACATGACGCTGTGAAAACAGATGCTAAATTATATACACAGAATGATCACACGATCTAAAAACAATCACGTATAGAAGAGTATCCCTAATATAATCAAAATACAAAAGTAGTTGTATTCAGATCTTAGGAGTGTAGGTAAAAAAAAAAAAATTCTTCTATTTTTCTACAAGAGCCACAAAAGATATCAAAATGGTTCCATCAAGTAGGTCGTGGATGGCTATTAATTTGTTCTTCTTGAGCTTTGATCCCTACAGATTATTAAATCTTGTGGTGCTGCTCACTTCAACCCATGGTCGAAATCACCTATTTCTACACTCTGACCCTATGCCTGTTTTCCTAATTCCTCTCCTTACCAAAAATTTTTTTTGCTTCCCTTTGTCCCTTTAGAAAACACATAACTCCATTATTACTCCTGCCTACCTCCTAATGACCCATCAGATAGCCCTTCCTGATTTGATACCTGCTCCCAGCCATAGTTGTACCTCTCTTGTTTACTCCCAAAAGGTCCTGTTCTCATCTCACCCTAGCACCTATGAAACTGTTTTGTATTGCTTATGTATCTGTTTTGTATACCACTCTTAACTATAAGCCCCATTATATTTGTTATTTCATCAATTAACACAACTCCTCTATCATACCAGCATTATTAACTCCATTCTGTAGAAGAGGATTCAGAAACTTGGAGAACCTTGATAACCTGAGTTCACATAACCAATATATTAAGGATCAACATCTGAACCAAGATCAGAATTCAAGGCAGTTTTGACTTCGAATTCATTTTTTTTAAATCATTGTCTCTGATAGGGAGGATAATCAAAACAAACTTAGAACAAAGGATTCTGTCGACTGAGCATTTGCTTTCCTACATTCTGCTAACCTAGTGAATATTCTATGACTTTTCATTGACATCAATAAATCTGATTATAAACACCCAATAGTTTCTGTATTTTGTTCTAAATTAATACAATCTCATTTACAGTTAAATGTCCAAAACCAACTTAAATCGCCAACAGAAGAAAATACCTAAGTAAATTATCCAGCCGATTAAGCCATCAATAATTATGTTTACAACATATTAAAGATGGACTGCTATGTGAAAAAGGATATAAAAATGTATGTATACACAGTATGATATTTCAAGTATATGCACACACATGAAACTAGAACTAAATACATTAAAATATTAACAGATTTTGATTGGATGGATACTAATTATATTTGTTAAGCATTCTACAATAAAATTTATTTTATAGTTAGAAAAATTAATATTTTAAAATTTATGTAATTTGTTACAGATAAATTTATGTCAGATATTTTGATCATAGAGCTAAGTTGAGTCAAATTTTTAAAATGACACAAAATGGTTACAAGTCATAGGTACAAGTTTGATATGTTTTCTCTGGAACAGAATTTGAATGAACAAATGATGCTGCTACCATTTCTAACCCAGTTTATGAATTCATAATAAGAGGAAAACAAGAAGGTAAAATACATTAATACCCCTTTTTCTATACATCTTGTCCAAACCCTGAAACACTCTATCCCCTTATGACTTTGGCTATAAGTTACTTGCTAGAACACACCTGGTGCAGAGTGCTTTGGGACCTCCCAGCTCATGCCCACTTCAGCTCAAGCCATTCCAATCAGGGCAGCCCTGTGCGAACTGCTCCACAGTCTACACTTGCCTCAGCTCTGGCCACCCCTCCAAGGTGCCCCCTGCATGGAGTGCCCTGGGACACCCAGCCCATACTGTGTCTTAGCTCCAGCTGCCCTGCCAGGGCACCCCTGCACAGAGTGCCCTGGGGTACCCTGGCTTTCAACCACCACAACTTTAGCTTTCCTATTGGACACCCTCTGGGCGGACAGAGCAGAGAATGCCCCAGTCTGTGCCCACTTCAGCTCTGGACATTTAACCAGGGAAGCCCTAGAATGGAGTGCCATTTGACTCCCAGCTTATGTCAACCACAGCTCATCAGCCAGCCAAACATACCAGGCACATACAGTTTACACAGGCAATGACCATACACAGGACCATTCTTTCAAGATCAGGAGTAGCTGTTTTGCCTAATCCTTAGAAATAAACACAGAAAGTCAAGGAGACAGAGTAATATGCTCCAAATGAAAGAACAAGAAAAAAAAAAAAACTAAATGAAATGGTAATAACCAATCATCTTATGAAGAGTCCACTTATAAAGTGCGGTTCAGTCAGTTAAGCATCTGACTTTGGCTCAGGTCATGATCTCAGTGTTTGTGCTTCAAGCTCTGCTTCAGGTTCTATGCTGGCAGCTCGGAGTCTGGAGCCTGCTTCAGATTCTGTGTCTCCCTTGTTCTCTGCCCCTCCCTTGCTCATGCTTGCTCGCTCTCTCCCTCTCTCTCTCAAAAATAAACATTAAAAACAATTAAAAAAAAAAGTTCACAATAATGGTCATAAAGATGTCTGCCAGACTGGGAAGAAAAGTGTATGAACCTAATAAGAACATAAACAAAGACAAAATATAACAAAGAACCATAGTTGAAGAATACAATAACAAAAATGAAAAATACACTAGTGAGAATCAACAACACACTAGAGGATAAAGAATAGATCAGCAATCTGGAAGACAGGTTGGTGGAAACCACCCATGCTGAAGAGCAAAAAGAAAAAAAAAAGAATTAAAAAAAATGAGGATAGGTTAAGGTATCTCTTGAGAAACATCAAGAAAACATTCACATTATAAGGATTCCAGAAGGGGAAGAGACAGAAAAAGAAGCAAAAAACTTATTTGAAGCAATAATAGTTGAAAACTTCCCTAACCTGAAGAAGGAAACAGACAACCAGGTTCAAGAAGCACAGAAAGTTACAAACAAGATGAATCCAAAGAGGTCCACACCAAGGCACAATGACTGAAATGACAAAGATTAAAGATAAAGAATTTTAAAGGCTGTGAGAGAGAAGCAACTAACTACATATAAGGGGAACCTCATAAAGCTGTCACCTGACTTTTCACTAGAAACTTTGTAAACCAGAAGGAAGTGGCATGATATAGTCAAGTGCTGACAGGAAAAAACCTACAACCAAGAATATTCTACCTGGCAAGGTTATCATTCCGAATTGAAGGAGAGGTGAAGAGTTTCCCAGTCAAACAAAAGTTAAAGGAGCTCATCACCATTAAATCAGACTTACGAGAAATGTTAAAGGGATGGCTTCCTTCTTCCTTTCCTTTCTTTCTTCTTCCTTTCTCCTTCTTTCCCTTCCTTTCTTTCCTTCTTTTCTTCTCCTCCTCCTCCAAGTTTTTATGTAAATGCCAGTTAGTTAACATACAGTGTGATATTAGTTTCAGGTTTAGAATTTAGTGATTCATCACTTATATACAACACCCAGTGCTCATCCCAACAAGTGCCCTCCTTAATACCCGTCACCCATTTAACTGATTTCTCAGTCCATCTCCCCTCCAGTAACCCTCAGTTTGTTGTCTATAGTTAAGAGTCTGATTTCTGGGGTGACTGGGTGGCTCAGTTGGTTCATTGTCCAACTCTTGATTTCAGCTCAGGTCATGATCCCAGTGTCATGGGATCAAGCCCAACATTGGGCTCCATGCTCAGCTTAAGATTCTCTCTCTCTCCCCTTCTGCCCCTCTTGC
The DNA here is from genome assembly GCF_046562875.1 of Panthera onca. Lineage (NCBI taxonomy): Eukaryota > Metazoa > Chordata > Mammalia > Carnivora > Felidae > Panthera > Panthera onca. The sequence continues at coordinate 172,343,300 of NC_138346.1, read as the reverse complement.
CAGCTCGCACTCTTGCTGTCTTTTGCTAAAATAAAAAGTAAAAAAGTCTGTTTTCTAGTTTGCCTTTTCCCCCTGCTATGTTCAACTCTTTTTTATATTCCACATAGGAGTGAAACCATACAGTATTTGTCTTTTCTGACTGACTTATTTCACTCAGCATAATACTCTCTAGCTCCATCCACATCATTGCAAATGGCAAGATTTCATTCTTTTTGATGGCAGAGTAATATTTCATATATATTCCATATATATATATTCCATTATATCCCATATACATATTATATTCCATATATATATTCCATTATATTCCATATACATATTATATTCCATTATATATTATATTCCATATATATATTATATTCCATACACACACACACACACACACATACATACACACACCACCTCTTCTTTATCCATTCATCAGTTGATGAACACTTGGGATCATAGACCAGTGGAACAGAATAGAAAATACAGAAGTGAACCCACAATTATATAATCAAATAATCTTTGACAAAATGGGAAAGAATATACAGTGGATAAAAGACAGTCTCTTCAACAAATGATGTTGGGAAAACTGCATAGCAACATGCAAAAAATGAAATTGGACCACTTTCTTACATTATACCCCAAGATAAATTCAAAATGGATCAAACACCTAAATGTGAGACAGGAAACCATCAAAATCCTTTGGCCAAAACTCTTTGGCATCAGTCGTAGCAACTTACTAGATATGCCTCCTGAGGCAAGGGAAACCAAATCAAAAATAAACTATTGGGACTTCATCAAGATAAAAATCATATTTACAATGAAAGAAACAGTCAACAAAACTAAAAGGCAACCTTCAGAATGGAAGAACATATTTGTACACGACATATCGGATAAAGGGTTAGTATCCCAAATATAAAAGGAACTTATAAAACTCAACACCCAAAACACAAATAATCCAGTTAAGAAATGGACAGAAGACATGAATAGACATTTTTCCAAAGAAGACATCCATATAGCTAACAGACACATGAAAAGATGCTCAACATCAGTCATCATCAGGGAAATGCAAATCAAAACTACAATAAGCTATCTTCTCACACCAGTCAGGATGACTAAAATGAACAACACAGGATAAGACAGGAGTGGGTGAGGATGTGGAAAAGGGGAACCCTCTTACACTGTGGGAATACAAACTGATCAGCCACTCTGGAAAACATTATGGAGTTTCCTCAAAAAGTTAAAAATAGAACGATTCTAGGATCCATCAATTTCACTACTAGGCATTTACCCAAAGCATACAAAAATACTGATTCTAAGGGATACATGCACCCTGATGTTTATAGCAACAGTATCAACAATAGCCAAATTATGGAAAGCACACAAAGGGCCTTAAGTTAAAAAAAAAAAAGACATTAATAAATTATGGAAGAAAAAAGTCCACGAGTGAAAGCAAATATGCAGTAAATGTACTAGAACAATTATTTATAAAGCTAGAATGAAGATTAAAAGACAAAAGTAGTAAAATTAATTATATCTAAAAAATTCGTTAAGGGGACTCAAAAAGATGTAAAAAATATGACAACACAGACAAAAATGTGGGGCGTAATAAAATTAAGTTTTTTAACAATGTGTTTGAACTAAAGTGACCATCAACTTATTATAGACTGCTATATAATTAGGATTATATTTATGAACCTCAGGGTAACCACAAAACAAAAAACTTTAACAGATACACACACACACACACACACACACAAAATAAGAAAAGTAAGCATAACACTAAAGTAAGTCATCAATCACAAGGAAAGAGAGCAAGAGAAGAACAGAAAACTACAAAACTGAAAGAGAATTAACAAAATGGCAATCAGTACATATCTACCAATAATTACTTTATTTATTTATTTTCTTTTAAATTTTTTTTAACGTTTATTTATTTCTGAGACAGAGAGAGACAGAGAATGAACAGGGGAGGGTCAGAGAGAGGGAGACACAGAACCTGAAACAGGCTCCAGGCTCTAAGCTGTCAGCACAGAGCCCGACACGGGGCTCGAACTCACGGACCGTGAGATCATGACCTGAGCCGAAGTTGGCCACTTAACCGACTGAGCCACCCAGGCACCCCTATCAATAATTACTTTAAATGTATGGTCTAAATGCTCTAATGAAAAGACAGAGTGTGAAAAAAATTGATTAAAATAAAAGACACATCTATATGCTGCCTATAAGAGACTCACTTCAGACCTACAGACACATATAGATAAAGTGAAGGGATAGAGAAACTTATTCCATGCAAATGGAAACAAACAAATGTAGTAGCAATACTGATCTCAGACAAAACTGACTTTAAAACAAAGACTGCAGCAAGAGACAAAGAAGGGTATTACATAATGATAAGAGATCAACAGGAAGATATAACAATTATAAATATCTATGTATCCAACACTGGAGCACCTAAATACATAACACCAATATTAACAGATATAAAAGGAGATATTGATAGTAATACAATAGTAGCAGAGGATTTTAACAACCCACTTATATCAATGGATACTTCAGACAAAAAATCAATAATCAGTGTCTTTGAATGACTCATTAGACCAGATGGACTTCACAGTTATATATAGAATATTTCATCTAAAAATACAAAATATTCTTTCTTGTGTTGTCAAAGATTAGTTACCCATATAATTGTGGGTCAATTTCTGGGTTTTCTATTCTGTTCCACTGATCTATGTGCCTGTTTTTACGCTAGTACCATACTGTCTTGATGACTACAGCTTTATAATATAGCTTGAAGTCTGGAATTCTGATGCCTCCAGCTTTTTTTTTCCCAAGAAAGTTTTGTCCATTTGGGATGCAAAAATACTGATATGAAGGGGCACATAGATCCTGATGTTTATAGCAGCATTATCAGTAATAGACAAATTATGGTAAGAGCCCAAATGTCCATTGACTGATGAATAAAGAAAATGTGGTATATATACCATGAAATATTACTCAGCCATCAAAAAGAATGAAATCTTGCCATTTGCAATGGTGTTGATGGAGCTAGTGGGTATTATGCTAAGTGAAATAAGTCAGTCAGAGAAGACAAATATCCTATAATTTCACTCATATGTGGAATTTAATAAAATAGATGAAAATAGGGGAAATAAAAAATAAGAGAGAGAGGCAAACCATAAGAGACACTTAACTATAGAGAACAAACTAAGGGTTGCTAAGGGAAGGTGGGCAGGGAAATGGGCTGAATGGGTGGTGAGTATTAAGGAGGGCACTTGTTGGGATGAGCACTGGGTGTTATACGGAAGTGATGAACCATTAAATTCTACTTCTGAAACTATTACACCATATGTTAACTAAATGGAATTTAAATAAAAATTTGAAACATTAAAAGAAAAAAAGAAAAACACAGAATACATATTCTTTCTTTTCAAGTGCACATGGGATTTCTGCTAGGATAGATCACATGTTAGGCCACAAAACAATTATCACTAAATTCGAAAAGATTGAAATCAGATTAAGCATCTTTTCTGACCACAAGAGTATGAAACTAGAAATAAATTTCAAGAAAGAAACTGGAAAAAGAACAAACATATGGAGGCTAAACATCCTACTACCAAACAGCCAATGGGTCAATGAAGAAACTGAAGAGGAAATAAGAAATACATGGAGAGAAAAGCAAATGAAACCACAATAGTCCCATATCTGTGGGATGTAGCAAAAGCAGTTCTAAGAGGGAAGTTTATAGCACTATAGTCCTATCTCAAGAAAAAGTAAGAATCTCAAAACTAACATAGACGCGTAAAGAAACTAGAACAAGAACAAAGCCCAAAGGTAGTAGGAAGAAATAATAAAGATAAGAAATGATATAGAAACAAGAAAACAAAATAACAACAACAAATCAATAGAAAAAGATCGATGAAACAAATATCAGGTTCTTTGAAAGGAAAAATAAAATAGATAAATTATCTATCTGGGTAAAGACCCAGACTTATCAAGAAAAAAAGAGAAAGGGCTTAAATGCATAAAGTAAGAAATGAAAGAGAAGGAACGACCAACATCATAGATATACAAATAATTATGAGACTACCATGAAAAATTTATGCCAACAAATAGGAAACCTAGAATAAATGGATAAATTCCAAGAATATACAATCTTCCAAAACTGAAACAGAAAAAAATAGTAAATATGAACAGATAAATTGCTGGGGGATGAATGTGAATTGAAATCAAACACTCAACAAAGTCTAGTACCAGATGCTTTCATACGTGAATACTACCAAACATTAAAGAAAAAATAAATCAACATTTATTCTTCTAAAACAATTCCAAAATTTAATTGAAGAAGGAAAGCTTCCAAATATATTCTATGAGGTCAGCATTACATTGGTATCAAAACAAGAGGAAGGCACTAAAGCAAAACTATAGACCAAAATCCCTGATGAACATAGTTGCCAAAATCCTGAAAAATATTAGCAAACCTTATTCAGCAACACATTAAAAGGATCATCTACAACAATCAAATGAGATTTATTCCAGGAATGTAAGGATGGTTCAATATTTGCAAATCAATCAACATGATATCTCAACTTAACAAGATGAAAGATAAAAATCATATTATTATCTCAATAGATGCAGAAAAAAATGACTTAATTCAACATCCATTCATGATAAAATACTCAACAAAGTGGATGTAGAGGGAACGTACTTCAAATAATAAAGCCCATATATGACAAATCCACAACGAATATCATACTCAATGTCAAAAATTGAGAGCTTTTCCTCTAGGATTGGGAATAAGACAATGATGGTTACACTCATTACTTTTACTCAACATAGTGCATGCAGTCTTAGCCTCAATGATCACAAAAGAAAAAAAGGCATCCAAACTGATAAAGAAGTAAAACTCACTATTTGCAGATGGTGTCATACTACATGGAGAAAACACTGAAGGCACCACCACCACAACAACAACAACAATTATTCTACATAAATACAGTAAAGTTACAGAATACAAAACTAATATACAGAAATCTGTTGCATTTCTATACACTTATAATGAAATAGCAGAAAGAGGAATTAAAAGTATAATCTCATTTACTATTGCATCAAAAAGAATAAAATACCTAGTAAAAACTTAACCAAGGAAGCAAAAGACCTGTACTCTGAAAATTACAAAATATTGATGAAAGAAATTGGAAACATAAACAAATGGAAAGCTATACCATGCTCATGGATTAGAAGAAGAATATTGTTAACATGTCCATGTTACCCAAAACAATCTATAGATTCAATGCAATCTCTATCAAAATACCAGTAGTATTTTCACAAGACCTGAACAAATAATCCTAAAATGTATATAGAACCACGAAAAGACCCTGAATAACCAAAGAAATCTTGAGAGAGAAGAACAAATCTGGAGTTATCAAATACACAGATTTCAAGATATACTACAAATCTGTAGTGATTAAAATAGCATGTTTCTGGCACATAAAAAATGGACATATAGATCAGTGGTATTGAATAGAGACCTGAGAAGTAAACCCATACTTACATAGTTCATTACTCTAAAACCAAGGAGGTAAGAATATACAATACAGGAAAGACAGTCTCTTCAATAAATAGTGCAAGGGAAACTAGACAGCTACATGCAAAAGAATTAAAATGAACCACTTTCTTATGCCATATACAAAGATAAAGTCAAAATGGTTTCAAGACCTAAGTGTGAGACCTGAAACATAAAACTCCTAGAAGAAACATAGGCAATAACTCTGGCACATCAGCTCTAGCAAGACATTTCTACATGTCTCCTCAGGCAAGGGAAACAAAAGCAAAAATACACTATTGGGACTATAACAAAATAAAGAGCTTTTGTACACTGAAGAAAACCATCAACAGACCAAAAATACAACCTGCTGAAGGGGAGAAGATATTTGAAAATGATATATAAAAAAAGGGGTTAATATCCAAGTTATATAAAATAACTTACACTAATCAATACCAATAATAGTAATAATCATCCAACTAAAAAATGGGCAGAAGACTTGAGCATACATTTTTCCAAAGATGACATACACACAAGATACACAACATCACCAATGATCAGGGAAATGCAAACGAAAACCACAATGAGGTGAAACACATCAGAGAAAGACAAATACCATATGATTTCAAGTACATGTGGAATCTTAAAAAACAAATGAACAAAGAAAAGCAGAAACAGACCTACAAACACAGAAAATTAATGGTTACCGGAAGGGAGGGGGTAAGGGATGAGAAAAAATGGATAAAGAGGAATAGGAGGTACAGGCTTCTAGTTATGGAATAAGTTACAAAACCGTGAAAGGTACAGCATAGGGAATATAGTCAATGGTATTATAATAGCATTGTATGTTGACAGACAGTAGCTACACTTGTGGTAACCACAGCAGAATGTACAGAATTGTCGAATCACATTATATACCTGAAACTAATGTACCACTGTCAACTATACTCAATAAAATATCATTATTATTAAAAATTAAGCTTGTGATATTAATCTATAACAATGTCATCAGGGGTCAAGGAAGCCAGAGATTTATTACTGAAGCTAAACACCCCTGGATACTAATCTGTTCAAGCTGCACTATCCATTAACATGGCAGTTGAAATTCAAGATGTTTAACCTTCTGAACAATTCCAACAACAATTTTGCAGCTATGTTTATAGTAAAAGAATCATAGACATGAAGCCAAGGAGCGTAGGCCCATAGTCCAGACTGATTATCCATTATCTGTGTGACACTGTTAGTCTCCTAACCTCTCTGGATCCCATCTATGAAATCATTTATAAAGTAGAAACAGAAATCTAACTGCTGTGAGAATAAAACACAAACAATTAGCACTGTGGTTTTAAATATTTGGGAATATATATATAAATAATGGAAACAGCCAGTATATCTGAACTATATTAGATATAAAAATTACAATGACTGCAAGAAAGCATGACTAAATGGCAACAATGATTGTTTCAGAATGATAGGATTATGAGTCTGAGTTTTGGATGCCACTTTATTCTTTTTCCTTTACGCTTTATGCATTTCTCTAGGAGTACAAAGATTTCCACAACAACCAGATGAAATCATCTGGTAGGCAACACTGTTGAAATTACACATCCCTCCCTTCCCTTCTGGTTACAAAATACTGAGTAGCTCCATTTCCAAATTTCCCCAGTGGTCAATCTTTGGCATTAGATCAAACATCACAATATGCTTCAGAAGGGTGTGAGAAAAGGAAAGCAGACCGCTAGAACTTAAGGGCTTTGGCAACCTGAACTATGCGGTGAGTTTGGAGAGGATGGTTTAAAATAAATGAGAAAGAAAAGCCTGTGGCTTTTGGCGAGAGAGACATGAAATACCACTGCATGACTCTCCTACCTCTGTGCCCCCATCCAGTGCCCTTAGGAAGAGGTAAATGTTCTCTTGCTTTGGATTTGGTGTTTGGCTGCTTTTCATAATATCTCATCCATTTACAAATGAGCACTAGGTTCTTTCAGACCCCCAAATAGTCAAACATTTTAAAGTATAGTTCTAAGGCACAGTGCCACAGTGACATGGGTATTCTGGCCTCTTGGGAGATGTTTATAATGAAATCTTGATTTATTACCGGTATTATCTGTGTTTCCCCTTACTGAACTTACTCAGAACATACTTACTTGAAATTCTCAGAACATATTTCCCCTCCTAAAGAGGCCTCCTCTTCCCACTTATGAAGGCTTCCATCTCTTCAAGGTCTCTTCAGGCAATGGGGTTTCCTGAGAACTGGGTACAGGGGCCAGCTCAACCCTCCCCTCCCCCGCCTCCATTTGCTCCAGGGCAGCTTCTCCCTTTGGCAGGCCTAAGAATCAGTCTTTTGTCTAAGGGAAAACCAGCTCAGCAACTGCCTTCACTCCCATTGTTCTCCAGTCTTGGGCGGGTTTGTGGAAAAGTTACCTCCGAGCAGATGGCAGTGCTGCCAGATGACTGTATTTCATGTGCAGCAAACCGATGAATCACTGTTTGTGTGTTCACACTATGCACTTCTTTGTACCTGGCACTATTTGCATATTTTTAACCGTGTTGCCTGTGGATATGGCCCATTTAAACTGTGCCTGTGTGGGAATCACGGCTCAGTTTATGTCCCGTTCCAAACCTACTACATAGGAGTTTACCAGCTTTTCAAAAGAGACAGGGGAAAAGGCGTCTCACAGAATTTTTATAAAATAGTTATAACCTTTTGTGAAAAAATACTGCATGAAATTCAAGATGTATGCCAAGTCAACTGAAAGATGCAAGAAGCGAGGGATGGAATTCTAGGCCAAGGGAAGAGATTATAAAAGGAAAAGAGAAGCAATGCCCATCCTTAAAAGACTGAGTTTCTAAGAATTCTGCCCCAAACTTCTCTTCTCACTTCACACACTCCCTTGGCTAAACTTCATTACCCCCATCCTTTCAAAGGCCTCTGTTATGCTGACCACCTTCATGTTAAACCTACATTCCAAGTCCTCACTTTTTCCCATTCTTCTGAACTCCTGCTGCCCAGCCCATATTTCTAACAACATACAAGAACAAATTCATCAAATTGAATATATACAAAATCTTCACCTTCCTTCCTAAACTTTGCTTATTTGCTTGCCCTTCCCATCGAGTTTATCTTAATCTACTCAACCCAATGGTCTACATTAAAAATTCAATCTATTGATCTTGATTTCTCATAGCTAATCAACATGACACCACCAAAACTTTTCTCACATTATTCCCCTTCTCACTATCCACTATTTATTCCCTCATCTGAGCTTTCATCATCACAATTCAGTTAGTACAAGACTGTTCTAAGTGGTCTCTCAATTCACGGCCACTCTTCCACCAGTATTACCTTTCTAGATGTAGGTTTGACTGCATCACTTCCTACATGAAAACTGTCTAAGACTCCCAGAGAAAATAGCAACGTTCTCTGGAACAGAGAGTCCAGACAACACTGCAGAAGAAGGTAGAAACTCCACACAACGCACACCAATCTGGCTCAGTTAATTTTTCATTCCTTTGTAAATTTTAGCCAACCTCTCTCCCTTCACTGCCTGGCTCCACGTATCCCACCTCCACATGCAGGCCACATCCATGTTCTTAGACACTTTTGTTCCTCTACATTTTCATTCCTCTGTCTTCATGCATTTGAATTACTTTTTCTGGAAATTATACCCTTCCTCATAGACAGAATTACTTTCTCATCTCTGTTTCTATAGAAATTAATATGGCCTCTCTTAAAGCACTCTTCATGCTGTATCTCTATTACTTATGTGTCTATCTCTCCTTGATCCTTGAAGTTTTAAGTGCTAAAGGACAAAGACTGACCCTTACTTATCTTTCTATCCCAGGCCATGTGCCATGATTGCCAAAGAGGAAGTTCTCCAGCACTCTTCTCTGAATTTAAAAGATGTCTTTGTTTCTTGTGATTAATCAGAAAGCCACTTGACTAGGACTCCAAAACCATGAATCTCCAGCCAGTTGCTACCAGAACTAGAAACACCTGAAAAAGTGTAGCAGGCCCAGTGAAATTCAAATTGTTCATTATCACAGGGCTTTGGCCTATGAAACCTGTCCTTATAATTTAGACAGAATATGTGACATTTGGTTTGAAGACATTTTTGACTCTTGCCTAAGGTTCTTTTGTCTTGATACTTGGGATCTCATGGGAACAATGGAAAATGCACCCCAAAGCAAGAGACTATTTTTAATGGATAAACTATTATTACCATTCCCCAACACACACACACTTCTGTTTCTAGTAGAAAGGGCATGATTTTATTCTTGGACTTCAACCCATGTCTCTACTTCTTTCAAGGGGCTGAGTTTTTTTACCTTGAATTTTTCCAAATATTTGAGCTACCTCTTAAAGGGCATTGCTGAGGCAGTACCCAGCAATGGGTATGGTTTTCTGCGGAATGTCCTTTCCTACTCTTGGGGAACTCTTGTAAGCTGAGAAACAGGAAACCTGACAGTGGAGAAGCACAGGTGCTTTTTGAATGGCAGATGACACTGTCAGAAGTAAACACCAGCAAGATAAGAGTGAAAGCAATACGAAAAAAGTACCTTGGAGCAACAGCTTTGAGGTAGGAAGATCAGAGAGAAGCAGAGTACAAGATCCTAGGTAAGAGGTCCTGAGGTCCTGAGTGGGAGAAGTGGCAATTTGGAAACAGGGGACAGGAAAGATGGTGGTGGTAGTATTAATAGAAGTATATTTAACACCAGCCGTTATCAGTCATGTTTAGGATTTAGTGAGACTTATAAAAAGCATAGTGTCAAGTGATTTGTATTCAACGAATCATTGGAAACCTGAATAACCAGTAAATGAAGGATTCTTTCCATTTTATAGATTCAAAACCTAAGGCCTAGAGGGGCATCTGGTGGCTCAGTTTATTAAGGGTCCGACTTCGGCTCAGGTCATGATCTCAGACTTCGGCTCAGGTCATGATCTCGCAGTCCGTGAGTTCAAGCCCCACGTCAGGCTCTGTGCTGACAGCTCAGAGCCTGGAGCCTGCTTCAGATTCTGTGTCTCCTTCTCTCTCTCTCAGCCCCTCCCCCACTTGCACTGTCTCTTTCAAAAATAAATAAACATTTAAAAATTTTTTAAAAATACCCACTAAGGCCTAGAAAGGTAAGTAGTACCCTACAAAGGTCATACTTACTAAGTGACAGAGCTGGGTCCTCAATTTTAGTCTGACAGTCTGTTAGAGATCCTGCTCTCGTCCTTTGGAAGAAGGATGAACAAGATTTACTGAGTTTATAAAGGGGTGTGGTATATGAGGGGGAAAAAAAGAGCAAAAAGGAAGCCCAAGGCTTTGTGACTGGATAATTGAGAGTTTAGTAGTCCCTTTTGTAAAAACTGGGCACAGAAAGGGGAAGAGATTTCCTGATAGGGATGAGTTCTGTGCTATGCAGATTAAGTTTGCGAAGCCCCAGGGACATCTACAGTGAGGTACTGTAACAGGCTGTTGCAAATGGAGGACCCAGCCACTGAGTCACTTCCTCAAATCCCCTGAGGACCAAATTTGGATTACAAAAATGGGCAGAAGATCTCACCTCCAAAGGCAGATAAAAGAGTTAAAATCTTAGTGCTTAACATTTAAAATTCCTGAATACCCTGGATAATGCATTCCAGCTTCTTCTACACTCCTGCTTTTAAGAGTCAAAATATATATATATATATCATTATAGCATATTTCCACTACAGCCCTGGGCCTGCAAATCTGTTCCTTTTTTGTAAAGTAATTACTTAGAGAGCACCCGGACCAATAATTTCATTTTCCCCAGGAGAACATATAAATTACTGTGACATAAACCCATCTATTCTGATTTCTTAAAAAATAGATCAGATAGTACATCTGACAAGTTTTCTAATTTTTTGAAAGTTCTTCATTCAAGTTTAAAGCAATTAGTTGATATTTTCTCCTTTTCTGTCTCATATCTACCACTTCTTTTCTTTCCTTTTATTATTTGAAGATGCAACTTTAAAAAAAATGTTAGTGTTTATTTATTTTTGAGAGAGAGAGAGAGAGACAGAGCATGAGAGCGGGGAGGGCAGTGAGAGAGGGAGACACAGAATCCAAAACAGGCTCCAGGCTCTGAGATGTCCACCTAGAGTCTAATGTGGGATTTGAGCTCACAAACCATGAGATCATGATCTGAGATGAAGCAGGACGATTAACTGACTGGGCCACCCAGGTGCCCCTGAATATACAACTTTAAATGAGTATATTTGGCAGGACAAGTTCCTAGCTGATACATTATGATAATGAATCAGGTTACTAATTCTATTATATTCTTGTAGAGAAGATATCCTAGTTGGAATATCCTTGTGTAACATATAGACTACGAAAGAAAAAATATTTTGAAGTAAATTATTTCCAAGAGATTCATTGTAAATATATATTACAAAGACTGAGAGTACTACTCAAAAAAAATCTTAGAATATATAGGAAGAAGAAAACTAAGTTGGGGAAGGGTAGATGGAAGTTTCAGATTTTAAGCAATTTATAGATCCAATATTATGAGGATTTCACTTCAGTTTAATTTAACAAATAGTAAGCATCTGGGGCGCCTGGGTGGCGCAGTCGGTTAAGCGTCCGACTTCAGCCAGGTCACGATCTCGCGGTCCGTGAGTTCGAGCCCCGCGTCAGGCTCTGGGCTGATGGCTCGGAGCCTGGAGCCTGTTTCCGATTCTGTGTCTCCCTCTCTCTCTGCCCCTCCCCCGTTCATGCTCTGTCTCTCTCTGTCCCAAAAATAAATAAAAAACGTTGAAAAAAAAATTAAAAAAAAAAAAAAAACAAATAGTAAGCATCTATTTATATTATAATATATATTATTATATTCATTATATTTAAGATACTCTTCTCAGTACCATGCAAGGTACAAGGTAAAAGAAAAAAAAAGCTGCTGTGCCCTGTCCTAAGGAAGTTTTTATTCTAATACATAAGACTACTGCTTTGGATTCCCTCCCTCCCTCCCTCCCTCCTTCCCTCCCTCTCTCTCTCTCTGCCCCTCCCCTGCTTACACTCTGTCTCTCTCTCAAAAATAAAACAAAACATTTAAAACTTAAAAAAAAAACAAGACTAGGATTGGTAAATTCGTGGCACATATTGCATTATTTTCTAATGCTTTTCCCATGGAAGACATTACTAATCATTTACGGTGCTGAGCTAGACAAGATCTCTTATTGTATTTCAGTATTGTGATCCATCAAGCATATTTTATTAAATGCAATATAGAGAATCAAAATAATCTTTGAGGATAAGAGAGGATATGGGAGGTTAATTTCAAATGGGGTTTTTAAAAAAAAAAAAAAAGCTCCATGGAGAAGGTGCCATTGAGCTCGACACTGAAGGTTGAGACCATCACGCACCCATTTATTTCTTTGACAACTACTTGCAGACCTCCTGGCATAGGAGGCACTATGTTGACTACTGAGCTCTCAGTGCTGCCTAAGATTCAAGTCCAGTTCCACTGGTGAGTTTCACTGAAGAATTTTAGAAAATCACTGAAACTCTATGGGTCTAAGTTTCCTCATCTGTTCAGCAAGGAGACTGTCTGAGAGGATCTTAGCAAACCTTTTGGTTCTTTAAATTCTACAATGGTGTGAAGATTATTCTGGCCAGAAACATGATAAGGTCAATAGCTACCACTCTTTTACAGTACACTCTAAATTAAGTTATATTACAGTCTAGCAAAATATCTAAAGTCTCTGCTTGCTGTCCAGCAGTGGGAAGGAAGTGAATGAGGTCAAAGTGGATCACAAACCATATCCCTGTTCACTAGGCTTCAAGGCTGAGAATAAACGATCTTTCTGCAGAGCAATTTTTGGGTAATTGCTTAGTCTTGGGAGACTAAAACAAACTACCTTAACAGTCAGTGACTTAATAGGAAGGTGGAGCTCTGAACCACACAGTCACTCAACGAACCAGGATAGTTCTATCTTGTGTGTCCTAACCATTCCTAGGGCCTCAGAGTCCTCTGGTAAACATCCCATACACAACCACCCAACAAAAAAGTTACCATCAGTTGGGCACAGATGCTCTTAACTGATTCACCTCAAATGTGACACAGAACAATGGCACTCTCATTTCATCGGTGAGAATTTGCCCATGACCACACTTAGAGGCAACAGGGATGAAGTATAATATAGCTGAATGCTAGAGAAAAAATAGAGTTTGGTGAATACAAAGCATTTTCTTCATCACACTTCTCTGATAGGTGATAGTTAACCATTTTGTCTCAGCCCTCAAAGTTATCTATTCTCCCCACCTGGTAGTTTTGAGTGTACTCAGATACTTCCAGTATTACAGACAACAGAATTTAGAATTTCCTCCTCGATACAGAACAATTCCCTAAATAGTTATGGCTAAGCAAAGCCTTTTCAACATATTTCTCTTTAGAGATGAATGATCAAGAATATTTGAGTCAGGAGTACCTGGGTGACTTAGTAAGTTAAGCATCTGACTCTTGGTTTCTGCCTAGGTCATGATCTCACAGTTTGTGAGTTCAAGACCTGCATCGGGCTCTGTGCTGAAAGCATGGATCCTGCTTGGGATTTCTCTCTCCCGCTCTCTCTCTGCCCCTCCCCAACTTGCTCTCTCTCAAAAAATAAACATTAAAAATAATTTTTAAATGTTAATTAAAATTTTTTGAGAGAGAAAGAAAGAAACAGTGTGGGTGGGAGAGGGGCAGAGTGAGTGGGAGGCACAGAATCAGGCTCCAAGCTCTGAGCTGTCAGCACAGAGCCTAATGCCAGGCTCAAACTCATGAACTGTGAGATCATGACCTGAGCCAAAGTTGGACACTTAGACAACTGAGCCATGCGGGTGCCCCACAAACATTAAAAATTTTTTAAAAAGAAGAATATTTGGGACAGATAGAATAAGGGCCCCCAAACACATCCATGTTCTAACACCTGAAACCTGTGACAATGTCACTTTACATGGATAAAGGAACTTTGGACATGTCCTTAAACCAAGAATCTTGAGATGGGGAGATTATCTTGGATTATTCAGTTTGCCACATTGTAATCTCAAGGGTTCTTATAAGTAAAAGAGGGAGGCAAGAGGGAGTCAGAGAAGAGTATGTGACAACAGAAGCAGAGGTCAAAGTGATATAATGTGAAAAAGACTCTACTGGATACTAATGGCTTTGAAGATGAAAGAAGTCCACATAAACCAAAGAATGGATGCAACCTCTAGAAGCTGAAAAAGGCAAGAAAATATATGAACACGGTTCCACTGATACATTGATCTTAACCCAGTGAAACCCAGAGGTCACCCAGTAAGAAAATAAACGTATGGTAATAAAAACTGTAAGACAGTAATGTAAGATAATAAATGTGTGTTGTTTTAAGTCACTTCTGTGGTACTTTGTTACAGCAATAATAGGAAACTAATAGGGAGGTACAAGACCAAATTGGTAATAGCTAATTTTAATAGAGTACACACTGTGTTCCAGGCATTTTTCCAAAAGTTAGTTGTTAACTCATTCAATTCTCAAAATAAACCTAGGAGATGCATACTGCTTTGAGACCCATAAGGCAATGAAGAAACTGGAGAATAGAGAGACTAAGGAAATTGCCCAAAGTCACACAGCTATTAAGCAGTAGAGCTAAGATATTTATCCACCACTGGAATCATCATTAAAGAAAGAAATGAATGTGATAGACTGACCGAATCAATCCCTTTCTCACATGCGCATGTGCACGCGCGCACACACACACACACTATGACAAATATTTTGCACTCCCTTTCTTCAAGAGCCTAGGAGTTAAAATTTCTAATATTATTTTCAGCAAACATGTAAAGAGGAAAGACCAAACCACATCAGGTTTGGAGACTATTTGTCCACACCTTGAATCTGGACTTTGCCGTGTGACTTGCTTTGGTCGGTGGACATTAGCAAACATGATGAAAGCAAAGTTTGAAAGTGCATGCTGGAGCTTGCCTTCTCTAGCTGTTTTTGGAACCCAACCACCATAGGAAAAAGCCAGGGCTTACCTACCAGATAGTAGAAACATATGATCCAATTGTCCCTATTACCCCAGCCAAACTCCAAATATTTGGGACCAAAAAGCTGACTACAACCAGCCCTCTAACTGGTGGCAAGTACTGGGTAAGCCTTGGTAGGACCAGCAAGAGAACAATCCAGCTGAGCCCAGACCACATTGTCAACCCTACAGAATCATGAGTAAATGTTTCAGGGTCGTTTATTATGCAGGAAAAAAAAAAAGTAAAAATATGGGCTATTAAGAAGTTACATGGGAATATATTCAGTGTCTCAGGCCTTCTCAACTAAGTCCTGTCTTCTAAGGAACTATGTGTTGAGTTTGATGACTGAAAAAACTCACTACCCTCCAAACCTCTTTATAGGTTTTGTGAAAATAAAAATAGCAATCTCAACCACTGTGCTCTAAGCAAAAGGAAATGCACTAATTTTAACCAAAAAAGATAAAAGGCACAATAGGAATATTATAGGTCAGAAAAAAATAAGTATTTCTTTAGCATGAACAATATCTGCGGTTTTATTAAAATTTTTAACACTTCCATATGGGAAAGTCTTAGTGTCTTTTATCCATAGTTTCTGAGTTCCCACTTTAATATCTTTAAAACAAACAGAAATTTGGTTTCTTTTTTTCCCTAAGAAAAAGTAATTGTTTGGGCTATAACTCAGGACATCGTTAAAGCAATTTCTTTTAAAATGTAGAGAAAGATTTTCCAGGAGTAAGGATGATGGAGGAATTACAAGACCCCAACAGAAAAGTCCCATAATTATTGCTGCTACCTCAATCCAATTTATTATAGTGCATTTTTGACCCAAAGCCAGCCCATCATCATACCCCAGATTTCTAAATGTTCAAGATGAAAACTCATGATTCCAGAAACCACACCACTGCTATTCTTTTAACAATCTCCATTACATTTTTCAGAGGAGTTTATAGGTTCCTAGAGTCACCAGAAAATTTTGTATCTTGCCTTTGATTTCACCTAGGGAAAATATACTTTCCTATTTCCCATAACCTTCTAATGCAACCATACAAAAATCAAATTGTTTTTCTAGGAGTCACCAATAATGTTCCACATTTTAAGCAACACACACAAAAAAGAACCTGGGTTCCGGCTCATTCAGTGATTTATGACTAACCCCTTCTAAGCAATTCCTATTTATACATTCATTTGTCGTGTCTCTTGGTGATATATTTTTGGCAGTGTCACTGGACACAATATAGAGTGTCCCATTTCTCCACCTGAATCATAAGAAAACATTTAGCAGAAGTGAAATGATATTGCCTTTTAATTTTCTTGTAGAAATCTATGGTTTGTGTAACATGACTCAGTGCAGTTCTGATTAATGGGGATGCATTTTACTCTCTGCAACTGCCAAGTCCACAGGTATTAAAAGCTCTCACAATCCAAATACTGGAATTAAATGCAAAGCCCTGTGAGCTCAGAATTTACTGCTCTAAGGAAGAGATTACCAAAGAATTGGAAATAAATCCAGTGGTAAATTTAAGAAGGATCTTGAGCTACTGTTTCCTCCTGCAATGGATTCCTTGTGACCCTGGGTCGGTAAGTTGCTTCCTTGAGAGCTGGCCCCAAACTAACCCTTGTTTTAGCAGTGATGTAACCAATGACTCCTCTGTAACTGTGTGAGTATCACATATGAATTTGGGACTGATGTATTACATACAGGATAAGGTTATCCTGTTGGGACTGTCAATGGTGAAGTCACTTCTGATGTCAGTTATTCTCAGACAGGAAACCTAAACATGGAAACCATTCCTTTCAAAACATTGCTCTGACCACATTAGTATTTCCACTCAAAATTTCATCACTCCCTGATGCTTATGAAAATAAATTCCAAGGCCCTCTCTGGATATAAAATTATCCCCCAATTTTGAAGTTCTCAAACCCCAAGTTCAGACAAGTCATCTCCTTTTTGTGACCTGATTTCCAATCCTTCCCCCTCTCTCTCCTTTGTTTATCATGGTCCTCCTTACTGGAAAAATACTTTGTATGTTTCCAGGCTCTCCATTACAGCTTCCTCACTGACATTATCCACTTTGGAACAGATAGCTTTTAAAATTCTCTAGCATCTTCTGTACTTTGGTTAGACTACTGTATTGGCCAGCATGGGCTGCCATAACAAAGTATAATGATCTAGATGCTTTAAAGAATAGAAATTTATTTTCTCACAGTTATGGAAGTTACAAGTCAAAGATCAAGGTTCTGATTAATTCAGTTTTTTCCTGAGAGCTCTCTTCCTGATTTGCAGACAGTTGCCTTCTCACTATGTCCTCGTATTGCCTTTTCTGTAGGTGTATACAAAGACAGTCATCTCTCTAGTGTCTCTTCCCTTAAAGACACTAATCCTATGGGATCAGGGCCCGGCCCTGTGAACTCATTTAACCTTAATTCCTTAGTTGCTAACTTAGAGACCCATCACCAAATATATCCTTGCTGGAAACTAGGGCTTCAACATATGAATTTAGGGAGTACACATTCAGACCATAGCAATTGTCTACTAATTGTTTCTTTAATTCATTCAAAAATATTTATTAAGCAATAACATACCACTGTACTAGATACTGGGGATAGAAAGATGAATAAATAATAGTTCTTGATCTTTAATGGTTCAAAATTGATAAAGGAGATATGGACTATAAAATAATATTTACTATTACAATAAAGAGTAAGGAGCATATCGGTCATTATAGGGGTATAGATCTAATTCCCCCTTTTAAGCTACTGAAACTAAGTGTAAGATAGGTCTCCTGAGAAAAGACGGGTAGAGATTTTAGGCTTTGACTCTTAATGAGATGTTTACCTCTACAGCAATTCTAATTTACACTCTGAGAAATACTTATATAAAGGACACACCAGAAATATGTTCCCTTTTCATTATTAGCATCATCCTCAGCTTAAATCCCTAGATAGTTCCTACTGGGCCATGTGGGATTAAATAACCAAAAGCCAGGGGCACCTGGGTAGCTCAGTGGGTTAAATATCTGACTCTGGATTTTGACTCAGGTCAGGATCTTAGAGTTATGGGATTGAACCCCATGTCAGCCCCCACACTGAGTGTGGAGCCTGCCTAAGATTCTCTCTTTCTCTGTCTCTCTCCCCCTGCTCACACGCTCACTCTCTCTCTGTCTAAAAAAATAAAATAAATAACTGAAAACCATTTTTGTATTTCTTTCCCTTGACTATTTAGGGCAGAACTGATTTAAACATCCACTCTAGGCATCCCTCTAACTGGGACTCTATTTGTTACATTTGTGCTTCCAAGGATGCCACTTCCAGACTTCATTTCATCATGATCCTAGTCAGAGAGTGGAGGATGAGTCACAAGGTAGATCCAAGTTTAACACTATACCTGTCAGAAAGTACACTACTCCCTATGGTTGATTCCATTTTCATTATTCAAAAATCTGTTTTGTTCTTTAACTGGAACAGCTCTTCTACCTATATATCATATATATCACAGTATCTAACCCAAGTCCCAGCCCATAGTAGGTGCTCAGACAATACATGTTAGATGACTAAATGAGGTAGTTACTAACTTACTACCTGACAAAAATGTGTTTTCTTTCTTAGACATGGTCATAAACAAACCATATAATTTAATGTTTGTAATTGGACTTGAAAATTACTTAACTAACCTCCCACTCATTCTCTTTCAATCTGAGTATTATATACATAACTGGCTAGAATCTATCCTGTGTAATGCACAGTAACCTCAGGACTCCCAGAAGACTGCTTGAGACAAGAAGACACCTGCTGCTTTACAGCCCACACTCAACAATAGCCCAGATTGCTGGGACTAGCTGCACGGGCTTCTAATCACCAAGCTTGTTGCAGCAACTGCTCCTTCAGCACATAAGCACCTCCAAATGGAGTGTTGATCATATTGTATAATGCTTTCCAGAAAAGGATCAGTGCATCAGAAACATGAAAAGGACAGATTGTCCTGATCTCCAGCTTAACCTCAGAGCTAATTGGCAAGCAGATTTCCACTAAATTTACCAATTTCTCAACAACTATTTATAGAGACAGTTTGCTATGCTGAGGCCTGGATTAACATTTTTCTCAGTATCTTATTAAAAGTTTCAAACAGAGAAAAGCTGAAAAAAATTTCTGTGAACACCCATATTTATGCCACTTAAATTCTACAATTAACATTTTGCTACACAGGGCACTTTATCACATATTGCTTGTTGTGGACTGAATGCTTGTGTCCCTCCAAAAATTCCTTTGTTGAAGCTCTAATCTACAATGTGATGGTATTTGGAAATGAGGATATTAGATTAGGTCATGAGGGTTAAATCTTTATGATGGGATTAGTGGCTTTAAAAGAATGGGAAGACAGAGAAAGAAAACTCCTTCCCCCCAAGCACAAGCTGTCTGCAAGCCAAAGAGAGCTCTCAACAGAAATCAAGTTTAATTGTACCTCGATTATGGACTTTTAGCTTCCAGAACAGTGAGAAAATAAATGTCCATTGTTTAAGCCATCTATTCTATGATATTCTGTTACAGCAGCTGGAGCTAACTAAGGCAAATTTTGGTACTAAGTAGTGGTGTGTTGTACCAAATGGCTTTGAAAATGGGTAATGGGTACAGGCTGGAGCAGTTTTAAAGTGCATGTTGTTTTGATGAGGTCCCAATAGTTCATTTCTGCATTTGTTTCCCTTGCCTCTAGAGACGTGTTGAGTAAGAAGTTGCTGCAGCCAAGATCAGAGAGGTTTTGCACAGTGAAGGAAACAATCAGCAAAACTAAAAGGCAACTGAGGGATTGGGAGAAGGCATTTGCAAATGACATATCAGATAAAGGGTTAGTATCCAAAATCTATAAAGAACTTATCAAACTCAACACCCGGAGAATAAGCCAGTGAAGAAATGGGCAAAAGACATGAATAGACACTTCTCCAAAGAAGACATCCAGATGGCCAACCTACACATGAAAAAATGCTCCACATCACTCATTATCAGGGAAATACAAATTAAAACCACAATGAGATACCACCTCACACCTGTCAGAATGGCTAACATTAACAACTCAGGCAACAACAGATGTCGGCAAGGATGCAGACAAAGAGGATCTTTTTTGCACTGTTGGTAGGAATGCAAGCTGGTGCAGCCACTCTGGAAACAGTATGGAGTTTCCTCAAAAAACTAAAAACAGAACTACCCTACGACCCAGAAATTGCACTACTAGGTGTTTATCCAAGGGATACAGGTATGCGGTTTTTAAGGGGCACATGCACCCCAATGTTTATGGCAGCACTATCAACAATAGCCCAAGTGTCCATTGACAGATGAATGGATAAAGCAGATGTGGTAAATATATACAATGGAGTATTACTTGACAATCAAAAAGAATGAAATCTTGCCATCTGCAACGACGTGGATGGAACTAGAGGGTATTATGCTAAGCTAAATTAGTCAGAGAAAGACCAATATCCTATGACTTCACTCATATGAGGACTTTAAGGCACAGAACAGATCAACACAAGGGAAGGGAAGCAAAAATAATATAAAAACAGGGAGGGGGACAAAACAGAAGAGACTCTTAAATATGGAGAACAGAGGGTTATTGGAGGGGTTGTGGGAGGGGGGATGGGCTAAATGGGTAAGGGGCATTAAGGGATGTACCCTGAAATCATCGTTGCACTATATGCTAACTTGGATGTAAATTTTTAAAAAACTAAATAAATAAAGTGTATGCTAAAAATATGGATGTTAGAGTAATTTCGGTGAGAGCTCTGGTATTTGGTGGGGGTGGGGGGGCGGTGAGAAGAGGGCTGGAGAGAAAGCCTCCATCTTCTTAGAGAATCTATGAATAATCATGAACACAGTGGTATAGAAATGTCGAGTGGAAAGGCCATTCTGGTGATATTGCAGATGGAAGTGAGGAACACCATATTAGAAACCAGAAGAAAAGTCATCCTTGTTAGGAAGAGGCAAAGAACTTGACTGAATTGTATTTGTATTCTTGTGCTTTGTGGAAAGTAGAACTTGGAGGCAAGGCAAGGAAATAGATTCTCCCCTAGAGCCTCCCGAGAGGAACACAGCACCATTGACACCTTGATTTTAAGCTTTGCAAGACCTGTGTCAGACTTCTGAACCACAGAACTATAAGATAACAAATATATGTGGCTTTAAGCCATATTTGGTTCGGTAATTTGTTACAGTAGCCATAGGAAATATATAGTAGACATTCATTATGCTGAGGCCATGTGATGAGTCCCTATAATGTAAGTAGACACAAAGTCATGTTAGAAAACAGAGCCCCATCAAAGAAAGATTCCTCTCCCTCTCAACAGATGCAAACAGGAAGGATTTTCCAGAAGGAACACTTCTGTAAAATCCCAGAGACGTGAAGAAATATAATATACCCTTGAAACGGTAAACTGCATAAGGAGTCATAGTGAAAGGGTGGGCCTCCGCTGCCGACTCCATCTTGTTCTGTGTCCTTCACCTAGACCACCCCTCCCCCTCTTGAGTAACTTCCTGCTCACCCGTTCAAACTTCCTGATCAAAACACGCCCAGTGACCTGCGTAACAGGACTCCGACCCTTCCCCAGCCAATCGGCCAAGGCCATGACCCTTCCCCAGCCAATCGGCCGAGGCCACGACCCTTCCCCAGCCAATTGGCTGAGGCCACAGCCATTACCTCACCAACTGCCCCTAGACCCCTATAAAACCTTTGTGCTTTTGAAACTCCCTCTCTCTCCCTGGAATCTCACCGCTGCGTCAGTGCAGGTAAGGGATTGAGCTCGAGCTAGCTCGAATAAAGGCTCTTTTGCTTTTGCATCGGACTCGGCTCCCTGGTGGTCTTTGGGGATCACGAATTCTGGGCATAACAATAGCAGTTATTCTTAATCCTATCAAAGCCTCTCTAACAAATGTTTTATAATGCCTCCTTTATTACTCTACAATAAGATACATAGATATAACCTACCCAACATATATACATATGTATGTATTGATGAGTTGTTTTGAGGGGTGATAGTGGGGTTCGTGGTGTCCAGAGCCAACAGCCAAGAAAGAATTCTTGAAGACATCTTTGGTGCAAAAAGGTGATTTTATTAAAGCATGGGGACAGGACCCATGGGCAGGAAAAGCTGCCCTGGGACCATGAGGAGACACTGATTTTATACGATAGAGTTTGGGGAGGTAAAGTCCAGGGGAAGTTTCCTGTGAGATTTTCATAAACTAGAGAAGACTCCCAGGATACTGGAGGCCCCTCTATTGTCAAGCTAGGGTTTTTCTTCCCTCTAGCAAAGTACTAGGTAAGACAGTAGGGAGTTTCTGGAGAAACATTTTACTCTGCCTGCCTCAAGTATTTGTCAATGGGCTGCAGGTTATAAGGAAATTTAGTTCTGCCATTTCCTTCTGCCTTTGTTTTCCACATCACTACAGAAGGGTGATGGAGACTTAGGTCCTGTGGGACTATGATCTCTATCACTTAACCCTTTGTTTTTCCCCTTTCCTTTGTTCTTGGGCAGCCAGGAGTGCCTGAGGAATATCACACATATCCCACTTTGGGGGGGGGGGGAAGGTGGGGGGTGTTCACGACCTGTCAGCTTGTCTTATGTTTTCTCATCGTGTGTGTGTGTGTGTGTGTGTGTACACACATGTAACTGTATATAAACATATAAATATGTGTAGGTATATATTTATATATTATATATAAACATATTCATATATATGAATAGTATTAGCCATATATGAAAGAAATAATAGAATATAAAGAAGTTATTTATATTATGTATTTCAATATACAATTACTTCTCAAGCACATTTGGATACATAAAAAAGTTGTCATTTACTTATATCTATGCATAGATTCATAGTGAATGCAATAGTTATGAATACAACCAAATACAAGTATGTTCTATTGGCAACTCAAATCCCATCAGCCATGTGTTTCCATCAATGACAGTGTCTTTCAAAAATAATGATGAAATCTTGACAAAGTTTTGGAAAACCAAAATATACTTTTAGTTCAATGTAAGAAGTTGCATTTCCTAGAAAAAACAATGTAGAGTGAAATTTTGCAAGAAACAAGGTGGGGGAGGGTAGTTCGGGTAGAAAAGTTTAGAGGAAAGCTTATATACCCTCAAAACACATGGACAAAGAGAAGCTTCTTCGTATTTCTGCCTCTAGCTGCTGAGGGAAGCACTTGTGCTTGAACTTGCTGTGGGCAGGACATCAAGAGACAGCTGAGAACAGAAGCCAGTATGAGTCTTTGCAATCATTCAGCTATTAGTTTAATAAATCCTTGAAACTCTCCATGTTACAAATTCTTATTGCATAAAATGAATGCCCTTACTGAGTCAGTTTCATTTTTTCCCTAGTACTTGCAGCCCAAAGCAATGCAATGACCATATAGTCATGTGAGCCTGTCAGCTTGTCACAGACATACTGAGTTGTAGCAGATGCTGTCAGTGGCTTATCCTTCTCTTCCTCAGACTTATTATGGGGATAAAAGATAAACCATGCTCCCCAAAATCTAAGCACTTCTAGGTACATATTTAATCCGTCTTAATTGACAGTCATTACTCATATTATTTGAAAGATACACATTAGGTATATGAGCTGTATATCAGATTCCTAATGTTGCAGCCACCTACTACCACAACCTTGGCAGTTTAAAAAACACAAAATTTGAAATCCAAAATGGGTTTCCCTAGGATAAAATCAGGGTGTCAACAGGGCACCATTCTTTTCTGGATGCTCTAGGGGAGACAATTTATTTGCCCCTTTTGGCTTCCAATGTCTGCTTCTACTCCTTCCCCCACATTCAAGGTCAACAATCGCCTCACTCTCAACTTCTGATTCAGTCCCATCTCCTTCTTGGACTCCAACTGCCCTGCATCCCTCTTATGAGGACCCTTATGATTATATTGATCCAGCACCATAATCCAGGATAACCTTCCATCTTAAGATCCTCGACTTAGTCACATCTGCAAAGTCCCGCTTGCCATGTAAGATGCCACCTTCACAGGCTCTACCACAATTGGGGGGACAATAATAGCTGAATTCAACAGTGCCACATATACAGTTAGAATATCCGGATAAAAAAGAAAGATTTAGGTGTTCTTCCTGGCTCAAGCTTTGTACCTATTCCTTTATTTATGTATTAGCTTTTTTTCCCAGTTATTTATAACTGAAACACCATACAAAGTGGCTTAAACAAAAACCAGAGGGTGGATGGGTTAGCTCACAGAAGTGCTGGCATCAGGCACAGTTGGGTCCATGTGCCCAATCATCAGGAATATGTTCCTTTTTTTATCCCTGGAATCTTCTTTGCTCTGAGTTTTCTTAATTCTTGGACATTTGGAAGGCAAAATGGCCATCAGCAACCACAGGTACATATTCTAACAGCTAAGGACCCCACAGGAAAGAGAAAAGTTCATCTCTTAAAAGAGACCCTTATTCTTCAGTAGTTTCAGAAAAAATCTCAGGACCAGCTGACGCTGATAGGCCTGACCCAGGTCATGTTCTACTGCCCAGAGCCAGCATATGGGGTCAGAATTAATTGAATCACATGGAGTGAGAAGAGCAGAAGGAAGTGTTTCTCTAAAAGTCAGTCAGGGCACTTTGGCCAGAGAAGGAGGACAGAGAAGCTGGGCAGGCAAACTCCACAGATGCCCTTCCCAACTTCCTTTGCGGTGATCAGTAATCAGCTCTCCAGAGCCCCCTTTTAGATGTGAGAACCCAGATACTTGTGCCTTCGGCTTCAGTGCCATGGTGGGCAAAGGCTCCTGGCAGTGACAGAGTGCTACACAGCCAAACTGTAACTAGTTTTAGAAAGAGAACAGAGGTATATTTCTTTCCTGGGCATGAGAATCAATCTGCTCTTCTGCAGCTATGCCTACTATCCTTTTTATTTTTGTGGGAAGAAGAGTGATGAGTATGTTTGCTCAGGGTCCAAGAAACCATTTGGAGGTTCAGAAGCCCTGGCTTATAGACAGGTATTCAAAAACTGAGAAAGAGAAATGAAGTGTTGCAAATCCAGTGATCCTTTCCTCAAAGGACTCCATGAGTATCAATATACATATAATTGGAGCACAAGGGCTGTGGAGGCAGATGGCTTGGGTGGAAAACCAGCTCCATCATTTTCTCATTCTGTGGATCTCGTTTTATCTCCTTAAGCCTACTTTTCTCATCTGTGAAACAGAAATCATAAAGTACTTAAATACTGTGGCTATTTTAATAATGAAATGTTAGCTAGTGTATTTGGACTGATGTGGGGAATATCAGTCTGTTATACATAGTCTAGTTTGATCTACAACTTAGAGATCTAGAAAACTTGCCCATTGTCACACAGATATAGGTGAGCCAGTGGGGACTAGAATTCTCTCCTCTCAGCAGCCACTCAAGTACAGGACCAAATGGTGCTAGAATGACAGAATAAAACTAGCTATCATTAAGTGCTTACTACTGGCAATTGCTTCCAATGTATTTGGGCTTTATGAGTATTCTTTCATAAAAATTTCACCATCACTCTAAAATGATTCTTGTTAGAACATACAAGAAAACATATGAGAGTGTCAGTGAACTTTAACTGCTTGCCCCAATGCACAGTTTTTACGTAGTAAAATCAAAGCTGTCTCTAAACTTCTGTACACTCTTATTGAGCCTCCTCCCTTGTTTGAGCATGAAGAATGCAGATCAGGACAGAAACAGTCATGAGCCATGTTGAATGAGATGCATAGTTAGAATTCCCAGCAGACAGGAGTTGCAAAATTAATGGAGTAATGTTATTCGATTTCAGGCAACTTGTAGCTAAAGTGTATAACTGAAATATATAGAATATAGAACACTTATTATGTACTTCCTATATTCTGGATGATACTATTCAGCTTATCTTGCTGGATTAGTATAACCATTTACTTATAGTATTATTCTTTTTTATTCTTTTTAAAATTTTTTTAATGTTTATTTATTTCTGAGACAGAGACAGAGCATGAGTGGAGGAGGGGCAGAGAGAAAGGGAGACACAGAATCAGAAGCAGACTCCAGGCTCTGAACCATCAGCACAGAGCTGGATGCGGGGCTCGAACTCATGAAATGCAAGATCATGACCTGAGTTGAAGTCGAACGCTCAACCGACTGAGCCACCCAGTCACCCCTCACTTATAGTATTATTCTTGATTTTATACACGAGTAATCTAGGAAACTGAGAAAGTTGAACAGTTTTCCCAGGATATGCTAGCTGATGAGCAATGGAACCAGGACACAAACAGAGGACTCCACATGTTGGGTGAGTGCTCCTTCTATAAAGTCTCTCTCTCACACACACACATACACACACACACACACACACACCAAACAAGTGCCCAGCCTGCAGCTATAGGAGCCTGCATACACATCTTGGCAGGACTCACATTCCTGCAATTTTCCTCCTTTCTCACTTGTTACAGTCCTGCTGTTACCAGTGGGTTTAATTCCTGCAATTTGCACTGTTTTTCACAATCTGTTCTCATTTCTCAGAAGTGCTTGCTCAATAGCTACACTATTGGCCTCAAAACTAGGCCTAAAGAACATGCAAAGTGCTCACATACACTGAACTTGAGTTTGGGGAGACCAACAAATGTAAAATTACTGAAACATGTCCCGCAGTTGGTAGCCTCCATGCAAGGAGCAGATTATAATTCTCGATCTTTAATCAGATCCACCGTAAGTCAGAAGGTAGTAGGAGAAAAGCCTTTGAAAATCCTTTGAAAATATTCTGTTGCTTATTTGTTAAGAGGGAAGTAAAACAAAATCCAGTGTGCAGGTGCCATTGTCTGCAATACAAGGATGACTTTAATCCACCCAGTCACTGTCCTCAAGAGGCTCACAGTCTAGTGAGGGAGACAAGAAAAACAACAGTTACGACCTAGGAAGTAATGAGGTCAGTGGGTCACAGGACCAGGGCTAGCTTCAAGGGTATATGAAGTGTGTAGTCACCCAAGGCCCTCTGCTTAGTAAGGACCTTGTTTGGGTTAATGTTATGATGTTACCATCCTGAAATTCTTAATAACTTTTGAACAAAGTGCCCCACATTTTCATTTTTCATTAAGCCATACAAATTATGGAACCTTTCCTGCACATGAGGTATGCTCCTCACTTACTCCTCATTAACTCTGATGTTAATAGAAATATCTCAGGGAAGGGTGATGCCCCTTGAAGGATGAGAAATAAGAAGTGGGAGAGGACATTACCTTTACTTTGGCACAGAGGTGTGAAAGGGCATCATGAGGCAACAACTCTCAGTATTTACGTGTAAATGAATGAGAAGTCTAGGACAGGCAGTAGGATGCACAGGAAGTGAGAATGGAAAAGTAGGTGCAGCCAGAGCATGGGAGGCTTTAGAGGACATCCTCAAGATTGTGACATTGATCTTGTGATAAGGAGCTACTGGAGAGATTACACAGGTGCCTGACAGGTTAGCCCTCCATTTTAGAAAATTACTATGGGTAAAAAGCAAAATTTAAAAAGGGTTAAGGTAAGACAGAGTGACTACTTAGTAGGCAATTGTAACCATCCAGCTAAGCAGGGAGAACAAGAGAGGAGGGGAAGTAATGAAGCAAAGAAATACTTAGGAAATAAAATTGGTGTAATAAGGTGGCAAGTATTTCAAGCTTCCTATCTTCTAGTGGTTTTCCTCTTCTTTATGAATGTAACCTCAACTTTAGGGGGAGTAAATGACTCCTCTCAACTACTTTGAAGGTGGAAAATGTCACGTGATAGGACCCTAGACAATGAGATATACACAAAAACATTAGACCACCAGTGGAGGACACCTTTTTAGAAAAGCTATTATTTTTCTGCTAAAAAGGGACAAACTCAGATGATACATGTCTTTTGTTCACGTCCTTCCCTATGTCTTCCCATGTTGTGATTGTAAGAAAAACAGCACATGCTGAGGATGGAAGAACAGGAAGCTGGAGGAGCTTAGGTCCTTGGTGACTCAGGCCACCATTGTCACATGCCTCTAAGTGCTTACTCCTAAACTTTTTGTTACTGAGAGAAATTAAACTTTTCAAAGACAGCAAGTCTTGGAGGTGATGAAACACTAGCAGCACATATAAATGTGGAAGGGAAAACTGAGCAGAGAAAAAGTGCAGTAGAAGCCTGGGGTTTTCATCATTAGGTAAGCCAGGTCTGAGACAGCAAAGGTGGAAGGCCATGAGTAGCCCAGCATAGCAGTGATGAGAATGATGAAACCAGGCCTTCATTGAGATGGGAAAGGAGAATGGCTGAGGTAGACTTCCCTTTCAATTTTGTCTGGGGGTGACTTTGAATAAAGTAAACATTTATTAATGAAGAACTATGGTACTTCAGGGCTCAGTAGGGTTAAGGGACAGAGACAAGGACATATTGTTACTGAAGGGTAGAACCAGGACTTCATGCCAGATCCAACCATCCCTGATTCTGAGGGGAGCCAAGGTGGAGAAGAGAAGCTGTCAATGAGTATGTGCAGGCAGCAGAGAGCCTGGTGTCTGGCCACAGGTGGCAGTGAAAAGGAGAATCCAACCACCTCTCAGGAAAAGGGGTGGACATGGCCAGAAGCAGATCAAGAAATAAAAATTAGAGTAGGGACTCTAGCCAAGGGACACAAGCAAATACCTCTAGATCCTAAGAGAAAATGAGGCTAGAAGAACAAAGCTGGTCAGAGGATGTGATCTATGACTTTTCAGGAAGCCACATCTAGAATCCAGGCCTTGGGTATGAGTCACATATTGCCAGATGGCAGGAAAGGGAAGGGCCTTTATACATGCCACCAAAGAAGGGCAAAACCCTCAACTTTCCTTCATTTCCCTGTCATCTCTAATCAATAGACTAACTAGCATGGTTTAGAGTGCCTACCACTGTCAGGCAGTGTGAAAAATTTTATATAACTTATTTTTTTCACACATTATCCTGTGGATTAAAATTTGGTTCTCCCACTTTCTACTTACTTTCTTATAGTAGATAATAGTCTTCACGTGTTAGTATTGTTGAAGTGAAACAAGATAAAGAGTTTGACCCAAAGCAGAGACTCAAAAAATTCTTAATTTCACTATACATTCAACAATTCATTAAGTAATATCTTTATTGCCATATTGTAGATTAAAAAAACGTGAAGTGTGGTAGCTGTCGTAGGAGAAACTTGAAGCCATATCATTTTATTCCATAGAGTGTATAGATCCCACTGCTTCTCAGCTACCAATTATCATGAAAACCACCATTCCTTGAACATTTCATTGTTGGTCAGGCATTGAGCAAAATGCTGTATATACGTCATTTAATCTATTAAAATTATAGCTACAATATCATTTAATCCTCTCAGAAGGTCTATAGGATAGATATTTTAATTGTATGGATTCGCAAGTACCAGTGTCCCCAAGTAAGAGGACTATGATCTAAACCAAGTTTTGTGCCAGCAAAGGTTGTGTGTTAACCATAAAAGATAGGCTTCCTGACGCCAAAAGTTTGTCCAGAAACCAGTACCCTAGTATATAAGCCAAAGATCTGGTCTTTTACACTCACAAGAGAGAACATTTTTAAAGTTCTAAAACATGCTTGGATCTGATTGCAGGCATCAGCTGGTCAGTTAAGACATACTTGAGTGAATAAATACTAGTGGTAGCTTATCTGGAAGGTGAGCTAGGCCACCTAACAAGCCTTATATGTCCTATTAGAGAAGATAATAATGAGGGAACAGTAATGGGCAAAGTATGGTTTAGCTTCATGTTCAGAAAAATAATAGCTCCCCACCAGAGCTCTGAACCACAGTGCCGTGGGAGACAAGCAGTGTCTACATTCTTGGGCAAAAGCCATGTTAGCATTCAGAGACTAATAAAACTTAAACCCTTTTTTCCCTATCTTCTTATTAACATGTGTCCTTGCCCAACTATTAACAACAATTCACAACTAACAACAAAAATAGTTATTACTTACCAAGTATATTCTACATCCTTTATATTAACTAGCTACTTAATTTTTAAATAATCTACAAGATAAAGGTTATAACCACCAATGAAAGTTGAAGAAACTGAGGCTGAGAGTGGTAAAATAAGTTATCAAGGTCACAGGTGATTAATGCAGAGGTACAATTTAAATGGAGATCTGTCCGTTAAACTCATGTCCCTAACTTCTCAGCCCTAGCCTATGTCCCTTTATTTTAAAAAGACTTATGCTTTCCCATAGTCTTGTGCCTACTCATAATGACCAAGAATGTCTTACCTTCCAGACACCAAAAGCCAAGCAAAATTTAACTAAGGCTCCCTTTCTCCATGAAAAAATGTTTTAATCCCCTTTTCCTTATTTTAAACCAACCATGGAATCTCCTTCCTCCAAATACAAATTTCATTTGGTTTGATTATTTTGTGGTGTTTATATATGCTTTATAATTTAAATCCTTTCATTTAGTTTCTATCTCTTATATTTCCCACACCCACATCTACTCCAGCTATTTTCCCAATGTGCCACCTGTGCAGAGCACCCTGGAGACCACCACCCTGGTTTGAGCCCATTAGCTCCAGCTTTCCTGTCAAGGTATCCACCTGTGCAGGATGCCTGAGAACCCCCAGCAAGTGCCTGCTTCAGTTTCAGCTGTTCTACCAAGCCACACTCCATGGAACTCCCCAGGACTACCTGACCCATGTCTGCTTTAGCTCCAGCCAATCTACTAAGGCAGCCCTCATGCACAGTGCTCTTGAACTGCCAGCACACAACTGCTACAGCCCCAGACAGCTAGCCAAAGCCACCAGGCACATGCAGTCCACACAGAAGACATGCCTGCACAAGGCTGTTCCATCAAGACTAGAAGAAGTTGCTGTTCCACCGCCTTCACGGAAACAAAGAAGGTCAAACAATGAGGCAGAGGAATATGCTCAAAATGAAAGAAGATGATAAAATTCCAAAAGAAAAAAAAAGAACATTAAACAGAGATAAGCAATTTATCTAACAAAAATGTACAAAGTAATTGTAATAAAGATGATCACCAGTCTGGAGAAGAGTGGATAAACTCACTAAGAACAACAAAGAGAAAAAATATAAAAGTGAAACAATCAGAGTTGAAGAATACAACAAATGAAACATAATATACACTAGAGAGAATCAATAGCAAATTAGAAAATGCACAACAGATCAGTGATCTAGAAGACAGGGTATTGAAAAGCACCCAAGCTGAATAGCAAAAAGAAAAAACAAAACAAACAACAAAAACACAACATTTTTTTTAAATGAGGATAGGTTAAGAGAACTCTCAGACAACACCAAGTGCATTATAGGGGCTCCCGAAGTACAGAAAGAGAAAAGAGCAGAAAATTGTTTGAAAAAATAATGGTTGAAAATTCCCCTGACCTAGGGAAGGCAATAGACAACCAGGTCCAGGATTCACAGAAAGCCTAGAACAATAAAACCCTAAGAGGTTCACACCAAGACTCATAATAATCAAAATGTCAACAATTAAAGAGAA
This sequence comes from Panthera onca, assembly GCF_046562875.1. NCBI lineage: Eukaryota > Metazoa > Chordata > Mammalia > Carnivora > Felidae > Panthera > Panthera onca. Next base: position 172,311,307 of record NC_138346.1, on the reverse strand, counting down.
AAAGAAACTTAAAAGCAGTAAAAGAAAAGAACTAGTTATGTACAAGAAAAAGCCCATAAGGCTGTCAGTTAATTTTTTAGCACAAGTGTTATAGTCCATAAGGGAGGGAGTGGCATAGTATAATAGACTACTGAAAGGAAAAGCCTACAACTAAGAATACTGTACCCAGTCAAGTAATCATTCAGAACTGAAGATAGAGTTTTCCAAAAAAACAAAAGTTAAATGATTTTACTACCACTAAACTGCCCTTATAAAAAATATTAAAATGACTTCAAGTGAAAAAATAAAAAGAAAAATATGAAAGGTAAAAAAATTCACAAGTAAAAGCAAACATACAATAACATTCGTACATCAACCACTTACAAAGTTAGCGTAAAGGTTGAAACAAAAAATAAAATTAAATATACCTAAAAAAAACTAGCTTAGGTACTCACAAAATTTTTTAAAAAGATGTACAATATGAAAACATATAAATAAAACATGTAAGTGGAGAATAAAAATGTACTATTTTTAGAATGTGTTTGAACTTAAGAAACCATCACCTTATATCAACTGTTACATATTTAGGCTATCTATGAACCTCATGGTAACAACAAACCAAAAACCTGTAATAGATACACAAAATCTAAAGGGAAAGGACTCCAAGCATAACACTAAAGAAAGCCATCAAGGGCAACAAGAAGTCATCCGAGAGGCTCATTTGGTTAAGTGTCTGACTTCGGCTCAGGTCATGATCTCACCATTTGTGAGTTTGAGGCCCACATTGGGCTCTTTGCTGACAGTTCAGAGCCTGGAGCCTACTTTAGGATTCTGTCTTCCTCTCTTTCTGCCCCTCCCGCACTCATACTCTCTCTCTCAAAAATAAAATAAAAAACATTTAAAAAATTTTTTTAAAGAACATAAAAGGAAGAGAGCAAAACAAAAACAAACAAATGAACAAAAGAACTACAAAAACAACCAGAAAACAATTAAAACGGTAATAATACATACCTATGAATAATTACTTTAAATGTAAATGGTCTCTATGCTCCAATAAAAAAAAAAAACAGAACAAACACAAAAAAATAGGGTGACTAAATGGATTAAAAAAGAAAACAACAGGACCCATATATATGCTGCCTATTGGAGAGTCACTTCAGAGTTACAGACACATAGAGAGTGAAAATAAACAGATAAGATATTCCATATCAATGTAAGAAAAAAAAAAGAATAAAAGGAAGAATAAGATGAAGCAGCAAAGTAGCACTATTTATCTCAGTAAAAACAGACTTTAAAAAAAGACTGAAATAAGAGACAAAGTAGTCCATGAGATAATGAAAAAGAGAAATCAAAGATTTCCATATTAGAAGGAAGAAATTAAATTCTCATTATTTGTAGATGACATGATACTATACATAGAAACCTCTAAAGACTCCACCAAAATTATTAGAATAAATCCAAATAAGACATAACAATTGTAATTTTTTTTGCACCCTACATATAGGAACCAAAATATATAAAACAAATATTAACAAACATAAGAGGAGAAATTGACAGTAATATAATAATAGTAGGAGATTTTAACATCCCACTTATGTCAATGGATAGATTATCCAAACAGGATATCAATAAGGAAACTGGATTTGAACACATTAGATCAGATGGACATAACAGATACACACAGAGAACATTCCATCCAAAAACAGCATAATACACATTCTTGTCACATGCATATGGAACATTCTCCAGGATAGCTCATATGTTTTGCACAAAAGAAGTCTCAATAAATTTAAGAAGATTGAAATCATATCAAGAATCTTTTCTGATCACAATGGTAAAAAATCTAGATCAAGTTCAAGAAAAAAGTAAGGGTATTATGTTAATCACTTATAAAGCCAGAATAGAGGTTAAAACACAAAAGCAGTAAAATCAATTATATCCATAAAAATTAGTCAAGGGATACACAAAAAGATGTAAAATATAACCTCATAAACATAAAATGTGGAATGCAAGTTTAAAACTTATTGCTTTTAGAATGCATTTGAACTTAAAGATCAACTTAATATAAACTGCTATACACATGGGATATTATACACAAACCCAACAGTAGCCACAAATAAAAAGCCTATAATAGAAACAAAACAAAATAAAAGAAAAAGAATGCTAAGCATACCATTAGAGAAAGTCATCAAAACTCAAGAGAGCAAGAGAAGAAGAAAGGAACAAAGAAGACTGACAAAAAAATCAGTAAACAATTGACAGAATTGCAATAAGTATGCATCAATAATTATTTTAAATACAAGTGGTCTGAATGTTCCAATCAAAAGACATAGGGTGACTGGATTAAAAAATAAGACTCATCCATATGCTGCCTATGAAAGACTCACTTCATACCTGTGGACACATACACTGAGAAAAAGATATTTCATGTAAATGGAAGCTCAAAGAAGGTCACAGTAGCAATACTTTCATCAGATAAAATAGATTTTAAAACAAAGACTATAATCAAGAGACAAAGAAATACATTACATAATGATAAACGGATCAATAAAAGAATATAACAATTTTAAGTATTATTGCACCCAACAGAGGAATAGATACATAAATAAAGCAAATACTAACAAAGTGAGAAATTGACAAATAGTAAGGGACTTTAACACTCCAATTACATCAAAGGATAGATCATCCAAACAAAATCAACAAAGAACCATTGCTCTTAATGACACCTTAGGTCAGATGGATTTGACCAACGTATACAGAACATTCCAACCAAGAGCAGCGGAATATACATTATTTTCAAGGGCATGAGGAACATTATTCAGGATAGATCACATGTTAGGCCACAAAACAAGTCTCAATAAATTTAAGAAGACTGAAATCCTGTCAACCATTTTTTCCAACCACAAGGGTATGAAACTAGAAATCAGTTATAGGGACAAAGATAGAAAACAAAAAACAAATGCATGGAGTCTAAATAACATGTTTCCAACCAATGGGTCAATGAAGAAATCAAAAAAAAAATCTGAAGACAAAAGAAAATGAAAAAATAGTCCAAAATCTTTGAGACCCAGCAAAAACAGTTCTAAGAGGTACGTTTATAGTGATACAGGCCTATGTCATGAAACAAGAAAATTTTCAAATAAAGTACTATTCTTACACCTAAAGAACTAAAGAAGTTAAAATTCCAAAGGTAGAAGGAAGGAAATATGAAAGAGTAGATTAGAAATAAAGAAAATAGAGACTAGAAAAAATATAGAAAAATACCAAGACAACCAAAATCTGGTATTTGAAAAGATAAGCAAATTTGATAAACATTTAACTAGACTCATGGAGAGAAAAAGAGGACTCAAAATCAGAAATGAAGGACTAGAATAAAAATTATAAAAGAATACTATGAAAAAGTATATGTCAACACACTGGACAGCTTAGAAAAAAAATGGATAAATTCCTAGAAACACATTCTCCAAACTGAACCAGGACAAAAGTAAAAACCTGAACAGATGAATTGTTAGTAACAAAACTGAAAAAATAATAAAACACCACCCAACAAACAAAAGTTCAGGATTAGATGGCTTTATAGGCAAATTTTACAAAATATTTAAAGAAGAATTATACCTATTCTTTCAAAGTATTCCAAAAATTAGAATAACTCCAAATTCATTCTATGAGGACAGCATTATTTTGATACCAAATCAAAGACTTTACAAGAAAAAATATATATATAGGAAAATATCCCCAATAAATGTAGGTGCAAAAATCCCCAAGAAAATACTAGCAAATCTAATAAAAAACACAAGGATCATTCATTGTGAGGATGTGGGATTTAACCCAGGGATGCGACATTGGTTCAGTGCTCCAAATGTGGTACATTACATTAACAACAGGAAGGATAAAAACCATATGATCATTTTAATACCCAGAAAAAGCATTTGACAAAATTCAACATTTTTTTATGATAAAAACACTCAACAAAGTGTATTTAGAGGGAATATATCGCAACATAATAAAGGCCATATAGGACAAACCCACCCTTAACATCATCCTCAATGGTGAAAAACTGAAAGCTTTTCCTGTAAGATCATTAACAAGACAAGGATGTCTCTCTCACTATTTTTATCTATCATTGTACTGGAAGTCCTGGCCATAGTAATTAGATAAGAAATATAAATAAAAGGCACCCAAATTGGTAAAGAAGAAGTTAAATTGCCACTATTAGCAGATGACATGATTCTATAGATAGAAAAACCTAAAGACTCCACCAAAAAATTATAAGAATAAACTAACTCCATAAAGTTGCGGGATACAAAATTAACATACAGAAATCCATTGCATTTCTCTATGATCATAACAAAGTAGCAGAAAGATAAATTAAGAAAGCAACCCCATTTACAACTATCCCCAAAGGAATAAACTACCTAGGAATAAATTTAACCAAATGAGCGAGAGACCTATATTCTGAAAACTGTAAGAAATTGATGAAAGAAATTGAAAATGACACAAAATGAAAAGATATACTATGCTCAGAATATGCTCAGACTAAAAGAATTAACATTGTTAAAATGTCCATACTGCCCAAAGCAATCTACAGATTTGATGCAATCCTTATCAAAATACCAATAGCATTTTGCATAGATCTAGAACAATAAAATTTGTATGAAACCACAAGGACCCCAACTAGCCAATACAATCTTGAGAAACAAGAATGAAGCTGAAGTTACCATAATTCCACATTTCAAGATATACTACAAAACTATAGTAATCAAAACTGAATGTTAGCACAAAAATCAACACAGATCAACAGAACAGGATACAGAGCACAGAAATAAACCCACAACCATATGGACACTAATCTACAACAAAGGAGGCAAGAATATACAATGGGAAAATGGTGCTGGGAAAACTGGATGGCTGCATGCAAAAGAATGAAATGGGACAACTTTCCTATACCACACACAAAAATCAACTCAAAATACATTAGCTAAATATGAGACCTGAACCATTAAACTTCTACAAGAAAACATAAGCAGAAATTTCTTAGATGTCAGCCTTAGGGACATATTTATGAATATATCTTTTGAAACAAACAAGCAAAATTACGCTATCGGGGCTACACACACACACACACAAACTTTTGCATAACAAAGGAAACCATCAACAAAACAAACAAAAAAGGCAGCCAACTAACTGGGAGAAGTTATTTGCAAATGATATATCTCATAAGGGGCTAATGTCCAAAGTATGTAAAGAACTTATACAACTCTACACCAAAATAAAAACATTCCAATTAAAAAATGGGTAGAGGGGCGCCTGGGTGGCTCAGTCGGTTAAGCGGCCGACTTCGGCTCAGGTCATGATCTCGCGGTCCGTGAGTTCGAGCCCCGCGTCAGGCTCTGTGCTGACAGCTTAGAGCCTGAAGCCTGTTTCAGATTCTGCGTCTCCCTCTCTCTCTGACCCTCTCCCGTTCATGCTCTGTCTCTCTCTGTCTCAAAAATAAATAAACGTTAAAAAAAAAAATTAAAAAAAAAAAATGGGTAGAAGGTCTGAATAGACATTTTTCCAAAGAAGACATACAGATGGCCAGCAGACACATAAAAAGATGCTCAATATCAATCATCAAGAAAATGCACATCAAAACCACAATGAGATGTCATCTTATACCTGTCAGAATGGCTAGAATCAAAAACACAAACAAGAAGTGTTGGTGAGAACGTGGAGAAAAAGGAGCCCTTGTACAGTGTTAGAATGTAAATTGGTACAACCACTGTGAAAAACAGTAAGGAGGTTCCTCAACAGATTAGAAATAGAAATACCATACAATCCAGAAATTCTACAACTGGGTATTTATTCACCCCCCCCCAAAAAAAATGAAAACACTAATTTGTAAAAGATATAGGCACCGCTATGTTTATTATGGCATTATTTACAATAACCAAGATAGGGAAAGCAACCAAGTGTCAACTGATAGATGAATGGATAAAGAGATGTGATATAGATAGAGATTTCTCAGCTATAAAAAATGAAGTCTTGGCATTACTGACAACATGAATGGACAACATGAAAATCAAAGACAAATACCATTTTATTTATATGTGGAATATAAAGAACAAAACAAACGAATAGACTCTTAAATACTGAAAACAAGTTGTGATTTCCAGAAGGGGTGCAGTATGCATTAAATGGGGGAGGGATTAAGAGGTACTAACTTCTAGTTATAAAATAAATAAGTCATGGAGATGAAAAGTACAGCAAAGAAAATATAGCCAACAATATTTAGTCAATAATCTGTATGGTGATAGATGGTGACTATACTTATCCCTTGAATAATGTATAGAACTGTCTAATTCCTAGGTTTTATACCTCAAACTAATATAACATTGTATGTCAACTATGCTTCAATAATAAGGGTTTAAAATTTTTTTTATTAAAAATAAAATAGGGGAAAGGATAAAGATGTGATATATATTGTCTGTTTGTGTGTGTGTGTGTACACAATAGAGTATTACTCAGCTGTAAAAAAAAAAAAAAGGAGATCTTGCCATTTAAGATAATACAAATGGACCTAAAGGGTATTATGCTAAGTGAAAGAAGTCAGTTAGATAAAGATAAATACCATATGGTTTGATTTACATGTGGAACCCAAAAAACAAAACAAATAACAAACATAAAATAAGAACAGACTTCATAATTACAGAGAATTTTTGATTTTTGTTTGCCTGAGGGGAGGGGGTTGAGGGGATGGGCTAAGTAGGTGAAGGGGACTAAGAGGTACAAACTTCCAGTTATAAACTAAATAAGTCACAGAGACGAAGCATACAACAAAGGGAAACTAGTCAATGATGACTGTAATAAAGAAAGATTTTGATTCTTATTTCTTATACTCAAAGACTCTCTGTGAAGGCAGCTTCTGTCTCTCTCTAGTATCAGGGGAGGTAAGAGATGGTTTGGAGAGGATGTAAGAGATTATATGCTAATCATATCACTGAATAGAGGGCCCTCCCTCAGAGGTACATCTCATCTTTGTTCCCATAGTACTCCAAGAGGTTGGGAATCTGAGCAATAGAACTCTGAATCACTTTAACCTGGAACACCAAGAAGTAGAAACTCAACAAAAATAATCTCAAGGAAGTGTAGATAGCTGCACACAGTAAAGTTTGCGTCCTACCTGAAAGGTTCTTCTTTGTGTTTGCAATTCTTCCCCTCATTCTGGGATGAAAATGGAGCCCAAATTCAAGAGGAAGCTCCTATAGGAGAACAGATGGTTGGTGAGAAGCAGCCAAGCCTGAAGATACATAATTGCATCACAAAGTTTTACAAAGTTCATCTGTTGATGTCAGCGCCACTGACAATAACAGCCCCATCAACTCCTGTACAGCCTTACCTAATATCTCAGTTTCAGCTGATTGTACCTTCCTTTATATGTTTGTTGAAGCCACCATTTACCCGTCATAGCACTTACACTAACATTTAACACGTAACTAGCATGTCACGCATCAGCCACTGGATTAAGCACTTTATGTGTATCATTTCACTGAACTCCTGTAACACTTTAAGAAATCCCAATGAAATGATGGATATTACTATTACTTTGATTTTACACATGTGAAAACTGAGACAGTATAGCAGAGACTGTCTAGGTGTTTAGTGAGTCTACTTCCCTTTCTGCCTAGGCACATATTTGGGGCACCTGCCCCTGTGTAGTTCTTGTCAACCGAGTGTAAGTATGCAGTTCTCCACTGCCAGGCCCGACCCCAACAAACATCTGGTATGATTCTCCTCCTTCTCTCTTCCCCACCTATTAGCCTGATGTCAATGCCCTAGGCACTCATCTTTCGTCCTTGGTCCCTGAATGACAGTGTGAAGCAGAGCTTTCCTATCCCACCCAACACATGCCATTGCTTGGATTTTATAAAAGCAGCAACTGAAGTTCCATTATGTTAAGACAGTGAGATTTTGTCTTTGCCAGTGCATAGCACTACCTTGACAAGTATTTGTAGTGACACTGTCAAGCAAGGATGCTACATCAGGTAGTTTAGTGCAAGAGTCTGCACATCTAGACAAAACACTACTGTCTCACAGGGCACCTGGGTGGCTCAGTTGGTGAAGTGTCCAACTCTGGATTTTGGCTCAGGTCCTGATCTCACAGTTTGTGAGATCCAGTCCTGTGTCAGGCTCTGTGCTGACATCATGGAGCCTGCTTGGGATCCTCTCTCTTTCTCCTTCTCTCTCTGCCCCTCCCTTGTTCACACACAATCTCTCTCTCTCTCTCTCTCTCTCTCTCTCTCTCTCTCTCTCTCAAAATAAACAAACATTTAAAAGAACACTACCATCTCACTAAATGTCTTTTACCGGTTTCTCATTAAACTAAATTCCTTTTTGGAGGGGATTTTTCATCCTAATTATTAGAATTTAGTACTTATTGGGACACCTGGGTGGCTCAATCAGTTGAGCATCTGACTCTTGATTTTGGCTCAAGTCATGATCTCACACGCTTTGGGACTGAACCCCACGTAGGTGTCTGTGCTGAAAGCAGACAGCCTGCTTGGGATTCTCTCTCTGTACCCCACCCCCAAATACATACACTTAAAAAGAATTTAGTACTTAGAATAACATCAAATAGAGTTGAAAGCAATTTAATGGAATTGGTTGAGATTTTATTTAACTTTTTCCCGGCACCATCATTTCACATCCTCATCTTATCAGAGTTTTACTTAAAACTAGCACTTTCAAATCATTTCTACTTTTCCTAAATCCATTTTTTAAATTCCCAGAAGTTTTTATGTCTCAATAGAAGTCCAGCCAGTATGTTATAACTCATCTTGACACTTTCTATGTAAGTAATTCTTGGCATTTTCACATCATGTTCATGTGAACCATTCAGATTCAGCAATGATTGATTGAGTTCAGGTAGTGGGTTTGGCATTTTCCTATGTCATTAGTGAGTTCCACAGCAACCTCATGAAATGTGTATTATCTCCATTTTACAGATGAACAAACAATGAGTAAACCAAGGCTCAAAAATGCTCAGGGAGTAATCTAAAGCTAATCATTGAAAAATTTGGGACTAGCACCCAAATCTACTTTCTAGTCCATTGGTGTGTTTTTACCATGTTATTTCTAATATCGTGCCTTGGGCAATTTGTTCAGGGTCTTACACATATTAAGAACTCAAAAATTCTTACTGATCTGGGGCACCTGGGTGACTCAGTTACGTGTCTGACTTTAGCTCAGGGCATGATCTCATGGTTTGTGAGTTTGAGCTCAGCATCGGGCTTGCTGCTGTCAGCCCAGAGCCCACCTCAGATCCTCTGTCCTCCTCTCTGCCCCTCCCCCACTCATGTTCTCTCCCCCCCCCCTCTCTGTCTCTCCAACCCCCCCCATGAATAAACATTAAAAAAAAAAAAAAGCTTTTACTGATCAAGGCAGGAGTATATACTAAGTGATGAAATATAATAGTAACAACTACTTATAGTCCACATCTCAAGTGAGGCAACAAATAATCAAATAACAATAATAAACATAAGCTTGGGACTTAATCAGAAGAAGAAAGTGTGAGTTCTTCTTATGTATGTCATGGTGTAGCTGTACTGAGCTGGGACGGTGTCCTTAAAGGAGCTTGGCAAAGGTCCAACAGCAAGAGCCAGATCTCAGAATTGAGTCATAAGATTAAGTCTATAGCCTTTTAAAATAAAAATGTAATTAAAACTCTTCCAGGCCATCAATATTCAAGAGAATCCATCACCAGTAGGCCAGCAGAGCAAGAACTGTTAAAGGAAGTTTTCATGCTGAGAGAAAACAAGAGCTGGAAATTCATATCTACACAAAGGAACATGGAAATAGTAAATATGTGGGTAGGTGTAAAAAAAAATTCCCATTTCTTAAAGTTTTTAGGGACCATCTAAAGCAAAAATTATAACAATGTATTTATGAGGTTTATAATAATTATAGAAATGAAGCATATGACAAGAATAGTGTGAATGATCAGAAGGATCAAGTATAACGTTGTATTCTATGTAAAGGGATAGACTGGGAATCCTAGAAAAAACAACTAAAATTGAAGAGGTGTAGCTAAAAAGCCAATAATGAAGATTAAATGAAATATAAAAAGCAGAAAAGATGAAACTATTTAAAAATACATCATAATATATTTAACACAATCATATCAACAATTACATTATATATAAAGAAAATACCCCAATTCAAAGAATTATAGAATGATATATATATATATATATGAGAATATATATACATACATATATATACATACATATATATGTATGTATATATATTCTCATATATATATATGAGAATGTATATATATATGTGTGTATATATATATGAATGTGTGTATATATATATATATATATACACACACACATATATATGTATATATATATCAGTCTATGTGAAATATTGTGTTCTGGGAAATATTGTGAGCATAATTAGGGATAAAGGGTAATATTTTATTATGAGAAAAATGTTCATTCATCAAAAGGACACAACAATCATATATACAAGGACCTAATAGGAAGCAAAACTTGAGAGCAAAAAGGAGAAATTAATTCACAATTATAGGTAGTGATTTCAAAACTCTTTCCTACTTGATAAAGTAGATGAAAAAGAAAATCTCTTTGTTGTTTATTCCTTAATTTTCCGAGAATATCCTCCATCTTATTTCAATATTAAATCCACTGATACTGGTTTTATTGCCAGTCAGAAAATTCCTGAAATAGTTGAAAATTAAATGGCATAATTCTAAATTTTCTGTGAGTCCAAGAAGAAATCCCAAGGGAATTCGGAAAATATTTTGAGCTCAATGAAATCACAAAATGTCAAAATGTGCAGCATGCAGCTATAATGTTGCTTAAAGGGAAGCTTACACCTTAAATATATTAGAATATATTTAGAACAAAAGTCTAAAATTAATACCCTAAAAATCCATTTGAAGAAATTAGCATTTAAAAAAATTTAAAGGGATGGAAATACTAAACAAATTTTAATGATATAAAAAATAAGCAAATTATAGAACAAATCAGCACAATCAAAGGTTAATTCCTTCAACCTATCTATGCGTTTGATCCTAGTTAGATTGATCAAATTAGAGATGGATTAAATTGGGATGCAGGGAGGGAGAGCACCAGAGCATATATGAGCAAATTATGATCATGAATGAAAGGCTGTTACTCCATTAATCCAATCTCTACAGACAAAATAATAATAAAGAACTTTATAAACAATTTTATGCCAACAAATCTGACAACTCAGAAATCAAGTATAAATTCCTAGAAACCAAACCTATATATGACATTGAAAATAAAAATAGTCTATTAAATAAATTCACAAAATTAAAAAAAAAAAAATCCCACGTGGAAAATACCAAGTTTATATCACTTCACTGCAGTATTTTATCAAACTTTTAAGGAAGAAGTAATATTAGTATTTATTTTTATTTAAATATATTAAAATATTTAAAATAATCATTTTTATTAAAAAGAAAAGAAACAAGTAGAGCACTTGCCATTTTACTTTACCTGGCTATTATATACCTAATATTAAAATCAGACAAATACATTGTAAGGAACTACAAACCAATACTCCTCATGAATATAGGCACAAAATCAATAATGAAGTATTAGAAGATTGCACCTAGCAAAATGTTTTAATACATCATAAGAAAACAAAAGCAAATATAAACTACTAGGAAAATACCAAAATAAAAAGCTTTTGCCTAACAAAGGTGATATGAAAAGGCAACATAATGAAAAGGTAACCTTCTGAATGGGAGAATATATTTGCAAATGACATATCCAATAAGGGGTGAATAGCCAAAATATTTAAAACGTATGCAACTATACACCAAAAAAGTAATTGAATTAAAAAATAGAAGACCTGAATAGATATTTTTCCAAAGAAGACCTAGAGATGGCCAACAGACACATGAAAAGATGCTCAACATCAGTAATCATCAGAAAAATGCAAATCAAAATCACAGTGAGATATTACCTTACACTGGTCCAAATGACGGGAATCAAAAGGAAAAGAAATAACAAGTGTTGGTGATGGTATGGTAAAACAGGAACCCTCTGCCACTGCTGGTGGAATTGTAAATTGGTGCAGCCACTGCGGAAAACAGTCTGAAGGTTTTTCAAAAAATTTAAAATAGAAATACCCTATGATCCAGTAATTCCACTAGTGGGTATGTACCCAAAGAAAACAAAAACCCTTATTCAAAAATGTAAGTGCATTCCTGTGTTTATTACAGTGTTGTTTACAATAGCCAAGATATAGAAGTAACTCAAGTGCCCATCAATAGATGAATGGATAAAGATGTGGCATATATACAGTGTGATAGGACTCAACCATAAAAAAAAAATGAGATTTTGCCATTTGTGACAACATGGATAGACCTAGAGTGTATAATGCTAAGTGAAATAAGTCAGACAGAGAAAGACCAATAATGCATGATTTCATTTATAAATGAAATCTACTAAAAACAAAGACAGACCCTAAAATACAGAAAACAAACTGATGATTGCCAAGGGGAGGCCAGTAGGTGGATGCACAGAATAGATAAAGGGGGTTAAGGTATACAAACTTCCAGTTATAAAATAAGTAAGCCATAGAGATGAAAAGTACAGCATAAGGAATATAAATAATATTGCAAGCATGTTACTTGGTGATAGATGATGACTATACTTATTACCCTGAGTAATGTGTAGAATTATTAAATCAATGTTGTAAACCTGAAACTAATATAGCATTGTTTGTTAATTATACTTCAAATAAAACATAAAGCAAATAGGAGCACCTGGGTGGCTCAGTTGGTTAAGCATCTGACTTCAGCTCAGGTCATGATCTTGCAGTTCATGAGTTTGAGCCCTGTGTCAGGCTCTGTGCTGACAGCTCAGAGCCTGTAGCCTGCTTGGGATTCTGTGTCTCCATCTCTCTCTGCCGCTCCCCTTTCAAGCCGTGTCTCTCTCTCCAAAGGAAATAAACATTTACAAAAATGAAAAAATACAAGATGCTTGTCACTTAGTTTGTGGGAACTTTAGTACCTATTTAACATCTGAAAATATAACAAGAATACCTTTATCACATAGAGCAGAATATAACATCTGAAAATATAACAAGAATACCCTTATCACATGTAACAGAATAATATGTTTATGTATAAACTAGTTCCAGATTTTTGTATGAGTGCTGTAACCACCAGACTTTAGATGAAATACTTGAACAAACTGAGTCTAACATTGATGTTAGAGACTCAAAGTGACAATAAATAAATGTTTTCAATGATGAATTCAGGGATAAATAATATGGCTGATGGGGAAAATGACAAATGAATGGATGCATATTCTAAAAACCTTTGTTAAAACATACACAAAGGGAGAAAGATATATTCAATTTTAGGGGTAACATATATAAAAAAAGATGAAAATCTTGTTTAGGTTTCAGAGAATGATAGACAGCATTCAAAATCTAACCAAAGTTTTGGCTCTCATGGTCCTGACCTTTGTGCAAAAGAAGAGAGAGTGAGAGAGGGAAGAAAGGAGAGGGAGGGAGAGAGGGGGACAGAGAGAGAAAGAGAGAGAAAGAGAGAGAGAGAGAGGGAGAGAAGGCTATATGGTGAGTAAAACCCTTCAGACAGAAAAAAAAATACAATATTGGATATGGAAGTTAATTAGAAGCCAAAAATTGTGCTTGAGAGGTTAAAAACCATGTTCACTTACCACATAACAAAGAATCTCCAGGTTAATCGGATGAATAATATACTACTCAATGGAAGAAAGGAGGGAAACAGTAATTTATATAAAGAAGTGAGTCTTACTTTGGTTGAGCAGAAATCACAACAGAATATGGTTAAATATTTAATACCTAGACTTTGTCATGTGGGGCTGAGACTGCAGGATAAGGTGGCTTATCATGTCGCTCCAAATTCTGGGACATGGGGGATTATGACCATCCACAGGGGTCACATTGAGTAATGAGACCATGATATGAACCTTGTAAACAAGCTTTTACTCACCCGTGCAGAGCAACAATGATAATTTCCTGTTTCATACTTTTAGGACATACGGTCTACCTCAACTAACATAATGAGAAAAATTACAATGTTTTATTTTTTTTCTAATGATATGCACAAAAACTTGAACCCAATAAAATAGACAAGTTTTAAGACATGATGAGAAAGAAGAGGCATTCATCCCAGGAATGCAAGGTTAGTTTAACACTTGAAGATTGATCACTGCAAATTGTAATATGGAGATTACATAAAGAAGAAAATTGTCATGATTATCTCAATGGATACCTCCCTAACATTTCACCAGATTTAACCCTAATTTGTGATTAAAAACAAAACTTCTTAACATACTACAAATACACACACAGAAAGTTTCTAAATCTGATAATGGGCATCTATAGAAAAGGTACAAATATGATCAATACTTAATAGAGACACACTGAATCATTTCCCCTGAGACAGGCAATTTTTATTTTTATTCAGTATTTTTTTTATTCAGTATTGTACCAGGGAATGAAAGAAGTAAGGCTGTCTTCATTTGCAGACAACATAATTATTTACATGGAAAATCCTCAGGAATCTATGTAATAAATATAATAAGTAAAACATCAAATCCCAGGATACAGATAATTTATTGCCCAAAAAAAAGCAACAAGTATTTGAAAAAAAATTATAAATAAGACCATTTACCATAGCATCAATGAGAAATGTGTTTAGGAAATGTTCACAGCAGCTTTCTGTACAGTATCACAAAACTAAAAACCACCCAAATATTCATCAATAAGAGAAAGGATAAGTTGTGGCATATTTACATATTATAAATCTATTCAGCAGTAAGATAAAACAGATTAATACGTGCAACAACGTGGATGAATTCCAAAAATAACATAAGCCACAAACAAAGAGTATGTATTATACTCTTTAAGATTCCATTTATCTAAATTTCTAGTACCAGTAAAGCTAATCTATGGTGAACGAAATGAAAACTGGTTGCCATTGGTCGCTTCAGGGCAATTGGGACACATATGGAGTGAGTACAACAGAGCTATTTAGGATGATAGGAGTGTTCTCTATCTTAATAGGTATGTGGATTACACAAATAATTGCCTTTATCAATGCTGATTGAATTGTAGATCTGATATTTTTGCATTTTATTTTATGAAAAGTGTACTTCAACAAAAAAAACAAAGTAGAGGAAAAAAGGGAGGAAGAAAAGGAGGGAGAGAGGGAAGAAGGAGAAGAGGTGGGAGGGAGAAGGAACAGAGTGAGGGAGGAAGAGAAAATAATGGTCTGAAGAGTGGGGCAGAATCTGAGCCAACAGTTTGAGAGTGTGTTGCCAATAGCTGAGAAAAGAGGAGAGCAGGGCTTTAAAGGGTCAGGGCCAAGCTAGCATTTTGTAATTTTTCAAGTGGCCAAACTAAATCTTGACACAAAACGAAAACATATTTTGGAGAAGCAAAGTGGAAAAGATGAGTTTTAAACTCTGACTCCTGCTCTATTGATTTTAAACAGCACAGTTATAAAAGTCTATTCTCAGGGAATCATCTGTGTAGTTCTCTTATTTAGTTCCTTTAACTCGGACTATGAAAGTTGTTCCAAATTGCCCCCTGTATTGCTGCCAAACTTTTATGTGAAGAATTGGGTGGCAGGTGTTTCATTCTGTAGTCATTCTTAGCAGGGTTTGTTCCCATGTTTGAATGGAATCAGTTGTATACTGCCCTCCTCCCCCCAATCTCTCATTGCAGCTTGGCCTGAAATCTATTCTTCTGGAGTACGGTGGAATGTTAACCCATTTATAATCGCAGTGACCATTCATTTCTCTGCTGCTTTGCTGTGCCAAGCACATCAGAGCTAAACTCTTGGCAAAAGATGTTTTTGCTTGTACTAGGAGGGAAAAGATACTACTATGCCCTGAAGTGTGTGCACTGGAGGGAAACAAAAAAAAAAGGCCTAAAATAACTGAAGGAGGGGTGTGTTAACAGCAATAATTACAACTTCATTGAGGTACTTCCAGTCTGTGTGGACAAAATCAGAAAAAAACATCACCTTGAAAGTAGAAAACTTCCCAAACCTAATATAAAATAGATCAATTCAGACTGTGCATAGCCACCCTACTGGATAGTCATTACTGCTACGCCTTGTCAGATTATGAAATAGGTTCTAAGATAGAAAGTAATCTGGTTAACATAAAAAAATAAGTTCCCCAAGTTTGATTTGAGTTTTTATGGATCTCTCTACTCTGTTTTTTACCATCTCAGGTTGTTCTATCACCATACCCCAAGGATAGAGCACAATGCCTGGCACTGAATGGGTTTCAGTGAATAAGTATTGAATGAAAAGCCTACATAAAAGTGAGTCCCCACAAGAGAAAGCTAGAAGGCATGGAAGAAAACAAGTTGAACACATACATCTAGAATATCTCAATTTTCTTAGAACTATAGAAAACAAGGAAAGCTGAAATTTAATTAACTGTGTTATAGAATATATTGGTTTTTAGTAAGAGGACTTACATATTTTCAAAAACCAGTATTTGAAGAAACATGTATATTAATAAATTACTTGTAAAGTTTATGGAACAGTTAGGAATTTCAATGACTAGACTCTAACACACATGAGACCAGAGACCTGAGGCTATTTTAGCAATAAGTAAGGGCGTGTTTATTTCATAACTCTCCTAACGTCGTTTGACCTTCAAATTGCACCAAAACAACCCATCACCATCTATTCTAATGGGGTATGGCAGCCAGCGTGATTGACAATCAAACCCAAGTTGAGTTAGACAATATTACGTATTCAGGGACAGATACTGGTCTTTGCGTCTTTTTAAGTTGTTGTTTTGTTTTTTTTTATTATTATTGTTTCTACATTGGGTCAGTGGTCTTCATGTTTCAGTGAAACCCCTGACATTTTATGGAAACTTTTGTGCATACACATCTCTTTTGGGAGAGGATTCATAACCTTAACATTAGTCATGAGTCCATGACACCGAAATTATTAAACCCCATTCCCGAACTTAAAGTTTAAGCGATGTCCTCCAAGTCTCCAATTCTCAGGCTGCACTCTAATAAAAACAGTATCTACTGTAGTGGAAGCTCCTGGCGTGAAGTGGAACACAGGTGACCTCCTCTGAGATCCTTATGCATTGTCAAAGTACTTGCCATCATTTTGATATCCCTTCTCTGATCACAGGAACAAAGGATGCACTAATGGAAGGCTGGTATTCTGCAGTCTAGATTTGTTTTCACCAGAGTGTAATAACCTGATGGTGTATTTTCTCCAGCAAGGCCTTGGACCACCATCTTTCCTCTTTCTGGAGGTATTTGCTGGGAGATGTTGTTTGTCCAGAATACACACAAATGCCTGCAATATTTCCTGAAAATCACCTACAATGTTGAGGCATCTGAACATATAAAACTTAATGGTGAGGATTCAAACTATGTGACATTGTGGAAAAGGCCAAACTATGGAAACAGTAAAAAGGCCAGAGGTTGCCAGGAGCTGGGGGAAGAGAGGGGATGGGTAAAACAGAAAATTTTTAGGGCAGTCGAACTACTCTGCAGGATACTATAATGGTGAATACACATCATTGCACATTTTTCCAAACTCATAGAATGTACAAGGCCAAGAATGAGCCCTAAGGTAAACTATGGACTGGGCGTTAATGATGTGTCAAGATAGATTTATCAGTTCTAACAAATATACCACTCTGGTGCAGGATACTGATAGTGGCGGAAGTTTGTCTGTGTAGGGACTGAGGGTATGAGGCAACTTTCTGTACTTTCTGTCCAATTTTGCTGTGAACCTAAAACTGCTCAACACACACACACCATATATTTTTTTTAAAGAAATTTATACTGGAAAACTGAGATGGTGATTCTGGGTTGGAGGACTTGCTATAGCCCCAAAGGCCACAAAAGTCTTTCTATTCTTTTAGCCAAAAATCAACGTGGCAGGATGTGTCCTAAAAAGACACATAAGGTTTACCTTATCCATCCAAATGCATAGAAGAAAAATGTAGAAACAAACAAAGTCACACACAATACCTAGTAAAGGGACCCAATCTAAGAAGACTAAAAACTCCTTTGGGGGGAATAAGCAAGAAAAGAAACAGGTTTAAATGTCAGAGAAGTAGTCAGAGACCTAAACATTCCTCTCCTACTACAGTCCTGCTCATTAATATTATTCAACATCTTTCTTCTTAACTGTTTCCAAACAAGCTACTCAGATTGACTGAATTTCCATATAGATTCTTCTTGAGAGGAAAGGCCAACCAAATGAAGTGGTTTAATTGGATTGCCAATTTAACTTTTCCAATTACTGGCATTCTGGTTTATTTATCTGTCTCCTAGTAGGTGCTTATTCTTGTATATCCAAAATCCAGCATGGTGCCTGAACATGACAGACATTCAACAAATGTTTTAACATTTTTAAAAAATGGTTACCCTGAAATAGATATTCATTTACTCACTTTAGAGCAGTGACTCTTAAATGAGACCTGCAGACTAGCAACATCAGCATCACCTGAGAATTTGTTGGAAATGCCAATTATTGGACCCCGATCCCCAGACCATGATGCAGATGTGTTCAATCAGGTACTCTTAGGAGCAGAGAGCGGGATCAGTAATCTGAGCTTTAAGAAGCCTTCCAAGCATGCTAAATTTCAAGAAACAACTTTTTTTTTTTTAATTTAGTCTAATGAACTCATGGTTTGAAGATACTGAATAAGCCAAATAAGACCGTGACAACTCCACCAAATTTCCCCTTCTGAATTGCTCACTGATAGCACTTATGGTCCCATGGGGTGCAGCCAGGAATTGCCTGTTTGCAGACTTCCAGGAGGCCCATTAGGAGGTGTTTTCCATTGTTAATTCAACACAGGTCGGGATCTAACCCTATATTCCTTCAAGTATTACCTGCAGGCATTAGCCTAGATTTAAATTACAGAGAAAATCGTCAGAGAAAATGATAGGTAAATTTATAATGAGAAATATAATCATATAAGCCATAATAATCATTGCATTTCTTCTTTATAGCCAAACCAACCTAGGAAAGTCGAGAAGCTTCTTCAAAAATGAGCAATCAGGGGCACCTGGGTGACTCAGTCAGTTAAGCGTCAGACTTTGGCTCAGATCATGATCTCAGGGCTCGTGGGCTTGGGCCCTGTGTCAGGCTCTGTGCTGACAGCTCAGAGCCTGGAGCCTGCTTCAGATTCCGTATCTCCCTCTCTCTGCCCGTCTCCCACTCATTCTCTGTCTCTCTCAAAAAAAAAAAAAAAAAAAAACCATTAAAAAAAAAGTGGACAATCAAACTCAGAAGAATTAACAGAATAGTACTAGTGTTTAATGTAAATAAGTTCAAATAACGATTAAAAAGGCTAGTATTGAGTATTTTCAAGACATCAATCACTATGAGAGGTAATTTACATATATCCTGGCATTTACTCCTCACAACGACCTTATGGGTTGAGTATATTATCATCCCCATTTCGCACATTAGGAAACTGAGGGTTAAGAAGTTAAATAGCCTGGCCACATTTACTCTGCTAGTAAATGCCAGGGCCAAGATTTAAACCTCAGTCTGTGTTACAACTCAGTAATAATTCCTATTATGTAATATGTGTACAGCTATGTAATTCCTATACTGAGTTGCCTGCTATAAAACTAACACAGCTCTCCTCCTCAACTTGAGGGTCACCTTGCCAATGGGGCCATAATACTTGCAGCTTCTTCACTAATAATTTGTCATTGGAGAATAAAACTAAAAAGGACTGTGTCCCTGCCACCTACATAACTTTTCTGTATGTTTTTGTTACTTGACCACTATACCTTAAATTCAGGGGCATCTCTTTTAACTATGTAAATACATTTAATCAGATTAAAGTCGGAATCTTCAGCCAGAGAACTGTTATAGCTCTTTTGGATGACTCTGTACCTGTGCTTTTATTCACTGTCGATGGTACAATTTTTCTCCTAGGGAATAATTTTTTGTTTTTGCCACGTTTGTTAATTTCTCAGAGAAACCCCTCTTAGTCTTCTTTAATTGCCATTAACAGTTAAAATCAAGTGGGCAAATTTCTATAATGACCATGGGTAACCCAGAGCAGAATTTCCTCTATCAACTCCTTTTGTCCCACCCCCCTTAAAATCCTAACTGAGATGGAGAGAAGTTAAAACCAAGGACCTCCCATGTTTCAGGCACAGTTTTATTCCATTATTTCATCTACCCACACCCCTTAGGAATCCTTTTACGGTAGGTATTATCATCTGTTTTTACAAATGGGAAATCAAGGTCCAGAAAGCATAGATTCCTTGAATGATGTGAACCAGATCTGCCAGTCACCAAACCCTGGGTTTGTTTCTCTGCTCCACACTTTCTGTAGCCCCACTGTGAAGGTTCCATGGTTTACTGGAGGTTCTTAAGAGGTCAACTGGGGAGCCAAGTGGAAAATGGCCTTTCCCCCCCCCCCCCACTATATTTTTGTCATCTGTTCCGTTTTGACAATGTCTTTTGGCCTACCAAGTATTTTGACAGACTTGGCATTCTCTGTGGCTTTTAAAAGTGTAGGAGGAAGGTAGTTAAGTAGGACAGCCATCAACATCCTTGATTTGAAACTAAAGCTCTGAGATGTTAACTGGCTTAGAGTCACTGATCTGTGAAATGTGGAGATAGAGGCTGTCCTAGATCTTCCAACTCCTGAGTTAATCCTTCAACTACTACACTATGGTGCAGGACACAGAGATGCTCTGGTTTCCAACATAACAACAAACAGATGATTGATGAAAAAGCCCAATGTGGGTATTAAAAAGGAACAAGACCAATACTGTACCATCAGATCACCCCCAAGGTTCTGAAAAATTAGTGCTACTTTCCTGACACTCACACATCACTGAAAAGAGAATCCATTTTTTTATTGTCTCTGTGAAATATTTTTTGTAATATATGTTTTAAATATAAGGTTTTAAAAAAGAAAACCCATTTTCTGATTGCTGCTATGATATTCATGTTTTAGAAAGTCATTCTGAGAAATAGACATTTCTATTTCACTCATTTCTAGGACTTTCCCACAAGCGGGACCAGCAGGAAGGGAATGTGGTACCAGTTGCATCTAGCCAAGTCATAACATTGACCTACTTTTGCTTGTCTTTTCGCTTTAACAAGCCAGGCTCCCAATTACAATCATAGATGCCTCTAATTGCAATCATAGATACTTCTTAGGAGGTTATATGGTCTCTAAGTAGCAGGGAGCATGCGGTTTTCTTTTTTTACTTTTGGCATTCATTCAGGTTCCCAGAGGCTAGTGACCAGAAAATCCAGTAAAAACAGAAATTGTTACCTAATAAAACACCAAGAGACTTTCCAGGCCTCAGGGCAAGTAACACCCCTGCCCTTTCTAATTCTCAGACCACATTCCAAGTGCAAAATGGAATCATTTTTGTTTTCAAAGTGATGCTAATTTATTAGCCATGGTGCAAATGTTGACTGTGGTAATGGGACTTCAAAAAGAATGTATGCAGTCCAGAAAGCTTGAGGGGGAAAGGGAAATCAATCAGAAAGTGAACAGAATCTTCAGTCCAAATTGACTATACTCAGCAATTCCTTTACTCATCCACTCACATTCCACCTCATTCATTAATTCTTTCATTACTGCTCTAGATTCCAGGAACTCCCTAGGTACCAAGGGTAGACATATGTTTAATATATCTCTTTTCTCACGGACATCTCAATTGAGTCAATGACACAGTTCAGTCAATAGAGCAATGAAGATAAGTTACATAACTAAGAAGAAGGTAGTGGGAGATATCAAGGAAGGCATGAGAAAGTGTGACGATTTTTAAAGGTGTTGAATATTGAAGGATAATTTACACAAACATTATTTAAAAAAAACTTAAATCTTCCAAGGAATAAAGTGTGTATTTAGAGAAAATCTCTATGTGGGAGATAACTTCATAAGGTTCCCACGTCTTATTTTGGATGCTTTTCCCCTCTTAGGATCTCTTCTTGAAGACTTGTTTAAATAAAAATCTTTATTACTCAGGGTTTCTGGTTAAATGCAAAGGAAACAGACTGTCTATCTTAAGCAGAAAAATAATTTATGAAAAAATTATTAGGGACCCATCCCATTGACAGAAGTTTACAAGAGTAGACTGGAAAACAAAGAGACACCAAAAAAGCCGCACAGGTTCAGGTAGCAGAAAGTCAACAAAGGTTTGCCAGGAGCAATCTGGTTTACTCTGTGCCTTGGAGAGGTAAAGTGATTCTTCTAAGACCCCACAGCAGCAAAGTACTCTTGGAGCCTCCAGAGCTGAAAGTGATGTATAAGTTCTTCTCTTGGGCCCTTTTATGAACACTTACCATTTTTTTGATTGTTACTATCATCTTTCCTAGTTGCATTTTTTTAGTTATCTTAAATTTTTAAATAAAATGCACATAACCTAAAATTTAGCCTCTTAAACATTTTTAAGTGTACAGTTCAGTGTCATTTCACACTGTTCTGTAACCATCACCACTGCCATCTCCAAAATTCTTTTCACCTCACAAAGCTAAAACTCTGTATCCATTAAACAATAATTCCCCATATTTCCTTCTCCCAGCTGCTGACAACTACACCTGTTTGGATTCTTGTCTCCTTTTTGCAGAATCCCCCCAAGTTGTGTGGTCCTGGAGGAAATGGCTGCCTCCCACTATAGATCTTCCTCTCCTTGTCTGATTAGCCAGAAGGTGCCAGAGAGGACTTAAATTCAATCAATTCAAAGTTCTCTCCAAAAAAATTATTGAAATAGAGAGGTACATTATAGCCATTGTTAAACAGAAAACTTGCTCAGTTTCTTTACATACTACATCATAGGAATGCAAAAATGTATAAATAGAGGGGCGCCTGAGTAGCTCAGTTGGTTAAGCATGTGACTAGATTTCATCTCAGGTCATGATCTCACAGTTCACGGGATCCAGCCCTGCATTGGGCTCTGGGCTGGCAGTGTGGAGCTTGAGATTTTCTCCCTCTCTCCCTCTCTACCCCTGCCCAGCTTGCTTGCTTGCTCACTCTTTCAAAGTAAATAAACTTAAAAAAATGTATAAATAGGGTTCCAGCCATAAAGTAGTACTGGTGAGCAAGGACATATACTAGCAGTTACAGTGCAGTTTGATGATCCTTTCTATAGATGTAATGGGAATATACAGAAAGAAAAGCCTAAAATGGCCCAGAATGTGGGAAAGAATTTCAAAGTACTAAGTGCTTGAGCCAGGTCTGGAAGGTTGGTGATAAGTATGCATTACAGGCAAACCCCAGAAAGCTCAGAATATGCAAATGCATTGATTCATGAGAAACCACAAAGCTATATTAACAATCAAAAAGCACAGAAATTGCTAGAACATGAAGAGAAGGATGAGACATAGCCAGAAAGGACTTAGGACAAGGGGTTAGGGTATAGACTGGGAAGGGGAAAAGGAAATCTTTTTTTAATCCTCCAAGACTGATTACAAATAACAAGTCCTTGGATCCCTGGTCGTTCATGAAACATTCCACTGAAACCATGTAAAATATTGTTGGAGGATCTTTTTCTTAAGGAGAAGATCTGGAGCTTACATCATCTTTTGTATTGTGGTAGATAGAACCCCGGGCATTCAGGAAAGACCATGGAGAACCTTTAAGGTATTCCAGTTTTCAATGTTTCTCTATCCTACCCAAAACATACGCTTTCCATTGGTAATTTACCAAGTAGTCCCCACATTAGCAAGGCTGTCACTGCTAGTACTTAACACTGGGGTAGAGGAAGAACTTTCATGAGGATGGAGGGTGGGAACAGGACAGTGCCAAATGGAAAAAGATGTGTTTTCTTTTCCCCTAGGAGTAAGCAGCATGCTGGTTGCCAAAACAATGAGCTCATCCTGAATGTTAATGTAGTAAATGCCAGGTGAATAAGTTGTCTATTATTAGACCTCACCATGCAGTAAGTGCTTTTGTCCCCTCCTTTCTTGGGTAACACCTTCTATTGCAATGCATATAAACTTTGGGAACATTGGTCCCCATTAACATGGAAGGAATAGAAAATATATAGGAAATGCTTACACAGAGAGCGATTAATTGGAAAAAGAGCTCTGCTAAAGCACATTTTAACTCCATCTATACTGGTGGAGTGGTAGTAACATCTGTCTCCCTTTTCAGTTTTATTACAAGTTTTAAGTCAGGGAACACTGGGGTATAATTTTCCTTCTCTCTCCCCCTTGGCAACTCAAACAGTGTAAGGCATATAGAAAATTATTTTGAATGGCACACCTCACTAATCTAGATTAAAGTATATCAATTTAGCAAATCGCTTAGCAAAGAAATAGTGAACACCCTGCTAAGTGCAGAGATTATGGGAACTCTCGTTGTTTCAAGGAGCTTTATGTCTAGTGGGTGACAGACCTTTAATGACCATTAAGGGTACAAATGAGACTAAAATGTGCTCTATAGAAAAAGACCACATAATTTGGTGCTTAACGTTTCAGCTGTTGAGTCCAAAAAGCATGGACTGGAAGTCTAGCTCTGTTTAACAACTCTATGACTTTGGGCAAGTTACATAATCCCCATGTGTCTTAGTTTTCTTATCTATGAAATGGAAATAGTAATACTACCTCTAGGTTTTTTGTTATTTGTCTTGTGGACTAAGAGACACACTGTGTGCAAAGTATTTAACACCGTGTACACAAAATATGCTTTCAAGTTAGTGAAAATGGCTGAAAAAGACACTAGATTCAAAGGAAGTAGGCCATTAGCTCTGAGTAGTGGTATAGAAAACCCCTGAACCAAGGAAGTGGTGTTTCACCTGAACCTTGAGAGAGGTTTGTAATTACCAGAGTAAAGCAGTAAGACCCAGGAAAATGCATAGAGGAGTGGAAGTTCATGCCAAAAATGTGGAGAACAGAAGATGGCTCAGTGTAGACAGAACCAAAAACTCGCTGTAAAGGAGGAGGAGGTTCATGGAAGGAGAGGGGATGACTGGAAAATTAGATTCAACTAAGATCATGAATAACCTTCATGCTTAGGAGCATAACTGAATAAGGAGCATAACTGAAGAATGAATGAATGATGTTATTAATTCTATTGTTGATGATGCAACATCGAATTCTATGTTCAAAGCAATCTTTAGGAAGAGCCCTCTGGTGACATTAAGATGATTAAGTCGGCAAAACTGAAGGTGCAAAGATCTTCACTGTATTCCGTGTAACACATGACTGACTGGACTAAAGTAACAGGAATGGAGAGGTGAGAGAAGGAAAGACAACTGGGGAGTGAAATCAACTAATAGCATCAAGAGACTCCTCTAAATTTGTGCCTGGGTTTTAATTGTAAGTAGTAAACATTGCCATTTTTTTTCATCTATCATGTATTAACATGTATGTAAACATGTTTTCCGTTCATTTTCAAATGGAAGCCTGCCTGCCCTGTGTCCAACTAACTGCCCAGAGGTAACATTATTTAAAAAATGTGAGGAGCTAAATGGTTTCTATTATTCATTACTGTGTAACAAATCAACCCCAGTACTTAACTGCCTAAAACAAAATCTGTTTTGCTAAATATGATGGCCCTGTGGGTTGACTGAACTCATTTCAGCCTGGCAGTTCTATTGCATGTGAGGTCTGCTGGGGCTGCAGCCGTCTGGCCCTTGACTAGGCTGGCACATCCAAGATGGGCTATTCACATGGCTGCATTTGGTGCTGTCAGCTGGGAGTTCAGCAGTTTATGATGATAGTAGTGTCTCAGTTTTCTTCCACATGTCCTCTCCACACTGCTTAGACTTTTGAGGAAATTTTAAAAAAGGATGAGGAGCATCTTCTAAGTTTCATTTATTTAAGTGATCTCTATAGCCAACATGGGGCTTGAAGTCACAACCCCCAGATCAAGAGTCACACAGTTCTTATGACTGAGTCAGCCAGGTGCCCCATGGTGCTCATCCTCTTAAGGCCTGGGCTTGGAAGGGCTTGGAGGTCACTTCTGATGCCTCCTCTTTGGCAAAGCCAGTCTTAAGGACAGTACAGTTTCAAGGAGAAGGTAAATAAGCCCCCGCCTCTTAATGTGAAGAGTAGCATGGACATGTAAGAAGGGAAGGATTGTTTGAGACTATCTTTGCAGACTAGCTACCAAATGGTTCAAATCAAAGAAACAGACTTGAAAATGTTCTCTTTTCAATGATTAGGAACCTAAAATCAGTGTCATAAAGTAATGGATTGCAGGCTGCCTACATTTTGGGGCAATCTCCTCCAATATCTTAATTTTCACTGTTTCCTATGATCTGTTGGTTGTTGAAATGCTATTCACCATGAGCTCTGAGGTCCTGTATATAATGGCTTGTTCAGTCAGATTTCCACAGACAGATCAAACTCTTCAATATGCCTAAACTGAAATTATCCCCTCTCTCTGACTCTGAACAATTAAGCCCTGAAAAGAACCTACTGTGTTTTCCTCTGGGGGCTTTGTGCTTCAAGGTATGGCATTCTTGTCCAATCTTTTGTTTCAGAGAGTGCTTCTCAAGCTTCAGTATACAAAAGCACCACCTGGGGATCCAGTTAAAATGCAGATTCTGACTCAGTAGGTCTAGAGTGAGGCCCAAAAGTCTGCATTTTTAACAAATTCCCTGAGAATACCCATGCTGCTGGTCCATGAAGAGTAAGGATCTAATTCACAAAACTTGAATTCATGTGAAATATGGTTCATCTCCCTTTTACTTCAAAAACAGTCATCAAATCTTCCCAATTATTCTGGAACTAGTCAATGAATACATTTCAAATCTATTCACCCCTCTCCCTTCTACTTTTTTTCTAGTCTGGTCTGGACAATTGCAATGAGCTTCTCATGTCTCTATTTGGTCCCATCTCACACTAATGTATTTTATAGGGTGTTCCCAAAGTTTGTGGGTTTTTTATAAGAAAATATAATTGTGTTACTTCTTAATATCTTTCAGTGCCTCCCACAGGGTAAAAAATAAACTCCTTCGAATACTCGGTTCCTACTTGCATGTCCCGCTTTGTGAACTTCCATTTCTGCAGCTTCCAACTTCCTCCTCCTACCACCTCCAATGCATACGTACACTGTCTATGCTCCAGAACAGATTTTCCTATCTTGGCCTTTGTACATGGTATTTCCCTGCCTACAATGCAACTTATTGTTCCAGTAGTAAAGTATTACCTACTCCTAATGCCTTCTCCATCCCCCCCAAGGCTGATTTAGGGACTCTTTCTATTAAGTACTCACTGCACTTTGTATGTACCCTCATTAAATCAATCTTTCTTTATAGAGTATTTACTTCCATGTTTCTTTTCCCACTAAACTAAAAGATAATAGAGACCAAAGACCATAGCTTTCCAACTTTGTAGGCCAGTGCCTATTCCCTGCTCAGAGAATGGTTATGACTGTACATATTGAGATAAATTAGTAAGTGAATAAATGAACTATCAATATTGGAAAGTAAAATCAGATTTTAGCCCAAGACAAAAAGAATTTTATTGCAACTAAACCTCTTGTGTAGATGCTTTGGACAGTGAGCTCCCTGTCACCTGAGAGAAAAATAGGCAGGGATAATACCAAAAAGAAGTTCTATTTTAAGTGTATTTTAGCCCTGTAATATTTCAAGTCCCTTCCAATTATGAGATTCTATGATGTAAGATGACTTTGAGAAGGTTATTAGTTTTTGAAAGATTTCCAGAACATATAATACTTTCTTCCCAAACTATGTAGGAAAGAGATAAAGGAAATTCCTAATTTGTGGCACATCGAGACACAGCAGTTCTGTCTTCCACATGTTCAACTGGGTGTTATTTAAGCTCCTCAAATGAATTGTGATCATCATCATCTCCTTGACATATCTTACACTATAACCAGAAGTCTTCCAGCTCAGCAGAAAAAAACCCACATTACTGTAGCTTCAAGAGGCAGAGTAATAATGTAGACAACCTGATTTTGACTTTTTCCCCCCAATGCCATTTCTAACTTCTCTAACATCCTTGCACTTTAAATCAGTACAAGAATTGTAGCCAGAAGAAAATTAGAATTTACTGAATCATAGTCTCAAAGAACAAAAGCTACTCCCGAGAAACACACTTTTCATTTGGAAATATTACACTGAATCAAATAATGGTAACTTTTTGGCTCACCTTACAGAAAAAAAAAACTGCTAATTTTCTTCCAATCTGATATTTGAACCATATTCCTTCATTAGTCATAAGATTCAAGAATATCATGGCTAATTGAGTTGTATAAACACATTTATTCAATAATTAGAAAAAATTAAGTACTTATAAATGTTACATATTGTTTAATGTATTGTGGTTCTATAAACAAGACAATTTCTTCCCCAAGAAAAGATCAAAGTCAGTTTAACGGCAACATGGGAACAACAACAACAGTCTCCTATCAATTCACTAAGGGACTAAATCAACGAAAGCTTATTTCACCAAATGAAAAAAAAATTTATTTTACCTTTGTGCTTACTTTTTGCACCTGTCCTTTAGATAATGGGATGTGTTTTCCTTTTAACAAGTGTGTGTGTGTGTGTGTGTGTGTGTGTGTGTGTGTGCACGCACGCATATTATTTAACATCTAGTGGTGGATATATGCCCTGTCCACCCTGTATGCCCACCTCTGAGCCAGCCACAGAGATTGTCTGACAAACATAGAATCTAGAGGAGTTCACCACAGCCATATTTTGTTCAGGGCCTACACTAGGGCAGAAACATGGGCAGAACAGAGACAGGGCAAAGACAAACTAAACATACTGAGAACAAATCCGCAATGAGTTAGTGAGCTGATCTTTGGTGAATTGACTTTCAGAAAATTGAATTTTGGGAAGTCAATGCTAGCTTCATTAAAGATCTCACCATTGTAGTCAAAGGAGTAAACTGACAGAGTAGAAGCCAAGTCCACAGAGTGTGGCCCCTGGACTAATGGGATCAACAGCACACAGAACCATGTTAGATGCAGATTCTTCAAGGCCCGCCGCAGATCTACTGAATCAGAATCCCTGAGAATGGGGCCCAGCAATCTCTGGTTTACCAAGCCCTCCAAGGGTGATAGCCCATGGGTGATAGCCCATCTTTGAGAACCTTGGTGATAAAGTGACATAGCAACATTTCTGAGTAGTGTATGGCACACAGATGGGGTAACTAACCCCACGTGGAGAACTCAAGACAAGTTTCCCAAGTAAAGTTAACGCCACAAATTTTTTTTTTGTATCATTTAATTCAGCTTCTTCCATTTCCTTAAATTCTGCCAGGGATACTAACAATATTGTGCGATTTTAATTTCTTCACATCTTCCTTTTCTCAGTTACTTTCCAATAGCGGTTAAAAAGTAATGAGAAACAAAGGAAATAGAAACGTATGATAAAAAATGTGTTGACAGTATGGAAATAACCAATTTTCCTTTAATGGGCCAATGGGCAGAGTACGGTCTTTGGGAGAAATTAACCTTGAGCTAGGGTGATCATATTTAGGAAATAAAACTATAACATATCTAGCTACATTGGAATATCAAAAAAAAGAAGAAGAAGAAGGAATTTGAACCCAGTCCATGCTGCAAAAGGGATGGCAGCCTTGGTGCTGACCCTGTGGGGTCACAAGTCAGCATACAGAAGATGGCATATAAGGTCCTGGGGTTGCTTCAGACCCAGTCCTGGGGTTGCTCAGGTCCCAGTTCTTGGGCTGCCAGGCAGAGCATGTGCCAGGCCTCCCTCCCACCGGTGGAGCCTTCCTTCTCCTCCTTGGGGCATCATCCTCCTGGCTCTTCACAGATATGCCACCCAGAAATCAGCCCAACCAGGACAAGAAGATAACCTTCCCCCTTCCATGCTGCTCAAAGACTACCAGAACATTCCTGAAATTGAGAAGTTGGATAATGCTGTAAGAAGATTCTTGTCTTTGGAAATGGCCAACTAGAAGCAGCAGCTAAAAATCAAGCAAGAGCAGTTGACGAATAAGATTGTGGTGGACCCTGAGGACACCAGCTCCCTGGAGGCTGGAATTGTTGCCCTGTCAAGATTTGCAATTATGAAGAATGCATGAGAAATTTCGCAAGGACAAAGCCCACAAGCACTATGTGCTCATAAGCATCAACCAGAGGAAAAAGATGCTCAAAAGCTTCCATAAGACCAACTATAGTGTTTTCCACAAGATGTGCAAGCAGCTGAGGACTGAGTATACCTTTTCCCCCCTGTAATACCAGAAAGCCCATTCCTGCTGGGTGACAAGGAGGGCTCTGTGAGTTTGAGTTGTCTGGGAGATACACAAGCTAAAGAAGCAGAAAGGGCCGTAAAAATTGTAGCTGGGAAACAAGGCCAGAAAAACCCAGAGAGCTTTTCCAAAGCAGGACCAGAGGCAAAGAAAACCAATAAATTTTATCAGAGTTAGCATTAGGATGTCCCATTCAATATTTGCAATTTACTCATACTAAAGAAATTATTTTATTTTATTATTTTTTTTTTTACCTGAAGTTCAGTTTAACTGCACGTCCTGTAGTTTATCTGGTAGTCTCGGTAGTCATGGACTCACTTTTTACCTTAACTTGGGATTAATAACAGCAACCATTTATTGGGCAATTACTATTCAGAAAACATTATTCAACACATCTGGAAGCATACTTACTAAATCCTCACCATATTTTTATAAAATAGGTATTCTTATTCTCCTTACACATGTAGGAAACAGGCTTAGCAATTGAGTCATCAAAGCTAGTAGAAGGTAGAACAAGAATTTAAATCTGTATCCAGCCTGATTCCAGAACCAAAGCTTTTAATGACTAAATTCTACTGCTTAACTATACTGCAATTTGCTTAATCCTGATGGAACAAGTTTCTTTTGTGTTATTATGAAAACTGAGATTATGTATTGCACATAATGCAGTTTGTGGCAATTGATAGGCATACAAAAGTACATATTAGCACTAACATTTATACTCAAAATCAAGGAAACCGACCCCAAAATACACTTGGCTTCAGAAAAATACTTTTACTCTACTGTAACCACAAATAATGAGTTTTGGGAAAAGGACTCTGGTTTGTCTGGGATGGTATGGATTTGTTTTGGCCTGAGTTCATTAAGGTCAGAGGTAAAGTTAAACGAAGTGTATCCTCACAGAGAGTTGACTTTCTCATGTCTGTGCATGCTGACAAGGAGGGCCCATCCACAGAATGCCAGTCATTGAAGAAGAAAACAGTGCCATGGAGTTTTATCTGGAATCTTGCATTGCTCTGAGACCCTAAGCTGTTCCACATGGATAAGGTAAGAACTAGAGTAACCATGTGGAAAAAAGTTGTGGAAGGACCAAGAAGCCCAGAGCAAGATGAGAAGAGACAGTAGCTATGGCTGTCTAAAGCCTGAGATTTGATGCGTCTTACTTCATTGGTTCTCTCAAGAGTGAAAGAAGTTATCTATGTAAAATTCTTTGCATGGTATAATCAGAATATGTATCTACTGAGCATGAGTTAGTAAATTCATTACTGAAATAGGTAATCCCTTCTGCAAAAAACAAAAAAAAAAAACCCATTTCTTTAGAGGGAGAGCTTGCACGCATGCACAAGGTGGGGAGGGGCAGAGGGAGAGACAGAGCACAAGAATCTCAAGCAGGTTCTGTGCGGAGCCTGGAGCTCAGCCCTGACACAGGGTTTGATCACACATCTCTGGGATCATGACCTGAGCAAAAATCAAGATTTGGACACTCAACTGACTGAGCCACACAGGCACCTCTGAAAGGAACTTTTTAAAGCAAGAATCATGACCTCTTCCAAGTCACAGTTGTTTCAGTAAGACTCAAATACTTGATCTGTATATACTTTAGTATTTGCCATCCTGAGCCAAAATGACGAAAACTTTTGTTCCTACATCTTTATCAGCCAGTATTAAAAACTTCAAAGGGTCTAAAATTATGCCTTACTTGCAAACCACCATGTTAGCTTGTCACAATTTCATGGATGTTGCTGGTAGACATGAGACAAAGGACAGTTTGTTACTCAGAGCGACATCAGCAGCTAGATTATCAGCAATTTTTGTGTTGCTCTCCAAGACCCAATTCCAACAACATGACAGGAAAAGGGCCAAAGGTTAACTGCACATTTGGATTCACAAAGGATTGTGAACCAGGAGTCTGTGTCACAGGGAAGGAACCCTGAGCCTGGAGAACTCAGATCTTTTTAAGTGAGCAATAAATGTGCCTCCCCTTTCTACAGGGAGTGGGAGAGCATGATCTTTATTATAATCGACAGTAAGCATGCCTGTCTTTACTTCAGGGGGAGATATTATCATTATCTTCCAAGGTTATAAGTAAGTAAACCTTTTCCAGAAGGAAACACTATCTCTATCATCCAAGACTTTTCACTATTCCAGTATCTTTGAAAATATAGTCTGGGGAAAAAAAAGACACCAAAATAAAGCAAGGAACCAGGTGAAATGCTCCATGTTTTGTAACGTAGAGGTAAAGCATGATTTCAGGGGGCTTTTACTAGGACATAATTTACTGCTTGCATACATTGTTTCAGGGTGTAAACAGTGCTATAAAGGGTACTTTATAAACTGTAGCCCTGTATTCTCCGATTGTTCCTAAAACAAGTGTGTGAGATAAATATGCTTTTCACTTCATATTCTTTCAGAATATCTAAAAGAAATTTTAATAAAAGCCAGCAAACCGTGTACCTGGCTTAGATAGCCAAATTCTGTCCTAAGCTCTCAGTAACAGCCTGTGTTGCTCTCATAGCTTTTATCACAATTACAACTAAGAATTTGTTTGCTTTTCATTTAATTTCTATCTCCCTGGATTATAAGTGGTCTTTCACTGAGGGGCCCTTGTGTCTCTTTCTTACACTTATGTTTGAGTCAGCTAGCATAACATCTGACATATAGTAGTTATCCAATATATGCAACAAATATTTTTTGAATGTTGACTAAGTTTAACTGTACTTCACTTACAAATGATAAATGAAAATTTGGTGACATGATTTGATTCTATCATATACTTGATCTTTACCAGGATTTTCGAGAATGGAGTTTCCTAGAAGGCTGCATGGGGAAATGACTGACGAGCTAATCTAGGATTTCCATTTTATTGTATAAATTTGGAAACTAAGGGCTAGTAGTAACAAATAAATTATCCAGAGTCACATGTCAAGTTTCCTGACTCTTGGTTTAATGCTCTTTCACCTATGATATTCCTTCACCTGCCCCTTCAACCTGTTCTGGCAATAATTTAAAGCACTTCTGTGTTTATCTGCTGTGAAAAAACGTGGCAGTGCGCTCTCAGGGCAAGAATGGAGAGATGGAAATGTCTGCATCTCTATGCTAATATCTCCTGTCATCATATGGGTCAGGGAGACTGTGTTCCCAAACTCAAAAATAATTGCAATGTGTTTTCAAAGTTCTGAACTTTGCCTGATATTTCTTCCTCCTTGCTGGGAAAAGGAGGTATGACACAGCTTGGAAAGACTGAGATAGATCTACACATCAAAATGTCTGCAAATCTGCCAAAATCTGATTCCGATAACCCAGAGATGTTTTTATTTTTACTCCTCCTATCTCGTTTAAATTGGCAAATAAGAAACTTTTCCTACTTTAATTTGTTATAGAACTGTTACGAGTTAATAACAAAAGCATTATTGTTTAGGGCTCCAAGTAGGTTATAATAAAGAACTCGAAAAATTTCACTTCTTTCCAAGATTTTAGAAATTTCCTACAGTAGTCACGCTTTAAGTAACAAAGGATATACTGCTTACCCCGCCAGCTCCACAACATCCCTGTGATCAATTGTTCCTCCAAGAACCAGCTCTGACGAGGATGTTGCTTTGGAGGAAAGGTGCTCTATAAATGTAAAAAATAAGTAAATGGATGGGCCGGGCAGAACAGCTTGGGCTCTGGATTAAATAGAGGCTAGAATTTGGTTTTCAAATTTCAAAGAAACATGGGACTGGTCTTGGTCTTCCGCCTTGGGAAAAGCTACAAAGATTTATTTTTGTGAACATATCAAAATTCTCATTCTTATGCAGCTATAGCTATTGGAATACCTGAGGGGAGATTGCTTTACGACCTAACAGGAGCAAATGCAGATCTCTCTTGCCTTATAGACTAAATGGTTTTATACTCATTCCTGAGCAATGAATCTAAGTTTTTAGTGAATTCCATGAAAAGATCTTTAGAATTGTAATATTGCAGAGCAAAAGTTCCTACCATAGACTGAATGGAAAACTTTTAGAAAGAGGCCAGCCATCAATTTTCTGAGGGAGGTTAGACAAGCAATACTCCTGCAATACGTTTTAGAATCTGGCATCCCATTGTATAATTTCTCACATAGGTACTGCTTTCATGGATTCAGGAGGACCTACATCTCTATCTTTACAGATTCACAAATTAGCTCCTCTCCTTTTATGGAAGAGAGATTTTAGTATATAATAGAATTACACTGTATGAGAACATTTTGCTGGCCAGTTTTGCCATTAAACTAATCAGGGGTGAATGTGCTTTTTTTTTTTTTTTTTTTTAAGGTATGGAAGTATGAGGATTTCATTGCTAGAATCACAGTATTTTTTGGTGGTTTTAGTTTCCCCCCATCCCCACCCTTTATCTATAGAAAAGAAAACCAATTGTTTCACTCTGTCAGAACTTTCAGAGAGGGTTTAGAAACCATCATAAAATCAACCTTGGTTCGTGGACCACACCAATATCAATTTCGTGGTTTGACAGTGATCTTTAGTTATAGAAAAAGATTACCATTGAGGAGATTAGGAAAAAAGTACATGAGACTCTGTTCTATCTTTGAAAATCCTTGTAAACCTACAATTATTTCAAGATAATAAATGAAAAAAATTGAAATAACAGTAGCAAACAGGAGAGTGATAGACCTGACTCATTCACTGGACAAACTTTATACGTGTGCTCACTAAACCACAAAATGGAGATAGCATCTAGCAGTAATAACTAAATGAGTATAAATTTAATGGTTTGTTTGTGCACAGACAATATGGCAAAATGAAGAACAAGTCCTTTAAGGCCAAACTAACTGCACTCAAATACAAGGTCATACAATTTCTCTGTGGGACTTTAGTCCAGAATATAATCTTCCTTCAGTATCCAGATGTGGAAATTTGGATGGTGATAAGAAAATCACTTATACTATAAGATAGTTGTGATGATTGAGTTTAATATTTGTAAAGGCACTTACAACAATGCCTGGTCCTTAGCAATACTACGTAACGGGCAGCCATCCTATGAAGAAATCACTTGGCATGTAGCTCTGCAAATATTGGTTTCCTTCCCTTTTCTGATTTTGAGTTAAATCCTATAAGAAGCCCATTACAAGTAGCCTAGAAAAAGAATTATGGTATATTTGTGTCATTGAATCAAGTAATGAGTGAACGGTCTTCCACTGAACACAAAAATATGGATAAATCTCAAACATAATATCGAGTGAAAGAAGCTACCCAAGAAGTGTTTATTGTATGATTGTATGTAAAATATTAAATGACAAAAAGAAAATTATCAGCCTAATTTTGATAAAACATTTCAAATTCCCTCATATCAAAGCATATCAATAAGATGTACATATGCTAATTTTATAATACACATCAAGTCCCAAATTTCCAATCCTAGGTAAGTTATCAAGTTTCAAAATGTAAATGCTGATAATTTAACTGTAGGTAGTATTTTTTGAAGTACAACTGACATATTAATTTCAGGTGTGCATCATAGTGACTTGATACTTTTATATATTATAAAAGGACCCCCATGTTGTCTGGTTACCATCTGTCACCATATAAAATTATTGCAATATTACTGGTTACACTCCCTGGGCTGTACATTATACTCCCATGACCTATTTTACAGCTGAAAGTTTATACTTCTTAATCACCTTCACCTATTTCACTACCTCCCCAAACCCTCCCCCTCTTTGACAACAAACAGTTTTCTTCCTGTATCTATCGGTCTCATCTATTTTTTTTGTTTGTTATTTTTTAATTCCACACGTAAGTGAAATCATACAGTATTTGTCTTTCACTTTTGACTTATTTCACTTAGCATAATACTTTCTAGGTCCATCCATGCAACCACAAATGGCAGGATTTCATTCCTATTCATGGCAGAGTAATATTTCATCATGAATATATATGTGTGTGTGTACACATACCTCATCTTCTTTACTCATTCATCTATTAATGGATGCAAGTTGTTTCCATATCTTAGCAATTGTAAATAATGCTGCAATGAACAGAGTGATACATCTAACTCTTCAAATTGGTGGTTTCATTTTTGTCAGATGAATATCCAGGAGAGGAATTGTTGGATCCTATGGTATTTCTATTTTTTAATATAAGGACATTTCATATGGTTTCTATGGTGGCTGCACCAATTTATGTTCCCATCAGCAGTGCACAAAAGGTTTCTTTTCTCCACATTCTCACCAGAAATTTTTACCATTCCTTTTGATACCAGCCATACTGACCAGTGTGAGGTGATACCTGTGGTTTTAATTTGCATTTCCATAATCATTAGTGATGTTGAGCATCTTGTCATGTGCCTGTTGGCCATCTATAGGTATTCTTTGGGAAAATGTCTGTTCAAGTCCTCTACCCAGTTTTTAGTCAGGTTGTTTAGGGTTTGGGGGGAATTTTTAAAAAAATATTAAGTTGTGTAAGTTCTTTATGTACTTTGGATATTAACGCTTCATCAAATGTATAATTTGCAAATATCTTCACTCATTCAATAGGCTGCATTGTTGATAGTTTCCTTATCTGTGCAGAAGATTTTTAGAATGAGAATGTAATCTCATTCAATTATTTTAGCCTTTGCTGCCCTTGCCTGAGATGACAGCCTCTCTTTAGGCTTTGAAGTACCATTTATAATCATGATTTTTTAAATTTTGTTTTTAATTTTTGAGAGAGAGAGAGAGAGAGACAGAGTGCGAGGGGTGGGGGACAGAGAGAGAAGGAAACACAGAATCTACAGCAGGCTTCAGACTCTGAGCTATCAGCACAGAACCCAATGTGGGGCTCGAATGCACAAACCGTGAGATCATGACCTGAGTCAAAGTCAGATGCTTAACTGACTGAGCCACCTAGACATCCCTCATATTCAAAGATTTAAAGAGCATTCTGAGATGAAAATGACAATACCTAAAATAAAAAAAAATATATCACTGGGTCGTCCTGACAGAAAATAAGACATTGGAGAATGAAATATCCATAAATTTCAATTCAGAGCAATAGAAACTATTCAAAATGAAGTGCACGTGCACACACACACATGCACACACAGCTCAAAGAAATGAACAAAACTGATGTGACATGTGGAATAATATAAAGTGGTCTAATATACAAATAATTGATGTTTCAAATAGAAGAGGCAGAGTTATTAAAGAGATACTGGTCAAAATATTTCCTAATTTGGTATTATACAAACCCTTATATCCAAGAGGTTAAATAAACATTAAGGGTGAATACAAAGCAAACCATAAAAATGCATGTAGTGCAATTGTTCACTATCAATAAGAAAACCTTAAAATAAGCTTCATAGAAAAAAAATACAAAGAAACAAGAATCAATATGGACTCTGCATCAGAAATAATGGAAGGGACAATACAACGGAACAATATTTTTGAAATGCTAAAACACAAAGAGAAACTATTAACTTAGAATTCTATACCCAGCAAAAATTATCCTCCAAAAATAAAGGCAAAATAAATACCATTTCAGACAATCAAAACCAGAAAGGATTCAGCAGCAGCAAACCTACAACACAAAATACACTAAACAAGATTCTTCAAGCCAAAGGAAAAGAATAAAAAATGGAAATTTGAATCTATACAAAGAAATGAAGAAAGCTAGAGAGGGTAACTTGGAGATAAATCCCAGAGATATTTGTTTTCTTGTTTTTAAATGTCTATAAAATATCATTGTCCACAAAATATAATAATGATGTATTTGGGAACCTAAAATCTATTTATAGATAAGAATTCTAAAAACAGCAGCAAGAAGGATAGAAGGGAAAAATGCAAGTAGTAAGGTTTTAGTATTATAATAAAATGGTATAATATTACTTAAATATAGACTAAAATAAAGATGAATGTTGCCAACTTTAAAGCAAGCATTAAGAAATATATCAAAGATTTCGGAGGCTATTGGGAAGATGGCAGAGTAGGAGGATCCTAAGCCCACCTTGTCCCGTGGACATACTGAGAAAACAGCTACATCTATGTAACTAACTCTGAAAACTACCTGAAGACTGGCAGAATTGACGTTCCACAGTTAATCATTGGGAAGAGGCCACATTGAAAAGGGAAGAAAGTGCAGAGATGCAGCTGGGAATCAAACCGTGGGCAAGACTAACCACAAACAGGAGAGACACCACAGAGAATCAAGAGGATCAGACTCCATTCCAGGCACCTGTGGCAGTGGGACCTACACAGGGAAGAGGAGTCTTCATAACATCTGGTTTTGAATAAGAGTAGGGCTTAACATCAGGAGAGCCAGAGGAAAATAGGAAATGGAATCCCCACCCTTAAAGAACAGCATAATAAATAACTTGGCTCAAAACATAGCACAGAAGCAGCAGTTTGAAAAGTGCCTGCCGTATATATGAAGGAGATTTATTGAGTAATCTCAGAACATGTGCTAGAAGGGCAGAGATCTTCAGGAGATCTCTCCATGAATAAAAATGCTGGAAGGTGCCATTTCTCTTCCCCTTCCCTAGCCTAGATATCCAAACACTTGTGGGAGTCAGTTCTAACACAATCTACCTTGCTAGCACCACCACTCCACCCCACCCCCTCTTGTTGTCCCACAGACCCACCCCATTCAACTTGACTACTGCAGTAGATACCCCTCCAAAGCAGCTCCTGCAGGGACATGTATCAGGAACTGGTGCCATTCCAAAAAGAAGCCTGACCTGGGGAGAAGGAGAGATAACCCCGTACCAGTCGGCTCACAGTTTCAGTGGCCCAGCCTTTTAGCTGGCTATGCAGAGAATAAGCCCTGCAATCCAGTGTGCCCACAACTGTGGCACATGGCCAATTGCAGACACATTGACTGCCAGTCCTGCCCACCAAGAACCCCATGGCAGCTTCAGATGGGTCTCTCAATAGCACAGGGACAAACTCTGCCACCCAGAGCACCCACACAAGGCAAAGCAGGTCACCACAGCCAGCTGAGCTGAAGGCAATCACAGCTCAGACACACCACAATGGGCACAAGTGGCCCACTCTACTTGTGTGGGACACTAGGGGACACTCCTGGAGCACCTGATGCTTGTGACTAGGGGGAATTAGAATATATGGCACCACGACACCTCTTCTATACAAGATCACTGCTTTCAACACAAGGATATATAACTGACCTAATATATAGAAACAAACACAGTGGGTTTGATAAAATGAGGAGACAAAGGAATTTTTCATTTTCCAAATGAAAAATCATGGTAAAAGAGCAAGATAAAATATAGATAAGTGATATGCCTGATAAAGAGTTCAAATTAATGGTCTTAAAGATACTCCATGGATTCAAGAAAAGAATGATCTCCAGGAGAATTTCAACAGAGAAAATGTAGAGAACCACCAGTCAGAGCTGAAGAATAAAAAAACTGAAATGAAAGATATACTAGAAGACATCAACAGCACATTAGAAGCTGCAGAAGTATGGATCACAATCTGGAAGACAGTAATGGAAAGCAACCAAGCTGAACAGTAAAAAGCATAAAAGGAAAAAATGAGAATAAGTTAAGCTAACTCAGACTTCATTAAGCCTAAAAACATTCATATGACAGGGATCCCAGAAGAGGAAATGAAAGAGAAAGGGATAGAAAATTTGAGGAAGTAATAGCTGAAAACTTATTTAAACTGGTCAAGGAAATGGATATCCTTATCCATAAACCGAGGTCCTAACAAGATGAACCCAAGGAGGTCCACACCAAGAAATTTAACAATTAAAATGGCAAAAAGTAATGGTAAAGAATTTTAAAAGCAGCAAGAGAAAAGTTGCATAAGAGAAAGCCCATAAATTTATCAACTGACCATTCAGAAAAAAATTTGACTGTATCCTGTCACTCCTTCCTGACCTACAAAGTACTAAAGGGAAGAAGAAAATTACAACCAACCTACTCTGCCTGGCGATGTTATTCAGAATAAAAGGAGAGATAAAAGAGTTTCACAGACAAGAAAACATTAAAGGAGCTCACCATCACTAAATCAGCCTTACAAGAAATGTTAATGGGAATTCTTTAACCTGAAATAAGTGGCCATAACTAGGAAAAATTTTGCAACAAGAAATTTCACAGATAAAAAACATAGTATAGGTAGTAATCATTTCTACAACCAGTATGGAGGTTAAAATGCCAAAGTAGAATCAACTACATCTACAAAAATGTTTTCTAAAGGGATATACAAAATAAGATATAACATCATAGAAATAAAACATGGAGGGGTACTAAAAATTTAGTGCTTTTAGAAGGTGCTCAAACTTAAGCAACCATCATTTTAATAAATGCTTCCATACACATGGGATATTATATGAACATAATGGTAATCACAAATAAAAAATATAGGTAACACAAAAAAATAGAAGAAATAAAGCCAAGCATAATACTAAAGTATGCCATTAAACCACAAGGGAAGAGAACAAGAGAAGGAGGAACACCGAAGAACTACAAAAACAACCAGAAAACAATAACAAAATGGCAATAAGTACATACCTATCAATAATCACTATAAATTTAAATGGACTAAATGTTCCAATCAAAAGAAATATGGTGATGGAACAGATAAAAAAAAATAAGACTCATCCACCATATGCTACCTACAAGAGGTTCACTTCAGACTTACAGACACAAATGGAATGAAAGTGAAGGGATGGAAAAGTATATTCCATACAAATGGAAGGAAAAAAAAAAGCTAGGATAATAATACTTCTATCAGATAAAACAGACTTTAAAACCAAGACTGACAAAGCAGGAAAGAATATCCAATGGAAAAAAGAGTCTCTTTAACAAATGGTGCTGGGAGAACTGGAGAATTTGTTAAAGAGTCTCTTTAACAAATGGTGCTGGGAGCAACATGCAGAAGAAACTAGATCACTTTCTTACACCATTCACAAAAATAAACTCAAAATGGATAAAGGACCTGAATGTGAGATAGGAAATCATCAAAACCCTAGAGGGGAAAGCAGGAAAAAACCTCTCTGACCTCAGCCGCAGCAATTTCTTACTTGACACATCTCCAAAGGCAAGGGAATTAAAAGCAATAATAAACTATTGGGATCTTATGAAGATAAAATCTTCTGCACTGCAAAGGAAACAATCAACAAAACTAAAAGGCAACCAACAGAATGGGAAAAGACATTTGCAAATGACATATCAGACAAAGGGTAGTATCCAAAATCTATAAAGAACTCCCCAAACTCCACATCCAAAAAATAATCCAGTGAAGAAACGGGCAGAAGACATGAATAGACACTTCTCTAAAGAAGACATCCAGATAGCCAACAGGCACATGAAAAGATGCTCAATGTCGCTCCTCATCAGGGAAATACAAATCAAAACCACACTGAGATACCACCTCATGCCAGTCAGAGTGACCAAAATGAGCAAATCAGGAGACTATAGATGCTGGAGAGTATGTGGAGAAACGGGAACTCTCTTGCACTGTTGGTGGGAATGCAAATTGGTGCAGCCTCTCTGGAAAACAGTGTGGAGGTTCCTCAAAAAATTAAAAATAGACCTACCCTATGACCCAGCAATAGCACTGTTTGGAATTTACCCAAGGGATACAGGAGTGCTGATGCATAGGGGCACTTGTACCCCAATGTTTATAGCAGCACTTTCAACAATAGCCAAATTATGGAAAGAGCCTAAATTTCCATCAACTGATGAATGGATAAAGAAGATGTGGTTTATATACACAATGGAATACTACGTGGCAATGAGAAAGAATGAAATATGGCCTTTTGTAGCAACGTGGATGGAACAGGAGTGTTATGCTAAGTGAAATAAGTCATACAGAGAAAGACAGATACCATATGTTTTCACTCTTATATAGATCCTGAGAAATGTAACAGAAGACCATGGGGGAGGGTAAGGGAGAAAAAAAGTTACAGAGAGGGAAGGAGGCAAATCATAAGAGACCCTTAAAAACTGAGACTAAACTGAGTGTTGATGGGGGATGGGAGGGAGAGGTGGGTGGGTGATGGGCATTGAGGAAAGCACCTGTTGGGATGAGCACTGGCTGTTGTACGGAAACCAATTTGACAATAAATTTCATATTAAAAAAAAAATAAAACCAAGACTGTAGCCAGAGACAAAGAAAGGCATTACACAATGATAAAGGGATCAATACAATGAGCATACAGCAATTATAAATACCATTGCACCCAACATAGGAGCACCTAGATATATAAAAAAAATATTAATAGACATAAAGCAAGAAATTGACAGTAATATAATAATGGTTTGGGACCTTTACACCCTACTTATATTACTAGATTGATCACCCAGACAGATTTTCAGCAAAAAAATGGCTTTGAATGACAGACCAGATAGCCCTAACAGATATATACAGAACAGGACATTCCAAAATGGCAGAGTACACATTCTTTTCAAGTGCACATAGAACAGTCCCCAGAATAGATCATATGTTATGCTACAAGTCTCA
Source organism: Panthera onca (assembly GCF_046562875.1). Lineage (NCBI taxonomy): Eukaryota > Metazoa > Chordata > Mammalia > Carnivora > Felidae > Panthera > Panthera onca. The sequence continues at coordinate 172,268,669 of NC_138346.1, read as the reverse complement.
GTAAATTTAAGAACACTGGAATCCTAATCAAGCATCTTCTCTGACAACAATATGAAACTAGAAATCAATTACAAGAAAGAATCTGGAAAAAAACACAGACACACGAAAGCTAAACAACAGGATTCTGAACAACCAGTGGGTCAACCAAGAAACCAAAGAGGAAATAAAAAAATACATGAAGACATATTAAAATCAGAACAGTCAAAAGGACACAGCAAAAGAAGTTCTAAGAGGGAAATTTATGGCAGTACAAACTTATTTTAAGAAGAAAAATCTCAAATGGTCTAACCTTATGCTTAGAGGAGCTAGAAAAAAGGACAAAGCTGAAAGCTAGGAGGAAGGAAATAATAAATATTAGAGCAGAAATAAGTTAGGCAGATACAAAAAATAGAAGAGATCAGTGAAACCAAGAACTGGTTCTTTAAAAGATAGACAAAATCGTTACACCTTTAGCCAAATTCATCAAAAAAAAAAAAAAAAAAAAAAAAAAGAGGACCCAAATACATAAAATCAGAAACAAAGGAGGAGCAATAACAAATGACACCATAAAATACAAAAGGATTATAAGAGAATGTCATGAATAATTATATGTCCAACAAACTGGACAAATTTGAAGAAATGGATAATTTCCTAGAAACATACAGTCTTCCAAAACTGAATCAAGAAGTAATGTTGAATCAGTAATAAGAAAATTCTCAAGCGTACAGGACCAGATGGCTTTACAGTTGAATTCTACCAAACATCTGAAGAGTTAATACCTAGTCTCTTCAAAGTATTCCAAAAATCTGTGGTGTCTGGGTGGCTCAGTTGGTTAAGCGTCTGACTTCAGCTCAGGTCATGATCTTGCAGTTGGTGAATTTGAGCCTTATGTCAGGCTCTGTGCTGACAGCTCAGAGCTTGGAGCCTGCTTCGGATTCTGTGTCTCTCTCTCTCTCCCTGCCCATCCCTTGTTGTGCCATCTCTCAAAAAATGAATAAACATTAAAACTTCTCAAGTATTCCAAACAATAAGAGAAGAAAAGTTTCCCAATTCATTCTATGCAGCCAGCATTACTTTGATACCAAAACCAGACAAAGACACTGAGAAAAAAAACCCACAAGCCAATACCTTTATGAACATAGGTGCAAAAATCCTCAACAAAATATTGCAAACCAAATTCAACATTTTTTTAAAATTTAATGTTTATTTTTGAGAAAAAGACAGAATGTGGTGGAGAAGCAGAGAGAGAGGGAGACAGAATCTGAAGCAGGATCTAGGCTCTGAGCTATAAGCACAGAGCCTGACACAGGGTTCAAACTCACAAACTACAAGATCATGATCTGAGCTGAAGTCGGATGCTTAACCAATTGAGCCAACCAGGTGCCCTTCAACAATACATTTAAAAAAATCATTCACCTCAGTCAAGTGGGATTTGTTTCAGGGGTGCAAGTGTAGTTCAATACTTCCAAATCAATGTGTTACATCATGACATTAACAAGAGGAAAGATAAAAACCGTATGATCACCTCAATGAATGCAGAAGAACTATGTAGCAAAATGCAACATCCATTCATGATAAAAACTCTTAGCAAAGTGGTTTAGAGGCAACATACCTCAACATGATTAAGGCCATGTATGAAAAACCCATAGCTAACATCAGACTAAGCGGTGAAAAGTGAAAACTTTTCCTCTAAGATCAGGACCAAGACAAGGATATCTACTCTCACCACTTTTATTCAATATAGTACTGGAAGTCCTAACTCTAGCAATTAGACAAGAAAAAAAATTAAGAAATAAAGAGCATCCTAACTGGTAAGGAAGAAGTAAAACTGTCACTGTTTGCGTATGACATGATATATACAGAAAACCCTAAGGACTCCACCAGAAAACTATTATAAGTCACAGGTGAAATATATAAGATAGGGCATATCACCAATAATATTGCTGTAACATTGTATGGTTACAGATAGTGACCATACCTATCATGGTGAGCATATTAAGTAATGTGTAGAAGTGTTGAATCAATGTCGTACACTTGCAACTAATACAACATTGCATGTTTATTAAACTTAAAAAATACATCAAAGTTGTAGAGCTAATTAAAACTCTCACACAGGCAAAGCTAATTAATGATGTTCAAAATCAGGATAGCTAACTTTGTGGGAGTAATGACTAGAAAGGGCTTAAGGGGAATTTTATAACATTTTGGCATAGTTTTGGTTCTTGTCTGCAAGTTTATTACATAGGTATGTTCACTTTGTGATAGCTAAGTTATACACTTGAGATATGTATACTTTTCTATATTTATATGTGTATAGAATATATAGAAAAACATGTATCTGTGTGTATATGCACATGTAGACGTGTGTATATGCACATATGCACATGTAGACATGTGTGTATATGCATATGTAGACTGTATATGCACATACAAACGTGTGTATTGCACATATGCACATGTACACATGTGTGTATACACATATGCACATGTAGACGTGTGTATATGCACAGACGTGTGTATATGCACATATAGACATGTGTGTATATACACATATGCACATATATACGTGTGTGTATATGCACATATGCACATGTAGACGTGTGTGTATACATATGCAAATGACAAAGAGGAGCCAAAGAAGAGATTATCTTAGAAGCTGTAATAACTGTTCTGCTGCCCCACTCATAGAAAAAAAAGAATCATATTATGGTCTTTCTTTCTGAATAGGGCCCTTGGATTTGGACCTAAACAGACTGCACAATCTTATGTGAATGTTGTTAGAATTGCATTTCAAAAATATTTAGTAACCCTTCACACTTCAAAGAGCATCAAGTGTTAATTCCATTTGCGTTGAATTTACAAGAAGGCTCTGCCAATCCAGCTTTTATTTTTAAAAAAATGCTTCAAAAGAACATTTATAAAATAATTTTATTTTTAATGTAAGGATTTCAGGGGTAGAATTTTTAATTGAATCTTTAATTTTTAATTTTAATGTAACACACAATGTTACATTAGTTTCAGTTGTGCAACAGTGATTTGACAAGTCTGTGTGTTATACTCAGAAGTATAGCTACCATCTGTTACCATACAAAGCTATTTCAGGATCACTAAGTTCCCTTTGCTGTACCTCTCATCCCTGGGACATATTGCAGAACTGGAAGCCTGTACCCCTACTTCCATTCTTCCATTTTGCCTGTCCCCCCTTTCCTTTTCCCTGGCAACCACCAAGCTTTTTCTGTGTTTATGGGTCTATTTGGTTTATCAGATTCCACAGATAAGTGAAATCATATAATATAGGTCTTTGTTTCTAACTTATTTCACTTCACATATCACCCTTTAGATCCATCCATGTTGCTGCAAATGGCAAGATCTCATGCTTTTTTATGGCTGAGTAATATTCCATTGTATATACCACATCTTCTCAATCCATTCATTTATCAGTATACACTTAGGTGGCTTCCTATCTTAGTTATTATAAATAAGGCTGCAACTAACCGTGGAGCCTATATTTTTTTCTTCAATTAGTGTTTTCATTTTCTCTGGGTATTTACAATTTGTACATTATTCTTATGAAGACCCACCTCATAATTTCACAGATCGTTAAAATGGTCCAGATACTAATTAGATAAGACTTCATGTATGAAGTAATGCATGCCTGTCACAACCTTGTTCAAATACCGCCTCCTCCCAGAAGCCTTGCTAGATTTCCCCGAGGCACATATATTATTCCTTAAAGCATCCCTAGCATATTACACACTCTTCTATTTGAGCATGTGTCCAAGTGAAGAGAGTATATTTGTCTACTTTGCTAGACTGCTTTTATCCATCTTTGTATACTCTGTATCTAGTACACAGTCTAACACATGTCAAGTGCTCAAAAAATACTTGAAGGTGATAGGAGAGTATGAGGGAGGGGGAGAGACAAAAGAGGAGGTATAGGGAAAAAAAGGGTTTTCTTAACCCCACAAATCAGGGAGAAGATGTTCTTGGGTCAGAGGAAACAGCTGTTTGTCCAGCAAGCTTCTGTTTGCATCCATCGTCACAAAGTAAATTAGAATCCTTTGAGGTTGTTTCACAGTAATAACTGTAAATACTTTTCCAAGTATTAATCCAGTGTTAGACTGGTGCTTCATGTCCTGCTATGCCATATGAATCATTTCCCTTATGATCTGAGGACAGTAAAATATTTTATAAATATTATCTTACCAAATGAGTATGTGTAAAAATTGTCCTCGGGGCTTCCAGTGACAAAAGAGTATGCACACCAACAAAATACACATGCTTCCCCAACCCTCCGGCAACATTTTTCACTCCCTTCTCTGCTTCCAGAGCACATTATTCACTCTAATACAGCAATCAGCACATGTTGGAGTCTGTTGTATTTCCCCTGCCCAATTATACTGTAAGCTTCTTGAGGACAAAGACTAGGTCTTCATCTTTTTATCCCCAGTTCTCAACACAGGGACTGGGACATGGTAGATATTCTATATTTATATCTTAAATGACAAATGAGTGAGAGAACATCTTCTAATACTTATATTTGAATAGGTTTTAAATGTCCCGTCATCCCAGCTGTCAGACATCCAACCTTAGAGGCACTTCCAAAACAAGAAGTGAACAAAAGAGTTAAGAGTTAGCTCCAAACCACGTGGTGGCAACATCAAACCAGAAGCAGAGCTTGCGTCTTTCTCCAGATCCTAGGACATTCAAATCACCCTGTGGGAGAAAGGCGACTGCCTGATCTCTAGTAGTATCTAGCAAGTTTTATTTTTCACATGAAATCTGTTAAGTTTGAGATGTTCAGAGTCCTTTGAGCTGAGAAGTAAAAAAAACCAAAGAGAAGAAAAACAAAAGAAAAAAACCTTCCTATTTAAGCACAAACATATGCCAGCTACCACGTTAAGTGCTCAGAATTCAACGTTGAAATAAGATGTGCTCCATGGCCTGGCTCACCTATTATTGGGATCTGGGAATCCTCAAGTATCTCCTGCTGCAATGTCAGAGTATTCTCAGAGCACACACACAGAAAACAACCTTTAAAATTAACCACTGAAACTATAGTAACTTAATGTTCATGTTTGGTCTTTGTTTACCCTCAAAACCCTTTATAATATACTCTTGATGTACCAATAACAAACAAGTCAATAAAAGCCACAGTTTGACTCCCAAACTACTCTTCAGAAGAGTAAGAACTCAGCAGCATCAGAGACAAAGCTGTTTCACCCTGCACATGCAATCACAAAACACCAAATAAAAGGCCTTGGCAGCCAGCAGTACAAGTCTTGCATTGGGGGGGTTTACAAGGAGATCAGACTGTGATCAAAGCAGTTATGTGGCCAATTGCAGGGCATTGAAGGAGACGACATATCAAAGATTCTCATCAACTCCTAAGATAAGGTTTCCAAAAAAGGAGAGTAATACATATGCTATATGGGAGACAGTTTAGGGAGCTCTAAAATAATCCTGAAAAAAAATTTAAACATGCCAATAAAGACACTTATACAACATAATTATCATCTGCAGATGAGTTTTGAAATTCTATATATTAGATCTCATTTGAATTTGAGGATTGCCAGCTTATCCAAGGAATTTTTCTAGTAGCCCGAATTCTCCTAAGTGTTCTTAGTTTGCTAGAATTTTTATTGGAATTAAGTGTAAAGACCAAAAGCCCTTCCTATTAAGAAAAACAAACCTATTGAAACCTCTATTAATTATCATTTGATATATTTGCTCATGTAGCAAATATGAATGCACTGCAACGTTCAATTTTTACTGTAGAAGGCATAGTCTGGGATACCGATGGGTTTGATAGGGTCTGTCCCCTCAAAAATTTCCATTTAGTAAGAGGGATTATGCTTATGTAATTGGGTAAAATAAAAGGTGAAATATTTCTTTATGTCCTAAGAGAGGTCCAGAGAGAATGCCATGGGATTCCAGGGGATAGAAACACTGCCTCCAGGTCAAGGCAAAAATGCAATGGAATTATTGAGGGAAAATCTATGTACTAATTATTCATATAACAGAACAGTAATATCTACTTTGTAGATGTGTTTTATAGATAAGAGTGCCCATATGCAAAAGGTCTCAAATATCAAACATGTAATTGATACCCAATAAATGAGCTGAAACATTATCAAATTTTTGATGATTCATTGTTCCACCCTTGCTAAATATCTAGGGACACCTGGGTGACTCGGTTGGTTGAACATCCAACTTCAGCTCATGTCATGATCTCATGGTTCTTGGGTTCAAACCCCACATCGGGCTCACTGCTATCAACATGGAGACTGCATTAGATCCTCTGCCCACCCCCCTGCCCTTCCCCTGATCACACACTCTCAGAAATAAACTTAAAGTATTAGTCTACATTCTATCCTTAAGAATAAGTGCTTACTAATAACTGTTCATCAAAAACCTTAGAATGTCCCCATCTTTATCATTCTCACTTCATTTCTTATTCTGCTACTCCTAAGTGGAGACCAGGAGTTCAAAGTTCAAATGCTTCAGGGACCAGTTGGGTCATGTGGTGTGTGGACAGTCTGGAATAAAACAAAATGGTGGGGATCTGGGCAAATTGGAGAGTAACTGTTTCTCTTTAAAGCACTTGATTTTAAGTTCTAAGGATTTAAAATGCTGTGCTTCCAAGATTCAGAGAAATTCCTGTCAAGATTTGCAGTTAGTATTTTGCAGAAATTAACAAGCCAATCCTCAAATTCATATGGTAATGCACAGGATCTAGATAGCCAAAACAATCCTGAAAGACAAAGAGAAGAACAAAGTGGAGAATTTATACTTCTTGATTTCAAACCATGCTACAATGCAACAACATTCAAAACAGTATGGTACTGGCATAAAGGTATCATATATATCAGTGGAATTGAGTGTCGCAAGTAAACCCTTCTATTTATGGTCAATCTTTGACAAAGGTGTCAAGACAATTTCATGCAGAAATGTTTTGGAGCAACTGGATATCCATATGCTAAAGAATGGATTTGTCCCCTTACCTCACACCACATGTAATATTAAATAAAAAAATGGATCCTAGACATAAATTTAAGAGCCAAAAATATCAACAAAATCTTGTTAGAAAACAGGAATACATTTGTGACCTTGTTTAAGTACTTTTAAATAAATCATCAAAAGCTTAAGGGGAAAAAATAAAAGTAATGATTTTTCCAGTATTAAAAACTTTTGTGCTTCAAAAGACACCACCATGAAGTGACAAAGACCAGTTACAGATTAGGAGAAAATATTTACAAGTCCTCTAGCTGAAAGAAAAAAAAAAAAGGGACCTGATTTTAGGCCAAAAGGACTCTTATCTCCGTAAGAAAATAAACCAATTTAAAAATGCACAAAAAATTCAACAGTCATTTCATCTGATATATGAATCCCCAATAAACCTATGAATAGATGCCCATCATTAGTAATTAGGGAAATATATATTAACACCATGAGATATTACTCCATACCCACTAGAATGGCTATCATCAGAAATAGACAAAAACAAGTGTTAATGTGACTGCGGGTAAACTGGCAACTTGAATGTTAAATGACACAGCTACTTTGGAAAAGAGTTTGACAGTTTAAGTGGTTTAACACTCATTTACCATGCGACCCAGCAATTCTACTCCTTGGCATTTATGTAAGGGAAATGAAACACAAGTCCACCCAAACATATATGTAAGTAGCAGTTCATAGCAGGATTATTCACAATAAAAAACAGAGGGAAACAACCCAATGCCCATCAACTGGGCAATGGATAAACAAAATATAGCACATCCATTCCATGGAATAGTATTTGGTAATAAAAAAATGAACAGAGTACTGACATCTTCTGCAAACATGAATAAACCTTAAAAACCACATGCTTACTGAAAAAGTCCAGACAGAAGGGTCACATATTATATGATTACATCTATAGGAAATGTCCAGAAAAAGTGAGCCTATAGAGACATAAAGATGATTTGTGGTTGCCTGGGGTAGAGGGTGAGAATGAAGTCACTACAGACAGATAGGAGGATTTTTTTCTGGTGGTTAATACAAATGTTCAAGTTGGAGTACAATAATGGTTGCAAGACTAAATTTAGTAAAGATCAATAAATAGTATAGTTAAAGTGGATTAATTTTAGGATATAAAAGTTATAGCTCAATCAAAGCTGTTTAAAAGAAAAAAGAAAAACATACTAGGCAAAGGATTTAGCCTCCCTTGTGCCCTCATGCACCTATCTTGGAACTCCTGGGTTACAGAAGGTGGAGTATCAATATGCTGAGTCCCAGATTTTTCCTAGGGATAAATGATATTACCTACTGTTATTTCTGATGGTCCTAAATAGAATACAAAGCAAAGTGCATCAATGCCAAAACTGAACAATCAGGTACCTGGTTTGGTCCCTAAGAAAGCAAGCGTGATAGGCAAGTGTTAAAAAGCTGTTGACTATAGAGATCACAATGAGGTTATTTTAGGAGGAATTGGCAATCAGATTTCTAGAAGAACAGGAACCAGATTTGGAGTCTTAATTTGAATGACTTCTGACAAGTTATATTCAAAGTCTTCCTTGTTGATGCACTGCTCTCTATCAGGTTATTTGCAGAGTGCAGGCTCTTGTCATGGACATCATAAAGATAGTTTTTATACTCTGCCTAGTTGACTACCTCTGTACCTCAAACTCCAAACTGCCTTCATAAGACACAAACACACATAATTAAAAACTCCATGAGTAGGGACCATCTCTTGGTAACTTCAGTGTGTGGTACAGGTTCAAATGCCTTTGTCCTTAAAGCTAAGGACAGAAAGCCAAGACAACTTTTCTTAACAGGATCCATTATTTCAGGGGTACCTGAGTGGCTCAGTCAGTTAAGCATCTGACTCTTGGTTTCAGCTGAGGTCATGATCTCACACTTCATGAGTTTGAGACCTGTATCAAACTCTGTGCTGACAGCGCAAAGCTTGCTTGGGACTCTTTCTCCCTCTCTCTGCCCCTCCCCTGCTCGCTCACACTCTCAAAATAAACTTTTAAAAAATACAAAAAAAGAATCTAGTATTTCAGACAAAGTAGTTTCTTTTGAAGCTTGAACACGTACTGGATATGTGAGCTTCAGGGGTCATGCCTCTCGTTGGACCCTCAGTTTCCTCTTCCCTGGCATGTGGACAATTATACTATCTCCTGGGGTTTTGGAGAGATCTAAATGGCAAATCTTAGGTCACTGATGGTTATATTTTCCCCTGTAACCAGTGCCTCTGAGCCTTATTATCTCAGCATGCCCTGTGCTCCATGGTGTTCCCACAGACTCAGTAGGCTGGGATGGACTGGGCCTTAAAAGGAGCTCCTATAGAATATTCCAGGTATATTAGCTTGGGCTGCCATAACAGAATACCATAGACTTAAAAGAAATTTTATTTTTTACAGTTCTGGAAGCTAGGAATCTGAGATAGGGTGCTAGCATTGTTTAGTTCTGGCAAGGCTCTCCTGGCTTACAAATGATAAGTGTCTGTGTCATTACATGGTAGAGATAGATCTGCTTCTCATTCTCTTCTTTTTAAGCCACAGTCCTAGCAGATTAGGGTCCCACCCTCACATAACTTTACCTTCTAATGACCCTACCTACAGGTACTGTCACACTGAGGGTTAGGGTTTCAACATAGGAATTTGGGAGGGACACAATTTAGTCTACAGCATCAGGGAAAGCTTGTTTAACCACAGAGTATGGGCACAGAGCTGGTACACCTGGTGTCAAATTAAAGACCCTGCTTAGCTTCCTTTAACCTATCACCTTTCTATTGCCAGGTTTTTTTTTCCTTCCACTGATAAAGCATTTCAAAAAACACAAAATTTGAAAAGCCATATTGGCACCTAATGAGACCTGAGAATTTCCAGAGTCCACCTTGAATGCTGTTTTTCCTACTTAATGCAGGTAGTCTCCTAGGCTTCACAATTCCTTGCTTTCTCCCTCTGTGCTGAGACACCTGTCAGGCTTTTCTCGGTGGACCCAATGATGGCTTCAAAAAAAAAAAAAAACAAAAAAAAAAAACCCTGACTACTTTAACCTGGAATTCTTTCTCCTCCGACTTCCTTATGCATACTCTCAAGCAGCAGGCAGAGCCTACCTTATACAGACAATACCCTGAAGGCCCTACAAGAGAAGAATGTCAGGGACTTAATGGTTATATCCCCCCCCCCAAATACATAGACTAAACCTTAACCTCAATGTGATGAATTTGGGAGATGGGGGCGGGGGGGGGGGGGTCTTTGGGACATGATTAGGTCATTAGGTAGAGCCCTCATGAATGGGATTAGTGCCCTTATAAGAAGAGGCCGGAGAGCTGGCTATTGATAAGCTACCAAGTTTATGGTATTTTTTTATGGTGGCCCAAGCTGACGAGATAAGGAGCCTTCGAAGAACTAAGATTGAGTTTAAGAGTTGATACTCTCCCACAGTATCCATAAAAATCTTATGGGCATGGGGTAGCAGGGAAGATGAAGGCAAAAATCCAGAGTTCGTAGTTGTAAACTACATGTATGCACTTGACATCCATTACAGTTTACCTTCTTTACCAACTACTGTCTGTTCTCTTATCAATACAATGCCCTTCTCATCGATCTTTCAAATCCTTCTCTCTTTTTCAACTCACCTCTCATAGCAGTGATTTCACTCAAGTATTCATTTATTCTGAAAACTATTATGTTATTGAGTTTTCATGATAAATTTGTTAAGAGCTGGGGTTTGGAGGCTTACAGACCTGAACTGAGACCCCAGATACTCACCAGATTTTTCTTGAAAAGTTAATTCAACCCCCAGAATCTTATCTATAAAATTGAGTTCATCACATCTCTCTCCTAGGACAGTGCAAGAATTAAACAATCATGTTGAGTGCTTATTGTATGCCCTAGACTTAATACAAGGTACCTTTTAGTACTATTAGGATAAGTAACTTGTCCAGGGTTACTGATACCAGACAGGAGGAGAACCCTCTGTATCACTTGTGTTCTTCCATGCCATTCCTCTTTTCTGTAATTGACACATCTCTTGCATTCTACACTAAGTGATGAAATTGCTTAGCAAAGGGCCTAAGCATCAGTCAGGACAGGGCTCTAATCCGGTCACCATCATTTGCTAGCTCTGTCCCTCTGTCCAAATCTCAGTGTTCAGTTCATCTGTCAAATTATTGACTGTGAGAGTAGGTGTTCAAGTTCCTTAAACATTGAAGTTGCTTTTAAAATGTTGGTTTCTTGCCTCTTTATTTCATAATGCTAAGAAGAGACACATCAGTTCAAATTACCCTACTTTATTTTTCCCTTCCTGGTATAGACTGCCCTCATGTTCTTTCTGCCTGCCACTCTCCAGTCTAAACTTACTATGATAGAATATTCAATAGTTAAGAGCAATTTACAGTACAAACAACATTTAGTTGGTTCATGTCCCATTGATCTCATTCTCACCCTTTCCTAGTGAGTTAGAATGGGGCTTCAAAGCAATCTCCCCCCAGTTTTCAGCTGCCATTACCAATAGGTCAGAGCCAAGGTATAGCTGAATTATATTTAGCCACTTCCAGGTTGGTGTTTCATCCATCCCAAGTGTATACACTTTTAAGACATTTCACAAGTTGTGTGTGAAGGTAGCAGAAGGTTACCAGCGGTGGTAGAGAGATGGGTCTGGGGGAGGGGAAGTGACCAGGAAGATTCTTGGCACAGTGAACTTACTCTGGCAGCCAACTGCAAAAGGTTCACTAATGGACAGACAGAAGGAATTTGGATTTTCAAAAACAATCAAAACTCTAACAAAAGCAAATCTCACAATATCTCAGAACATCTGCAGGAAATGGATCAGTAGAATGGATATTGCCAGATCCAAAACAGGATTATTCTACTCAAAGTTCAGAATACTCAATTCTCCTCTCCCAGGGTCACCACTGTCAAAATTGTTTTAAAACTGAAGCTACTATTACTTCACCTGACTCATCTACTGGAGGCGAAAGAAGTTTAGATAGTAGATCACTTAACTACAATAAAAATGTCATAAATATCTCAATTAGTTTCTCCGATTTGAAAGGGATCTTAACAACTCCCAAATTGAAAGTTATCTCCCCAATCTTGTACTTGCTGCAAACATGTTTTCTACAACCGAGGAAGTATTCAATTTCTCCTGCAGACTTTAATAAGGAGCTCAGTTCTCTAATAAAAAGGAAACACAACTCAAGTGCAAAATAGAGCTATTATTCGGGTCACCCAAAATCTGCAGGAAGACAACAAGTACTGGATTAAAGGTGAACCTTTAGCAAGTTTCTAGACCTTCCCAAGCCTTAGTTTGCATTTTAAATTTGAAATATTTGAGTACTCATCTTCTGGGCTTGTGAAGTTTACATAAGATCATATGTATGTAATAATATAATGTTTTACATAGTAATTTCTCAATAAATGTTAGCAATTGTCCTCATTATTAAAGTTTACTTTCTTTATATTAGATAGAAACTTGAAAATGAAGGTTTACAATATGCTTTGCGAATTTCCCAAATAAAAGCAATAGTGAGCTACTCAAATATTTTTACAATGCTTCCCCCATTGAGAGTTTAGCCTGTCAGCCCCTCTGTTCTCTAGCAGACGTATGTATTTTTACTATTTTTAATTGCTATAAAAAGAAAAATGGCTGCCACTTATTGAGCCCCTATTTTGTGCTGGGTCTTTTCAAACATTACCTAATCAAATGCTCACATTAACTCCATGAGGTGTTACAATTCAGATGAGGCTGAGGTTTAGGAAATTAGGTATAGGTAACTTTCATAAGGTCACCCAGCCAAGTCTCTGGCTCCCATGCTCCTTATACCTTTGTTAAGGTCTTTTGTGTTTATTCCTAAAATGTACCTTTAAGAAATAAGACCCAGGCTTCAGGAGGCTGGAAATGAAATTGTACCAGTGTCTCAATGTCTGCAGTCTGTAGTGATTCTGAGTAAGATTGCAAACTTCATGGAGAACTGGTAGCCTCAGGAAGAAGCTGTCACTCTCAATTAAGACATCCTAGTGTCAGATTAGGAAGGTACCTCCAAGAAGTCTATTGTTGCATGAGTGTCAGGTGAAGGCAGTACTAATTACTGCATGATCCAAATATGTCTGTTTCCTACTCCTCTCAACTAAGGTCACCAAGTTATTATGGCACCGTGGTTTGCACTATTTTGGATTCCGCCAAGTGGCAGGTGGCCTGACAAACATGCAACTCAGCATGTTTTGTTGGGTCCCCACAGCTGTGCTGCCAATCAGTTTCAGAGGGCTGCAAGTTAATGCTAATTAGCTTCTGTTGATCTGCATATTCCAACAGCCTCCCAGGATTCCCATTTTGATATGCAAGATTGCCAGTTGGGTATGTGATTGAATTAAGAAGCTAACAAGATTTTTATCTTCCATGCAGGGATTTGTGGGTCTGAATTCCCAGCGATGGCTTTTACCCTTCTGGATCATAGCTGGCAGCTCTGGCCCCTAGTATGGGAGCATGGGCTCCAGGCTAGAGGGTGCTGCCTCCCTGCTTATGAAAACAAAAATGCTGCCCTAACCTCCTAGCACTACTCGGAGTAAACATTCTTTCCATCTGGTCTGTGAACTGGTGTTGGCAATTTAGATGGGCAAGGAACCCATACTTTTCTTTTCCGTTTGGTTCAAGTCTGTTTAGTTCAAATCACCTAATCAGAAATTTATCATTAATGGAGAACTATTTCTTATGGCATGCAAAGAGCACTAATTCCAAATGGTCACTTTCAAACCCACTGGGTGTCCTTGGATAAACTGCTTTACCTTTCTGGACCTTAGTTTCTTCCAATGCAATGTTAGGAGGCTGTACTGGAGTCCATTAAAGCAAAGAAGGTATAGGACAGATAGCAAAATATTTGACATGTGCTAAACTTTGGATAATGTAATATATTTTAGAAATCAATTTTTCAAATTAGACAGCTATCCAGTGAACACTCTGTGTCAGCACAATGCATATGGCTGGAGCTTCAAATATAGACAGGATTATTCATTTCCCTCCAGGAGTACACAGTAAACAGACAAGCATAATGGGATAAATAAAGTCCCTTCCAACAATAGTATTCTACAATTCTATTATTCCTTTTTTTTTTGCTAGGATTACAAGGGAACACCACAATTTTCTGGATCTACCACTTAATCTCTTGGTTTTCCTGAGTATGTTCCTTAACTTTTCTGGGCCCATGTTTCTCCTTCTGTAAAAATAATGCACACCACAAAGTATCATTGAGTTAGTTACGTGAAATATTGCTTGTTATAGCTATTTACACATAGTAGGCATTCAGTTAATAAGATTTTCCTCTGCTTTTCCATTCAGTGAATATTGTTAGAATCACAGGAGTTCAATAAGTTTTAGGGTGAAGGACAGAGGTCTGAGAAAAAGAGGCGGAAGGATTTCAGCCATACTAGGAAAGAAACTCAGCAGGAAACTGCACTATAGGGGCTGATGTATTTAGATTTTGCACCTGTATTTCATCAGGGCAATGAAAATATGATCTCACTGGGTAAACATTACAAAAACAATTTTCAAAAGTTTGACTTGGCTGCAGCCTTAGAAAGTTCTGCTTCCCTAAAGTGATTAAACAATATTTCTTGGAAAACATTTGCTAAATATAATTGTGAGGGAATTTTTTTTCTTTCTCTTATTGTTGGATTTAGGGGGCCCAGTTGGATTTTTGTAGGAAAAGTTACTAACGTGATTGCTGTATTTCTATATTAATTACGTTTTGTATATTTTCATATTTGTGTGTATATATAAATATGTATGTCTCCATTTCTCTATGTATATGCATATAACGCATGTGGGAATGTGTCTATATGTGGCGTATGCATATAAATGTTCATCTATATATATAGAAATTTAAGAATTGAGTACATGCATACACATATACATGTGTTTTATAATATGGCATCCATATTTATCATTCATTTAGGGATTATAGTGATTAAGAGCATAGATTCTGAAATCAGACTTACAGAATTTGAATCCCAGCTTTGTCATTTATTGCTAGAGATGACAGGCAGGTAATTTAATCTGTACATTCCAGACATTACTTTAAAGGTCTTAAGATAGCTGTAAAAATGGAGGTAATTGTATTTAATGCAAAGAGTAATTGTGAGGATTAAATAGATTAACTACATGAAAGTGCTTAAAAATAAACTTGGCAACTAGCTCTCTTTGATATTATCGCTATCACTATTGTTATGACCATTATTGTTACTGTGCTATTTTTCATTCATTCGGATTACTTTGACTTTAAAACTTTTTTGTTTTAAACCTCAAGCAGAAAATTTTAAAGTAATATCAGAGCTTTTCTATAAGTGGTAGTTATTTTAATTAAATTTTGAAGCACACCATTCCTTTGTTGTGGGAAGAATCATCTGGATACATGTATTTAGCTGTATACCCCCATCCCACCACCATCCCTATTCTTGGAGAAAATAGTGAAATAACCTTGAATGCATATGTTTTAGACTAAAATGATCAATGTGCTATTGGCAATGCAAATCCAATGTTATGTTTTAGCAAAGCTATATTTTTTGCATACTTTGTTGCTTCTTTGAGAGAAAGATTTCTTCATTAAGTAGGACTTTAGGCTGCACATTATTGCTTGTTTTGACCAAGATGCATATGCTTGTAGTTGATCAAAAGATCAGTAATACTCTGATCGTAGGGAAAAGAAATGCAGGCCAAGCATTTAACTCAAGCTGGGAGAGAAACTGGATAAAGAGCTGGGTGGACTTGGCACAACGCAGACTGGACTGAAATGGAATCTCAGCTCCATCTCTTCCTAGTGTTGGGACCTTAGGCAAGTGTGAAGTCAGAGGTAAATAAGTGAGCCTTTCGAATGGTAGGGATGTTGGACTGTTGCCCTCCTGTGTCATTGCCTTGTGGTCATAGAGCCAAACAGTACCCTTGTCAGTGAAAGGTGGAGTTTTTCAAAAATAATGTGGACATTGGTACAATCATTCTGGGATGAATTCAACCCTTGGACTAAAAGTACAGGAGAATTACCTATTTTATGGCTCTTATTTTGTTTTTTCAAGAAGTCCATTTACCTATGGAACTAATATTCACTAGACTCTTCTTCTAGGTCAGGGTTAGGTGCTAGGAAAAGATTTTAAGACATGGCCTTTTTTTTTTTTAAGTTTTTTTTTTTTTTTTTTTTTTTTTTTTTTTGAGGGAGAGGGTGTACGCACGTGTGCAGAGGAGAGGCAGAGAAAGATAGAGAGAGAGAATCCCAAGTAGGCTCTGTGCACAGAACTTGATGTGGGGCTCCAACTCACAAAGCCTGAGATCATGACCTAAGCCAAAGCCAAGACCCAGATGTTTAACCAAATGGGCCACCCAGGTATCCCATGGCCTCTGCTCTTAAAATGCTCATAATTAAATGTGAGACTTATATAAATAAAATAAATAAAAGCCACCAGTTTGGTGGATGCTACTGTAGAATGCAAAACTCTGGACAGAGAGGGAGGAAATGGTTAGTTCTCTCCAGGGATAAAGGAAAAGTACAATGAGGTGAAGCTTGAGTTAGCTCTTAAAGAAAGGGGAGGAATAGGATAAATAGAAGGGTAAGAAGTTTCAAGCAAAAAGAACATTCAAAGCCACCATAGTAAAATAGTATAGCAAATTTTCAGACAATATCCATAGTTCAGCATGCTTAGACCTTAGGAAGTGAGGAGTCATCTGAGACCTAGGCTTGAAAAGATTATTAGCCTAACTATGATGGCCTGTGTATTACATGCTCAACTGTGTGATTTAGTTTTCTAAAGGGCAATATGAAACCATACAAAGGTTGTAAGCAGTGGAGAAACTGATTTATATTTTCATTTTAGTGCATTATTGCAGATATACAAAGAATAAACATGAGGAAGGAAAGAATAGAAGAGTAAATTATTTAAGGGGGCATTATAGTCATGGTAACATAGAATAAGGGTTATAACTAAAAGAATACAAAGGGACACTTAAAAAAATATTTAGGGATAACCATCTCTAAGAGTTGGAAATTGGTCCACGGAAGGAAGGGGTCAAGGATGATCCTAGGTTTCTTGTTTGGAGGCAATTAATCTTGGAATACAGGTTGAAGAACATGTTGGGAAGACAGAATATATTAATTTTGTTCTGTAAATTTTAAGACTGAGATGCTTTGAGGACACTTAAATGGGTATACAAATTTGGATATATGGATTTAGAACTAAGGGGAGAGGTTGGGGACAGGTAGAAATTTAGGAATCATTACTTTAGAAATGGCAATTATAGAATAGATGTGATAACACACAAAATGCCTTTCAAGTGAAAGGAAAGTATGAACAATGAAGAAACCACAAAGGAATGATAACATTTATGATAAAAGATACCGGTCATCTAAGTGGCGTTGACCTTTCAATACACCAAATGAAGCCCTAGGTTTACTAAAAGACTCTGAATCAGGCCTAGGATATACTGTGCTCTTTTAGTAGTTGTTTGCTTTCTGTTAGAGGTGAAGCCATCTGAATCTGCATTTTGAGTCAATTAGAGAAAAAATAAAATAAAAAATTTGGTGACCATTGTTTTGAGTAACATCTCTCACCTTTTTTCTAACACAATAAGGGACAATTGGCCACTTCACTCTGCTTTTAAAATAATCAAGCATCCATTTTGAGTTTCTTTTTGTGAATGGTGTAAGAAAGTGGTCTAGTTTCATTCTTCTGCATGTTGCTGTCCAGTTCTCCCAGCAATCTCTTTGTTAAAGAGAATTTTTTTCCATTGGATATTCTTTCCTGCTTTGTCAAAGATTAGTTAGCCATACATTTGTGGGTCCAATTCTGGAGTCTCTATTCTATTCCATTGGTCTAGGTGTCTGTTTTTGTGCCAATACCATGCTATCTTGATTACAGCTTTGTAGTAGAGGCTGGAGTCTGGGGTTGTGATGCCTCCTGCTTTGGTCTTCAAAATTACTTCGGCTATTCAGGGTCTTTTTTTGTGGTTCCATACAAATTTTAGGATTGCTTGTTCTAGCTTTGAGAAGAATGCTGTGCAGTTTTGATTGCGATTGCATTGAATGTGTACATTGCTTTGTGTAGTATTGACATTTTAACAATTTTTATTCTTCCAATCCATGAGCATGGAATGTTTTTCCATTTTTTTGTATTTTCTTCAATTTCCTTCATAAGCTTTCTATAGTTTTCAGCATGCAGATCTTTTACATCTTCGGTTAGGTTTATTCCTAGGTATTTTGTGATTCTTGGCACAATTGTGAATGGGATCAGTTTCTTAGATCTACCCTATGACCCAGCAATAGCACTGCTAGGAATTTACCCGAGGGATACAGGGGTGCTGATGCACAGGGGCATTTGTACCCCAATGCTTATAGCAGCACTTTCAACAATAGCCAAATTATGGAAAGAGCCTAAATGTCCATCAACTGATGAATGGATAAAAAAGATGTGGTTTATATATACAATGGAATACTACTTGGCAATGAGAAAGAATGAAATCTGGCCATTCATACCAACATGGATAGAACTGGAGAGTGTTATGCTAAGTGAAATAAGTCAGGCAGAAAAAGACACATACCATATGTTTTCACTCTTATGTGGATCCTGAGAAACTCAACAGAAGACGAGGGGGGAGGAGAAGGGGGGAAGAAGAAAAGTTACATAGATGGAAGGAGGCAAACCATAAGAGACTCTTAAATACTGAGAACTGAGGGTTGATGGGGGGCAAGGGGGAGGGTAAAGTGGGATGGGCATTGAGGAGGGCACCTGTTGGGATGAGCACTGGGTGTTGTAGGGAAACCAATTTGACAATAAATTTCATATAAAAAAAATAAGTAAAATAAATAAAAATAAATAAAATAAGATCATCAAGCATCCAAAATACAGGAGCAATCACACAGGAAAATAGTGGTCCGTGTCCAACATTACTACATTAAAAGGACACATTAAAAGGCCTCATTCATAGAGGAGTAACAAGTAATACAGTCATCTTTTGGTTGCTGTTGGTTGGGGGATTTTTTTTAAAATTCATGAATGAAAGGTCTGCAAGTGATGTAGGTCCTGTGGTTTTTCTTGGACAGTTTAATAAATATAAAAGACCCAAGACTAATTTAAAGAATAGCTTAGTAGGAAATTTGCAGGGAAAAATCCTTAGGAGATTTAAGAATCAAAAGCAAGTTTTAATGAATTGGGTGGAGTTGATAGGGCCTTGAAGTTTATTCTCGTCTGTATGAAGGAAATGATCTCACAGTGATAATATAAATGGTATTTGTACGATTTATGAAATAGTTTTTTTAATGTTAATTATAAGTGGATTTCCTAGCTCCTTAGATTAAGAAAGCACAATACATTTTTGTAATTTACTCGTTCTCTGGGAAGGAACTTTATGAATATTTGGAAAAAAAAATTGGTTTAGGATAAATTAAATGCAAGGAGTTTCCCTCCCTCACTCTCTCCCTCTCTCCCCCTCTCCCTCCCTCCCTCTAAGTCATGACAGGTATAACGAATTTTTTTATTCTTAGGAATTTGAGTTCTGGTCAACACTGTCACCAGCCAAGTTTCATTTTGGTTGCAATTTTCTACCTCTGTAACTCCAAAACCCAACATTTCCCAAGCCCATCTAGGTAACATGATGTTCCAGCTATCTGGAATGTCTTCCTCTCTTCTCTCTTGGTAAACTACTTATCATTCGACACCCAGCACCATTTCATCTCCTATGAGGTCGTCTCCAATTTATTCTATTGTTTCTTCTTCTGTGCTTCAATACCTTGATCATATCCTTTTATGAACATTTATTAGTTTTAATACAGTTATCAGCTACACATACATCTTTATAACTAGACTAGGCCTTGTTCCATGCCTGGGACACCGCACACATTCAGTAAATACTCTGGTTATAATATGGTTACTACTTCACCATCATCGCCCATATCCATATGTATATCTGTGTCTATTTACAATTTAGATAGGGAGGTAAGACAGGCTCTGATGTCTTGTCTTGTATCCCAAGGGAAGTGGGAGAAAATCCATTTTCGTCTGATTTTAGTTCTAATGCTCCATATTCAAGTGGAATTTTAAAGTGCTCCTAAGTTTTTTCCTTACAAATATCCTTTTATTTACACAGACCTTAGGTGAACAAAATTAAATTAACATACACCTATTTTATCACAGTCATCCATTCATGCAGTGAACTAATGAACTAATCATATTAATTTATGTGCATGTTAATTGAAGATGACTAATACATATGAATCCACCTCTTATTCCTACAACTAAACTATTGTAACTTCATCTACGTGCTCCTCCTTCCCAAAGTTTCCTTTGTTTCAATTTTATGCTTACAATTCCTTTGAGTTTGTGTTCACAATTAGTTTTTTATTTTTCTCACTCATTTTTGAACTTTATATTAAAAGCATGTCATATGTAGTTTTCTGGAGCTTGATTTTTTTAATTTATTTATTTTGAGAGAGAGAGCGCATGTGCACGCACACGTGCACACATGAGTAAGCACGGGCCCATTCATGCACAAGCAGAGGAGGCAAAAAGAGAAAATTCCAAGCAGACTCTGCACTTTCATCCCGGAGCATGATGCAGGGCTCAAACTCATGAACCATGAAATTATGACCTGAGCTGAAACCAAGATTTGGTAGCTTAACCGACTGAACTACCAAGGTGCCTCTGGAGTTTAATTCTAATTTAACATTATATTGCTAATATTTATCCATCTGATTTTGTTTAGTTGCAGTTCTTAATTTTCACTGCTGAATATTCTATGGTTATACTATAATTTATTTAATTATTTTATTCACAGTAATTTGGGTGTTTTTTTTTTTGCCTTTATGAATAATATTTCCATGAATGGGTTAACATTCTTTTGAATATATACCTGGAAATAGAATTGCTGGGTTGTAAATTATGTAAATATTATGCTTTATAGGAAAATGCCAAGTTACTCTTACAAAGTGATTATAACGATTTATAAAACTACCAACAAGGTAGGAGTAAAATCCCAATTACTTAAATTCTCTGCAATAATTATTGTCAGGATTCTTATATTTTGTTAAGTAAATGTGTAAAGGTATCTCATTATGGTGCTGATATACATTTCCCCAATTGCTAATAATGTTGAGAGGATTGTCATATATTGGCCCTGTTTCTTAATCTATAGAACTTCCTCATGTATTTGTGATATAAATCCTTAGTTAGTTATATGCATTAAGTGTCTTCATATGGTTTGTATCTCACCTTTTGATTTTCCTGGTAGATCCTGTTTTCAATGAATGTTAACTGCTAATATTTCACATATTGTATCGTTCAAAGGCAATGTGCTTGGCCAATCGATCTGCCTCCCCCAAACCCTGGGGGTCAGCATTTAGCCAATAGCCAATGGACAGATACAAGAGGGTCTCCCTTTACCTCAAGCCTTGCTGTATACAATTCATTCTCCAGAACTTCCCATGGGATTAGGGTGAGGCTTGACTCGAGCTGAGACCACATCCTCACTCAGCCACATCCCCTTTTTTTTTTTTTTTTTTTTTTTAAGAGAGAGAGAGAGAGAGAGAGCGCGCGAGCACATGCTCGCAAGTGCTAGAGAATACAAGTGGGGGAGAGGGGAAGAGAGATAGAGAGGGCCATAAGGTAAAAGGTAGATTACAGTGGGTCAAGAAAATTAAGTAGAAACAAAAATAAAAGTGGGAAAGGAAATGAATACCGAACAGGTCCTTATCTGTTTGAATATGCCTAGCACTACTCCTTCCCTTCCCTCCTATTCTCTAAGTAGGCAGACTCAAATATCGGTCAAATGGTGTAATACCACTTTTTAAGGATTCTTGTAAAAAAAAAAAATGTTGACCCACAATTTTATTCTTCTTAAACTCAAAAAAATCTTTGTTATAAATTACTGGAGACTATGAAAGATTGAGAGGATAAAAAAAACCTTTAAAGAAAATTAACATCACCCTTAGCCCCAACAATTAAAGACAAATAGTTTCCTCTTACCCTTCAGGCTCATAAAAATGTAGAGAGACACTGGTTTACAAAATAGTTTAATTCATTCCCTTTTTAAACAAAATATTAGACCATGAATAATTTCTCATCTAAAATATGTTTTGAATTTTCAATTGCTCTGTTTCATAGTGTGGATGGATGTGTTCTATTGCTTAACCATTAGTATTATTTTGGAGACTTTGGTTGCTCCCAATTTTTATAATTTTAAAGACTGCTGCCAGAAGCAGCCAACATGTAGATCTTTTTCAGCATTTTACATTTTGGGTTGGATAAATTCCTAATGGAATTACTGAGACAGAGGTTATATACATTTTTAAGACTCTTTCCACAGGAGAACTTTGCAAATTAGACTATATGTTTTATTTCAGCAGACTCTGACAAGTCTGAAGTAACAGATGATCTCAATTCCCAGAATTTCACTGCACTTAGAGGTGCGGGGCAATCAGATTCAGCTGCTCTTCTACATGTGGGGCATAATGTGATAGACTGATTTCTGTTCTCCCTCTACAGCGTTTTTGTCTGATACAAATTCTTCAAAGTTTCTTTTTGATGGGAACAAAATATCCTAAGAAGCACAGAACTTGGGATTTGGACTCTCCACTGAATTTTTCCATGTTTCTTGGAGGGCAAAGGATAACATGGAGTATTTCCCTTCCTGAAAAAAAGAAATGAATTCTACAGATCAAAAGCCCTGTTGTTGTTTTTGTTGTTAACTATGCTAAGAATCTCACAATCATGATCTTATTTAAACCCTCTCAGCAGTATTTGAGAAGTATATTAGAAAACATAAGTAGTATAGAAAATATTGAGGTTTTACAACCAGCCTAACTTGTAACTTGGAAGGTGAATCAGGTTTCACCAATTGCTTGTTGTGTCATTTGAATTGTCTTCTACAAATTACTAATTTATCTGAGTTCACCATACTTGATAAAATCAAGGAGATGTGAATAAACCTTACTGTGTGGGTATTCTCATTAAATGAGAAAATGCAAGTAAGGCAATCTGTATAGTGTGTATCTCATACTTAGTCTGAGACCCTCTGAGATCAGAGCCTGAGGCACACATATGGTTTAATCTGGAAGTCATCTCCAGGAGGAAAGAAGGTCCAGAGAGGAAAGCAGGGAAGAAAGAAAAACTAGTACAAGGATGTTATCCAGTGGTCACTAGCACACATGACTGGTGCTTGAACTTCCTTCCCTGGAGCGTTATGAAATGAATTTTAGAAAACTTTACTGAAGAAAAAAGTGGGAAGTATTTATTCATCAGAAATCATCCCCCACCCCCACCCTGCCAAGGACAGTTCTAGGCTATGCGTTGTTTTTTTAATGTTTTTATTTATTTTGAGAGAGAGAGAGAGAGAGAGAGAGAGAGAGAGAGAGAGAGAGAGAAAGAGTCTGAAGCAGGCTCCAGGTTCTGAACTGTCAGCACAGAGCCCAATGCAGGGCTCAAACTCATGAGCTGTGAGATCATGACCTGAGTTGAAGTCAGACGCTCAACTGACTGAGACACATGTATTTTCAGGTTGTGTGTATTTGTCAGAGTTCCGGCAGCCACAAGAGAAACCTTCAGCAAGATGACAGAGAGGCAAGGTGCATCTGGTTGCTACTGGACAAAGCTAGTCAGAAGAGTCACTCCAGCAGCAGTTGGGCAAGAGAGGAAGCTAAAAGGATTTTTAGTGACATGCATGAGGTGTCTATAATTGTTTCCTTTTGCTATTATAACACATAATCACAAACTTGGTCACTAAAAAAAACACAAATGTATTACCTTTCAGCGCTGGATATCAGAAGCTCAAAAATAGTTCTTACCTGACTAAAAGGAAGGCACCCACAAAACTGCATTCCTCCTAGTGGCTCTAGGAGAAAGTCCACCTCTTGCTTTCGTCAGCTTCTAGAGGACTTCTTATAAAGAGGCGTGGGATTACATTGACCCCACCTGATAATCCATGGTATGATTCCCATGTCAAGATTATTAATCACATCTGCAAAGTCCCTTTTGCTATTTAAAGTAACATCTCCACAGGTTTCATATATCAAGACATGGACATTTTGGGAGTGTCATTATTCTGTTATTCGGTCTACCCTGGTGTCCAGTATAGGAATCTGATAAATGTGTACTCATTTTTCTTTTCTCTTGCTGATTACTGAATTTCCATCGCTCCCCACTTCACCTGACACAAATTTTGATGAGGTCACATAGGTAATTAGTGGATAGTCAAAGCCGTAAATTCATATCATCTGGTTGCAGATTCATTGATTTGGGAGTCCGCAGTCAACGACTCATTGGCGGATGTGGTAAAGGACGGTGTTGGGGGTGCTGTTCTGACAAGATCTGATGTGATTCAGGGCTGAGTGAGAATAAGCCAATGAGAATGAGGAGGAAGTTCACCAAAAAGGCCACAAGGGAAGCCCCAATAATTTCAAATTCTATTTCCAACGTAGTTAAGCTAAGTGGCTTTCAGTTTGCAGGAAATTGAGATTTACTGTTTTTAAGTTTCCAAAAACTGATAAGTTTGACTAAAAGGTAAAGAAAGGCGTTGAATCTAAAACAGATCATCATTCCTCTGAAATCTTAAATAAATACTAAATGAGAAATCTTATTTAGCATGACTTTTTAAAAAAATTATTTTTGAGAGAATGAGAGAAGGAGAGAAAGAGATTGAGAGGCAGGGAAAGAGAAAGAGAGAATCCTGAGCAAACTCTGTGCTGTTTAGCTTGAACACACAAACCGTGAGATCATGACCTGAGCCAAAATCAAGAGTCGGACGATCAACTGACTGAGCCACCTAGGAGCCCCTAGCATGGCTTCTTAACAGCACAAAATTTTCCTCAGACTTCGGTGAAAACCAACACTTGAATAGAAGTGAAACACTTGAAAGAAGATAGAGGTGAAATTACAATGGCTCTAATCTGAATATCTATACAAATGTGTGAATTAAAAAGTAAATAAAACACACATCCACATAACCACCATCCAACTTGAGGAAAAAAACCCACAGTGCCACAATTACACAATTGTGGCCCACAATTACACAATGTCTTGAAAGTTCCTGTGCTTGTTTCTGATCTCATTCCCTACTCTACTCCCTAACAATGATCCTTTCTTTAATTGTATATTTATTATTATTCCTTTTCCTTCCTTGATACTGTTTTTCAAATTATCCACATATTTCTAAACAATATGTTGCTAGTATTTCATATAAATGGGATTGGGTCATATGAGTTCTTTTGTTATTCAATCATGCGGAGGTATATAGCTTTAGTTGATTCAGTATTTTACTGTTGTGTATTAACTCATTACATAGCTGAACCACACTTTATTTATCCACCTGCTTGTCACTGGAGTTGTTTCCTCTTTGGTGATATTTGCTGCTGTGCTTTGCTTTTGTTTCTCTCTTGTCTATTACAAGTTAATGAATATGTTTTGTACTTCACTCTTTATACACATGTATAATAATTTTTCTAAAGTATAAAACCAGGAGAGGAATTTCTTGTTTGTAAGGTAGATGTATCTTCACATTAGGAGAGAATTCTAAATTGTTTTCTACATAGTCATAAAATGTAGAGTCACCAGTAATCATGTAGGTTGTGTTGTTCTACATTCTTACCAAAACTTGATATTAGCAGAGTTTTAAATTGTTGCCATTCTAGCAAATACAAAATAGTATATTTTGTATACTAGTTACATAAATAAATTTATTATTTTTTAAAGTTTATTTATTTTGAGAGAGAGAGAGCACATGTGCAAACAGGGGAGGGGCAGAGAGAAATGGAGAGAGAGAATCCCAGACAGATTTCTTACTGTCAGCGCAGAGCCTGATGTGGGGCTCGAACCCACAAACCGTGAGATGAACTGAGCCAAAATCAAGAGTTGGACACTTAACCAACTTAGCCACCCAGGTGCCCCAAATAAAATTTATTTTTATGGTAGTGGCTTTATAAAATCTTGTGGCTTTAGGGGCACCTGGATGACTCAGTCGGTTAAGCGTCCGACTTCGGCTCAGGTCACGATCTCACTGTCCGTGAGTTCGAGCCCCGTGTCGGGCTCTGTGCTGACTGCTCAGAGCCTGGAGCCTGTTTCAGATTCTGTGTCTCCCTCTCTCTCTGACCCTCCCCCGTTCATGCTCTGTCTCTCTCTGTCTCAAAAATAAATAAACGTTAAAAATAAATAAATAAATAAATAAATAAATAAATAAATAAATAAATAAAAAATCTTGTGGCTTTATAAAATCTTCCCCTACTCCAAAATCACATAGATATTCTCCTACATTATGTTCTACAAATTTGATGGTTCTTTTTCAAAGTTGATCCTTTAACTATGGCTGCTTTTGTAATATATAGAGATAGATATCCAATTTAATGTTTTCCAATATAGGTAATATTTTCCACTATCATTAAGTAGTCTCTTCTTTACCCAGCAATTTGTACTGCATGTTTTGTTACATATACAATTTCTACATTTCTGTGAGTTTGTTTCTATTTCTATTCTAATTTTATTGGTCTATTTTTCCCCAAACTAACATTACATTTTAAATTATTAGTGCTTTATATAAGAATCTTGATATCCAATAGATCATGTCCCTCATTTTTTTTTTTTCTTCTCTGAGGTATTTTGGCTTCTCTTATGTCTCTTACATAAAAATTTGAGAATCAATTTAGAATTTTTGTAATAAATTTGTTAAGTTGCACAAAAGCCTTGGTAAGATTTATACAAGAGTAGACAAATTTGAGCAAATTTGATAGTTTAAAACTTCTGGTATTCTATAGGTGTGCAAAAAGAGGTATTAGAAAAAATATAATATCACCATAAAGAGATATTAGAAAAAAGGCACCTTCTGCTACCGTGTAGTTCCTCCGCTGCTATACAAACTCGTAGTCTCACCTTCCTCCCGCAACGCTTATGACAGAGCGCGTAAAGGATACCCATGCATTCCTTATAGAACTAAAATACCGGGAAAACAATTCGGAATCGTTTGATCCAACCTGCAAAAACCTTGGTCATCGCCTAGTCAATTCCCTAGACCCTCTCTGCCTAACCTAAATGCCATGGGAATTACCAACACGGAACGGAAAACACAAGTAACATTGTTTTGAAAGACCACCACGAATTTTCTTCTCGTTATTACATTTAATCCTCATAATAATCCTTGATACATATTATTGTACCCTCTTTTGGATGAGAAAACTGAGATTCACAAAGGATAATTAGTAGGTGAGAGAATTCACTTCTGAATTGCACTATCTGATGAAGGTAAGAGTCATTGTTGGTGAAATTACATGAGGAATATAAATCTAATAGAACTCCTTGCCCCACAGAAAGAAGTAGAGGATTTGTGGATGAGGTAAGAGCCCCTCTGTCAAGATGAGATAATGCATAACATCCATGTTTTTAAAAATTTTTTAATATATTGTCACGTTGTATGCAGTATATACAGTGTACTCTTGGTTTTGGGGGTAGATTACCGTGATGCATTGCTTACATACAATACCCAGTGCTCGTCCCAACAAGTGCCCTTTAATGCTGGAGGCTAGAGAGTATGCCCTTTGAACTCAGGCAGGCTGGCATCAGTGTCTCAGACCTGGGAATACGACTTGTTGCAAATTTATTTTCTTTTTCTTCTGACTTCTTTTCGACATGATTTTAGATTTAAAGAAAATTTACAAGAATAGCATAAAGAATTCCTCTATACCTTCTCCCACAGTCCTTAAATGTCAACACATTTCCACATCTGTTTTGTCATTCATACACATACACACACATTTTTTTTCTGAGCAATTTAAAAGTAAGTTACAGACATGATGACCGTTAATAACTCAGTGTGTGTTTTCTAAAAACAAGAACATTTTGTTATGTAACCATAGTATAATTACAAAATAAGAAAATTAACATTGTTCTGCTTCTATTATCTAACCTTCACACTGCATTCATATTTCTCCACTTGTCCCTATATTGTCCTTCACGTCAAAAGAAAATTCTGAATCACCTGTTGCTTCAGTCTTTGTCTTTCATGACATTGACATTTTTTAAAGAACAAGCAGATGTATTTTAGAATGTCCCTCATTCTTCAGTTTTCTCACGATTAGTTTCAGGTTACACATTTTTGACAGGAATATCCCAGAGGTGATGTTGTGTCCTTCTCAGTGCATGAGGTCAGAAAGAACATATTTTTTGTCCTATTCATGTAGTTATTACCTTTGGTCAGTGGTTAAGATGATATCTGCTGGATTTCTCCACTGTAAAAATACTATTATTCTCATTTTTAATCAGTGATTATCTTATGGGACAAAACTTTTGGGTCTAGGTAAATTATCTTAGTGTCTTTACTATTTTCTCACTGGTTTTATCACCTATTTCTGATTCTTCCCTTAATCAAGGAATACAGTGATGCTTGCCAACTGGTGATTTTTTTTATTTCATTATTTCTTCATTACCTATTACTTGGCCTTCTAATCCAAGAAAGAGCTTTTGCTTCTTCTCATGTATTTATTTGCTTATTTATATCATCTGTATATCTGTATAGAGTCCATGTTGTAAGTTTCTTGACCTTCATGAGCCTCAGTTTTTCCTCTATAAAATGGTGATAATAATATTTACCCGCTAGATTTGCTGTATAGATTAACAAGTTAATATATATAACGTTCTCCAAATTATAAGCATCAAATAAATCGGAGCTATTTGTATTAGTCATAATAATAATAATTATCTGACTCTATTTTCATATAGTGAGAAATTGTAGGTGCCATTTTCTCCAGTACCTTTTGATCTTGGACAACCCATTTAACCTCTCTTGGTCTCATTGTTCTCACTGACAAAACAAAGGAGTTCAGATAAATGGTCCTTAAATTCAATTGCAGTTCTCGTGTAAGAAAACAAGATTCTTAAATCCATTTTCTTTCACCAAACCATCAAATATTCTGTAATACCTTTGCAATATGAATATTCTTAGTGTTATTCCAAAACTTCAAAGGGTATATATTTTATCTCTGAGTAAAGAGTTTGAGTATTCCATTTAATCATACTTTACATTTTAATAATATTTGTTGGTCACAGCTATTTTCCAACTATGCTGATAATTTTTGATGAAATGTGAAGTAGCTAAGGACAGATGGCTTGCAGCTCCAACTGTTGAGGATTATTTTCCTCTGCCAACAAGGTCTGTGATCCTTCAATGGACTGTGGCCTCAGACCACATGATAGCTCTGATTTGCATAATAGAAGAGGAATAATTCAAACTTTTAAAATTTCTTTTTAAAATAGATAAGTCACGTAATGAAGTATGACCAATGTTTGACTTGGAATTTTCTTATAGGTAACCTGGTACAAGTCTTCACACATTGTAGAAATGAAGAATATATTAATGGAAAGCTACTAAATGGATTAATCCTACTATTTAACATTTCCCATTAGAGAGGTTGTCTGGGGGAGTGGAAGGGCCCTCGACTTGAATTTTGAATATCTGGCTTAAATTTTAGTTCTTACTAGGCCGGCGAACCAGGTCAAGTTACTTAATTTCTCTGAGTTTATTCCTTTTAATGTCAAACTAGAATAACATGACATGTTTCCTAGAGATAATTTGAAAAAAATAAGTCAGTTTCAGTGAAAGCACCTAGCATGTGCTGGGTGCTTAATAAGTAGTCAGTAAGTGTGAAAGAAAAAAACCTTTCAGTATAAATAAGGTCCAGAATGGCCAGAAAACAACATCTTTAGCATTTTCTACTATTTCAGCAACTGAACTTGGGACATTGGGAAGTACTGTCTTCCACTTTGGGTATCTGAGAACTCTAGGAAATGATTCCTTAATGACAGACCTTATGCATCAGCCAGACTGGATATAGCAAAATCATCTGAGGGGTATTCAGTTGTGAGTCTTGGACCTCATCTTGAAGAATGTAAATGACTATTCTTATAGAAGCATCCATATACCTGTATTTTTAAGTACTTTCCAGATGAATTTGATGTTTTGGAACCCCTGTTCTAAAATTAAGAACAATGAAAACCATACCAAATGAGCCATCAAATCATTGAGTGAGGACCAGGACTGGAAGCACTAAATCAGCTACCAGGAGCACAACATTGATGTTGAATACTGGTACTTAATACCTAGTACCTACAAATATTTAGATAAAGCTATTTCATTGTGTAAGAGTACAGGCTCTGGAATCAAATTACCTTGGTTCTTATCTGGATTCTACCACTTTCTAGCTGTGAGACCTTGGCTCAGTATGTAACATCTGTGAGTCTACTTGCTTATTTCCAAAATGAAAGCTTTTGTAAGGTTTAAATGAGATAATCTGGAGAGTGCCTAGATGGCTCAGTCAGTTTGAGCCTCCAATTCATTATTTTGGCTCAAGTCATGATCCCAGGGTTGTGGGATTAAGCCCTGCATTGGGTTCCATACTGAGCATGGAGTCTGCTTGAGATTCTCTCTCTCTCTCTCTCTCTCTCTCTCTCTCTCTCAATCCCTCTCTCTTTCTCTCTTTCTCCCTCTGCCCCTCTCCCCCACTCAGGCTCTCTCTCTAAAATAAAAAAAGTAAATAAATGAGATCATCTGGTAAAGCACCTAGTGCTGGCACAGAAAAACCACCAAGTGAATGCTAATTGTTTAATTATCCTGAGCTCATCAGACACTTGGAACACTGTGCCTTCACACATGCTGTTTCCTATGCTTGGAAAGCCTTTCCCACACTCCACTGCTTAGTAGACTCCTTTTCATCCCTCAACATTTAAGACCCCATATCAAAATGCCTCTTTTCTCCATATGTTCATCTCTACCAGTGAAATCCTTCATGTCATGCAAATATTTTTGTTATCAGAAGAATAATCTGATCATTGACTGCCAAGTTCTAATTAATCTCCTTTTTTTCCTGCCTTCACTCACACAGACCATGCATACTTATTTGAATAGACTTTAGAGATACAGTTCTTCTTTATGCCTGTGCCCTTATTTCCCTGCTATTTTCTCTGTAAGTACTTTCCTTGGGTGAACTCTTGCTTTCTGTAATCTCCAGTTCTACACGTCAATGATGCCAGAAGCTACATCTCAAACTCATACTCTTCTTCTAAGCCTAAAACCCATTTGCTAACAATCTCCCCTAAATAGCCTCCTCTATGTCTTGAAAACACTCCAAAATCAACATGTGCAAGACCAAGTTAATTCTCAACTAAAATCTTTTCAATCATCTCTCTTGTGCCACTTTGGAAAATAGTTTGGCAATTCCTAAGAGTATCAAACATAGAGCAATTATACTGCTAGGTATATTCCCAAAAGAACTGAAAACATAGTTCTGCACAAAAATTTGTCCACAGGTATTCATAGGATCATTATTCAGAATAGCCAAAAAGTGAAAAAAATTCAAATATTCACCTATTGATGAGCAAGTGAACAAAATGTGGTATATCTATAAAAGAGAATATTACTCAGCCATAAAAGTGAATGAAGTATTGACACATAGTAAAATATAGATGAACTTTGAAAAGGCCATGCTAAATGAGAGAAGTCAGACACAAATTATATGGTCCATTTATATTAAATTTCCAGAATATTCAAATCCATGAAGACAGAAATAGATTAATTGTTGCCAGGGAATGGTATAGGTGGGCATGGGAAGTGATCTTTTATGGGATGAGGTTTCTTTTGGGGTAATGAAAATGTTCTAAAATAGATAGTGGTGATGGTTGCACAACTCTGTGAATATACTCAAAACCCACTGAATTGTGCAGTTTAAAAGAAATGAATTTTATGTCACATGAATTATATCTCAAAACCCTCCTTTTCCTATGATCCTTCTTTCAATGTCTGACATGATTACTCCATCACAATCACATTTTTGAACCCTTGAAAATATGGCAAGGTCATCCCCAACACTTAAAAAGATGTCAAATTTTTGACTTCTTGTCATCCCCAACACTTAAAAAAATGTCAAATATTTCCAGTTTTCTCCCTAAATCATCACTCTGATCCATTAGCTCCAAATAAGGGATCATCTTGAATATATACACAAGGCAAGAAATATTAATTCTCAATTTTTCACAGTGCTTTATAGTTGACAAATCTCTGTTCTTCATCTATCATTATGAAAACAGCCCTGTAACAATGAAAGAACAAATAATTGATTTTCTAAGGTTATATAACTAAGTTGGTTTTAAACCCAAGACCTTTGGTTTTGAGTCCAACATTTATTTTATGGCATGTAGTGTACATGCTGTATGGACATAGGTACAATCACTAGAAAATAACTGCACTAAGGACAGCTCATTCTCTCCAACCCTAAAAGAAGGAAGGCAAAGGTCAAAGAAATATGGGCAACCTTTCATTTAGAGCCTCTAAAGAGAGAGAATAATCATTGTCTGAGGGTTGCCTCACTTCTCCCTGCTGAACAAGTAGAAATTGTTCAAACACCCGTCAGTAGACAGTAGAGCGGCAAGCCTTGGTAATTATTTTCCAAATTAGATATTTGTTATGCAGAATTATTTTTACATAAATTAACTGTCAATACTTTAAATTAGGCGTTCTCGATCTGGGATTATTTTGCCCCTCAATCCCCCTGGAGAACATTTGGTAATGTTTGTCAGAACTGGGTAGGAGTTGGAGGGTGCTACCAGAATTCAGTCAGCAGAAGCCAAGGATACTGCTAAACCTCTTACAATGTACAGGATAGCTCCCTGAACAATGAATTATCCAGTACAAATGTCAATGGTGCTGAGGCTGAGAGACTGCTTTAAATATATTCTTAGTTACTGAGGATTGCAAACTATATTCCCAACTGGCAGATCTCTGTTGTTTGGATGTAAAGGACTCACCAAAACAGTTCACGGCCCAAGATTCTCAGGCTTTGCTGAAAATAAATAGTTATTGTGTATTCAATTTACTTGACCTTAAACCTTAATGTTTACCTACTGTTCTCAAAGCACTAGGCTATGCACAATTGTGAAATATGTAAATAATTATAACATGCTCCATACTTTTCAGGAACTCATAATTTATTAAGTGTGCCAACTTCCTAGAGAACAAAGACGATGTATTCTCAGTACCTACAGAGAATATTTATTTTTAATAAATATTTATTTCATAAAGAAGAAAAGCTTCTCAGAATTTTTAAAAATTTTCCCCAATTTCCTCAAGTTCCATACCCAGCTTCTCTTTCTCCTTAGTTTCAAGGACATTGCCTTAAAGCTGATAGACAATATTGAGTCCATGTGTATGAACCAACTTAGCCTTTTCTTCCCCTCCTGTATTTGTACCCAATTTTCCCTCCCTCTTTCAAGTCTTGGAGAAAGAGCCATTCCTCATGCTCTCTTAGGCCAACTCCTCTGTTCCATTTTTTTTAGTCCCCTCCCCCAATTGCATCATCTTCAAGATTTTACTTGATTAACAAATTAGGGGTTCTTGATCTGGGATTACACCTAACTTATGTAAAGTACACAATTCAGTGATCAGAACATAGTAAGTGTCCAATGAAAGTAGCTTTTATATTCTCCCTCCAGTTCAAGTCTTTCCCATCTTGAAACATATACTTTTTTTAAATTTACTTAAATTTTTAAAATATTTATTTATATTTGAGAGAGAGACAGTACAGGAGCAGGGGAGGGGCAGAGAGAGACCGAGACAGAATCTGAAGCAGGCTCCAGGCTCTGAGCTGTCAGCAAAGAGCCCAACACTGAGCCTGAACCCACGAGCCGGGAGATCATGACCTGAGCCAAAGTCTGAAGCTCAACCGACTGAGCCACCCAGGTGCCCTTGAAACATATACTTTTAAACTACATCCACCTTTATATTATCCTTCTTCTTGGAACCTACTTGCCTCTGTCCCCACCTTTTTATTTCTCACTCACTTAACATTTTGAAATCTGATTCTGCTACTACCACTCAGGAAATTGCTCTCGAAGACAATGACCTCCATGTTGCAAAATTCCAAAGACCACTGGCTTTTAAACTCTTTAAAGGATGTGTTCTTTCCTATAAAAATGATCATATATACCCACACACAAAGACTTATAAAATTTTCAAAGGATAGACTGATACATCCACTGACCTCCAGTTAAAAGGCATTGCATTTAACAGAATTTAGTTCTCACTGGAGAACTCTGTTGCATTTAAACACTGTTTTATCTAGATGCCTGGGGCCAGGCAGAAGGAGAGATTCTACCATTGCTTTTTGAAAACCTATTCCATGACAGATGCTATGTAGGATAAACACGGAGAGATAACAGAACAAGATCTCTATCCTCAAGAAACTTAAGTACTGTTTGAGGAAAGAATACATAGCTTGGAGATCTGAAACCTGGTGCCTGGGAATATGTTGATGGAATTTATTTAAAAAGGGAAACAAGGAAGATATCTGTGCTCACCAGTATACCACCAACACTATTGAAAAAAAGAAACAAGGAAACAGAGTGCTACAGGAATTCAAGCACTAAGTTTGGCCTTGGCCATATTATGATTGAGGTGTAAACAAGAAAGGTATACAGATGGAGAAATGGGGGGATTAGGGGGAGGTTCTAATGTTCATGAGGAAGATTTTGACTTGCTAAGGAGAATCTGAGGCTAAAATTTGACTTGAATGAAGGGTCAAATTAGATAAGAGTTCAAAGTTCTTATTCTTTAGACAAACTCCCAGAGAGAAATTTTTAAAAATCAATATTTGGGCAACAGATTCAAAATTTAAGCAGTTTTAGGATTGTGGGTAAAGCCAATGGTAATTGGAGCCAAACAGATGTGATAGATCTAAACCTAGATCCATAACACGTTATTTTTGAGACCTTGAGCAAATATGTAATTTACTAAGTGCTAATTTCTTAATCTGCAAAATCATAATAATAATACCTTCTTACTTTGTTTAGAATATTCAGTGAAATAGGGCATATATAAGACTTGGTTCAATTTATGTCACAAAATAGTGATTAAATTATATGATAGTATTATTATTTTTACCATTAGAATTTTATTTTAATCAAATGCCCAATTTTAAAATCTTGAAGTCCAGGAAGACAAATATGCAAAATTCTCCAAAACCAACATTTTTTTTTATTGTTAAATTCCATCCATAGTCAGAAAAAAGAGCCAAAAAAGTATATTTCATAAATTATAACTCCTGGCACCAAGTCCTTGAATGTTCTGTACTTTCATCTGTCTATAGAATGATGAATTCAGTTGGTTGAAATGAATGAAGACAATTGAGTCATAATTAATTCATTCACTTATTCATTTAATACATATCGAATGTATTCTATATGCCAGGCACCATGGTAAGTATTGGGGATAGAGAATAGAAAAGATTGTGTCTGTCTAAAGTTTATAGTCTTATAAGGACATTCAAAAAATCATTTTACTATGGGTAATTCCAAAATTTGGTAAGTCCCATGGATAAAAACATACAGCAAGTTATGAAACAGTATGGCAAGGGATCTGACCTATATGGAAGTTCAAAGAAAGCCTCCCTGGAGGAGTGATATTTGAACTGTGATCTAAAGAGTCAATTGAGTGATTGGCAGGGTGTGGGGGCAGTGAAAAGTTTTCCAAGCAGAGGGGATAGCATATGCCACGACTCTACAGAAGGAGAGAATACAGCATAACTTGGAGAAAGAGAAAGAGGGAAATCAATTTCTAGGACTTAGCAATGGGTCAGCAATAGAGGAACACTACTTAGATCTCCATTCAAAAGAACTTTCTCTGAGAAGCATGGTTGACTGGCAGCCTCCAGACAACACCCTTTGGATAAAAATGTTCACACTGAGGCCAGGTTTTTGCCAGACTTCTTTTAACCAATGACTAAGTACAGTGTGGGTGCTAGAGTTAGGTCATTCCCACTTGATCCCTATAATATGCAACCTTTGCTTAGAGACTTCCCATCAGCCTGGCCAACATTTTCTCAAAATTGCACTATAGTCTGAGATTTTCCATATTTATCATCCTTCTTCCTTCCCTTTATCCTGTGGTTACTTCTGTTCCCTTACCCCTATCATTCACACACATTAG
Source organism: Panthera onca (assembly GCF_046562875.1). Classification (NCBI taxonomy): domain Eukaryota; kingdom Metazoa; phylum Chordata; class Mammalia; order Carnivora; family Felidae; genus Panthera; species Panthera onca. The sequence goes on along the minus strand of NC_138346.1, from coordinate 172,232,717 downwards.
ATCATTCCAAATGTACCATTTTCATCTTAGAATGGACTACTCCTGGCTCCATCTGACTTACAGTTGGTGGCTCTGACACAATCCAGACCATAATGGGTAGTTCCAGTCACATGTTCTTTTGGTGACTCATGAGCAAGTCTTCTGTTTCTACTAGGACCCAGTAACACACAAGAAACTGTTCTTAAAGGACATATAATTGCAGGTGGAATGGCCTTGCTCCAGAATCCCTGGGATGTGTGCTGTGATTCTGCCAACAGGGCTTACCATAAACTCTATACTGTATTTTTCTAACCACTGATACAATTCTATAGGGTCTGTACAAACAGTAGGGTTGCTTGTACTGCAGCCTGGACCTGAAGGCCATCAAGAATGTGCTGATGAGAGGGAGCATTGGCATCACTAAAAAGTACAGAGGTGGCCCAATATGGAAGTCAATGCTGACAGTAGGAGAGTGGTCTCATAACTGGGCTCCTATAGCCATGGGCATGATGGAGCCCCTATTTCTTTAGGTGACAGTAGTTAAACACCAGAAGCTAGGTCTCCTGTGACCTGGGCATTCTCTTCTAGTAGGATACCTTTCTTCAGTTCCCAATAACATGTTTTTGTATCTGAGACCTCATTAGAAGCAACTTTAACATTCATATTCTACCAATAATCTCTTCAAGGTAATTAAGGCTTTTTCCATCAAGTGCCTCAAAACTCTTCCATTCCCTCCCTATCACCAGTTCCAAAGCTGCTTCTGCATTTTTACATATCTGTTACAGCAGCACCCCACAACCTGGCACCAAAATCTACATTAATTTCTTAGGGCTGCTGTACCAAAGTACCAAAAAATGAATGGCTTAAAAGAACAGAAATTTATTTTCTCACAGTTCTAAAGCCTACAATTCCAAAATTAAGGTGTCATCAGGGCCATGCCCTCTTTGATGACGATAGGAAAGAATATTTCCCTGCCTCTTCTAGCTTCTGGAATTTGCTGGCAGTCCTTGGTGTCCAAAGGCTTTTCTACGCATCACTCCAGTTACATGGCTGTCTTCTCCCTCTGTGTCTTCACATTGTCTTCCCTCTGGGAGTGTCTGCTCCTGTGTCCAAATATCCCCTTTTTGTAAGGACATTATTCATATTGGATGAGGACCTACCCTAATAACCTCATTTTATTTTTTAAATTTTACTTATTTATTTATTTATTTATTTACATTTTAATTTATTTTTTAATATGAAATTTATTGTCATATTGGTTTCCATAGAACACCCAGTGCTCATCGCAACAAGTGCCCTCCTCAATACCCATCACCCACCTTCCCCTCCCTCCTTCCCCCCATCAACCCTCAGTTTGTTCTCAGTTTTTAAGAGTCTCTTATGTTTTGGCTTCCTCCCTCTCTAACCTTTTTTTTTTCCTTCCCCTCATTTTAACATGGCTACCTCTGTAAAGACTCTATTTCCAAATAAGATCACATTGTGAGGTAATGGGGGTTAGGTCTTCAACACACTTTTGGGGGTGGTGGGGTGGAGAGAGGAACAATCTACGTGAAAGACATTAGTTATTCAGGCTACAAATAATGTTCAAGCTTATTTGAACATGCAAACCCCTTGCAAGTCCACTCAGTACTCTAAGTCTTACAGGTTGAAAATTACTAGATTTAGTCCAATCTCCCTCATTTTATAAATGAAGCAAATTAAGTCAGAAATCAAACCCATATATTTTGACTTAAAATCCAGCCCAGTTGTACCATATGATCCTAGTCCATCCCTTTCCTATTCCATGTAAACATAAGAGATTCCAGAGAGCCCTGTTTTTCAAGTAATCAGAATACTTGGGTAACCAAATATACCAATTCTCTGAGCTTTAAAAATCTTTGATTTGACACAAAAAATTTTAATCACCTAAATGGAAAAAAAAAAAGTAGTGCTTTAGAGTTATATCGATCACCTTTGGCTAAAGTATTATTCAGTATGAGAAGGCCCCAAAGTCTTATTGGCTTGCAACAGCAATGTACTCCTTACTCACATTACCTGTATGTACATCATGGGTCAGGTCTGATTCAGTTCCACTTTATCTTCATGCCATTACCCAAATTAAGGAGCAGCCCCTTCCTGGGGCATGCAGAAAGGGAAAGGAGACCCAGCCATATAACATCTTCCCAAGACTGGGGCTAGACCAGGAAAAAGAGAACTCCCTCTGCTCTCCCTCCACCAGTGTTACCCACACCGAATAACAGACAACAATATACTACCGAGGAAGTTAAAAAGGCATAAGTAAAGAACACTGCCCTCTAGTACATGGCACAAGAAAAGCTGAAAAGTAAGGATGGAGTATGTACATTGAGAAACCACCCCATCTCCCCCCAACACCACAACTTCTATCCTAAACACAAGGCATTTTTAGAAGAAAGGCAGTGGTGTTTTAAGGTGACCAGAGCAACAAAGCCCAAGCCCCAGAACTCTTAGCTACATTTTCCTCAAACCTTCACATCATTGTCTTGATGTGTGCCCTTTTTCAAGAGTAAGTAGTGTTTACTCAAGTCTCTATTATTCTGCATGAGTCTGGCATTCATTAAAAAAGTTACATGGACACAAAGAAAACAACTCATTGTCAAAAACAAAAACAAACAAAAAAGCCCCAACTTAACAGTATCACAATCAGAAAGGACCCAAGTGTTGTACTTTAAAATGACAATGGCTGGGGAGCCTGGGTGGATCACTTGGTTAAGTGTCCTACTCTTGATTTCAGCTCAGGTCAAGATCTCAGGATTTGTGAGATTTGTGAGATTGAGCCCCACATGGGGCTCTTTGCTGACAGTGTAGAGCCTGCTTGGCATTCTCTCTCTCTCTCTCTCTCTCTCTCTCTGCCCCACCCCACACTCTCTTGCTCTTTCTCTCTCTCAAAATAAGCAAACTTTTGAAAAATGACAATGGTTAATATGTTTTAAAAAAGTGAAAAAGGTGCACGACATATGAACATTAGTGGGAAATTTCAACAAAAAGATAAAAATCACAAAAAGCAAATGGCAATAGGAAAAATACAAAGGGATTTCATTGGAGACGAAGAGTTCCTTTATCAGGTTTATCATTAAATTTGACACAGCCAAGGAAAGAATCAGTGAATTTGAAGATAGATCAATTAGAAATTACCCAAGTTGAAACACAAAAAGAAAAAAGCGAAAACTAACAAATAAAACACATGGAAACAAACAGAAAACCAGAACGGGGATCCAGGAGCTATGTGACAATATCAGTCTAGCATATGTGTAATAAGTGTCCTATGGAGAGAAGGAAGACAGAGACAATGATGCAGGAAAAAATAGTTGAAGGAATAAAGGCCAAGAATTCTGCATAAATAACACCAAACCACAGGTCCAAGAAACTTGAAGAGCCCTAAGCAGGATCAAAATGAAATACCCCATTTTCTTATCCTTCCAAGGATCCTATTAAGTAACAAAAGTAAATATCCATATTTTTATAGATGAAGAAAGATTAAGTGTTTTGTCCACATTCACACAACTTTTCAAGGAGACAGAATTCTAAAGATTACCAAGGAATTCTTTTCTCCATCTGCTGTTTTATGGAATTTGTTTACCACCTCTCCTACATAATTGCTGTGCAGCCATGGCGCTTAAATCTCATTTCTTTCTCTTTAAAAGGAGTCTAATAATATGGGTTGTTTTCAGAAAATACATTCAAAGAACGTAGCACCAAGCTTGGTATAATTCTGTACAGTTTCTGTGACTTAGGACTGTGGGGACCATGTGTGAATCTACTCTCTCAGAGTTGTAGACAGGAGGTAAGCATGAGTTTCATCTACTCTTACATCCCCATATATATCTAAGGGTTCTACGGTTTTTGTTCCTTATGATGGCTGGAGGAGAGGAGTACAAGACAGGCCTTCTATGGTGACTAACATTTATTTTCTGCATTCTTTAAATGTTCTCTTCTTCCTTAGAGGATCGTATTCATCTAGTGTATTTGTCCCTGGGGGCTGGGATGGGGAAAAAGAGTTAGAGCAAATTGTTTCTGCCTCATTTTTTCACAATATTTCTCTGTTACACTTAAATTATTGTTTTCTAGAACATAAAAACAATACCTTTATTATTTTGCTTCTAATTTTCTCCGCCGAAAGCCCACCTTCGGAGCAATATTTATTTCTTGATTGTGAGCCTGAATGGGGAGAATGTCACAGGGTTAAATAGATATACACAAGAAAAGAGAGGGACAAAGGCACATCAGTTTACCATATCACATATAGTCACTATCATCACTGTTATGATTATCATTGTTATTGAATCACAATTAGTTTAATAGACAAACATTTTTTATTGTTCCTGAAAGCAATCTATCCCCATTGTATACATAAAAGCCAACTAAAGCATGCTGGGACCACTCTGGCAATCATCTAGCAACCTGCTAAAATATTTATGGAATATCTCCTGGATCCTTCCAGCTCCCAGCTCCTGCCTCTTATCTTGTGACTTTTCATATCTCTTGGTTTTGGTTTGCCTGCATGGACTTTGAGAGTTCTTACCTTTGATCCATTGACTTGTCCCCTCCTGATTGTCTTAGTGAACACACTCCACACTTGTTCTGTCTCCAGGGACGCAAACTTCAGCAAAGATTATTCTCAGTGAACAAGCAGATTCTTTTCAAGATTGGCTGATGAAAACGTTGCAGAGAAAAAAGCTTTAACTAGTTCCCACCAAAGTTTCTGTCTCTCTCTTTCTCTTTCTCTCTTAAAAAAAAAAAGTCTGCTCCAAAGTATGCAAACATTTATTGTGAAACATATTTCCCCTTTCTATATAAAAGAATATAAACACATTGGCTGACATATGGGCCCATGTGTTCCCTCACCAAGGTGTGATGAGACTCAGAGCAGCATATGCGCCAGGTGATAGTGAGCTTGCCACAGTGTGGGTGGGAATGCTGCCGTGTTGTGAAGCAGGTGCACGAAAGCCCATGTGAATAGAAGGCCCCATGAAGTGAAATTGTGGTTACTCAGACCCACAGCTCTAACACAGGACTATTAGGTACAGATTCAACTCTGTACTTAGCACCTTCACTGTGAACTTAGTGGACTTTAGGACTTATTAAGTCACAAATATCACCTTGCAGGATGGAAATTATACCTACACAGCTGAGAACTTAAAGAAATTTGGTTAACTTTCTACAGTGGTTGTTTTCAAATTTTAGCATCAGAAGAATTGCCTGGAAGACTGTTAGAACACAGACTGCTGGGCATGACCTCTCCTGCCCCCAGAGTTTCTGAGTCAGTGGTTCTGGGGTGAGGCTGTATAATATGTGCTTCTAACATATTTCCAGGTGATGCTGCTGCTGCTGGTCCAGAAACCACACTTTGAAAAACAATTTTCCAGCATTCAATGCACCGTGCTGAGGTCTAAAACCCCAATAGACTGAAGTATGAAACATCGGTGCTATTAGTCAAAACCGGGAAAACCACATCAGTCATTATGTTCAAGAGGCAGAGACAAGGCAGAAAATTGGACACCATGCCAATGAAGCTGGAATAGTGCTAAGAGTGGGGAATCAAGTCAAAGTCTTGAGGCAATTGTCACAGGCATATCCAGACTCCCCACCACCGGGTTTAAATGACTGCCAGAGATGAGATGTTGGGGTAGGTACATAGTAGTATAAATGTGCATGCTTAGAGTGGTCAGGATAAGATACCAGTTTTTGACTTTTAAATGTTTCACTCTTACCTTTATCCTATGGTAAATTTAGATTACACCGGAAGACAAGAATTACAAACGGAAATGTTGAGTGTGTGTGTGTGTGTGTGTGTTTTAATAGTAATAGGTGAGGGGCGCCTGGGTGGCTTAGTCAGTTGAGTGTCTGACTTTGGCTCAGGTCATGGACTCGCAGTCTGTGGGTTCAAGCCCCGCATCAGGCTCTGTGCTGACAGCTCAGAGCCTGGAGCCTGCTTCAGATTCTGTGTCTCCCTCTCTCTCTGCCCTTCCCCCACTCATGCTCTGTCTCTCTGTCTCTCTCTCTCTCTCTCTCTCTCTCAAAAATAAATAAACATTAAAATTTTTCTTTAAAAATAGCAATAGGTGAGACTCCCTTCAACTCATATATTGAAGTTCTTCTAAATATGGGAACCTCACTGGTTATGGGGAAAGAGATGAGTTCAGGACTAAAGGTAACTGCCCTTGACTTTGAAGATCTAATAGTCTAGGGAGGTGCACCTGCCCCAAGTCAGACTGAGACACATGGCAGGAGGAGGGATTAATTAATTTGAGAGAAGAGGCATCAGAAAAGCCTTCATGGAAGAGGTGACATGTAAGTGCACCTGACAGCCAAATAGGAATTTTATTGACAGAGACATTTGAAGAATGGTCTTTGTCTAATACATGGGAGAAAAATAATTTCCTCTTTCAGTAAGGGAATAATATTCTACCTTAGACTCATTTCCATCCATACTATAAGAAAACTATTTTTTTTTATTTTAAAAGACTTAGAAAATGAAAGTAAAAAAATAGAGGAGAGGGCAAATGGAGCAAACACGTCTTACAAAAGCAAAAGTCTCTCTCAGTAGAAAGCAGTATGTATTATTCTCATCTCTTTCCTGCTTACAACCCTCATAGGAGAACTTAATTTAGAGCTGTCGAATTTCCAGAATTCCACTGTGTATGTGCACAAACGTTTCAGAGTCAGAGTGTAAAACAAAGAAAGGGTTGTACCTTAGAGGCATCCTTTATGAATCCACGGGAGGTGTATTGGTTGGAAGTATTAGCTGCTACTAGCAGTAGAATACAATAATTTTAATAAAGATTACTTTATAGTGCCCACTAATGGACTTGTGTTAGTCATCTAAGGCTATCATAACAAGATCCCACACATTTGGTTACATAAACAACAGAAATTTATTTCTCATAGTTCTGGAGGCTGGAAGTTCAAGATCAAGGTAGCAGTAGAGTTGGTTTCTGGTGAGAAGTCTCTTCCTGCCTTGCAGACAACATCACACTGTGTCCTCACATGGCGTTTGCTCTGTGCACATGCGGAGAGAGAAAAGTTTCTGGTGTCTCTTCCCCTTCATATAAGGACACCAGCCTTCTCAAATTAGGGCCCCACACTATGATTTCATTTAACCTTAAGAACCCCCTTAAAGATTGATCTTTAAATACAGTCACATTAAGGGTTAGTGCTTCAGTTAATGCTTCAGAATTTTGGGGGAACACAGTACAGTCTATAGCAGGCCTGTAAACTCCTCAGAACCAGATACTTATTTAGCTTATTTTATTTCCCCCTGCATTTCCTATCCCATTCCCTGGTACACATAGGTCATTTAACTTGAATGAAATTCACATTTACTTCCAGTGAATTATCCCACCAACATGATGATGTGGTTAGGCGAAATATTATTATTACCCCAAATTCATACATGAATAACCATGGTTCATAGTCAGTATACAGTATATGCTAGTTACTGTTCTAAGCTCTGCATGAATTAAGTAATAGTATTCCTATTTTAGTAATGAGGAATTGAAGCTCAGAAGAGGTTAAATAATTGTTCAAGATGATCTCTATTAAATGGCAGAACCAGCATCCAAATCCCAGTATCCTGTTTCCAGAGCTCATGCTCTTAAATACTGTGTTACATGTCTTGCCCTGAGGGCCACAGAAATCTTATGACTTGTTTAATATTTCTTATTTTGCACCTATATTGGTTTGCTGAGTCTGTCATGACAAGTTACCACAAATTTGGTGGCTTAAAACTACAGAAATGTATTCTCTTGCAGTTCTACAAGCCAGAAGTCAAAAAGTCAAGATGTCAGCAGGGCCACCTCCCTCTCAAGGTTTCCGGAAAGAATCTGATCCTTGCCTCTTTAACTTCCAGGCATTCCTTGGCTTGTGGCTCCAATCTCTGCCTCCATCCTTACGTGGCCTTCTCCCTTCTCTGTCTCTTCTCTGTGTATCTCTTATAAGGACTCTTGTCATTGTATTTAAGGCCCACCTGGATAACCCAAGGTAATCTCATCTCAAGATCCTTATTTACATCTTCAAAAACACTTTTTTTTTTTCCAAATAAGGTCACATTCATGAGTTCTAATGGTTAAGGTGGGGACATATCTTTTGAGAAGCCACATTCAGCCCACTATGGCACCAATAGCAGGCAAGGTCCAGTATTTGGGGTGGTATCAATACATTCTCTGCTTAGCACTTCTTTCTTAGAAACTTTTTCTCTTTCCTCCTCCCCATCTCATTCAAATGGGTACCATGATTCCCACCATGTAAAATATGCCCAACCCTTGGCCACAGTTAGTTGACCCATGGTGCATACTAACTCAAACTAATTCAAGATGCACCTTCCCTGAGTAGTTTGGATAGGAGAAGAAGAACAAGAACAAGAACAAGAAGGGAGGAGGAGTGGGGGCAGGAGGAGAAGGAGGAGGAGGAGGAAGAGAAGGAGGAACAGGGGGAGGAGAAGGAGGAGGAACAGGGGGAGGGGAAGAAGAAGGAACAGGAGGAGGAAGAGGAGGAGGAGGAGGGGGAAGAGGAGTTGTTTGGCTTGGGATCAAGAGAGAAAAGTGACAGAAACAGATTTTTCAAAAATTTGGTTGCTCTTGAAAGCTGTATTTTCCAGAAAAACAGGGACCAGGGAGAAGCAAAAGAGGCACTGGGGACACAGCATTTAGGAGTCAGCACTCGCAGGGCCCTGAGAGTGAGCACCTCAGTCAATTTGGGCCCTAAGTGCCTCACATGCCTCACCCAGATCCTGTTCCCGATCCTGTTTGCCAATATGAACACCAGAAGATTAGAGGAAACCATTGTAAAGAGAGAAGGAAGAGGAGAAAGAGAACATAAATAGACCATGCCGAGAAAAGCAGTCACATAGACAGAGAGTCCTCATCACATTGAAGCCATTGGTTGTAGTTTTCTTAAGCCTTAGTAAGATTTCTGTGATTTGATTCTATGAGTTGCTCCAGTGACCATATTAACTAAGATATTAATTATATATATTTATGTTTATTTTACTTAAAGTTATTTGGTTTGCATTTCTGTCATTTGCAACCTTAAGCCTTTGGACTTCTGATCTTAGCTTTCTCGTTATTTTCCAAGAGGGGACTGAGACAAAAGAGGAGAGCGGTTTCTGTGAAGCCATAGAACCTATGAAAGTAGAAACCCAGGTCTCCACATACCAACATCTATGTGGTGTGCCAAGTTACCTCTCGTAAACATGAAACTCATTTTCCCTTGCTTTGCTTTTTCATAAAATATGTATATCTCATCCTTTCAGCATGAGGACAGGAAAATAGGGAGATACTTTGATGATTTAAGAAAATCTATATGAATATTAACAAATAGTCTGTGCCATAAAGAGCTAATTATATATATTTGGTTATTTCACCACGTACAAAGTGGCCCAGAATGCTGTGTTTATTCTTCTACTTCTGCTTTTCATGGTCTTTCTTCTTTTCTCATCTGTAGCTTTGAGTTAAATTGATTCTAATATGCCATTTTCAGTATTTTAGAAAATCAAAGTGGAAACAAATTAACATAGACTAATTGACACTTCATTTTTTTAAAACTTATAACCAAAATGATTATCAATTCCTTCTGTACACTCTTGATCTCACTCTCAAAGGAACCCTTTTTTTTTCCATCAGACAGAAAATAAAATGTCCTAAAGGGGCCACCATACACAATGCCTACAGAGTAGAATCTTTAGTAGAGAAAGAAAAGAAATTATAGAAAGCATTGAACGAAGCCAATTTTCTTTTGTCTCATTTGCTGGTTTTCTTATGCAGTGCGGGGGTTCACCTTCTAGCTATGTGCACCATCATCTTTGAAGTAATAACAAAAATTGCTGTTTGCTGAATGCCTACCTTGGTCGGGACTTTTACATAGTCTATCTCATTTAATCCTCACCAGCCTCTTATTTGAAGATTAACAACTCCATTTTATACGTGAGGAAACTCAGGTTTCAAGAGGATGAGAACATGGGTTGCCAGATGCCATAGACCTGGAGAGTGGTAAAGTCAAGGTTGAAGCCCCAAAGCCTGTGTTCTTTCCATCGCACCAGACAGGGCCAAAGTGGGTCTGCACTTAGTAAGCATTGAGCCTGTACTCCAAGAGAAAAGGTAGGGGACTCACTATCCGTAGTGTTCTTGAACAGTTGACAGTGATTTGTTATCTGCCTGCATTTGTTTCAGAGTAGGAAAGTAATCTATTCTACTCAAAAGCAGTGGAGAATTCGTTTCCTGCTCCAAAGCCAGACCCAGCTCTAGGTTGGCCTGATATTTATTAAGTTAATAAATTTCCCCCTGTCTCTTTTTCTGCTGTAGTTTTTGTGCATTTTTCTTCATTTGCTAAATGTTTAATGTATTTTCATTTTCAAGCCTTTTCATAAGGCTAGTGGCTCCTTATTTCCCCTGGGCTCTCCTACTGCCTCAAATTGTTCATCACACGAGCTAGTGGAAATGATGTGTAATGGGGCTCAGAAGACTGGGTCTCTTTTTGGCCCTCCCCAGACTGTGAGACTATGGGCAAGTCCCTTCCACTCTGAGCTTCAGCATCCTTGTTTGTGGTGAAGAATTAGGTTTCAGACTCTAAGACCCTTGCCAGCTGATCCCTCTGCCAGTTCTGCTCCAAGCAATCTGCACAACCTCCTCTGTTGTGAGCAAATGTACGTGAGATACTACTTTCCTCATAGTTCTCTTCCCAAAAGGAAATCTCCCATAAGCTCTCATTCTCATGTAAGAGGAGGGATTAGTTTTTCTTCATACTCCCAGAATCTTTCCACGTCACTGTTTAACTTTCATTCACTTAATCATCAATTAACTTAATTAACTAACAATGTGATAGAAACTAGGGATTCAAAGATGAACAAGGCACACACCATACCCTCAGGTATGCAGACAGGCGAATAGGGAAAACGCAGAGAAGGGAACCTCTCTCACCACAGCAGATGCCGGCACCAAGCAAATTCTCCCAGAAGAGGCAAGAATGAAACTAAGTCTTTAAAGCAATTAAGGGGGTGTTTATGCACCCAGATTCTGCAATCAGACAGACCTAAGATCAATCCTGTCCTACATAATCAGTAGCTGTATGACCTTGAATTGGTTACTCTACCTCTCTATGCCTCACTTTTCTTCATCTGTAAAATGGGAATCACGGCACTAAGTTCATGGAGTCGTTAGGAAGAGCAAATAATGTTTATTTACTAAAAACGTGTAAGTGCATACCGTGTGCCAGGAACTATGCGAGGTTCAGAGAATATGTTAAGTAAATTATACGTTAAGTATGTTAAGAAAATTATTAAGACTATGTGTATAATAAAAAAATACCGGGGACCATCCTAAGCATGCTGCATGTATGAATTCATTCACTATGTATGCCTATGAGGTAGGCATTATTATTACTTACTATTATTCACTTTAGAAAAGAGGAAACAAGCTCAGAAAGAGTAAGTGATTAGCACAAGCTGACAGAACACTAAGTGGCAGATCGTGAATTCTGACCTAGGCAGTCAGACTCTGGAGTCTATTTCCGTAACCACTCTATCACCAGCCCCTACCAGCCTAACCACAGCTCTCTGATACGTCTACACACCCCTCTGAGATTTGGAAATTCAGCAAGCCCTTGCAAAGCTGTCAGTGCAGTGGGGGAACACAATCAAACAAACAATATCATCAGGTATAAAGTCACCCTTGGGCTCCAGGGTGGACTTAGGACCCAGCCCTGACTGCTTATAGTACTGTGCCTCCCTATCCCATAGAGATTGGGTCAGTGATGTACTCAGGACCCAAACTGGCCCTGAACTTTTTACAGGAATGAATTAGTAGAGCTCTTTTCCAGGACGGTTGCTGAAATGGGACTATGTAAGCCGGGAGCTGCTGGTGGCAGGGCTAACAAGAGACAAGAACCAACAGAGAAAGAGGAAGAACCACAAGATCCTGAGGGACAAATCCCTGACAAGAACTTTCCCTGTATATGAGTCATTAAAAGCCCTGTTTTGTTGAAGCCAGATGGGCTTGGGTTTCTATTACTTGCAACCAAGAGTCCTCACTAGCACACTACGGAAATGATATGTAATGTGATTTTACATATAGTGCCACTACTTACCTGATGGCTGTGTATTTGTACAGTTATTTTTGAAGAATAAGTAGGAGTTAATCAAGTAGAGAAGGAAAAAGCATTCTCAGCAGTGATTGCTATGTGCAAAAGCATAAAATTGCAAGAGATCTTGTTGCCTGTTGTTTTTTTATTTTTTTTTAATGTTTATTTATTATTGGGAGACAGAGAGAGACAGAACATGAGCATGGGAGGGGCAGAGAGAGGGGAGACACAGAATCTGAAGCAGGCTCCAGGCTCTGAGCTGTCTTCACAGAGCCCAACATGGGGCTCGAACCCACAAACCACAAGATCATGACCTGAGCCGAAGTCGGATGCTTAACTGACTGAGCCACCCAGGCGTCCCGATCTTGTTGCCTGTTAAAAAAAGACTGAATGTCCGTAACATCCAGATCTCATCTTCTTATTATCATCTGCTGACCTCCAGAGAATTCATCTTGATTTGAAAATTTTAGTATCTAGACCATAATTTTCCTCTTAATTTATTTCTATGTTCTGAAAAAATTTAGGTAACTACACAAATACATTCTAACTTACTATTTCTGCTATATCTGCAATGAATTGGCTGAAATTGTCAGATTGCTGATCTCGGTGTAACAGGTCTTTAAGATCAGTAATATATCATTTCTTTTAAAGTTTATTTATTTATTTTGAGAGGGGGGACAGACAGAGGGAGAGAGGATTCCAAGCAGGCTGTACACTGTCAGTATGGAGCCCAACACACGGCTCCATCTCATGAACTGTGACATCATAACCTGAGCCAGAATCAAGAGTCAGACTCTTAATGATTGAGCCACCCAGGTGCCCCCCAAAGGTATCATGTTTTTCTTTAATTTCACCAACTGTCTTTATGAGACTAGTCTAGTACACTCTAGAGCCCAGCCCTTTCTGATCAGCCTGTCTTTCTGCAAGTAATCATTATAGCTATTACAATCTCTATGTCATGATGAAGAAACAAAGCCTCAGAAAGTTTACCCAGTTGACATTGTGGCTAGGCTGTGGTCATTCTGGAACTTGAGCCAAGTGTGTCTGATTCTGAAGCCCATGTTCTTTGCACTACTCAGCCTTTAGGTAACGCTTTTGTTCCAACTGAAACACGAGACTTGGCATTAATGCTTTCTATCACCCATTACTGTTATGTGATGTCACAGAAATAAATTGTATTCATCCTCAAACTCCCATAAAGGCTTAAGGGACTGTATCTTGACTCTGCACAGAACACAGATTCCACAGTATCAGCTCTAGTCATCCACTGGGAAGGACTATGATAACAGATAATATACTACAATCAGATAAATTTTTATTGCCAATATTGGCTAACTGACTGTGGTGAAACCTCTTGATTAGGTCCATTAGGAATGTTCCTTGATGGAGGCATGAATTCTTAGGTAATAATGACAACCGTATTATATGTTTTATTTTCTATGCCTGCTTCCTTTTGTCTGCTTCTTCTATGATTTAACGAGAGGGTTTCTTTAAAATTTCCCACTGTTGGGTGGGAGGATGGCTAAAATAAGTGATGGGTATTAAAGAGCACACTTATCATGATGTTCACTGAGTAATGTATAGAACTGCCAAATCACTATATTGTACAGCTAAAACTAATATAACACTGTATGTTAGCAATAATGGAATTAAAATGTAAAACTTAATAATGAAATAAAATAAAATAAAATAAAATAAAATAAAATAAAATAAAATTTCCACTTTAATTCTAGATCTGACTGCTTTTATTCCTGTTAGTTTCTGGTTCATATGTTTTTGAGGCTATGTTACCAGTTACATACAAATTTAGAATTGTGACATCTTACTGGTAGATTTACCCCACCCTTTTATACAGTTGTAGAAAACTCTGTTTATCTCTGTCAATACTCTTTGCCTTGTAACCTACTTCGTCTGATATTAGTACAACTATACTGTCATTCTTATAATAAATATTTGAACAATATGTCTTCTTCCATACTTTTAACTCCGAACTTTGGTATGGATAATCTCAATAGGCTTATCTGAAAATGTTTTCATTTCCCCTTCATTTTATAAGGATATTTTCATCATGGTTATAATTCTACATTGAAATGATTTTCTCTTAACACTATAAAGATGGCTCGCCATAATCTAGCTTCCATTAGTGAATTTTCACCAAATTGATCAGTCTACTCAGCACAATTCTAATCAAAACTCCAACAGGCTTCTTTGGTAGAAATCAGAAAGCTGATTCTAATATTTATGTGGAAATGCAAAGGAACTAGAATAGCTGAAACAACTTTGAAAATAAAGAACAAAGTTGGGAAACTTGAACTATCTGATTTCAAGATTTACTCCAAAGCTTCAGTATTCAAGACAGTTTGGTGTTAGTTAAAAGCCTAACATATATATCTAGGTAACAGAATAGTGAATGCATATATACAGCTACACATATATGGTCAATAGATTTCTGACAAAGATATCAAGGCAATTCAATAAAAAAAAGGAAAGTCAGTTTAACAAATGGTACCAGATCAACTAGATAACCATAAAGAAGCAAATATCAGCAGTGCTTTCAACAATAGCCAAATTATGGAAAGAGCCCAAATGCCCATTTACTGATGAATGGATAAAGAAGATGTGTATATTCTTCTTGGAATATTACTCTGTTATCAAAAAGATTGAAATCTTGCCATTTCCAATGACCTAGATGGAGCTAGGGAGTATTATGCTAAGCAAAATAAGTCAGTCAGAGAAAGACAAATACCACATGATTTCACTCATATGTGGAATATAGGAAATGAAACAGATGAACATAGGGTTAAAAAAAGGGAGAGAGGCACACTAGAGAACAGCCTCTTAACTATACAGAGCAAACTGATGGTTACTGGAAGGAAGGTGGGCAGGGGGGATGAGTTAAATGGCTGATGGGCATTAAGAAGGGCACTTGTGATGAGCACTGGGTCTTGTATATAAGTGATGAATCACTAAATTCTACACCTGAAACTAATATTGTACTGAATGTTAACTAACTGGAATCTAATAAAAACATGGAAAAAAAAGAAGTAAACTAAACCTCAGCTCTTGCTCCATATGCAAAATATACTCAAAACAGAGCATAGAATTAAATTTAAAATTAAGAGTATATGGAGCACTGGGGTGGCTCAGTTGATTAAGCATCTGACTTCAGCTCAGCTCATGATCTCACGGTTCATGAGATTGAGCCCCAAGTTGGGCTCTGTGCTGACAGCTCAGAGCCTGGAGCCAGCTTTGGATTCTGTGTCTCCCTCTCTCTCTGCCCCTCCCTTGCTCACTCTTTCTCTCTCTCTTCTCTCTCTCTCTCTCAAAAAATAAATAAGTAAATAAACCTTAAAATAAATCAATAAATAGGGGTGCCTGGGTGGCTCAATCAGTTAAGCATCTGACTTTGGATCAGGTCATCATCTTGCAGTCCATGAGTTTCAGCCCCGCCTCGGGCTCTGTGCTGACAGCTTAGAGCCTAGAGCCTGCTTAGGAGTCTGTGTCTCCTTCTCTCTCTGCCCCTCTACCTCTCATTCTCTCTCTCAAAAATAAATAAACATTAAAAAATTTAACAAATAAATAAATAAGTATATAAAAGTTCTAAAGCATAAGAGAAAAATCTTTGCAACCTTGGGGTAAGGCAATGTTTTCTTAGAATATAAACAACATGGGCCAAAAAAGTAAGAAATGACAAGTCAAACTTCGTTAAAATTTAAAAGCTTTGCTCTTTAAGATATCTCATTAAGAAAACCAAAAGGCAAGTCACAAATTGCGATAAAATATTTGGAACACATATATCAAAGGACCTCTACCAAGAATATTTAATGAATTCTTACAAATCCATAATAAGACAAACATTCCATTAAGAAAATCGACAGAGATTTAAACAGGCACTTTATGAACAAGGATATATTAATTGTCAGTAGGCATTTGAAAACACTCTCAACATCATTAAGTATCTAGGATATCCAAATCAAACCCATACACTATACTACAAACCCATTCAGAAGACTAAACTTCTCTTATAAAACTAATCCGATCAAGAGTTGGTGATAGATGTAGAGTAGGTAGAATACTGTTTCACTCTTGTTGGGAATAGAAAATGGTACAATCACTATAGAAAATGGTTTGACCATTTCTTAAAACTCAATACATATACCTAGCATAGAATGCAACTATTCTCCTGCTAGGTATTTATCCAAGGGAGTTAAAAACATATGTCCATGCAAAGACTTTTACACACATGTTCATAGCAGTTTTATTTGTAATAGACAAAAGCTAAAAGTAGTCCAAATGTCCATCAACAGGTGAATGGATTAACAAACAGTGGCATAATCATGCAAGGAAGCACGACTCAGCAACCAAAAGGAATTAACTATTTACACAAGCAACAGCGTAAATGACTATCAGAATTTCTATGCTGAGTAAAAGAAGCCAGGCAAAAAGAGTACATACTACATTGTTGCATCCATATAATATATTGTCAAATATCTAAACTAATCCTAAGTGATGGAAAGAAAATCAGTTGTTGCCTCAGGATGAGGAAGAAGGATAACATTTTTAATGTTTTTATTTATTTTTGAGAGAGAGAGAAAGAGACAGAGTATGAGCAGGGGAGGGGCAGAGACAGAGGGAGACACAGATTTGGAAGCAGGTTCCGGGCCCCAAGCTGTCAGCACAGAGCCAGATGAGGGTCTAGTGAACTGCGAGATCATGACCCCAGCTGAAGTCAGATGCTTGACCAATTGAGGCACCCAGGCACCCCTCAAGAATGTTTTTTTAAATCAGCCATAGATCTTATTGTTCCCTTGAAAGTAATATGTATTTTTTTGTCTGTTAGGACTTTTTTCTTTGGATTTTCAGCAGCTTGCTATGAAGTGTGCGTGAAACATTTACCAAAAATCTCTATATTGACACATCTTGAGATTCATAGATTGCTTCAATTTCCATGGCTTGATGTCTTTTGTAAGTTTTGAATAAGTCTTAGGCCATAATTCTTCAAACATTCCTTTTCTTCTACCTTCTCTTCCTCTCCTACCAGATCTCTATGCATAAGTCAGACTTTTTCTTCATGTTCCATATTCCTTTGTGCTCTTTTGTACATTTTCTATCTTTTTTTCTCCCTGTGTTTTTCATCTTTTCTACTAACTTTTCTTCCAGGTAAGTGCTCTCTCTTCTTCTGTGTCAAATCTGCTGTGAAACCTATTAACCTCTTAATTTCAATGCTTACATTTTTCACTGTAGACTTTCTAATTATTATTATTATTATTATTATTATTATTATTTTGAGAAAGAGGGGTGGAAGGGCAGAGAGAGAGAGAGAGAGAGAGAGAGAGAGAGAATTTCAAGCAGGCTCCATGCCGGGCACAGAGCCTAACGCAGGCCTCGATCTCACAACTGTGAGATGACGTCCTGGGCCAAAATCAAGAGTCAGACACTTAACTGACTGTGCCACTCCTCTAATCACTTTAATAAATTTGTTTCTCTGATAAAATTTTCTGTCTTAGAAATCTCTAGGGATTTTGTATTCCTCAAGATGCTTGTCTCAGTCACATCAGGGTGATATAACAGAATACAGTAGACTAGGTGGCTTAAACAACAGAAATCTGTTTCTCACAATTCTAGAGGCTGGGATGTTCAAGATCAAGGTTATGACAGATTCAGTTCTTGGTGAAGGCTGTATTCCCAACTTGCAGATGGCTGTCTTCTCCCTGTATCTTCACAAGGTGGATAAAGGAAGCTGGGGTGCCTCTTCGGTTTCTTATAAGGGCATTAATCTCACCCTGGGAGTGCCACCTTCATTACCTTACCTAACCTAAGTACCTGTCAAAAGTCCCAGCTCTTAGTACCATAACATTGGGGGTGAGGGTTTCAACATATAAATTTTAGGAGGACACAAACATTCAGTCCAATGCCTTTTGCAAATGATTTCACTATTATCCATAGGGTCATTTTGTTGTGATGAGCTTAATTCATTCCAAGTGCAAGTGAACCACACTATCTATAACTGAGCTTGCTTTCTGATTACTGATTCTACGATGCAATTCTCTGGAAATTGTTGTATAGATACGTATTTTTTTTTTCTTCTAACAAAAATGATGAACCACTTTCCACACAAAAATTATTTTTACTATTTCACATATCCCCAAATATTTGAGTCACTTTACTAGATAAACTGAGTCATTTTACTGGATAAACAGATTCACCCACACTTTTTAATCTAGTTTGTTTTGTTTTGTTTTGTTTTTTGGTGAGGTATCATGTCGGAAGAAAAGTGGTCTAAGAATTAAGAGGTATGAATTCCCAGTCTCAACTCTGCCACTTACTAGCTTTGTGACTGTAAGAAATTCTGTGAGCCTCCATGTTCACATTTTTCAAATGGGAACAATTACTTATTTTTTTCTCTTCCTGTCTTACAAGAGTATTTTAGGATATACGAGACAAAGGATGTAAATGTGCTTTGTAAAATCTAATGTGTAAAAAATAACTACTTGGTATATCTTTTAAATAAATACCAAGTAACATGCTCTGATATAATAATAACAATCTGACCTTAGAAAAATTTGGGGATCCAGGATTTGGACACAGATACATGACTCCAAAGCCAGTGATCTCAGCCATTATATCATATTATTTCTCAATGAGGCAATTCTATGAGACAGGATGTGGTACTTTTCCAGATAAATGCTGCAGAGAATACATGACAATTGACCTGATGTGGACCTAAAATAAACTGAAAATAACCTAAGCAAACAGCTAAAAATATATTCTTTATATTAAATTTACTTTATTCAAGCATACCCTGCTTTTTCTTCACTTCCATTATTACTGAACTTTTCTCTTGCTCTCTTTTATATTCTAGCCTTGCCTGTCAACCTGAAAACATCACTCTGATGTTTTCTTGCTACCAGCCTAAACTCCCTTTTTTGGGTATAAATCACATTGCTTTCAACAGAATCAGGTTCTTTTAGTGAAAACAGTTATTATATGAGAGAAGAGAAAGATAAGGAGAAGGAAAGAGGGCAGAGAGTGAATCTGGCAAAGCTTCACTACTGGCGAATTTTCTCAAGAGTTAATGCAAGCCAATTCCAGGTATTTTGTCTGCCTATCAAGACAGGCTGGAGGAAGTAGATGAGGGCGGAGAGGAGAGGAAATGTTTGCAGATGTAAGAGAAATAGGTTTGCCCAGAAATGACTGGTCACCGAGGTTAAAAATCAGGTAGGCAAAGAGGTATCTATTTCTGTGATTCAAAGATGTGTCTGTAATTAACGATATAAAAATTATGAATTTGAGTGTGCTCCCAGGGCATGTGTGCTCACTCCTGCTACTTCTGGCCACCAACAAACCCGATTAGCTATCATCCTGTGTTCACTCATTTACCTTGATCCCTGAGGCATATGAGTGTGTGATACCTATAGACTCAGGTGAAACCTGCACCCTTTCTTTTGAAGTTACTGCTTTTGTAATTTGAATACGATCATGTTTCCTGACTTGGATCTGTTCTTTCCAACATATAGACATTGAATGTCACAATAACTTTTATAATAAATCACTAGCTAGAAATACCTCACTTTTCCATTGATCTAAGCTGAATATTAAGGCCAGCCATTGTAATTTAGACACCAGCTTTTGAGAATGGATATAAAAAGCCCTACAAAATCTTTATTTGGGCACCCCTGACTTTCTTTGGGGTTCAGTTGGTCACCAGTCTGTTCTGCAGCTTTAGTATGTATGTTGTGGTTACTAACTTAGTTATGAAGTCATCATGGGTGCATTTCATACCCCACAGGCTACATAATAGCTTTTATCTGTTCTAAATAAATGTCTGATTGTGTCTAGTCCAGTGGATTTTTTAAAGATGAAATGCCCCTGGGCACAACGTCTCTTTCTTAGAAAGCCTCAAAATATGCACACATTTATATTATGAAGTTCACATGACCTAACATGGTATATACATGAAGAGGGAGTCTTTGCTTGCAATAACAGAGTGTTCAGCATCCCCAAGATAAGTAAATGAGTATTGATTATGGTGACAGACTCATGTTCTAGAGACTCCCTAGGTGGGCTCTTAATGCCTTACTGAATAGCAGCTGCCTTGCTATTGGAAATAAAAGGGAAAATGACCTACGCAGGATTGTGGACTCAGAAGCATAGATGGAAGGCTTCAGGTTTTTATGGGATTCTTAGAAGATCTTCCAGTCCTTTTGTATATAATACACTGAGAGATGAAAGAGAAGGGGCACGTGGAGGTGCCATTCAGGAAAATCCATTTTGCCAAACACATAAAAACATTCCGTGTGTGCATTCTAAAGGAAATGGAAGCCATATGTTTTTGATTCATTTACATGTAATCCATCAAAATATTATTTTGTAAGAGATATTTAATGTCCAAGAAACCTGCCAAGCCTTCTTATAAACATTTTTTTTCCAAAGGACCAGCTGCATTAAGGCAGCTGTATAAGAAGTTATCCTTGAAAAATGGAACTGCTTTCAAAGTCTTAAGCGCATTTTAAACTTCCCAAGGGCAGCCTGGCATGATAGCAATAGCACAGGCTTTGGAGTTGGAAAGACTCAGATTTAAAATCTGGTTTACTTCTTATTAAGCATCACAAAAACATATTTCTATATGTTTATTTGTTTATTTAGACTTTAACTTGTGCCAGGCAGAAGATGCAATATCGAATTAGGAATACAATATTGGACAAGTAGAGTGAACAATATCCTTTCTTGTTATTAATGCACTTAATGAGCCTATATTTTCTTACTCTGAGAAATGGAGCTAGTAATGTTCATCCCAAAAGATCTTCAAGAAAATCATTCAGCATGTAACACAATGCCTGGCATGCAAAACACACTCAACAAAAGAAGTTCTCTTTCGTACTCAACCTCTCCATTTTTTTTTAATTCTTTTAATGTTTTTTATTTATTTTTGAGACAGAGAGAGACAGAGCATGAGCAGGGGAGGGGCAGAGAGAGGGGGAGACACAGAATCTGAAGCGGGCTCCAGGCTCTGAGCTGTCAGCACAGAGCCCGACACGGGGCTCAAATCACAGACTGTGAGATCATGACCTGAGCTGAAGTCGGATGCTCAATGGACTGAGCCACCCAGGCGCCCCATCAACCTCTCCATTTGAAGCCACTTTCCTTTACAATCTGTCTGCACACACGCCCTCACACAAGGTCCTCAATCCTCTAATACCCACCAAGACCATGATCATTGGAATACCTCACATATATTTGGCTTATTATCTGTTAGGTCAAGGTGGCTCCTTTCTCAAAAGTGCAAAGCAGTATGCTTTAGACTAGAATTAGATGACAGTTTGTATTGAGAACAGGTTTTTTTTCCTCTTTTAAAGCATAAACTGTAGAGTCAGGATAAATTGAACTGAATTTTGGATTTGCCATTCAGAACCTTTTCATCCTGGTCAAGTTTCTGAGCTTCAGTTTCTACATCTGTAAAATGGGATTAAAATGGCCTAATATGTAGTGTTGTTAGGACAAATTAAATGGGATAAAAATGGATGGTGCCTAGCCCTATAATGGCAGTTATTACTTCCTGCAAAGTAAATTGAAATGTTTCATTTCGAGGGTTTCATGTTCAAAACCACAATATTGCGATCTTGTAGATCGTAATCCGTGTAACACCTGAATTGCATACGCAACCTGATAACTTCATCAGCCCCACGCATGAAACACATGTACATATATACCCACTGAGTCTTTTAAAGATGCCCAGTGTTAAATATCTAGAACAAGAATGCAAACATATGATATGTGGTTTTCTATCCCTCATTAATATTTCCGTTGCAGACATGACGAATCAATCACAGAAAACTTTTCCAGTTAAGTGTATGCAGCCTCAAAATCCTTTTCACAGGATTTCACACAGCCACTACAAGTCACTTGAAGTGGAGAGCAAGGTACCTCATCTGTATCCCTGATGTAACTCATCACACAGTTTGCGTGATTTGCTCTCCGGAAACTTCGAGTCT
Source organism: Panthera onca (assembly GCF_046562875.1). Taxonomy (NCBI): domain Eukaryota; kingdom Metazoa; phylum Chordata; class Mammalia; order Carnivora; family Felidae; genus Panthera; species Panthera onca. Next base: position 172,210,656 of record NC_138346.1, on the reverse strand, counting down.
ATCCAACAAACATTTATTTAGCCCTTACTGTGTACCAGGTCATGGAGTTATACAGATAAGTAAGCCATGACTCTGTCCATCAGGTGTACTGCAAGGCAGCATAAATAATTACCGCACAGAGATAATGAATTGCTACAGAGGAGCACTGAAGCCTGAAGGAAGAGAAGGGTTTTTTTTTTTCTTATTTGTTCACTCTACCTCGAGTACCTAGAATAGAGCCAGCAAATCATTCAGATCAAAATCTTTTAAGCAAGTGAATGAGAATGAATTTGCTGAGCGCCTACTGTGCACATTTGATATTTGTTTATCCAGAGAACAATGAATACTAACTGGGAAAGTTGGAGGAAGGACACCAAAAGGAGAGCAGCGTTTTGAGCTGGATTTTGAAGGCTAAGATGCTCTCTGCCAGAGAGAAGAAGGAAGACATTCCAAGCAGAAGAAATGACCTAAACAAATACAAACAAGTTTGGAAATTCACAGCCTAAGGATGCTTTATATTTTTACAGATTTGGAATAAATGCCTTTCCCCGGCCACCTCCTAAGCTTGGACAGACATAAAAATAACAATGCCTGTGGCCAAGTGGAATAGAGAGCTAGGTCAGAGGAAGGTGGTGAAAGATGCCAAAGGGAGAAGCGGCTATTTGTTGGTTTTTGGACTTTACTAATGCTTTTTTTCCCAGCAGCCACTGCTGCCTGCTTGATCATTAGCACCCGAACATCTTGTTTGTTTCCACCAGACGGAAGTAATATACAATTATGCAAATTATCTTAACTCCAAGTATGGAATCACAGGCCAGTCAATAATGTTGATGCATTATGAAAGGGCAGCTCCTCCTGGAAGAAATAACACGAGGAGCCGATCATAAGCAAACATTTTGAAGCCTGCAGAGGACTGGTCCCTGCAGCGCAATCTATTATCATATTTCCACATAATTAGTTTGTTTTCCACTTGAAATCAGAAAACGATTCGACATTGCCCTTCCCTGCCTCAGGATGGAAGAGCATCCAGTGGAATTCTCCTGCAAAGGTTCGCATGGTGCATAATTAGTGAGAATTAATCAGTGGAAATTAAAGTTTGGAATATTGTAGAACTCATGAATAGTGCATGGGACAGTGGGTGGAGGAAGAGATGAGCAGCACTTCCTTGGTAGGCAATCACAGATGACTGCTGGCAATCTGTTTTTTAATCAGTGCTGTGCAAGCCAGAGGGTTGAATATGGCTACGGGCTGTGGCGAAATGCTGTCAAATCTGTACAGTCAGGATAGGGAAACGCTTCCAAAGATGCCTATCTCTGTGTTCCTTTTCAGTAGGTTTTACTTGGAAGGGATGCCCTGCAATCAGAGGGTTTTTTAATTTTTTTTTATTTTTCCTTCAATCGATGTTGATGGCATTAACTACTTTAATTCTTGCAACTGCCCTATGTCCTTGATTTTATTATCCACAGTTTACTGAGGGGAAACCGGGGCTTCAAGGGCCCAGTGATTGGCTGGAGCCACCAGGTTGTAAGTGGAAGCATGGAGATCAAAAGGCAAGTCTCCGTGATGGCAAAACCTGATAGCTTAGGGGTAAGCAACACACAGGCCGAAACCAAGCTGATGTAGGTTCAAATTTTAATCCATCCAAGTATCAGTTTCCTCAATTGAAGTGTATGTGAGGAAGGTACATAGTTTATATAGTTGTCTGTGGCTTACCTGAAATAGTGCATATAACCTCATTCACAAAGTATCTGGCACAGAGAAGGACACAATGAGTTATACTTGTATCAAAATGTTAGTACAAATGATTTCTCAAAGATTACTCTGACACTAATAGTATAGGCCTATCACCCTGCCTTGGGAATGATCCCCTCAACTAATGTCAGGATCAAGCTATAACGCCCTTTCTCCTACAGCCCTATGATGGCAGTTTTCCCAACATCTGCTTACCTGAAAATACATTTAAATGGAAAATTTGCAAGTGATCAGGGTTACCGTCTCTAATTATTAAGTGCCTGGAAAAATGGGACAGCAGGAACACACAGCAGGGGAGGAGTTTTTAGAAGTAGAAAGCAAAGATATTTTTTCTAGATTATAGAGTGGTTTTATTTTCCATGGTGGGAGCATATTTTAGCAATAGTTCCTTATGATTACTAAAACAATATGGTCACCGGAGTTCAAAAACAGTAAGAGTAAAAGAAAGAAAGCACATTTTCGAAAGAACAAATAGTTTTTCTTTTTTACCCCCAATTACAAATGTAAAACTTATTATAGAAGAAAACTACATAAAAGTAGAAAGAAAAAAAAACTCACCATAACCTTAAAGATCTTCCCTGTTAACGTTTTTGACATTTTGGGTGTTTCCTTCCAATTTTTTTTCCTGAGCATATTTTTCCATAATTGTTGTCATACTCTATTTGCAATTTAAATGTTCATTTTCACTTAAAGGGGTAACATAAGCACTTTTACAAAGGTTCTGAAAGCAGGGGAACTTCTTTTAAATAAAAGTAAGACATAGTCAATATACAGAATATTAATCGCTTTCACAACAAGGAGCTGCTTTCACATTCAAAGATCACCTTTTGTTTCTTTATCCGAGAGCATGGTTTCCACTCCAAATGCACATTGGCCTCTCAGGCATCTGTTGGGTTTGGAAGAGGTTTCCAGATTGAGTTGAGAAATGGTCATTACGGTTAAGCTACAACTTCAATCTTGAAAATGAATGAATGGATCCAGTCCAGTCCTTTGGCTGGAACCCAGTCTTTAAAATCCAGCAGAACAATGAGTATGTGGCTTCGCAGCCAGCTGGTATCAGACTTGGGCAGGGAGAGTGTCAAAATATTAGTGACTTTTTTACATTTGTCAAAGCTGAGGCCAATACAAGAAAGGCAGACAGCTTGCAAATGTGGGTTGAGCACCAAAGGGTTTTTGTATGTGTGTTTTTTTTCAATCCTGCCCACCGGATGTCAACATTTCCTTGCTTTCCGACTACATCCCCAGCAAAGGCAGAGTAAAATATCTTTTACTTTGAATATGAAAAACACTATAGATTTATCATCAACGCACCAACTACTAATTTATTACACTGAGGCAATATACTCAGCTGGAATAAAGAGGCCATCAGCATTTCCATGGAAATCCCTCCGTTTCTTTCCTCGGTTTATAACTCATCTGCTTACTCAGTTGTTCCTGAACCTGGCAGGCAAGGTCTCAGTGGGAGAATAAATATATTTATACAAAATGTTTAAGAAAGGCTGCCCACATTGAGTTAGAAAAATAAGCATATGCTAGTGCTGTCTGGCACTCTCTTTGCAATTCCCGTATCTCTCCAAAAGGGAAAAAAAAAAAAAAAAACTACAACCGACCATTTTTATTTTATTTAAAAAAAAAAAAAAAAAAAGAAACATAGCTGGCAGCCGATTTGCAATATGGGCTTGATGGGTTGGGTCTCTCTCACTCTCTCTCCTCTTTATCATTTTCTTTACCTTTTCAAAGAAAACTATATGGGAGAACAATTTCATTGCTTCCAGAATAAAAAAAGAAATCAATTATCCACATGCATCTGTGGATAAGAGCTGAAATGTCTCTTTCTCCATCTTTCTTCCATATTCCTGCAATAAAAATGGGCAGTTTCATACACATGACCAGTTCATGTTCCATGCACCTGGTGAGAAACAGTCAAGTCCAACGCCTCTAAAGCTGTCCCAGGTCCTTCCACCACTTGAAAACTGTGGGAGATTAGGCACATAAACCTCCCTGAGCCTCATTTTCCTCCTTTGTAATATGGGGACACCACACATCTTGGGGTTTTATTGCTGAGTATCGAGTAGCCCTGTGCCAGCCACCTAATATTCATTTTGTAAATGTCTGATGCCTTCTGTTTTTGTTGCATCAGGTAATATTTATCCTTATTAAAGTGGAAGAAGAAGAAGAAGAACAACAACAACAACAACACAACATCAACAACAACAAAGATGTGGAGACAGGGCCCATGGAGCCACTAATAATGACAATAACAAACAAATAACATTTCTACAATATTACAGCTATGAGGCACTTGTTATCATTAGGTCATTCAAGCTTCACAGCATCTTATTGAACCACTTGTTATTCTGATTATCTGCATTTTGCTGATGAGGAAACTGAAGCTCCAAAAAATTAAGCCATTTGCCCAAATATATTGTATTTTGAATGAACCAGACACTAGAAGAACAATGATAATGATGATCTTTGACAGTGTTAAATTTTACCTAAGCTTTGTGCTCCTGCATGAACAATACAGACAGCAAGGCAATGGTCAAGAAATCCCCTTAACCCTCGTTTTCTGTCCCCCAAAATGGCTTAATGCAAAGAACTAATCTTCCCCATATAAGGTACATATGGCTCCTATTTACCTTTGATAAGACAGGACTCAGATCCTCCAAATTCCCATTCTTGGTCTGATACAGGATACATGATTAGCTTAACTATTTCTTTCCACTGACCAGTCTGGACAAAATGCTCATAACTTGACTTGAGCAAACTTTATACAGTGTTCTTTCATTCCCCTGTGTCTCTGAACTTCAGCTCACCACTAAGCACAGAACTTGGAACAACCCCTCCTTAATGATTCTCCTGAGAACCAGCTGACCTTGGTGGTGTTTACTCCTCCCTATCAAAGAAAATTCCTTTTCTGTCTGAGGTGCTTGTAGGTCTTATGGTCAAACCATTCTCTCTATTAAAACAGTCTCAATATCCTTCCTGCAATATTCTTTTGGAATAAAGCCTCTTCTTTAGTTAAGTGTACATTTGCTTTTTATTTGACATGTTAGTGATAATAGTAATAATTGTTAACATATGTGTAGTACTTAGAATTAACCGTTCATAAGAATCATACCTATATTTGAATAATGCAACATGGCGATTTTTTTAATGCTTCCATTTTAATTATTTCTTCAAAATGATTCTTCCTCATCAACAGGACAGTTATCACCCCATTTAAAAAATAAATAAATAAAGCCCATGAGGATGAGAAATAAAGTAAATTATCCCATTTCACAGGATCTAGTAAGTGGAAGCAAAGTGGGCAGTTCTGGACAAAAACATAAGCCTTCTATCACCTGGTCCACTATTCCTTTGCTTACTGCATGAAAACAAGCCAAGCTGGGCTTACGCTAATTTGACAAGGATCAATCCTTCATGCATTGATGATAAAGGTGATAAAATTTACACTGTAGGACTTAAAGAAGTCATTTCCAAAACCTAATTTTGATTTATAATTTTATTTTCTTTTCCATAGAGAGTCTCCCCTCCCCACTGTATAATCTTCAAATCCCATAAAACACTTGGGAATAATGCCAATATATTGTATTTTGAGAAATATATTATTCCACTGCCACAAAATCACTCCTTTCAGGCAGTAGTATAATGCCAGAATTTCCACAAAGACAGTTTTCTGTTAAGACCCTGTCTCCCAAAGTATGTTCTACGTAGGGCTAATTTTATAAGACATTAACAGGTAACTCACAAAAAGAGAATTAGCAGACAAACAAAGGAGAGGGACACCTGGGTGGCTTAGTCAGTTACGCATTAGACTCTTGGTTTCCACTCAGGTCATGACCTCAAGGTCATGGGATCCAGCCCACATTGTGCTCTGCACTGCCAGTGCAGGGCTCGCTTGAGGTTCCCTCTCTCTCTGAGCCTCCCATGCTCGCATGTATGCATGCACCAATTTCTCTCTTTCTCTCAAAATAAATAAATAAACATTTTAAAAAACAAAGGAGAATCATTAAGTTATAAAAAGTAGTGTTTTTTGGTTTTTTTGGTCTTTTTTTTAAATCTTCAGGATTCCTGAGTGACTTTCACATGTTAGCCAATTATGATTTCTAAGAATTCCTTCTTTTTCTTTTTTCTGTTCTTTTATTATTTTTTTAAGTAGAGTTGATACACAATGTTACCTTCATTTCAGGAGCACAATTTAGTGATTTAACAAATTTATACACTCTGCTATGCTCACCCCAAGTGTAGATTCCAGAATTCTTTTTTAATGGAGCATCTCCTTACATTAATATTCTTTTTTTTTTAAATTTTTTTAATGTTTATTTATTTTTGAGACAGAGAGAGACAGAGCATGAATGGGGGAGGGGCAGAGAGAGAGGGAGACACAGAATCGAAAGCAGGCTCCAGGCTCTGAGCCATCAGCCCAGAGCCTGACGCGGGGCTCAAACTCACGAACTGTGAGATCGTGACCTGAGCTGAAGTCGGACGCTCAACCGACTGAGCCACCCAGGCGCCCCTCCTTACATTAATATTCTTAATTTTTTTTTTAATTTTTTTTTTCAACGTTTTGTATTTATTTTTGGGACAGAGAGAAACAGAGCATGAACGGGGGAGGGGCAGAGAGAGAGGGAGACACAGAATCGGAAACAGGCTCCAGGCTCCGAGCCATCAGCCCAGAGCCTGACGAGGGGCTCGAACTCACGGACCGCGAGATCGTGACCTGGCTGAAGTCGGATGCTTAACCGACTGCGCCACCCAGGCGCCCCCATTAATATTCTTAAGAACAGCTTTAACAAAGCTGGATTAAGGAATGGGTCTTCAGGGAACCTCTATTTCAAGGAAATATACAATGCAGGCACAATATAATAAGCAACTAAAAGTCTTTTATTCCTTAGGATAAATAAGTTAATCTGGTAAATTTTGGGGTAATACAATATAACACCAAAAAAAAAAAAAAAAACACATTTTGGAGAGGTAGTCTCTGAGGATCATGAACCCAGGTGATGTCTTGGTAAGCAGCCTATGTGGAACCTCAACATGTGGAAGCATTTTATCTATAACAAGAAGAAGCCCAAAAAGATACAGGGCACTTGAGGGACAGAAGCCCTCTGAAAAAACATTGGAGTTCAGCAGATATTGACCTCACCCACTGAAGGGCAACAGCTAGTATGCATACATCTTTTAGTTAAAACACTTATTTTTAAAATTCTCATTTGCTTCTTTATCATTAAGTAGCTGTGTTTGGGAAAAGAGCAATGGATTTAACTTTAAAAGGTAGGAGTCTCGATATCAGCTCTTCTACATCTAGCCATGTAAAACTGAGAAGACATGTTACCTCCCTGAGACTGAGTTTTTCCATTTGAATGAGGAGACCATAATATCTACCTCAAAACGATGGTGGCAATTTATTGAGATGCTACTTGTAGAGAGTAAGGTCTGAAGCTAACCTATAGCATGGTATTCAAAACATATGTGTTGGGGATAGTCTGGGTAGTTCGGTCAGTTAAGCATCGGACTCTTGGCTTCAAGTGGGGTCATGATGTCATGATTCATGGGATTGAGTCTGCATTGGGCTCTGTACTGAGAGTGGGCAACTGCTTGGGATTTTCTCTCTCTCCCTCTCTCTCTGCCCCATCCCTGCTTTTGTGCTTGCTCACTCACTCTCTCTCTCTTTCTCTCTCTCTCTCTCAAAATAAATAAATAAACAAAAAAATACATGAGTTGGATCTGAACTATAACCCTGGGAAGGCAGATATTTTATATCCTCTATATTATAGATGAGGAAATAGGTTCAGAAACATTAAATTCCCTTTTCAATATTACTCAGCTGGAGGGCAAATGAGCAGAGGCTCAAAATCTGGACTACAGATTTTGAGTCTTGGCTTCTTTCTATATGATATGTGTTTCTTTTTATAAGTTACCCTTGGGTCACTTTTTAAAGAAGATGTGAAATAGCTACAAGGTGCCTGAGGATATAGTCTATATCTTCTCAGAGGAAGGATTAAAACTGATCATCTAGCAGATTAGAAACCTACAAGGCAAAGTCCAAACTCCTTAGCATCTTATGAAAGACATCTGATAGTCTGGCTTCTACATGCTTGTCCAGATGTTTTCCTTACCATTTCATTCACCTTATACTTTGAGCTCAAATTATGCTAAACTTACACTTTCCAAATTATCCCTGCTGTTCCATAGTTCCCCAGATTTATTCATACTGCGTAAACCTCCCTTTTCCTCTCCATCATATTTAAAAAAAAAATTCTGAATGTTTATTTATTTTTGAGAGGGGAGAGAGAGAGAGAGAAAGAAAGAGAGAGAGAGAGAGAGAGAGAGAGAGAATTCACACACAGGAAAGGGCAGAGAGAGAAGGAGACAGGATCTAAAGTGGGCTCTGAAGTGCTGATAGCAGAGAGCCCCACATGGGGTTCCAACTCATGAACTTTGAGATCATGACCTGAGGCAAAGTTGGACACCCAGCTGAGCCACCCAAGTGCCCCCCTCTTCACCATTTTTAACCATAATAATTATTTCTCACCATAACTCAATCTAGATGGTGCCTCTTCTGACGCAAGCTTTCTCTGACCCTTGTTGGCCAAGTTTAAGGCACTTCCTCTCTGCTTGCACACCAACCTGCCCGAACTGCTCCTCTAACACTGGTCACACTGAAGCACAGGTTTTGGTTTATATGTCTCCTCATCTACATAACTGTTTCTTAGGGAAATTTTGTTGCAAGAAACAGAAGCCTATTCAGATTCTCTTAAGGCCTCGCTGAAATCCAAGACCAAAAGTGCATAAGCAGGTCTCAGGAGGTCAGGAGGAAGGCCTTCCCAGGGACCACAGCAGCAGAAATTCATGGACATCTGTGTTCTACCATTTATACAGCTCAGAGGCCAATTCCTTCAGTATTTGTCCCTTTAATTCAAACATTTAACAAAGAGAAACTGAGTCCTTTGGGTCAGGTGTCTACCCTTAGACCAACAGCTATGTCCAGAAGAGAAGATAAACAATTATTAACATGGACACCTGGTCTACCCCTTCATCAGGGATGTGAAACACTTCTTAGAATTAGTGTTCAGGCTGTACAGGGACCTTAATTATGTAAACTAGAGACAGAGAGCTCCTCAATAATAGGGACAGTACCTTAACCACCTTTATATTCCCACTGGCTAACATAGTGGACACCCAATAAATATAAATAATGAGAGAGATGATTTTTACTATTTAAAAAGCCTACAGTCCTCTTTGAGTCCAGTCTCTCTCTCTCTCTCTCTCTCTCTCTCTCTCTCTTTCTGAATAGATGAGACCTTGGGTTACGAGAGATTAATTTCCTTTGGCCATCAGGCAGGATTGCTCACTCGGCAATTTTTAAATGCAAATCCAATTGTGGGTTGCTCACAAGGTAATTTTGCCTTATTTTCTTCTTTTTTTTTTAAAGGAATTGACTAGGATGCCATTCCAAAAGATAATGACCACAACCAGTTATATTAAAATGTCAGATATAAAGTAGAAGTAATTATCTGTCCTTCAAGAAAATCTTGATGTATGGAACCAAAAGCCCATTATATAGTCCATTCATCAACATTTATTCAATACCCACTATGTACACAATATTGTACTAAATGCATAGGAAGCTTTCAAAGAAAGGTGAAAATCAGTTTCTGCTCCGAGGAAATATATAGCAAGTTTGTTAGAATAGACTGTGACCACAGAACAGATTATAAAGAATTCACACCATACTGCATAGTACACTTCACTAAGTATTTGAAAGAATAAGAAGTTTTATCCTGAAAAAGAAAGGATTAAGGAGAAAAATAGTAGTTATTATTTTAAGAAATATTTATTAAGCAAGAACAATGCACTATACATTGTTCTAGGCACTTGGGATATTCTTGTGGACCTTGTATTCTATTGAAGAAAATTGGATAATAAGCAAACACACACAATAATTTCATTTCAATAAGAGTTATGTAGAAATAGAACAAGATTATTCAATAAAAGTGATATATTGCTTTTAAGTAGTTTCTTTAGATAGGGTAGTCAGGAATGGCTTCCCTGAGCTGAATCTTACATGATAAGGAGGAACTCTCCAGGCTCAAAGAATAACAAGGGAAAAGCCCCTGGGAAATGAATGAGTTCAGTTGTTCAAGAACCAGAAGAAAGACTCAAAAAGCTGCCATGAATGACAGAGGAGAAAAGTAATACAGACGGATTCCAACAATAGCCAAAACATGTCAAGTTTTCAGGACACAGTAAGAAGTTTGCGTTTCTTTTTTTAAATGTAATGAAACATCATCAGAGAGCTTTCAGCAGGAAAGTGGCTTGACATAATTTTAGGAAGATTACTATAAATGTCTTTAAGAGCAAAGATTATAGATTTCAGGAGCTCAAAAATCCAGTCACAGAAAAAGTCTGGAGCTTTTACAGTGGCCCAGGGGAGAGATGATGGTGTCTTGACCTCGTGTGGTGTTGGAGAGAATGGTAGTAGATAGAATCAGGATATGTTTTGGGTTTAGCAATAAGGGACTGGGAAAAAAAGAAACATGGAAAAATTTCAGAATGTGGACTTAAGCAACTGAATAGTCAATGCCATTAACTGTGATGAAGAGGACATCAAAATCAAAAGTTTATGATGGGGCAGGTGAAGTTAGAGATGCCAAGTGGAAATAACAAGTAGAGAGTGAAATAAATGTATGTGCAGCTCAGAGGAAGGTCAAGGTCAAGTTATTGGCACACATATGATATGTAAAGCCATGGGAATGATCATTTTCTTCAAGTGCTTGCAGAAACGTAAAGTGATTTGTTTGTAGTTGTTTGTGGCAATGATACTCAAACATTGGCTGTTTGATCAAACATTTTGAAAATTTAATTGTCCTGGTGTCATTCCAAGTGTTTCTGACTCAGTAGTTCTGGAATTTCTATCTATGGTGCAATAAGATATGTGCATTTTTAAAATTAATCTCTCCCAGGTGAATTTGAGTTGGGAAATCACTGTTTTAAGGGCAGAGTCAAGGTAAGTGAATAAAGTTAATACCCTCTGGTGCTTCAGTAAGGATTGGAGGAGCCATTTGAGAATCTATGTGTTAATAGTAGAGAGCTTGAACTAAAAACTAAAATATGATTTGGATAACTTATTTTTTGTTTTTTGGTTCTCCAGTTTGAAACACTATTTTGACCATTGGTTTTCAATTTTTCATATAGGACGCATGGCCACCCCATAATATCCTGACATTCCTTTTATATGCCTTTTCTATGGGTGGCATGAAGGATTTATGCAAAAACCCTAATGCAAGAGTCAGCAAACTTTGTCTAAAGGATCAAGAGTAAGTATTTTAGGCTTTGCTAGCTATAGGGTCTGTGTCTCAACTACTCAACTCTTAACTTGTAGTGAGAAAACAGTCCTAGGCAATATGTAAATGAATGAAGTTGACCATGTTCCAATAAAACTTTATTTAAAAAATCAGGAAGTGTACCTAATGTGGCCTGTGGGTCACACTTTGCCAACCCCTGATCTAACGTATGGTATGAAATATGTAAAAGGTCTCTAGAGGTAGCCTTTGTACACAGATGATGGTGAAAGCCTGGAATTATCTGGACTTTTTCATTGCTTTTACACTGGTGATATATTTTATAAAATTTTACTAGCGGGAAATCAGAAAGTTAGAGTGCCAACCTTGGATTAAGGGTGAAGGCTGCATTTCCTTTCCTGATAATGCTTTGTTGCATATGTGGATTAGGAAAAAGTTGGAAACTGGGAAGTGGTATATTACTTAGATGCGCTACTCTTAGTTATGTGGCTTGAGCAAGTTACTTAGCTTCCTAAGTCCAAGTTCTTCTTCCATAAACTGGGGACATATCTTACTGGCTTATTGTGATGATCAAATTATATAATGAAGGAAATACAGTATAGTCTCTAACAGAGAAAATACTCTAAAGTCATAATTAGATGTAGATATGATTGTACCTTTAAGCATGTAAGGTCATAAATAGAGATCTTGGTATATGAATAAACGTAACAGTATGGGAATAAATATGGACATGGGTACATGGTAAAATCCTGAGCTCCTGGACACTGGAAGTATTCAAGTAGAGGCTGAATGCTCACTTTTTAAAATATTTTTTAATGTTTCTTTATTTATTTTTGAGAGACAGAGAAAGACAGAGCATGAGCAGGGGAGGGGCAGAGAGAGAGGGAGACATAGAATCCGAAGCAGACTCCAGGCTCTGAGCTGTCAGCACAGAGCCCGATGTGGGGCTCGAACCCACAAACCATGAGCTCATGACCTGAGCAGAAGTCAGACACCCAACCAACCAAATCACCCAGGTGTCCTTGAATACTAATTTTTGATGAAAGGAACAGGTTGGACCAAAAAATAATCTGAGTTTCTGATTTTATATTTACAAACTAAGGACAAAGCCAGCATGCATAGGGATAGCATAATACTTCTCTTTCGGGGCTTTCAGAGCTAGGTAGAATATTTTGCATCTTAAGGAGGCATCATGCTACAGAGGAAGAAGCATGGTCTTTGGCATCAGAATGAATTTGAAATTCCAGCCTGCTATTTTACTGTTTGACATTAGGCTTCATCTCATTTATTCAATGAGGATCATAATCTCTAAAAAGATTGAATTAGTACACACACACACACACACACACACACACACACACTGGACACTGGCACACCGTAAAGTTACTTCCCAGCATTTACTTTTTATTTTGAATACCCCGTGTTCATTCCATGTGTCATCCCAAATAAGATTCCCACCTGAAGTTTCTCCCTTAATCCTCCCATTTTCTTCATCAGGAGCAAAATGAAGTTTCTATCAAGTGCTCACTGACATTACCCTGGCATCTGAACTATCCAATGTGACATACAAAAAAACCTTTAATGTGTAGACATGCTAATCAGAAGGGAAATGTCAAATCTGCATACATTTCAAGTGACCCAACAATATTTACCTTCGAGCTAAGGCTCCTATTTTTCTGACAATTGCCTCATTGAGGAAGTGACTCATTCAGCATACCAAACCCAATTCCATAAGAGAACTTTACCTCAGACTGGTTTGAAAGCATCAAAAAGATGAATGTCACTGCCTTGCAGTTAGTAACAGGCCTAATTTGATTTGACAAATGATGTTGATTTTGAAGGGGTCACTAACCATTAGAACTGCTGAGGACAAAGAGTGCCTTGAAGGTGGATCAAAATTGAATGTTTAAACAGTTTGTTATGCAAATTTGCTTTCTACCTGTCAGGAGTGGGTAAAGGATAGGAGCAGAGGGCTGCTGGTAAGGCCATACGCAGGATTGATGACCACCTGGCACAGTCCTTGGTCACTGCACAGAGGAGGCTTCGCGGAACATGGCCTATAGGTCTGCCACTCTCATTAATCCAGGTGGAGGGTCAGGTAAGCACCCTTTCACAAAGAGATCTGAGATGCCCCACTTTCTCATCCCTCAAAGCCCCTTTTCCAAGGCCATCAAAGAAGAGTAAGCCACATTCAAATCAAGCTTTACCAGGAATACCACTTCTACATTAGCAAATAAAATCTCTCAGAGATAAGTGGGTCCTCTTGAAGGTGAAACTGGCATCCTCAAGGATGTCAGCCTTTCACATTGACAAGGCCTCCTTCTTTTCTCTTGCACCCATGGGAAAGCCTTCCTCTCCATAACCACTCATTCTCCATTTTTTTTTAATTTTTTTTTTTTAACGTTTTATTTATTTCTGAGACAGAGAGAGACAGAGCATGAATGGGGGAGGGTCAGAGAGAGAGGGAGACACAGAATCTGAAGCAGGCTCCAGGCTCTGAGCTGTCAGCACAGAGCCCGATGCAGGGCTCGAACTCGCGGACTGCGAGATCATGACCTGAGCCGAAGTCGGACGCTTAACCAACTGAGCCACCCAGGCGCCCCTCATTCTCCATTTTAATTGAAGACTTTACTTGGTTTTGTTTTTCAATCAGAGTACCTTTAAGGAGGTCTGTGTCCTCACTTATGCCCCAAACAGTGACTGCAACTTGGTATTTTTTCCCTCGCTGCTGGCACCACAGCCCCATATTTTCCCTGTACTCTGTGCCATGACAGGGCAACTTCAACCTCTTGCTGTTTGAGTTTTCTCCAACATCACCACTGAGGTGGAAAGGTTTGCCCATGCTTGGTCTCTTCCCTGGCTGGAACCTGAACTGAAGGAGGTTTCCACACATCAGGCAGAGGTATAGAAATGGTAATGCTCCTGTGCAATTCCACTGCCTCCCAATAGCCGCAGTAGGGTACACATTGCAAGTGTTAATCTCACTCATCATACTGTGTTTTCTACACTCGATTTGTGATGATCAAATTGGTCATGGAGGGCTTTGCGAGCCGTGGTCAGAACATTTGGCACTATCCTGAATGACACAAGAAGCCAGTGGAGACTTCTGAGCAATTTCTTATTTTACAACTTATGGACAACCATATGCCCTCAGAGGGCCTTTGTGAATTAATGTATGTAAAGCATATAGCACAAGGCCTGTTACATAATTGGTACATAATAAATGTTAGCTACCACCGTTATGAACATTAAATTCATAGCCTCTTTACCTTGGCCTTTTCATTATGTTTTATTTCATTTCTCTTTCTTTGGGTGGAAGGGAGAGTACATAATAAATCGAAAGGATGCCCTTGCTCTTGTAAGACTGATATATACTTATGAATAGTCTAACAGAAACCTAACAGTTCCAGACTACACATGCTTTTAGCAACTGAACCAAAGCCAGTGTCCTTGTTTTTAATATCTTCATGGCGGGAACTGAAAGAACATCCTGTGACTAAAGGAAAGAAAGTTAAAGCCAGCCATGATTGGCCTTTGCCCATTAATTCAATCAACAAATGTATATGGAATATTTTTATAAAGTACAGAGGCTTTGAACCCAAAAGTCCTGGTTCAAATGTCAGCTCTGCTGCTTATTTAATGTGAGACTGTGAGCTTGTTACTTGATTTCTGCAAATCTATTTCCTCATCTTCAAAACGGGAATACATTAGAAGGGACTCTGTTGTAGGGATTAAAAAGATGAGGTAAAAGAATACAGTATCTTTTGGTAGGAGAAGTCATAGAATAACTTTAATTTAAAAAGTGTCCGTTACGTGGGCATCTATCATCTTTCTAAATGAACAAGTTGCTAAGTCAGAATAATTTGTTTTAAAGTTCTACAATCCCAGGTGCCTGGGTGGCTCAGTTGTTTAAGCGTCTGACTCTTGGTTTCGGTTTAGGTCATGATCTCATAGTCCATGGGTTCGAGCCCTGCCTCGGGCTCAGCGCTGCTGATGCAGAGCCTGCTTGGGATTCTCTCTGTCTTCATTTCTCTCTCCCTCTCTCTCTCTGCCCCTCTCCTGCTCTCTCTCTCTCTCTCAAAAAGAAATAAACTTAGTTAAAAAATTCTACAACCCTAAAAAATTTAATTTCAACAATTGAGCACCTATTAGTAACAGTACTCTTCTAATCCCTAAGAAGGATATAAACTTAAAGTCTGCTTCAGTTAGGGCTCTTTGGAGCAATGCCTCAGCCCAGCAAAGCATGCTGGGAAACACACTGAAAAGAAACCCCAGGTTATGACCAGAGTTCAAAAGTAGGAACCTAAACTAAACCGTCCCATTGCACAACTCCCTATCTTCCTTACTGTCATGGTTATTAACCCTTACAATAATCCTATAACGTAAATATTATTATTTCTCTATTACAGATGAGAAATGAAGGTAAAGGCACTTATTCACTGTTTTCCAAATGGCAAGTGGTTAGGCTGAGTTTTTATTTCATTTAACTTTGGCAAATATTTATACAGTACCTACTCTGAGTCAGAGACTGTCCTAGGTACTGGGACTACAACCTGGGGGAAAATGCTCCTGACTTCTGGGAGCTTACATTTAAGATCTGAACCCAGATCTGACCTGTCCCCAAACCTCAGTCTTTCTACCAAACTCAGTGCCTCATTGTATTGGTGCTGTCTGCAAAGATGAACCTGACCCCAATTCAGTGAGTTATGATGTTCCCATTATGCCATTTTCATTCCTTTTATGTTTTAATCAGAACACTTGCTTAAATTAAAATATAGCTTAGTCATGCATATGATTCTTTTTCCCCCCAACATTTTTTTTCACAAGGCTGTCAGTTTTGCAAACTGGCTTGATTTACACAGATATTTTATCCAGAAATAAATTGAATTAACAATTTAAAATGCAGAACAGAATAGGCTGCCAGTGTGCTAATAGCTCCATTTCCCTGATTAAGAGGGCTTTCTCCAAGATGGCATAAAGAACAGAGTCCTCTTTGGCTTAAAATTCATTTGGACAATGGTCTTAAAAGAGATAGATTCTAGAAGAACACTCTTGTCTCAGGAAGAGACATCCAACCCTAGTCCTGCTGCCAGACTGAGTTTCAAAACTATCACTTTGCACATGTACTTTTGTCATAAGCTTTTGTGGTTTCCTATGCTTGCAGAATAAAAATTCCAAACCCCTAATGTTGTCATTCAAAGTCACAAATTATTCTGTAACTTCCATTAATCTTCTTCCTCTCTGTCACTTTTCTAAGTCCTGGGAGACAGCAGATTGGTGTTTGAGGCCCCACTCAACTACACAGTAGAGGCGTTACCTTAGCCAAGTCACTTTGCTTCTCAGAGTTTCTGTTTTATCTTTATCCATGCCTAAAAGGGAGATAGTGAAATTAGCTCTGTCCTTCTCTTAGATCTGAAGAAAGGTTCAAATAAACAAAAGATTTTGTACACTGTAAAGCACAAGACACAAACCACCCTGCAGTCCCTTTGCTCCTCCCATAGTGATCAACACTTCTTCCCATACACAACCATATCCACTTCTTTTAAGTCATTTCTCTCTCTCTGCCTCATGCTTGCTTCCTCCTCCCTGTCTACCTAAATAAAAGCTGCCTTTTTCAGAAGCTTGATCTCAGAGAACTCAGCTGTTCTAACTGTCCTAACCCTCAAGAATCTCCCCCTCCACTGTCACGCCACGGTTTCGTTCACTTGGTTCTTGGTCTTTGCTGCCTTTACAGTGCCATTCTTCAGTGGCTCACCAAGTAGCTTGTAAACCCTGATGAGGGAAAGACTGAAGTTCATATTAATTTGTGGTCATGTGTGACACTACAATTCAGGTTCAACTAACCTTTATTGAATGCCTACGACATGCCTGCTCTGTGTCAAGGACAGTCGTATATGCTTGCCTGTTTGCTATCTCATTTCTTCCTCATAAGGTAGATATTACTGTTATTCACATTTTACACACATGGAGATGAGGATTCGGAGGAGTTAACTCTTCATCGTTCCACATCTCACAGATAGCAAGTGGAAGAGCTGAAAATTGGTTCTGGGACAGATTTCAAAGCCCATGTTCTTTCCACCAAATTATGCTGTCTCCTTTATTAAGTGTCGGCTGATGCCCATCCTAATCGTGATGATGGTAGGTAACTGGGGCATCAAATGGGGTCTCTAGTAGCTCAGAGCACTAACCATCTGGACCTGATTATAATTGACCATACGGATTCATATTTGACTATTCATCCTATAAATATATGTTTCTCTGGCTTTTATTTTTTACATAGGTTAAGCACATAAAAAGCAAAGGAAATGATATGGAACAAAATGTATAATTCAAAACTTAAATGCCCTCCTTATTATCATTATAATTTGTTACTTTTAACTCTTTGTGCCCTAGTTTCCTCACATGAAAACTGAAACTACCATAGCCAACCTCACAGAATAGTGCAAAGATCAACTGAGGTGTATAAAATGAAGCCTCCTTTCAGTAGTTTTTATCACAAGATAGGCATACCTCAGAGATAATGCAAGTTCAGTTCCAGACAGTGCAATAAAGAAAATATTGCAATAAAGCAAGTCAGATGAATTTTTTAGTTTCCCAGTGCATATGAAAGTTATGTATACACTATACAGTAGTCCATTAAGGGTGCAATAGCATACGTCTTAAAAATAATATATATATACCTTAATTTAAAATATATATTATTGCAGGGGTGCCTGGGTGGCTCAGTCAATTGAGCATCTGACTGACTCTTGATTTTGGCTCAAATCATGATCCCAGGGTCGTGGGATCGAGCTCTGTGTCAGGCTCTGCACTGAGTGTGGAGCTTGCTTGAGACTCTCTCTCTCTCTCTCTCTCTCTCTCTCTCTGTCTCTCTCTCTCCCATGCTCGCTCTCTCTCTCAAAAAATTTTTAAAAGTATATATTATTGCTAAAAACAATGCTAACCATCTTCTGGACTTTCATGAGTCATAATTACCGATCACAGATCACCATAACAAATACTTATAAAAAAGTTTTAAAATATTTCAAGAATTACTCAGATGTGACACAGGGACATGAAGTGAGCAAATGCTGTTGGAAAAACAGTGCCAGCAGACTTGCTCCAGGCAAGGTTGCCATGAACGCTCAACTTGTAAAACAAAAACAAAAACAAAATAGCACTTGTGCCAGTACCAGGTGTAAATATTCCCTTTATAAAATCTCTAAGTAGAGAATAATCTAGGCAATATAAGTGGACACAAGAATTTGTATGGAGATAAAAATGGTTAAAGCTACTTATGAAAATGCAAACATCATGGCACCTGGGTGGCTCAGTCAGTTAAGTGTCTGACTTCAGCTCAGGTCATCATCTCATGGTTCATGAGTTTAAGCCCTGCATCAGGCTCTGTGCTGATGGCTCAGAGACTGGAGCTTGCTTTGGATTCTGTGTCTCCCTCTCTCTCTGCCCCTCCCCTGTTCATGCTGTCTCTGAAAAATAAATAAACATTGGGAAAAAATGTTTTTAAAGAAAATGCAAACACTTCATAGAAATATTTAAAGGTTTTTAAAACCTGCATTCTGGTATACTTTCTGATACCATGGGACTTCTAGCATAGGTTTATATATTGTCAATGAGGCTCAAAAGGCCATTTTTGAATAGGCTGATATGAAATTTACTTACATATTTAATACTAGTAAGTACACACCTGAACATAATTTCAGAAGAGGGTGGGACAGTCAGGGTGTTTTGGTCAGCTCAAGCTGCTATAGCAGAGTATCACTGACTATGTGGCTTAAATAACATAAATTTATTTCTCACAGTTCGAGAGGCTAGAAGTCCAAGTCCAAAGTGCCAGCTGATTCGGTTCTTGGTGAGAGCCCTCTTCCTAGCTTGTAGTCTTCTTGCTGTGGCTTCAGATAGCAGATGGGGCACTGATTTTCTGATCTCTTCTTTTATAAGGACACTAATACCATCATGAGGACTTTACCAACATGACCTCATCTAAGCTAATTACTTCCCAAAGTTCCCACCTCCATCTCATTAGGGGTTAGGATTTCCCACATATTTATTTGGAAGGGACACATACATTCAGTCCATAGCATAGGACAAGATGAAATCATAAAGATGAGTGATATCTTCTTTCTGCCATCAAAGTAACTCATATTCCCATCTACCCCCAAAACTAAGAGCACACTGGATATACTGTATGTTAGCCAACTTGACAATAAATTATATTTTTTTAAAAAAAGAGAAGTTCCTCTTGAATTAAAAAAAAAGTTACTCATATTCCAAAGATGTGGTCATCCATGTGTCCAGAAAGACAAGAGAAGGAGCTCAATGGAAGCATTCTGATTAGAGACACAATATGGGACCAGTATTAGGAAGAAATGCTCCATTACAAATAGATGAATAAATTACTATACAATATATTTACCTTCCTAAGTTTTCAACAGCAAAACATTTATTTAAAAAAAAGAAAGAAACAGTTGTTATATAAAACTTCAATATATAAAAGGCAGGAGCAGAATAAATCCAGTTTAAATGGAGATACAGAGACCAAACTTGTTTACTTGGCCTCTGTATTAATCTGTTAGGGCTGCCACAGTAGAATACCATAAACTGGGTGGCTTAAATAACAGAAATTTACTTTCTCCCTTTTCTTGATACAAGATCAGAATGCCAGCAGGGTTGGTTTGTGGTGAGAGCTTTCTCCTTCACTTGTGATGATTACCTTTTCACTGAGTCCTCACATGGACTTTCCTCTGTGCCTGTACGCTCCTGGTATCTCCTCTTTGTATAAGGACATCAGTCTTAGTGAATTAGGGCCCCCCCTTATGCCCTTATTTAACCTTAATTAACTCCTTTTTGGCCCTGTCTTCAAATATGGTAACATTGGAAATTAGAGCTCTGACATACAAATTTTGGGGGGTTGCAGTTCAGTCCATAACAGCCTCCTCCTTGCCTCTCACATGGTCTACAACACATTTTTAAGAAACCATATCTAAGAATCTATGGGGGGAATATGGTAGTCACACTACTCCACATTATCAGTGGATCACCTGTATCATCCAAACCTTCTGAAATTTCAATGCATTGACCAGTGTTTCTCATTCATTTGTGTTTCTTCTTACTAGAATTAAGTCAACAATAAAGGGAGTAGTTTAGACAAATGAGATCTGATCAATAGGTCATTTACTTACCAAGTTGCACCTACTTCCAAGGATGTTTTCTCTGGACTTGGCCAGTCTACACAGGTTTGTAGACTCTACAATGCTGAACTTTTCCATGCTCTCTGCAGTAGTCAACAAATGTCCTGTGTACATACAAAAAGTTGTAAACAGGAGTTTATTTCACCTTTCTTTCTAGAGGTTCAGATAAAACCTCTTGATTGGATGGGGAAAACATAAACATTCTGACATACCTTTTGTATCATCAGTTAAAATTGGATACTATAGAGGAAAGATGCTCAGTCTTGGTGAAATGTCTGTAAGTACACATATCGGTGCAAAAGATCTCTCCCCCACCCCACCACACACACCCACACACACACACTCACACACACATGCTCACACAAAAATATAACACATTCAGATAGAGTCTAAGAAAATATTTAACACAGCTAGGAATGAACAAACTGGCTAATGAGGAATTCTCAAAGGAAACAATTTAGTTAGTTTGCCCACTCTGACCATGATAATTTTGGCTATAATATTCAGTTACTTTGTCCTTATACATAATAATACCTGAGGATTATTTTTCCTAGTATTTACTAAGACACCCAAAAAATTATTTTGGAAATGAGAGTAAGTGCACTGTAGGCAGAAGGCACAACATGGACAATGGCAGGTAAGCAGGAAACATACAATGCATACAAATAACAAAGATTAAATTTGACAGAGAATTAAGAATGAAAAAAAGGAATAGTGGTAAAAAAATTTTTTTTTGGAAAAAATTACTAGTCAGATAATAAAGAGTCTGTAGGCTTGTATAAGTAGTTTGACTATTTTCTTTAAGCACCAAATAATAGTGGAAGGTTTCTGAAAAAAAGGGACATAATCAGAAATTTGCTATAGAAAATTAACATGGTGGCCATGTGTGAAATTAATCAAAAGAAGGAGAATTGGAGAAATCATTTAGAACTCTAATAAAAAATGTGACATGACAGTCAAAACAGAAGCAGCAGAGTGTCAGTAGAAACTTAACATTTGTAAATTTAACATTAACATTTTCCCACCTATTCATAACAAACCTGCAAGGTCCCTAGCACAAGGAATTTCTCATTTTGTTGAGGCATGAATTTGAATCATACACTGTATAAGACAGATGTGAGGAAACTGGTCTCTCAATCTACTAAGTGAGTCTAGCTAAATGCCTCATAACCATTCCTCAGCCCAATGTACTCCACTTTCTCATATACACAGAGGCAAGGGGAAGTTGGTAGACTTGACTCAGGAACTATGCAAAGCAAAAACACAGTGACTTCCACTTAACTGGGCTAGAAATGGCAGGGGCTGAAAATGGAAAAAAATACCTCTCAATCATTGACAGCTTCACACAAAGACAAAGGCAAAAGAACCAACTCTCACTGCTGGATAATTGCAGAATCTCCAAAATGCCCCATTCTTAAAATCTTTTCCTAAACAGCCTGCATGAAAATGCTATATTAAACCCCTTGAAGTAAGGCCTTTGGGAAAATGTGAATTGCATCCCAAGGTTCAGGAGAGTTTGCCAAAATGATGTTAACAGGAGATTTTCCCATGAAGCACTTGAACTGAGGTAGAGGATTATAGGGCTGGAGCCACATCAGGGTAATATTTCAGCAAGATAGCCCATGGCACTATATCATGGAAAATAATCCCAACTAATTGGGGAAGGAATCAATAGTCATATTAGGAAATAGGTGGCCAGCACACATTTAAAGATAGGGAGCATATTTTAATCTAGTGCCCAGTGTAGCTTAAAGCAAATGATTTTTGTCAAATATAATTAATTAAGCAACAATGTTAGAAAACCATTTCCATATCTGTTGATTTATCTTTTTCCATCCCTTAACTATCATTCTTTCATGTCTATGTATTTTAGATATGACTTTCATTAACTGTATTTATCTTGAGTTTTCTAATATAGCTATCTTCATAATCTTTGTCTTTCAAACAGAGTATAGTTCATTTACATTTACCATAATAATGATTTATCCAAATTTATTACTACAATGTTATTGTGTACTTTGTCTTTGACTTGGCTTTTTTTCTGTTTCTTTTTCTTTTTTTAAACTATTTTTAGATTGATCACTTTTCTCAATTTTTTTGGCCTTACTATATATCATATTTAACATGCATACTTAATTTACCAAAGTGTTCTCAATACGTTATGCTCCTTCTTATCAATACCCACACAATTTATATGTGATATTGTTACTATATCTTTTCATTTTGCATTATTTTATTTTAATCCTACTAAAACATTTTGTTTTACAAATCAATATTCATTCATTTGGCTACTTTTTTATTATTGTTTATCATTCCACATTACATCTTAAGGCTTTGATATGAGATAACTTCTGTCTCCTTAAATTCATAATTTGGAATTTCCTATAATTAGAATCTGTTACCCTGAATAGCCAAAGCAATCCTGAAAAAGAACCAAAGCTGGAGGCATCGCAATCCCAGACTTCAAGATGTATTACAGAGCTGAAATCATCAAGACAGTATGGTACTGGCACAAAAAAGACACTCAGATCAATGGTACAGAATAGACAACCCAGAAATGGACCAACAAATGTATGGCCAGCTAATCTTTGACAAAGTAGGAAAGAATATCAAGTGGAAGAAAGACACTCTCTTCAGCAAATGGTGCTGGGAAAACTGAACGGCGACATGCAGAAAAATGAACATGGACCACTTTCTTACACCATACATAAAAATAAACTCAAAATGGATGAAAGAGCTAAACGTAAGACAGGAAGCCATCAAAATCCTAGAGGAGAAAGCAGGCAAAAACCTCTTTTGCCTCACCCGCAGCAATTTCTTGCTCAACATGTCTCTGAAGGCAAGGGAAACAAAAGCAAAAATGAACTATTGGGACCTCATCAAAATAAAAAAACTTCTGCACAGCAAAGGAAAAAATCAGCAAAACTAAAAGGCAACCAACAGAATGGGAGTAGATATTTGCAAATGGCATATCAGATAAAAGGTTAGTATCCAAAATCCATAAAGAATTTATCAAACTCAACAAACTCAAATTTAAAGAGTTGCCCAGACAAACAAAACATAAAGGAGTTAATCACCAGTACACCAGTCTTACAAGAAATGTTAAAGGACTTCTTTAATTGGAAAAGCAATGGCCAAAATTATACATAAGAAAAATATGAATAAAAGGTGTAAAATGTGGATAAGGTAATAAAATATATACAATATGGAAATGGTAGTAAAAAGACAAAAGAAGGTGAAAAAGAAAAAGAAAAAAATAGCAATGAAAATTTTTTTCTTTTCTTTCCTTTTCTTTTTTTTATTTGCTAAGAATGTGTTTGAACTTAAATGACCATCAAATTAATATGAACTATTTACTTAGAATGTTATATATATGAACCTTATGGTAACCACAACTCCAAAACCTATGATGCATACACAAAAAATAAAGAGAAAGAAAGCCAAACAAAACACTATAGATATTAATCAATCATGAAGAAAGAGAGCAAGAGAACAAAGTACAAAGAAGAACTAAAAAAACAACCAGAAAGCAAATTTTTTAGATGGCAAAAATCACATACAGTCAATAATTGCTTTAAATGTAAATGGCTTAAATTCTCTAATCAAAAAACATAAGTGGCAGAATGCATTAAAAAAAACAAGACTAATCTCTAGGCTGCCTACAAGACTAATCTATATGCTCCCTACAAAATCACATACAGACTGAAAGAGAATGGATGGAACTTATACAATGGCAATTAATCCAACTAAAAAATGGTCAGAAGACATGAACAGACATTTTTCCAAAGAAGACATACAGATGGCCAACAGGCACATGAAAAGATGCTCAACATCACTAATAATCAGGAAAATGCAAATCAAAGCACAAGATATCCCTCATTCCTGTTAGAATGGCTAAAATCAAGAAGACAATAAACAAGAGTTGAGTATGTGGAGGAAAAGGAATCGTCATGCCTTGTTGGTGGTAATGTAAATTGGTATGGCTGCTGTAGAAACAAGTGTAGAGGTCCCTCAAAAAATTAAATATAGAAATACTACATGATCCAATAATTCCACTATTGGGTAATTACCAAGAGAAAATGAAAACACTAACTCAAAAAAATACATGCACTCCTATGTTTGTCGCACTATTATTTACAATAGACAGGGCATGTAAGCAACCTAAGTGTTCATCAGTAGATGAAAAGATAAGGAAAATATGGTGAACATGGAGCCTGCTAGGGATTCCCTCTTTTCCTCTGCTCCTCTACTGCTCACACACGTCCTTGGGATTCTCTCTCTCTCAAAATAATTTTTTTAATAAAAAAATAAAAACTTATTTCATTTGTTTCAACCTACTGATCATGCTTATTTTGGTAAATTACGTTATTTTTCATCAAACATTCCCTCTTCTCTTACCCCAAACCAGTGGGAGAATTATTCTTTCTTGCACCATTGACATTGGACTTGACTGTAACTTGTTTGCCCAATGGAATATCAACAGACATGATGTATACCATGCTTGTACATGACTTTAAATGTTTTTGCATTGCTTCTTTTGGTCTCTTGCACTATTTCAATCCACCATAAGAAAAGCACATCCCAGGGGGCTACTGTACTTTTTCCCTGAGTCCCAGAATTTGAAGCATGTGGAATATACCTGAAGCCAACTTTCTTCTTAGAGTCAAGCTCAACCAGGCCCATGACATCTCACAAAAAAAAAAAGTAGAATCATATCTCTACTTACAAATCCTAGCAAGAAATTAGTTTGTTTTTTTTTTGTAAACCATTGAATTTTGAAGTGATTTGTTACACAGACTTACATAAAAGTTATGTGTACATTTAGTTAATAGTTAATATTAACTATTTTTTAATTAATTTGATATTAACTATTTTAATATATTAACTATAATAGTTAATATAGTAATTATATAGTAATTAACTATAATATATAGTTAATATATATTAACTAATTTAATATTAACTATTTTTAAATTTTTTAATGTTTATTCATTTTTGAAAGAGAAAGACAAAGTGTGAGTGGGGGAGAGGCAGAGAGAGAAACAGAATTGAATCAGGCTAGCTCTGAGCTGTCAGCATGGAATCCGATGCAGGGCTTGAACTCACAAACCATGAGACTATGACCTGAGCCAAAGTTGGACGCTTAACCAACTGAACCACCCAGGGGCCCCATTTAGTTTATGTTCTGACTGATAATTCCAATCTCTGAAATTTGGGGGGTTGAATCTGATTATTTTATCTGTAGTTTCTGCTGGCTCTTACCCATGGTATGCATTTTCTTCTGCGTTTTGTAATTTTTAACTTTTAAATTATATAAATTTTTAAGTTTAGGTATTCATTGAGGTTTAGTTTGAGGATTTCTGCAAAGTTAGGTAGTTATATTTGTCTCTTCCAGGCATTTAGGATACTATAAATCTAGAACTCTTAACTAGACTCTCGAATTAAGATTTGTTTTTAAAAAAATTTTTAATGTTTATTTATTTTTGAGAGAGAGAGAGACTGAGTGTGAGTGGGGGAGAGGCAGAGAGAGGGAGACACAGAATCTGAAGCAGGCTCCAGGTTCTGAGCTGTCAGCACACAGCCTGACATGGGGCTCAAACCCATGAACTGAAAGATCATGACCTGAGCCAAAGTCAGAGTCTTAATCGACTGAGCCACCCAGGGGCTCCTCAAATTGAGATTTTTTAAATTAAACCAGCCAGTGTCAATTTTGCCTACATATTTTAATGGTAGCTATTTTGTTGAAATTCTTAGGATAGTTTGTTTTCCTCTGTAACAAAAAAAAAAAAGACTAAGATTTTTCCCTGCTGTCTTATTGAGGTTAGGGCATTCAGACTTAACCAAAGGATACACTGGAAGGTATCTTCAGTTATAAGAAAAGGAGGGAGGATGTACTGTATTAAAGTTCCTAGGCCATAGGTGCCTTTCAAAACCATGCAAATTAAGATCATCTGTGTTCATCAAACACCTTCAGATCAAAAGCAGTATGCAGGGCTATGCTTAGCTCTCTAGGTTCCTATTTTCAAGTTATTTGGCCTCCTTTCTTCCTAGCTAATTAGTTTATTTTTAAAAACTCACATAAAATCTAGAACTTTCAGTTATATTTTACAGGAGGGTCAGTTAGCTTATCTAATCTTCCATATAACTGGAAATGAATTTTTCTACCTTCATTGTCTTTCACAAATTTGTTGAAATATCCCATCTGTTGATGGCTTCTCCTCAATTCTTGGTGTTGTTTATTCAGTCATTCATACAAATATCAATTAAGTTTCCATCAGGTACCAGGAACTCCTCTAGGTTCTGGGGATACATCAAGCAGTGCCAGATAAATCATAACCCTCCTGGGCTGACAGGTTTTTTTTAATTTAATTCCTTACTATACTTTTATTAAAACAAAAAAAAAAAAAGAGAAATAAACACATGGCCAATCAGCCAATGTTAACTGAAGTTCTCCCAAATACTATTAGGTTTCTATCTCTTTTATTGAGCTTGAAATAGTCTATATGGTACTCACATTATTTATTTACTTGCTATATACTCATGAAATATTGTGCCACATCGATGAAAGCACTTTATTAATTTTTTTCATTAGTTATTTTATTTTTTTAATATGAAATTTATTGTCAGATTGGTTTCCATACAACACCCAGTGCTCATCCCAACAGGTGACCTCCTCAATACCCATCACCCACCCACCCCTCCCTCCCACCCCCCATCAACCCTCAGTTTAGTCTCAGTTTTTAAGAGTCTCTTAGGGTTCGGCTCCCTCCCTCTCTTTCTTTTTTTTCCTTCCCCTCCCCCATGGTCTTCTGTTAAGTTTCGCAGGATCCACATAAGAGTGAAAACATACAGTGTCTGTCTTTCTCTGTATGACTTACTTCACTTAGCATAACACTCTCCAGTTCCATCCACGTTGCTACAAAAGGCCATACTTCATTCCTTCTCATTGCCAAGTAGTATTCCAACTGAACAGCAACATGCAGAAGAATGAAACTAGACCACTTTCTTACACCATTCACAAAAATAAACTCAAAATGGATAATGGACCTGAATGTGAGATAGGAAACCATCAAAACCCTAGAGGAGAAAGCAGGAAAAAAACCTCTCTGACCTCAGCTGCAGCAATTTCTTACTTTACACATCTCCAAAGGCAAGGGAATTAAAAGCAAAAATGAACTATTGGGACCTCATGGAGATAAAAACTTCTGCACTGCAAAGGAAACAATCAACAAAACTAAAAAGCATTTTAATAATTTTGATGAGCTAAGACAAAGCTAGGTATCATTACTATTTCTGTTGTTACTAGTTTATAAACTCAGTGGAGGCAAGGAGGCAAGGATATAAAAATTATCATGTAAAATAACACATTGCACTTAGCAAATATCAGAGCATATTTTTCAATTGCTCCCACTGTCAAGGGGAGGTATGATATAAAATCTGATGTTCCATCATATACTAGAACTGGAAAGGAGCAGAGACTGAGTAAAATGACATCAGTTTACAGAGATAAACTGATATCAACAGATAAAATGCCAAGCCCAGAGAGCTGAATTACTTATTCAAGGTCTCATAGGTATTTAATAACACAATAGGGGATAATACTTAATATATAAATGCCAATGGGTTTTTTGTATTGATTTAGCTAGCTACTGTGCTGAAATATTTTAATTTTTTTCAATATCTTGTCTGTAAATTCTTTTGAATTATCAATATCAATTATCACATCATCTGCAAATAATGCCACTTTAATTTCCTAATTTCCAGGTTTGGGGACCTTAATGTATTCTCCTTTATCTGTGGTACTGCCTAGAACTTGAATACAAATTCCCTGACTTAAAAAAAATAAGTTAATAACTAGTATTATTGATTTTCAATATTATTGCTAGTAACTAATACTACTATAATAACAAACACTTTTAAGTAATTACTATGTTCCAGACTATTCTCTGTCCTCATAACAACCCTGTCACCCTCTTCCTTTTATAGATAAGGAAATGTTGGGGCACCTAGGTGGCTCAGTTGGTTAAGCATCAGACTCTTAATTTTGGCTCAGGTCATGATCTCATAGTCATGAGATTGAATCCCACATTGGATTCCACACTCTGTGGAGCCTACTTAAGATTCTCTCTCCGTCTCAGAAAGAAGGAAAGGAAGAAAGAAAGAAAGAAAGAAAGAAAGAAAGAAAGAAAGAAAGAAAGAAAGAAAGAAATTTATAGGTGAGGAAATGGAGGAAGTATAGAGAATTTAAGTAAATTGCCTAGGTTTACAATTAGTAAGGACAGATATAGAGTGGAATATTAACATTTTAGTTTTAGGATATATATTCTTGTGTTTGATATCCACTGATTTCTTCACTTAATTCTAAAATTTCCAGGGGTTAAAGAAATCTAACCTATTAGACCAAATATCATAATATATCACACAATCTCTTATATTATCTTCTCTTGTAATCTGGAGTTGCCTTTTCATCTTGTTCCAAGTCCCACAAAGCCTAGAGATTGTCACTTTATTAGTGACTTCATAACTTAAAAGAAGTTCTAATGTAGCCCAAATCTTATATTTAAATTATACTTTAGCTGGTAGCTAAGCCATTTGATGAGACTTTATAGTTTTCAATACTTCATGTATTTAAAAACCTTTAAAAAAGAGGAGAATCCAGAATTGTTTCAGACTCAATACTCCAAATCTGTCATGTATATTAAGTGATACATTTCCAATAGAATCCTTTCATTACAGAGAGGATCTACTATATTTTATTAGTGTGTTTACATGTCTATTTCTACAACGATTTGCTCGGGCATGGATTATACGCTTTATCTTTGAATCCTCCATGCCCAGCATGGTATCTAGCATACAGCAGGTACTATATGAATTATAAAAGGCAGCAACCCATAGGACAAGTATAATTATTCCTGTTTGGCAGATGATGAAAAGAAGTTTACAAGAATCAATGTAACCTCCAAAGTTACAAAATTTGTCAGTAGCAGAATCAGAATGTAATTTCAAATTTTTGATCCAAAGCCACAGTCTTTCCACTAAGCCACACAATGTATAGAAAAGACTTTGCTGTATATTTTTACAGCTAGACCATGACTTAAAATCATGTGGCTTCCTGTGTTATTTTCATAAGAAAATTAAAAGTTTAATAAAATAGAATGGAAATACTAAACCTTATGTCAAATTTATAAACTGATCTCTAAAAACAGTTTATTTTATAAATATAGTAGCATATGTCAGAAAAACATCCCAGCCTCCGTTCCTCCTAGAAAAGTCCCTATTTTTCTCTCCAAACTGACATCTTTTGCCAACTCTGAATTCCAGAAAGTGCTAATGAAAAGCTGTGCAATTTTTTTTTCAAATTCATACTTGCATGAGAAAATCATGGAGAACTGGAAATATGCCAAAATATCAAAAACAGGCTACTCTTTTAAAGGAGGGTAAATAAGAAAATCCCAAGAAATTAGGATATGTAAGTATGATTTTATCCCAGGCAAGAGAGATGGTCATAAACAGATTTCTTGTTAGCATGTGGGAAAACCAAGGAGATCACATGGAGCCACTGTGAATTCACTTGGAAAATATTCTACCAAGAAAAACCTCAGAACAATAACCATAGTGTTAATGTGACACTTAACATGTTCTCCGACAAGTAACAAAATATCACAAAATCTGTCAGTAACAAGGTCTAATGCCATATAACAAAACCTTTGGGATGCCCTCATTGATGACAAGATGAGGCCGTTAGAATTAGCTATAATATTGAACAATAGTTGGTAGAGCAGTGATAATTATTGATGTTAACTCCTTGTTGTCATAGCCTCCAGGTCAGTGGGACTTGTTTTCCTGCGAGTGAAGAGAGACAGCAATGAGTAGCAAGAGATTTTTTTTTTAACGTTTATTTATTTTTTGAGACAGAGAGAGACAGAGCATGAACGGGGGAGGGTCAGAGAGAGGGAGACACAGAATCCAAAACAGGCTCCAGGCTCTGAGCTGTGAGCACAGAGCCTGACGCGGGGCTCAAACTCACGGACCGCGAGATCATGACCTGAACCGAAGTCGGCGGCTTAACCCACTGAGCCACCCAGGCGCCCCAAGAGATTTTTTTGTAAATAACAAAAATGTGAAATGAAACTAACTGCACCAGAGACCACATCTAAACAGAGGTATGCTAATTTAATGCCATTCTGGATCAAATGCCAAGAATCAGAGACATACTATCTTTGAGAACTCGGCAGTTTCAGAAGCACAGAGTGAAGAAGGTAGATAATTCCCACAGTTACGAGTCCTTCCAGGAATCCCACCCAGAAATAAAGCACAAGAAACAAAAAGTAGGTTACATTCTCTACCCCCTCACCACAAGAAAACCACTGCAGGATTAAAGAGAAAGTCAACTCTCCTCATAAAGCAAATAAAGTGCTAACAAAGTCACCAATCACCTCCACAGTGCTGAAGTTTCCATTCTCTGTTTTCATCCTTCTTGGCCTATCAGCAGTACTCCATATGCTTCACAGTTTTTGTTGGCATCCAGGACAGTGGCCTCTCTGGCCACTCTGTCCTTGTCTTAATATTGGAGTGGCCCAGGAACCAGTCCTTCATTGTCTTCTTTTTTTTTTTAATGTTTATTTATTTATTTTTAGAGACAAAAAATGCAAGTGGGGGAGAAAGAGAGAGAGGGGTAGGATAGAGAATCCCAGAACCTGACATGGGCCTTGATCTCATGAACTGTGAGATCATGATTTGAGTCAAAAATCAAGAATCTGACATTTAACCGACTGAACCACCCAGGTGTCCCCATTGTCTTCTTTTTCTCCACTCACTCTCCTAGGGAACTCATCCAGTCTCATGGTTTGAAATGCCACCAATATTTTGACATCTCAAATTATCTCTAACCCAGATCTCTCTCCTGAAGTCCAGACTCATATATCCATAACTGGATCAGCATCTCCATTTGAATGTCTAGTAGACATCTCAAAATTAACATGTCCCAAACTGAACTCTGTTTCCCTCTGAAACTTGCTCCTCCACAGTTTTTCCTATTTCAGTTTCTAGCAACTTACTCCTTCCAGTTGCTGAGACCAAACACTTTGGAATCATCCTTGACATATCTCTTTCTCTCATGCAGCACCCAACTGGCCAAGAATTCCTTTTAGATCTGTTATCAAAATACACTTTGAATATAGTTCTTACCATGGCTACCATTCCAGGCCAAAGCACCAAAAACTTTCCCCCTGAACTCTGACAACTTCCTAATAGGTCTTCATGAATCCAGTCTTCCTTCCTTGCAGTGTGTTCTCAGTACAAGTGCTAAAGTTATCTTTTAAAACATCAGTCATATCATTTCATTTTACTGTTCAAAAACTTCTAATAGCCATTTCATTTAGAGTAAGAGTCAAAGTGTTACAAAATCTACTAAGGCCTCTATGACATTGTCCACCATTAATTTTGTGTTCTCCTACTGCTTCCCCATCACCAACTCTGCTACTTGCTGTTAATCAGAGATGCCAGACTCATTCCCACCTCAGACACTGCCTTTATTCTATTCCTTCTGCCTGGCGTTCTTTACCCCCATATCCATGTGATTCCATTTCTCACCTCTTTCAAGACTTTACTCAAAACTCACCTCCTCATTGAGGCTCTCCTACTTTATCACTTTACTGACTACAACAATCTGTCTACCCACCCCAGAAACTCTTACCTGTCTTACATCTGTCTTACACTTCTACTTTGCTTTTTTCCATAATAATTATGACTTCCTAAGAAATTACCTAATTCACTTGTTGATTGGTTTTAATGTTTGTTATCTATTTCTCTCTGCTAGAACAATAGCTCCATGAGGACACAGTTCTTTGTCTATTTTTTCAGTGATATACTCCAAATGTTTAGAGGAGTGCCTAGAACATAGTCAATGGTCAACAAATACTTGTTGAACGAATGCACCTTAAAACCTTCTCTACTTGTGCTCTGTCCCCATACACTAGGCTTAAGGCAAGAATAACTCTGCTTTCTCCTACCAGGATAGAGAAATTTGTGGTAGGGAAAAAAAAATCCTAAGCAAAAAAGACCAGGATCTGAGAATAAGGGAATTCTGGACCAAGTACTAGCTGAGAGCACCAGGAAACCCCTTTAACCCTTTGGCCAGGAAGCGCCAGTTCTCTCTACATCTCCAGGTCATCACTGGAAGGTTATTGATATGATGGCTGATTCACTCTCCTTTGGTTTGGGGGTCAGGGAACCCTACTTTTACAAGTAATCAATACCATTTCCCACTAACTGGGTTAAAGTAAGGACCCAAGCAGATTTAACAATATAAAAGAGGAAAGATTTGTAGATTGAGGTCAACCTATCCCCATTCAGCTTCGCTGCCATGAAAAGTACACACTCAAATAAGATGGTCTAAGAAAAAACTGTCATAGCCACCTACCATTTTCTTATGGATTACCTAGATGCTTGCCTTTTACCCCTATCAACTTAACTTAAGACTTCCCCTGGTTTCTTCTTCCCATATTGGTTATATTTCTAGCTGGTTCTCTTTTAGCTGCTCTTTGGGCATCAACCTTTTCCCCTTTTGAATAGAACTTCCTTGTTTATTTTCTTGGATAGCCTCAAACACTTGGTAGTACTGAGGAATACTTAACATCCCATCCTTAAATCACAGAGGTTATCTGAAACTCCACCTTTTGAGATTTATTCCATATCTATCCCCAAATGAGTGAGAACAGGAATTTGACAACCTAAAAAAAATATTCCAGTGATTTCTGGTGTCTTCTTTATTTAACCCAATTGTGTTCAACATATTCCCTCAATGATTAGAATAATTACATGATAAACTGCTTGTAAAATTTGCAAGTGACAAACAGCTGGTAAAAATAGCTAATATCTTAGATGATAGACCCAAGTGCCCAAAATAAACATTGTAATGAATAGGTCAAAATGTATAAAGTGACAATTGATTGAGATATTTAGGCCAATATCTGACCCATGGTAGGTACTCTATAAATGTTTGTGGGGCTAGTGAATGAATAAATTAATCAATACAAACTTTTATACCGAGGTTATAAAAATCAATTCCACACATCCAGAATGAGGGATGAGCTAGAATAAGAGCATTTCGTGTGAAAATAGATGTATCGGTTTATTGGATGACAAATTCCTTAGGAATCAACTCTATGAGAAAATGGGCCATTGCTAGTGAAAGCATACCTACAATTATTGTGTTGATTTGCAGGATTCACATTCTTCAACTGATGTTGACAGATTTGAGTGATACCTGAGAAAAATGATTGTGATTCTGAAAGGGTGAATATTGATTTATCCATTCATTATGTAATCTTGAGTGCCTACTCTGTCACAAGCCTTGGGCTAGTCATTAAGGATAGAGGATATTCATATATGGAATGGCTGAAAAACTGAATATATTACTTGCTATTTTGCCATTATCAATTAATACTATATAATAGTGCTATGGCATTATCTTAATTATATTTATATATGTATGAACAATATAGCATAGGAGAATATTACTGTTATGATAAATACAATAATATATTATGATATAATAATGTCATATTATTATGTCATATTATTAATATGGAAGTATTTCATTTGACTCTATGCTATTGATTAATAGTAGTAACATTAGATGCATAATAAATCCTTCTATATATGCAAATATTTTGCATATCAGAATTACAATGGAAGCTGCAATGTAATTCTCCATGAGAGCAAGGATCCATTACCTCCATTTAAATTCCCAGTTAAATAAAAACTTAAAAATATTTTAAAAATAATTTAAATACAGAATCCTTCTAAAATTTTGCAGTTTTCTCTAATCAGAATTATTTTCTTCATACCTTATTTGATGGTAATTATTTAGTATGCACCTCTATTGAGTTTTTGTAAAGCATTCAGCAGACTTTATTGAAACAAAAACTGTCCTTTCCTAGTAATATTAGTATATATACATTTACTCAAATTATATATCTACGGTAATAACTCTAATTGGTACAAATGTTTTGGTAATTAACACAAGTGACTCTTTGAAAACATATAACTAACTCCTTGATCAGATCAGAAGTACATGAGAATATTAGAGTATTGCCAGCTGGCCACAATCATTCTGTAGACATCAATATGAAAGTTTTATAGAGGGGAGGAAGAGCAGCATTTAATCTTGCAAGTTGGTTACCTAGCCATTTGGTTAAGTGGAAGCTGGTTAAGAGAATTCTAAATGAACACTAAACCAATTTTCATAGAGCTTCCAGAATTTTCTCTTTAAAAACACACCCAAATATTTCAATATCCTTCTTAAAGTCCTTTAATGGCCCCAATATAAAGCCAAGTTTCAGAGACACAATGATATATGAGAGATGAAATGTAACTTACCCAAGAATGATTCCCTGCAGGTTATTTTTTATTGAGTTCTGAATAGTTTATGTGAAAAAAAAAATTAATTTTGGAAATAATTGGAGCCTGGGTGATGTTTCCTGCTCCAAGGAACATTTAGATTTGCCTCTGGCAGTGGCTAGGGGCACTAGCAGTGAAACTCCACCTCAGGGCATTTATAGTGATTGAGTCTCTAGAGAGCCAGGCTATTTGTGGCTCTCTGTCCCATCTGGAGTAGATGCCTTTGGGTTCCCAATTCAAAGCATGAGTGATTTACTGGAGCTTCCTATCCATGATGGGCCTTGGACCTCATATCCCAATATCTCAGCTACCTCTGCCTGAAATGGCAGATGTTCCTAGTTGAAAAGGGGCTCTGGATGCCAGACTCATCTCTCTGGATTTCCTTCTCTCAAATCTGACCCTGTGATTCTTTACTGCATTGATAAAGTTTTTATTTCTTCAAGAAGATGTTATTTAATATTTTATCCAATAGATTGTTTCTTTGCATTACTTATTCCTATATTATTGAAGTCATCTCACTCTTAATTCTTTGTAAATAAAAAAGAATGAGGCCCCAGATTTGAAGCCAGAAGTCCAAACTACTATATCTGTTTCTTACTAGATGTGTTACCTTGGGCAACTTTCTCATAAACTCAGCTTCTATAAATAAACATAAGAATTATATCTCCCCACATGATAAGTTTACATTCAATTCATTGAGACATTGGATAGAAAAGCATCATAAACACTGAAGTACTAATTAATATACAATTACATTAGTATTTGCTCCCAAATATGTGTATGAGTGTGTGTGCATGCATTTTGTCAACTGTTACTTAAGAATGAAGAGTGGAAATTGGTTATGAAACAGTGTACAGATTAATTTATTCTTTATCAATGTCAATTTTTCATTCCTACATTTATTTAACATTTTTTGCATGCCTGCTCTGTTCTGGGCCTGATGCTAAGCAGCGTTGACACAGCAATGACACAGAACAATGCCTAGATTCAATAAACTTCTAAAGGGCTTTCTGAAGGTGTTTTAACTTCCATAAACTCTCCATGATCAGACCCCAACGTGAGACAGTCTCCTGCCACGCTTAGTCCCCTGTTATGATTTAACTTCAGCATTCTGATTATAATAATACTTTTACTTCTATTTTATATTATTTGTTAAATGCTATGTCTACTAGCAGACTGCAATGCCATGAGGGTTACTACAAGGTCCACATTACAATCTATAAATTATTGTTAAAGATACGAAAGGAATGAATAAATGATTAATCATGTAGAGGCTAGGGGATCTGATGGAATGTGATAAGAGATAAGACTGAAAAAGTAAATGGGGCTCAGTTTGTGAGGGACTTTGAATACCCAGCTAAGTCATCAAGGCTTTTACTCCAAACAGTGAGACACCACAGGAAATAGAAATGATAGCATACACAAAGGCAAAAAGATGTAGATGTTTAGCCTTAAATACAAGAACACTAAGTCATTCTATTTGGTTGAAGATAGCACAGTGTTGCCTTAGGTCACTGACTCAGAGAAGGGCACATAAGAGCACCTAGTTGCTTCTTATGACACATTTCATTCCCCAAACTGGAGAACTGCTTTGCATCTTCCTGACTTTGTAAGATACTCTTCCGGAGAAGCACAATAGCACTGATTGGGATCAAATCTCTGGGGTGAGTTCCATCTCCTAAGCCAAACCTGGGAGGCAGGAGCACGGCGGCAATAAAATGTACTGATTGCAACTCTCTTGAGATTGTCAAGGATATTTTAGGATCATCAGTGCAAATATGAACATTGATTGCAAAAATCCCACATGGGGTCATAGGAAGAGAACCCACAGCAAGAGTTGGGGCATATGAATAGAAATCAATTCTCCCCTGCTTGGCCGACTCTCCCACTACAGCATCTCGGAGGGTGGCAGGGTATTTGCTCATTCATCCAGTAGATGTTTACTGAACACCGACAAGGGGTCAAGGTACTGTCCAAGAAAAACTCTAGGGATACAAAGTAAAGGAAATAGTCAGTGTCATCTAGAAGAACTTCGTGGTCTGGTTGAGAAGAATGTGAAAGACCAGGCATTCAAATTAAGTGTGATAAGTGCTCTGCTACTTACAATAGCAACAAAATGTGAGTCTATAACTGTGGTCTCTAATGTGGCAGCAGGTTCAGAAAAGGTTTCTGGGAAGAAAAAAGTCTCAACTTAGACATCAAACATAAATCCAAATAGTCTTGCCAGAGGGAAATGTATTGGTCACACTTTTTAGATGCAAGAAACAAAAGCTTGTATTACAGAAGGTAGTCATTGCTATTATTAGTAGTATCTCCAACAACAATAGTAATAAGATCTAACATTTTCAGCACATACTGAGTGCCCGGGATTGTTTCAGTCATATTGCATATATGTTTAATCCCTCCAAGCAGTCTTTGAAGTAGGTACTATTACTATCCCCGTTTTACAGATGAAGAAACTGATGTTAAGTAAAGTTATGGAGCTTGTATAAGATTGCACAACTAGTAACTGAGGTACAGAGGACTTGGAGTCAGTTCTCTGGCTTTGAAGTTCCTGTTGTTGCTGCCTCTGTCAAATAGATAATCCTTGTTTTTGCCTTCTTGTGCCACAAAATCCAAGCCAAATTCTGATTGGCAGAGCCTGGGTCATATGCCTATGTCTTAGCTATAATGGGGTTTGTAATGAAGTACATTTATTTCATTCCTTGTGCAGTAAAACAGTCTATTCAACACCATATCTCCAAGTAGAGAATTCCCTACACTTGGCAAGTGTCCTGATGGTAGAAAAAAAAAGTGATACATATCAATGACAGGGATAAAAAATATCCCAGGTACAGGAAAGCATTTGCAAAGGCATAGGAGCAATACCACAGATGTTTCAAGAGACTTCAGGCAGTTGCTATGAACAGTATGTAGAATAAAAGGCTGGGTGAGTATGAGAAGAAGATACCAAGGCAGCAGGTAATATATCACTATGAAGGCACTGGATTTTATTTGTAGGGAAATGAGGTAAGGAGTGTTAATCAGAGGAGAGCTACAATCATATTTTCTATTAGAAAGATACCACTGGATGCAGAGAAAGAAGGCAAGGAGAATACTACCATCACCCAGAGCATGCCTGTATAATTCATTGTGTTCAAATGAGACCTATTTAACAGTGAAAGAAAATGGTCTTGTTTACACCAGGAAATAGGCATTTATGGTCACCATACTTCAAGGAAACAGAAGAGCAAGAGTAAAAAATTGAAAGAATAGTTTCACCAACCAATGACCTAGGCCTTTCAAATACATTATCATCTCTCTTTATTTTTATGGGAAACAGGTTCATTGAGATTAAATCACTTGTCCAGGATCTCAGTGGTAGGAAACCAAAGAACTCAGATTCCAATCCAGTTCTGTCAGACCCAAAAGCACGACCTGTCTCCAATTCTGTTGCCCCCATCCCTACCCCACATTTACAAGAATATTGCCTGCCTGCTATAAACTAGCATGGTGATTAAAAACATGACTTTGGAGGCAGACAAATCTAGGTTTGAAGACTGACTATACCACTAACTGCTCACCATTTATAACATTCTCTATGGGAAATGAAGTTATAGTATTCAAAAAGCTAACTTGTAGAATATTTTAATAGCAAACTTTGTAAGTTAGAGTCTATCCTTCTATTTTCCTGTTTGTTATGAGTCTATACCTACTGGTTCATTGATCATTTTTAGAGAAACCTTTATGTGCTAGCTAGCAAGTTTGGCATTCTGGAGCATAAAAAGATGAATCAGAAGCACAGTTTACCCTCATGTAAGGTATCAGTCTAGTGATAGAAATGGAAAGTACCCAGAAGAATGTGAAATTCAATGCAGAAAGTACAAATTCCATAAAAACGGAATAGGAACAACATTAAGATATTTGACAGACAACAGAGATCATTCTCCTCTAAAGGGAACCAGGGAAGGCTTCATGAGGCATTGGTCTTTGAGGTGGGCTTTGATGGGGAGGTGGCTGATAATGAGCTGACTCCACAACCAAAGACTTTGGGAAGAAGAAACAAGGTGATGTGTGGACCACAATTGCTCTTGGGTTGGCTGCTCAAATAAAGGCCTTTGGCTTTCTATAGCCAACATAAAGGAGGTAACCGCCTTTCCTGACCTGCACCTTGGACTGGCTGTCATTGAGATGTTATAAGCAGATTTGTCAATGATGGCTTGGTGCCCTGTGAAACTCTTAAAGAAACATGGAAGACAGACAAGATCATTAGCAAACTACACACCATCAACAGCTGCTTTCAAATGTTAACCTGTTCCCAATGCCACTCCCAGCTCAGGGTCAGTGCCTTAGGGAAACTAATATAGCCCTTCTAGCAAATGGTCCACAAGGTTTCTCTAACATTGCTCTTAGAGCCTGTCCAACTGAAGTTTACATAATCTAAGTACTTTTCACTAAAACTCCTCAAATTCAAAACTGGCTTATTAGCAGTGTGTCATTATTGGTGGTAAGAAAAAAACTTGTTCTTTCGATTACTTCATAGTTTTCAAATTTATTATCTTTTTTAACTTGCTGAGCAATCCTAGAGGTTAAGAAGGCAGGGGCTATTATTCCTCTTATTTTAATGGAAGAGGTAATTGAAATCCAGAGAACTTAGTAACTTGCCAGGAATCACACAGCTAATATGGACACAATTAATATGGCATGACTTTCAGTTTTCAAATTCTCAGTTCTACATTCCTTCCCATCACATCACCAAGCCTGTATGGGAGACAGATAGGACTGCAAGATGACATATTTATACCACTGCATGTGTCGATTGCTCACTGCTTTAATGAAAAACACCAAATAGGAAAGTCTGAGGCTTAGAAAAAATTGAAAAAAGTAATATTCTTAGTGTTTCTCCTTCCCTCTCTTCCCCAAGCAAGACAAATTCCAGAATCAGTTGTTTTGAAGGGAGCTCTCCTGGCTATGCATTATCAGTTACCCATCCTTTAATGGGTAAGCTGGTCTTCTGGGCTCTATGAGAGACCTTACACCATTCAGCCAGATGTAATTTGATGGTTAGGTTCTTTCAAATGACCAGAAATAAACACACACATATTACATTCTGTTTGTTTGTTTGTTCAAGAATACACAGAGAAATACGTTTCAGTTGCTGCAGACCCCAAACTCCAGGTAGATGGAATACTGCTAAAGAATGGGGAAGCCATTCTAGTGACTAGCCTTTGCTACTGCTGCATCAGCAGTTAATGTCCATGACCTTCTCGGATGTCCACAATTACCATGACTTGACCATTCTTCTGCTGCCACCAACTAATTCCTGGCTGGTTTCCTTCCTTATTAGTTTGGTACTGATATCTTCTATCACCTCAAACTTTCAGTAACTCCCATCCTATATGTACTTTATGGCTTCTGCCTTTACTACTAATCATTATCTTTCACTGTATGTATCCTAGTCAAGTTCACTGAGGGCAGATCTAATTGGTTCATTTGGTGATTAACATGGCTGTTGGACAAATCTATTATGCTAGGTCCTTGACTGTCCTTGAGCCAGCTATCCACCCCTGGCTCAGTCATCTGCAACCGGTCTGCTGGAATAACACGTACAAATGTCCTATGAGGAAGTAGTGCATCATAAACTCCTTTTCAACAAAATTTAAAGGAGAGTGGAGAATGGATGACTTATGAATAGTATATTTACATACAGTCTAGAGGTAAGTAAGTCAGGAGAGTAAAATAGTGCAGAAATCCTAACACTTTGAAGAACATAATATTCAACTTCAAGCTATTCTGACCTGATCCACTGTAGAACTTCCAGAGGAGTCACAAAGGAACACACCATAAATTAGAAGGCTCAACCACTTTCATAACAAGACAAAGCTAATGGTTTTGGTGAGAGTAGAGAAACTGGTGCTTTACATGTTCTGTGCATGAATGGCATGGGGTACTGAGGAGGACATGGACTTTGGAAACAGATAGACGTGGCTTCTACTCCTATCCAGGCAGGGACCTATTTGGGCAACCTTAGATAAGCTGTAATTTATTTATCTTGGCATTGAGAATGTAATATTTAACTTGCATGTCAGTAGTGAGGACAAGTGAGAGAATATATGTAAAATCACCAGCATATAGTAAACACCCAAAAAATGGTAATAGTCTATGTCCACTGCTCAACAATGAATGAAAGACCTCATTATTAACACTCTCCTGCCTCATATGTGGTAAATACTTAATAAGGATTGAACCTCTTTTAGTATTTGTACTTATTTGTTTATACAAATGGGTTATCATTTTTAATAATTTGCACAGTGACTTTTTTGAGTGAGTGTTTGTATAAACACAGTGAAGTATCTGGATTCCCTTGGACACAATATAAATGTATGGGGAAGAAAAAAACATTCTGAGAGCACCTTTTATCCACTTAAAAAAAAAGTATATTATATTCTCAGTGCAAAAGTAACATTTGCACATTATGAAAATATGTTGAAAAAATAGAAGTGTAAAAAGAGAAGGAGAAGAGTTCCTCTCCCAAAAGAAAACATCTGTTATTAGTGAAATATGTTTCATTATCATTTTTCTACCTTCTGAGCATACCATTGTTTATTTGTTTTATATAGTTGTTATCTTA
This sequence comes from Panthera onca, assembly GCF_046562875.1. Taxonomy (NCBI): domain Eukaryota; kingdom Metazoa; phylum Chordata; class Mammalia; order Carnivora; family Felidae; genus Panthera; species Panthera onca. The sequence continues at coordinate 172,169,416 of NC_138346.1, read as the reverse complement.
TTGAATATACAGTTACTTTTCCTGCATATTTGCCTTTAAAATTATACCATATATTTGGAGGAGGGGGCCAACATGGCATAGAAGTAAGGGGATCTGAACTTCCCTCTTCTCCCAAACAAGGAAGTGTTGAAGCCAAAGAGTTCAGGAGAAAAAGAGACAGTCGGGCTTCCAGGGACCCACCAGGAAAACCTGACCAGCCACAGGTGCATGATTGCAAACTGGGAGAGATAAAATGGATGGAGGGGAGGGATTCACTTCTGCAGAGAGACAAAGGGAAGAGAAAGACCAGGTGGGGAAGCATAGGACTATATCTGGACAACAGAAAAACCTCAGACCAGGACAGACAAAGATCCAATCTCTAACTGTGGGGCTTGCTCTGACGGGGCCAGCTGCCTGGATCATGCACCTGGGGTGGAGGGGAGCCAGTCCTGGGCTTGGTGGCTAGGTCAGGGGCACAGTCCACAGTAGGAGAAAGCAATCCCCTCCCTAGAGTGCTACAGGACAGGATAAAGCCTGCCTGTGCCCACCAGCCAAGGACCACATATCAGAGTGGCATTTCCCTAGTACCGGGATGTACAGACTGAGAGTTTGAATCCCAGCCAAGCGCCAGGCACGGGAGTCGGTGGAGTGAGACAAACCACCTCATTTGTGAGGGTCTGTGGAGGAGAGACTGGAGCTTCACCATTTTTCTCCCCACCACCACCAAGGGGGGGTCTCAGGGATCAGACAGGGGGACCCACAGTGGAGGTAGGACCCGCCTACACGAAACCACACCCCCCTGTGCCTGGTAACTGCGTATCTACAGGAGCGGGCTAGACAGTGAGGAACCCGATGGCCCCTACTCCAGACCTGCACGGCTGCATTGCCTGGATTAATTCTCCGACAATTCTTATTATGTAGATACATTCTTCCTTCCTTTTCTGGTTCTTATCTCCTCCCTCCTCTAGTCTGGTTACTCTGGTTGTTGGTTTGTTTAAGCAGACATATTTAATCCATTCTCTTGATACATTTTCCACACCTCCTTTATCCTCCGTTCTCTCTCTCTTTGGATAAAGCCATATAGTTTCTCTGCCTGGACAACTATCTTCTTTCATTTTTCCCCACCTCCTTCTTAATTTTCCTTTCTCTCTCTCTCTGGATTAAGCCATATAGTTTCTCTGGTCAAGTTTATTCTTTCTTTTTCCCCACCCCTGTCATTTCTCTCTTTGTATGGGATAAGGCCTCTTCCATCAGCCCCGCCTCCACCCTGTTGTTTACTTGTAGCTGTTGTTTCTGGTTTTTTGTTTTTGGGGTTTTTGTTTGTGTGTTTGCATGTTTTTGCTTTCTGTTTGTTTCTTGTTTGTGTGTGTGTGTTTGTTTTCCTTTCCAGGGCTACTTCAAGGAACAAATCAAAGCACACCTGGTGGAGGGGCCAAAACATCACTACTAGTAGGGAGATAAAGTAACCAAAGTCACAACAACAGAGAGCAAGTAACACTCTCCAAAAAACACCTCCTGAAGGGCCAGGCCCTGGACAGTGTTTGACCCCTCTTTAATATAGTAGTGCTCGCAGGTGCAGGACACATAAAAAGCTTTTAAAACACATAAGGGACAGAAAACTAGCCAAAATGACTAACTGGAAGAATTCTCCTCAAAAGAAATTCCAGGAAGAAATTCCAGGAAGACAGCTAAAGAATTGATCAAAACATATATAAATAATATAACTGAACAAGAATTTAGAATAATAGTCATAAGATTAATCGCTTGGCTTGAAAAAAGCATAGAAGACAGCAGACAATCTATTGCTGCAGAGATCAAGGAACTAAAATATAGTAATGATGAATTTTAACTTTAAAATGCTATAAATGAGGTGCAAAATAAAATAGAGTCAGTCACAGCAAAGATTGAAGAAGGAGAGAGGAGAATAGGTGAATTAGAAGACAAAATTATGGAAAAAGAGGAAGCTGAGAAAAAGAGAGATAAAAACATTCTGGATCATGAGGGGACAAATTAGAGAACTAAGTGATTCAATGAAATGTAACAATATCCATATCATAGGAGTTCCAGAAGAAGAAGAAGAGAGACTGAAAGGGGATGAAGGTGTACTTGAACAAATCATAGCTGAGAACTTCCCCAATCTGGGGGAAAAAACAAACATTGAAATCCAGGAGGCACAGAGAACGCCCTTTAGACTTAACAGAATTGATCTTCTGCACGACATATCAGGGTGAAACTGGCAAAATACAAAGATAAAGAGAGAATTCTGAAAGCACCTAGGGATAAGCAACTAGGGATGTGTCTACAAAGGTAGACACTTAAGGGTAGTAGCAGACCTATCTACTGAAACTTGGCAGGCCAGAAAGGAGTGGCAGGAAATTTTCAATGTGATGAACAGAAAAAAATATGTAGCCAAGAATCCTTTATCCAGCAAGCCTGCCATTCAGAATAGAGGGAGAGATACAGGTTTCCCAAACAAACAAAAAGTAAAGGAATTCATCACCAATAAACCAGCCCTATAAGAGATCCTAAGGGAGGACTCTGTGAGTGAAATGTTGCAAGGACCACAAAGGACAAGAGACATCACTACAAGCATGAACCTACAGATAACACAATGACTCTATGGGATATGACACTCATATTTTTCAATAATAACACTGAATGTAAGTGGATTAAATGCTCCAATCAAAAGACATAGAGTATCATAATGGATAAAGAAAACAAGATTCATCTATTTTCTGTCTACAAGAGACCCATTTTAGACCTGAGGACACCTTCAGATTGAAAGTGAGGGGATAGAGAACCATATATCATGCTACTGGAAGTCAAAAGAAAGTTGGAGTAGCCATGCTTATATCAGACAAACTAGGTTTTGAACTAAAGGCTGTAACAAGAGATGAAGAATGGCATTACGTAATAATTACAGGGTCTATCCATCAAGAAGAGCTATCAATTATAAATGTTTATGCACCAAATTCGTAAGCACCCAAATATATAAAACAATTAATCACAAACATAAGCAATCTTATTGGTAAGAATGTGGTAATTGCAGAGGACTTTAATACTCCACTTACAACAATGGACAGATCATATAGACAGAAAATAAATAAAGAAACAATGGCCCTGAATTATACGCTGGACCAGATGGACTTGACAGATATATTTAGAAATTTTCATCCTGAAGCAGCAGAATATACATTCTTCTTGACTGCACATGGAACATTCTCCCAGATAGATCACATACTAGATCACAAAACAGCCCTCAGTAAATCTAAAAGAATTGAGATCATACCATGCACACTTTCAGATCACAATGCTATGAAACTTGAAATCAACCACAGGAAAAATTTTCAAAAACCTCCAAGTGCATGGAGGTTAAAGAACATCCTACTAAAGAATGAAGGGTCAACCAGGCAATTAAAGAAGAAATTTAAAAATATATGGAAACAAATGAAAATGAAAACACAACAATACACTCCCTTTGGGATGCAGCAAAGGCAGTTCTAAGAGGAAAACACATTGCAATCTATCTCAAGAAACAAGAAAAATCCCAAATACAAAATCTAATAGCACAAATAAAGGAACTAGAAGCAGAATAGCAAAGACACTCCACCCCGAGCAGAAGAAAAGAAATAATAAAGATCAGAGCAGAAATAAACAATATAGAATATAAAAAAACAGTAGAACAGATCAATGAAACTAAGAGTTGGTTTTTTTGAAAAAATAAAATTTACACACCTCTAGCCAGGCTTCTCAGAAAAAGAGAGAGAGAGAGAGAGAGAGAGAGAGAGAGAGGACCCAAGTAGATAAAATCACAAATACAAATGGATTTATTACAACCAATCCCTCAGAAATACAAGCAATTTTCAGAGAATACTATGAAAAATTATATGCCAACAAACTGGACAACCTGGAAGTAATGGACAAATTCCTAAACACCCACACACTACCAAAACTCAAACGGGAAGAAATAGAAATTTGAACAGACCCATAACTAGTGAAAAATTGAATCAGTTATCAAAAATCTCCAACAAATAAGAGTCCTGGACCAGATGGCTTCCCTGGGGAATTCTACCAGACATTTAAAGCAGAGTTAATACCCATCCTTCTAAACCTGTTCCAAAAAATAGAAATGGAAGGAAAAATCCCAGACTCATTCTATGAAGCCAGCATAACTTTGATTCCCAAACCAGACAGAGACCCCACAAAAAAGGAGAACTACAGGTCAATATCCCCAATGGACATGGATGCAAAAATTCTCAACAAGACAATAGCAAATCGAATTCAACAACATGTAAAAAGAATTATTCACCATGATCAAGTGGGATTCATTCCTGGCCTGCAGGGCTGGTTCAATATTTACAAATCACTCAATGTGATACATCACATTAATGAAAGAAAGGATAAGAACCAAATAATCCTGTCAATAGATGCAGAAAAAGCATCTGACAAAATACAGCATCGTTTCTTAATAAAAACCCTCAAGAAAGTCAGGATAGAAGGAACATACATAAAAGCCGTATATGAAAAGCCCACAGCTAATATCATCCTCAATGGGGAAAAACTGAGAACTTTCCCCCTGAGATCAGGAACTCAACAGGGATGTCCACTCTCACCACTGCCGTTCAACATAGTGTTGGAAGTGCTAGCATCAGCAATCAGACAACAAAAGGAAATAAAAGGCATCAAAATTGGCAAAGAAGAAGCCAAACTTTCACTTTTCACAGACGACATGATACTCTACATGGAAAACCGGACAGACTCCACCAAAAGACTCCTAGAACTGATACATGAATTCAGCAAAGTTGCAGAGTACAAAAGCAATGTACAGAAATTGGTTACATTTTTTAACACCAATAATGAGGCAACAGAAAGAGAAATAAAGAAACTGATCCCACTTACAATTGCACCAGAAACCATAAAATACCTAGGAATAAACCTAACCAAAGATGTAAAAGATCTGTATGCTGAAATCTATAGAAGGCTTATGAAGGAAATTGAAAAAGACACAAAGAAATGGAAAAACATTCCATGCTCATGGATCGGAAGAATAAATATTGTCAAAATGTCAATACTACCCAAAGCAATCTACATATTCAATGCAATCCCAATCAAAATTGCACAAGCATTCTTCTCAAAGCTAGAACAAACAATCCTAAAACTTGTATGGAACCACAAAAGACCTCGAATAGCCAAAGAAATACTGAAGAAGAAAACCAAAGTGGGAGACATAACAATCCCAGACTTTAGCCTCTACTACAAACCTGTAATCATCAAGAAAGTATGGTATTGGCACAAAAACAGACACAATGGAATAGAATAGAGAACCCAGAATTGGACCCACAAATGTATGGCCAACTAATCTTTGACAAAGCAGGAAAGAGTATTCAATGGAAAAAAGACCGTCTCTTTAGCAAATGGTGCTGCAAGAACCGGACAGCAACATGCAGAACAATGAAACTAGACCACTTTCTTAAACCATTCACAAAAATAAACTCAAAATGGATAAAGGACCTGAATGTGAGGCAGGAAACCATCAAAACCCTAGAGGAGAAAGCAGGCAACAAACTCTTTGACCTCAGCCGCAGCAATTTCTTACTCAACACATCTCCAAAGGCAAGGGAATTAAAAGCAAAAATGAACTATTGAGACGTCATCAAGATAAAAATCTTCTTCACTGCAAAGGAAACAATCACCAAAACTAAAAGGCAACTGGCAGAATGGGAAAAGATATTTGCAAATGACATATCAGATAAAGGGTTAGTATCCAAAATCTATAAAGAACTCACCAAACTCCATACCCCCCAAAATAAACAATCCAGTGAAGAAATGGGAAGAATACATGAATAGACAGTTTTCCAAAGGAGACATCCAGATGGCCAACAGACACATGTAACGATGCTCAACGTCACTCATCATCAGGGAAATACAAATCAAAGCCACACTGAGATACCACCTCACACCGGTCAGACTGGCTAAAATGAACAAGTCAGGAAACTATAGATGCTGGTGGGGATGTGTAGAAATGGGAGCCCTCTTGCACTGTTGGTGGGAATGCAAACCTATGCAGCCAGTCTTGAAAACAGTGTGGAGGTGCCTCAAAAAATTAAAAATAGAACTGGAGCGCCTGGGTGGCTCAGTCGGTTAAATGTCCGACATCAGCTCAGGACATGATCGCACGGTTTGTGAGTTTGAGCCCCACATTGGGCTGTGTGCTGACAGCTCAGAGACTGAAGCCTGCTTCAGATTCTGTGTCTCCTTCTCTCTCCACCCCTCCCCTGCTCATGCTCTGTCTCTGTATCTCAAAAAATGAATAAACGTTAAAAAAAAATTTTTTTTTAATTAAAAATAGAACTACCCTGCAGCCCAGCAATAGCTTTGCTAGGAATTTACCCAAGGGATACAGGAGTGCTTATGGATAGGGGAACATTACTCCTATGTTTATAGCAGCACTTTCAACAATAGCCAAATTGTGGAAAGAGCCTAAATGTCCATCAACTGATGAATGGATAAAGAAGACGTGGTTTATATATACATTGGAATACTACTTGGCAATGAGAAAGAATAAAATCATGCCATTTGCAGCAACGTGGATGGAAATGGAGGGTATTATGCTAAGTGAAATAAGTCAGTCAGAGAAAGACAGATATCATATGTTTTTACTCATGTGTGGATCTTGAGAAACTTAACAGAAGGCCACGGGGGAAGGGAAGGGGAAAAAAATAGTTACAAACAGAGAGGGAGGGAGGCAAACCATAAGAGACTCTTAAATACAGAGAACAAACTGAGGGCTGATGGAGGGTGGGGGAAAGGGGAAAATGGGTGATGGGCATTGATGAGGGCATTTGTTGGGATGAGCACCGGGTGTTGTATGTAAGCCAATTTGACAATAAATTATATTTAAAAAATTATACCATATATTTTATTTCATATAAGCCCTTCACTTTGAATCACATTTAATGTCTGTGTAATAACCCAGTAAATGGATGTGTTTTGATTTACTCACACTTTCTCTCTAGCCAATGAGCAGTTAGGTTTTTTTCCTTTTTGTTGCTTTATTTTGTTTTGACCATTATAATTAATGCTGCATACAAAATAATTGCACATGCCTTTGTCTACATCTTTAATTATTTTATGAGGCTACATTGTGGACTGAATATGTCCCCTTAGGGATTGAAAGTGTGCATTCCACCATATCTCTGATAGCATTACATATTCTAATTTTTTGTTCATTTTATAGTTCATAAGTCGCCTTGTAGGGACCCTGGGGTTCTAGGCAACTCCAGTGATTCTTCTTCTGCTTCCCTGAACCTTATACCTAATGAGATCACAGAGAAGGAAAAAAATCTGCTCCTGCTTCCACATGACAGCCCATGAGATATTTGAGGACAATTCTCACATCCTGAGACTTCATTTTAGCAACAAGAAGAAATGCCTCAAACTGTGACTGTTTTTCAGGAAAATACACATTTATAACAAGTGACCCCAAACTTGTTGCAGTAAAGTTAATAAGTTTGAGCATTGGGATTCCCAGAAAAAAAGAATAATAATAAGTGTTATATCCAATGCTGGAATCTATTCCCTATGGAATAGCTAACATTTGACTGCTTTTTACGTGCATTGTTCTAAGGGCTTGCATTTTCTCAATAATCCTCAATAATGCTATCAGGTTTATGTACAAACTGCTCTTATACAGAGTTAAATCCACTTGTTTCAAAAATGAATAGAGGGAAAAGAAAATCCGTATTCATTAAGCCCAGCTGTGTTACCCTATGTATTCATTTTCTACTGCTGTCATAACAAACTACCACAAACTTAGCACTTAGAACAGCATAAATTTATTATCTTACATTTCTGTAGGTTTGACTCTGGTACTGGTCTCAGTGGCCCCACCCCACCCCCAAAAAAATGAATGAAAGAAAAAAAAATCAAGGTGTCAACATAGCTGCATTCCATTGTTTCAATGGGGCACAGACAAAGGAGACTGCAAAATCCTAGAGAAATTCTTCTGCTGGAAATGGCAGAAATTCAGGAAGAAAATCATGTGATGACTTTAAGGTTATCATGCTGTAACTCCCTCCCCTCCATATCCCATTGGCCAAAGCAAGTCCTATGATGAACCCCTAATCAAAAGGACAAGATTTTCCTATAGTGGGAGTGACTGCAGGCACAAGGTAAAAGTCAAGGATATAGGAAGAGGTAAAAAAAAAAAATTGGAGCCGATAATTCTGCCTCCCATAGCATCATTACTCACATTTTACAGGTAAAGAAATTGTGGTACGGAGAAGCGAGCTGACTTGCCCAAGGTCACAAAACTCAAATTCAGATTTGACTTTAAAACTCAGTTGCCATTGTTTTAGACCACAAGGTGTCAAGATACAGTCTCTGAGTCATTCCCTTCCAAGTAAAGGAGTTAATAAATTGGTATCTAAAAATGCCTTTTGCCAACAGTCGTCAGAAATTTCATTTTGCTCTTCTGCCTCCTGTTTCACGTTATCAGCCTAAAATTTGTAACATGGGCAGGAGCATGAAGATAAAATTGGCTCTGAAAATGAGAAAATGGATTTTCTTGCCATGCCTTTGCATTACAAATGGTCCCAGTCCACGGCAATCATGGCTGCACCTGGAACAGTGCACAGGCCCCATGAATAATCCATGTTCCTTACACACGCTCCTCCCTGCAGTGCTGATTCAGCAACTGCTCTCCTACTCTGCAAAGCAACAGCAGCATATAGGTCAGGTGAAGTGTAAGAATGCAACAACACTCTGAACATTTGGTTGAATCTAAAAGCAAACAAGGGACTTCGAAATCTAATTAGAGTTTAACCAGACTGCAATGCTTGCCTTCTTAGAACATTCTGTTACCTTCGGGATTAAACTAGACTCCTTTAATTGATGAAAGCTGGGCTGAGGCTCAAAATTCTGCATTTCAAACTACTTTCCAGGTGATGCCAATGCTGTTAGTTAAGGACCACACTTTGATAGAGCAGGAGTCTGTAAATTGCAGCCCACACCTATCTGGTTTATGAGATAATGGTCTTCACATTTCCAAATGGGAGTGGGGTGGGGGAGTCACAAGAAGGAAAATATTTCATAACATGAGAAAACTATGAAATTCACATTTCGGTGTCCATAAATAAAGTTTCACTAGAACACATACACACAGATCTAGACTCCTTCATGTGACAGACACACAGGAACATTCATGTCACCTTTTCTTATATGCTCAGGCCTTCAACCTACCATTCCCTGACCTTCCACATGACCCCTTTTGCCACCTCCCTTATCCTCAATGCCAGCTATACCTAAGTATTTGTACTTTCCTAAAAGTAAGCATATTGTCTACAATCCTTTGAATTGTTGATCCCTTCATCCTAGAAAACTCTTTGTCTCCTTTTGTCACTTATGTAAATTGAATTCCTTCTTTCAGAAGTAGCTCAGGGGACCTGCGGAAGGACTTTCCTAACCTCACCCCTGCCCAGGCACCCAGCCTACTTGGAGTTAGAGGCTTCTTTTCTAGGAAATATTCTGTGCTTCTACTAGATAACTTATCGATCTATATTAGAGTCACTACTTACTGTCAATCTCACACTGAACACCTTAACAATCTTCTGGTTCTGAAAGCACATTGTTTTTGGCACAGTGTCATGCAGTCATCAAATGTTTGCAGAGAAAAAAATTGAGAAAGGAAGGAAAAGGAAAAATAACAGAGGAAGGAAGGAAGAAGAGAAGGAAGGGATGTAGGGAGAAAGGAGGACAGGAGGTAGGAAGAGGGAAGGAAGAAGGGAAAAGAGTGAAGTGGGAAAGAGGGAAGGAAAAAGAGAAAAGGGAGAAAAACAAAATCACCTATGAAAAAGTATTTTGTAAATGGCATGTGGCCACATAACTACAAGGAGCCCTATTCATTTTTCCCAGGAAAATGCTGATGTGCATGGCTTGCTATTCTCAGGGCAATGTGTTTCCTTAAATCCTTCTACCCCAGCAGTTCAGACCCACTAAAATCCAAATCCTTTGTAAATTCAAGCAAGAGAACTTTTAAAGTGTGGAGCTTCTTAGCCAGCTTCTCAGTGTGCTCCAGTGCGATCAATAACCAATCCAGATGACAAATTAATGTTAAATACAGTTTGAAGAATGGCAAGAAAGAAAAAAATGTAGTAGGAAGGATTGGCAAAGAGCCTTACCAGAACTGTGGCCTTACAGAAGGTATAAGGACCCTGCTGTGATTCTGTGGGTAAGAGGCAAGAGGGCTAAAAGAGGGACTGTGGGTTGGTTTGGAGATTACTGATTAGTAATCTGTCAAGTGGGAGGGCCATCTGGAAATGGAATTATTTTTGTGCTATAGATATTGGGCTCTCAAATCAACTGGAACAAGAGTTTCCAGGTAATATTTCCAAACGTCAATTGCTGCTATTTTAGCCTAAACACCAAGACTGATGGATGTGATTGCTTGATGGCTTTGAGGCCACCTTTACACTCTAATAATTGCACTTTCTGAATTGCACCTGAGGTATTACCATATCTGATAAGGGTCTTAATTGATGTTTTAGCATAATTACTTGGAAAACACATCCTTGGAAAGAATAGTTTAAATAGAAGATAGATCAAATATGTTCTAGGATCATTTTTGAGTCACTATGATAAGTGCTTTTCTTACCTCCCCGCAAAAGTCAACAACCTGATGGTATTAAGGCTTCAAAGATCTGCTAAAATTCCAGAAGTTTTGCTCTTCTAAAAGAAGAAAGAAAGAGAGAAAGACAGAACAAGAGAGAATGCGAGGAAGGGAGGAAGAAAGAACAACCTTATTTTTTAGGTGAAGAGGGGAGATATAGGTGCTGTGATTTAGGGCTGCCAAAGTCCTGACCCTAGCTCTGAGTTTAAAACAGTACTTGGGTTTCAATAGAAACAGCAATGAACTTAGAGCAACTTGTTGGCTGAAACTCTCTGACCCTCAACACTTTTCATCTCTGAAAGAGGGAAGGTAACTTATCTTCAGTGGACTATTGTGAGGATCTAATGAAATTTGATTGTTAAGAAGCAAAGAAAAAACTAAGCTATTTCTGTATGGCTGAGGATTTATGAGTTAAAATTATAATTGTGGGCTAGAATTAGTTGAAGTGAGACAGAAACGAGAGCAGGGACAGAGTATTAGTCTGTTCTGGCTGCTGTAATAAAGTACCATACTTGGGTGGCTTACATAACAGAAATTTGTTTTCTCACAGTTCTGAAGACTGGAAGCCCTTGATCAAGGTCCGGCAGGGTCCGGTTCTTAAAGAGAGTTCTCTCCCAGGCTTTCAGATCACCTCCTTGGCCTCTCTGAGGAGAGAGAGCCGGGGAAGAGGGAGGGAAAGGGGGGCGGAGAGGGGGAGAGAAGGAGAGGGGGGGAGAGAGTGGGGGAGAGAGAGGGGAGAGTGAGGGGAGAGAGGGAGAGAGGAAGGAGGGAGAGAGGAGGGAGGGAGAGAGCTCTCTGATGTCTCTCCCTGTTCTTATAAGGACGCAAGGACTATCAGATTAGGGCCCCACCCTGATGACCTTATTTAACCTTTATCACCTCCTCACAGGCCCTCTCTCCAAATAGTCACATTGAGGGCTAAGGCTTCAACACATGAATTTGAGGGGGGGAACACAAACATTTAGTTGATAACACAATATTACCAAAGGGTCCCCCTTCCAAACTATCTTAATTTACCATTTACAGAAGTCAGACATAGCTTTGGATTCCATGGATCATGTTTTAGGCCGGTTCAAAATATCCACTTTCCAAAGAAATCTTTCTCTACCCTCCTGCAGAACTAATTCCTGCCCCTCCTCATACTAGCTAGAACTGTCCTCTCCAATAGAACTTAGCTCATTAAGATTTGTCTGTTTCTCTTGGGAGGAGTGGGTCAGAAACGTATCTTCTTTTCAATTTTATATGACCAGATTATTGGAGATTCTCACTAGGGTGTAGTAAAAACATGAATATATTTTAACTTTTTGCCGTTAACACCTTCTACAGTATTCTGATAAATCAACCTTTCAAATTTCTTTACAACACCTTGGGAAGATTTTATAATATCTAGTTATTTTTCATGACTGAAGTAAAGTTTAAAACTTTAATCTCAAAATTGATTTAAAACTCATCTCTTCCACTTTCCCCACCTAAACCTTGGGCTGTGATTCTGACTTAAAAGAGCAGGGGGTCACAGATGAGGTTGGGTGGGCTGTGTTATGAGATCCATGCAGGATATGTAACGTTCAACTCTAGGGAGCATTCATACAGTGTACCATATGACCCACTCTATGTTGTCCAATACATAATCTGCACAACCATAGAGAAAAGCCCTGAATACATAGTCTTCTATACCCTCTTCTGATTCTAATTATTCTAGGGCTTGATAAGGACCCAAGAAGAATAGAGGAAGTAGGGGTCATTGTATAAAACTGATCACATTATCAGTAAAGGGAAGCCATCTTTGATCATATTCTGATTGCATGGTTTATCTTCTCCTAGTGATTTCCACAAATAATGACAATAATTGTAACAAATAATAACTATAATTATAATGATATATGATGCTTCTTGAGCACTCAAAACCACACTTCATAAATTCTAAAATACATTATTTCATACTCCAATATTTCTGAAATAGCAATGTGATTAATAATTGATAATGTCTCATGGTTTAATTGTAAGCATCTTCTTCACTCTTTGTGGTGCATAAAATAATGATGACTCTAACAACTGATGGCCTCTGAAAACTGATAAAATACAGAATGTGCAAGCCACAGTTCTAACCATTTTACATGTCCTAATTCATCTAAGACACTAATATTGTAAGATCTGCTATGATTATTAACCCATTTTCCTGATCTGGGAACTGTAACAAGGAGGTTAGATAAGCTACCCACAGCCACACCTCGTGGGTGGAAGATATAGTGAATACTACATAGACAAGATATATCTTGGGCTTTCCTGGAGTAGTGTTTGGCTTTCTCCTCACCTCCTCCATCCCTGAAGAGCCCCTCAGAGAGACATAGCCATGTTTCCTTCAGCCACAACCAGTGGTGCATTTCCCAAGTGTCCTCTCTAAGTGGATGTCTTCATGCTCGGTAGTCTCCTGGAAAGCTCTGTAGCCTCTGCCACGTCTCTACCTTTTGGTCTCTTTCACACGGAGCAGTGTGAGATGCTATGGTCTTCCTTTTCATGGTCTCTAGGATTGGAAAACTATTTTCCTATTCCCAGTCAGATAACCTTATAGCCTTTCCTTGGCTTCTTAGTTCATTTTGCTCCGCCAAGCACCTTACATCCAGGAAACCCCATAAACAAAAAGATAGCATTCTCTGTACCAATTAAACCTCTCACCATCCAGGTTTATTCATCAAGCTTTCCCCAAAAGTTTCTCACCAGGTTCCCCAGACCCATAACCAGTGAAGAAATTGAATCAGTTATCAAAAATCTCCCAACAAATAAGAGTCCAGGACCAGATGGCTTCCCAGGGGAGTTCTACCAGACGTTTAAAGCAGAGATAATACCTATCCTTCTCAAGATATTCCAAGAAATGGAAAGGGAAGGAAAACTTCCAGACTCATTCTATGAAGCCAGTATTACTTTGATTCCTAAACCAGACAGAGACCCAGTAAAAAAAGAGAACTACAGGCCAATATCCCTGATGAATATGGATGCAAAAATTCTCAATAAGATACTAGCAAATCGAATTCAACAGCATATAAAAAGAATTATTCACCATGATCAAGTGGGATTCATTCCTGGGATGCAGGGCTGGTTCAACATTCACAAATCAATCAATGTGATACATCACGTTAATAAAAGAAAAGATAAGAACCATATGATCCTGTCAATCGATGCAGAAAAGGCCTTTGACAAAATCCAGCACCCTTTCTTAATAAAAACCCTTGAGAAAGTCGGGATAGAAGGAACATACTTAACCATCATAAAAGCCATTTATGAAAAGCCCACAGCTAACATCATCCTCAATGGGGAAAAACTGAGAGCTTTTCCCCTGAGATCAGGAACACGACAGGGATGCCCACTCTCACCGCTGTTGTTTAACATAGTGTTGGAAGTTCTAGCATCAGCAATCAGACAACAAAAGGAAATCAAAGGCATCCAAATTGGCGAAGATGAAGTCAAGCTTTCACTTTTTGCAGATGACATGATACTATACATGGAAAATCCGATAGACTCCACCAAAAGTCTGCTAGAACTGATACAGGAATTCAGCAAAGTTGCAGGATACAAAATCAATGTACAGAAATCGGTTGCATTCTTATACACTAACAACGAAGCAATAGAAAGACAAATAAAGAAACTGATCCCATTCACAATTGCACCAAGAAGCATCAAATACCTAGGGATAAATCTAACCAAAGATGTAAAAGATCTGTATGCTGAAAACTATAGAAAGCTTATGAAGGTAATTGAAGAAGATATAAAGAAATGGAAAGACATTCCCTGCTCACGGATTGGAAGAATAAATATTGTCAAAATGTCAATACTACCCAAAGCTATCTACACATTCAATGCAAGCCCAATCAAAATTGCACCAGCATTCTTCTCGAAACTAGAACAAGCAATCCTAAAATTCATATGGAACCACAAAAGGCCCCGAATAGCCAAAGTAATTTTGAAGAAGAAGACCAAAGCAGGAGGCATCACAATCCCAGACTTTAGCCTCTACTACAAAGCTGTAATCAAGACAGCATGGTATTGGCACAAAAACAGACACATAGACCAATGGAATAGAATAGAAACCCCAGAACTAGACCCACAAACGTATGGCCAACTAATCTTTGACAAAGCAGGAAAGAACATCCAACGGAAAAAAGACAGTCTCTTTAACCAATGGTGCTGGGAGAACTGGACAGCAACATGCAGAAGGTTGAAATTAGACCACTTTCTCACACCATTCACAAAAATAAACTCAAAATGGATAAAGGACCTGAATGTGAGACAGGAAACCATCAAAACCCTAGAGGAGAAAGCAGGAAAAGACCTCTCTGACCTCAGCCGTAGCAATCTCTTACTCGACACATCCCCAAAGGCAAGGGAATTAAAAGCAAAAATGAATTACTGGGACCTTATGAAGATTAAAAGCTTCTGCACAGCAAAGGAAACAACCAACAAAACTAAAAGGCAACCCACGGAATGGGAAAAGATATTTGCCAATGACATATCGGACAAAGGGCTAGTATCCAAAATCTATAAAGAGCTCACCAAACTCCACACCCGAAAAACAAATAACCCAGTGAAGAAACGGGCAGAAAACATGAATAGACACTTCTCTAAAGAAGACATCCGGATGGCCAACAGGCACATGAAAAGATGCTGAACGTCGCTCCTCATCAGGGAAATACAAATCAAAACCACACTCAGATATCACCTCACGCCAGTCAGAGTGGCCAAAATGAACAAATCAGGAGACTATAGATGCTGGAGAGGATGTGGAGAAACGGGAAGCCTCTTGCACTGTTGGTGGGAATGCAAATTGGTGCAGCCGCTCTGGAAAGCAGTGTGGAGGTTCCTCAGAAAATTAAAAATAGACCTACCCTATGACCCAGCAATAGCACTGCTAGGAATTTACCCAAGGGATACGGGAGTACTGATGCATAGGGGCACTTGTACCCCAATGTTTATAACAGCCCTCTCAACAATAGCCAAATGATGGAAAGAGCCTAAATGTCCATCAACTGATGAATGGATAAAGAAATTGTGGTTTATATACACAATGGAGTACTACGTGGCAATGAGAAAGAATGAAATATGGCCCTTTGTAGCCACGTGGATGGAACTGGAGAGTGTGATGCTAAGTGAAATAAGCCATACAGAGAAAGACAGATACCATATGTGTTCACTCTTATGTGGATCCTGAGAAACTTAACAGAAACCCATGGGGGAGGGGAAGGAAAAAAAAAAAAAAGAGGTTAGAGTGGGAGAGAGCCAAAGCATAAGAGACTCTTAAAACCTGAGAACAAACTGAGGGTTGATGGGGGGTGGGAGGGAGGGGAGGGTGGGTGATGGGTATTGAGGAGGGCACCTTTTGGGATAAGCCACTGGGTGTTGTATGGAAACCAATTTGACAATAAATTTCATATATTGAAAAAGAAATCAATATCCAAATAAGGCTAAAGTTTCTTCGGTATAATAAGTCCATTCATGAAAATGCGAGTCCGTATCTTGTAACTACTCCAGTCTCTACAATAACTCTTTAGAGCTAGTTCACACTCCCACTCCCACTACTAGCTTTCAGATAAAAGGGTACTTCCTCTGAAGAAATATTGTATTTTTTATACACTTAAAAACAGTGTGCTTCTCTTATGTGAATCTGAGGAGAGGAGGAGTGTCATTGTAACAGAGCCAATTCTGACAGCTCTTAAGAAGACTAGGTATGGCAGCCTCTACCCCCATTTTTTGATAGTTATTTTTAAAACATGGGGAACTGGAATCCGTGTCCTCAACTCAGACCCTACTTAATAATTCTGGCAATAGATGTAACCAATCAACATTCTTCTTAATTGGTTTTTCCCTGAGTCTAAAATGGAGCAGCCAGACCTCCCTTTTAGATAACCCACTATACAGAGCATAGTTGACTGGTGGCCTCCTGTGGCCACATCCTTGGAATCTGTGTGGTATTCATGCCAAGGCCGTGCTTCCTCCATACTGTTCCCAGACAATGACTGGGCATGATAAGAAAGGTGTAAGAGGTGGGAGGCCATTAATGCCCCAAACAGTATTTCTCCAATGAGCAACCTTTTCTTGGCAGCTCCCCATCCGCCTAGCCAATCATTCTCAGAATTGCTCTAGTCTGAGGATCTTCTGACACAGTCCTCCTCTGTTTTCTCCTTTCACAGGTGTCAGACTTGAATTATGGTCCAAAAGTTCTTCCTGCCTCCTTCTGCTCCCTTCCTACTTATGTTTCACAAACATCTCCCCCAAGAACTCTCTTGTACATTTAATTATCTATTCCCCAGAGATCCTATACTGACTTATTGGCAGAGTAGGAAATATACAATTATCTTAAGATTACGCAGGCTTTTTTTTCTATAAAATATAATTACCTCCTGAGAAAAATAAGATGTATATTCATTTTAAAATTTGACACAGACAACCACTACCTTCTTGAAACTCCCCCCTCTTCTGAGACTACATAGATCTATATAGAAACTTGGGAGTAAGAGTTCAGGGATCTCATAAGACCTTCTAAAACCAATCCATTCAGCACCTCAATTCTGTAAGATACAGTCAAATTTATGACTGGTTTTCCAACCCCCACTAAGAAGCCCCAGTTTACCTGTAGCCATATTGAACTGCTTGTGAATTCCTGGGGATATGGCACTCTTCCTCACTTCCTTACCTGTGTTCTTGCTACTCCCAAACTCTGCAATTCTTCCTTATCTTCCCCCACTTCCCCAACTCACCCCAGACAAAAGTCAGCTGAGCAACTTCACCATTTTAAAATCTTTTTCAAATCCCTAGCATCAAATCCCTAGGCACCCTTTTTATATGCACTGCCCCTTACCCTGAACACAACTCTGTTAAAAAAATTTTACAGTGTTTCTTTACATGGATTCCAAAAGCATGAGCCCTTTGGAGGCAGGAGCTGTGTATGACTTTTCTTAGGTTTCCAGGACCTACTACAGTGGTAAGTACTCAGTAAGTGTTTTGTTGTTGCTGCAGCTGCTATGGCTGCTGCAGTTTTTAATGAATTAACGGCCCACACTGAATGATGGACCTAACCAGTTATACAATCTTAAGGGATTTTCACAACTTTGAGACTCCTTTTTTTTTTGTTTTGTAAAAAACAGATAAAAATAGTGAGTACTTCCCTGAAAATACTATTACTAAGATCACTAATACAAATGCAATGATGAATTTCTGTCCTTTTCTTTCCTGACCCTCTCCAGGTCAGCATTAATGTCCTCCTTCTTAAAATCCACTGCTCTCTTCTCTTTTCCTTTTTTATTTCCTATATTACTTGATTTCATCACAGTTACTGAGTCACCCAAGTCAAAAACTTGAGTGTAATCTTTGAATCAGCCCTCTCCCTTATTTGCCACTTCCAACCAATTACCTGCTAAGTCCTATCCATTTCGCCTTCTAGGTATTTCCTTTATTTTCCCATTGACTCTGGTCCACTCTAGGCAACCATCACTCCTTGGGCTATTACAGTATCACATCAGCAAATAACTTATCTTTCTGCTTCTGGCCCTAATCCTCTCCAATCCATTGTCAATGCCAATGTCATAAATCTGACCATGTTGTTCTGCCACTGAAAATGTTTCGTGTCTCTCTGCTATCTAATAATGGCTAACATTTCCTGAATCCTCATTACCTTCCTAACAAAACAATTGTGCGGTAGATATTGTTATTATTGTTGTTATGAAAAAGAGAAATTTGAAGCACAGAAAGGGTAATGACTTAATAAGTTACCAACATTTGAACCGACTTCAAAGTTCTCAATAGAAATCTATGTCCCTATATAATACTGCCCTTACTTGGTTTGACAGCCTTGCCTTACATTTCATGTTTCAATACTAATAAACAGCTTTCTTGCATATTTTGTGCTGTTTCTTGACTCAGAGTTTTTGTTCATGCTATTTCTGTGACTGAAATTCACTTTCCAGGCAGACCCTCTTCCCTTCTCCTTATTAGCACCTCTGATCCCCAAGAGGATTATTTTTTTTTTTCTGCTCAGTGCTCTGACATTACCATTAAATACACTTGTCATTGCATTTACTATGATAGATATATAGAGATAGAGAGCTGTATAGACATGTATGTAAATTTCTATTCTCCTCTCCTAGTATAGAGTAATAATAATGATGATAATAATAGTACTAATCATACTATACTGCTAGTAATAATTTATCAATCAAAGGAATGGAAGATACAGCCAAGAAGCATACATGTATTAACTCCCAGTGGGGCTAACTTTAACCAATGAGATAAAGGAAACTGGGGGACGCCTGAGTGGCTGAGTTAAGTATCTGACTCTTGGTTTCTGCCCAGGTCATGATCTCATGGTTCGTGGGTTTGAGCCCCGCTTGGGCTCTGCACTGTCGGTGCAGGGCCTGCTTCGGATTCTCTCTCTCCCTCTCTCTCTCTCTCTCTGCCCCTCCCCTGCTTGTGTTGTCTAAATAAATAATGAATGAATGAATGAATTAATGAATGAATGAATAGGAAATTCGAACAAGCCAAGCAAATGAAATCTCTTTCATTCTCATTTCTTTTGGAATTCTCTGAAGCCTGGGATTGTTGTATATCCTGACTAGCAATATTTCACGAGGCCAAGTGGATCCAACTGCTAAGAGATCTGGGGTCCATATTTGTGGTGTTTATGAAGCAATAGATAAGGAATAACACATCACCTTGTCTTGCTGCCCAACTTCCAGAATATGGAATATGTATTAAATCAAAAACCAACATGTGGTACTGTGACCACAACACCTAGAGTACATAGGTCAGGTATCAAGAAGTGGATGTACATATGTCCTTTCTCATATCCAGGGACCTACTTATAGCATTGTAGTTCCTATCCCCACAACTTTGTTTTGGAGATAGGGAAAATACCCAGCAAGGAAGTCAATTAACAGTTCCATTGAACTGGATTGTGATGTGGCTACTTTGGGTACATCCTGCTAGTGGGCCGGTAGGCAAACAAAGAAGTTACTACATGACATGGGCAGCAGGGAAGACTATGCTTTTAACTCAGGATACTCACTGAAAGTTCTTCTAATATTTCCATGCCAAGCAATAATCACTGATAAGCAATGACAGCAACCACAACCCAACAAGAGTTAGGCAACTAAGGGCTCATTTCCATCAGGGATAAAGATCTGTGTTATTCTACCAGGCAACTAACCAGACTAGCTGAAATACTGGGCAAAGGTAAGGAAAATCTAGAATGATAGAGAACTAAGCTACATTTCTCAAGACCAATCCCTAGTGAACACCTACCGTAGGCCAGAATTTTCCACATCTTTTATCTCATTTAGTGCTCCAAATTGACTAGTGATATAAGATCATTACTATATATCTATTCTATAGATAATAAAACTGAAATGAAGAGAGACAGAATGGAATCTCAGAATGGATATTTACTTACCTTAGAGTTAGAAAATAATATTAATTATTTAACATATCTAACCTTTTAAATGGTGCTAACTAACAGTAAATTCCCTGACTTTCTCAAAGGATTGTTGCCAAGATGAAAAGTAGAGAGTTCTATAGGCACTATTCTCCATAGATTAATGAGAAAATTCAGGTTCAAAATATAACTTTTAATAGGATTATGTAGCACTGTGTCAACGTCCTATAAACTGTATAGTACACACACTTGAATCAGTCTCTGAATCAACCACCTGCTCCATTTATACTACATCATACTGTGGATCTCTGGCAAAGGTGGGAAGGAGATTTCAGGTGTCCTCATTCTAGTCCACCATGTTTCCACAACACACTTCCAATGGTAGCAGGAGTAAGTCATGAAAAGCATGTCTTAGAGGTGTTGGGTTCCCTGGCACCTTTCAAAGAAGCCAGAGCAAATGAGACCATTGGTCTGCAGATATGAACACAAAGGTTCCCATATTAATAAGGAGCCCCTGGCACTTGATAATCCTCCAAGTTCTTTTATTTATGTTGGTGGTTGGTTTATAAGGTTCATTATATATATTAAATAAAATAGAAATGTGTGTGAAGATGATGCTGAGGTATCTTCTTTCAAAGCCAAAAACACTTGTGTTGTTAAGAGTCAGGTCAAAGGAGGGACACATGATAACAGTGAACACAATAGTATCAGCAACAACTGTCCATTTCATAAATGCAGGGCTCAGGTTAGGAACATACTATAGAACTCTGTGTAAGAGGTGTAGGGGCCACATTTAAGCACATGCCCAGACTCTGCTTCTAAGCAAACTTTCATTCCCTGAGAGTGTTATGGATGTTGGACATGGTTTGAAGGAACATGCCCTTTAAGTATAAAATGTGAAATGTACTGTTTACAGAGTTGAGTCTTCTGATGTGTCATCAAAGGATAGTGTTGAGAGGGGACTACAATTCAAGAAATCCTTGTAACTTCTATAGGTTTCACTGGTCCATGAAGGTGCACAGCTAGAATTCTAAAAAGTAAATCAACTTGAATAAAACCACAGAGGTTAGATTTCCCAAAGGGATTAGGTCCCATTTGTCTAAAACATATGGTATGGGGAGTATGCCTGGAAATGTTGCTTTTGGTAAAAATGCAAGAGTGCTTTGAATGCTTGGTACACATTTGTGAATGTTTGGTAGGCCACGAGAGATTAATTGATGTTCTTGATAAATGAAATAGCATAATGTGAAATATGCTTCAGAAAACTTAATCTTGCCACAGTGTGTAGGGAGGATTGGAATGAAATATGCAAATAAATTGGAACAAGTAGTTAAGAGGCTATATTATAGACTTATTTATTCTATTGTCAGTTCTCCAGCTGGGTTATGAAAACTTGGGCCTTCCAAATAAGAGACCCTAAATAAAAAAGTATCTTTCTCATTCCCAGAAGATCTAATGACAAAAGGAAAAAGGTTTTAAAAAATCTGGATAACAGCATTTCTGGGAAGAGAAGGCAAGAATTTAGACCTCTGTGATAGACATTGCTGGATGTCACCCAATAAACATTTCTCCCTACATTTATTGTAAAAGAACCCTGATATTATTTGAGATGGCAATGAACCCAGCTAAAATACTTCATGTCCTAGCCTTCTTACTGTTGAGTGTGGTAAAGTTTAAAAGATCATGATCAAAGGCCATGACAGGTAAGTAGAAACTAGAAAAGCTGAACACTTTTGGCTGTCCAGCTTCCATCCTGGAATGCAGATGTGGTTTTTTTCCAGCAGCCTTCTTGGAGAATGAGGTGACCTTGAGAATGAAAGCAATATGCTGACAGTAGTAAAATAGAAAATGGCCCTGAATTTTTTTTTAATTTTTAACTTTATTCATTTATTTTTGAGAAAGAGAGAGAGAGAGAGAGCACGAGCATGAGTAGGGGAGGAGAAGACAGAGAGGGAGAGAGAGAGAATGTCAGTCAGCCTCCACAATATCAGCATGAGCCCAACACAGGGTTCAAACCCACGAACCATGAGATCATGACCCAAGCTGAAATCAAGAGTCAGATGCTTAACCAACTGATCCACCTAGGTACCCCCTGAATTTTTTTTTAAATTTATTTATTTATTTATTTATTTATTTATTTATTTATTTACTTACTTACTTACTTACTTATTTAGCACAAGAGACAAACTCTTCTCTTATTTAAGTCATTGTTTGGTATTTTCCATTATGTACAGCTGAACCCAATCCTATCTGATACTGCAACTTTACAAAAATAAACCTCGGGAAACTTGGATTTAGACAAAACTTTAAAATAATTAGTAGGGGACCATCCATGTTAAAGCATGGCTCCAGCTATGAAATCTACTCTGTATAGCTTCCCTCAAGATGACATTATTTTCAATTCAGTTTTTTTAAAAATCTCAACAACATACCCCTTCCTTTCCATCCCTACCACCATTATCTTAGTTCAGTTTCTCATCTCCTTTGTTCTACACTTCTTCCTAACTTGTTTCCCTGTCACTTATTTACCAACTTGCTCACTCCACCCCATTGCCTACTGTCTTAGCTCTAGCTGCTATAGAAATATACTATAGTGACTAGGTGGCTTGTAAACAACAAACATCTATTTCTCACAGTTCTAGAGTCTGAGAAGTCCAAGATCAAACATCAGCAGATGCACTGTGTGGTTAAGACCACTTTCTGGGGGCGTCTGGGTGGCTCAGTCGGTTGAGCATCCAACTTCGGCTCAGGTCATGATCTCACAGTTCATGGGTTCAAGCCCCGCGTCAGGCTCTGGGCCTGCTTCCGATTCTGTGTCTCCCTCTCTCTCTGCCCCTCCCTGGCTTGCACTCTGTCTCTCTCTCTCTCAAAAATAAATAAACATTAAAAAAAAAAAGACCACTTTCTGGTTCATAGATAGCATCTTTCTGCTGTGTCCTCACATGGTGGAAGAGGCAAAAAAACTTTCTTTGATAACGTCACTAATCCCATTCATGAGGGCTTCACCTTCATGATCCAAGCACCTTACAAAGGCCCCACATACTACCATCATTACCTAGGGGGTTAGGATTTCAACATATTAATTTGGAGGGGACACATTCTATCTAGAGCACCTACCATTTTCCACACTGCCAACAAGGTGCCATGTCTAAATCCAAATACAGTCGCATCATTCTCTCACTTAAAGCTTTTCGAAGGTTCCAGATTACCTGACAGGTCTTTCCTTTTTCAACCTTGTCTCTTCATAATATACTCCAATATTCCATTTTCCATCAGCATAAGGTCCTGAATGTGCCACATTGCTTCATGCCTCCTGTCTCTCTCCTGACATGTTCTTCCATCTCTCACTCACTTGAATTGTTCTTATCTGTATTTAAAGACTGCAAGGGTGCCTGGGTGGCTCAGTTGACTGAGTGTCCAACTCTTGATATTGGCTCAGGTTGTGATCTCATGGTTGTGGTTAGGATAAAGCCCCACACCAGGCTCCATGCTGATAGTGCAGATCCTGCTTGGGATTCTCTCTCCCCCTCTCCTTCTGCCCCTACCCCACTCACACATGCTCTCTCATCCAAAATAAATAAACAAACATTAAGAAACATTAAAGACTGCAGTGCGTATCTATGGCAGTAGTTAACAAATATTTGGTCTTGGAATCATAACCTACTTTAAAATATTATTGAGAACCACAAAAGTTATTTGCTCATGTCAGTTATATCTATTAACATTTATCACTTAGAAGTTTAAAATGACAATAATTTTGAATAAAGACATGTTAATTCATTTACGGTTAAGAATATATTCCAACATACATAAAATATTTTATGAAAAATAACTACATTTAAAAAATAATGAGAAGAGTCATAGTGTTTTATATTTCTGCAAATGTCTCTGTTGTCTGACTTAATAGAGGACTATTCTGGCTTAAAAGAAGATTTTCCTATCTGTGACTGCATTGAATCTATTTTGACGTTTTTGGCTGAAGTATATAAAGAAAACTTGGATAACTTTGTAGATATTATTCTTTGAATCTATGCAAAACTCAATAAGTGGTGACTTCTTAAAGGTTACCTTCAATATGGAATCTGAAACCACATTAATAAGCTCTTCATACATTGTTATATTAAAATCCATTGGTCAACTTTGAATGGGTCTTTTACCCACAGACTTTGTAGCATCAATACCTAGAGCACTTGAGAAATATTGGTTTAGCCATGTGGATCTTCCAAATGTTGAAATATTAACCCTATCATATCAATATCACCACACATCTCATCAGAAAAGTCATTACTAGGAACGATCAAGTTCACAATGGGGGGACACAAGTTTTCCAAAATTCTGATTTTTATTTGAAAGTTCAAATGTTATCACTGGCAACAAATATTGTTAGTTGTTTTCCTTGAAGTAACAGGCTTACTTTGTTCATGAGTATGTCTGGCAAACATCTAAATCTGAACAGTCATAGTTTTTCTGTAAATTATTTTTCTGAATAAAAATTGTGTTCCATGAAAAAGACACAGCTAGTTCAGCTTGTAACTCAAATAATTGTGCCGTGACTTTTCTTCAAGGCAGCCTTTTTACTTCAGTATGCAGCAAAATAACTTTATGGCATAAGTAATTGGGGATACAGGAATTAAAAGGCATGTAAATAGGGTTAATATTTAATAAAATTAAAAGTTTTACTGTTTATTCAAGGACATTCTTAAACTGGCATTTTTAGTTGTGAATGCAAGGTGCTAACAAATAAAATCACAACCTTACAGTTTGGTGCCACTGTTTTGATCTATGCTAAGATGCCAAGCAGTTTGCACCTGTGACTGCTTTTGTCACATTAATGCAAATGTCAACATAGTAAACCAAAAAAGGGCAAATGATGTTTGAGGATTATTGAGAAAATCGTTTGACCTCAAGGACCCCCGAAAAGGGCTTTGAGACCCAGGGACCATACTTTGAGAGTCACCTATGGACTCAGTAACCTGATCCTATCTCCCCTCTTTTGGGAACTGCCTCTTTCAGCTCCTCTGATACAGCTCCTGTGGAAGCTCCTATTTCTAAGTAATCCTGCCCCAAACCACATCTGGTTGGCTTGGAAGTGAACCAATACATTTATTCCCCAGAAATTTTGGCCTCAGAATTTTGGCATGTGGACAGTTCATCGGAGTAGCTTCTTTCCAGTGAAGCTGTTGGTGTAAGCTTTTCCAAGTGCCAGTTTCAATACTTTCTGAGAAAGACACCAAGAGACAGAGAAGACCAGTCTGCAGCAAAAGTG
Organism: Panthera onca; assembly: GCF_046562875.1. Classification (NCBI taxonomy): domain Eukaryota; kingdom Metazoa; phylum Chordata; class Mammalia; order Carnivora; family Felidae; genus Panthera; species Panthera onca. Next base: position 172,144,090 of record NC_138346.1, on the reverse strand, counting down.
AGGTGGAGAGGAGAGGTGAAGAGATGCCTTGTTAATGTTCAGATAAATGAACGTTGGGTGTGGCCGTGTTGCTATCCTTGATTACTGGGAACACACTCATGTCTCTACAATAAAAGTCCTCTGAGATTAAATCATTTGTATAGGTTTTCTATCACTTACAATTAAAAGCATTTGGGGAAAAAAGTCTGCTCAAGGGAATCCTCATCTGTAAAGCTGCCCTAACTCTATCCTCTGAGCAGAATTGATAGCGCCCACCTTTAAGCCTACATTAAACCTAACATTCCTGTCTGGCACAGCATCTGTCTCACTGCAATCTCATTGTGATGCTTCCTCCCTTGGATGTTTCCCCTGATACACTGTGAGTTCCTGGAAAGCAATGTAAGTATAGGACTTCTTCTTCTTTTTTTTAAATTCAGATCTTAGCAAATTAAGTGTATAAATGGATAAGTAGAGGTGGGGGGGTTGTTAGAAGAGAAATAATGAAGGAGGAACAAAAGCATTGAAATAGGCATAAAATCTTGTTCTTGTCCTTCCTGGCTATTTCATCTTTCTGTGCCTCCATCCACTCACCTACAAAATACCTGGGCCCCTGGGCTGAGCCTGGATTAGGTGAGACAATTGCAATGACTTCACTAAGTAAAGGTTTCCTAAGTTAAGAAACCCCATCCTTGCTGGCTCAGTTGGAAACACCGATGTTATAGAAACTATATCTTTAGATGGTCCCTCTAGGAATAGTGATAAAGTTTTTAAACCTTGTGCTTTGTAAATTGGAGGCATCCAAAGAGACCCCACCCTCTTTCTCCCATTTAACTACTTAATTATTCAGGAAACTTGAAAAGGAAGTCCCCCAGGGGTGTCCGGCTTCAGCTCAGGTCATGATCTCATGGTTTGTGAGTTCAAACCCCATGTCTGGAGCCTGCTTCAGATTCTGTGTCTCCCTCTCTCTTTGTACATCCCCCACTCACACGTGCGCTCTCTCTCTCTCTCTCAAAAATAAATAAACATTAAAAAAAATTTTTTTTAAAACAAAGAAAATGAAGTCCCCCAAACCACTAAGTAGAATTTTCTCAAATACAAATCTTATGATTCTTTGACAAATTATTTAATCTCTATTTCCTTGCCTGTAAAACAGGAAAAAACATCTTATGAAATTACATAAGACAGTCTTTGTTGAATAATGTGCCAAATAAAGTGCCTAGCTCAGGGTAAACAAAGTCTATTATTTTACAGCTTTTTTCTTCTCTCATTGAACTGCAGGTTTCCTTCAGGAAGTTCAGATTGAAATAGGATTCATCAATGAGCGAACCCAGGCTGAGAGAAGTCAGAGGATTGGTGGAAATTCACACAACTACTCATCACTGCTGCCGAAACTCAACATAGCTTTCTGACTCCAAATCCTGCTCTTTCCACCCCTCTGACCTCTCCCACTCAAGCAAAGAGCCCTAAGATTTAGCTCAAATAAAAGACAAGTAATTTATTCAATCTTTGGGGACATAAGCAAGTAAATTTGCAAAAAAAAAAAAAAATTAAAAAGCTGAAAGGTGATAGAGGTATTTAAATACATTACAATATGATTAAAAATAATGATAGATAGGTTGGAAAGAGGAGGATGTGAATTCTAGACACTGCCTTGACACTCGATTGGTAAGTTAGGCAAGTCAGTTATGCAAAATGTACAGTAATTTCATCACTTATAAAATGAAAGCATTTGTTCTTGTCCTGCAGGGAAGGAGAATACACCTATTTTCTGAGCACCTAGCCATGTATTTTCAAGCATTATCTCATTTAGTTCTTATAATAACTCTGTTCATCTGCTCAATAGATATTATTGGCTGTTGTTTTTCTGAGAAGGAATCTGGGATCTAAAAAATTCATTTAATTTGCCCAAGGTCACAGAATTAACCCTGTGATTCCCAACACCATACGCTGATCTACATGCCTTAAAAAAAACAGCTGTGACAGGGGCACTTGGGTGGCTCTGTCAGTTAAGCGTCCAACTTTGGCTCAGGTCATGGTCTCACGGTTTGTGGATTTGAGCCCCATGTCTGTGCTTACAGCTCAGAGCCTGGAGCCTGCTTCATATTCTGTGTCTCCCTCTCTCTCTGCCCCATCCCTGCTCATATTCTGTCTCTCTATCTCTCTCAAAAATAAACATCAAAAAAAAAACTTTAATAAAAAAAATAGCTGTGACATAAAATAGGACAAGAGATAAAAATGGACGTCACACTGTCCAAAATCTGGTACCACCGGTGAAAGGAGAAGAATGATCCCCGAACATTAAGTCAGGAAACCTGAGTTTTAAGCTCTTATTTCACCACTTACTAACTGTGTAATCTTGACAACTTCATTTCACTTCTCCGAATCTCATTTATCTTACCAGGAAAATGGGGCACATACAATCACAGGCATAGATGCTTGCCTTACAGAGCAGTTAGGAGGTCCCAGCAAGATCACAATTGTAAAAATGCTTTGTGCTTCATAGAACCCTATACAAATGTGTGTTATTATTATTATTGCTATTACCATTATTATTACACCATGTTCTTTGGGCAAGACATTTATGTTAAACTGACACAGCACATAATTGGAGTGCTCAAGTTAAATAAATGAAGTCAGCTGTCTGACTCCTTTAAGATAAATGATGTTATTACAACATAATTGTATAACCCCATATAGCTTACAGCAGCAAAAGGATGTGTATTTCACATGCCCTCCTATAATTATATCCCCATTATAATTTTGCAGTTAGTTGCGATGAGCTCTGGTCATGAAAACATGCCAATTTTGTATGGGATTGAAGTCTGCCTAATTTTAGCAAATTGAGAGTCACACAAAAGAAAAGAGATAAATACTATGTTGTTATTTTTCATTAGAGAATTGCTATATTAAGAGGCTGTGATCCAGCTGTGTTTGTTTAAATAAAAGTGTGATTTGAATACCTCCTACAGCTAATGTTCCTGCCAATGAATAAAAGATAAAAATGCAGCTCTCCTCTCGTTGGATGTGAGTCTCTGCATTCTAGCTGACTTGGAAATTTATTGTTCCACACAAGGAAGTTGAAAGCGTGGAGGGCAGACCACACGCAGGGGCCTTTTGTGTATTGTTTCAAGCCATACCACTAATAGATTTCTTCCACCAAGGCTCCCAGCAATTCAGCTGTGCTCAAATGCTCCACTTAACTGTGAAAAAAATAATAATAAAATAGTAATTATGTCTAAACAGCAAATGTAGCCCAGCTCGATGCTACAAGGAGGAAAGTAAACAGGAACAGATACCATTCAGAGAAGGAATGCTGTATTTAAGTGTCGTCATGATAATGGATTTAAGCCTCCTTTATTTCTTCCAAACAGATCCTCTCACTTCTAACCAAGTGCCTCTCTGTCCCTGGTATCCCCCAGGAACTAGCAATATTCTTCTGAAATCCATGGCCCTGCAAGCTGGCCAACCCAGAATGAAAGACAAGAGATGATATCCAAGCTGTAGCTACAATGTAGTGCAATTCTGAAGCATCTAGAATAATGTCTTAGGAATCTGGCAAACCAGGACATGGACAGCATTAAAATCTCTGCCTGCAGGGCCAGAAAGGCATGGCAGGAGATCTTCAATGTGATGAACAGAAAAAATATGCAGCCGAGAATCCTTTATCCAGCAAGTCTGTCATTTAGAATAGAAGGAGAGATAAAGGTCTTCCCAAACAAACAAAAACTGAAGGAATTCATCACCACTAAACCAGCCCTACAAGAGATCCTAAGGGGAATCCTGTGAGACAAAGTACCAGAGACTTTGCTACAAGCATAAAACATACAGACATCACAATGACTCTAAACCCGTATCTTTCTATAATAACACTGAATGTAAATGGACTAAATGCGCCAACCAAAAGACATAGGGTATCAGAATGGATAAAAAAACAAGACCCATCTATTTGCTGTCTACAAGAGACTCATTTTAGACCTGAGGACACCTTTAGATTGAGAGTGAGGGGATGGAAAACTATTTATCATGCTACTGGAAGCCAAAAGAAAGCTGGAGTAGCCATACTTATATCAGACAAACTAGACTTTAAATTAAAGGCTGTAACAAGAGATGAAGAAGGGCATTATATAATAATTACAGGGTCTATCCATCAGGAAGAGCTAACAGTTATAAATGTGTCTGCGCCGAATACGGGAGCCCCCAAATATATAAAACAAGTACTCATAAACATAAGCAACCTTATTGATAAGAATGTGGTAATTGCAGGGGACTTTAACACTCCACTTACAGAAATGGATAGATCATCTAGACACATGGTCAATAAAGAAACAAGGGCCCTGAATGACACATTGGGTCAGATTGACTTGACAGATATATTTAGAACTCTGCATCCCAAAGCAACAGAATATACTTTCTTCTCGAGTGCACATGGAACATTCTCCAAGATAGATCATATACTGGGTCACAAAACAGCCCTTCATAAGTATACAAGACTTGAAATTATACCATGCATACTTTCAGACCACAATGCTATGAAGCTTGAAATCAACCACAGGAAAAAGTCTGGAAAACCTCCAAAAGCATGGAGGTTAAAGAACACCCTACTAACGAATGAGTGGGTCAACCAGGCAATTAGAGAAGAAATTAAAAAATATATGGAAACAAACGAAAATGAAAATACAACAATCCAAACACTTTGGGATGCAGCAAAGGCAATTTTGAGAGGAAAATACATTGCAATCGAGGCCTATCTCCAGAAACAAAAAAAATCCCAAATACAAAATCTAACAGCACACCTAAAGGAAATAGAAGCAGAACAGCAAAGGCAGCCTAAACCCAGCAGAAGAAGAGAAATAATAAAGATCAGAGGAGAAATAAACAATATAGAATCTAAAAAAAACTGTAGAGCAGATCAACGAAACCAAGAGTTGGTTTTTTGAAAAAATAAACAAAATTGATAAACCTCTAGCCAGGCTTCTCAAAAAGAAAAGGGAGATGACCCAAATAGATAAAATCATGAATGAAAATGGAATTATTACAACCAATCCCTCAGAGATACAAACAATTATCAGGCAATACTATGAAAAATTATATGCCAGCAAATTGGACAACCCGGAAGAAATGGACAAATTCCTAAACACCCACACGCTTCCAAAACTCAATCAGGAGGAAATAGAAAGCTTGAACAGACCCATAACCAGCGAAGAAATTGAATCAGTTATCAAAAATCTCCCAACAAATAAGAGTCCAGGACCAGATGGCTTCCCAGGGGAGTTCTACCAGACGTTTAAAGCAGAGATAATACCTATCCTTCTCAAGATATTCCAAGAAATAGAAAGGGAAGGAAAACTTCCAGACTCATTCTATGAAGCCAGTATTACTTTGATTCCTAAACCAGATAGAGACCCAGTAAAAAAAGAGAACTACAGGCCAATACCCCTGATGAATATGGATGCAAAAATTCTCAATAAGATACTAGCAAATCGAATTCAACGGCATATAAAAAGAATTATTCACCATGATCAAGTGGGATTCATTCCTGGGATGCAGGGCTGGTTCAACATTCACAAATCGATCAACGTGATACATCACATTAATAAAAGAAAAGATAAGAACCATATGATCCTGTCAATCGATGCAGAAAAGGCCTTTGACAAAATCCAGCACCCTTTCTTAATAAACACCCTTAAGAAAGTCAGGATAGAAGGAACATACTTAACCATCATAAAAGCCATTTATGAAAAGCCCACAGCTAACATCATCCTCAATGGGGAAAAACTGAGAGCTTTTCCCCTGAGATCAGGAACACGACAGGGATGCCCACTCTCACCGCTGTTGTTTAACATAGTGTTGGAAGTTCTAGCATCAGCAATCAGACAACAAAAGGAAATCAAAGGCATCCAAATTGGCGAAGATGAAGTCAAGCTTTCACTTTTTGCAGATGACATGATACTATACGTGGAAAATCCAATAGACTCCACCAAAAGTCTGCTAGAACTGATACAGGAATTCAGCAAAGTTGCAGGATACAAAATCAATGTACAGAAATCGGTTGCATTCTTATACACTAACAACGAAGCAAAAGAAAGACAAATAAAGAAACTAATCCCATTCACAATTGCACCAAGAAGCATCAAATACCTAGGGATAAATCTAACCAAAGATGTAAAAGATCTGTATGCTGAAAACTATAGAAAGCTTATGAAGGTAATTGAAGAAGATATAAAGAAATGGAAAGACATTCCCTGCTCACGGATTGGAAGAATAAATATTGTCAAAATGTCAATACTACCCAAAGCTATCTACACATTCAATGCAAGCCCAATCAAAATTGCACCAGCATTCTTCTCGAAACTAGAACAAGCAATCTTAAAATTCATATGGAACCACAAAAGGCCCCGAATAGCCAAAGTAATTTTGAAGAAGAAGACCAAAGCAGGAGGCATCACAATCCCAGACTTTAGCCTCTACTACAAAGCTGTAATCAAGACAGCATGGTATTGGCACAAAAACAGACACATAGACCAATGGAATAGAATAGAAACCCCAGAACTAGACCCACAAACGTATGGCCAACTAATCTTTGACAAAGCAGGAAAGAACATCCAACGGAAAAAAAACAGTCTCTTTAACCAATGGTGCTGGGAGAACTGGACAGCAACATGCAGAAGGTTGAAATTAGACCACTTTCTCACACCATTCACAAAAATAAACTCAAAATGGATAAAGGACCTGAATGTGAGACAGGAAACCATCAAAACCCTAGAGGAGAAAGCAGGAAAAGACCTCTCTGACCTCAGCCGTAGCAATCTCTTACTCGACACATCCCCAAAGGCAAGGGAATTAAAAGCAAAAATGAATTACTGGGACCTTATGAAGATTAAAAGCTTCTGCACAGCAAAGGAAACAACCAACAAAACTAAAAGGCAACCCACGGAATGGGAAAAGATATTTGCAAATGACATATCGGACAAAGGGCTAGTATCCAAAATCTATAAAGAGCTCATCAAACTCCACACCCGAAAAACAAATAACCCAGTGAAGAAACGGGCAGAAAACATGAATAGACACTTCTCTAAAGAAGACATCCGGATGGCCAACAGGCACATGAAAAGATGCTGAACGTCGCTCCTCATCAGGGAAATACAAATCAAAACCACACTCAGATATCACCTCACGCCAGTCAGAGTGGCCAAAATGAACAAATCAGGAGACTATATAGATGCTGGAGAGGATGTGGAGAAACGGGAAGCCTCTTGCACTGTTGGTGGGAATGCAAATTGGTGCAGCCGCTCTGGAAAGCAGTGTGGAGGTTCCTCAGAAAATTAAAAATAGACCTACCCTATGACCCAGCAATAGCACTGCTAGGAATTTACCCAAGGGATACGGGAGTACTGATGCATAGGGGCACTTGTACCCCAATGTTTATAGCAGCCCTCTCAACAATAGCCAAATGATGGAAAGAGCCTAAATGTCCATCAACTGATGAATGGATAAAGAAATTGTGGTTTATATACACAATGGAGTACTACGTGGCAATGAGAAAGAATGAAATATGGCCCTTTGTAGCCACGTGGATGGAACTGGAGAGTGTGATGCTAAGTGAAATAAGCCATACAGAGAAAGACAGATACCATATGTGTTCACTCTTATGTGGATCCTGAGAAACTTAACAGAAACCCATGGGGGAGGGGAAGGAAAAAAAAAAAAAGAGGTTAGAGTGGGAGAGAGCCAAAGCATAAGAGACTCTTAAAACCTGAGAACAAACTGAGGGTTGATGGGGGGTGGGAGGGAGGGGAGGGTGGGTGATGGGTATTGAGGAGGGCACCTTTCGGGATGAGCACTGGGTGTTGTATGGAAACCAATTTGACAATAAATTTCATATATTGAAAAATAAATAAAAAATAAAAAAGGTCAAAAAAAAAATCTCTGCCTGCAGGTAGATCACAGTCCATTGATCGATATAAGGTACATATGTACGCCCCATTCTCCAAATCAAGTGTAACTTTAAAAAAACGCCATTATCTTGGGCCCCTGGATGGCTCAGTTGGTTATCCAGCTGTCTCTTGATTACAGCTCAGGTCATGATCTCATGGTTGGTGAGACTGCCCTGAATGGGGCTCTGTGCTGACAGCATGGAGCCTACTTGGGATTCTCTCCACCCCCCTCTGCCCCTCCCCTGCATGCTGATTCTCTCTCTCTCAAAATAAATAAACATTTTTTAAAGCCATTATTTGGACACTGATCTTGACCATTCAATTCTTGGCTACCTTGCCCTCTAACATAGCTATGCCAGACTTACATACACACACACACACACACACACACACACACACACACACACACACACGGTTTTTTACCTCCAGGTCTTCTCTACCTGACCTCTTTCCCTCCTGCACTCACTGAGTGAACTCATCTTCATGATTTAATTCAAATATCAGCTCCCAGAAGTCTTTCCCTTCACCACCCTCAAGGATGTTCCAAATGTGGTGGAAACATACTTCCTCTCTGTGGCAATAACACCTGTGCTAATGTCTCACACTAATCCCCAGTTGAGGAGGCTAGACTAAAGAGATATGCATCATGTGTTTCCTGTCTTCCTATCTCCATTCTGGGGTGAGGGGGACATGTCACTTCCTCTTTTCCCCCTTTTCCCCCCTTTTCCCCCCTTTCCCCTCCCACCAGTCCTCACCAACCACCAGAATCATAGCCATAATGGTCATAAGTGACCATTATGATAGGAATGCAACTTTCAGATGTGTGGAGCTGGAATAAAAACAGAGTATGATAGTTCTATTGAAATATTCTCTTTACTTATGTGTCCCTTTAATAGGTCTTTGAAGAGGAACCGTGTCTCTGCATCTCTGTATCCTCAGGGCCTTTAACAGTGACTAGAACTTTACAGATGTATAGTGAATGGTGGATAGATGGGTATGCAAATGAACATAATTTAGGAGAGAAGGTGACTAGTGATACATGAAAAGTGAAAAAAAAATGCAATGAGAACCAAAATAGACAGTTCATTTATAGCTGGGAAAATTGGACAAGCCTTCTGAAGAAAGTGACCACGGAGCTAAGACTTAAAAGATTTGTGATGAGGAAATAACTGGGCATTCCAGGCAGAGAGAACAGCAAAAGCAACAAATACCTCAGAATCTACACTATATCCAAAGGGTATAGTCGCACTACCCAGAAAGTGAAATTACTTTCGACATAAAAACTTTGAAAGGCTACGTATTGCTCCAATAATAACCAATTTCTGAATACTTTAGGAACAGTCTTCAAGATCTACCTACATAGGCACTAAAGAAAATCTATTTCAGATGGCTTTGAGTTGTTTTTTTTTAACCCAAATCTGGAATACCCAGCTTAATCTCCCACCTCATTGTTCCTTCGAAGGTTGAATATACATGATTCACACACACAGCATGTGCTCAATATACTGAATGAAGTCAGTGAACTAACAAACTCAAAATTGCCACCACTGGGGACAATAAAAGTGTCACATCAGTTCATCATAGTCACCAGCTCATGGTGAAGAAGAATTTCCTGGTAGGGAAAAAAAAAAGGAAAAGAAAAAAAAAGCATACCACTTACTATTTAACCCTGTGCATATTATATAACTTAGCTAAGGTTCAGTTTCCTCTCATATAATGACGGTAACAGCAGTTGCTTCTTAATGCTGTTGTTAAGATCAGATGAGACAAATGTTAGGTTAAAGCCTATAAAATTACTGTTTTCTGGTGAAAGATCAGTAATTTCATGTGATTCAACCTAATAGAACAGTGAGTAGAGTATAGTGAATGCTGTATTTACACTAAGAATAAATCTTCATGGGGTGCTTGGGTGGCTCAGTTGAGCATCCAACTCTTGATTTCAGCTCAGGTCATGATCCCATGGTTGTGGGATCAAGCCCCAAGTCAGGCTCCACGCTGTGTGTGAAGTCTGCTTAAGAATCTCTCTCTCTTGGGGCGCCTGGGTGGCTCAGTCGGTTAAGCGTCCGACTTCGGCTCAGGTCATGATCTCACGGTCCGTGAGTTCGAGCCCCGCGTTGGGCTATGTGCTGACCGCTCAGAGCCTGGAGCCTGTTTCAGATTCTGTTTCTCCCTCTCTCTCTGCCCCTCCCCTGTTCGTGCTCTGTCTCTCTCTGTCTCAAAAATAAATAAACGTTAAAAAAAAAAAAAAAAAAGATTATCTGCCTCTGCCTCTTTCCCCTGCTCATGCACTCTATCATTTTTAAATAATTAAAAAAGAATAAATCTTCATTGTGCATATATGATAACTGCAAGTTTACACCTTAGTTATATCATTAAATAACAGTTAATGAGTAAGTCGCTTAATGAGTAAGTCACCTATTCTACCTCAGTTCCATCATCTGTAAAATGGAGTATACCATGAGAGCAAAAGAAATTCAAAATATCAGTTACAAGGAGGTCTCTCAACCAACAGATGCCTTTATGATTGCAAAATAGCAAGATCTATAAAAGGGCTACAGGATTCCAGAAGAGAATGACAGGGAGAAAGTTTCTTCTAGCAGTTCATGGCCATAGGTATTCTGGCTTCAGGTTGGAATATTCTTTTTAAAAAATTTTTTAATTGTTTATTTATTTTTGAAAGAGAGACAGACAGACAGACAGACAGAGCATGAGCAGGGGAGGGGAAGAGAGAGAGGGAGACACAGAATCTGAAGCAGGCTCCAAGCTGTGAGCTGTCACCACAGAGCCCAATGTGGGGCTCAAATTCACGAACCATGAGATAATAACCTGAGCCAAAGTCTGAAGGTTAACCAGCTGAGCCACCCAGGCACTTCCAGGTTGGAATATTCTTTGTTGAAATCCTCTCACCATGCACATAATGCTAAAGAACTGGTGTGTTGGAACCAACTTAGTTAAGGCCAAATAGAGTACTTTGGGGCCCTTGCCAGAAGCCACTGACCCTTGAAGTCTCTGGAATGTCAGGAAGCCTAGTTTATATTGTCTGAGTCACTTTAAATAACCAGCATGCCTGAAGTCTAAAAAAATCTATTCAAACAGTAAACTTCATGACCAAATTAAAACTACATGTTCCCCCCCCACCCCAAGGATATGGCATGGAGATCAAAACTAGATGTGAAATACTCAGAAGGATCTGATTAGCAACAGGAGTTTCTGACTAGAAAAACATAAAGAATTCATTCATACCATCAGAAATTATTATTGTTGTCAGAAATAATAATAAACTAAGTTATTACAACATGCAAAAGTACCGGGCAGACACGGTTTTTATCAAGTATGTCATGCTAATAGCCATCCAATAAAGTAATTATTACAGTTAAATTTTGGAACATCTGAGTAGTATATAGAGATTGTAAGGAGATACTGTTCACTGGGCATGTGCAAGGGAGTGCTTTCTCCGTGCCTGGAATGTGTGCTTGGGGACCTCAATCTCACATCCCAAGTTTAGAGGGCACATCTTAATGTGGTGCTAAATATGAGTCACCAAATCTCAAAAGGAGTCTTCACTTAGAATTTGGATCAGGGATGATGTGAGGAATCCTCAAGGGGATTTCTTGGAGATTGTCCTTTTCAAAAGGGAAAAGAAAAGAAAAATAAAGACATTCTGAACTACACTGTGAGGCATTCAAATGGGGAGAGGGAAGATAGTCCTCTCTGTAAACCGGGACTTGAACATCAGCCGGCCATGCATATTTGGCACCAAACAGCGATAAAGGGTGGGGACCTAAGGGTCCAGGCTTTGGGGTCATCTCTCTCTGATCTGGGTGCCAGTTCTGCCACTTTAAGACCCTGGGCAACTTTTAATCTTTGGTTTCTTTATCTGGTAAGGATGCTAATGATCAGCCTCATGGGAAGTAAGCAGCACGGAACCTCAGAGACAGTCTGTAGGCAATAGTGGGGATTAGTGGGGGCATGCAAGTTTGCTCAGCCCCTCAAGGAAGATTTTGAGCTGCAAGAGGACAAACATCAAGCCTCCTCATGTAGCATTGGCTACCCAGACTGTTTCCCAAGAAAGCTATATTGTGCGCCCAGGGGAGGCAAAAGGGGCTATATGGGTGGCATCTGAGATTTTGAGGTGTAGATGCTGACTGAGCACCAAGGAAACTGAGCTCTAGTTTGGAGTGGTCTCTGCTCGGAATACCCTGAGGCCCTGGCCTGGCACTGGGAAGGCTATGGCACTGGACGGACTAATCGGATCCAGGCTGTTGTATGATTGCTGCAATATTATGGGGGAAATGATAGGTTTTCTCCTATCGGAAGTCTGAAACCAATTCGGCATGAGATGTTGGTCACTTGAGAAAGAGCTTGAATGAGAAGCAGGAGAAGTTGAATATGAACATATCTTTTCAATAACCTTGACAGATGCCAAAATAAAAGTTAAGAAACAAATAGGATACAATAATAATGTTTCCTAAACTATTCCCAGAACACATATTTGAAATGTTCATTGGGATCTTACCAAAAAAAAAAAAAAAAAAAAAGGTGTTCTGTGGTCAGATAAGTCTGGAAAATGATGTACGCTATGTTTACATCCATCTTGAATCTAGCAATTCACATTAGTAAATCAAATGATCCAAGAAAATCTGCAATAAAAAATTTATTTAATTGCTTAATCGTTGTGTTAGGTGTTGTTTTACTTTGTTTCTTTTTTTAATACAATATCTATGAACACCTCTGGAAACACCAGTATTTTTACCAGTTCAAGGTGGGAAGTACAAAAGCTAAAAAAATGATAGTGTCAAAAAACTGTTTCTATGAGTGTTTTCCAGGAACTAATGCCTCCTTACATTATAATTCCCACTTTCTTCACTGGAAAACATGGCTTAGCATTTTCAGGCACAAAGTCTTAAATGCTTTCAATTTTCGCACAAGTACAAGTTAGGAAACTTTTCCTGTAGCCCCACAGCCCATGGGTTTGGTACGTGTGACAGTGTATTGAAATCATCTTTGGCTAGAACTTGTTGTCCCCACTTAGCCATGAGTTCCTTGAGGTCAGACTTGCAACTGAGACACCCGTACCCCAGCAACTACTCAAAAACCCACATATGCCGAGTTAACATCCTTCACACAATTGTTAAACTTTCTAAGCTAAACATTAAGGTTTGGACAAACCCTCTGGGATCAGTCTGAAAATCAAAGCAATTCCAGGCCTTTTTCTAACAAAGGCATTATCTTATCCCTGGTTTGGCTGCCTTCACAGAATGGGAATCTTCAAGGAAAGGGAAGCTCAAAACTTAGCTTCTTGCCTGCCAAGTAAAGTGCTCTTATCTGTGGTACAGCCACCAAAAACAAGAAGCTTTATTCTAGATTTTATCTCTACGTGTTCAGAATGTATCCAGTCGCCTTCAATCCCACCACCACTACCCTTGTTCCAGTATTTGATATCTCTCCCCAGTGACATTGCAAAGGTGTCTACACTGGTCTCTCATCTCCCATTCCCCTTCACAAGATTGGTGATTTTCTTTATTAACAATGTGTACCACTTCTACAAAAAACCATGGGATGTGTTTTCACCTATATAATATTACTTAATATTATCTAGACCACAGTTTTTTCCTACCCCAAAAAAATATTTCATAGAACTTCATGAACCTATCCAATCATTCAAAACCATTTAAACCCAGCTTTCTGATTGCAAAACTGAGGTTGAAAATTTGGGTATTTATATTATGAGATATTCTTTAAGCACTCAATAATAAATTTCATCTTAATTTAGTTCTCAATATATTTACTTTTTTAGATAATAATCTAACATGCTTTAACTTTTTACTAAGCTGCAAAACAGATTCAAATACATTGCACAAGTATTATTATATGGCTAAATAATATAGTATTTGCCTTTCTCTGACTGATTTATTTCACTTAGGAGAACTGACATCTTTCAAAATTTTATAGATTGCATTCCACTTCTTCTCACTTACAGTGTTTCTAACAAGAAGTATGCTGTTATCTGTAACTTTGTTTCTCTGTTCATGTCTCTTTTTATATATTTGCTTTAATTATTTTTTCTCTGGTTTTGAACAATTTAATTATAAATTCCTTGGTGTAACTTTCTTCATGTTTCTTGCACTTGAGATCTATTAATCTTCCTGAGTCTCTGGGTTTACAATATCCATCCAATTGGAACAGTTTGGGTGATTATTTTTCAAATATATTCTCTGTCCCTTCTCTTTCCTGATCTTCAGGAAATCCAATTATATTTACATTGGGCCACTTAAAGTTATTCCACAGCTTCTGGAAGTTTTCTTTATTTTTTAAGTTATTTTTCTTCCGGTGTTTCATTTTTATAGCTTCTATTGCTATGTCTCAAGTTTACTGATTTTTTGGTCTGCAATGTCTAGTCAACCATTAATCCCATTAAGTAATTTTTCACTTCAGGTATTACAGTTTCAATCTCTAGGAGTTTGATTTTGGCCTTTTTATATCTTACATGACTCTACTTATCTTTTTGAACATATGGAATATAGTTATAATGGGTTTAATACATCTGCAAATTCTGCATCTTCGTTAGCTCTAAATCAATATTCATTGATTGATTTTCTTTGACTCATTATGGGTCATATTTTCCTTCATTATTATATGCCTGCCATTTTTAAATTTAATGCCAAATATTGTGACTTTATCATGTTTTGTGTTTGATACTTTCTGTATCATATCAAATTTGTGAGTTTTCTTCTTGAATGCTGAAGTTGTTAATTGGAAACAGTTTGGTCCTTTCAGGCTTGCTTTTAAGATACATTGGGTGGATATACAAAAATAAACTCAAAATAGATGAATGACCTAAAGTAAGACAGGAAGCCATGAAGATCCTCGAGGACAAAGCAGGAAAAAACCTCTTTGATATTGGCCTCAGCAACTTCTTACTCATCTCCAGAAGCGAGGGAAACAAAAGCAAAAATGAGCTATTGGGACCTCATTAAAATAAAAAGCTTCTGCACAATGAAGGAAACAATCAGCAAAACTAAAAGGCAACTGATGGATTGGGAGAAGATATTTGTAAATGACATATTTGCAAAAGGGTTAGTATCCAAAATCTATAAAGAACTTATCAAACTCAATGTCCAAAAAAAAATTAATCCAGTGAAGAAATGGGCAAAAGACATGAATAGACACTTCTCCAAAGAATACATCCAGATGGCTAACTGACACATGAAAAAATGCTCCACATCACTCATTATCAGGGAAATACAAATCCAAACCACAGTGAGATACCACCTCACACCTGTGAGAATGGCTAACATTAACAACTCAGGCAACAACAGATGTTGGAGAGGATGCAGAGAAAAAGGATCTCTTTTGCACTGCTGGCAGGGATGCAAACTGGTGCAGCCACTCTGTAAAACAGCATGCAAACTGGTGCAGCCACTCTGTAAAAAACTAAAAATAGAACTACCCTACAACCCAGCAATTGCACTACTAGGCATTTATCCAAAGGATACAGGCGTGCTGTTTTGAAGGGGCACATGCACCCCAATGTTTATAGCAGCACTATCAACAATAGCCCAAGTATGTAAAGAGCCCAAAAGTCCATCGATGGATAAAGAAGATGTAGTGTGTGTGTGTGTGTGTGTGTGTGTGTGTGTGTGTATACACATATATACATATATGTTATATACATACATATACATGTATGTATATGTATATACATACATATATACATATGTATACATGTATATGTATATATGTGTGTATATATATATACACACACACACACACACACACACACACACAATGGAGTATTACTCGGCAATCAAAAAGAATGAAATCTTGCCATTTGCAACTACGTGGATGGAACTAGAGGGTATTATGCTAAGTGAAATTAGTTAAAGACAAATATATGACTTTACTCATATGAGGAATTTAAGACACAGAACAGATGAACACAAAGGAAGGGAAGCAAAAATAATATAAAAACAGGGAGGGGGACAAAACATAAGAGACTCTTAAATATGGAGAATAAACAGAGGGTTACTGGAGGGGTTGTGGGAGGGAGGATGGGCTTAATGGGTAAGGGGCATTAAGGAATCTACTCCTGAAATCATTGTACTATATGTTAACTAACTTGGATGTAAATTAAAAAATTAAATTAAATTAAGAAAAAAAGATATATTGGGTGGGATCAGAGCAGAGCTCTGTATGAAGCTATTCACTTTCCACTATGGAGGCAAATTCTTTGGCTGCTCAACCCAAATCTTGGTGATGAATCATAAGGTCTGATTTTTTTTTCCAGTCTGACTGGTAGAAATGGGCACAATTCCCAGCCTGGCATGTGTGCCATGAACTATTCCCACTATCATTTCAGGACATTCTTTCCTTTACCTCAGGTAGAATCCCTACAAGTATGAGCTGATTTATCTGTTGAATATTCCATGGAGATCCTCTACAGCAGCTGTTGAATATTCAGTGGAGATCCTCTACAGATCTCTGGCTCATTCTGTAAAGCTCTCCCCTCTCCAGTACTTTGACTTTTGAGCCTGTCTTAGTCTCCACAGATGCTCATCTGTAGCACCTCAACTCAAGGGGTCCAATGGGCTCCATGTGGATTCCCATTAGCCATACCATGGTCTGGAAACTCCCATGGCAGCAAGATAGCAAGATCATAGGGCCTACTTTATATTTACCCCTTTCCTGAAAATCACTGGGTTTTTGCTGGTTTGGGGGAGGTGTTTATTGGTTCTTTCAGATGGGAGAGTAAATTTAGTCTTTGTTACTCCAACTTGGTAAGCAGAAGTGGTCTATCTCTGTTTATTTGTTAAACCTGTTTCCTCTCTGTGGCTCCATTTGTATATTTCAACTTCATTGACCTCTTATTCTGCATTTTCTAATCTGCTGTCTAATTCCATCTAGTAAATTTATTTTTCATTTCAAATACTACATTTTTTTAATCTTGAAGTTTCATTTTGCTCTTTCTTTCATCTATTATTAATTTCCTCATGCTTGTGTGGGTATGATTCATAGCACCCCAAAACAATTATAATAGTACTATCAAAGATCACTGATCACACATCACCATAACAGGTATAATAATCATCAAAAAGTTTGAAATATTGTGAGAATAACCAAAACGTGAAACAGAGTCATG
Source organism: Panthera onca (assembly GCF_046562875.1). Lineage (NCBI taxonomy): Eukaryota > Metazoa > Chordata > Mammalia > Carnivora > Felidae > Panthera > Panthera onca. Next base: position 172,127,038 of record NC_138346.1, on the reverse strand, counting down.
AACTGAGCAAACGCCCCTGGAAAGATGGTGCTGTTAGACTGGTTTGATGCAAGGTTATCAAAAACATTCAATTTGTAAAAAATACAATATCTGTGAAGTGCAATAAAATGAAGTTTACTAAAATGAAGTATGCCTGTATTCAAACATCTCCCAGTCCAGAGTGAGCTCTTGGAATTATTTAATTTATATCCTTTTTAAATTTTAATTCCAGTGTAGTCCACATACAATGTTATATTAGTTTCAGGTGTACAGCATAGTGATTCAACAATTCCATACAACATCTGGTACTCATCACAACAAGTGGACTCCTTAATCCCCATCACCTATTTCACCCATCCCCTCACCTACCTCCCCTCTGGTAACCATTAGTTTGTTCTCAACAGTAAGAATCTATTTCCCTCTGAATTAGTGCTTTTGTATTTTGTGTGTGTGTGTGTGTGTGTGTGTGTGTGTGTGTGTGGTGGGGGTAAATGCTCAGTAGTACAATTGCTGGGTCACAGGGTAGTTCTATTTTTCACTTTTTGAGAAACTTCCATACTGTTTTCCAGAGTCGCTGCACCAGTTTGCATTCCCACCAACAGTGCAAAAGCATTCCCCTTTCTCCACATCCTGGCCAACACCTGTTGTTTCTTGTGTTGATTGTAGCCATTCTGAAAGGTGTGAAGTCGTATCTCATTGTAGTTTTGACTGCATTTCCCTGATGGCAAATGATGCTGAGCATCTTTTTATTTAGCTTACATCTTAATGGCATTTGTTTTTGTTCTATCTTTATACATGAATAGGTTAAATTTAGCCAAGGATTCAAGGAGATTTTCTATCCATAGATCCCTTTCCTTTCTCATAATTTGTCTAGAAAATTCTTGCCACTTATAATTTCTAAACTTTTAGCCCTGTACCCACAACCCAGTGAAAATGCCATGCTCTGTGTGGGGTTCCCTTATCTGCACTACAGTCCAGAAAATTCCTCCAAACAGATAGTCAGGACAATCACCTTATTTTCTCTCCTTCTCTAAGAGATTACTGTTCTGCAGTACTTGTTGTCCCATGTATGAAAAATTATTTTAATGTTTATTTATTTTTTAAAGAGAGACAGAGTGTGAGCAGGGGAGGGGCAGAGAGAGAGAAGTAGACACAGAGTCCGAAGCAGGCTCCAGGCTCTGAGCTGTCAGCACAGAGCCCAATGTGGGGCTCGAACTCACAAACTATGAGATCATGACCTGAGCCGAAATCAGATGCTTAACTGACTGAGCCACCCAGGTGCCCCTGAAAAATTATTTTAAATATTTTGTCAGGTTCCCTAATTGTTTTCAGTGAAAGAGTAAACATATTTTCAATTATTCAGTTATGGCTGGTGTTAGAAATCCTCTTTGGGTTTTGTCTCAACATGTAAAGATGTCATACCATTATCTCCCAGTGTGCATGATTTCTGAAATCTGCTGTAATTCTTATTTTTTCTTCCATATGTAATGTGAATACTTTCTTTATCTGGTTAACTTCAAGAATTTCTTATGTTCCTTTTTTTGGCAGCAGTTTGAATCTCTCTCTCTCTCTCTCTCTCTCTCTCTCTCTCTCTCTCTCTCACACACACACACACACACACACACACACACACACAGTGGAATATTACTCTGCCACTAAAAAGAATGAAATCTTGCCATTTACAACAACATGGATGGACCTAGAGGGTATTATGCTAAGTAAAATAGGTCACAGAAAGACAAATACCTTGTGGTTTCACTTATATGTGGAATCTAAAACAAACAAACAAACAAAAAAAACAAATGAACAAACAAACCAGAAACAGACTCATCAATGCAGAGAACTGGTGGCTGAAAATTGCTAATATAGTCAATTCTCATCCCAAGGAAAAAAATTATAATTATGAATGGTGATGGATGCTAACAAGACTAAATGTGGTAATCATGTTGAGAAATATACAGATATCAAATTAGTATGTTGTACACCTAAAATACAATATTATATGTCAATTGTACCTCAATAAAGAAAAATAGAGGGAAAAATAATTAGAACTAAAAAAAAAAACCCTAAAGAGATGAAACATGATATTTATAATATAGTATGTGTTTGATGTATATTTTTCTGATTAATTTATTAATCAATAATGGTATAAAGGTGGATTAACTGAAGCTCTCATCAACACATCTGAAAGTTAAACATCTACTTCAAACTTGGTTTCTGGAAAAGTCTAATTTCCTCTGTTGCTATCCAAAAGGAAGATGGAAAATAGATGTTCACCACTCAGATATTAAGAGTGTTTTAGTATATAAAGGAATAAAACAGCAAGATATCAGGTATTGGGTGAAGGGAATGGGGGTCATGGGGAGCCCTCTAAGCATGAAGTCTCTCCATTATCTGTCAACGGTGGTCAGTGAAATAGAGTAACCAGAAGATACAGTGAAATGACGTGTTGAACTAAGGACATCCTCAGACGTCAGACAATGCTGGCTTTAAATACCAGACCTTCTATTTATAAATCTACAAGTTGTGACAATTTAGGCAAATTAATTAATCTTCCTAAACCTCAGTGTCTTTATCTGCAACATGGCATTCCTAGTGCCTCCATTACAAATTTGTGATAAGGATTAATTAGGATAAATGAGATAATATCCATGAAAGAGCCTGATCGATAAGAGGAGTTCACTACATGTTTGTTTAAAAAACACACATACTTACAAAAAGAATGTTATCTAGCAGGAAACAGTAACTGGAGCCAAACACACAACACAAGCCAAAACTCAGAAATCTAAGAGAGAGATGCCAAACCAGGAGCTCGGATGCCAAGATTAAGAAGCAGTGGTGAGTAAGTATCTTCTGAATCTGATTTTCCAATCAACATGCAGCACCAGTCTGCCGGAACAGAATTAGCCAAACTAGGGTTAGTAAAGACAATGTGTCTCAAGGAAGGTGACGGGGGAGTCTATAAAGAATTCCAGTCAAGGTCACCTCTAAGGAGCCTTTCAACACTTGTATTTTAGGATTCCATGCTTTTGCTTAAATAGCTTTCTCCACCAGCTCCCACTTCTAGCCCACAAAGTAGCACAGTAAAGTAGTTCATTCCTGGGTCTTAGCAAACCCTCCTTTAGCATCTCAGCATTGTGACTTGGGGTAAATTCTTGTAATGGACATTTGCCATTCTTTTCAATTACCTATTATCTAAACTCCTTCTGCATGTTTGGGATGTTTTCTACCTTATAAATCTTGGTTAGAGCATAGCTTAATTCTCACCTTAGAAGCTAAAGAAGCTGAATGCTTGCGTTTATAGTCTCCTAGGCAGGTAGGACTTGAGCATTTGAGTCTGCTGACCAGCAAAATCCACCATGGGCTTTCAGTTAGAAGTACATAACCCCAAGAAGCAGCACCATGGAGAATCCTCTCATTCGGAGGTTACCATCACAAAATAACATTCCAGCTGTCGGTCTCTAGTGTCTTGTAACTGCTAGTTCTGTGTTGGCAGTCACAATGTTTTCCACTACAACCCAGTTTTTCTAGGGTTGATTTTGGGTCCTGTTTTTGGTAAGCATCTTCCGAATCTTATTTTCCAATTAACATGACGATTCTTTTAAAAAATTTCCTTTTCTCAAATCAGACAAGTCAGTTTCTTTTTCCTGCAAATACTGCAATTAATACAATGCCCTTTAGCATCAGTTATGTCATCTATAAAATGGGGAGAATAGCAGTTTCTGCTCATAGGAAGCTGTGATGAGTCTCTGAAAGAGGCGTATAAAATGCTTAAAGGGTGGCACTAGGTGGCTCAGTCGGTTGAATGCCTGACTCTTGATTTCAGCTTAGGTCATGATCCCAGGGTTGTGGGATCAAGCCCTGGGTCAGGCTCTGTGCTGATCATGGAGCCTACTTCAGATTTTCTCTCTCCCTCTCTCTCCCTCTCTCTCCCTCTCTCTCTCTCTCTCCTTCTGTCCCCTCCCCTACTCATGTTTTCTCTCTCTCTTAAAAATATATAAATTAATTAAATGCTTAAAGGGATTGCTGGCATACATATTTTTCTTTGTAAATGTTAGCCATTATTATTTAGTGTTTTATGCTTTACAGAGAAATTTTGCAAACACTATACCATGGGAAGCTCACCAAATCACTCAAGGAAGATATTTACTAATTTGAGAACCTAGGTCCATTAACATTAAGCAGACAAAATGAACAAAACTAGATGTGCTGAAAAATCACTAGGCAAAACTACCATTAAGATGGCTTATAAAACAGTAGGAATGAATGAGATCAGAGCAGGAAAGGGTGTGACTGAGAAGAGAGTCCCAAAGGCTCAAGAATACTAATGTTTAAAGGTCCAGTGAAGATGAGATGTTTGCAAGCAATTTTAAAAAGAAAAAGGAAAGCAATACTAACAGGGAAAAGAATAAAGGAAAAAACAAAGGTTGGTTAAAAACAAAAAAGAAAGAAAATCATGTTTCAAGAAAGAAAGGGTCCATTATTCTCCTGCTTCATATTCTTGTCCATCTTTCTACTGAAAGAGGAAAAAATATGCAGGGCTGGAGATAAAGAGAGGATGGAAGGAATACAACCAGGATGATTTGCTGAAAGAGGAAAATAGAACTTACTGATGCAGGAATGACCAGAGGCAACTTGTTTGGCTGTTTCTACTAGAGTGTTCCACGGTTCAATACGGAGTGCCAGAGAGGGTGGAAGCAAGGCTGATGGGTCCTCGACCTGGTGTAAAAGAAGGAGCCCAATATCATGCAATATCATGTGAAGGAAACAGCTACGGGAATCTCTAAGCAGGTTGTTGCACTTGAAAACAAAGTAAAGACTCATTCAGAATCCTGGTTACCAAACCTTTCAGGATATGATAACGATTTGTTATTCTTTCATATCAGGGACAGCAGCACCCAAATTTAAAAAAAAAAAAAATGAGGCCTAAAAAGAGATGTTTGGTCAATAGCTAAGCTGGCTAAGAGTTAAGCCAGGGCTCACATACATTATGGAATGGCACACACACAAAAAAAGGAAACCAATGTGAAAAAAATTCAAACAACAACAACAGCAACACACCCAGCTATAGATACAGGACCAAGACATATAGGCAAGTTAGGCGAGATCCAGGGTCACGATGAACACTTACTGCTGAGGGTCACCTCAGACACACCATGCAAGGGCATTGTGGAAACAAAAGTAGAGGAGAATGAGGCACCTGGTGTGCTCAGAGAGAGGGTGTTCATGCACCTGCAGGGGAGCAGTTTCAGGCACCCCAGGCGAGGATGCTGGTAGAGGGAAGGGAGAAGGGGAAGGGAGGAAAAGAAGGAAAGAAAGAGGAAGTTGGGAAGATAAAGAAGGAAAGCATGGAGAGTAAGAGAACTGGAAGAAGATAATGGGGGGGGGGGGGAGGAAAAAAGAAGGGAGGAAGGTGAAAGTGAGAGAGAGAACGAGAAGAAATGAGAGAAACGGTCTCTATGTTAAATCAGGAAGATGTGAGAGAATTATAGTGAGAAGGAGGGTGCTAGAAAGAGCATTTGAAATGTATGTAAAATGTAACTCAATTATCTAAGATTAGCCATAACACAGGAAGAAAAAAAATCACATCAGGTTGTAACTGCTATAGTACCAAATAGTTACATTTAATGCATTTATAAACAGATATCTTTTGGCAAGTGAATCAAAAAGGCCTCCACAAGACACGCGATTCTGGGCTTCAATCCATTCACTCTGTGAATTAATTGACTTTATTTGAACTCTACTGTTTTCAGTTGGAGAATTCACTGTGAACATGTTGTACATCTCTCAGATATCAAATAGCAAATGTATTGCAGCCAGATTCTGAAACAGAGCCAGAAATTGTTTATTAATCAGACAAGGGTTTCTCCGTGATTAGGAAAGACGACCAAGAGATAAATAAATAAAATACACAGCTAAAACTCTTTGAAATGTCTTCCACATTTCTCCTTTCACTTGGGAAGCACAGACTTCACTGGAAATCGAGTAATTATACTTACTAAGAGAAGGAGGTGGTGTGTGACACCTGCTTTCAAAGCAATGTTTTTTTTAAAACCTCACTTCTAATCTTTTTCCATATCTTACTCAAAATAATCATTTGCCAGCAATAGATTCGCACATCCAGTTTTTTTTTTCCTTCTCTTACAGCATAAAACATATTACAACTTAATCTTTTCCTGCATATAAAATGTTTCTTGGAGCTAACAAGCCCAGGGAATATATGTTCTGACTAATTTCTAAAATTATCGCATTTTAAAAGGTTAAAGCACATAGTGTTCCAGCCAGGATTCATGGGAGCTAGCAAAAGATAATAGACCCAGTAATAACCCTGGGTCTCCAAAAGATAGACAGGAAGGAAAGAAGGAAGGAAGGAAGGAAGGAAGGAAGGAAGGAAGGAAGGAAAGGATGGAGGGAGGGAGGGAAGAAGGAAGGAAGGAAGGAGGAGGGAAGGAAGGAGGAAGGAAGGAAGGAAGGAAGGAAGGAAGGAAGGAAGGAAGGAAGGAGGAAGGAGGGAAAGGATGGAGGGAGGGAGGGAGAAAGGAAGGGAGGAAGGAAGGAAGGAAGGAAGGAAGGAAGGAAGGAAGGAAAGGATGGAGGGAGGGAAGAAGGAAGGAAGGAAGAAAGGAAGGAAGGAAGGAAGGAAGGACAGAAGGAAAGGATGGAGGAAGGGAGGGGGAGGTTCACAGACACCCATGAGAGGATGGATGGATGATCAGGCTGGGAAATAGCCATAGCCAAAGGCAAATCACAGGTCTGACCTGGTCCACATGCCACTGCTACTGGAACTGAGATCGATATTACCTATAAATATTCCTTCTGTTTTCTTTTTTAAATTCAATATCTCTCCTTATTTCTTCATCTCCCTTCCATGACCTATCCATGAGCTAGGCAACAAAGCGCAGAGATAGCCTTCAGAAAATAGCAATGCTCAGAAGATGCAGTCAGGGAAAGTGTCTCCGGCAAGGAGTGAGAGAGCCCTAAACAGGCACTGGTTAAGCCTCGATTACAACTCCAGCCTCACCACCACCACTAACCCCCAAAAAATATTATTTGGAAAATCACAAGCAGGGGCTCATGTGTCAACTTTCTTTAACAGTAGCAGCAGAATAGAAGAAATGAATAGAGAAATAACTTTTAAAAGAACAATTAAATAATTTACACAGATAAAAAGGAGCATAATGGAAAATAAACCAGAAATAAGCAAGTCTGAAAAAGAATCACTTGGATTTATTGGGTATAAAAACATTATTGCTGTAGTAAAGAACTCAATGGATAGGCTGAATAACAGAATATAGAATCAAAAATGATTTGGTTGGCTAGAAGATCCAGTCAAAAATTATCCCAGGAGGTATTAAGAATGTGATGTTTATTTATTTTTGAGAGAGAGAGAGAGAGAGAAAGCATGAGTGGGGGAGGGCAGAGAGAGAGGGAGACACAGAATTCAAAGCAAGCTCCAGGGTCTGAGCTGTCCTAACAGAGGCTGACACAGGGCTTGAACTCACAAGCCATGAGATCATGACCTGAGCCAAAGTCACGACCTGAGCCAAAGTCAGATGCTTAACTGACTGAGCCACCTAGGCACCCCAAGAAATTTTAAATAAAAAGAAAACAAGAGATACAGAAGAGAAATGTAGAGGTATCAACATTTGATGGTAATACCATTAAATGAGAGGAATGAGAGAAATAAATGGAAAGATAAAAGGAGGGAAAAACACATTTGAAGAACAATGACCAAAACAAAATATCCCTTTTAATATTTCAAATTAAAAGGGATCATAGAGTTTGACATAGAATAGATTTCTAAATGCCTAGATATATTAAAAAAGAATATTCAAAACACCCAAATCTCAAATAGGAAAAAAAAATGAATTCCAGAGAGTTACAGTAATTCACCTAAGGCAGGAAAGAAATCAAACAGATGTTAAAATTTTCAATACCTACAGTGAATATAAAGAAAAATAGTATATACTTTTACTTTGAAGGACAAGGATTTGAAACAAATTTTATATCCAGCTGAATTATCATTTATATATAAGGATGAATTTTACACAACTTCTGAGTCTGCATAAGAAGATATGGTCTTAGAAAAGGGAATTATGATGAAGAAGAGGAAGGAAGAGTAGGAGGAGAGAAAGAAAAGAAAAGAGAAAAGAAAAGAAAAGAAAAGAAAAGAAAAGAAAGGAAAGGAAAGGAAAAGGAAAAGAAAGAAGAAAGAAAAGCAGGGTGAGAGAGGGAGGAAAGAAAGCAAAGAAAGGCCTAATAGGCATAGAAAATATGACTATTAGTAAATATAGATAATATAGTAGAAATAGGTCTTATCATTATTTATAATAATGAAAATAACTTCAACTAATTTAAAGATATTTCCAGAATAATTTTTTAATCCAGGAATATATTAAATGTAAGAGAGAGATTTAGATATTATTCAGCCATAAAAAAGAATGAAATCTGGTCATTTGCAATGATGTGGAAAGAGCCAGAAAGTATAGTTCTAAGCAAAACCAGTCAAAGAAAGACAAATAATTTCACTCATGTGGAATTTAAGAAACAAACAAACAAACAACAAAAAAAAAAAAAAACAGGGGGGATGGGTGGGGAAAGAGAGGTAAACAAAGAAACAGACTCCTAACTGTAGAGAACAAAGTGATGGTTACCAGAGAGGAGGTAAGTGGGGGGAATGGGTGAACTAGGTGCTGGGGACTAAGGAGTGCACCTGTTGTGATGTATGGAAGTGTTGAATTACTGTATTGTACACATGAAACTATAGTTTCAGCGAAATACAGTTATTACGCTGTATGTTAACTAACTGCAATTTAAATAAAAACTAAATAAATAAATAGATAAATAAATAAATTGAATAGAAACAAAACAGTTAAAAGTAAACAGATAGAAATTTATACCAAGCAACTGCTGAAGAACAGAATGCTTGAGTACCAAATTTGAGATGATAATACACTATAATATCCTATGTAAATTACAAAAAGCTAAGCTTATAATCCTATATATCTAATAATTAAAATAATTCTGCTATAATATCATAAACAACTACAAAAAATTTTTAAATTTCTTGGTCCTAATTACTGAAATAATACTACTAAATAATCCATGGGTTAAAATTAAGTCAGAAGGAGACTGTTTAGATTTAGAGCAGAAAAACAATGAGAGAGGTATATGACAAAATTTGTGAGATACAACTGTAGCAGTATTTAAAAGGAAAATTTTACTTATGAATATGTTTATTAAAAAACAAGGAAGACTGAAACAAATAAACTGAGCATTTAATAATAAGCTAAAAGAGTATAGCTCAATAGCAAAAACAATAATAATTATAATTTATTTAAAAGCAGGCAAAGGACTTAAACAGATATTTCTCCAAAGAAGACATACAAGTGGCCAACACATATATGAAAAGATACTCAACATCACTAATCATCAGGGAAATGCAAATCAAAACCACAATGAAATACCTTCTCACAACTGTTAGGATGGCCATTAGTTTAAAAGGAGAAAATATGTATTGACAAGGATGGGAAGAGATTGGAACCCTTGTGCACTGTTGATGGAGGTATAAATGTTGCAGTCACTATGGAAAACAGTATGGAGCTTCAAAAATCTAAAAACAGAACTACCACATGATCCATCAATTCCACTTCTGGGTATTTATCCAAAAGAATTGAAAAGGGAATCTTGAGATATTTCCACTTCCATGTTCATAGCAGCATTATTCACAATAGCCAAGAGGTGGAAACAACATAAATGTCCATCTAGGATAAATGGATAGGAAAATGTCATATAAGCATACAAGGGGATATTCTTCAGCCTTAAAAAAGAAATTCTGTCACATGCTACAGCATGGATGAACCTTGCAGTCATTATGCTAAATGAAAAAAGCCAGTCCTGGAAGGACAAGTATTGCATGATTCCATTTATATGAGGTACCTAAAGCAATCAAACTCACAGAAGCAGTTAGTAGTATGGTGGTCACCAAGGGATAGAGGGAGGGAAATGGAGAATCGATGTTCAGTGAGTATAGAGTCTCAGCCATGCAAGATGAATAAGTTCTGGAAATCTGCTCTAAAGCAATATGCATAGTTAACAGTCCTGTACAATTAAAAATATGTTAAAGGGTAGATGTCGTGTCACCTATTTTTACCCCAATAAAATAAAAGAAGCTAGAAAGAGTATTAACATAAACACAAAGAAACAAAAAGAAATAAAAAACATAAAAGCAGAAATAATTGAAAAAGAAGAGAACAGGTAAACAGCAAACAATAGTGGTTTTTTTTTTAAGATTAGTAACATAGGGTCGCCTGGGTGGCTCAGTCAGTTAAGCGTCTCACTTTAGCTCAGATCATGATCTCACAGTTTGTGAGTTCAAGCTCCGTGTGGGGCTCTGTGCTGACAGCTCAGAGCCTAGAGCCTGCTCAGATTCTGTGTCTCCTGTCTCTGCACCCCCCCCAACCCATGTTCGCACTCTGTCTCTCTCTCTCTCTCTCAAGAATAAATAAACATGTAAAAAAATAAAGATTAGTAATATAGATAAATCTCTAGTAAAGAACTGACAAACACAGAAGAAGAAAGCACATATATACACACACACATACCCACACCACCACATGCACAGAAGGAAAAAAAGAGAAATAGATTCATAAAAAATAGAAATTTTTATGAAACAAGAAGTCTTCTGAGAACCATTGAAAATTGATACATTTCGAGAAAATATAAAATGCCAAAACAAGCGTATGTGAAATTAGAAAATATTAATGAATCAATAATCATTTTTTAAAAACTGAAATAGTAACCGAAAACCTTTGCTCACCTGAGAAGCCACAGCATATAGATTTTCAGATGAATTCTACAAAGTTTTCAAGAAATAAATATTCCAATCTGGACAAGTTTATTTTTAAGAATATAAAAAGAGGTGAAACAACCCTACTCATTTTGTGAAGCTAATATAATTCATTTTGATACCAAAATCAGACGACAAGATGAGAAAATAAAAATACAAGCCAATTTCAGTTTTAAAAGTAGATGCAATGTCCACACAAAAATCTGCATGGAAATGCTTCTATCAACTTTATTCATAATTGCCAAAACTTCAAAGCAACCCAGATGTCCTTCAAAAGGTGGATGGTAAAGAAACTGTACCAATTCATGGAATACTTATCAGGGATAGAAAGGAATAAACTATTAAGTGAATCAACACTACCAGTGAATCTTATATGCATATTGTTAAATGAAAGGAGCCACTTTGAAAGACTTCATACTTTGTTTCCATTTTTATGACATTTTGGAAAAGACCGGATGATAGAGACAGAAAATAAATTAGTGGATAGCTGTTTTAAACACATAAATATGTACATTTTCAAGAGTTCACAAGCACTTACTATTTGCCAGTCACTAATTTTATACTGCATACATATTAATCTATTTATTCACCAAATAACCATATTCAAATTAAGCAAATGAGGCACAGAGTGGCTAAACATCTTGCCCAAGGTCCCACTGTTAGGATGAGGAGTGGACCCTAGGTTCTAAAGCTTGTATTCTTAAAGTTTCTTTTTGTTTTTAATTTGAGAGTCGGGGTGGGGGGAGGGGCAAGTGGAGAGAGAATCTTAAGCATGGAGCCTGATGTAGGGCTCAATCTCATGACCATGAGATTATGACTTGAGCCGAAATCAAGAGTTGGACAATCAACCAACTGAGCCATGCAGGTACCCCTAGCACCTGAATTCTTATACAGCATGCTATATCACCTTTTCTGTGGCAGATGGTTTAGAAGGGCATATATCAAATATACCATTTGTATGCAATTGCGGAAATGGAGGAAATAGCAGAGAGGGAAAGAGAATGAAGGGGGAAAGTGCCAAATATAACAACACAAAAAAGCATACCTTCTAGTACGATGATGATGAGATGAACCAGACTGAGGAAGATTAACTTAAACTGTGCATCTGATGCTTTTTCAAAAAAAGTGCTGACATTACCTAGGAAATTCTGAATGCTCTTCAATTTTGGAAAACCAAGCATTTTAGAGACATGTTTTTTTTGCTAAATTAGCAGCATTGTAGATCAGGTATATATAGCTCAAAAGATTCAGGAATACTTGCCTAGAACATCTAGAGGACAAGTAGATCCCATAACTCTGGAGACCTATTCAACACTTGCTTGGACTATAGCACCCCAAACCATATATTCCTAATTTGTGCTTGAATTTATTGACTGGAATTCCTCCCAATTGGAGAATTTCTCCCAATTAAGGATCAGCTTACTGTCTAGCACCTAGCCTCTAGCCCTCACCTAGCATACATGTCTATTCCCAAACCTTTCTCCTGCTCTTAGCTCTGTTTTGCCTTTAACTCTGACACATAAGCCCTAGATGACATACAGTTGGACTTATAGATACTAACCAGTGTCTATCCATCCACTTGTCCATGCATGAATTCAATCACCACACACTAAGTCCCCACCATGTCCCAGGCACCAAAGGCACAAGGAGAAGTTAGACACTAATCCTAATGATGAGAAGGTCATAGTTCAAGAAGAAAGAACAACATACAAATAAGAGTGCAGAAAAATGAAAACTAACTGGTTGATCACCAGAGTTAAATGAAATAATGTATATAAATAACTCAGTATGTTTATAAAAAGTACTGGGGCTAGTGTTTAATAGCTACATCAACTTCCACAGAGCTTCTCCCCAAATAGGCATCAGTTTAATTATGGGCCAGGGCACCTGGTGGCTCAGTTGGTTGAGAGTCTGACTTCAGTTCAGGTTATGATTTCACGGTTTGTGAGTTCAAGCCCCACGTCAGGCTCTATGCTGACAGCTCAGAGCCTGGATCCTGCTTCACATTCTGTGTGTGTCCCTGTCTATCTGCCCCTCCCCTGCTCTCTCTCTCTCTCTCTCAAAAATAAATAAACGTTAAAAAAATTTAATTATGGGCCATTTATTCATTCAGCAACATCAAGCACTGTGAAAGGTGCTTGGGCAAAGCCAGCTAACTAAGCACCCAAAAGCTATACTCCTGTTTCCAAAGTATTAAAACTGTTTTCATTGAGAAGTGATTGCATGACCAGGGATCATATCTCCCATCCTCTCTTGCATCTAGATGAGGTCATGTGGATTTGTTAGAGTAAACTTAACCACTGTAACAAAGAGATCCCAACATTCCAGAGACTTAACACAATAAAAGTGCATTCTGCTTCATCTGCAATAAAATGGAATTAGTCATGGTGAGTGAAATGGGAAACATTCTAAAGGATCATGCAAAGACCCAGGTTCCTTTGCTTTGAGGCCTTTCCATGCCCCAGGGCCTTATCATCACTGAAAGAGAAAAAAGGTGAAAAATGATGCCCATTTTTTACCATCATGGCCCAGGTGTTATGTACATGACTTTCATTCATATTCCGTTAACAAGAACTAGTAACACAGCTCCAGATTTGTTTAAGAGGGGACCCAGTAGTACCTGTCTGGACAGCTACCATCCAGTGACAAACCCCCATAATTGAAAAAAAAAAAAAAAGCATGAATGTTAATCGTGTCATGTAACTAGTTCTAAACAATTAAACATAAGTATAGAGCATCACTCCTGAACCAAAGTAGCAGCCTCTGTACTTCCCCCTCTTTTTCCCCTTCTTCCAGGTGAAAGTCCCTCAAGGATAACTGAACAAAAGAAGTGCTGATTCCCAAGTTACCACATGGAAGAGAAACTCCTCTAGACAGGAATGCTGTTTGAACTAAAATATGATAAAGAAATAAATTTCCCCTAAGTTCATCCACTAACATATTGGCATTTAATTTGGTATAACAGCTAGCATTGCCCAATTAACAAAATACCATACTTATTAATAAAAACTCTCTTAGTAAATGACTCAGCACCTTGTATGGCACAGAGGTAGGATTCAATAAATACTATATACTTGCCTATTTGCATTTTTTAAATGTATTTTTGGAAATGTGTGATCCTTTTGCAGAAGACATGGACAGACACTTCTCCAAAGAAGGCATACAAATGGCTAACAGACACATGAAAAAATGCTCATCACCACTCATCATCAGGAAAATAAATACAAACCAAAACTACATTGAGATACCACCTCACACCTGTCAGAATGGCTAAAATTAACAACACAGGAAACAACAGATGTTGTCAAGGATACAGAGAAAGGATACAGGCACCCCAATGTTTATAGCAGCACTATCAATGATAGCCAGATTATGCAAAGAGCCTAAATGTCCATCAAATGATGAATGGAGAAAGAAGATGTGGGGTGTGTGTGTGTGTGTGTGTGTGTGTGTGTGTGTGTAGGAATATTACTCAGCCATCAAAAAGAATGAAATCTTGCCATTTGCAACAGCATGGATAGAACTAGAGTGTATTAGGCTAAGTGAAATAAGTCAGAAGAAGACAAACACCATATGGTTTCCCTCATCTGTGGAATTTAAGAAACAAAACAGATGAACACAGGGGAAGGGAAGGAAAAATGAGAGGAAGGAAAACAGGGAGGCAAATTATAAAAGATTCTCAACTATAGAGAACAAATTGAGGGTTGCTGAAAGAGAAGTGGGTGGGGCAGGTGGGCTAAATGGATTATAGGTATTAAGAAGGGCACTCATGACGAGCACTGGGTATTATATATAAGTGATGGATCACTAAATTCTACTCCTGAAACCAATACTACACTATATGCTAATTAACTTGAGTTTAAATAAAGTGTTAGTAGAAAAATAAAATAAAATAACTTGGTTGGGGGGGGGAGAAATGTGTGATCCTCTTGCTAGTCAAATGACTTCTCACACATTTTCCTTCCTCTCAGAGGCCCTCAGGATGTGGCTGTGGCCCTGCTGCTGCTCATATTAATGTGCAAAAGAACAAATGTATCAGGTTCACATTTAGAGTCAGAAAGAAAAAAAAAACCTGGTATTTTCTGTACAGCACATTTTCCCACTTGCCTATTCATTTTTTAGGCCTGTCCTTCTCAAGCTCTCTTCTATGGTATGAAAAGCTATCCTGCTTTTGAATCCTAACAGTTTAATTTAATCTACACAACAACTGTTTCTTTAAATAAACATGAATATTTACCATTATAAAAGGCATGAATTATTGACACTTTTGAAAACAAATCTAATATGATTTGAAGCTTCCATAAAGGTAAAAGAGGCCAGATGCCATGTGCTAGGGCTGCCACAACAAAATACTATAGACTAGGTGACTTAAACAACATAAATTTATTTTCTCACAGTTCTTAAAACTGGAAATCCAGGACCAAAATGCTGGCAGGGTTGCTTTCTCCTGAAGCTTCTCCTTGGCTTGTGGATGGCTGTCTTCTCACTGTGTACTCAGATGGACTTGTTTTTCTCCATCCATGCTCCTGGTATCCCTTTTTCTTCTTATAAGGATACCATTCCTTATTGGGTTAGCAAACCCCCCTGATGATTTCATTTAACCTTAATTACCTTCCTAAAGGTTCCATCTCCAAATATAGTTACACTGGGGGCTAGAGCATCAAAGAATGAATTTGGGTGGGACACAATTCAGTCCATAACATCATCCTTAGAGGTACAATATTTTCATTCCCAAGGAATTCATCACTGAGTGTGCCACACAACTTGGGGAACGCTTGCAGCTCTAACATAAAAATCAAAGTTGATTGTTGTGAAGAATGATATCATCAAAATGGCAAAATCGGAGTTTTCTACTTTCTTAATCCCAAAGAACACTGATTCTGACAATCACCCATGGATAAGAGTGCCTTTGTGCAAGTCCAATAGCCCAGCAGAGAAATTCCAGCATGCCATTGGGGGGGGAAAAATCTGATACAGGACATATTGAAGAAGGTAAGAGGAATAGTTTCATTTTTCCTGTGTTACCCCTCCCAAAAGAGACCTTCCAGGCCCACGACTTCTCCCACAAAGACAAGTGAGAGTATACGAATGAACATCTGGCTTCCCAAGCTATGCAGGATGCTGCCAAAGACACTCTCTTCTTTCTTGCCCAATCCGGTATACTGAGATATGCTGTACAACTTGGGGGCAGAAGGTGGCTGGAAAAACAACAGCCAGGCCTCTCAGACAGCATCTAAGGAATGTAGTACTACTAACTGCATTGCAGACTCCATTAGGAAGCCTGCCCATGAGCCAGTGGGGACATCTTGCTTATAGATCCCTTCAACTGACTGATGGGTGACCCCAACACACAGTGTCCTCACCTACACATGCCCCATCCCACAGTTGGATCCTTGTGCATGTCCCTGAGGGCAGAAAGATCAAGCCTTTGCAGATATCTAGTGAGAATGAACAGAAAGCTGGCCTAATTTTTCAGGATTGGAAGAAAACACAGAAACTTGAGCAGTTAGCGCTATCCCAGGAAAAGCAAATGGAAGGCTGTCAGCACCTGACGCTGTTCTGCAGAGTCAAGAGAAAGCACACAGTTTTAAGAATTCCCCCACAAAAAGGGGAAAAAACGTATGGGGCAGGTATATTGTAAAGGTTTGAGAAAGCCTCAGAATCCCCAAAAAGGTTGATGGAAGATATTTCTCTCCTAATACCAGTCAATAAAGACTGGAGGAGATGACTCTTCTTCAAATGCAAGGAGACCAATCAGACTTCAAGGAACATGAAATACCAAGGAAATGGGACATACCAAAGGAATGTGATAGCTTTCCAGGGTCTGACCTCAAAGAAATGGAGATCTGTGATTTGTCTGAAAAAAGAATTCAAAATAGCTGTTTTCTGGGAACTCGGTGAGCTAAGAAAACCCAGAAAGACAATTCAACAAAATCAAGAAAAAAATACACAAGCAAAATAAGAAGTTTAAAAGAGGCAGAGAAATTTTAAAGACCCGAGAAGAAATTCTGGAGTTGAAGAATACAATGAATGAAATGAAAAATACAATGGGGCACATAAATATTAACTTGATCAAGCACAAAAGAGAATCTGTGAGGTAGAAAAGAAATCATTTGAAATTATCCTGTCAGAAGAGAACAAAGAAAAAAAGAATGAAAAAGAGTAAATAAAGCCTAAGTGTACTATAGAATACCATAAAAAGGAACAATCTATGCATTTTTATAGTACCAGAAAAAAGGGGGGAAAGGGGTAGAAAGTTTATTTAAAGAAATGATGGTTGAGAACTTCACAAATCTGGGGAAAGATTTGACATCCAAGTTCATGAAACTCAGATGTCCCCAGACTAATTCAACTCAAAGAGATCTTCACCAAGATTTAAAATTTTTAAATTAAAAACAAAGGGAGAATTTTAAAAGCAGCAAAAAAAAAAATCCTCATATACAAGAGAACCCACATAAACCTGATTTCTCAGCAGAGAGTGGGATGACACATTCAAAGTGCTGGGAAAGAAAGAAAGAAAGAAAGAAAGAAAGCAAGCAAGCAAGCCAGCCAGCCAGCCTCTGTCATCCAAGAATACTTTACCTAGCAAAGCTGTCCTTCAGAAATGGAGAGATAAAGACTCCCAAACAAAAGTTGAGGGAATTCATCAATACTAGACCTGCCTTAAACAAAATGTGGAAAGAAGTTCTTCAAGCTGCAATGAAAGAATGATAATTAGTAACATGAAAACATATATATATATATATATACATATATATATATATATATATATATATATAAAACACACTGGTAAAGGTAAAAATATAGTAAAATTCAGAATATTCTAATGCAGCAATACAGTGGTATGTTAATCACTTAACTGGAGTATAAAGAATGTTATTCTGCATTAAAAAGAACTAAAGTTACCAAACCATAAAAAGATATGGAGGAACCTTAAAAGTACATTACTACTACGTAAAAGAACCCAATCTGAAAAGGCTACAGATTATAGGATTGCAACAATATGACTGTCTGGAAAAGGCACAACTGTGGAGAAAGTAAAAAGATCAGTAGTTGCTTGGGGTTAAAATGGAGGGAGAGAGAAACAGGCAAAACCCAGGGGATTTTCAGGGCAGTGAAACTGCTCTCTATATGATACTACAAAGATGGATTTATGTCACTATAAATGTGTCAAACATACAGAATGCACAACACCAAAAGTGAACATTAATGTAAACTTTGTACTCTGGGTGGCAAAGGTGTATCAATGTAAACTCAACGATTGTAACAAATGTCCCACTCTGGTGGAGGGTGTTGACAATGGGGAAACCTATGAATGTTGTGGGGGTGGGGGAAGGAGAGGGGATGTAAGAGAAATCTCTATACCTTCCTCTCAGTTTGGCCGTGAACCTAAAATAGGTCTAAAAACTAAAGTCTATTAAAAAAAAAAAAAAAAAAAAACTTAAGAAGCATAGCCATAAAATAATCTATAGCTAGTTCCCAGGCCATTCTAATTAACAAACAAGATCTTTGTGTATCAGAAATTGTGGGTTTTTTGACCTACATTTTCCTTACCTGTATATGCAGGGGTAAGGAATATCAGTATCTCTCCTCCAAACATGAACAACCCCCAGGTTACCCCAGATTACCAGATGGAAAGGGTAAATGCATTTACCAACATTATAAGCCAAGGAGGATGCTCAGTTTTATACAGATAGTATAACTCATTTAACCATCAAAACAACTTAAAATTTTTTTTTTAATGTTTACTTATTTTTGACAGACAGAGTGCCAGCCGGGGAGGGGCAGAGAGAGAAACACACAGAATCTGAAGCAGGCTCCATCCAGGCTCTGAGCTGTCAGCACAGAGCCAGAAGCGGAGCTCAAACCCACGGGCTGAGAGATCATGACCTGAGCGGAAGTTGGACCTTAACTGACTGAGCCACCCAGGCACCCCTCAAACCTACTTTACAAAGAAATATTATTATCTTTGCTTAGCAAATAAGAAAACTAAGGCTCAGAAATGTCAAGTAACTTATTCAACATCACTCAACAACAGGCAAGAAAGTTGTTACAGAAAGCCCATGGACTTTTGAAGAAGACTAAGATCCTGTCAATTACTAGTGATGAACTTGGGCCAATAACTTAACGGCTTTGTAGGAACTGATTGAAATACCCTCTTTAAAAGCCTGGTCTTGGTACATACTTACTAAACAGTGACCCCACCTTCTCCTAGTCAGCAACAGGACTCTGATTTGACCCCACTTCTGCCTGACTCCAGAGTCCATGCTCTTTGCCCTTCCGAGTCTCCCCGCAATAAAAACATGCCTTGTACAGACATGCAGAATGTGTTTTTGTGCAGTTTTGTGCAGCACTGGAAAAGATGATCCACGGCAACTTTAAAAATGGAATATTTAAGTATTGATGTACTTTTATCTAATATTACTTCCTGAAAAACCTCTTGTCTACTGAAGATTCAATTGAAATTATTAGCCTATAGGCATTATGGATACATGACATATACAGCTCTAATAAAAACGGATTAACCCCTCTCTCAGATTTTATACCACATCAGGCACTGAAAACTAAGCCTGATGTAATAGATCTCTTTTGTGGTTTTAATCATAACAATTGTACCAAATGACTTTTCTTTTTGTGCATGTGATAACATCATAATGGGAAACTAAATCGATAGCATATTTCTCAATCTAATTATATGCCTTGCATTTCTAAACCAGTTTTAATGAAATACAATAAGTGGTAGTGTGGAAATTAGAAGAAGCTGAAAAAGAAAAAGCAGCTGCAAATAATGCTATCAGTGCCAGGAAGAGAAGTGGGAACTATGTCAGGATAGGTGAACAATGCCTTCCCATTTCAAATGTACAATAAAAAGACCAAAAAAAGGAGGGGGGGGGGATTATCCAAACAAATCACTGTTCAGAAACAAGGAATTTTACGTAATAAACCTACGCTACTGCAATTCAAAACTGGATCAGGAGCATCAGAGACTGCAAAACTCATCTGCATATCAACCTCCCCTGTGACTCATAGCCAGGTCACCAGTTCATAAACACACTGATGCCGTCATATGAATTGTAAATAATTTCTTTCCTTAGCTAGAGGAGTGGCTAAGGTTCATTATAGAAACTTTTGTTTAATATTGGAAGGTACAAATAAACAAATACATTCAACCAAAATCGCTCGCATAGAGATAACCAAGTTTAACATTTTGCTACTTTTCCTTTTTCTACGGTGAGCATGATACATATTTGAAACAATGCAATGTACGCATATTCAGATAGCAAAGTCAGAATGCATGATCAGATAGCTTAAAGTAGTAAAGTAGATAACTCACAGATCCTAACACAAAAAAATATGTTACTTTTATAGGCGCTGCATTGGTTTCCTAGGCTGTCATAACAAAGGACCATAGAGTGAGTGGCTTAAACTGCAGAAATGTATTTTCTCACAGTTCTGGAGGCTAGAAGTTGGAAATGAAGGTGATGGCAGGTTGGTTTCTTCTGAAGCCTCTCTCCTTGGTTTGTAGATGACCATCTCCTACGTCTTCATAGGCTCTTCCCTTTGGGTATATCTACATCCATATTTCCTCTTGCTATCAGGAGACCAGTCATACTGGATTAGGGGCAATGGTAAAGACCTCATTTTAACTTAGTTACCCCTTTAAAGAATTTATCTCCAAACACAGTCACATACTGAAGTACCAGGGGTTAGCACTTCGATACATGAATTTTGGAAGAACACAATTCAGCCCATAACAGGTGCCAAGTGTGGCAACACAAATACATCAAACATCCAAGTAAGAAGATGAGAGGTTCTAGGCCTTGCAGCAGGTACAAGAGACATCGAGATTAGAAAACAAGAGTCTACGTCCTGTAAAAGCTTAAGTCAGTGGCAAAGGAAAGAGTATTTAATAAATGTCTTCAGGGAATTTATTAATACCTTGGGGAAAAAATATGTAAAGTCTCACCATATACTATATACCAAAATAAATCACATTATCATTAGTAAAATGAGATGTGTTAAGGAGAGGAAGAGAAGGGAGGAAGAGAAGGAAGAGGAGGGAGAAGAGGAAAAGAAGAAGAAGGGAAGAGAGTGAGGGACAGGAGAGAAGGGGGAAAGGGAAGAAGAGGGTAGAAAAGAAAGAACAAGTAGAAAACAGAGATGAATTTTATCTATCTTACCTATGAATGGGGTAAGTATTTTGTTTTTAATCCATCCATTCATTTAATAAACATTAGTTGACCATCTCCCACCCACCAGGCACAGAAATTAACCAGGGATTTTACTACTGTGCACAATGGAAGGAGCACCTACGATTGTTTAGCATGTAAATACACGCTCACATTCCTTTACTGCCCTGCTCAGTGTTGACCACATCCTCTTATACCAACATTATGAGCAGTATACAGTCAATATGCTGCTGTGTAAGTTGTTTTCAAGACATTTTTTGTAAATCAAATCCGATTAGAAATGCACAGAGAGAGCCAGCTGTTTAAAGGAGCCCTAGAGGGAAACCTATGGTAACAAGAAGCATCCTTATGTAAAGGGAGGGACTCAGCCTTGGTTCCAGCACTGTGTCAATCCCAACTGTCATACCTGTGTCCTGGTTTGCAGGTTATGCCTGAGCGCTCATCTGTGCTCACAGTGTCTGTCCTTCTGCCTTGGATTACAAACCCCTGGAGGTTGGCCCACTGCATCTGTTCCCTTCATTGTGTCCGGTGCCACAATGAAGTATTTACAAAGAGATCCTAGTAAATGCATTTAGATGTTGACAATGGATGCAGAAACAGACCTCAGCAGGCAGTGTCCATGGGGCTACATTGAGGAGATGTCCCCATGCGTCCTACTTTGAAACAGGTCCTATATTGTGTGCATGGCCTAGCGTTGCCAACCGTAGGGAGCAGACCCCCAGGATCCCTCGGTACTATTCACATTCCCAGGAAGAGAGGGGAGAAATTATTTAAGGGGATGACAAGAGAAAAAGAGTTGGAGACCCCTTGGGACACTCCCAGAAGCTCAGTATGCCGTATTTGGTTGCTCACCACCCAGTACCTTTGAAGAATACAGGCTTCTCTATAAGCTTCTGGGTACTGCAGAATGACAGTTGCTGTCCTCCCCAGTGGGAGTCTTCTCATATCAGGAGCACATTGCATAGCAGCTTGCTCGCAGAATCTAATTATCAACTCAGAAGAAACGAATAAATCCTTGCTTTTTATGTTCAGTTCAGAGAAATACTTCAGCCAAAATTTGCTTTTCTAATAAATAGTTTCATAGTTCCATTGCCAATAAATGAGTGGTATAATTTTTGGCTAACAATGCTCAATTCAATCAAAATGTAGTGACCCTAAAATTGTTTAAACTCAATAGTCACAAATACAAACATGTCCCCAGAATTATATCAGTATTAGTGAATCTTCCCTAAAAAGAAAAAAAATACATACGGGGCACCTGGGTGGCTCAGTCGGTTAAGTGTCTGACTTTGGCTCAGGTCATGATCTCACTGTTTGTGAGTTTGAGCCCCACATGGGGCTCTGTGCTGTCAGTGTGGAGCCTGCTTTGGAAACTCTGTCCCCCTCTCTCTGCTCCTCCTGTGCACATGCATGCTTTCTCTCTCTCAAAAATAAACATCAAAAAATTTTAAATATATATATATATATTTATATTTATATGTTTGTTTTCGTGTTTGTACTGTGTGTGTGTGTATAAAGTCATTTTAATTCTATGACCAATTTTTTAATAATATTTTCTGTTTTTATTTTTTTTGTTTCAGGTTTTTATTTCAATTCTAGTTAACATATACGGTAAAATTGGTTTCAGGTATAGAATTTAGTGATTAGTCACATATAATACCCAGTGGTCATCACAACAGGTGCCCTCCTTAATGCCTGTCACCCATTTAGCCCATCTCCCCACCCAACACCCTCCATCAGCCCTCAGTTTGTTCTCTATAGTCAAGAGTCTTCAACGATTTGCTTCCATCTCTCTCTTTTTTATCCCCCCCTCTGCTATGTTCACC
Source organism: Panthera onca (assembly GCF_046562875.1). Lineage (NCBI taxonomy): Eukaryota > Metazoa > Chordata > Mammalia > Carnivora > Felidae > Panthera > Panthera onca. Next base: position 172,104,194 of record NC_138346.1, on the reverse strand, counting down.
TATTTTGTTTCTTAAATTCCACGTATGAGTGAAATTATATGGTATTTGTTTTTCTCTGACTCATTTTGCTTAGCATAATACACTCTAGCTCCATCCATGTCGTTGCAAAGGGCAAGATTTCATTCTTCTTGTTCCGTCTTTATTTTTATCTTACTAAAATTACTTTCATGAATATCCACTGGTTTTCACATACATTTTATAATAGAACTTTCATTTATTGATTTTTTTCATCCACATCGAATTGAATAATAGTTTCTGCCATAGTAAGTTTTCCCTGTGGGCCATTTTTTCCACAAAGTCTAATTTTCTTGACGCAATTTTACATTTATAATTTTTGTCAGTATTATTTTATTCACTCATCAATATTCTGTCAATTTTCCCCATATGTCATTTTTAGGCTTTGATGGTTTTGTTGGGTTATTTCTCCCAAAACTGTCATTTCCCCAGTTGATTTTTGCATTTTTTCAACTTACCCATTTTTTTCACCTGTAATACATTTAATCATGTAAAGTTTTAGTCATTACCAACTTTCTGTTATTCTGGTCATTTCTATCAATAATATTTCATGTAAATTCAAGGTAAAATAATGTTTTTATCCATTTGTAAAGGCAAGTAGGAAAAGTATCTGCAAAATCAATATAGTGTAGTGAAAACTTTCTACTTCAAACATCCCTCAAAAGGTCAGCCACCACTTACAGTTGGAATATGGAAAAAGTGATTTGCATTTCATGCTTGTCTGAAAGATGGAAATGGAGGTTTTCACTTGCTCAGCTGCCTGGCAGCTGACATGTGGGCACCTAACCTGGCTTATATCCACTCCTTGCCCCTTCCTAAGGCTTTGACTCCACAGCTGGAGAAACATAGCAGCAGGAATCAGAAAGCTGTTTTCTATGGCACAGCTGTGGTAGCAGGGACAGAATCCTAGAATGATTCTGAGGGCCTTAAATGCCCTGCTAAGGGGTATGAACTTTATCCTGCAGGGATTGGAAGTTATTGAGCACTCTGTTTGGGAAGCCATATGCTCAGATCTGAGATTTAGAAAGAGGGCTCTGGCAGCATCGTGGAGAATGGATTGAAGATGGCAAGCCTGAAGACAGACCTCTGCAGGGTTGACTCTGCACCACACTTCTGCACCTTCCCAATCCAAGACACTGGGAGCCCTCCCTGCTGCCCTGGTCCTTTATGAAGTGGCCTTTGCCAATCTTTCCATCTGCCCGATAACCTCACTCAACTCCACTGGGCCCCTCTCTGTTTTCCATACAAAGTATTCCGCAACCCTATGCCTATATACACTGTTTTCCCATGACCCAAGTAATTCCCCACTCCCAGTCTCTACTTGACAGGCTCATACGTATAGTTATTTCAATATGAAACAAACATCAATGACTGTAATATTCACACTACGTATTTATTGAGAATATGTTTCATGCCATTCCCTTCTATTAATCTCACCAAATAACAAAACTGAGTCCTGAAAAGATTGACCAACTTGTTCAAGATTGCCCTAGTGAGTCCTAGTGAGTGGCTTTCCTGGATTTAAATTTAGTGGGAGTTGTGTATGTTCTAAATCCACACCATGCTGTTCCACCAGCAAATATGTGAATGTCCTATATGTTTTCATACATATTCTCTTATTTGATGGCCACATTATTTTAATGAAGAGAAAACTGAACCTCAGGGAATCTAAGTAATTTCCCCAGAGCCATTCTATTGAAGTAAAAGTCATTTTACCTCATTTTACCAAATGTCTGACTCATACTTGGTTACTGACACATGTTGGCTCCTTCCCTCCTACTTCTTCTTGCTGTATCTCCCATGCCCATATCCAGATCACACATTTTACCCAAAGGTGAATCTGGTCTGATCACACTCACCCAAAACCATCTAGTGTACATTCCTACTGAGAATCTAGCTTGCCTTTGGGGCTGGAGGAATCAGATATTTATTGTACCTTTTCATCCAGATCCTCTTCCACAGCCCCTGCAGTCTATGTGATATATTATATGATTCTGCTCTTTGACTACAGCTAATCAGACCCAGAAGTCATCAGTCAGATATCCTTTTTGGAACGTTGAAATAAGGAACCCTAAGGGGATGAGTTAGGTTACTATTGGGTACTGCAGCTCAGTGATAGAGTCAGGACTAGAGTAATGATGATGGTCCAAGGGCAAGCCAAAGATACAGGGTGCAAGAATGGACAGATGCCTGGAAATCCAGGTGGTAGGAAAAGAATGCAGCGGATGTGCTTATGGAGCAGTACAACCTCTGAGAGGGTGGGAGAGACCATGAGGCCATGACAGAGGAAGGAAGCAGTCATTAGAGCTGCCTGGTTCCTAACAACTCCTCCTTTTCCATCTAAATATGTCCCTAAAGAATACTGTCCTCAGGTAATCTAGGCAACACTCTGTTTCATACCACCCAAAAAGCCAAACTTAATAAACAGCTGCTCAATCTTGAGTTTTTCCTGGAAAAGACCTTTGGGTCTCCAAATCCAAGAGCAAGATAGGGAAAAAAGTTAAATTTTAAGATGCAAAGCCTTGAAGTCTTAAGCTAAGTCTGTGACCCCAGCTGCCAACCCACAGACCTCTCCTCCCCATTCTTCTCTAGCCAATCTGGAGGGTCCCCCCTACCAGCTCTCCAGAGTCCCTTTCAATTGCTTTAGAGCCTAGGTTGGCTGGGCTGTGAGAAATCTTCTTTCTTTATAGAGCTCCTAATTTATCTGATCTGACCTCTCTTCAAGCTCTGTGGATCAGGAATGGATTTTTGCTGTTGTTCATTCATTGCTGTTACAAATGCAACCCAGATCTGACCCCCTCTTATCCGTGGGCCTTTTATCCCTGCTTTCAGAGTAAGCCACCGGAAGGAAACATATCTTGATTTATTTTTCCTTCCTGATGATATTTCAAGTCCATTTTGTCCAGCAACCACACATACCACCATTACTAATGCGATTTAAAAGGTAAAGGTCTGGGTTCTGGCAGCTTCGCCAAACCTCTACATTTATTTTCAAACAGTATCTCCCAAAGACCCCAGCCGTCATTAAAAGCTTCACTTGACAAAGGTGAAAATGCGAATGCATTTGGACTCAACTCCTGTGATAAAGGGCTGCCAGGCACACTTTGAAAGAAGAGGCTCCATGTGGCTGTGACACTAGCAACTCACCCTGTTCTAAATATGTTTTTGCCTCAAAGGGAAGTTACTGGGAAATGAGGGAGACAGTGATGTGGGATGATACCTTCTTTTCTCTTGCTGTTTGCCCCTCACTGCTCACTCCACGATGCACAAACACACATGTGTGCACACACTGGCATCTGGAATACAACCTGAGCCAAGTGAGTCCATGGCACGATGTCTCTGGCACTCACTGGTCTCTTCTGCCTCACATTTCTGCCAGTTCTAGTTCTGAGGGGTTAGTATTTCTAAAGATGCTGAACTTCTCCCTTGGAAAGGCAATGGGGCAATTCCCTAGCGCATTTCTAGGGTGAATATCAGAACTTTTCCTCATCAATAAAATGAACAAATATTTGGACTTGTGGGTGAGTGAGTGAGGAAAGCCAGAGAGGACGAGAGAAGATGAGTGCATTAATAACAAAGTTTGTGGGGTTTTATTTTCTACAACATATATTTTCATAAAAACAGATAAGTATTAAAATTATTCAACCCTCTATCCCCATAACAATATTCAATTTTGTCCAGCACCTCAAATATCCCAATTTAGGTAGGTTAGCATCCCCTTGACTCAACACTGGAGCTTTATGTCTTATTTCCCTAGAACACAGATCCTGAGTCAAAAGCTTTCATGGTAGAACTTATTGGAGAGCATATCCCAGGGACACAGGATGCAGAGAAAGGGGAGTGAGACCAGGAAGAAAAGAAAGAAAACACAAGAGACAGCATTACCATACTGGTCACAACTCACTCTCAGGGGATATCTTCTGAGAGATCCTATGAAACCATCACTTCTCCATAGAGGTGGAATATGGACCAAAAGGGAGAATTAACTGATAAAGTTAACACAGTGTTAGCATCAACTTCCTCCCACATCCAGCCGTATTACCCTGCCCCTTGGCAACAGCCTCAGGGAAGTCAGATCCCTGGATCCCCGAAGCCATCCCCTAACAGTAGCTGAGGCGTGAGTCCCTACAGGTGGTGAGCCTGTGACTCTCCTCGTCTGTATGTGTGCAGCCTCCAGCCCAACCACAGTGAGCTAGCATGCATGCTCTACACCAAATGTCAGGGCTTCACAGTGTTTCCTGACTCAGTAGCAGCAGGAAAGCCCTGGAATAGGAGCCATCATGTAGATATGAGGGACTGGAAACAGGTGGAGTACCGTGACAAGTTAGCCCTGCCATAAAGTGGTCACAGATCTTAAGATGAAAATCTCCCCTCTTCGGCCTGTAAGAATACAACTGTCAGGTGATCAACAACATCAAGCAGAAAACCATGGCCAAGAAGATATGGAACAGTGCACAAAATGAGTCTGGTGACACACCCGATAAACAACAGGTAACTTTTAAAACTTAAGCAAGAAATCAGTTAGTTAGAATAGTATAGGCTGTTATAGTAAGGGAAAAGAAAACAAATCTCATGACCCACTACCAAGCATTTCTACAGTCTTTCTGGCACAGTTAGCTTCTACATTCCTACATTCACCTCTCAGTCTCCTGATGTCCATGGTTCCAGAGGCAGCCCATTGTCATGGGAAAACATGGCACCTATTTCAGTTAGGAATTATATTCCTTCGATAAAAGATCAGATGTTGAAGTCCAGGACAGGTAAGGCAGTTGTGTGTTTTTATCAATATCTCAGACTCCCTCTGTTATTTTTCCCTGCCATTGTGAGTGACTATTGCAAATGCTTTAGGATGAGAATATAAGCTGCCTGTCAGCACTTGGTGATCTATGCTTCAGTTTAATCTACTCTTGAAATTTCAGCAAAGACTGACTTTTGCCATTGTCCCTAAAAATGCACAGTCTCCCCATGAAAGTAAGACAGAAAGCAGTAGTCGACCCTTTAATACAAGCTGGCTTCAGAAGGTCATTAATGCCTGGTCAAATGTTGTGTTTTTCAGTGGCGTGGGAAAGAAGGGAAGATCGCTTTGGAATAGAGAGCCCATATCATAATTCAGGCTCATATAACAAAATACCAAACAACAATGTGGCTTACAAACAACAGAAACTTACTTCTCACAGCTCTGGGAAGTTTAAGATAAAGGCGCTGGCAGATTCAGTGTCTGGTGAGGACCTGCTTCTTAGTTCACAGACCACTGTCTTCTAGCTGCGATCTCATGTGGAGGAAGAGACAAGAAAGGTCTCTGCAGTCTGCTTTACAAGGACACTAATCCCATTTGTGAGAGGTCCACCCTAATGATCTTATCACATCCCAAAGGCCCCACCTCCTAATGCCATCACATTTGGGACTAGGTTTCAATATATGAATTTGAGGGGAACACAAACATTCAGCATGTGCCAAATGGGAAAGTTAAGTGTCTTAGGAAGGGAGGATTTATTTACATGGGTACAAAGGGGAAACAGGCCTCTGTTAGCATTAGTCTGAGGTATTTATTACAAGAATGACACAAATGTTGGATTGCTGGAATATCACCTCATTCTTACTTATGGAATCATTGGTCTCCTTGAAGACTGGTCTAATATCATAGGGCTCAGCATTTCTGACACAATCTGTATCCTAGATATCTGCTTTTCTGTGTACATATATTAATCTCACACACACACACACACACACGAGTACTGTGTTAATTGAGGGGATTCTAGCCACTGTGACAAACTCTGAGATGCATGAGGGCTCTAATATAATAAGAGAATCTCATTCAAGGATAGTCCACAACAGGTAATCCTCATTGGTGAAACTGTTATTCTAAGTGATGACTCAGAGGTCAGGTTCCTTCCACCCTGTGGCTCTGCCATCTTCCATATGTGCCTTCCAAAATCACAGTTAGTGTCTTCCACAAGCCGGTGGTAGGAAGAAAGAGCTTGGATGACCTCACACGCGAGATTTTCAAAAGGAAAGGCAGGGAGTGGCACATATTACTTCTGCTCACATTCCGTTGGCTAGAACCCCATCAAATAGCCATATTTAGTAACAAAGGGAGTAGGAAATGTAGCCTGGCCCATGAAGAAGGGGAAACAGGGTTGGTGAAAACTACTCCATCTCTGCCCTTAAGGCTCACTCTGCTCTAGGCATCGGGCTATGCCCTAGAGCACTCAGACATGGGCTCCCCTCAGGCAGCTGTGAATGTAGAGGAGAATAAAATGTTTCACAAGTGATCACAAATACATGGACACACATATTTAAGTAATACAATTACAAATGTGATATGAATGTAGAGTACAAAAGGCAACTTCTGTAAGCATTAGGGCATAGCTTACAGGAGGCTGAGATGTATAGGAATAAGTAGGAATCAACCAAGTTAGAAGAGACTGTGTGAGTGTGTGTGTGTGTGTGTGTGTGTGTACACATTCATGACGTTGAGGGAAAACATTCCAGGGTGCAGAAATAACATACATAAGGGCCTTTGTCATGATACACCATATTCCACTTACTCAACTTAGGTGTCCGCTGTATACCAGGCATCGGCCAGTCTCATGCAAACTCCTGCAATCCACTGCCTCTGCCTTGAAGAACTCATTTTGATTCATCAGGAACGAGACCTCATAAATAATAAATCTCACATATTTAGTATGACTTCAAGTGTGGAAGAAGACCTTTATGCCACTGAGGCATTTCCATCTTTCCTTTTATTAAGCAAACTAAGGAGCCCTCTGCCAGGATATCAGTATCCCCTTACACTTATCAGTATAAGTATCCCCTTAACTCAAAGACCCAACTTTATCCTACTGGAGAACAGGCTGAAAATTTAAATACCTGCCATACTTACAGCCCCTTTTTAAGGAAGTCACTGCAAATGGATTGTTGTGTGTAGCCTTTCTGTGACAGCCACAATGCCACCCTGCTACCCAAGACTGCTCAGACCAGGGCTCAGAGCATGAGCTCTCAGCCTCTAAACCAAGGGGACATAGAACAGCCCGACTTCTTCTGTTTAGAGTAATATGGTAATTTTAATGGTAATGTAGTAGTCATATTGTATAGTAAGAGTTTGATATCAAACTTATCCAGTCAGATTCCCTCTCTTAGTTGTATTATAAAATCTAGATTCTTATTTCTTTTGGAATAAAATTCAGAAACTATTTCCTGTTTACAGAAGGAAAAAAAAAAAGAAGTTTGTACCCAGAAAAGCCTCCTATGCTGCCCTGGATGGGTAATAACAAAAAAAGAAGAGGGAGAGAGAGAGAGTACACACACTGACTTGCCCTGCACATAAGTTAACAGGAATTTTGGAGTTGTGGTCTAATGAAACATATCTGTAAGTCTGTAAGTGGGACCTACTATAAACACTGCAAGTGAGGCATTCCCTGTAGAAAAGAAGGCTGGCAGTTTTTGAGATGTCAAGTAGTCTAGCTTGCATGTTAGGTCATTTCCCATTCTGTGCTATAATCCTGTAGTCATCCCTACATTTTTTAGCAAAAGTCTGTTACATATAGCTGCCTTCTGTCAGCGATGCTCTGTAGAGTGAAGAAGAAATTGTCAATAAATGAGACTGTGCATGGAGAGGCAGGAGGGCAACCATGAGAGGCAATGCGTGAGCTGGTTGATTGAGAAGCCAAATTCACAGCCAGGGACCATAAGAGATCATAAGGAGCTATGTCATGAATCCACCTAAATCTTTAGGAGGGCACGGGCTGCCCACTGTAGACAGGTGAAGGGCTCCCAGACACTTTAACTGGTCATTAAATTAAAAAGTAGTCTGCAGAAGGCCAAAGCACATGGGGCCACTGAGGACAACTTTACAGGCTTCCTTGCAGGTCCTGCCAACATCAAATAGGTATATTTTCAGACAGTTGTGAAAAGAGATATTGATGCTTGGTTTAGTAATAACACTGAAGTTATTCAAGCAACCAACTAAGAAGACAGAGATATGTTGCTTCTACTCTTCTTACCTTCTTGTTTCCAAATGTGTACATTGTCGGTTGATGGTAGCTTTTTTTTTTCCTGTGAGAAATGAAAAATTGCATCTTGAAAAGCAGCCATAAAGCTTTTCTGTAATTACCAAGACAACTATCAATTTCATAGACAATCTAACTGATGACATATGGTCCAACACTATGTGGTGGTTTCTTTGTTGTTGTTGTTTCTTGTGGGTTTTTTTTCCTTTTTGCTCTCTGAAACCAGCACGGTTTGGAGTGATATTTTCATTTATTATTATGAAAGGGACAGCAACTGGTTCTTAATGGTTACAGGATGGTGGCTTGCAACCTTGTCCCAGCTGCTGTCACTGCCGTGCGGAGAGCGGACTCGCAGCATCTTGTCTCAGGCACACATCAGTGCTCCCGCCTGCTGCCTCCCTCCCGGTGGACAGGCCGCCACCTGCTGCTGGCACAGCGCCGGTCCTTCGGGGAACAAATGTTCTCTTGCTGTTGGGTGACAGGACAGGACAGACGCCGGCTTTCAAGGGAACCAGGGAAAGGCGCCCTTGGGGCCGTCTGCCTCTACTCCTCCACCCATCTGCCTTCTCTGCCCAGCAGAGATCTCACCAATCAGGGACCCAGTAGAATGGCCTTTCTGGCCTGTGGTCTATAAAGGGGACCGACCAGTCTCCCTTAAGGCTATAGTGGTCATATACTTATTCATTTATGCCACAGCATTTATGGTGCCTCTGTTCCATGACAGCCAATTTGCTAAATGTTATGAATATAGACTTGAACACCTCAATCCCTGACCTTGAGAAGATCACAGAGTAGGAGGGTGGACAAGACACAGCAACCAATAAATTATGACCCAACACAAGAATGCAACAACAGAGTGAAAAACAAATGAGCAGAGAAGCATTAGAGAAAGTATCACATAGGCATAATACATGGACTTGGACACTGCTAGCTGCAGAGAAATACCAGCTTCCCCTCTTGCTGCTTATTTGCCTTTGGAGTCCCTTATGGTCTTTAAGTCCCAGTGACTCAATAGTAAAGGGCCATGTGAGACAATGCAGTGAAGTACTTTAACACGGCACATAGTAAACACTCAATAAATTTTACCCATTGTTACCCAGTGCAGTTTGTATGCAAATGCCTCTTCCAGAGATGTAGGGTCCCAGCCACTGTACCTGTACAGGAGTTCTAAAAGCTGAGAAAGGATACAGGGAAGGGGTCAGCAAGTGGACTTCAAAGCTCAGAGCCAACGAGGACCCCAAAAGGCCATGACCAAGGACAAAGCTACAGTACAAGGCCAGGCAAAACTTCTACCTGGACTATCAGGCAGGAGGAACCAGTCAGAGTGGAAGAAGCTAAATCCAGGACAGAAGAAAAATTGGAGGTTATTGGGCAAACCCATTCAGAAAAGAGAATGTGATGCAGAGGTGAAAATCTGGAGTACCAGAGTCTTGGAAAGGCTAGAAAAATCTTCTCAGAGGAGGTGGCATTTGATCTGTCTTAAAGGATGAGCAGGAGCTTACCAGGGAGAGAAACTAGGGAAGGGTATTCCTTGACAGGGCAACAGCAGGGACAAATGCATAGTGATGCCCAAGGAGAAGAGCAAAAAGGTCAAAGCAACTAGAACATGGAGTATGTGGAATGCAGTGGGAAGAGATGAGCCTGGAAACAAGGCAGGAGGAGAGAGGTGGAGATGTTGAGTGACAGACTGGGAACCTGGTCTTATCCTGTAAGATATGCGCCAATGGGCGCATATCAAAGTCACCCTTTGACTCTTACAAAGTGCCAATGCTCAGGCCACACTGCTAGCCATTTCAAGTTTAATTAGTCTTGGGTAAGGCCAGGCAATGGGTATTTTTTAAATTTCTCCAGGTGCTTCTCATGTTCAGTCAGGGCTGCGAACCAATGCAGTAGGCAATCGGAAGCAGTGGAGATCCTCCTTGTGTGCCCAGAATGCTGTGAAGCTAAGAATAGAGATTCATTTAATTTCAACAAACATTACGAACGCTGACTTGGTGCCAGGCCCTGTGCTAGGCATTGTATATATGGAGATGAGTAAGTCAGGGTCCACTGCTCTCTGTTTAGCTCTGCAGAGTTTATGAATCATGTTCACCTTCACTGTCTTATCCTGCCTGGGAATCAAGAGGGAATGCGGTTGCAGTCCTTCAGGGGAAGCAGTGCACATAATCAACTCGGTCATCATGGGGCCTACCCTGAGGTCTGGCGCTGGGCCGAGGTGGAGAAAATGAATTGAGCAATCTTTTATAGAAGAAAATCAATAGCATCTGAACAGCCAGCCACACCAGCAGCTGAGGCTGGCAGGAGGAGGGAAGAGGCACCAGGGATGAGAGAGGGGCTTGTGGGAGACAGCAAGGACACTGCATCAAAAAGAAGAGACATAGAGGTGTCAAGGAGGTAGGGTGAAAGGAGGGCTAAGGTGAGCAGGTTAAGAGGGAGCGAGGTGGTGATTCCTGAGAGAATTTGGACAAAACCACTGTATTCCTCTTGCCTTAAGCTGCCTCTGCTGCCCAGAGCCCTGAGTAGAGAGGTATATAAGTGAGGAGTTATGAGTGAGAACTAATACTCAGCAAGCTCCTGTCGGTGGCCGGGCGTTTTGCATACATTAATAGAATGGAATCCTCACTAATCATGAATTTTACAAACGAGAAGGCAGAAATCCTACAGGTCACTAGGTTACCATGCTCATGTGTGATGATGTCATTCACCCCCAATAGGCTTAAAACAGAAATATATGGGAGAGTCACTTTGCAAAAGGAGAGGCACTTCAGAAATCATCATTTTTCCATGTTCAGCTCCCATGTAACACTTGTACATGGCTCAGAGTAGGAAGGGACGTCACAGATCATCTGGTGGAGATGGGACTAAGCCCAGGACCAGAGCCCTCATTGGCCCACAGCTTCCAGATAAGACCTTCAATATACTTGGAAATACAATCAAGTGTTTTGGTTTACGTGAGGCAGATGAAAGACAAAGGGAAAGTCTACCATGCAAACACACAGAAAATTTTCTTAGAATATTCAGGAACAATATCCTCCTATAGGAGTTCCACTGGGGGTGGAAAGGACTCCAGGGAGGAGAATGAGCTCACTACAACCCACTGAAGTGAGAAAGCCCTTCTGGAGGGCAGCAGAGTCCTGTTCTGGCTCATCCTAAGCTGTCAAACTGCATGATCAGGTCGTCTGTGATTGCTTTAGATGTATCCCCAACTTAGACTAGCTCAGGCAAAGAGAAAATATATTGGAAGGATACTGGGTTATCTCACATAGGTGGAAGTGTTGAACCAAACTGCAGGAATGTATGGTTGTAATTGGACCTTGGAGCAATTAGAATAAGAATATGAACCATAAGGACTTGTCTCATCTTGTTTTTGCACCTCCCTGGTTTTGCACTGCTGGCTTCCTTGTCGATCCCTGCTGACTGCCTTCTGCAAAGTGAAAAATGTGGCTACCCACCACTCCTGAGCCTCATATCGCACAGATTCTTGCACCAGAGAAGTGAGCCCACAGCTTGAAAAATCCCAGAGTCTTCTATGAAGCATTCTATTTGGTTCAGCTTGGGGTGGTACCTACTCTTGTACCAATCAGCTGTGTCTAAAAAAGCAAGGTTATGTTCAACAATACGGCAACCCCAGATGTATCCATATGAAAGGGGGTGGGGGTAGCCTGCTCCCAGAAGAATAGAGAGGAATAAGGATCTCATACTCCATCTCACCAACAGAAAGAAGACACTTCAACAACGGCTGAGGGAGGTTCTCAACATATGATTCTCAACACATACAAAAGCAATTTGCACTACAGAGAGATGAATAAGACGCAGCCCTGGTCCTCAAGGTGCTCACAATACTAATGTGGCAGATTATGATGTCCATTTCCATACTTACCAGGCACAGAGTAAATTTCCTAGCCCACTTGCGGTCAGGCACAGTCATGCGATTGTCTAAGACCAATGGTAGATGGTGTGGGTTATTTCCAGACCTGCTCCAGAAAATTGTTCCTCATGTAACCCTCCATGTGCTTCCTCCTTTCCAACTGAATGGAATAGAGATGACCCACAAGTAACACGGGGGCTGTGCACTTAAGACTGTAGAACCACAGATGGAAGGCACCTGGCTCCCTGAATCATTGCCTAGGAAAGACCCACTAACCACAAGCATATACACTGGGCTCTCCGATTAGCAAGAAAAAAAAAAAAAAAAAAACGTTTGTAGTATTAACCATTAAGATTTAGAGGTTTACTTATTATAGCTGTTAGGACTGTCTTCATGAATATAGTTAATAAACATTGCCCTAACTGGAATTGACTACTCTGAGTCCCAGCTCTGTGGCAAACTTGCTGGGATGACTTGGAGAAAATCATGTTACCTCTCTGAGTCTCCCCAGAGTCTCTCCATCAATCACATCTACATTGCAGGATTTTTCATTAATGAATAGAGATAACACTTGTGAACAACATGAATGCTAAATTATTCTACAATTTCAGAATGGAATATTACAGACTTGTCTCTCTATTGCCATTTCTCAAGTAGGCTGAGATTTAATTTATTTTTATTTTTTTTATATTTATTCATTTTTGAGAGATAGAGAGTGAGCAGGGGAGGGGCAGAGAGAGAGGGAGACACAGAATCCGAAGCAGGCTCCAGGCTCCGAGCTGTCAGCACAGAGCCCAACGCAGGGCTCATACCCATGAACCGCGAGGTCATTACCTGAGCAGAAGTCAACTGACTGAGCCACCCAGGCACCCCACTGTTTGTGTTTGAGTTTTGGGAGGAGTGTCTCCAGTGCTACTTTAACTAGAGCAGCACTGACTCTCCCCATCCTACACATTGAGCTTCTGGATAAGAAAAAAGAGTTTCCTAGTTAAAAAACAAAAATAGTTGAAAGCCACTAAACCACAAAACTGAACTTTGGGGTCATAATATGATGGCAAACAAGGGAGACAAGAGATTCATTTTTTTTAATGCCAAGCCTGCTACTAACTCTTGTGACTTTAGACAAGTCTTTTTCCCTTTGAGGCCTCAGTTCACTTGTCTATAAAATGGAAAATTTAAACAGCATAAGAGCTAGCCCCCTTCCTATTTCACTTTGGAATGTCCGTGGGGCGACACAGCTCAGGGTGTGCATGCAGCGTTGGAAGTGGAAGCAAGAGAGATAGGAGGGGCCAAGTGTGAAAGGAGGAATAAAAGCCCAGAGAGAGATTTTAACCTTATTAAAAAATACTCATTGAGTTACAATGATGTGCCAATCTCTGTGCAAAGCAGTGAGGCTATCACACTGAACCAAATATAGTGCTTATGGTGCCTGGCTTAACCATGATGGGTGTCACTACAGAGGAAGCAAGAAGGCTGTCAGAGAGAAAGGAATAGTACCAGGAAAAAAAATAAAAAACAAAAGATCTTTGTTTGGGGGTTCTCCCTCTCAAATTCAATCGTCATGTTCTTCACAGGGTCCTAACTCCCTCTCTCACCCCTTCAGTCATTGTTTTGAATCCAGAGTAGAGGTCAGAAAAAGCTAGTCATTCATTCATTCATTCATTCGTCATTTACATAGTGCACACATGGAGAACCTCCTATGTCCAAAATTTTATACCAGGCACTGAGGACCTAGAAATGAGCTAAATGTGATACTAGCCCTCAGGATGCTCATGGTCTAGTGGGGAGTTGTGCAAAGCATAGCAATGTAATGAATGTACTAAAGGTCAGACATGCAGGTGAGAGTAAAGAATCACAGGTAGTCCTTCTCCAGTCTTCAGGTGACTCCAGATTCCTCCTTCCCCGACTCCACCACCTCTCTGCACCTCACCTATGCCTTTTGGATGCACCCCCTTATGCTGAATCAACAAGATCAGGCACAGACATCCGCAGTGAGAAAATAATGAGGGCACCAGAAGGTCACTGCAAATAGAAGGCAGTTATGTTGCTTCGTGATTTAAAGTACTAAATGGTACATTTATTTCCATTAACTGCAATGGGATGGTGTTCTCATGGATGATAACAGTGGGATTTTCATGACATCATTTTGGCTTATCTGGTTACAGAACCTACTATTTGAATAGGTTTCCTGAACGTGAATATTCCTGATACATTGAAAAATAAAGGATATTCTGTACCTTCCTAGCATTCCTCCACCTGATCTTCTTTAGTTATAGATGAAGTCTTTATTTTTCAATAATTCAAGAAATATTTACTGAGCCCTAGTGCATGGCAGACACTGTGTGTTTACAGACAGAGAAATGAAAAAGAAATGATCCCTGATCTCAAATTTCTAACAGCCTCACAGGGAAAATAATCAAGATGATTAAATTCAATACGGTTAGTGCCACATGAGAAGCCAGGCCAGTATATGTAAGGGAGCATAAGAGAGGGACACACCACCAGCTGGAAGGTTCTATAAAGACTTCCTGCATGAGAAAACCAACCTGAGTCAGGGGTGAAGAATCATGGCTGGTCAGGTAGGTGAGGGTTGGAAGGATGTCCAGGCAGAGGAGAGTTTATCTCCTGAGGATACTTCCCAAAGCCAATGTGCTCATACTGCTCAGAAATTTGGCATGCTACAGGCACTTTGGAGACAGAGAGATTTTATTCTCCTTTTTGTTCTGTCTCTTTACCTACTTTGAGGCATGATTGTGATGAAAACACAGTAGATGATGTGTTTCATACAGTCTCTTGACACCAACAAATTCTCATAAACTTGGAGTGATAGAAGGATGCGTGTAGGTATTTGAGCGTGTAGAGTGAGGAGCCCCTGAGCATGTCTTTGTAGGACTGAAGCCTTATTTTAATATTTATTTATTTTTGAGACGGGGGTGGGTAAGGAGCAGAGAGAGAGAGAGAGACAGAGAATCCAAAGCAAGCTCCACACTGTCAGAGCAAAACCCAACCTAGGGCTTGAACCCACTAACTGCGAGATCATGACCTGAGCCAAAATCGGAAGCTCAACTGACTGAGCCACCCGGGTGCCCTGGAAGGCTTATTTTATCCAGTATAATTAACTATCTATCTCCGATTTGTTCCCTCAGATCCACACCTGACCCCTCATCATTAGCTGTGTGCCCTGGGAGACTGACCTGTTCAGACTCCATCAAAGGGCTTCCTACCTGACCACCAGTTGAGTCAAGCAATGGAGGGCATCTCGAAGATCTGAGAGAAAGAAGAGTTATCTCAATCTATCTCCTCTGCAGTCATTGCAGGCTGCTGTATCCTTGGCAGAAGGTCACAACTCCTGCCAAGTAGCCCTCTCCATACCATTTTCTATACCATTAGATTCTGTTAACTGCTCTCTCCTTTTATCCCTCACACACAAGGGTAAAAATAGCCAGCTGCTAATAGTCCCAGACACTGTATTTTTCTTGTGGCTTCCATACAACCTATCCATAGCTCTGTAAACGAATCTTTTATTCAATTCTACCCCAATCGCCTAGTTTGAGTATGTCATCTATTTTTTTCTGGGACTAAGTCCTGCATGTGGATTCCAAATAAATATGTGGACATGGGAATTCATTAAAGATGGGGGGGAAATGAGTATATTTTTTTAGGGACACCTTGAGACACTGAAACAGCTGAGGGCTAAGTAGAGAGGCTCTCCTTTCTCTCTCTCTCTTCCCACTAAGCTAAGCAAACTAGAAAGTGTTCAAATCTTATTCATTTTTTAATCTATACCCCAAAATCTAGCTTTGAGGCTGGGATACAGAATCTGTGCTCAATATATGTGTATTGAAGGGTTCTACAGCATTACCAGTGGGTGGAAAAGATGAAGGAAAAAAAGAAAAAATAAATGATATATCTATATTTGCTGCTTCTCCATTCTCTCTCTCTCTCTCTTTCTCTCTCTCTCTCTCTCTCACACACACACACACACACACACACACCATAATGATGACCTTTTTTAACATTTCAAGAAATCTTCATTTGGTCATTCCAATCTTGATTATACTAACACATCTATAGAGGTTCACAGAAACAACTCTCCTCTTCACTTTGTGGATTAAGACCTCAAGCTGCAAATACTGGAGATGAGATGGAAACTCTTTCATTGAATCGAGGAACTCAGAGCCAGATGGAAGCTTGGAGGTCATGTGATTCAGCCCTGTTTGCTGCCATATTTGAACACTCCATGGGACAGGGAGATCTCTACCTCCTCAGAGATGCACACCCATCTATGGTTGTTTATCCCTGGTAAGAAAGGTTTTCCTTGATTCTAAGTCTTCCTCTGCAACTCCATCTCTCTTTGAGAAGCAAACATTTTTCTGATAGATATTTCAGGCAGTTTTGAAGCCCCAAGATATCTACTTCCTATAAACTCCCTGATTTTAAATATCATAGGACGTGGCCTATGAGGCATGATTTGGAAAGGACCAAGAGGATCATGTGTCTATGAGGACCTTCTCTGTGCCCTAATTCCATCTCCCACCACCTAAAACATCTCCAGTTGGGATCACAACTATGAGTGGGAACTTGTACTCAAGGGACATCCTTTGAAATGGAAATAGCTCACTGTAAATGTCTTTAAGGGAAGGGCTGTCTTCTACATGTTTTGTATTGTGACCAGACATTAGGAGTACAGAGCTGGAAGACTAGAGCACTGTCAGTTGAGGATGAGGAGGTATCCAAGGCATCATGAAAATCAAGGAATCCTGGCATGGGGAATAGCATTTGTAAAAGCACAGAAGAATGGAGAGTTCAGCCTTTTCAGGACCACATTATTTGGTGAGATTATAGAGTACCTATGGAGAGAGGCAAGCTATGGGCTGGGGAGAGAGTAGGGCCCAGCTTGGCTACCTTCTAGCTACGACCTTGGGAGAGTCACTTCCCCTCTCTGTGAAATGAGGAAGTGGGAGGGCTACATCATTTCTAAAGGCTTTCCTTTTCTATAAATCAATGATTCTAAAAATGCCTCACATTTCTGTAATCTTCACAGTTCATAAAGTACATTACCTCATTTCATTCTGCAGCACGGAAGGCAAAACTTGGCAGAATTCAGAATTGACCTTACTCTTTTCTGATGACTTTTCAACAGGAATGCAAAACTCAAGGCATCCCCAAGTTCTCATCTCTGAACCATTCTTTCAAGTAACCTATTACCCCCCTGCTCAACACACATACAAACACACACGCAGTTTCTCAAGGACAAAATAATTCTCCTTAAAAGAGTTCCCATATTTAAATTTCAAAAAGTGGCCTGATGCACCAACCCCAACCCTAGTTAAAATGCTGAAGAATAAAGGTCACTTCCAGTGCCTGGAAAGTAGGCTTTCCATAGAAGCCCTAAGTGATTTAGAGATTAAGCTAACATTCATGACCACAGGGTCTGAATCCAGGGTATCAAGAAAGGTATTTCTAATGGGAATATATTAGGAGAATGGGGTCAGGGAGCACTTAGCTTCCTCACTTGAGAATTTAAAATTGTGTAATTGATCCAAAAGGGCCTTAATAACTGAGGTTATGTTGTAATGAGAAATGCTAGAAAGATATTTTTAGTCTAGATTCTAATGCTGACCAGCTGGGTAACCTAGAACAAGATAATTAACCTCTCTGAGATCTGTTTTCTCATTTACAAAATTAAGGGTTAAGTGATCAATAAGATGCCACTCATGGGGCACCTGGGTGGCTCAGTCAGTTAAGCATCCGACTTCGGCTCAGGTTATGATCTCATGGCTCATGAGTTTGAGCCCTGCGTTGGGCTCTGTGCTGACAGCTCAGAGCCTAGAGACTAGAGCCTGCTTTGGAGTCTGTGTCTCCCCCCCCACCCCTCTCTCTGCTTCTCCCCTGCTCACTCTCTGTCTCTCAAAAATAAATAAACATTAAATTTTTTTTAAAAAGATGCCACTCAGTTTATTTTTTATTTACTCAATGCATGTTGATTAAACATCTACCCTATGTCAGACATTGGGAAAGTTACTAGAATAAAACAAAAAAAGTTAATTAAAACTAAGTTTGAGTGAGACAGAGAAACATTCCATGCCCTCAGGAGCTCACATTTTGGTGGGGGGGAGGTAGATGTGCAAACAAATAAATGCATAAAGGTCATTGTACAATGATAACCACCTATACAGAGGAAACACAAGGGAAGGAATTCTTCCTGGTGGAAGAATCAAGGAGTCTTCAGAGACAGAGAGGGATGCTTAAGCTGGATCTAAAGGTAAATAAGGCAGAGAGGAGATTTCTACCAACAGGAATCAGAGTAAATGGAGACAAGCTTAGGGAAACGGAATTTGTTTGTCATATTTAGTGACAAGGAGGGAGTGGCTGCTGGAGATGAGGGCAGGATCCAGACTATGAAGAACCAAGTTAGCCTGGGTAAGACACTGAAAAATCACTCAAAGTTGTATATAAGGGAGAAATACAATCTGCTCTGCATTCAGTAATGTCATTCTGGTTGTCATGGGGAGTATAGACTGAAGGGACACAAGACGAGGGGCAGAAGCTCATTGAGAAAATGAAAATCACTGCACTATTCCAAAGGAGGTAGAGTCTGAATGAAGGGAGACTTCATGGAGATGGAGAGGCTGAATTTAATAGCCTTTCAGGGAATGTTATGTGTGATGTATTTATTTAATAAATGCTTACATAGCATTTACTATGTGCCAAGCACTGTTCTAAGCACTTGGAAATATTAACTCAGTCATCACACCAAACCTATGAAATTAGAACTACTATCATTTTTGTATTATAAATGAGATAAATATGACACAGAAAGGTTAAGTCACTTACCCAAGGTCCCACAGCTAATGAATGGGTCATTGTCCCTTTGAGTCTATGTTCTTAACTACTAATATCACCAATACTATGCTACAAAGAGTGACTCCCAGGAGTGACTGACTGTGACTTTGTTGGCTACTGGACGGATGGTCATGCCATTTACTTCCTGATACAGGGGAAAGGAGATGTTGGAAGAAAGAATTACATTTCTTTCGGAGCATATTCATTAAGGCAATTGAGATGTCATGGTGGAAAAGCCCATTAAAGAGCTGAGCAAGTGGATGTGGGGCAGAGAAGACAGCCCTAGGCTGAAGACATAGATTTGGAAATCACCTGTATATAGATGGCAATGGTCACCAAGTGGGTGATTTGGACAGTCCACCACTATCATTGGGGTGGCCCATGTGAAATGGCAGGGTGGTTCAAGTTGCAATCTGGTTCTGATTGCATGTCAAGAACTGTTTTTTATTTCCTATGGAATACTTGTTATTCTACTAGTTGTAAACTATCTGTTGTCTAAGGACATGGCTATTTCACCTAATGTTCATGTTTAAACTATTCCAAAACATACAAAAAAATAAGCAATTGAACTGCTGACAGGAAATTGGACTTTGATAGAACACCTATAATAAGAAATTGAGGCAGAGGAAACCTCTAGCAAGACTTGATTTCATAAAATCCTCCTTAGTAACCCTGGTATTTAATATTTAAAACCTACATGTAATCATTGGTACAAAACATCAGAACTGTAATTTGGTCATGCCAGTTCTGTATTTACATTTCTTTTATTAAAAATTTAGTGAAAATGAATAATTGAAGAAACAGGAGAGCTTAAAGATTTTTGCAACTACAAGTTAAAGGTTGAATTCTGGTCTACTGAAAAATGAGTATATCCATTTAAGAATTAGGGGGTTTTGTTTTCAGAGCTCAAAGAATTCTGACATGATTTTATAGAAAGCATAGGTGACACTAACTGCAGGCAAGCCACTTCATTTACAGGCACTGTGGTTACTCTTGTCATAACAAATAAATGTATTAAGCTTTTATATGTGCCAGGCATTGAGCTGGTTGCTTTCTATCCATTGTCTCAGTAATATCTCACAACTGCCAGGCAAAGGCAAAGTTATTGTTCTCGTTCTAAGGATGATGAAACCATAGTTCATCGAGGGGCATTCACTTGCCCAAGTTCATTCAGTGAGTATATTACAAATTGAGGACCCCACTGCTATACAAGGTCCATATCCTGTTTGGACAGTAATCACAATCTCTCAAACGCCAGAGCTCAGCCATTTCATTGATGCTAGTACCATTTCTCTTCCTCCCTGAAAGGCCTGCCAAATATTCTTCAACTACCTGATCTTATCTCCATCCTTCCAGACCTCATCTCAAGGCTCACTTCTCCTCCAACTCCATCCTAGCCCATACCGATTCCTCTTTTTGTCCTTTCTTGTCTTGACTGTACAACCCACATTGTCATCTGGAGCCATGGGCTTCCAAGGGTAAGTCCTGACTTTGCCATGTCACTGTAAGCCCTTTACAGCCTAGACTTAACAGCACCTTGCAATGTAGGTCTCACTAGACTTGTTAATAAATTATTGCTAAATTAACTGAAAAGTGTTGTTGGGGGTCTCTGAGGGAACCTGGAATAAATAGTACCCCTCCTCTCCTGAGTCCTGAATGCATTTAAGAATAAGCAGAATAATAATAAGAATAGAAGGTGAAGGTCAAAGTCCAACTTCAGTGCCTGTGCTGATAGGTTGGAGTATGTAAGCTAGCAGGTGAATCAAAATGGCTTTTCTAGCACTGAAAACAAAAACCTGGTAACGTAGACTCAATTACAGCATGGCGAGCCAGGACAGGTATGCTCAGGTGACACTCACAGTGTGGCTAAGCAGAAGGAAAGTTCACTGCAGGAGAGTGGTCCTGCTTTTCCCCAAGAGGAAAAAAGAATAGGTCATCCCAAGTTATTCCTACCTAATTTTTTTCATGAAGTCTTGACACCTCTCCAGAGACAGAGCAATTCCATAAAAAAAGGAAACTAAAAACTTGCCTAGAGCAAGTCATAGGGAGAAAACATCTCCTTCTAACAGTGTGGAATAACTCATGAAATTTCCACTCATGCTACACTGATGGAACATAAAAAAAAATGACAGCACCCTCTACCAGACCCATGAGAGTACCTGAAAAACATTAACATCTCAATCATAGTAATAATAATAGTAATAATAATAAGCACTTACTACACACCAGGAATTATGCTGTGCTTCAAATCCTTGTAATTACCATATGTAAGACACTATTATTATTCCCATTATACAGATGAGGATAATAAAAATTACATTCTGTCTCAATAAATAAATAAATAAATAAATAAATAAATAAAGGGCACCTGGGTGGCTCAGTTGAGCAACTGACTCTTGATTTCAGCTCAGGTTATGATCTCACAGTCATGAGATCGATCCCAAGTCAGGCTCCATGCTAGGCATGGAGCCTGCTTAAGGTTCTCTTTGTGCTTCTCCCTCTGCCCCTACCCCACTTGTGTGTCCTCTCTCTCTCTTTCAAAAAATAAGTAAATAAAAATTGAATAAAATCTCCAAAGTCACACATCAATTAAATGGTAGAAGCAAGACTCAAATCCAATTTTTCTAACTCTACAGGCTCTTAACAATGATAGCATGTAAGTACCCATTCCTAATTTTGCCTACGAGATAAATAATTCCTAGACATATGACCTTTACTTATAATTTCCATACTATAGCACATCGACTCTCTTAAAATATGACTTCCAAAAGCCGTTAACCTTTTATTCTTAATGTCTACCAAAGTAATTATCAATGTCAACAGCAAACATATATGCATGCTGTATAGACGCAGTTATTTTATCATGTGAAGGGTGGTGTACTTCAAGACCAAAGATCCAGGCATGAAAGCCAGCTTGAACATTTACTGGCCGTGACACGCTATGTAGAACAAATCAACATCCCAGATCTATTTTTTAATGGGATCATTAAACATCCTACAGTGTTGTTATGAAGACTAAATTAGATGGTCTACATAAAGTGTGCAGCACAAAGTCTGGCACATAGTAAGTATATAAGAAATTGTTACCAGGAAAAAGGCAAAGTGTGAGAAGGAGAGGAGGCAGAATATCCACACTCTATCTTGGCAGTGTTTTCACAGGCCGGTAACTGAGGGAAGAAAAGGAGGAGGCAGGAGGAAGGAAGCAGAATCTACAAAAAGTGTAAATGTAAACTGATTTTGCAAGTATTGAGGGGACTCTAATAGCAGAAACTGTGTGCTATTGGCTGTCTCTCCAGTGACTGGCAGAGTGTGTACTCAGGGCAGGAACTCCATAAATGCACACAAGAGGAGATCATCCTTGCCACAAGGTTATCCTAGACCCATTGTATTTATCAAACAGCTCTACTCCTGAGACCCTTCTTGTGTTTCTATCTTACCTAAATCATGGTACATTTCTTCACCAATGACATTACAGAAGACCACAGTCCCCTCACCCCTCACCTCTACGTAGTGCCAACAATTTCCTTTATGAAGAGCTGCCAATGACTGCCATGGGTAGGATGCTTTCACTTGCTGGACCTCAGTGTCCTCAACTATAACATAGGGGGTTTACAACAGCTGCCTCTCAAGGATTACAATAGGAATATAATAATGCATTTTAAACCAAGTTTGGCAGAGTCATGGTCCTTCCTCACATACATAGTTACTCATTCTTTACAATGGCCCTCTAAGTTAGGGAGCAGGGCTTGTGGAAAGGGACAAGAACTTATTGTTAATTTGTTCCATTCCTTCCTACTTTAGCATGATCAGCTCTGTTACCGTTGAACACAGTGTTTTTAAACATAGATGTTTAAATACATAGATTTTAAATCTGGGATAGTGGAGGGGAGTTGCCATTCATCCCATGTATGACAGCCCTTCCTCCTGCTAGAGAAAGACTTCCACAGGTGCCTCCAAGATGAGAGCCTGTACTGCCCTGCTACAGAGAACATATGGTCCCTAGTCCTAGGTTTTCCAACTGTACTGCTGGCCTCTGCAGGGGAGTATAAGGAGGAAGCCCTGACACCCCATCTTAGCATTTCTTTTATCTCTTTTATGGATTGAGCCCTTATCTAATATTTCCATTGAGAAATGGATCTGCCAGTAACAATAAACAAGAAAATAGCTTGAAGATCACAAATCTTGTCCATGCTTTCAACTGATACTCAAATCTTCTTCATAGCATCTGCAAGAACTTGTCCAGAGAACTTGACATCCCCACTGATGGGAATTCAGTTACTTCAGGAGCAGTTCATATCATCTTTGACTGTGAGGAATTTCTGTCTTGTGTTAAGCAGTGATCGAGCCCTCCATAAGGCTTATTGTCCTTTGGACTGAAGTTAGGGTGGCATTCACAAAATTAACAACTTGCAAGGTTGATGCAGTTCATGTCATCTGCATATCAGCCCTGGTCCAAGTCATGCACTAAGGCCATAGAACACAGATGTAATAGCTTATCTGCTGGAAGCCCTTTGAGTAATTTTTCAAATATTTATCCTTGTTTATGAAAAAACTGTTCAAGTATTTATCTCATTTTTTAATTGTGTTGTTTTCTGCTGTTTAGTTGACTTATATGAATTTTTGTGTATTCTGAATAAGTTCTTTCTATAGGTGTGCATTGTACACAGCTTATCCAAGTGTGAAAACTGTACATTCCTTTGCTTAATGGGGTTTAAATTGAGAAAAATTCTTAATTTTAAGGAAGTTCAACTTATCAATCTTTTCTCTTATGATCCATTATTTTTCTATCTTTAAGAAATATTTGACTGACCTTCCTTTAAGTGAAGGGCTTCAACATAATTTTTAAATGCTTGGTCTAACCATAAAGGCCCTACCCTCATTCTAGTCTTAAAAAAAAAAAAAAAAAAAAAAGCTGTCAATAAGCTTCATTCTTATGAGAAAGGAATATACTGGGGCACCTGGGTGGCTCAGTCAGTTGGGTGTCCCACTTCGGCTCAGGTGATGATCTTGCAGTTCATGGGTTTGAGCCCTGCATCAGGCTCTGTGCTGACAGCTCAGAGCCTGTAGCCTGCTTCAGATTCTGTCTCCCTCTCTCTCTACCCCCTCCCTGCTCATGCTCCGTTTCTCTCTCTCAAAAATGAATAAACAGTAAAAAAAATTTTTAATAAAAAAAAAGAATATACTTTCTGGAAGCCAAACTTTACTAGATCCAAGAAAACAATAGTCATTACTATAAGCCCTTTATTTGACTAATTTATTCAGTCAACATAAACAAAAGTTGTTTAGCATAATAATTAAAAGCAGGAATCTAGACTGTGCTATTCAAATTTAATGTCCAATTCTGATTTCCTAAAAGCTGAATGCTGTTGTGTACTAAATTGCAAATATCATCACTTACCTGTAACTGGGTAAGAGCAGTGCTATTTTGTATATAAGTTTTCTCTATTCCAGCCTGAGCAGTAACAATGCCTGGAACTGTATCAAATATACCCACCATGCTGATTACTTTTCTCTACAAATGTGTGCATTACAGTGACTTCAACAGTGTAGGTGTGTTTGCTCTTGATCAATATAAATTTGGCTCACATTAAGACCTCTTTATCTTTTCAGGAATATTACCCTGCCAATTTATAATAAACCCCAATTTCATGAAAACTCTTAACCACTGGTTCTCAAACTTTGGTGTGATGCTAATCATGTAGGTGTTTGTTAGAAATCCAGATTTCTGGGCCCCAACTTAGAGATCCTAATTCAGTATATCTATGGTGGGGCTCAAGAACCTGAATTTTTAATAATTTCCCCCACCAAAAATTCTGGAGTCAGTGATTTTTGGACAATATTTCGAGGATGCTGCTTCAAGTCTTTCTGATAGATGTTTTAGAAAAAGTCCATCTCCTAATGGGGTTCTTTGTCCACTTGGATTTGAAGGTCCAACTTCTTTACTTTGTACTGATTCCTCTTAGATTCACCAATAAAAATTTGTGGTATGGAAAATTTAAAAAGCATAACATTTGGCGATAAGAAGCCAACACCTAGCTCTACCAATTCTGGCCTTGGGCAAGTAAATTAACTCTTTGAGTTTCAATACCTTCATCTGTAAAATAGGAGAACACATTTCTGCCTGGACTGTTATAATCATTCAGATCCTTACTGTACAATATCACATAACCCTAAAATAATGGTTACAAAAGGCTATGAGAAGTATGATCACATTTTTGGTTGTTTAAAATACACCTATGAGGGAAAAACAACAAAATGTTAGCAATAAGTTGATCTGGCTATTAGAATTCTAGGTTATTTTATTTTATATTATTCTCTTTTTTAAATGTTTCTACAAAAAAATTTCACTCTTACAACAAAATTTAAATACATATGCTATTTTTCATGACCGAATTTAGCTCAAAACTATGAATGTGCTGCTAGAGACTCTCTCCAGACTAATATTTCTCAATGATCAGAATTGTTTAGCCACCATCACTTATTTCTGAGAGGAATATCTGTTTATTGGGGACTAGGTTACAAATACTATGGTATAGGCACTTGTACAGGTACAAGTACTATCCTAAGTTATCTCATAGATGTTATTTCAGATGTTCTTCAAAACAATCTAATTTGGTAAGTAGTATTATTTCTCCCATTTTACAGGTGAAGAAAATGAGACAGATGGATTAAGTATCTTGCCCAGGGTCAAAAGCAAATGATGGGAGAAGCCAGGTATAAGTTACATGAACTCTCTTTCTCTATTATTTCTTACAACCGCATGTGAACCGACAGCTATCTCAAAACAAAAAAAAATTGTTAAAGCAAGTAACTGACACAGCAGGGATTCATACATAACCCTGAGTGACTCTAACACCTGTACTTTCTTGGTCACATCGGTACTAAATTGACCCCACCTGGCTGTCATCTGACCTCTCTTTCTCTACCTTGTCCACTAAGATACTCTGAGTGACTTTGTTGGAAGTTTACAAAAACCCAACTCATTGTCCTCTACGGTGTGACTCTGCTTAAAACCTCCATGAAGGCCACTTGCCAGGTCTGCTAGAAGCAGCAGAGGGGCAGCCTGCAGGTTTTGGTGCCAAGAAGGAGCAGAGTAAAGGAGGTAAGAGTCAACGGGCATTTTGCCTGACTAAGGACTCTGGGATTGGACCCTCAATAGATATGCAAATTGAATTCTGTGTAATTTGTGCTTTTCAATAACCTCAGCATGTGTTGGATGTGTACAAAAAGAACCATAAAATAAAATTGCAGACAAAGGGGGGAGTCAGAACACAGAAAGGGGAGGAATCGGTTTATTCCACGAGCCAAACAATGGGTCATAATAAATTCGCCAGGCATTAGCTCTTTGGTTGCATGGAACAAAGAGATTGAAATGAAATGGGGAAAAAAAGCATCACAGTTAACTGTTAGGTGGCTGGCCTGCTTCCATTTGGCCAACCAGACAGATCACAGGATGAGCCAGGGAGCTGCCCGGGGGCATCTGCCACCTTCATGGGGCAGCCCCCACTGGTTTGCAACCGAGCCGTGGCTCTTCCATATGTTCAGGTGCCACTGGGGCAATTTTTCCTTAGGAAAAACACATAATAAAAAGATCCAATTGTGTTTTAATCGGCCATCAGTTAATCCATAGTTACATGCTCCCAAAAGAATTATAAGACAAGGTGTAAAAGGAGAAATGAAGAAATGTAGAGGAGAGAGCCTTACAAAAAGAGGAACAGAGAATAGAGAGAGAGAAACTGACAGAAATATGAGAACAACAGTCAAAACTGCTATTGCCAGTGCTGTTGCTCCCACTGGCAGCACCATCACCATTTTTGAGTATTAACTATGGCCTCAAACCTAAGGGCAGTTGTCCCTCCAGGACAGAGCCCTGGCAGCCCTCCACACACCTCCTGGGAGGCCTGTGAAAATCACTATGAAACTGCCATCTTGTGTGAGCATGTCTCAATCACTCAACTTCCCATCTTAGCTTTTAGCTATTTTTTTTTAATTTGTCCATCCTCCTAGTAGACTCAAAGGTCCTTGACAGTAGAGTCTAAAGTTTGGCTATGCATCCTAAATAAAGCACTGGGCCTGACCCATTTTAAGTTCTCAGACATTATTTACAACATGAATGAATGTGTTCTAAATGGATAAATGGATGGATGGTTGGATGGATGGATGGATGGATGGACGCCGGGGCACTCTAATCTTTACGCTAGTCCAATGAGTTAATGTTAATCTCATTGCACAAATGAGGACAGTAGTGCCTAGAGAAACCCAAGTCTCTTTACCCTGTGAAATAGCATCATTCAAAACAACTCATATTCTAAGAAACAAAGAGGAACAACCATTAAGAGAGATTTGGGGGGCAAATGAATGGGGAAAGAGGAAGAGGATGGAGAAGTTGAGGCAGAACTAAAAGGGGGTTCTTCTTGGTGCCCTTATAATAGAGGACAAGGCTTGACTTTGTTCAAAAAATGAGTAATAAAGTCTGGGGTGAGCCTAAGCCAGAAATGGATGACATCATATTAGCATAGAATCAGGAGTTTAAGAGACTCTTAAATCCTATTTGGCTCCGACAGCAGGTGCACTGGGGTTGAGGATTTGCAAACTGGCCAAGGTCAACCCTGGTAGTCCTAATGCAAAGTGAAAGTCAATAGAGATTTGATAAATAAACAGAAGTGCTCAGAGATTCTGGTGTCCGCATTAAAAAGACGAAAGTAGTGAAGCAGTTTTGCTTGAATGAGGCCAGAGCAATCTTGCTCTTAAAGACATAAGCCCCATGGACCCTGCTTGCCATAATTTTCAGAGTAATATGATTTTTGACAAATTCATTAAGCAATAAGACATGACAGACTGTAAATTGCTTCACTGTTAATTTATGTCCACGATATTGTTAGGCATCAAGCCAAAGTTTGGTCCTATCTGAAGGCAAAGATATAAATTGTCATTGTATAACCACAATCTGGAATGCTTTGTGAGGATCAAAGAGTTATCGAACACTAGAATCCTCCACATGCAGAATTAGGATCCAATCCCTTACCCAGGCATCAGCTTCCACTGAGTGCCCACTTTGGAACAGCTATCTCCCTTGAAGAGAGTTTATCAGAGTGTCAGGAACACAGATAGCTTGCTTTATATAAGTAATAAACCCTGCACTGAAGGTAAGATGCCAATACCTTGGGAGCACAGAAAAAGGAGTGATCAGCTCTAGAGAAGTAGGAATGAGAGGAGAGAATCAGAGAAGGCTCCAAAGAAAAGATGACTTTTGAATTGCGTCCTAAAATAAACACAGACATCGCTCAAATGGAAAAGGATGGAAGTCTGACACGGGAAAATCTCGCAGAGGCACGAAGGTATGGTGTGTTCAAGGAGCTTGAATAATTTGGTGCAACTGTAGCTCAGTATGCATGGAGGAGAATCATAAGCAGGTTACATAGCAAGAGCATAAGTTTGGGTCAAGTTGAGAAGCCTTGTAGTCCATGCTAAACATCTAGGAGTTTATTCAACAGAAGGGTCTCTACATCTCCATTGCCACTGCCATGTTCAGGCCATTAGTGTCACACTTAGAGAATGACAACTCCCATCAAGAATGATGCCTGGATGAACCATGCATTAGTTCACATTATAAACCCTGAGGCTAGTACACTATTCCAATAATTTAGGCAGTAAACAATGATAAAAAGGATAATGGCTAGTATTATTGATTGTCATTGTCAGAGTCACTTTTGGGAGTTATTCTGCTCAGGCTGGAGAACTGGGTTAGAACACCTCTCAAGAGCTACTTTTAGAGGAGAGGTTTTCCAAGCCTATTTTCTCATAACCCAAAAATAAAAGAAAAAACAAGTTTAGACCTCTTTCTTTCTGTCTAAGCATCTAGGGAAATACGAAGGGAAGACTTGGGTGTTGGACAATATAAATCTCCACTCCATCAGTCTTATTCCCTATTTATTCAGCAGAGCCCTTTCCACACACCCTTAGACTGAATCAACAGATCCAACCCCATGAACTTGATCCTCCTTTCAGTTTCCCCTAGGCACATCCAAGGAAATGGAAAGAAAGAAGAAGAAAGATAATCTCTTGAACAAATAAGGTTGGGAAAACTGGACAGCTACATGCAAAAGAACAAAACTAGATCACTTTCTTACATCATATGCAAAAATAAACTCAAAATGGATTAAAGAGTTAAATGTAAGACCTGGAGCCATAAAACTCCTGGAATAAAACATAAGCAGTAAGCTCTTTAACATCAGTCTTAGCAATATGTTTTTAGATATGTTTCTTCAGGCAAGGGAAACAAAAAAAGCAAAAATAAACAAGAGGGACTGTATCAAACTAAAAAGTTTTTGCATAATGAAGGAACCTATCAACAAAACCAAAAGACAAACTACTAAACAAGAGAGGATACTGGCAAATGATATATCCAATAAGGAGTTGGAAATATACAAAGTGCCCATAAAACTGAAAAACAAAACAAAACAAAAACCTGATTAGCAAATGAGCAGAGGATCTGAATAGGCATTTTGCAAAGAAAATATACTATATATTCATATACTCAACATTACTAATCATCAGGGAAATGAAAATCAAAATGACGATGAGCTACCACACCATACCTGTCAGAATGGCTATTATCAAAAAGACAAGATATAATAAGTGTGGACAAGGATGTGGAGAAAAGGGAACCCTGGTGCACAGTTGATGGGAATGTAGATTGGTACAACCACCATGTAAAATACTAGGGAGATTCCTAAAAAAATAAATAGATAGATAGATAGATAGATAGATAAATAAAATAATGAAACTACCATACAATCCAGCACTGTCACTTTTGGGTATTTACCTGAATAACATGAGAACACTAATTTGAAAAGATATATGCATTTCATGTTCATTGCAGTATTATATATAATAGCCAAGTTATAAAAGCAAACTAAATGTCCATTGATAAATGAATGGATTAAAAAGTATAGTATATATACAATGGAATTTTACTCACCTATAAAAAAAGAATGAAATCTTGCTATATGCAACAGTATGGATGGACCTAAGGGATATATGCTAAATGAAATAAGTCAAAGACAAATACTGTATGATTTTACTTATATGTTAGATCTAAAAGACAAAACAAATGGACAAACAAGAGAAACAGAGCTGAGAACAAACTGGTGGTTGTCAGAGGGGACGGGGTTGGAGGAACAGGTGAAATAGGTGAAGTAGATTAAGAGGCAAAAATTCCAATTATAAAATAAATAAGTTACCCATATGTAATGTACAGCATAGGGAATATAGACAATACTACTTCATATTGTAACAGATGGTAACTAGACCTATCATGGTGATTATTTCATAATGTATAAAAATGTCAAATTACTATCCTGTATGCATGAAACTAATGTCATATTTTATGCCAATTTTAATTCAAATAAATAAATACATACTGACATACATACATAGGCATGAAATTGCAGGAGCTGATTTCTGACCAGTAGCAACAGAATTGAGAGACTTATATTCTGAAAAGTACCAGGAGACCTGGGTTTTATTTCATCCTCTTACTAGTCCTACGGCCTTGAGAAAAGACACCTCACCTGTCTGGGCTGCTATGGGAATTCAAATGAGATCATACATGTGAAAACTTTTGGCACAGAGGAGGCTGTCAAAAGACGTTTTCAAATCTGAAACTATACTCAGCTAGGATGGATCTTAAGAAATAAACAACATTCATAGAGGAATGCCCAACATGTTGGAAAAGAGAATAAATTCAATGCAATCATCAGCATGATCTCCTGGCATGGTGGGGTGATTTTTAGTACTTTGTCCAGTTATTTTCATCCCCTAGAGACCTTTTATCAGTTCCCATTCTATATTGATACTGTTGGTGAAGTTGGCACACTTTATTTGTCTTCTTCAAGAAACACAGTGAGACAGCTCCCAGGAGGTGGAGGGAACTTTTGTTTCATGTGAATCTAGCTATGTGTGAAACACACTGAGTCCTTGGGGAGTCCTGGAATGATTTAGATGTTCTTTGCCTGCCCACTGCAGGAGGCTATATACAGAAAAGGTATCCTGTCACCTCAGTAACTAATGGGAAGCAGACAAGGTGCAGTAGAAAGAATGCTGGCCTTGGTCTCCAGAGGTCTGGGTTCAGAAGCTCAGCTCCGTCCATTGGGAGACCTTGGGCAAATCAACTTTTCTGAGTTTCAGTTTGTTTGTCTAAATGTAAATAATGGCACCTACTATTTGGGATTATTTCTTGACTCAAATGATATAACTTATGTGAAAGTACTTTATAAATTGTAAAGTGCCAACAACCGTGAGTGGGTGTTATGACTCTCATCACTGCTATTTATGGTGATGGAGCGTATAGGCTTTGCTGCCCGTTAAATCTTTCAATCCCCATGTCTCCATTACCCCTGGCTACTGTCTCTATCATTCAGAGTCACTGCAGGAGAAATGATTCATTTCCAGATGGTTCAAACGGGGAGACTCTAATGAAGCCCCTATTTAGAAAGGGGTGGGTATAGTTAAGAGAATAAACAAAGGATGGTGAGGTGCCAAGAGGCCAGCAATATCTGGAAGCAGTTACCCCCTGCTATGGCCTCAGGGACAAAGCAAGTAAGTCTTCTACCAGAGCACAGTGAGCACTATAGCCCTAAAGAACGAGGGGCTGCCCAGAGGTAGACAGCTATTGCCAGATGTGGGACACCAAAACAGGAAAGATGTCTCTTTCCTCCTACCCACCAATCTCCCATTGGCTGGAGACAATCAGAAGGCAACCTGCAAGGGACCCTAACTGATGCAATTCACAGGGTTAGACTCTCAAAGACTTGGGTCTTGGTGGCCATTTGTTACTTACCTTCTACTCTTCACAATGTTTTGTGCATGATATCTAGGCAGCAGCATAGCTGGCGATGATGAGCAGGATTTTGAGTCTACAGGTTTGTGTTCAAATTCTGACTCTCACTTACTAGCTATGTGACCTTAGGCAAATTTCGTTAACCTTTCAGAACTCCAGTCAATCACAGGACAATGAGAGTTATCAACTCCAGTAATACAGGTAAAACATTTTACAAGGTACATGGTAAGCACACCATAAATGTTATTGATGTTGCTGTTTTACTTTCCATAGACTTATTATCTATGCTCCCCTCTCTCCCAAACCTTTGCAAGAAATCTCTCTCCATGGAAACCACACCCTTTTACATCTTTAACCTGTTTTTCCTCACTGAAACCTAGATCTCCCTGATAATCTTTTTTTATTTGACATCTTGGCAGCATTGATACTGGTGGTCATTCCTTTCTCCTAGGGAAGCCTTCTCTTGTGTTATCAACTCTTGGTTTTCATCTTGTTTTGATAGACTATGTGCAAAACTGATTTTCTTTCTCACAAAGCATGCTCCTTCTCTCTTACTTTAATTAATGATACCACATCACCCAATTACTTAAATCTGGATGTCTCACCTCTTACTCCTTATAACCAATAAATCATGGAGTTTCATACATTAACCTCTAAAGTATCTCTAGAATCCATCTACTCTTCTCCATCCTCAAGAACATTCTGTTTGTGTGAACCTTCAACATCTTTTGGTAACTTTATTGCAGTAACTCCCTAACTGGTCTCATTGCCTCTTGTCTTTCTTTCCCTACCCATTCTTCACACTGTAGTCAAAGAGATCATTCTAAAGAAAACACTTTCTCATATCAGCAGCCTTATTAAACACCCCCCCCCCCGCCGTGATTCTCCATTGCCCTTATTAGAAAGCCCTTTCTTTCCTGTGCTAGCAAGACCCTCTATGACCTAATGCCTGCCAATGACTCCATACTTACCTAGAGCCACTCCTTCCTCTCCCTCAACCCCAATCATAACAAATGACTTGCAAATCCCCCAGCTCTCCAACTTTCTCTCTCCTGTGGGTGATGCTGGCCAGGACCCTCCACCCCTAAGCTATGCTTGGGTAACTCTCACTGACCAGGTGAGTTGCTATTTTCTCTGATAAACTTTCCTGATCCTGAAACTGTCATTTAGTTGGGTCTCCAGGGCATGCCCCCATGACCTTGAAGTGCTGACTCTATGAAGTGAAGGGAAGAAACATATGTGTTGAAAAACAGTGGGAAATTGGGGCGCCTGGGTGGCGCAGTCGGTTAAGCGTCCGACTTCAGCCAGGTCACGATCTCGCGGTCCGTGAGTTCGAGCCCCGCGTCAGGCTCTGGGCTGATGGCTCGGAGCCTGGAGCCTGCTTCCGATTCTGTGTCTCCCTCTCTCTCTGACCCTCCCCCCTTCATGCTCTGTCTCTCTCTGTCCCAAAAATAAAAAAAAAAAAAAAAAAAAAGAAAAAGAAAAACAGTGGGAAATGAAGTTAAACACATAGAAAGTGTCCACACATTCAAAAGAAAAGGTAATCTTAAAATTCACTTCTAGCTCAATGGCTCACTTTGGGAATAAGCTATTTTTAATTGAATTTAATTATCTCTTCAAGTTAAAATAAGCATGGCTGTTATCAAGAGAAGATACTCTTGATAATCTTCAAAATGGGAAACTAGTTAAAATGATTTTACTTTGCATTTATTGCCCACTTCCCACAGACACTCCCATAGTAAGTGCTTTGCATACATTATCACGCAGAATCTGTACAAGAACCCTATGTGGTAGATACAAACAGGCTTCCCCTTCACAACGAAGAAACTTAGATTAAGACACATTTCCAAGTCACAGAGTAATGAAGCCCAGATTCAATGCAGGTCTTTCTGATTCTAGAACTTCCATAATATCCAGCCTCTTGTGGTCACGGTCAAGGACCATGGCATTTGGGGGTTTGAGGGTGGGGTTTTGTTTCTCAAATATTAGCACACAGCCCTTCCTCCCCTTCAGGATGCCTAACTAAGGAAGCTGTGCATACAAAGAAAAGTTGTAAAAAAGAAACCATGTAAGTGATTGCCTAGTCCAGGGTTTCTCTATTAGAATAATTAAGATCTAGTTTCTTAGCAACTTTGAAGTTTATAGTACAGTATTGGTTGATTATAATCACTATGCTCCACATTAGGTCTCTAGAACTTATTTGTACCCTTAAACATCACCTGCCCATTCCACCCCCCACCGTTAGCCCTTGTTAACCACCATTCTACTCTATTATTATTATTATTATTATTATTATTATTATTATTATTATTATGTTACCAGTTTGGCTTTTTTAGATTCCACATATAAGTGCTATCATACAGTATTTGTCTTTGCCTAACAATACCTTCAAGGCCCATCCATGTTGTTTTTATTTTTGAAATAAATATTGAATACATGCTATGTTCCAGCCCAATGCTGGGATATGAAGATACAACAATGAACAAAACATATTTCCTGCCACCAAAACCCTACGGGTTAGTGGGGGTAAAGATACAGGTAAACATAGATTTACAATTCACTGTGAAAACTGTTTTGACATAGAAAAACATAGTATTTTTGAACACTTTTAATAATAGCACTTGCCTCATATGGTTGTTGTAAGGATTGAATGAATTAATGCATAAAAAGCACTTCTGCACAAGTGCTTCTTATGCATTAATTCACTCAATCCTCACATCAACCATGTGAGGCAAGTGCTATTATTAAGCCCATTTCACAAATGAGAAAACTAGGGCACCGAGTAGATAAGCAATTTAATACAGATCCAAAATGCCTTCATGATGGTACTTGGCTCTGAACCCAGCAGTAAGATTGCAGAACCCATGGGATTTAATCACTGTCCAACACTACCTGTCCAGGGGCAAACACACAAGGAGCTGCGAGAGCAACAAAGGAAGGAATCTAGTCCAGAATGGGAATCAGACAATGGCACATATTTCCTGTCTGGGCTACATAATTCAGTCTCTGTTCACACTGATACTAGAGTGAACACTCAGCTCTGACCTCCAATACCTCCCTCCAAAAGCAGAGCTGTGAATCAGACTGACACAGTTGATTTTGTATCAGCCTCTCCTCTTAGTAGTCAGCTTAGGCCTTGGGAAACCAACAAAAAACCAGATGTTATGAATATTATACATGGCGTAAATATCATAATGATGTTCAGTTGTCAAAAGCGTCTACCTTCTTAGTTGAAAAGAAGAGCATATCACTTGAGAAATTTCTTACAAAGCCAAGTTTTCAGCCAAAGGAAGAGGAGAGAATAAACAAGAGAAGCCCAAGGAAAGGTACATGGAAGCGAAAGATGAATGTTTAGTCTGTGTCTAATAGTTTGAAAAGAACGTGTGCAATCTGGGAAGATTCTGGGGGAAATTGCCAAGGCCAGGCAAGCTCTCTACAGAGGGATATACACATGCTGCATGTTCAGAAAGCATTGCCAGCACTCTGAGCTAAGTTGTCCTTTGGTTTGCCCAAGTAAAATGGCACACAAAGAAGCAGAAAGGATATCTCATATCTCATATCTCATAAATACCTCTTATGTGTCAGGTGCTACTCTGGGTTCTTTACATTTATCATTTAATCCTCAGAATAATATCACAAGAGACAAATTTTAATCTCCTTCTTGCAACTGAGCAAATGAGTCTCAAAAATATGTCCAAAGTTGTGCTTGTAATTTGTGTAGTCAGAATTTTAACAGCTGACTGCCACCAAAGCCCCTTCAACTCTTACTGCTTTCCCTCCAATATTTTTTAGGACTCTTTCATCAGATATTACTTAATCTTTAAATCAGAATTCTCAAGATCCATGAGGGCAGGGACTATCATTTAATGCCAACTACCTAAAATCAAATGGAAGCTCAATATTTTTTTAAAAAAACTTTCTTGAACAGACTATTTTTTAGTGTAGTTTTAATTTCACAGCAAAACTGAGAAGAAGGTACAGAGATTCACATATACCCCTGCTCCCCCCTACACAGAATCTCCCCCTACTATCAACACACACCAGAGTGGTACAGTTGTTACAATCAGTGAAGCTACACTGACAAATGTAGGGGTTTGATAAATGCATAATGACATGTATTCGCCATCAAAGCATTGTACAGAATAGTTTCACTGCCCTAAAAATTTTCTGTGCTCTCTTTATCCCTCCCTTGCCCCTAACCCCTGGTAACCACTGATTTCTTTACTCTCTTCACAGCTTTGCCTTTTCCAGAATGTCACATAGTTGGAGTCATACAGTATGTAGCCTTTTCCGATTTCCTTATTTTACTTGGTAGTATGCATTTAAGCTTCTTCCACATGTTTTCATGGCTTGATAGCTTATTTTCTTTTAGTGTTAAATAATGTTCCATTTTCTGGATGTACCACAGTTTATTTATCCATTCACCTACTGAAGAACATCTTGCCACGTTTTGGTAATTATGGATAAAACTGCTATAAACATTTGTGTGCAGGTTTTTTGGTGGACATAAGTTGTCAACTCCTTTAGCTAAAATACCGAGGAACATGATGGCTGGGTCATATGGTCTGTGTTTATTCTTGTAAGAAACTGCCAACCTTCCAGAGTGGCTGTACCATTTTACATTCTCACCAGCAGTGAATGAGAGTTCCTATCACCCCACATCCTCTCCCGCATTTGGTGCTGGCTGTGTTTTGGACTTTGGCCATTCTAATAAGTGGGTAGTCAATAAATATTTTTTCAAAAAATAATTTTTTTAATTATAAATTAAGATGAAAAAAATTCTAAATTATTACAAAAGTAGACTTATAAACTCTGTTATTCATAAGATAACTTTTGGAGGACGAGGACTAAAGAAAGAGCCCCCTCAGTCAAGCTCTGACTTATCAATTTCATGTTACCATCCACACTCCTCTGGGCACACTGTCCTGTCTACTCCAGGCAGGCAATCTGATAAGTGTGTGTGTGTGCTGGGGGTGTGGGTGGGGATGGGAGGTGGGAGGCAGATAGGCATATACTTTGGAATCCTAGTCTAAGATCCCTCTAATTGCTGTATTTTATTCTTCTCTAGCTACTGCATTCTGCTTCCCACATTTGAGATGCAAATATAGTTATATCTCTTCAGTTATTATAATTAATTGCTATGGAGCCGGCTGTCATTATTAGAAGGAAAAACAGTACCTCCACATTGGCATACCCCTACTTATAAGTCTTCCAGATATTATAGTAAAGCTGCAATAGTTTAGTCTGGCACACACATAAATAGAACATAATGTCAAATTATGAAAGAAACCCAAATGCATAGGGGAATTTAGGATAGGATAAATGGCATTTCAGTTTTGGGAAAACTGGATCCGTGAATATACAGAATGAGCATGATTGGGGTAATTTGGGGGAAAAACTGTTGGATCCCTACTTCATATCTTACTCACAAATGACTTCCAGAAGTGTCAAAACACTTAATAATTTAAAAGGAGACTATAAAAAGACCAGAAGAAAATATATGATTCGTTTTAACAATCTGGGAGTAGAGAAGCCCTTTTAAGCAATGACACAAAACTCTGAAACTTTAAACAAATTAATAAGTTTGGCCACATAAAAACAAAATATTTGTAAATGGCTAAAGAAATAGAAGACAAATGAAATATTTGGAAAAATATATTGGAAACTCACCAAAGGGATAATTTTCCTAACACGAATAGGATGTTTAGGGAGGGATAAGAGAAAATAACTAACCCCATTGAAAATGATCAAATTATGGGAACATAGCTTACAAAAGAAAAAAATGGGTCTTTAAAATAAGAAATGATGTTCAGTCTCTCTCATAATGAGAAACTATACTGAGATATCACTCCTCTCTCAAAATTGGCAAAGATCCACAGTTTGAAAACACTTAGGGAAATAAGCACTCTCAGGTATTGTTGGTGGGGCACATCACTACAAACACCTCAGAAGGACACTGAGAGCCTTCTAAAAATTATACACATACACACTGTTTGACCTAGCAATCCCACTTCCCTGTACTCAAGGAACAGATACACTTACACAAGTGTTTATGCTCATTTTACTGCAACACCCATCTAAACCAGGATGGAGCTGTGAAATGAAGCATGGGGCATTTTTGCGAAGGAATACCATGGAATCATAAAAGAAGATGAAGAAATTCTTTATGTCCTTTATCTTTATGAGATACAATCATCAAAAACAGATTTTTTTTTTAATTAAAGAGGAGGGGAGGGGCAGAGAGGGAGGGAGAGAGAGAATCTTAAGCAGGCTCCACACCCAGTACAGAGCCCAACATGGGGCTCGATCTCACAACCCTGAGATTATGATCTGAGCCCAAATTCAAGAGTACAACGCTTAACCAACTGAGCCACCCAGCCACCCACAAAAGACATATGTCTTTATGTTAAAAAGCACATGACCTTAAGTGAAACAGTCAGAAACACAGCACCATATACTATCTGATTCCATCCATATGGCATTGAAGACCAGGGGAAACAAATAGATGGTGATAAGAGTGAGAATAGCAATGACCTCAGGAGAGACTGAGAAGAGGCACAGGGTGATACTCGGGTGCTATAAATACATATCTTGATCTGGATGATGATTATATGAGCATATATGGGAAGACAAATTTATCAATTGTACATAAAATTTCTGCACTTTACTGTGGATGTTTTGTCTTAGTTAAAAAAATACAAGCAAGATATAGAACAGTATGTGTAATATCCTGTATTGTGTACAATATAAGCAAAAGAGAAAAATATATAGGTCTCTATATGTATTTGTTTAAACTTGCATAGAATATTTCCAGAAGGCCACACAGGAACTGAGAGGGGTTTCTGGGTAACTAGGAGCAAAGAGGAGGAGGTGACCCCTCACTATATACCTTAAGCTACTCAACCCACGAGAATATATTGCCTATCACAACATATGTTGAATTAAAATTTTAAAAAACATGCCACCTACAATTGCCCAGGACCCCTTGGAGCTTACTCAGTCCTACTTACAAATGCCAGGCCAGGCAGAGAGAAAAGGGTCTAACGTCAACCCTCTGCTGACTTTGACTCTCATGCCACATGAGGTCACTATTGAGGCTGGGCCTGTGAGATCTGACAGACAAGGGTCCACCACCAGCCCCCTACAACTTTCCCTGGGCAGCAGTCATCATAACTGCTTAGACTGTTAGGCTGACCAAGGTCACATACCCAGGTGCTCATTTTATTCATTCATTTAAAAACATTTACAAGTGCCCATTAGGTGTGTTGGCAAAGGGGACGCAGTAGCTTGTATTTCTGAGAACGACAAAAAGCAAGCAAATGAACAACAATAACAAAAATAGAATATGTCAGATGATGACAAGTGCAAGGAAGAGAAACAAAACCGGGCATAGTGATAAAGTACCAAGGGCGAAGGTGGTGAGAGAAAGTTCTGGCTCTTCTAGCCGGGTGGCTCGCAGAAGGACTGGGTAGTGACGTGGTTTCTGAAATCTGAAGAAACAAGCAGACAGGCATTGTGAATATCTGGAGATAGAGTTCAAAGCAGATAGAAGAGTAAATGCAAAAGCCCTGATGCCAGAGCATGCATGCCATGACTGAGAAACATCAAGGAGGCCAGTGTGGCAGGTGCAGAGAGAGAACCAAGCAGAACAATAGACATAGGAAACAAAAGAGCTAAGCAGAGGCCTGATCATAAGGGGTGTTGACATAAAGACCTACACTTGTACTCTGAGCAAGATGAGAAGCCAGTGGAGAGGTCTGAGCAGAGGAATCCCCTCTGAACTAAAAAGGGCTGCTTTGTCTACCCACACATAGCTATACAGACAGCCTAATACCACTAAAAGTTTTCAGTTATGCTCTACTAAGACTTCCATGACATTTCTATAACCTTTCACTATCATTTGTAGATCTTTTTTAAATAATTTTTTAATTAATTATTTTTTAACTAATCTCTACACTGAATGTGTGGCTCAAACTCACAACCCCAAGATCAAGAGTCACATGCTCTACCAACTGAGCCAGCCAGGCACCCCTCTTTTGTAGATCTCTTAAACATTTTCCCGTGTTTGTCTATTCCCTCCCCTACCAACATCTGGATTATCCAACTGCTCCTGTTCCAAATATACATGCTTCCAATATTTAAGATTCTAAAACTAAGGCACCGCCTTCTTACTCTTTAGCTGAGTGACTGAGAAATGCACCTTATTTCTGTAAGCCTCAGTTTCTCTACTTTGTAATGAATTCCTCTTAGAATAGAGAATTGTTTACGTTTTTTAGAGTTTTCAACATAAATTGAAGATGAAGATGATGATGGTACCTACCTGGTGATGCCCTGGTTAACTAGGTAAGGGATCTTCATGCTCTTTGCTGGACAAGAAGGAAAAAGTTGGCAAGTGAAGGTGAGAAGTGTGGAAATAATTCCCAGCATGCATGTGGTAGAAAAAAACAAATGTAATATTTATTAGTATTAGTATTAGCATTAGTATTAGTAGGCTAATTTAGGCATTAACTAACTAGCTGTGTGACCTTAAGAAAACCTACCTAACCTGTGATACTGATTGCTAATCTGCGAAATGTAGGCAATACTCATTATATTCATGGGATTGTTATAAGGAATATTTAAATGCGATGAGGATAAGCCTCAGGACTGCAATTCATATCTTCACAGTGACACAAAACACTCCATAAACTTCAATTATATTATCCTCATCTCCATCAGGGAGGGACGTCAGCTGGAGCAGGCCAGGTAGAGGATCCAAAGAGTAACAGAGCACCAGATGAGGGCAAACCAGGAATTCAGGTACAGAGGACAAGGGAGTGCTCAAGTGTTCAGAGGTTAAGCCGAAGGTAAGGGTAACAGAGACTCAGACTCGAAATAGCAGTATTTCGCCCAGGTCAAACTAGAAACATGCATGAATTGCATTTGTTTGCACCAGGAAAATGATAAAAACATAGTGATCGGGAGGTTGAATTTTGTACAAGGCAATCATAGGTTTCAATCCTGAGTCTGGAACATACTGGCTGTGGAAACTCTGTATCGCTGCGATTCTTCATCCACAAGAGAAAAAAGTGATAAAATCTGGTCACTGAAGCATCACCCCAGACCCTGGTGACATCATCCTCATTCCTGCATCAGGAGAGGTGTCTTTCCAGGCAGAGCATCACTGAGAGGAGTACTCCGTCCCTGACACACCTGGCTTGCATCCTAGCCTCGATATTGATTATGTGACC
Organism: Panthera onca; assembly: GCF_046562875.1. NCBI lineage: Eukaryota > Metazoa > Chordata > Mammalia > Carnivora > Felidae > Panthera > Panthera onca. The sequence goes on along the minus strand of NC_138346.1, from coordinate 172,063,385 downwards.
TTAGATAAGTTTCCCATCTTGAGCCTGAGCTTCCTTCACTATTAATTGGAGATAATAATAATTACTAATTGAGATAATTAGCATATGCTCTAATTTGAGCATAACATGTGCTCAAAAAATAGTGATCACTGTTGTTTATGGCTGCTCTTTACCAAGCACTGTGCAACATGTTGGGTGTACTGCTCTTGGATCCTGCTTGGGATTCTCTCCCCCTCCCTCCCTCTCCCTCTCTCTCTCTCCTTCTCTTACTACCCCCTCTCCCTCTCATGCCCTCTCTTTCTCTTCCTCTGTCTCTTTCTTTCAAAATAAATAAATAAACTTAAAAAATTTAAAGACAGGTACCACGTTTCTCTACTCCATATCTACTCTACTAGTCTCTTCTCTAGATTCTTAGCTATTGCCCTCATGACAAGATGTCCCCCACCATCCTCTCCTTCCTGGCCTTGGCTAGATGAGCTCTTTTTATTTGTGCCCCTTCAAAATACAACACCCACAAGGGAGACAATATCCAGCCATGATATGATCAACCTGGAATATCAGGAGATGAGGATTTAGCTTTGACCTTAACCCTATACTTCAATTGATCCAGCCAACATTTCTGTTAGTTTCCTTATTCCTGCAACAGTCACAAAGGAAACCACAACAGAATTGCCAGATTTACTGATACAGTGCACAGCCTGAGAAAGTATTCAGTCATCTTAAGCAAGCTTTCAAGTAAAGAAGCAAAGATCCTGTATGAGGATCCGAAGTGGAATCATGGAGCAGGAAGAGTTCACTGCTTCCACTAAACAGTCAGGATGCCTCTACTTCAGTACCACCAAGAAGATGGATATTTCGGGGTGAGGAGTAGGGTGGCATTAATGTGACTAAGAATACAAATACTCTACCACAAAGAAATAAGCTTTGAAAATATTTTTTTTAATTTTTAATGTTTATTTATTTGAGAGAGACAGAGAGAGTGTGAGCAGGAGAGGAGTAGAAAAAGAGAGAGGGAGCAAGAGAGAGAATCCCAAGCCAACTCTGCACTCTCAGTGGAGAGCCCGATGTGGTGCTCGAACTCACAAAACAGTGAAATCATGATGTGAGCCGAAACCGAGAGTTGGAGGTTTAAACAACTAAGCCACCCAGGCACCCCAAGCTTTGAAAATATTTTAAAGCCAGACTCCCTAGTAAAGTTGAGAATATCTGTATTATCAACTTCAAATATCCTTGTTTAGAGCTCATAAATCCTCCCAGAGTAATAGAGTGTAGTGAGAGCAGATTTATTCCCTCCTACAAAGGCAGGGCCTCTACCAGTGCCTGTAGATAACCTTAAAGGGTCATCAAAGGCAGCAGCTTTAATACAGTCAACAGGTAGTTACCACAACCTCATAATTTAAACAACCCCTTTTTAAATTAGAAAAAAAAAAAAAAACAGAGTCCTAAAATTTAGATCCTATTCTGTGAGCATTCATGAGGACCATTTTCTACTCTTTGATTTATGTGCCTAGGCCTGAGTGTCAGAGGCCTGAGAAATCACAGCTGGATTAAAGAGATGAGCTTAGCATGAAAGTGGCATTTTGTTTTATAAAAGAAGCTGGAGCATCAGGGTTTGAATGGCTCGGCACCTCTTTAATCAAACCAGGGCTGCTCAGTCCAGGGCTTTGTAAGTGAGCTAATTAGTAATGTGCCAGAGACTTACCTGGTTAATCAAATGATTAATCACTCAGTAGACTTCATTCCTCTTGTTTCCTGGCTGTCTTTGGCTCTTCTATTTGTTTTTTTTTTTTTTTAATTTTTTTTTGAAATTAGCATTTTAATAGCTGGCAGTCACCATTCAGGTTAAAAAAATGGCATTGTCCCATTTTAACCATTTTTTGTACAAATAAAAATGAGACAGAGGAGATTTTTTTTCTAGAACTAGGAAAAGAATAGTCCTCAACTATGGCTTGACCAAGAAATGTTAAGCCATTTCTGAGGAAATTCAGTGTTTAGGCAGAAGAGGATTTGAAGTGCCATGGAAGATTTGGGCATCCCTTTGCATGTACAATCCTGGTTGGAGAAAAGGTTTCTGAAAATAAATAAATAAATAACATGACTGTAATTAGCTGACTAGATTTTCATGTTCCTTCCTTCCTTCCTTCCTTCCTTCCTTCATTTATTTAATATTTAAAGACACTTTAAAGGGACAGAAACATTGGCCATTTTGGAAAATTCTTACATGGAGAATAAAAATGTACATGTCATAGTTTTGTTGAACAACTAAGTTACCTTTAAATACACCTTTAAATCCTCCATGTTTTGGAACAAGGCATATTAAAAGGAGAATAAATAGGGGAGTCTGGGTGCTTAGTCAGTTGAGCATCCAGCTTTTGATTTTAGCTCAGGTCATGATCCCAGGATCATGGGATTGAGCCCCATCTCAGGCTCCATGCTGACCTGGAGCTTGCTTAAGATTCTCTCTCTCTCCATCTGCCCTTCTCCCCCACTTGCACTCTCTGAGAGAAAGGAAAGGAAAGGAAAGGAAAGGAAAGGAAAGGAAAGGAAAGGAAAGGAAAGGAAAGGAAAGGAAAGGAAAGGAAAGGAAAAGAAAAGAAAAAAAGAGAGGGAGGGAGAAAGGAAGAAAGACCTTTAACTGAAATGTTCTAGCTCTGATCCTTGACAGATTAATAATACTAAACACTGTTAAGGAGCTCAATTATCTTTTTAAAAGATAATATTATAATGGTGTAATTGCCATTTAATATCCTAAAATAATTTTTCATAAAAACATATAAATAGCTAAGAAGGAAAAAAAATTCAAACTTCCTCATTATGTCACTGCAATCATCCATGACAACCTGCCGTCCCACTCTGTCCACATGACCCATCAGTCCATCTTTCATAGCCCTGTGGATCTTCACCAGGCACCATGGGAAAGCATTCTTTGATTACTCCAATAGAATTTTTTTAAGTTTATTTATTTATTTTGAGAGACAGAACACGAGCAGGGGAGGGGAAGAGAGAGAGAGAGAGAGAGAGAGAGAGAGAGAGAGAGGGAGTATCCCAAGTGGGCTCTGCACTGTCAGTGAGGAGCCTGATGTGGGGCTTGAACTCTCAAACCAGGAGATCATGATCTGGGCCAAAACCAACAGTCAGACTTAACTGACTGAGTCATCCAGGTACCCCTATCCCAATGGCATTTTAAATGAAGAATAATGAAATCATTATAAATTTGTTTTCAATAATTCTTGTGTTTGGATTTCCACATAAATCTTCTTCCATTGCCCACAGGTAAAATTCTTCTGGGTAGAGATCACATAAATATTTTGCTTTTCTAAATGCCATTGTAGGTAGATCCTGAAGGTGGGTGTCAATGATCCAAAAGGTAAATAGGCCTCCATCCTACAAGGCTGGTGATTCTCAGCCCTTTGAGAAATAGCAACATTTCTACATGAAATTTTTCAAACTACATGACTAGTCGTGTCTTCAAAGTCCCCAATTTTTTGGTCAGAATAAACCACTATTTCTGATGAGAGAGGGTCAAGCACTTCACGAGTGGTATGTGAGCGGTATGGGAGTGTGTGTGTGTGTTTGGGTCAGGGGAGAAGTGAGGGTTGACAAACATTACTAAATATACTTAAAAGCAAACAGAAGTTTTAAAGAAGGTAGTGTTCTTATTACTTAAGGCAAAATGAGGAAAACATGGGAGGGAGAGAAGCCCACTGGAGGAATCAGGTTTTATTCATTGTTTCTTTATTCACTACCAACCCAGAATGGTCAGATCTTTGAGATGTCACAATAAAGGCAGAAATTAGTTTTGAGACCAAAGTTTGACTATCAGGATTTGTAATATGAAGGATTCTTTAATAAATGCCTGTAAGTCAAAGATTTCCTTGATAACTAGAAAGTAGAGTCATCAAAAAAGAATTCCAGATAAAGACTAAGTTTGCACCTTATTCCCCAGATAGTTAGCCCATCCAAACAAAGGCCACTGGGGACGAAATGCTGCCATTTCCTGGACAGGACATATTCCATGGCCAGACACAGCCCTAGAAACATTGAGTTATTATCAATGTTATTAATTCCCTCTTCTTAAGTTTTACCTATCTTCTATTAATTACCAATCAGCCTCCAGAACAATCTTTCTAAAATACAATCTGACCTCAGTCCTCATGATCAATTCATACTGCCTTGGACTGGCTACAAGATTGTCCATCATCGCCCTCCACTGCCCTCCTCAGCTTTGTCACCATCATTCTTTCACCCACACTTATGGATCTGGGTTACATTACTTGAACATCCAAACATTTTGTGGCATTTTGCATCTACTGGACTAATACTAACCACCTGCAAGACTTGTCTTTCAAGTAATTTCTGGAATTCCACAGGCAGATCCCACTTCTGAAGAAGTTCTACACCTGACATTAGGCACCATGGTGCTGGCTGCTCCTCTATGCTACCCAGTCAAGCCCAACACCAAGGTTTGTGGCTGTCCTAACTCTGTTTTGACAAATTTTACCTTCAATGACTCAAACTTCTAGGTGCCAAAGCTTCAGCACAATTTTATGGTCAAATGGAGGAGAATATTTCTATCCCTTTTGTGTAACTCTTCAAGAATGAGGAGGCAGAGAAAGGTTACCATGAGGGATTATTTTATCCCAAAGTTTGCAGAGATTTAAGTAGTTATTTCTGTTTTTATATATGGCAACTCCGTGTTCACAAGAGCCAGCCTCCAAAAGAGCCTCAGGCAAGCTAGGAGACAAACCCAAATGGCAAATACCTGAATACTATATTCAGAGTTATTGCTCTCTGGCCTCTGAAGGTAAAGCTTGTCACTGTACCAAGATCTTTAGGTAAGATTCCTTCTCACTAGAGGATAAGGTTTTTCTTGGGAAATTGCTATCCCCTCCTAAAACCTGAAGTCACTCTAGTGCTTCTCCAGACATGCTGAGATGTGTCTGGCTGGATCTCACAAGTGGAAACATCATGATTTCTTTCACAGGAGGATTCTCATAGCCCCCAAAATTGAGTTCCATCAGGCCTGAATCTGCAGTTTTCCAGACACTCTCAGACATGCCTGGATCCACGAGCAGACATGGCCCATGCTCAAGCTGAGACCCAACTCCACCTTAATTTATGGGTTGGGTAGAAGAAGAAAGTATCTGTGGAAAAGAAGGTATTTGAGCCATATTTTGAAGGAAGAGGATTTAAGCAAACACTGCAGCAAAGAACCCACAAAGAGGAAACATGACAGAAAAAACAGAACCATTACAGAGGCCAAATATCAAAATACTCCATTTTAGTCAAATTTTGTTAAGACATTCAATAAATATTGTTGAACGAATGAATACATGAGTGAGTGAATTTTCATTTTCTTTAAGCAAATTAAATTTGTCTCTGAGCTCCTATCTGATAGGTACAGGAAGGATTCAATTTCAGTCACTTTTAAGGGGGATTTCCTTCCCTCCCTGGGGTTTTAAAAACAATCTTGGATGTTTCGATGGTATCCACAAAATGAGGGATGGCTGCATGGTGTTCAGCATCCTTAGTTGTATCCGTTCTGTATGTGACAGTACTGGGCCAACCATCCTCGGCCATCTAGCAGATGATGGTCTTCCAGGTGGCTCAGAGGTGCTCCACAGCAGGCCTCTCCACTCAACACAGGCCCAACACCTGCTCCAAAAGCTTCTGTGTTGGCAGCAGCCCTTCACAGTCCTCTCATGGACATCTCCCTATATTTGGTGCTTCGTAGGTCCTGGATCTCTGCCATTCACAAAAACACCCCAAATCCTAACTAACCCTGTCCAAGCAACTAACTAACTTCCCCTGATTAACACAGGGAAATCCATCCTTCCGCTTCCGGATTTACCCTTTCTGTCCCTTGAATCCCAGCGCCGGCCTCTGGCCATGAGCTTATAAACCCAAATAGAACCAGGAGTGTTTTTCTGCAGGTGCTCCACAGCATCTGTTTTTAACCCTGACACAGAAAAACTAGCAATCCCTCTGACAAGGAAGCCAAACTCAGAATACAGAGATTTGGCTCTTACGTTAAGGGAGAGGGAAAAGCCTCTTGTCCTTTCAAGTGTGGCTCGTAGCCAGAACAAAATCCAAAATGCGGTTGCAGCATCCTGCTTTGCCCCCTGCCATCACACTGATTCCTGTGATACTGTGGATTCCAGTGTCCGAGAGAGAACTCTGCCTCTGGAGTTGGAAGGCTCCACCCACTCCAGCTCATGATGGCTCCATTTTCTCCTGGGTAAAAGCTGTCACGCTGACCCCTGAAAACCATCGTGGAGATCAAATTTTAAAAAGAATTTTTATAAATGCTGAGGGCTGGACAAAGAGTGCTTGCTCATGTGGACAATGCCAAGAGTCAGCAGAAACCTAGATTAGCCGTGCCTGTTCCCCTGTGACTCTGAAAAGAAATCCTCAGGGTTGCAGTGACCCCTCTGGCCTCGGAACAGGTGGCCCATCTCCTCCTGGGCTAGTTCTGCTATTTCATTATCTTGAAGGGAGTACAGGCCTTAGTGGCAACCCACAAGAAATGCCAGGCAGAAATGCGATCCCCAGGCCATTGCCGGGCAAGAAAGCAGATCTATCACCTGCACGGCATTTGCTGTGGGGCCTGAGGCCTGAAAGACAGCTTTGTTCAGCCACCAGGTGAGCTGCAAGGGGAAGGTGCTTCTCCAGCCACTGCCACCAAGACTCTCACAAAGCACTCATTCAGAGCCCAGACCTGGCCATGCCCTCTGATGCTGCCTCTGACTTACTGGATTGCCTGCACAGAGATCATTTCCCTGCTTGCACCCCCACCACGGCCCCCACCCCTCAGTACTGACCCTGCTAGTGCACAATGCCACTCGAAGGGCATGGGTAGAATATTACATTCCAGAGAGAAAAGGCAATGCTCAGCCTGAAAAGGCCAGGCTGTGGTGGAAGACACTCCCCTTTCACCACAGAGCTCCCTGTGTCCCTGCAGACAATAGGCTTCTGTGCAGCCCCATCTCCTAATGCAAGGACTGCTTACATGTTTTCATCTTTGGAAACTTCAAACTGCTCAGTCCCCAGGAATGACTGTACAAGGAAGCATCTGTCTAGGAGGGGAAAGGAGAAGAAGAGGTGAGATGTGCTCCTTCAAAATAATCTCCCAGCCAGGTTTTGTTATTCCCATGGGCCATGCCAGGTTTTTGCCAGTTTATTCTTTCATTTATTTAAATAGTCACTATCTATAGATCATTTACTATGTTCTAGGCACCTTGCTAAGATATCTTACTAGAGATGCCTCGCCCTAGAGTGAAAAATTAAATAAGACTGCCCTGCCCTTAAGCAAATGGTGTCCAAGTGTCTGAAAAAGCATTTTGTGAATTGATTTTTTGTTGGGCATCCTTTTTTCTTACTCCATGCAGCACCTGACCTTTGATCTTCATCCTGTTCTGGCTCCTGAATCCTTCCTAATTTATCATTGTGCAAAAATAAAAGCCAAAACATTGGATTTCTCAGGTACTCTCTTACTGGTATGAATGCAAAATGATATAACCACTTTGAAGACAATTTGTCAATATATATACTAAAACAGCATTAAAAAAAGAAAGGGAACTAAATGTGTTTGGTATAATAAATGTTGTCTTAGCAAGAAAAAAACTGCATATGTAATTCACTTTTCAATACAGCAATATCATTTCGAGGAATTTACCCTGAATATACACCTGTAATAAAATGCATAAGGTCAGTCAATGCGGCCTCGTTTTTTTTGCAAAACATTGGAAACTATCTAAAAGCTCAAGCACAGGAGACTGGTTGAAAAAACCATAGTATTACACAGTGTCATACTAGGTTGCTGTAAAAAAAGGATGGTGGTCTCTATACACAGACATGGAATGATTTCCAGGAGATAATGTTCAGTGACAAAAGCAAAATGCAAAATAACATATATAATATGCACTGCTGTAAAATAAAAGGGGAAATAAGAAAACATACAAGTCCCTGCTTATCTTTACCAATAAAAGAGGATAAACCAGAAAACAATTAAGTGGGTTACTTATAGGAGTGAGAAAACAGGGAGAAGGGGAGGGAAAGAAGTAGCTCCCCTCTGGGTAGAGCTTTTTATAAAATTTTGACTTTTAGATTCTATAATGGAGGTTAAAAAAAAATCTATAAAGGATATTATTGGGTACATTGACAAAATTGGAATAATGACATTAGAGTATATCAAATTATTATATCAGTGCTTACTGAAGCTGATAATCACCTTGTGGTTATGTAAAGAACATCAATTGTTCCCAGCCAACAGGAAAAGGTAAAGATAAAGACACAACTTAGTCTGAAATGGTTCAGAAAAAATTTTCGTATGTGTGTGTGTGTCCATGTGTATCAGTGTATGTGTGTCTATGTGTGTGTCTTTTTGTATCTGTGTATTTGTATCCTTGGATGTGTCTGTGTGTATCTGTGTATGGGTGTCTATGTGTGTGTGTATATTATCTGTGTCTGTATATTTGTGCCTGCATGTCTGTGTATGTGTGTGTCTGTGTATTTTTGTCTGTGTGTGTATCTGTGTATGAGTGTCTATGTGTATGTCTATTTGTTCTGTGTCTATTTGTGCCTGTGTGTGTCTATGTATGTATGTGTGTGCCTGTGTGTGCGTGTGTGTGTGTGTATAGAAGGGAAAAAGAGAGGAAATGATCAAGCAAATGGAGCAGAATGCTAACAATAGGAGAACCTGTATAAAGAGCATATGGTACTATTCTTATTGATTTTTCTTCATGTTTGAAATTATTTACAATTAGATCTACCCTATGACCCAGGAATAGCACTGCCAGGAATTTACCCAAGGGATACAGGAATGCTGATGCATAGGGGCACTTGTACCCCAATGTTTATAGCAGCACTCTCAACAATAGCCAAAGTATGGAAAGAGCTTAAATGTCCATCAACTGACGAAGGGATAAAGAAATTGTGGTTTATATACACAATATATTTTTTTTAATGTTGGGTTTCCAGCAATTATATTTTATTTTTTATTTTTATTTTTAAAATATTTTTTTAATTTTTATGTATTTTTGAGAGAGAGAGAGAGAGAGAGAAAGAGAGACACCATGAGTGGGGTAAGGGCAAAAAGAGAGGGAGACACAGAATCTGAAGCAGGCTCCAGGCTCTGAGCTGTCAGCACAGAGCCTGATGTGGAGCTCAAACTCAAAAACCACAAGATCATTACCTGAGCTGAAGTCAGACACTTAACCAACTGAGCCACCCAGGCACCCCTCCAGCAATTATATTTTAGAAGAGAAATGTGAACCTGATCACCTCAGACTATCCTGCTGCTTCAGTGGATATCAGCACTATGAACGCAGCAGCCTCTTGGTCCACCCACGCATTCTTCATGAAGTCATTCTCTTAAGATGTTTACAGGTAAGGATGCATCCTGGGTGTGCTCTTCATTGCATTGGGCGGGGGACAAAGGCTAAGAGAGTTAAAATGTCCTTGATCAAACTAGGAGAGTTCAGAATTTGAGTCATCTTAGTCATTTGGAATGAGAATAGTTACCACATTATGCACCAGGATTATGCCAACAATCCTATGCTTATTGACTCATCTAAGCCTTACCAGGGAGCAATAATATCCTTGAGAAGGAAGCTGAAGAGTCAGGGGTTTAACCTGTGAAAGTGGCAGGTGCCGTGACTGGAGTTCAGATGGTCTGGTCCTAAAGCCTGCACTATTTAATTGCTACGATATAACACCTGCCATGAATGTAAAGAGACCAGGCCCACCTGGCAAATCTTAATGTTCTCCAGGCCTTGGTTCAGGGGCTACATCCTCTAGAAAGCCTTCCTTGAGCCCCATGTAGGCACTGATGTTCCTTTTCCTATTCGCCCATCTTCACTTGGAACGCACCACCCAAAAAAGCCAATCATCTTGTGGTAATATTATTTTTGTGTGTCTGTTTTACTTTCTGGACTCTGACTTCCTTGAAAACAGAAAGACTGTCTTTTCTTCTTTATAGTGCCAGCACCTATCACAGAGCCAAATCCATGACAGATATTCTTTAAATGGTACTGAAGTTGTATTGCATTTTTTAAGTACTTATTGAGCCTTTGAAACAGCTCTACAGTGCTCACATTTTGTTCATACAGAAATTGAGACTTAAAGTTGAACCTTGAGTCAACAGCTTGATAAGATTTCCTGCAAAGGCTAATATGATCTTAAACCTCATTAACAGAGGAATCACATGTAGGGAGAGAAAAGGTATGACCTAATCTATACCAGCTAATCAGGCCAAATCCAGAGACATAAACTGACTTCTGCATCCACATGAAGGTGGATGTAGTCAAGCTGGATGGAGCCTGAGGGCAGGACAAAAGCAGATGGCACTCCAAGGCAATATTATATTAGTGGAGACCAAAGGAACTAGGGTTAATGACAATCCAGGGGACCCACGACTATTTCCAGATACCTTTGTGCACTCATCTCTTATAATTGAGCACCGAAAGACGAACTTCAGTTAGTGGGTAGACATCACTGGGAGAAGGATTTGGGCTCAATATAGTAAGAGAAGATTCTTTTCTGCAGTTGTCTAAAGATGAAGTGAACTGTTTCAGATAATAGAGTGCTCTCTCACCAGAAGTATGCAACAGTTGAAGACCACATGTCAGGAATGTTCTGGAGGGCATTTGAGTATTAACAAATGAGGAGAATCGGCTAAATTAGTACCTCCTGTATGCTCATCTTTTGACCAATGTAAAGACATCACAGGCCCACAACAAAAGAAGCAAAATTAAAGACAAAGTAGTAAGGTTTTTTTGTTTTGTTTTTTTGCAAAGCTGAATTAATTCAATTTAAACAATTTCACTTTATTACAAAATTATGCTTTTTGGCATTGAAATTTTCTTTTTTTCCTCCATTAAATGAAGAAGATAGGAGATTGTTTTTATAGTGCTTTGACTAGGCAAAAAAAAAAAAAAAGTTGACAAATCCATGTTGGTTGCCAAAATGACTTTTGAAATTACAGTAACCTATGAAATTCAGAATTCTATCAGCTAATGGATCAGACAACTTCTGAGGTTCCTTCCACCTCTAGGAGGGTATGGCTTTGTATCTCACAGACTTTGAACCATGAGTATCCAGCAAAAAGTCACTGACTGAAGTCAGACATGCCTGGCTTCACACAATGGTTTGGCTACTAAGTCAAGTGACTTTGAGCAAATTGTTCAATATCTTTGAACTTTAGTGTTTCTATCTACAAAATAAGCACAAAAACAACATCCTTTACTGCAGGATCATAGACTTGCAAGCCCAAAGCCATGGCTTGTGTTGTATATTACAAAAATGGCCACAATTCCTTCCAATTCTTTCACCAAGAGGTGGAATCCACTTCTCCATCCTTTCCTCTGGATGGGCCTGTGTTGCTTTGGCCAAAAGGCTGTGGCAGAAGTGATATTCTGAGCCTGGGTCTCAAGCATCTCTTCACACCTGCTCTTGGTTTTGGAGCACTCCCTGTCAGTCTTGTGAAGAAGCCCAGGCTGGTCTGCTAGTTGAAGAGGCCCATTCAGTCTCACTGCTCCAGCCAATAGCTGACCAACAGCCACAGCCAGAGAGGCTGTTGAGAGAGGCCATTCCAGTAGTCAGTCCTCCATCTGACCACAGATGCAGAAGAAAGCCAAGCCAATATAGGCCAAGCTTGACCTAAATCCCCCAAAATATCCAACCAACCTTCAGGCTCATAAGTAATAATAAATGTTATTTGAAACTACTGCATTTCAGGGTAGTTTGTTATTCAGCAAAAGCTAACTGATACAGTTCTGGTTTCCAAAGTCAATATTTTCTAGATAAGTGACTTCAAGTAAGTTATTTACAGTGCTTTACTTTAATACTCCCTTATTGAGTAATAGATGAGAAATGTCCACTTCATAAGCTTATTGTGGGACCTAAATGATACAATGCAATTAAAATATTTGGTACACAATGCCTCATACTATTAAATACTCAATTACTGGTAGCTGCAAGTATTAGGACTAGTAGCTGTGTGATAGTGATAGTGTTACTAGCCATATACCTCCTCCCACCCTACCTTCCACATGGATTTCAGTCCCAAGAAACTGCAAAGAGAGGTTATTTGTATCACCTTTCATCCTGTGTCTAATAAGATATCTTATGCAAAATGTACTCAGCTGGTCTGATTTTATATTCCTGACTCACATTCTGAACGATTCAGTAACACAAGGTGGTACTAGGGTAGTTCAAAATACAGAATGTTCACCCCCACTGTTCAGAGAGTTGATGGCATAACTGTTCACAGAGTCAAAGAATCTTAAATGTCAAGGAGGCTGGAAACAGGTGCTCCTAACTCAGTTTGATGGGTCGCTAGCCACCAGCATTCTCCCAGCAAGAGCTCTATGTATATCATTCACAGTTGTGGGTTGAGCATTTTTTCCCCCATACACTGATGAGGAAACTGAGTCTAATGCTGTCTAGTGATTATCCCATAATTAAACAGTCAATCAGGGACAGAGCCAGTGCTGCACCAGGTCCGATGCACTCAGAGCTGTTGATCCTTTCTCTAAAATCTTGCGGTCTGTCTTCTAGATCATCTAAGAAATCTCACAGTGCGGTCATCCCCACGACCACTGCCTTTCTAGTCAGTCAGGCCCAAGTCAAGCCCATTGTCTCTCACCTGTACACTTACAGTAGCCTTTTGTTCACTGTCTCTAGGCTCACCCTCTGACAACGGCCCCCACTCCCTGCCAGAGTGACCTCCCATGACATGCACATCCAATTAAATCAAACCTGCCTTTTAAAATCATTCCCTGTCTTCCACCTTCATCATCAAATCAAAACTCTTCTACATGGTACACACAGCTCTGCATACCTACCAGCCATAGACTCTGATGCTCCTCCTTCCAGGCCATGCTAAGCGACTTCTAGTCCCTACAGTCCACCGTGTTTTCCTTGCTGCCACTTTGCGCATTCTGTCATTCTCTGCTGTACTCTCCCCAAGGGCTTGACTTCCTGACAAACTCTGACTTGGTCTACAAGTCTCCCTTCAAATGCCAAATCCTTTGTAAAATCTTCCCTGAAGCCCTTAAACAGGCTTAGACCATCTTTTCCCACCATCCCCCCTCTCATCCTGGTTAAAGCAACACTTGCATTAGAACTATTGTCATCTTGTCTGCTCCCCTTGAAATCACAAACCAGGCATCACCCGCAATTAGTTAGGTTTTGTATTTGTACCATGCTAATAAAAAGGGTTATTACTGGGACACCTGGCTGGCTCAGTTGGTTGAGTGTCCGGCTCTTGGTTTCAGCTCAGGTCATGATCTCATGGTTTGTGGGTTTGAGCCCCACATTGGGCTCTGTGCTGACAGTGCAGAGCCTGCTTGGGATTCTCTCTCTATTCCTCTCTTTCTGTCTCTCTGCCACTCACTCATGCTCTCTCTCTTTCTCTCTCAAAATAAATAAAACTTTTTTTTTTTTAAGAAAGGGTTATTACTGCTGTTTAGTTTAGTGGGCAAGAATAGAAGACAGAAACCAAGTGAGATGTTGCTAATCGGTTATCAGACTTTGAACCAGTCTGCATCTCAGATCTGTGAAGTAATAGGTCTCTGACAAGCAACCCATTTTTAGACACAATAAAGAACCGCTCAAAGCAAGCAGCTGTATCCTGAAAGAAGGAAACATTGGGCTGAGAAAAAAAAGGGAGAGAGATGACAAGGAAAATCCTAATGGAATAAGTCGCAAAACCTGCAGAAAGGCTTAGAAAAATCATTTACTCCAATTTCCAGAGGTGCCAAGGACAGAATGCATTTTCCTTGTGAGTAAGAAAGAGGAAATTTGGTGAGAAATACGATCTTTCCAGAGCAGGTGCTAAAGAAATTAAATCTCACAGAGGATGGACGAAGGCCAGAACTAAGATCCACATGGTAAGGAAGGAAAAGGTATTTGGCTGGGCCAAGAGCAAAGAGGGACTGGAGAGAGGCAGAGTGATGCAGGAAAGGCGAAGGGGGCCTCCTGGGGCAGCCGTGCTGGCTGTGAGCAGAGGATTGATCCTCCCAGACCTCAGGCAGGATTCTGAGGAACACCCAAAGGCTGAAGACGTGGGCCATCCGTAAGTCCCTTCGCAAAGAAATAATAGTATCATCTTGTTGTCCAGATCACAAAATCATTAGGACAATTATCTGCCATGCAAGCATAAAGATGAGAACATTCTCAAGCATATTAAAAATTTAAAAATGACACCTATGAGTCTTTTGTGAAAAAGATACCTGATAACAAAATACCAAACAATTGATGTTTCAAAATAAAAGGCCTCTTTAACGGCAAAGCCATGGTAACAAGGCTAGTACTGAGCACTAAACGGATTTGAATATTGAATTAAGATTAAACAATGATCAGAATTAGAGATCAGAATACTAATATTATGAGTTCCAACAATGGAAAATAATTTCACTAAGGAAAGAAATGGGAAGTGTGAGGAGGGGATATGGAGACTTAGATTACCTAATATTCTCATATTTCAAAGACGGCATTATAGATACTGCCCAATTTGAAACATGTAATTTAAAAGCAATTTTTCCTCACTCCTTAGTCTATTTCACAATGTTTTTCTTAACTTTTGAGGTTCTCTTGTAAGAATTAATATTTCTTCTTATAAAGAAACAATCTGAAGTTCAGCACTTCCATCTTTTTTTCACTAAATTCAAGAAAAAATAAATGTAGTTTTTACTCAATGATAGGCATATAATGATCACATTTTTAATGAAATTATTTGTACGTAGCTTTATCACTAGGTTTGCAAAGAGAAGTATACAAAACAATACTGTCTAACACTTATGATGTTAATGCATAGGTGGAGGAATTTGGGGTGAGGTTTTACTTGCTTCTGTGAACTTTTCAATACTGTTTGCTTTTCATTCATATGTACTCTATTTGCAAAAATAATAAAGATATTATTCTTTAAAAAAATGCAAGGCCATAAAATTGGTGTTGGCTTCATGCTCATCCAATTGGTTGGTAGTCATTGCCTGGCCACCATGTTAAGAGGAATTTTGAGCTGCATCAAGGTTCAGCAGAAGCCAATATTCTGATTGATCAGCAAATCTGCCATAGCCCCAAAAAGGGATGATGCCACATAGGATGCATAGTCAACATTCCAACAGCCTAATACAAATAAGAACAATATTTTGTGTATAACAATTAAAAAAGTCAAATAAGGACAGATGTTTACATCATTCACTCAATAAAAGTTGACTAAACAAAAACTTACACATGCTAAATAGCTCATCTGCATCTAGAAGGTACTATTTGTATGCAACCAGAAAAAGAGGCGAATGATAATTGTATTATATTAGGCTCTCCAGTTAGCGTATATTTGAAATTTACAATAATATATAATATTCGAGAAACAGAATATTGGAATAGAATTAATGTAGAAGCCTCAGTCATTCTAAAAATAAGTAGTATTCATCTACAGATACATAAACTACATGAATAAGCCCATTCATCTCATTGAGAGATGCTTTTTCAGTGAAATTCTAATTTTATGTTCAATAAATATTTATCAACATTTATAATGTATGTAGATTATTTTGATCAAATGAGAACTGAGAATAATTATAGTGACAACTCAATCCAAAAGAGAAAAATATTAAACCAAGATCAGGATGGTAATAAGATTTTTTTTAAGTTTATTTTATTTATTTTGAGAGAGAGAGAAAAAACGTAAGTGGTGGAGAGACAGAGAGAGAATCCAACGCTGGCTTTCCACTGCCAGCGTGGAACCCCAATTCTTGAACCCACATGCCCTGAGATGAAACCAAGAGTCAGACACTTAACTGAGCCACCCAGACGCCCCAAGATTTTTTAAATTGTATTTCAAAGGCGGGAGATAAATAAGGAAGGAATCTATTTAAATAATTTCATCATTTCTTCACCCTACAAATGCTTACTGAACCAAATGTGTGCTGGTTGCTGGTTATAAAGGTGAATGGGACACTGCTGACTTCTGAGGAAGGGGAACATGCTGTCCATTTCAGGGAAAGGAAAACCAGGAGAGGATGGGCACGAGGAAGCTGAGGTGGGAGGAAGTTGGGAAAAGGGAGTGGTGAGTTCTGTGGCTCAGAGGAAAAAGTGGGATGACATACAGAACACTACTAGGTGGTCACTGGGTATGTCAGTGAAGACTCCGCAAAATTCCTTGTTGTCCAGTAATCTTGGGCAGGCTGGCAAAGGGCTATGATTAAGTTAGGCATTGTGTATGTACAGCCTGCAGAGTAAGGGGCACTAAATAGCAGGGGGACGTTTTTTGGGGGGGGGGGGTCCCTAAACTTGCCTTGATATCCACATCCAGAAAATCAAACGTACAAGACAGACGCTGGGGGGCTTCTGGAGGGGAAACCCGGGGCCAGACAGGAGAGCTGGCTCTGAGCACAACACCAGCTGTAAGCACACTCCAGTGAATTTGCCTGGACAGTTTCCTGGGATCCAGGATGAAAGGAAGCTTGAGGGCTGCCTAGCAACACTATGTTTATGCAACAGCCCCGAGAACATGGAAGGAGTAAGAGAGGGGGGATAAAAGAACAGTTTTCTGAAGCGAGGATGCCAGAGAGTCCGAGCTGCGCCAGGGCCAGCAATGGGGGAGACCCGACTTGGGAGCAGACCCCCAAGGCTGAGCCTGGCCACGTGACACCCGGGTTCTGCAGGCTGTGTGCTGACGTGGGAAACGGGCCGGTGGGTCCCAGATTTCCCCAGCTTCCCCCACTGATCACAGCGCTCCTCGGCTTCTCCATTGTTTTCACAGCTGTTCAGCTGCTCCTGCTCAGTCAGGGGACAGACAGGCCGACTCCAAATCACAGAGAAGAGAATAATACTCGGGCCAAAGACAGGGTGCACAAAATGAGAGTTTTTATTGGTGGGGTGGGGGTGAGGGGTGGCAGGGAGATGGGAAAGACACACAGCTCTTAACCCTTTCATTGGCTGATGGAGCGTGAGTGTTCATTTCCAAGAGAAGAGGGACCTCACATTAAAATTGTACGGGAGCTCCAAAATTTGTCAAGTATTGGGTTTTTCCAACTTGAGATCATATTTGTCCACAAAAATAACATTGGGAATGGTAGCCATTCATCCAGGCCATACCACAAAAACCTATTTAATCCTCAATGTAGTCAGTTCAGGAAGTAGAAAGGAGGAAATTTGATAGTGTAAAAGAAAAGCATAGCTGACATTTACAGATTGCTCACTATGGAGTCAGTGCAGTATGTATAGAATTTTACAACATCCACACTCTAAACCTATGAAGTTGGTATAATTATGTCATTTTGCAGATGAGGAAACTGAGGCTTGAGGCAGTCAGTAACTTTTCCAAAATTATGGATCTATTAAGAGATGAGGCCATGATTGTAAAAGAGGAAACCTGAGGGGGCACCTGAGTGGCTCAGTGGGTTAAGCTTCCAGCTCTTGATTTTAGCTCAGGTCATGATCCCATGGTTCATGAAACCGAGACCCATGTCGGGCTCCACACTGTCAGCACGAAGCCTGCTTAGGTTTCTCTCTCTCCCTCTCTTTCTGTACCCCCCCTTGCTCACACACTCTCTCTCAAAATAAATAAATAAACCTAAAAAAGAAAAAAAGAGGCAATCCGACTCACAAGTCAAGATCCTTGATCATTGTTACATCGTACCCTTTAATACCCCTGTATTCATTTCCTACTCCTACAGTAACAAATCACCACAAATTTAGTGACTTTAAAACAACATGAATTACAGTCTAGAAGTTAGGTGTCTGAGATCCATTTCCCTGAGCTATCAAGTTGTGATAGGTCTACATTGCTTCTGGAGACTAGGGGAGAATTCCTTTACCTGACTTTTCCAAATTCTAAAGGCTGTTGACAGTCCTTGGCTCAAGGCCCCTTCCTCCATCTTCAAAGCACAGGACCTTCTCTTTCTTTCGGCTTCTCTCCTTACACCACTGTTATCTTTTTGAGAACTGTTCTCTTATGGATAAGGCCCACCCAGATAACAGAGGATGATCTACCCATTTCAAGATCCTTAACTTAATCACATTTGCAAAGTCCCTATTTCCATGTAAGCTAACATATTCACAAGGTTCCAGAAATTAGGACAAGAATATCTTTGGGGTCCATTACTTAGCCTACCACAATCCCTAATAACGTATACATATTGTAACCACTGTGCTCACTATGGTGTTACCTGTTACGCAGTTATGTTCTGCCCCTACCTATAAGTGTCTTCAGGAGAGGAACTATGTCCTACCCATCTTTAAATCCTTACCTCCTAATAAACACAAAGTAGGCTCTCATCAACATTTGTTGTGTTTGACGAATGATGATTCAATAAAATGAACAGATTTAAAGATGGCCATGACTTGAGTAACATGCATGTCAATTACAACACAAATAAAAAGAACAGAACTGCACTGAGCATTGGTAACCACCATAAAGTGTACTGAATGCTCTGTCCTTAGAAGGCATGCTTCTTTAGGTCTCCTCCTTTTGCTCATTCTATTCCCCTGCCTGGGATGTCCTTCCTCTTCCTACCTTTCTTTGCCCGGCTATTTCCTATTCATCCTTTCAGACTTAGGTCAGGGGTCCCTTTTCCCCGAAAGCCTTCTTTGACACACACTCTCTCTGTCTCTCTCTCTCTCTCACACACACACACACAAACATGCACACATACACATTCTGGTATGCTGGAGGTAGCTGGAACTAGCTTGCTAGAGTTGATTGTGCACATTTCTTCTCAACTCCTCATTTTGTGACATCATATTTATAGCCGTGGTAGGAGTATTTACACCACAGAAATTGGCAAATACCTGAATCAGGATCGTTCTTCCCAGAGAGGGATTATTCAATATTTACACCACTGCACATTCATACCCTCCATAGGCATGGACCTCACTTTCTGAATGTGGACCCATAGCATTCCCTACTTAACTCTATCACACTATTTTTCCCTTTTGTAATCTTCTGTTTATATGCTGCCTGCTTTTTTGAGCACTTACCACCACCACATGCTAGTGGAGAGGTAAGGTTGGGGCAATGGTTTGGTGTTACCTTAAATCAACAAATAACCCTTGACCATATCATAGTCCCTCCAATAGTCCAACCTGGCTTGGCAGTTTGTGGATGGACCCTCTAATTTATTTCAGGTAAATACTCAGTCCCACGTAGGAATTATCATCCCTCATCCCTGCATCTTCCATTAAGCACCTGCCGGGGGCCACTGCTAAAGGAGAGGAGAGGGTGGCCTGCTCTTGACCATTCATTATCATGCTCATGTACTCTCTTTTCTCAGGGTGGGGGTCAATGGAGGAGCAGCCTGTTCCCCAGAAGAATGTGAGGGACACACTTGTGAGTTCTGGTGCCTTCTCTCCCTTCTCTCTCATTGCCTTTCTACTCATGGTCTGAGATAGGTGAGCACTAGTTTCTTCAGCCAGCTTGGACATGACCCTATGGTGGAGTCCTCAAGAGATTGGGGGCATGACTCCAGATAATATCTTTAATATCTACAGTCATCTCTGATGAGCTTTCAGATCAACAGTCTCCTTACCCTCATCAACCCAAATTCAAGACCTGCAGAAGTATGTGGGATTTTTCAGTGTTCCTTAAGAACCCACAATAGGCAGATGACTTTCACCCTGTTCCAACATTCTGCACCAGTTCTGTCTCCAAACTGTGGGATCCTGGGAACGTGTCTTAAATCTAGCAAACATTCATCTGGAGAATGAATTATCAGTTTTCCCTTCTTGAAAAATCCCAAGGATTCAGTTAGAGTAGGAAGAGGGGACTAACTTCCATTCAACTCTAAAATAATTTCTGCACACACACACACACAGCTTTATTTGACTAGACAATGCGGGTAAAGTGCTGTCCTACCATTTCTTTTGGAATGCCATGCTACACAAAACTCACATGTGGCCAGTGCTGGATATTATAGCAGGTGTCTCTTTGACGTTAGAAGCAGAGGCAACAGCAGCATCTTTTTTTCCCAACTGTAAGCTGCCTTTACATGATTTTACTTCCCCATGTTACATTTCTGTGTGTACTGGCCACTATGATAAGCCTTTTATGGAAAGATATCATGACAATGATGAGACCCATATTATAGATGGGGACGTTGAGTCTCACAAAGATTAAATCATTTTCTCAGCATCACACAGCTAGCTAATAAGATCCAAAGTAAAATTCAAACACAAGTTGATTTAACTCAAAAACCTTGGTTCTTTACCACTATTCTCCCTCATCTCAAGCCTGCCCCCCATCTGTGAACCTACCTTTCCCTTCAGTAAGTACCTCTCATATGGGTTATATTATTAAGTATTTTTTAAAATATATGTTTCTTCCCAAAAGGTGAGTTCATTATCCCTTCTTATCATAAGGGTTGTTACTGCTCATCACTACTAAGAGGCAGAAAAGGGGTCACCAAAAAAGCAAACAGAAGGAAACTTGAAGTTTTAAGGCATTTTTATCAATCTCCTCCAGGACTTGCCCTGGTCTAGTTAAGGTAAGAAAAGTGACTGGCTCATAGAGATCCTCCCAATCCTGTCCCCAGGAAAAGTCTCTGCTTCTAGGATGCCAGGAATTAAGTAACTCACACCAACCGTTCAGAAGGTTTTGCCCCATGCTTACCCCCCTCCACCTCCACAAAAGAAAGAAAGATATCTTTATAAAACCTTCTTGTGGTCATATCAATGAAGGGCCCTGGAGTTTGCTGACATTCCAACTGAGATTCCTGTTCCTACAGCTTCTAAACCCCTCCTACTCCATGACTCCACTAACCTCTGCTGAAGGTCACACCATTATTAAAGCATACTCCAACTATCTGGACGAAGATATGTGAGACACTTCCAGAATCTTTTTCCCCCACTCGAGCATCAAACCTAAGCATTCACTTCTGGGTTCCTTTGAGCACCATCTTGACCCTGTGCTGCTTTTGGCGGTAGAGTCCCATCTTCTCAGTGAGAAGAATCCCTGGGCAATCTTACCTTGCCATCTAAAGTGAAGAGCAATCCCAAAAGAGTAAAAAAAGCAAGAGTTTATGAGCTTTTCCCCCCTCCCATGCAGAAGGAATTCCAACCACACAGGTTCTGAACAAAGTTTCCAAAAAGAAATCAGTGGAAAGCAAAATCGTCATTTCAACCAGTTTTTTATTTTGACCAAATCATCTGCTCCCAACCATCTGCCAAGGCTACTTAAACCATTTGGTACTGTGACCTCAGAGCCTTAAACTTCCATGCATAAAAAATATATATTGGTTCCAAAATAAGCAACAAAAACTGCAAATCAAAATGAATGAATGTTGAATTAAGTATCTACATAAATGTAACATTTTGTCAGCTACTAGACTACAACTCAACTCATACGGTTATATATAATTATAGAAAATAGGGGATGTGGCTGGATTTTAAAATGTTTGAAATTATCTTTGGCAGAGGCTTCAAAGAAACGTTGCCTAAAATGCTAAAGTATCCCTGTCTAGTTCTATGGTCTATGGTATATCATTGACTATAAATGGAATTCATTTTCTCTGTAGGAGTAAAGAAAGGATGGGAAAGACAGGAAAAGTCTGCACTTCTACTAGTGGTTGTGGAGTATCCCATCACTTACCCCATACTGCTTCTGAACCCCTCTGCCTACAGACAAATAAGCCCTGCCCTATGCTCTTTGCATTGTAGTCTGATTTCCGTCTTGTCTCCTGTAATCTCCATCTGGGTCCCTGTTACCATTGCAGGAGTTCCAGATTGAGAAGATTACAAATCTCATTCATTTCAGGTAAGTAAATTCACCTCTGGCATCTCCAGAAAGGGGACACCCATCTCAAGGAGCCAACTGATGCGCAAATACTGAGACCCACTATATACAAATAATAATAACACATACAAAATATAACACTCACTATGTGCCAAGCACTGTTGTAAACATTTTCCAATTTTATCAACTTTATTATTATGCCTATTTCCAGATGAGAAAACTAAAGCAGAGAGTAAATACCCTAAGTTCCCATAGGCAGAAGACAACAGAAGTCTTAATCACTATACCATAACACTGGGTCACACAAATAGGAAGAACCCAAGACTAACAATAATTTGAGCAGCTGCCTTGAAATCAACTTTGTGTGCAGAGGGCAGATGAAACCAAGCATCCCAGGACAATGTATCTCTGGACAACTTCTTGAGAGAGAAACACTTGGGCTACATCATTTACATCATGTGTCTGAGTGGCTCAGCCTGTCCTCTAACACACCTTGTCTCAGAACCTTCCAACAAAACATGCAGAGTCACTTAGGCACTTAATCACATGTGGCTGGATTTGGCTAATCAATTACTACTTCTGGTGAGCCTCATCTCTCCAGAAATATTTGAAGAAAAGTCCTTGGAGGCATGGAATTGATCTTACCGTGGTCTTAGAGAACACACTTGTGGATTCCCATTTCCTAGGTTAAGATTTCTGCTCCCCATGTTCCATCTGCGACACCATGGACAAAATACTCCATTTTCCTGTGTTTCAACCTCCTTAATTGAAAATGGGAATGATAATGGTATCTAACTATAGGGCTGCCAGAAAAATTAAATGAATCAATGATTCATGGTAGGGGCTTAACCTTTTGATTGACAGACGGTAACAATTCATTAACTCTTAGCAAAAAAAAAAAAAATTGAACATATCAAAATAAAAGTGCTCAAAATTGTACTTGGTATTTTACATAGGTTATCTCATTTAATCCTCCAAACAGTGCTTCAATGGAAACAAAGGTATTAAACTAACAGAAAAGTAAGCTTAGATTTAGAGAAGCTTAGAAAATTATATCAGAATATTATATTATATTATATCAAATATATCAAATATTATATCAGAATATTACACAGCCATAAAAAAGGACAAGATCATTCCATTTGAGACCACATGGATGGACCTAAAGGGTATTATGCTAAGTGAAATAAGTCAGACTAAGAAAGACAAATACTATATGATTCCAGTTAAAAATTTTTAAATTGGAATTTTAAAAATGGAATCCTAAAAAATGAATAAACAAAAACCAGAATCAGAACTATAAATAGAAAAAATAATGGTTGCCAGAGGGGTAGTAGTTGGGCAAAATGACTGAAGGGGAGAGGGAGATACAGGCTTCCAGATATGGAATAAGTAAGTCATAGGAATAATAAGCAGAGCAGAAGAAACATAGTAGGTGACACTGTAATAGCAATGTAATGGGACAGATGGTGGCTATACTTGTGGCAAACATAGAATAATACATAAACCTGATGCATCACTAAGTTGTATGCCTGAAACTAATGTAACATTGTGTGTCAACTATACTGAAATTTAATTTTTTTTTACATTTATATATTTATTTTTGAGAGACAGAGAGAGACAGAGCACAGCGGGGGAGGGGCAGAGATAAAGGGAGACACAGAATCCAAAGCAGGCTCCAGGCTTGAGCTGTCAGCACAGAGCCCAACGCGGGGCTCAAACCCACTAACCATGAGATCATGACCTGAACTGAAGTCAGAGGCTCAACAGCCAGAGCCACCCAGCCTCCCCTAAAATCAATTTAATTTAATTTAAAAAATGAATCTAATTTTGTGACCAGCAGTTTCATGCTAGTAAACTGTCACTCGTAATGAGAATAAACAAAGGTAAAAAGCCTACTGTGTACAAGGAATAGAGCTAAGTAGGTGTCCGGGGTTTTTTTCCCATCAACCTTTCTCGAGCCAGGAGGTTTGGGGGCAGGGTGGGAAATACATGTGCAAGTGACACCATGTTATTTCCAAAACTATAATCTGTGGAACAGATAGCATTTACAATATTTATTTGAAATAAGCACACAGTAAGTTATATCTCAGGGACTAGTCATTTAACTAACCCATCAAAAATAACCAAAAGAAGGGATTGGAGGCTCCTGATATAGTCTGTATATTTATAAGAGGCTTCGCTTCAAAAAGGTAGCTCCAACCCCGGATCCCAAGACCTTTGTTTGAACTCCTGGCTGTGGCATAATTGACAGAGAGAATTAAAGGGGATATGAAGACCTGGGACTGAACTTTTTCAATAGTCTCAGCTCAGCTCACATTGCTCACGATATTAGAGGCTGCCGTGATGATATTAAATGATGCCGCACTGACAGAGATTAACAGAGTATGCAATTAGATTTAAAGGCTGTAATTGGAACATGCTGTTAAGTGCCTACCATCAGTCCTGGGTCTCCCCCTATAGCAAGCCAGTCTCTTCTTGGGTTGCTCTGTAAATTTAACACTGTCTTCACCAGCGACAAATCCTCTACTTAGGCAGAGAGAGTGAACAGGCCTAATGTTACTGTGAAATTGTCATGTATTATGCTGCAACTTTTATGCTACTATATAGTTTTGAAATGCTTTGAAATATAGTTAGGTCTTCTGACTTTATAGCAGCCATGAGGAGAGGAGGGCAGATATTGCAAGGATGCAGTCAACAATGGAGACAGGTAGAGACCCACTCAGGGTTTTCTAAGCTACTCTGTAAGTGAACCATGAATCTATACTAGATCTTTTGACTCAAGATTCCATGAGCTTCCTATCACCCCATGTTCTTCCATAGGTTGTGATTTGAAATTTATCTTGCCTGCTGAACACTCTTCTCTCAGGAGGTGAAGCTCCTCAGGCCTACGACAGGACAAGCTACCTCATTTTGATACATTACCTCATGCCCATAGGCCTCCACCAACAATATGGTCTTTGTGTTTTTTTTGTTTTGTTTGTTGGTTGGTTTTATTTTTTTTTTTTTTTTTAATTTTTTTTTTTTTCAACGTTTTTTATTTATTTTTGGGACAGAGAGAGACAGAGCATGAACGGGGGAGGGGCAGAGAGAGAGGGAGACACAGAATCGGAAACAGGCTCCAGGCTCCGAGCCATCAGCCCAGAGCCTGACGCGGGGCTCGAACTCACAGACCGCGAGATCGTGACCTGGCTGAAGTCGGACGCTTAACCGACTGCGCCACCCAGGCGCCCCTGTTGGTTGGTTTTAAAAGAGAGTGTGTGAGCAGAACAGAGGGGCCAAGGGAGAGAGGGAGAAAGGGAGAAAGGGAGAAAGGGAGGGAGGGAGAGAGGGAGAGAGAGAGAGAGAGACAGAGACAGAGAGACAGAGAGAGAGAGAGAGAGAGAATCTCAAGCAGATTACATGCCCAGCACAGAGCCTGATGGGGAGCTCGATCCCATGACTGGGATATCATGACCCAAGCCAAAATCAAGAGTTGGACACTTGGGACCCCTGGGTGGCTCAGTCAGTTGTGTTTCTTACTCTTGATTTCAGATCAGGTCATGATCTCATTGTTCATGAGTTCAAGCCCTGCATCAGGCACTGCACTGGCAGCACAGAGCCTGCTTAGGATTTTCTCTCTTTCTCTCTCTCTCAAAATAAATAAATAAAACATTAAAAAAAAAGAGTTGAATACAACCAACTGAGCCACCCAGGCACCCCTGGTCTTTGTTAATCACTGATGATACCACAGGGTGAGGTCAATCCATCACCATGTACTTGTTGAATATCCACTATGTGTCAAGTCATTGATAACTACCATGTAAGAAACATTTTAAAAGGATATTAAAATCCAGTTAACAATTTCTGGCTGTGTGATTCAGTTTACCCACATACGAAGTATAAAAATAAAAACAACAGATAACATTTGCCAAAATAATTACTATGTGCCAGCCCTCTCAGAGATGCTCTATAAGTACTAATTCTCAGAGTTTAAAAGTTGGTTTTCAGACTGTCCATGAATGGTGCTATGGTGGTCATTGAGAAGAGGAGAGGATACACTGAATGGGTCTATGGGTCAGCCCTCTTAATATCACCCAGAAAAGGAACCTGAAAATTTGGGGTTTTTTCATTCACATATTTTGTAGGTATTGAATTGCTAAAATAAAATCATTTATATATTATACATGGTTCAAAATTGAAAAAGTAGAAAAATGTATCAAATGAAAAATGTTCTCCTATTCAAATCCCCCCACTACTCAGTACACCTCTCTCCAAAAGAAAAAGTGAAACAAAACAACAGAAAAAGTTTTCACTATCATTAAGTTGTTATGAGTCCTTTCAGAGATATTATTAATGAATATAGAAGCAAATGTATTTATTCTTTTTTTCCATTTTCTTTCTATACTATACACATTGTTCTACAGCTTAATTTTTCACTTAAAAATGCAAGTTGGAGATCTTTCCAAATCAGTTGCTAAAAAGCTCCAGCTGCATAATTCCATTTAACAAATCTTCTGTTGATGAATATTTACATTATTTCCAATCCTTTTCTATGAAGAATAACATTGCATATGACATTTTCACATGGGTAAATATATCCATAGTATAATTTCCAGGAAGTGGAATGGTAAACGAAGTCAACAAAGAGATGCATTTGTAATTTTGTTTAATATTGTTGAAACTATACCAATTTCCCTCCCACTGGGAGCATTATAGGGGTGTTTCCACAGTCTTGGCAACATGAGGGTATCACCTAACATTTGAATTTTTGCCAATTTGATAGGTGAAAATGGTAGATGAGCATATTTTTAATTTTCATTTCCACTGTTATGCAAAAAATCAAGTGACTCTCCCTTTTTTTAAGAGACTTTAGTTTTGGATTTTCCTTTTCTCTGACCTGTCTGTGTAGATCCTTTGCCCATTTTTGCAGTGAATTGATGATTTTTTTATATTGACTTGTAAGAGCTATTTATATATTAAAGAGATTAACCCTTGGTGATAAGCTGCAGATGTTTTGCCTATGGTCATTTGTCTTTTGACTCTGCTTACATTTTTTTGCATGCAGATTTTTTAGATACATAAAGTAAAATTTATCAATATTTTTCTTCTGCCATTTGCATTTTGTATAATAATTGAAAAGATTTTTCCCATTCCTGAGTAATAAAAAAATTCTCACATATTTTCTTCTACTTCCTTTATGATTTCATTTTTTGAGTCTTTGGTCCATTTAGAATTCATATTAGTGCTTAATATAAATATGAATCGAATTATTTTCCAAGTGGCTACCAGTTATTATCATATGGACTAGTCTGTTACTGCTCCCCTCTACACACACATACACTGAATTGAGTTGCTAACCTTATTATATCCTACTTTCTATATATGTTTGAATTTCATATATATTTGGATTTTCTATTCTTTTTCATTGGTCTTGCCTATCAACCAATCTCACTAATTTATTGAAGTTTTATGATACGCTTTACTCATGCTCCCTCATTTCCCCTCTTTTTCTCTGTTTTTTGGCTCTTCTTATTGGTTCTTTTTCCATAAGAACTTTTAAAAAAGTTTCAGTGTTTTTATTAGAACTGTATCCAATTTATAAGTTAATGAAGGGGAAAATGTCTTAATTAGGTTGAACCTTTCTATCCAAGGACTTAGTATATGCCTTGTTATTTGTTCAGCTCTTCTTCTGTGAAATTTTAAAAGTATGTGTATGTGTGTGTATTACATGCATGTAGATAAACACATAATTGCATTTATACATACATGTATAATATATGCATATATAATTTGCATATTCATAAGATATGTGTGATGTTGCACTAATCAATTGCATTTCATTATGTCTAGAGAATGATCAGAAAAATTTTGTCATGAGATCTATTAGTATGAAAATTTTTATTAATATATATCTTTATATTGATTCATCCTTATATTCCTGGAGTAACTTCTCTTTCTCATGGTATAGTATTCTTTAATATGCTGCTGAATTCTGCTAGCTGATGCTTTATTTGGGATTTTAAAATCTTGATTACAAGTATCTTTTAGAATATGAAACACTGACTAGTAATCTGTAAGACCCCTTTAAGTGCTAATATCCATGGAGTAAACTCCAAGAAAGAGTATGAGAACAATTAAGTGTCATAATGTTTAGAACTGACCATAAAACCAAAAAGGAATTAAAAGAATTATTTTCCATTCTCTGTGCTCTCTACAGTGTCTACCACAAAAATGTTGTACGATGTATAAATAGTAAATAAATTAATAAATACTTTTGAACCTGAGAAGTTTCATGATAGTGCAAGATATAACCATGACTTGGAAGGTCTCAGAGACAAAAGTGATTGACTGGAAAGAGCATGGAATTTGGACTCAAGTGGACCCATAATCTAATCCCAGCTCTGCTACCCTGGTAGATGAAAGACCTTACAC
Source organism: Panthera onca (assembly GCF_046562875.1). Lineage (NCBI taxonomy): Eukaryota > Metazoa > Chordata > Mammalia > Carnivora > Felidae > Panthera > Panthera onca. The sequence continues at coordinate 172,035,256 of NC_138346.1, read as the reverse complement.
CTGACACTTAACAGTCTCCTCATCTATAAAAGGGAGAGAATAACACATAGCTTGGACTTTTTGGTAAACATGAAATGAAATATTCTATGTAATTAGCAAGCATATTGATTGGTGAACAGCAGATCCTTCAAAAAATTATTTCCCTTCTTTTTAAGAATGTAATACTCTAAGATAAGGAATAAAGCAAGAAAACAACACATGCACAAACTGCAGTGAGTAGGGAAGCCTCTGTGATAGAACCATTGAGTTTAGAGCTAGACAGAACTGGGTTCTAACCCTAGGCTGGCCACTGTATAAATGTGTGACCATGGGCATGTGATCCAAGCCACTACATCTTAGTTTCCTTGTCTATGAAATGGGAATACTAATACTTACTATTTTATACAGTGGATATAAAGACTAAATGAGACAATACATTTAAAACACCTGGCACAAAACAGTAATGGTACCCCCACCCGCTGTGTTCTTGCTCCTTCCTGTGAGTTACACACTGGCAGCTGATGTAGTGATTACCTACTAGCTGCCAAGAATTCTCTTCAGTAAGACGCCCTCCTGCAGAGTAGAGAAATCTAGCTGTCTGATCAGGAGAGGTGACAACAGGAAGCCCCATCCCACTCTGCTTTCTTCCCTGACCTCCAATCCTTCCAGTCATGTAGACCCCTCATTGCAGTACTTAATCATATGCTGTCGTATATGGTTACTCAACTTGTTGGCGTGTTATGCTCTCCTCACCAAAGCACCCCGTCTCCTGCTCTTCTTTCATCTCTCAAAGCATGTCTCACTGGATTGAACCCAAAGTCAGCAAGCAATTAAATGCTGTAAATCACGTAATTTTAGGATTGGAAGGTTACAGAAAAGTGTGATACATGAGTCCTTTTGACTGTAGTTGATCACCTATTTGAAAATGTCACTGAAAGGTTCTATTTCCCACCACAGCCCATCTCACTGGAATGTTTCCTCATACACCAGGGTCTTTGCATGGCTCTTCTTTGACCCTGGACCATTCATCCCCACTCTCTTTCCCTTTTTTAGTCCTACTCCTATAATACTGAAAAATTTCAGATCAACTGGCTTTTCTTGTAGGAAGCTTTCCCTGATCCCTCAGGCAGATCACCGTCCCCCTACAATACATCATTATAATCCTCTGTACTCTTATTACTCTTATCACAGTCAGTACTTACTCACATTTGTAATCATTTGAAAAGTAAACATCTTTCTCACTCACTAGGGTATAAAATCCTTAAGGCCAGAAACAAGTCTATTTTTGCACATCATAGTATCACCAGCACCCGATCCTGCACTGGGTCTATAGTTGGCTTTTAATAGGTGTTTGTCGAATTAATTAGTTAATGGACTAACCACTGTTAAGTGTCTCCCAGTAAGGCTATATTTTTATACCCTCTATATTATTAGATTCCCACCTCAACTCAATCATGAAGTAAGTTCCAATCCTTTTCCAAATATTTTACCTTAATGGTAGACAGCTTACCACTAAATTCTCACATCTGATCCACTACTAGGGAGAAATTTATCATTCTCTTTTCTTCCAAGCTAGCAGTCTACCCCATCCTACTCCCCAACCCCCCCAACACCCAGGGTGCACATTAGACACGCACACAGATACACACAGAATTCTCTCCACAAACTGACCTTGTATGTGATTCCAATATGATGTAAACACTTTCTCTACATTTAAATGTAATGTGTATTAGACAGTCATAAACCCTAGAGTTCTGTGCAAGACTCAGGCCAGTTTGTCTTCAGATCCATTCCTCACCCTTCCTCTGCCCCATATCATAGCAAGGGCTCACCTCCTCAGCCTGAAACTACCAGGAGAGATATTTAAGAGACTGGAGCAAGAGGAAGGGGGCCAGAGTATCTCCCACCCCTTCTCTATGCTCAAGAGCCCCATCATTTCCAAAGCTACAGACACCATCTGATAGCCTGGCCATGGTCAAGCTTTGTCCAGTGGTGTCCACCCCTGGGCTCCAGTAATACTTCTTTGGTCCCTCTAAATTACAGAGGTGGGAGCTTCTTGCTGCCACAAATCTTTGAGTTGCCTTACCATCCCTTGCTGATGTCCCAGCTTTTCTATCACCTGTGTAACCAATTCCCTGCATTAAATTCCCCAAAGGTTTTTCTTTCCCTAGTTCAACTAATATAAATGAAGATAAGGCAGAAAGCTAGAGTAACTATCCTATGTATTGCCATTTTCACTTTGTGATTATCTGTGTGCCTGTCACTCCCATTTTAGGATGCAGGCACCAAGTATTATACGTTCTCTGCATTACCATACCAACTCCCAAAGCATCTTTACATACTAAAAATTCCATAAATATTCATTGAATGACTGAACAAATGAATGAATGAATGAATTGAACCTTGGGAGTTATAATATATTAAGTCTGTAAAGCTTCTATGTATATCATAAATTTGTTATACATTAATTGGAATCAGTCGATAAGTACCTTCCTCAATGACATACAAATCTGGAAGTAATGTAATTAATTCAAAATTACATAAGCAATCAAGGTGTGCTTACTTTTCCATCAATCAAGGCATAATTAGTTAGCTGTGAGAAAGCTCAAAAGGGTTTGTATAGCCTTTAATGGGGCTTACATAGCAATGACAACTCAGGAATCAGCAGAGCATTGTCAAAAGCACTAGACAATTACGGCTGCTTGAATATCATAAATGAAAGAAAGGTTTATTCCTGTTCAGACATTATTACAATTTTCTTAACAGAATTTACTGAAGAAATGATTAGATCTTCTACTCGGACGCAATTTCACATACACACACATACACACGCATGCATGTGCACATACCCACCACCAACAACAACAAAAATAACAACAAATATGAAACAATGAGATAGATGGATAATATCAAGATGTATACACTGAGACCCAAAGAGGAAGAGAAAGAGAGATTTAATAGTGTCATAACTTAGTTTATGTTCCTTTGCAAAAGTACAAATGGAAGAAGGAAATATCTGCAAGTGTGGAAAAAAGCAATGTACAGTCTCAATTCCAGCATCCATTCCTTGTATTATATGGTCTCAGATCTCTTTGTCATCTTACGTTCATTCACTCAACAAGTACTTATTGAGACATCAAGTAAGTACCAGGCACTCTGCCTGGCCTTGGAGATACAAAAGAATCAAAAGTCAATCCCTGCCCTCATGGGTAGACCTTAGCCACAGGATCTGGCTTTTAATTCTGGAGGCTCTGCACTCAAAGCACTTCAAGATAGCAGCATGCCCCTTCCTTACATCTCACTTCGCAGGATTCACTGGTCCTCAGAACTCTCACATCCATCCACAGCCTGACCTACAGACCCCCTTCCAGAATTCTCTGGCATTCCATACATATAGATTTTTTCAGCACTACTTTTCTATGATCTTCATGAATATTGTTTAAAATCTAAATAATCTATTACCATAAATAATACTTATGACTCCCGCATTGGTTCATTTTAACAGCATTACACAGCACCAAAACGTCTCTCCCATTTCACCTTTCAGTATTGTGTCTGTGTGTGTTCAAGATCTAACTCTGAAGCCAAATCTCTAACAAGAAATTACTGCCTCAAATTGTGCAAGAGAGTGGGTAACATCAGTCATTTTCAGATGTTACTGAAAGCAGTTACAAATTTCTGTAGCCCTCAGAAAAGACCACTGACCCAAGGTATGTCAAAGCCAGAAAGGAAGCATTCTATGTCCTGGCTTAGCCCAGCCTTATATTTTATAGATGAAAACATGTAGGCAGTCAGTGTTCCACTATTGAAAGAATCTGAATTTAAGGTCACACAGAACTGGGCCCAAGTACCTACTCAGTCACTAACTCCCTATGTGACCTTGACCATGTCACTTCACCTCTCTGAGCTGAGGTACTTCATCTACACAATAGAGCTAGCATCTAGCTCATAGAATCGCCATCATCTTTGTGAGGAGATCTTCCCTACCTAGGCCATGTTAACTAAAATGGTGATCCCATCCCCCCAACATTCCCTATCTCTCCTCCCTGCTTTTATTTTTCTCAGCACTTATCACCATCTGAGACTCCATATATTTCTACATCTTCACCTCACTTTTCACTTATATGTTGCTACCACTAGACTATAAACTGCAAAAGGGTGGAAATTCTAGATCATTTCATTTATTGCTGTACCCTTATAGCACATAGTAGGAACACAATAAGTATCTGTTGACTGAATCAGTAAATGAATGAATGGCTGCATGAATGCATGTGCAAATTAAACATTAAAAGGTTCTCATTAAATGTTAGCTGAATGAAGCAAAGGGCCACAGTCTAGTTCAAATAGCCAGCAGAATGATGCCAGTACCAAATAGAAACACTACCAACAAGCTGTGGCTTTTCCCCACGGGAAAGACTAAGATTTGTCTGAGACTTGACCGCAAAGTGTTTTTTTAACAACAGCATCAATTATTCTGGGTGAGTATCTTCTCCCTGGCATCCTAAATTTCTCACAAGTACCCAGCTGGCTGGCAGGCAGCCCTACTTAATAACAACCTCTGACCCTTGAAGAGTGGTTTCCCTTGCTCAAAGTACTTTCAGATATATATTCTATTAAAGCTCCATAATCTTTGCAACAAAAGGCTCTTCCCACCACTTCTATCTTGTGTTAGTAAGGAGACAAAGCTCACAGCAAAGCATGTCTCAAAGAGAAATGAGGCCAGCAAATGAGACAAATGTACAATAACAGATTGGGAGTAAAGCCTAAATAAATAAATAAATAAATAAATAAATAAATAAATAAAGTCTGTTACTGTTAATATGACCTCACTTTTAACCCTCAGGCTGATTCAGCCTGGGATACAGCATTAGTTGCACGGAGCTGGTGTAGTGAGGGGGGAAATGGATGGTTTGTTTCCAACCACATACACTGACTAACTGAGGACTGGCAGTCAATGGAGTTGCAGAAATTATGGGCAAATGATCCTCACAATGCAACAGGAGTTGAACAAGTGTTTCTCCAGTGAATACATGAATGAAAAAATGAATTAAATATGTATTTTTATGCCTAAATATTTATTAAGTACCTCTGTTGTGCCAGAGGTGTGGAAGGCACCAGGGTTACAAAGAGGAATGGGACATGAAGATGGTCTTGGGCTACACCAGTTGCTATAAACATTTGAATCCTCCTTCAAAAGAAAAGCCCAATCTGCAAAACAATTCACAGATGAGCTCCTCCAAACTGAAATGGGCTGGGTATGGATGGGGAGGGTGGGGAAGCGCCTTCACTGGTATGGGGTATCTGAGGAAGCTCTATGGTTCCCCAGATTCTGTTTGAAAACATTGGCCTGGGTGTTCATTTTTGTGCTTCTGTGACAGAGATGCCAGGATTCTGGGGTTATACACAAAGCCCATTGTAAGAAAGAAGGACTCTGTGGGGTGAAAGATGAAGAGGGAAAGGTTCAGAACTCAGTGTCCTCTAGAGAGAATGCCGCTATAGGGTTCCTTGGAAAGCAAGAGTTTGTGAAGGTCAAGGCTTTGGGGCAGGAGACTCTCATGGTCATTAGTCATTTATGATAGCTACTCAGCATGGATCTTGTTGGACGATAAAATTGCTTCTTATGGAAGCAGAAATGCTAGATACTTGCTTTTGCCGGCTCACTGGTATCTAAAGCCCAGGGATGGACCTAGATTTAGGAACGAAAGGAGGTATGTCTCTTCTCTTCCCCTCTAATCTGCTCTCCTCTCCTCTCCTCTCTTTCCTCTTCCTCTCCCCTCCCCTCCTTAATGACATTTCCACATCTGAGATTGCAAGGTCAGATCCTAACATAGTCAAGCAGTGTTGGGGCTTACATTACACTTTCCTCATCAGACCAGTTCCACTGAAAGCCTCACCTCAAGCCTGCTCTATAGCCCCCAACATCCTGTTAGCACAGGCTACCAAAGAATGGGCTGTTGATCCAGGAGACTGGGAGACAGGCACACTTCTCCTTCAGAAGCTCCTCTCAGGTCAAACCAGAAAACTGCTTATGATAGAGCTACAAAAGGAAAAAGTCTGAAGAGTTTCCAGTAGTATCATCTGGGAATATCCTGATTTCTCTCTTTCAATACACAGCTTTAAAAATAAAAAGATTTCCTACCCTTGAGACTCTGAATTTATATTTTGGGAAATGTCAGCCAAAGACAGTGGCTTCTTCCTGCCCAGAACTTTGGGAGATCTAAGAGTTAGATGTTCTGCAAAGCCATTTTTCACTTGGGGAACTCCTTAAAGAGGAATCCAGGTGGTCTTCAGCCTGATAGCCAAGTTGTTGACAAAGCACCGAGTTTCTGATATTTCCTGGACACCAGTCTATATTACTTTAACAGAATTTCATTTCATTAAACTTGATATTCCCTCCAAAACCATTAATCTAGTCTCAGCTACTTCTGTTCGTCAGAATTGACTTGGCAGCTGTACTTAGAGAGGTTCACAGAAAGGAAAATATTATTCTGTGTTAATTAAACAAATGTTGACCAGGAAATAAAGTCCTAGTTAGAAAATTAGGAATTAGGAAATAGGAGTTCTTATGCTTCATTTGCCAATTTCCAGCTTTGTGAACTTGGTGTTCCCCATCCCTGTTTCAAAAGGGAAAATATACTTCCTGGGATTTTTGTGGAGATTATTTTATATAAATTTAATATAAATTTAATATAACTTAATTATAAATTATTTAATAAAAATAAGAACATATATTATAAATATGTCAAACAGGGACATTTAACTGCTATTATTTCTTTGTTGTGGTGGTTACTATAGAGTTGAAAGCAAATATGGCTAGAGATGCTGGGGAAGGCATGTGGATGGCAAATAAAGAAATCTGTGATGATGAGGAAGAAAAAACACTTTAAAGTCAGAAGGTTTTGTTTTCCACCAGCCATGTGATTGTGGACAATCTATTTTAGCTTTCAGAAACTCCATTTTCTTCTCTATAGCACAGGGATATGATTGTGGGGATTAAATGATGTGATGAATACAGAAGTCCTGAACACAGTGTCTAGCTCATAGTATGAATTTGATCAGTGTTTATTTCCTTCCTTCCCCCCCACTCCGCTCTTATTATAAGGGGAAGGCTTTCTCAGTTACAGACAAGTAAACAAGTGGTCAGCAAATATAGCCAGCAGGTCAGATGATCCCACCTTCTGTCTTTATAAATAAATTTTATTGTAACACAGCCATGTCCATTTGTTTATTATTGTCTATGACTGCTTTAGTTGCTACAGAAACCATATGGCCTGCAAAACCTAAAATATTTAGTATCTAGTCCTTTACAGAAAAGGTTTGCAGACTCCTGACTTAGGTTATCCTATGTCCAAACTCCATATTTATAGCTTTGAGTCAGAGTTCTATTGTCATATATACCCTGGCCATCATCCATTTGTATATTCAGACCCTCAGTCCCCCTTTTGTTCATTTTCTCACCTACAGGAGGGTGAGAAATAAAACAGGGACTGGAGATGCAGACCCTCTTAATGGGAAATGGACCAGTTGTCTCCATAGTCAACTGGATTACAAGATTTTTTTGTCCCTTTTATTGTTGTATCATCATAGCGACCATCAGATGAGAGAGCTGCTGCATGGAAGCATGTACAAGTCTGCACAGAATGTAATGGGCCAGCACTATAACCACTATGACAAAAACAAGAACAATTAATAGTTCCTTTTAGATGGTCAGGACAGGGAATTCCAATTGGCTAATCTAGGAAAAGAGAATAAATCCCATAGGCCATGAGGATGGGCCTCGGAAAATCAAGTTACTTTTTCTTTTTTTGAATGCTTATTTATTTTTGAGACAGTGCCAGTGGGGAGGGGCAGAGAGAGAAGGGGACAGAGGACCCAAAGTGGGCTCTGCACTGACAGCAGCGAGCCAGATGAGGGGCTCCACCTCACAAATGGTGAGATCATGACGGGAGCCAAAGTCAGATGCTCAATCGACTGAGCCACCCAGGTGCCCCATCACTTATTCTTTAAGGTGAAGAATAGCCTGCTCTATACTGCTGGTTTCTTTGATCTGAGTAAGTAAGGACTATCAGCAATGACACCAACACAGACCATGCCTAGCCAACAAAAAACCTACAACAATGAATCTACTACTTGTGCCAACAAGTTGCATTCTATTTAGGGCAAGAGTGGTGTCATCAGTAACTTCTAGAGTTCATCTTTTGACTTTTAGGTCAGAATTATCTAACTCAATTGTAACCTAACAATGGTCATTAAAGGGGAAAAAAGGACCATTATAGGTGGACAACAAATAAAGAGCACACTAGTTGTGATGAGTACTAGGTGTTATATGTAAATGATGAATCACTAAAGTCTACTCCTAAAATTAATATTATACCATATGTTAATTAGTATTTAAATAAAAACTTGAAAAAAATAAACAAAAAGACTCTATATAAAATGGCAAGACAAGCGATAATAAGCCAGCAAATGAAAAACAAAACGGGTTACACAGGTATTGGTCTGACATCTTGTGTGGGAGCTGACCATTACCTAAGGCCATCAGATGGTTCTGAAGGTCTTGGATCAACTGTCTACTTCCAAAGGTCAGCTCTTTCTAAAGGATCCATGAAAACCCTTTTTTGAGGTTTCATTTTTTAGTGGCCTCCCACTTGTGTGGAATTCTGTATTACTTCTTTACTTATGAAACATAATCCCAAGGATTGATTCCCTAGAGTTTCACTACTCTGTTGTTAAAGTACCTTCCAATGAAGCTCAAGTACAGTTTTCCTTTTATTTGTCTTCCAATAGATGAAATCCCCTGGTGGAAAATCGTGAAAAGATTGCTTAGGCAGATATTGTGGGAAGGAGGACTTACACTGTTGGTGAAAGAACTGGGGATAACATATGAGTCCCACGCAATTTTGCCATGTTTTCATGCAATAGGGCAGAGTTTAATATTAGAGGTGAAACCCCTTGATGCATGGGCCTTCAGTATAACAGTTCATAAATGGATAACTGATGGATCCCCAAGGGAATGGGCTATAGTAGATGTACCTTCAGCCAAGGGTTACTAAAAGCTTTGATAATTATGCTAATTTTAATTTAAGGATGCCATTGTTTCTCTTAATCTTTACAGAAGATTTGGATGGTATGAGCTGTGTAGTTTTTGAATTGTTGGTGACAACTTACAAAGTCTTTTAATAATGGCTCCCATAGTGTGTGTCTTAATCATCTAAGTTGGCATACCCCAGGTTGGAAACAAAAATCAAGCAGCTTTTTAGCAAGCTACAGCTTTTTAGGCTGTAGCTTTCTGCCAAGGAAATATTTTAACATCAATACATCCCCCAAATAGATATACAATAACTAAAACATATGTAAACCCATGGAGGGTAGAGCCGGATAAAATTCAACTCCTTTTTCATGGACCTCAACCTTCATAATAGCTATCTTTCTAAAAAGTAGGAGAAGAACTAAAAGTTCCTTAACTTGCCCGTTTTGGATGAAAATTCCAGAGGAAGTAATAAATCCTTTGTTTTCAAAGCATCTCAAAGAAAGGTATTACTCCACAAGTATACCTGGTGTGTGTGTGTGTGTGTGTATTTACACTCTGGTTTTTGGCTAGGTCTTTATAAGCTCTAATAAATGCACTATGTTCTGCTATCCAGGCTGATTTTGCTTCAGAGGACTACATTATAAAAAAAATATTTTAAATTAGTTACAGCAAATTCTGCTTGAAACCAGTTTGTTTTGAGTATGATTCATCAACAAATAACATTAGAACAAGATTCCCAATGAAAACCTCTTATAAATTTCAGTGAGATAGAAGTTTCCCTGATGTAAAAGGAGAATGAGATTCTCTGGTTGTGGCAAGAGAGTGGAAAGATTCAGGGTTCTGTAGTGGTGAATAATAATGTGAGAGGGGGGAGTGACAGACTCTCCTAAAAAAATTAATCTGATCACTGAAAAGAGTAATTTGTTGAGTGTTCTCAGTCAGTCACAGTGTGACTGGATGAAGAACCAAGAGGTCAAGTAGGAAACCTAGAACTAGGTTATTAGAAGCATGGATAAATTTTGCTGTAGTGGCTTCTGCCCTAAGATAAGAGAGATGAGCCTTTGTAGCTGGTTCAGTATTGAAGCCATAGTAAGGGATAGGCTTTTTATGTACCCCATAGGTTGAGTTAAAACCTAAGGGTCTGTCCAGATTATTCATGCATGAACAGACAAATGCTTTTCATAGTTAAGGATGTCTAAGGAAGGAGGCTATCAAAGAAACGTTTTCAAGTTCCAGAAGTTCATGTTTGGGCTCCCAGAGAAGGGAGTAGTTTCCTGAGGATTTAGCCAATTCATAAACAAGTATGGAAATCTCAGAAAAACTTGTCATCCATTGTCCGCAACATCCAGTTAAACTGAGAAATATTCTCAATTGTCATATTGTGAGAGATGTAGGAAAGTTTGCATATCTTTTAGTCTATTGGGAGATCATGTTTTTTTTTCCACGAATAGGTCTTCCCCTAAAAAATGGACTATGTTTTCGTAAAATTGTAACTTTTTAAAATGTTTATTTTTGAGAGAGAGAGAGAGACAGAGTATGAGCAGGGGAGGGGCAGAGAGAGAGGGAGATAGAATCTGAAGCAGTCCTCATTCAGGCTCTGAGCTGTCAGCCCAGAGCCCAATGCAGGGCTCGAACCCACAAACCGTGAGACCATGACCTGAGCTGAAGTCGAACACTTAACCAACAGAGCCACCCAGGCACCAAGGTAAAATTATAATTTTATCTTCTGAAACATTAAGTCTCTTTCTGCCTGGACTAAGAAAAAGAAAATATGATCTTTTTACAGGCTTACTTGTTCTCTGAACAAAGTAGGAGATCATCTACATATTGTATCAGAACTGAATTATAGGGGAAATTTAGATTTTTTTATTATTTGATTATAGTTGATACACAATGTAACATTAATTTCAGGTGTACTCCATAGTGATTCAACAACTCCACGTATGCTATGCTCACCCTAAGGGTAGTTATCGTCTGTCACCATACAATGCTATTACAATACCATTGACTATATTCCCTATGCTCCACCCTTTATTCCTATGACTTATTCATTTCATAACTGGAAGCATATATTTCCCACTCCCCTTAACCCATTTTGCCCATCCCCCAACCCCCTCCACTCTGGCAACCATCAGTTTCTTCTCTGCATTTATAGGTCTGATTCTACTTATTGTTTGTTAGTTTAATTATTTGTTTTAAAATTTATATCATTTAGAAATAGAAGGGTGCTTCAGTGAACCACTGGGGCACTGACTGCCCTAGGACCTTTTCTATCCTCACCAGATGAAGGCAAAAAGCTTTTACCTGTCCTCTACTAGAGGCAAACTAAAAAAGGCAGAACAAATGTCCACTACAGTGAAGCCAGTGGCTTAAGGATGATATTTGGGTTGGGTTAGGTATTACCAAAATATCACGGAATTATAATTTTGTTGGTAGCCCCGAGATCTTGAAAATCAATATCTTCATCCATTTGGTTTATTTACTGGAAAGATAGAAGTGTTTACAAGATCTGGTTCAGGCTATAAGAAGGCCTTTGGATAAAAAGCCATAAACAATAGGTTTGAGTCCTTCCTTTCCTCTGGCTTCAAGGGATATTAGAAAAGTTTGGGTAATAGTTTGGTAGGATCTACCTGAAATATAATAGGTTCTGCACCAATTGTTTTCCCTATGTCAGTTAAATTTTTAATTCATCGATTGTCAAGATCATTAGATGAGATATGAATCAATTATAATGGAGAAGGCGAAGGTACATCCAAAGCAGACACAGTTTAATTATAAATAGAGGAGACTTCTGGAACCTCAGGAAATTGTCCCCCTGATGTGCTAATTACAATTCCATTTGCCAAGTAAGTCTCTTCTTATTAAACTTGCAACAATAGTATCATGGAGCAGGAAAAGAATGTTTTTCAGTTGAGGATTATAGTTAAGGACTAGGAGATAAGGAATTTGTGAGTTATTTGAAATACCTACCATCTGTGTGGCATGTTTACTGCAAATAAGAAGTTGATCAAAGGTGATAGAATTTAACATAGAAAGAATAGCATACATATCTATAAGAAATAGGGGAGGTTGACCATTTATATTCATAATGATTTACCTTGCACGTTAGGACAAAAGCAGAATATTGGACACTTTCTCATTCCTTGGAGCAATCTCATTGATCTGAATTAAGAAACTTTGTCTTGGTTTTTCTTTTCCCAGATGGGATAATCTATTTGCCATTGTCCCTTCTCTTTACAGTTTCTATAGGTATTCTTGTCAAAAGGTAGTCTGTTAGCAAGTGGGCCACCAACTGATTGCTCTGCAGAGCCATATGTTTATTTGAAGTCCTGTTTCATTTGTGTTCTAGAGCACTTACAAAATGTTCTACCAGATGTTGTAATTCAGGTAAAAGGGCTATTTCCTTTTTAATTTCTGTTTTCTTAGTCAATCTTCAATAAAAGTCATGGGTGCTGTTATGTTGGTGCTTTCTCTAACTCACAGATGTTGTCAGCAATTATTTTTTGGTCTATCCCAAAATCTGCTATATTTTTCTCTTTTCTCTATTTTTATGATTAAATATGATCCAATTAATTTTAATGGAAATGTTTAAGAAACATCTTTCAGGAGACTTTACCCTAATTTCCAGGGCTTTCTTTGACCATCAGGTTTACTATGAAAAGAAAACTCCTGTAGGTCCCTTTCTGGGTCAGTTCAATTCTTGTTGCCATCAAGGATCTACCATCTAAGATTCCAACCAACCTGTGTAAAACTTGATATAGGTCAGGCAACCTTGGTTGTATGCATTCAAAACAATTCTGAATTCTTCTAAGAATAGTTGCTGGTCATGTCTGGGTTTAGGGAAATCCTTATTGTTCTCAATTTAGCTTGGGTTCATGGCTTTTAAGAATAGTTGCTGGTCATGTCTTGGTTTAGGAAAATCCTTATAGTTCTTAATTCAGCTTGGGTTCATGGTTTTAATTCTACCGTAGCCAGCATATCTGGCTCATAGGCAAGATGAATGTTTAGAGGCAACTGACACTTTGAGGTCTCCAAGAGGGTCTTTTGGAAAAGGTAGAACATCTTGTCAAGGTGTAGAGGTAAGAAGAGTCAATAGAGATAAAGAAGCAGAGAGATCTGAATAACATACAGGAGAACTGGTTATAGGGAAGCAACCAGAGGACAAGGAAGAAAACGATTTTTTAGAAAAAACGAGTGTAGCATACAATTACTTAAGTTTGTTAAATTACTCACTAGCCTTGGCCAAAACATCCTTTAATAAAGCAATTATTTTAATCAGAATTTTGTTTGAAGGCTTCTGTGTACCAATCAAACAAAAAATGTTACTCATTGGGCCTGAGAAATATTAATTCCTTTTACCTTCCAAAGCATCTCTCAAATGAATAATTTTGTTCAAGTTCAAACATTCCCCAGAGTGGCCACTGAAAGCCTAAATCATCTTTGGTGAAGTTACATCATGTAGAGAGATAATTGAAAAAATTAGGATTCTAATGAGAGTACCTATAAGACAGTTTTTCCCAAGACTTGGAGAGGATTTATATTTAAACAACCCCATGAGAGCTGGCAATAGTCAGTTGAAATTGGTGCTTGTGCACTTTGTGTCTCAGTGCCCCAATCTGACAGTTGGTAGCCTCCAAATACAGACAGCACACCCCAGAAGGTAGAAAAAGAGAAAACAGTCTCTGGATCAAAGCTAAGTTCTTAGGACAAAATATTTAGATGGAAGGAGAACCTTACTCATGGGTGACCCACAGCAAAGTTTGTATGGATGCTGGTCTGGTAAGAACCACAAACTCACCAGGGTGGCTCAGACAAGAGGCTTACAAGGCCTATGCAAAAGCACAAACCAGAGCAAAGGGGTAAAAAGGAATGGCCTGATTCCACCAAGAATGCTAACCAAATGAGAACTAATAACAAAACCCAATTACTAAACTGAGAATAGATATCCAAGAACCTCAACCCAAGAGTATGGAGTTCAGACCCAGTGTTCACTTACCACATAAGACACTGAATCTGTAAGCTGTGAGCAGCAAGGCACAAGGGGCCTCTCTGGATGCTGTACCTGCTTGAAGCCTGGGGTCCATGTGATGAGCAGTGCAGACTATAGCTCAGTGGTACCTCCAGAAAAACTGGAAATAAACAAAAACCACCAAAATGAGAACAAACAGAGTCTATTTATTAAGAGTTTGCTGCTGTAGCAAGGAATTAGTTGCTGTCACTAACGTTTGGTAGAGATTCAAAGGCAGGCAGGCAGAGTAGTGGGAAATCTTTTCAGAAAGAAAAATGGGAAGGTTTTGGGCATGCTTTAATTGGAGGTTGTTGATGTGGGGAAGCTGGAGTCAGGCTAATAGAAGAAAGGTACCTTATGTGATCAGTTTGAGGAGCATTTGATTTTCTCTGCTTGGTTCTGAGTTGAAGTAAGAGCACAGAATAGGGAAGTTGGCAGTCACTGACCAAATCCAGTTGCTTGTTGCAGAGGCTGTAGGTCAGCGTTCTATTGTCATATACGGTCTGACCATTGTCTATTCACATAATCCGTCTCTTGACCTTTAAAATTTTCTGTTTCATTTTCCTTTAATTGTCCTTGCTCTTTGTATTTATAATTGCAAAAGTTTGGCACAATCTAAATATCTAACACTAGGTGATTATTGGTGGCTATTAAATTTGTACCATTTAATCCCCTAATGTTGGCCATTTAGAATTCCTGGGCACCAGTTCCAAGTGGAAAGAGAGATGAGGATGCAGATTCTTTAGGCTTTTAAATAGGCCACTCCAGCTTAAGTCAGTTCTAGTCCAGGACTGACTGGGTCTTCAGCAACACAGGCCAATGGAAAAGCAAGGTAGATAGAAATTAACTGTATGGGGATAGGGTATAATAAATGACAGCAGTCACTGCTATTTTTAAGTCATTGAATTCTCACAAAATCCCCTCAAAAATGCATTTTTAATCTCCATTTTACAGATGAGGAAATTGAAACAGAGAGGCTAAGTAATTTACCCTACAGGGGCAACTAGTAAGCAGCAAAGCAGTATTCAAGCCCGGGCTGGACACACTCTTAAGGACTATGGTTTTAGCTGACTTAATGAGGGAAACTATGCCTGTGAGCAACCAGAGCTGGACTCTGTAATGGTTAAGACAACTGGATGTGGAGTCATCCAGATCTGAGTAAAATCCCAGCTCTAGCACATACTGGCACTGGGACCTTTAGCACATTTATTAACTTATCTGAGCTTTGAGTTTCTCATCTGAAAAATGGAGAGAATATAGCCAGAGCCAGATGAAATCTACCAAGCCTTCCAAGCAGCTGTATGTAATGCATCAAAACATTATTGAAGATGAAATGAAGTAGGGAAAAGTATTTTCCAGAACTTCTTTCACAAAAATAGAATATGTAGCTAGGGGAATATTTTTTTTTATTCTGTCTTTCTTTCTAATATGAAATTTATTGTCAAATTGGTTTTGATACAACACCCAGTGCTCATCCCAACAGGTGCCCTCCTCATGCCCATCACCCACTTTCCCGTCTCTCCCACCCCCCATCAACCCTCAGTTTATTCTCAGTCTTTAAGAGTCTCTTACGGTTTGGCTCCCTCCCTAACTTTGTTTTTCCCCTCTTCCTCCCCCATGGTCTTCTGTTAAGTTTCTCAGGATCCACATAAGAGTGAAAACATATGGGGGGAATATTTTAATCAATTGCTGGTGATATGGGAGCAATATTAAAAAAATAGTTACTAAACCACCTACTAAGGAGTGGTATGTCTGATTAACAGTTGGGCTTTATGAAATCTTGGGCCAGAGTGCAACTGTTCTGCAAAAGAGAAGAATGGCTGGCTGGCCAACAGGAATCCTCTTTTTCTACTTCCCCTACACTACCCTCAGCCTCTCTGTAAGAGCTAGAAATTTAAAGATGATCAATGTGAAAGAGCACAAATTATTCAGCTGCCATGATGCCCATGTGCCTTGACCTAGACCAGCTAAGCCTTAACTTGTAGAAATTTTATGAAGATTAAGTGATATTAGGCACAACCACATGCTTGCCAATATTTAACTGGTTTGACCTACAAAAACGGTAATATGGTATGGTTCAACCCATACAAAGTATTGTGAATACTTTCACCCAGGACTTTGTCTGAAGTAAATCCTTGATGAATAGTAACTAGTCTTATTATCACTTGTTAAGAAGAGGCCAGCTTACTTAGACCTGTTTCTGTCAGGCAGAATTTTAGGTCCAATCTAAGGGATGGGGAATTCTCAAATTATGGTGAATCCTGGCATCATGGTTTGGAACATTAGTGTGTTTGTAGCAGAATGTCTGCCCATCAGGTGTCTGGCACAAGACACAGCTCCCAGAAGGGAGTCCTAGCAAGAGTGAGGCTATATTGTTGGAGTTTCCTAACCAGCAGACTGTGAGGGCTGAGTCTACATTTCATCAGGATATAGTAATGCACACAAGGACAGTGAAGCAAAAGCCCAGGCCTTGCACAAAGCCAGTCTAAAGGGGAAAGGGAGGAATCGAAGAGTAATTGTTTGATTTCTTCTTCTGTTGTCAATCCCAAAATATTTTCCATGGTAAAACAGTTTGGGTGTAAGTTTCAAGGAAAGAAGTTATGAGATCAGAGAACTTCACCCCTACATTGAAGATGTACAATGCACTTTCATCCAATGATCTTTATTGGACAAACATTTGTTCAAGGCTAATAGATGTACATTAGAGGCCTAAAGAATCTTCTCATAAAGATGTCTAATTTTGTTAAATCTGTATTTCTCAAATATTTAACAACATAACTTTTATTCTTCATAAAATGCTTAACGTTCAGTGGAACCTAACTTTTCAAAAGATGCTTTAGGAAATGTTTCCCTGGATGATAAATTTCCTGAATGGATATTCTGTGCACTTAGCTCAACTTCTTAACTTCTGTACTAGCTGGAATAGAGTTGAATTTAATAAAGGTTTTTTGAATTTAATATGCATAACTGAAAGTATCAACCAAATTATTTCTCACATACCTTTCAACATCTATGGTTCTGTGATTCATAGAGGTACCTAAGAATATATAAGAAATGACCATCACCAGTACCAAGGAGACAATGATTAATAAGGACACTCTGGTTTTTTCTTTAGTTCAAATAAATGTTTTGCCTTTGACCAAAGAATCAAAGGGAGTTCTGAGTAAAATAAAGAAGGTCAAGGAGAGCTTCCCGGAGAAGGTAAGCTTTGAAGACACCAGTGTAAGCGTTGACAGAGATGATGAGGGCCTAGAATGATAAGGCTATAAACAAAAAAAAAAAAAAAAAAAAAAAAAGGAAAGACAGGTGTATTAAGATTGTTCTGATTGTTTTTATTTTTTAAATGGCTTTAAAGTCTTTGAGATTCCTTCTATCAAGTAGTTGGGTCTGTGTCCCCTTTACTTGATTGCTTCTACCAACAGGGTATGTCAGAAATGATATTATGTGACCTCAGAGTCTAGATCATAAATGGTCATGCAGCTTCACCTGTTGTCTTTGAATACTTATTCTCCCAATGCTTCTCCCTGGGCCACTCTTTCTTAAAACCCAGCCACAATTCTGTGAAGAGATTCAGCTACCTGAAGAGGACACACACTGCTACGCCAAGCAACAGTTTCAGGTGAGTCCAGCCTTGGGGTCATCCCAGCCCAGGTGCCAGTGATGTGCATGAAGGAGCCATCTCAGTGTTGGGATCTTCAGCCCCCTTGGTAGTCCCAGCTTTTGAGCTATTTGAATCACCCCATCTATTCAAGTCTTATCAGCTGAGGCTTCAAACATTATGGAGCAGAGAGACACTGTTCCCCTGGTACCTTGTCTGAATTCCCAACCCACATAATCCAGGACGCAGTCCACAGTTTAGATCACTAAATTTGGAGGTTGTTTTTTTATGCCATAATAGATAACTGGAAAAATCATGATGGCTACAAGTGCAAAACTCCAACCAAATTAGTGTAAGCAAAAAAGGAGAATCTATTGAGCCAATGAATCTGGAAAAATCAAGGGCTGAATTTGGCCTCAAGGACAATGGTCCAGGAACTGATGTTACCAGAACTCTCCCCACTTGTTGCCTCTAATTCTCTCTCCATATTAGCAGGAAAGAAAACTGTTCCCTCCCAGGGTCGGTTTTCATTTAAACTTCAAGAGAAAGACATTGGCCCAGTTGGACACTGTGCACTTTGCTAGGTTAATAACTACAGCTAAAGGATTGGAGGTCTAGGAATGACCTAATTCAGGAGCTAGTTTCTCTGGCCAAGGGCAGGATCTATGATAAGCAACCTCAACCAGAACATTATTAGAGCAAGAAAATTTACCCCAAAAGACATGGCTATTCTCAAGAGACAAAGCAATCTGTATGTATTAGAGTGGCTTAAAATATTATTTCAGGGGCACTTTCTGAGGCAGAGTAGCTCCATTTATCCACAGAAAGAATGAGGTGTGAGATGAGAAATTCGCCCCAGCTGAAGATGGGCAAAAAAAATATTAAGCCCCCAAAAGACTTGGAAGAGTATGCTTTGCCAATACCCACTAGATATTTTTTTAAAAACATGTGGTACATACTTTCACACTGGCCACTTCACTGAACCCTTACAACCACCCTAGGAGGCAGGTAATGTTAATCCCCTGTTACGAGTAAAGAAAACATAACTCAGATAATTAGAATTACTTGCCCAAGGTCATATACTTCTAGGGGTTACAATACATACACAGCCCAGGCTTCAGTCTCCAAATCCAGAACGCCACATACAATTCATATTAAGAGCACTGAAACCCCTGGACAGGGTGTTATTCACCTAGGTCAAGAAAAAAACTTTAAATTTGTGTACACGAAATCTAAACACAAATATCCCAAAGTCCTGGTTGTTCGGATATAAATAAGGCAACAGGGAGTCAGGTCTTGAGACAGGCGGAGACATTAACCACAACCTGAGGGATTTGTTTTCTCCATTGTCTAAGTGCCCTTGGACCTCAGACAAACCCCATATTTCTTGGAAACGTGTATTCCTCTGAGAGCCAGGGAAGGCGTGTGGTCCAGTAAATGCAATTAGCAGTCTCACCGCGCGTTTCCTCGCCTGTTGTCTCCCAGAGTGCAGTCATCAGAGAGCTCACAGTTTCAAAGCACGCTCTTCCAAGTGACAAGAGTCGCCAGCAGATTTAAAGTGGATCTGAGATATCTATCTAGGGAGTTTGGGGGATATATGAAAATATTTACTGAGTATCTCCTTCGGACAAGACTGTACTCTAGGCTCAGAGTAATGTAGGAGTGGGAGAGAGACAAAGAAACAGGAAGAGACCATATAAGATATAGATGAGACTCTGGCAAGTTTTTAACCTCATTTACAATGTGGGACTAATAATAAGATGATGATACACAAATTTATATCTCTAGCCACTCTTGTAGTTCCAGCCCTTTATATCCAAACGCCTATTTGAAATTTGCTGTCAGATGCTTCACAGCAGCCCCCGAATCTACATGACCAAAGCGGAAATAATGACTGTCTCCTTCAGTTCTGCACCTTCTTCAGTGTTTCTAGCTTTGTTAAAACTAACAAACTTCCCAGCAATTCCATCCCAACATTCCTATCAAATTGAAAACCTCAAGCATTAATTTGGAAAATGCGTCAAATGCATCACCTTCTCATGTCTGAACTCCAAACCAAAGACAGGCTTATGCCCTTTTAGCCACCAGTGGCAAGGGGGCTGGGGACAAGTCTGTATTTTTAGTTGTTCCTTGCACTTGACTGCCTGACCTTCCAGCAAACAGGTACACCTAGTCTCTGTGACAGTGTCTGGGACCCTGCAGCATTTACTGAGATGGTCAGGCCATTCACCAATTGTTTTGAGTGGTAACACTCCATGAGAACAGGACCATGCAGGCCACAGCTCAGAATTTATTTTTTCTCTGTACGACAATAATTAGCAAGACTTACCCCTTGAATTTATTTCAAGTTCTTTAGAACCCTTGGCTCAATCACTGTAGTGATTATGCATTGAGAAGAAAGACTTCATTGCAGTCAATGGGATTGAGATTTGGAAATATTTAATTTGTACCTTCAAAAGGGATAGAATTAATCATATTATATCAACAGATTGTACCCTTGAATATCTCTCCCACTGGGCCATGAGCTCCTTAAGACAGGAATAATGTCTAAACCATGTCTCTTGTTCTCATGGAGTCTAACACTGTCAGTCTCAGAAGATGTGGATTGAATCACTTTAAACACTAAACTTCCTGTGGACAGACATGGATTTTCCATTTCTTTCAATTCCATTATAAAACCAAGAGACACTTATTGAATTTAGGGTCTTGAGTTTTAGTCCATGGTTTTTAGTAATTAGACTTCAATTTGTACTTTTAATTATATAGCTAATTGGAGTTGATTTCAGTGGATAGTCCACCAAGGTTGGAGTGAATGAGTGTAAGGGTTGCTCACTTTTTGGCAACCATTTTGTGAGTAAGGAATTTAAATCTTGAAAATAATACAGCATTGTGGTCCATCTGGGTTGAGAGAGTGCACTTATTCTTTGGGTGCATATGTCAGCATTAGTGTAAAGAGAAAGGGGCTGTGAGCTGAACTGCATGGAAACCACTCCTTTCCTGTTGGTGCTGCAATTCCATAATATGTGGCATATGTGTAGGAGAGTCAAAGCCACAACAAGAGGGATGATGGCTGCATAGGCAGCATTTAGGGTTGAATTGAGATAGGGGGTGTCTCTTGCATGGTATTGGAATCAATCTGGTCTTGCTCTCTCTTGTTTCCAGTGCTTGAACACCTGTTTTATATTTGACTTTTCATAGCTACCTCACTAGCTCACATACCACACAGCAGAAATACAGGCATGGTAGGTCTATGATTGCCTTGTTTTTTAAGTAAAGTACAAATGGATGGGAAATAGATGTAGGAAGAAAATCATAAAAGGCATGACTGCCTAAGGTATTTATTCTCTCCATGGATAGTATAATTCTACTCCAGAAATGTTTCCAGGGACTGGAAAGTGTTATAGAGTGAAGGAAAAACCCTATTAACAGGGACCTTTTGTCTATATCTTCTGTCCAGACAACTGGGATCTCTTTAAGGTGCAGCACCTGCCTCTATATGAGGCATCAGTTAAACAGCTGGTGTTGGTGGCTTCTTCTACTGACAAGTTCATTCCTTAACCATTTTCTATTTTCTGTACCTCATATCTCATACTGTTCTGGTCTAGAGTATTCTACTCAATGACTTAACTGTTCATATTTGCATCCTATCTCCCTTCCCAATCCCACTTCCACTGTTTTTGTAGTTTGGAACCCGGATTGCTCTGGCTCTCCACACTGGCTACCTTGCTTCTAGCTGTTCTGGATAACTGATCCCTGCTTCCCAGTTCTAGGCCTCTTTGCCTCCCTGTGAAAAGGACCCCTAACAGTCTCATCCTTTGGTACAGGCAAGGCCTGGACATATCCTTGAACTCTTAAAGCTACATTTTGATAATACAGCACTAAACCGTTTGGGGGCAGGAAAAATCCATGGAAAGTAAATTAAAATCAAAGGAAATATCTGAAAAAGGCCATAAAAATGATTGGACACATCAAGAGTTTAAAATCTATCCAATGGTTTTCTAAAATTACTACTTCCCAGAAAACAGACATGGCATATTCCTGCCCACTATAGTCAGCAAATTTTTGTTGACTAACCTAAATAACTTGGAGCCTCTCTCACCCTCCAGAAAGCATAAAACATCTCCTTCTCTGAACAAAGGAATAAAAGGTGAAGTAAGAGCCTGAATGAACAATTATCTCCAGAAGTTAAGTACAGCAATCCCCAAAAGTACTGTGACAATTTTTTGGCTTCATTAGAGTTGTATCTAACCTAGTCTATAAATCAATCAAGGAAGGTAATGAAAGACTGAATAGATGAGGGGGAAAAGAGGATGTTAAAGGAAAGTCTGCTGGGAAAATCACCCACCTCTGGAATTACCATGGATTCTCCTTCCAAAACAAAAAAAAGTGTGCATGTGAATTATATTCCATTTACAAATAGTGATTGAGACCTTCTTTACACCAGATACTCCATTCAAGAAGAAGCCAAACAAAGCACAGCCCCTGACCTCAATAAGCTGACAATCAATTAGGTAGAAACACAGCTAATAATATTAATATGACAAGCCCCAGATGCTAGAGGACCACTACATGGGCTGAACCGGAATGACCAAACATTTCCTGAAGGGCACATCTGAACTGAGCCTTGAAGGCTGAGTAAGAATTATTGAGATGGGCCTGAAATTACCCATAAGATTTTTGCTAGTCTGTCATAATAACCCATACACATTCTGGGGCAGGGATACTTGAACACTTTCTCATTGGCTTTACAATCTGGTCACAAAGAGAAGAGTTTTGCATACATACAAAACAGATACAGGCACTGCTCCAAGGTTGTAAATACAGCCTAGCCATTGTGGTTCCAACTGTATTAGTTCTAATTTAGTGTTGGTAAGGGAGAAAAAGCAGAATCTGAAAGGGTCAAAGAAAATTATCTTTATCGTTAGTATCAAAAATTTCTCTGAGCATCACAGAGTTTGAAACAGGCTCCTATAAAGATAATGAATCTAATCCTCTCAGAGAAAACTGAGGCAGCTTGACAAATTTCCTTGGCTAAACACACATGACCAGAAAGTGGTGAAGCAGGACTGAGAGTTCCTTGAAAGTATACTTAGGTGAATATTTCTGGTACTTAGAATATAGCTAATGCTCAGTAAGTATTTGCTGCATCAATTAACAACCTTCTTTATAGGATGATTTTTAGGCAATCCTAAAGCACTGATTTCCAGAAAGGCACTGAGATAAGGATATCACAATAGATCAATGCAAGAAAAAAAAGACTATCCCTCAAGTAAACCACATATGGAGTTAGATTTCAGAGACCAAACAAAACACTCTATGTCCAATGGCATGATGTAGTCATGAAATGTATCCTTAGATACTATGAATTTCATCTCAGCAAACCTTTTTCAAATACCTACTGTGTACCAAGCATTTGATTCATCTCTGAGATTCAAAGATTAATAAATCAGTACATGACCTCTGACTCCATTTCCTAGGAAAAGGGACAGTACATCCACCCAGAATGGTTCACCAATTTCATAGAAGCAAACATGAAACATTAAGGGACCAAATGAGAGAGGGTGTTTGATTCTTACTTAGATGAATCTATAAAAATAAGAACATTTTATCTTAGCCTTGAATTATGATTAAGTTTTCAGCAGAAGACAGGGACATCATAGGCAAAACGAAACAAAATGAGAAATCAGACAGAAGCTAGACAATAGTATTTACACCTGGGAATTGGTAAGAGGTCTTGTGCAGCAAACGCGAAAGAAGTGCCTCCCTAAGAAGTAACTCAAGGACTGGCTAGACTGGGAGGTACAAAGCCTAGGTAGTCAGAAGAAGAAGGTAAAATTAAGTACAGCTTAGATCATGTAGCCGATGCTATTGGGGCCCCACCTGTATCTCTTCATCATATACTATTTCTGTACAAGCCACCCCAGTTTCCACTGCTATCGCCTATGACTCTCTAGCTGCTATACTCCACTTTTACTATAGGCAAGGCAGGCCAGAGTGCTAGAGAATTGATGTCTGCTCTCTTCCCTGTCCAAGCAAGGACTGATGGTGGATAAATACCTCTCTTCACTTACCTCAGGTAGGGAAAGCCTGAGGCAGCCATGTGTGCTGCCCTGTAGAATTAGGCTCCAGCTGCCCATGTTTTTAACTTCTTTGGTAATAATTCTCTGCCAGCTTCCTTCTTTACTCTCTTACTGAGGTTTCCTAGGATAACCCTCAAAATATACCATACACATCTGACTTAGTGTCAAGGTCTGCTTCTGAGGGGAAGCCAAACTAAGACATTATCAGAAAACTATCACAAAAGACAAAGTCATTATCAGGAAAAACAGAACCAACAGTCAGCTTTGAAGATCAGGACAATGCTACAAAGAGAAAACATAGAGCGCTTAGGTGACTCAGTCAATTAAGTGTCAGGCTCTTGATTTCAGCTCAGGTCATGATCTCAAGTTCATAAGATCGAGCCCCACATTGGGCTCTGTGCTAACAGCACGGAGTCTGCTTGGGATTCTCTCTCTCCATCTCTCAAAATAAATAAATGAACAGTTTTTTTTTAATTTAATAAAAAAGAGAAATAAAACTGGGGAAATAGAACCATAAGCCAGCAAGCAGGAAAGTGAGAGAAGATGCAATATATAGGCTAGGAAGGCAGTAGGTAGGGGCACAGAAGAGCAAGAAGTTCAGAACTAAGTCTACGAAAATGATAGTTTGATGTGCCAGTTACTTGACTCAAGGGCAAGCCTAATGGATTGATGGGTACTTAATCATTTTGATTTGGGGAACTCTTTGAGAAACTGATGAAAGCTTTGAACTTTCTATCCAGAAGACCAAAAAAAAAAAAATTACATACAAACAATTCTGCTTGGAACTTCAAGGGATTCCCAAACCCCAGATTAAGAACCTCTGATTAAAGGCTGTAAGTGAGGCTGGACTCTGAAGACCTTGATTGCCTGCAGAGTGCTTTAGCATTCATTCCATAGGCAATGGGGAGCCAGCAAAGGTTTTTACTATCAGAGTTCCCAAGTGGTTATAGTTTTCCATTCTAAATGGAACCCAAGAAATCTGGATGTTTTTAACAGATTGAAGAAGAGATTGGGGGAAAAGTGCATAGATAATTGAGCTCCTTGTTGGCCAAAAACATTTTCTACCAGATGCACTGTAGGGCTTCAAAGGCTGCTGGCTGCAGAATCCAGATGCACCTCAATGGATGCCATAGGGAGTCACTTCTGCAGCCAAATGTTTTGGCCTCAAAAATTCCTGGAGCAAGACAGACACTGAATGGAGCTGGAAACAAACTCAGGGCAAACACAGCCTTCTATATGACTATGTATAACAAGTCTGGGGTGCAAAGTGGACAGGGGGAAAGGGACGGGGAGAGTGGAAGAGAGAGGTGGAGAACAAAACAATCCATTTAAAAGGGATAAACAGAGCTGGGAAAGCAAACCAGAAAAAATGTAAAGTAAGACCTATCAGAAATATATTTGCAGGAAATAGAAGCTAATTTGAGAACAAATTAGAAAGGTATAGAGAGGTGGGGGGAAAGGTAGTAATTGGACTGTAAGGATCTGGAATTAATTTTTTCTCTCTCCTCTATAACGATTTAAGGAATGGCTATCACATTTTGAGTATCTCTTGCATGGAAAAACTATATTCAACATCACTATATACAATAAACCTCCAAGTAAGGTTTTATCCCCACATCCCAAGTAAATAAATGGAGACCTAGAAGAAACTTGCACAAAGACAATAGGTGAGCAGTGGACTTTGAACTTATGCCTGACTTGAAGTCAGACAAATTGCTAGTTCTTGTTGCCCTCATCCCAGAGCTCTGGTTTGTAGACCAAACACAACCAAAGCAAAGAAAAATTACATGGACTATACACCAAAACAAAAATGAAGAATTGCCCATGCCTCATTTTTGGGGGGCTAAGCTGGTGGAGCCGGAAGAGTTGTATACACAATAACGTCTGAACCTTCACTATCCAAGCCACCTTCCTGGTACAGTCCCACTGCTCAGTCAGGGAAGGACCTGTGGGAAAATGGGAGACTTGGCATGCTAGAGGCAGAAGGACCTCAAAGTGGGTCATCCAGACAGACACCTTCAAGTTTCTGGAGTAGCCCATAGTATGGCAGAAAGCATGGATGCTGAGCCAGATGATTTTTTTTTCATACCTTTCTTTTCTACTTTTTATTTTTTTATTTAAATTCCTGTTAGTTAACATATAGTATAGTATTGGTTTCAGGAGTAGAATTTAGTGATTCATCACTTACCTATAATACCCAATACTCATCCCAACGAGTGCCTTCCTTAATGCTCATCGCACATTTAGCCCATCCCCCATCCAACACCCCTCCAGCAACCCTCAGTTTGTTCTCTAAGACTGTCTTATGGTTTGCCTCCCCCCTGTTTTTTTATCTTATTTTTCCCTCCCTTCTCCGATGTTCATCTATTTTGTTTCTTAAATTCCACATGAGTGAAGTCATATACTATTTGTCTTTCTCTGATTGACATATTTCACATACATAATCCATTCTAGTTCCAGCCATGTTGTTGTAAATAGCAAGATTTCATTCTTTTTTGATCACTGAGTAATATTCCATTGTATTTATGTGTATGTGTGTGTGTATGTATATGTATATGTATACGTATATATATGTATATATATACACATCTTCTTTATCCATGGACATTTGGAGCCAGGTGATATAGGTACAAACTGCTTGACCACCCATTACCTCAACAGTTCTCTGAACCTCTCACAGCCTCAGTTTCTTCATTGGTAAAAGCCAAAACACCTTTTCATGGCTAATGTGATAATTATACAAAATAATGGATGCATGGGTCTATTGCAGTGCCTGGCACAAACCAAATCTTGAAAACTAGCAATTTTACATTCCAACGTCTCTTCATTCCCCTCCTTTTCTATTTGAATACTTTTGTGTATGTGTTCCCTATGAATCCATAACCAAGGCCTGCTGGCACCCTGGTTATAGCTCTTTTCCTCATTTTACCTCAACACCCCTATATTTGACATCTAGTATAAGAGCAAACTAAATTTTATTTGAATTGTGTAATTTGTAAAACTTGTCCAGTTCCATCATAGCATTTATTGTTTCCATAAACCTAGGAAGTAAGCCAACAGGAATCATTACCCCTTTGCTATCATACAATGGAGTATTACTCAGCAATCAAAAAGAGTGAAATCTTGTCATTTGCAACTATGTGGATGGAACTGGAGGGTATTATGCTAAGCAAAATTAGTCAGAGAAAGACAAGTATCATATGACTTCACTCATATGAGGACTTTAAAATACAAAACAGATGAACATAAGGGAAGGGAAGCAAAAATAATATAAAAACAAGGAAGGGGACAAAACATAAGAGACTCCATAAATATGGAGAACAAATATGTTTGTGGGAGGGGAGATGGGCCAAATGGGTAAGGGACATCAAGGAATCTACTCGCGAAATCATTGTTGCACTATATGTTAACTCAGATGAAAATTTAAAAAAATAAATTGAATAGAAAGAAAGGAAGAAAGAAAGGGGCTCAGAGAGTAGGTATTATGTGCCCCAGGCACATAGCAAGTAGCATAGCAAGTAAGGGTCTGGCTGGCATAAAGGAAGAGAGCCAAGAAATATACAGGTGCTACTATAACGAAATAACACAGATTGTCTGATTTCAACAACAGGAACTTATTGTGCACAGAGCTGGAGATTGGGAAATCCAAGATCACAGTGCTGGCCAATTAGATTTCTAGTGAGGGCTCTTTTCCTGGCTTGTAGATAGCCCACTGCGCCTTCACATTATGGGGGGTGTGTGTTGTCTCCGATCGCTCTTCTTGACACTAATCCTACTGGACTGCCCACCCCCTTATGACCTCATTTAACCTTACCCTATCTCCAAATATAGTCACACCGGGGTCTAGGGCTTCAACTTCTGAATTTTGTAGGACCACAAACATTTGGTCCACAACAAGAGCCTTGGATAAGTTGCTTACCTTCTTGGGGCCTCTTTTCTTCATTTTAAAAAGAAACCAAGGCAGTTTGAGATAACTGTGTCCAACACCCCTTTCTGTTCTGATATCCAAGGATTCTACTAACTCCTAGTGGGTATTATCCAGCAGAAATTTTTCCTGGTCCATACACAATGTCATCTCAAGTTTTTATTTCAATCTGCCTCCCAGGCAAGGATATCACATTTCTACTTTTAGTGAGTTTCCCCCGACAGAGCTCTTATTCATTTAGTCAATAAGCATCTGATGAGCACCTGCTGTGTGTCAGTTATAGGCTAGATGCTAAGGATATAACTTCAAACAAGAAAAATAAAATCTCCACCTTCCAGTGTAGAGACTGAAGGAAATAGTTTCAAGTGTCAGTCATAATGCTGTCAGATGCAAATAATAGACATTCAAACCCCAATTGAAAACATGATTTAATATCTATGGAGGTTTTATTATCTCACACAAGTTCAAGGTAGGTGCTATGTTCTGAAAGTTTATACCCCCCCCCCAAATTCATATGTTGAAATCCTAACCCCATAAGTGATGGTATTAATAAGGTGGGGGGGGGGGGTGGCAGTTGCTTTTGGAAATTTCTTAAATCACGAAGGTGGAGCCCTCATAAGTGGAATTAGTGCCTTATGAAAAAGGCTCCACAGAGGACAGAGCAAGAAGGCACAGCTATGAACCAGAAAAGAAGCCCTCACCAAACACAACCATACTTGGACTTCCTAGCCTCCTGAACTGTGAGCAATAAATTTCTGTTGTGTATAAGCTTACCCAGCCTGTGATATTTTGTTATAGCAGCCCAAAGAGACAGAATTCCTTTGATAATGTTTTATGCACTGTCTCAATACTGGTGTAAAAAATTCAGCTCCTTCATTACAGCACATTGGCATTGCCACAAGCTAGCTATTTTTATAGAGACAACATGGCTGCCATAGTTTTAAGGACCCACATGTAAAGCAATCTTGCAGCCCAGGAAGCAGGGGTGTGGCTTCTTATATATCTTTTTGTCAGTAAAGAACTTTTTCCCAGAGCCCTTAGGAGACTTCTTCTCTCAGACACTGGCCATTACTGTGTAATATGCCCATCCCTAAACCAGTGCCTCAAAACGTGAATCAAGCTGCCATGAATAGACAATGAGGACTTACTCCTAGAGTAAGCAGGCAGCTGAATAAATCAGTCTTGCAACAAGGAGGAGAGTGGCTGTTGGCTGGACAACTACCAGCACCTACAACACACAGGTCACCACTTTAAGGAATAGAAGAGAAGGAAGCCTGAGATACTAAGGGAGCAAATAGGACAGGGTCTTAAGGCAGCCCACATGAGAGTGTGTTGAAAATAAAAAGCCATGGTATTTAAGTTAGACTTTTAAGATGTTTGAGGAAGAACCAGAAATGCAACTGCTTTCAGGTGAAGCCCTGATATTTACAGACTCTTCTGTGCCTCTGGTATCAGATGACTCCAGCAGGATATTGCTAGCCCTTTGCAGCGGTGTCTGAATCAGGGCTCAGGGCCCAAGGAGACAAGCTACCCCACGCCATGGGAGGTTGGGGCTCAAAAGGAACAAACAAAGGTCAATTCTAATGATGAGACCAGAATGAGGATTTAACACGCTTTAATTCAAGAAGTGTGGGTTTTGTAGTCCTACAGCCTTGAGTTAAATCCAAGCTCTGCTACTTATTAGGAGAATTATTTAAACTCTTTGGATCTCAGTTTCCTTATCTGTAAAATGGAAATAACTAGTTGGCCTATAAGGATTAGAAATAAGGTGTGTAAAGCAGTAACAAAGTGCCTGGCACACAGCAGCCACTCAGCAAATGGTAGTAAGTGGGTAGCTAGAAGAAAATGCAAGTGGAAATTGATCCAATATACACAAGACAAGAGGATGAACAAACCCTGTGAAACGAATTTAAACAGAGCTCAAAATTTAAAGTTAAATACTATTTTCATAGTTCTTTATAATCAGCAAAACCCCTTTTTCACCCGTCATCCCATTGGATCTCTATAATCAAGACATCATTAGGATTCACCCATTTTACAGATCAAAAAAACTGAGATTCAGTGAGGCTTAGGCTCTGACCTAGTTTGTTTTTCTCTGATTCCATGACAGAAGAAAGTCAGTAGGCATTCATTTTCTCAGGAAAGGTAGTCTTCAAGAGAGATTTGTCTGCGTTAAAAAGTCAGAAACAGTAGGACTCTGAGAGTAACCCATTACTGAGTCACCAGCTCCTTCTCCTTGAGGGTCTCCTGTGGAGAACAGTGTTTCTGAAGCTTTGTTATGCATTCGAATCTCCTAGAGGGCTTGTTCAACCACAGATTGTAGGTGGGGCCCATAGAGAATTCAATTCAGTTGGTCTGGGGTGGGGCCTAGTAATCCGCATTCCTAACAAGTTTCCAGATGATGCTGATGATTCAGAACCGCACCTTGAGAACCACTGGCTCAGAGAATGAGCCACAGAACTTCCGTCAGGGCTTCCAAATTTAAGTGTGCATAAGAATTACCTAGGTAGGCTGCTGAAAATGCAGTTCCTGCTTCCTCCCAAAATGCAGGTTCAGAGGCACAGAGGTGACTGGTGTAGGAGGTACACCCTGCTTTCCTGGAGAAAAGCTGATTGGTTGACTCTATCAAGATTTTCTTGACAGACACCTTTAATTATGCATATTTGCTTACATATTATTTACTTTTACTACTGTACTAACACTTTATTTTATGTATTCCTTAAAAATCAAAATTTTTTAAATTTCATAATTATATATGCAAATGTTCAATTTTCCCACACCCCAATGACTGCTTTGCACCCTCACTTTAGGGAGCATTGAACTCACCAAGTGCTGCTCAAAGGGTGTTCCACAAACTGGTGGCATCAGCATCTGCTGAGATCCTACTGCCGGGACAAGCTCACAGTGCCAGCCCAGACTTCCTGAATCAGAATCGCTGGGACTGAGGCAATCAGTGTTTCAACAAGCTCCCTAGTGATTCTGTGGATAATAAACTTCAAGAACCACTGTTAGCTAAATACACAGATGGGGCCAAGGGGTTTTAGCTCTAACATGAGGACAGATCAGAAGTGCAATCACAAGATACATCTCAGCTGGAGCAAGTTCTTAAACTTCAAGAAGCCGGAATTCATCCCCCGCTCCCCACCCCCAACCAACTTTTTTAATAAACAGTTTTGAGCCAATGATGATCGTATTTTCATTCACAAATCTACTGTTATTATGATACTCTTTCCTTGGCATAGTGTTGTCAAAGAAAATTATTGATTTCTATGAAATGCAAAAAATCCTACCTGGTCAGGGAAACAACAGTCTCAGTTTGCCCAAGGCCAAGGGTATTCCCAGGATATAGGACTCTCTGTACTTAAACCAAGAAAACCCTGGGAAAATCAAGACAAGTCAATTACCATTCCCGTTAATCTTAAAAATAAAACTGCCAGTTATTTTACCGGCAAAAGATGGGTTTATTTGGGAATAACAGAGAATTGCAAATGGAGAGAAGCAATATTTGGCAAAACCATAGGCAAGTCTTCTAAACACCAGAGGGGAATCCTCTTTTATAGAGGAAAGCAGGAAATTGGGAGGGGAGGTTAAATAAACAAAAAGTCCATTGGATTAAACTGGAAACTGGAAGTATAGTGGTTTTTCATTGGCTGAGTTGTGACTGTCTCTCATTGGCTAGGCTATTCCCAGAATATGAGGAAAGCCTTTCTTCCTCCTGCTGGGGTAGTAAAATAGTATCCAGGTGCAAAGTTCCTTTCTTATCATGTGTATGCAATTGCCTATAAGTGGTAGGACAGAAGAGCCGCCCCTGCCAAACCTCCTGACTCTGTTCTAGTACATTTTCCCTTCATTAATTTTCATAACTCCATTATGATAATGTTTGATATCTTGAAGAAATCAACTCTTTTTCTCTTCTACCAGCTACACAACTTCTGCATAGGATGAGTGTGGACAGGGCAAAAGAGCCCTAGACTTGAAGACCTGGTTCTGGCTGCATTTAATAGCAATGTGACATGTCCAAGTCATTTCATCATCTGCAAAATGGGGACCAAAACCACTGCCTTCCACACCTCACAGGGTAATCGTCAGGGTGAAGTAAGTTGGTGTTATGAAGGCACTTTATGTATTACAAAGTAGTCTAGGAACATAAGGGACAGCCACTTGGCATCACAGGAAGAGCAGAAGTTTTCAGACAGACAAATCCTAGTTTCAACCCCAGCATCACATTGTGCACATTATTTTATCTCTCTGGGATGATTCCCATCTGTAAAATGGGGATTCAAATTACCTTTCTCATAAAATATTGAGAAGATTAAAAGAGATGGTGGTCGCTAAGCGCCTGGCATATTTGAAGCTCCAAAGTATTAGTTCCCTTCCCCATGATTATAAGACATTCAAAGACTTAATGATAGATTTTTGCAGTTAATGCAATGAATAGCATCATTATGCTTGCTTCCTGAAGTGAAAAGCCACAATAACACTCCTCCCTGCTCCCAGGGCCCCTTTGATGTGGCAGGGGGTGGGAAAGGATGTTACTTCCACTTGGTATAACCAAGCCAGAAAAGGTTGTCCAGTTCCTATCCACAGAGGAGTGGAGAGAGCTACTAGATTAGAGAGGCCAGAGACTGAAATTCACAGTGACTTTTGCATCTGGGAATGCTAAACCTGTAACTTCTGCACCTGTTTAGTCATTTCTTCAGTAAATCATAACTGATGTGAATAGATTTTTTTTAATCATCTCAAAAAATTTCAAAAAAAACACAAAAAATATGTACAAGCCTGGCTTGTCCTCACAGCAGGAAAAAAAAGTGTCTATAGTTGAACATCTCTTTTCATGCAGGGATTTTGTAACATTTCATTTCTAAAGGATCTCATCCATTCACCAAGCATTTATTGAGCCAGATATCCAGTGTTTTGAGCATCTACTTTGTGCCAGGCTTGGCACATAACAGTTATGAATAGTTTTTACTTGGCAAGAAGCTCACAGATACAAATAAACACTGAGTTAGAATCCACAGTGAAAAAAAAGTATTAATAGAGGTAATTCTGAGTGATGGTAATAGCAAAAAAAAAAAAAAAAAAAAAGTTTAGAAACCACACCTGGGCAGTGATAGAAATGGTCCACACTGTAAATTAAGTGGGATTGATGGAAATTATCACCTAGTAGCCATTGTCTTCCCCTTGGCACATGGCCTCTTCCACAAAGCCTAGGAGTAAATTTTAGCCAGTGGGATATGAGTGTAGGTGTAATGTCCAGGCTCTGCTTTTAAGGAAAATATATGTTCATCCCTTTCCCCAACCCCCTTCTTTTTGGATAGAACCCAGGAATGGTAGTGAGCATTCTTGGACCATGTGGTTGACAGCATCATCTAAGAATGTCGCAGCAACCAGAGAGAAGAGACCTGGGTCCTTACTTCATGAATGCATAAATCAGAGCCACCCTAGCAGCAGCACATTTATATGACAGAATTGAACATCTGTCTAGATATGCCTCTATTGACTTAGGTCTCCGTTATATAGCCATATCTATATCCTTTTACACCTACCTATAGGGCAAGTCATTTGTCTGGATGAATTCTGTATATTTCAATGGACAAATATGTCAAGAATAAGAGATGTACAAACACAAGATGTCATGAAATGATGAACTATAATCAGAATTATAATAAGGAGTGCTTCTGTGAGTCCTCCAATGGTTTGCATGTCACTCGGAGGGCATAGAAGCCTGAAATCTACAAAGTATCTATCTAGGGAAGCCAGTGTTAGAGTCTTTCTGGATCCCACCCTCTACTGTTCTTTTCTTCTTCTCCCAGAATGAGCCGTTTGAGTTTCAAGTCCAAATCCCAGGGCTGTCTGAGGTAGGAGAGTTTGAGTAGCCCTAGAGCCACCTCCAAGGTCTCAGCTTCAATACTCTCTTGCCCATACTTTGACTAGAATGTTGCTTCCAGGTATATGGCTGGTTTTCTGCCACAGATAGAGTTCCTGAATCCCTACTTCAAGTCTACAGTCTAGACCACAACCACTCAGGGGCAGGGACTTTGTTAATTCAGATTTTCATTCCCAGCTAGTTCTGGACCTGGCACAACACAAACACTTGTTGAATATTAAGGGGAAAAAAGTGAATGAATGACATAATATATTCTACCATTGTCCTCTTAGGAGCCTTTCCTCATTTCCAATCCTCTACTCCAAAGACCAAAAGACTGTCAAGGAATCCTATTGACTGACTGGTACCCTTCTGGATTCCTTTTGTAATACCACTAGATTCCCAGGCATGGTACATCTGACTTCTACCTATAGGAAAATCCCAATTGTTTTCGTTGTTTTATTTGTAGTCTTATCCACCTTGCTTTCCAGGCAAGAAGGGGCCTACTGATTTCCCTCGGCTGGAATTCAAAAATCCAAGGCTGGGAATAAGTTAGGTGGCTAAAACCATGGAGTACAGAGGAAAGGAGAATCAAGATCTCTATCCTGAATAAGTGTGGGCCTTAAATAAAAGTATAGTCAAACATATCAAGCTCAAGACAGTGGTCCAAGATCTGGCCTGTATGAGCTCTGAATGACAAAGTCTGTTCAAATAAAATATGCAGAACACAGAGAACCCAGAAGACAGAGACTAGAGAGGTGAAGGGCAAGAAATCTTTTATAGGTTGTCTCTAGGAAGCTTAATGCTGAGAAGAGAACTAGAAAGGACTCTGAGACAAATCAGGCCTGGCTGCCTGCTCAGACCATGACTTGCACTCATATTCTTTGGTGATCTTAATTGTCCATCATGAAGAACCTTCCATCACATGTCAGTTCCAGCCCTCCATAATGCAGATGCCAAGATGGAAATAGAAATGCAAGTGATTTATTGAGGACAGTGCCTCCAAAAGACAAAAGGGGAAGGAGAAGCAGTGGGTAAGCTGCAATGCAGACTTTACAGACTTGGATCTTTCTCCTGTGGAAGGAAAGGGGGAGACAGGGAGTTTGGGAGAAAGAGCCTCAGGCTCTGGTTCAACTCTGAGAAAGTCTCCACCAGCCCCGCAGTAGCCTCATTGCAAAGATTGTTCACAGGGATTCCTGGGATGAGCACAAATGGCATCTAGGTTCACCCTGACACACAGTCACTTTCCTTACAGCTCTCAGAAAGACTCAAGCAAAATCCAGGCTAGAAGGTCCCTCAGAGATCATCTTCGCAACATTTTTTCAAAAGAATTTTTTGCAGAGATGTGAATCTTCTGTATTTGCCCTGTACAATATGTTAGCTACTAACCATATGTAGCTGTTGACCACTTGAAATGTGACTAGTGTAACTGAAGAACTAGCTTTTTTTTTTCATTTAATTAGTTTAAATTTAAATTTAAGTCATCATATGTGGCACAGATATAGAGTCCAATTTTTTTAAGTGAAGAAATAGAGGTGGATGCCTGGGTGGCTCAGTCAGTTAAGCATCCAACTCTTGGTTTTGACTCAGGTCATGATCTCAGTTCATGAGACATAGCCCCATGTTAGGCTCCACACTGATAGCATGGAGCCTGCTTGGGATTCTCTCTCTCCCTCCCTCTTGCTGCCTCTCCCCCACCCAAAACAAATTAATAAACTTAAAAAAGAGAGAGAGAGACAAAATGGAATATGTCCAAGCACATATGAAAAGTTAAGGGTAGACTCAGGACTTGAACTCTGTCTTTTTAAATACAGCTTTCTCTCAGTCAACCACTCTGAATCAGGATATAGAACATAGCACTTCTATTGAGAAACTTAGGTCTTCATTTACAAGTTGTTTCACGTGTTTAAGGGGTTCCAGACTTGGATCTTTCCTTAAGTACTCAGCAGCTAGTTTCATGCCAAAAGAGACCTCTTGATTTATGACTAACCCCTTGTCCTTCATCCTTGCTCTTATCTATGTGTTTGGCTCCTCTGACCTTTGCTGCTTAAGTTTTCTGCTCTCCTTCATTTCCAAACTCAGGTGCTCCTCTATGACAGTTTAAACCCCACCACCTACCCCCAACACCGTACACAAGGGTGCTGCCAATGGGAGTTGAAAATCCCTCTGCCTGGCCATGACCGTGGCCTTTGTGTTAATCCAGCTAAAGCTCCTGCAGAGCCCAGGGTCTCAAATCCCCTCTTGGGCCTTTTTCTCCTCCCTGATCTAATACCACTCCATCACCTGCAGCCCAGATGGGGAGACCACAAATCCCCAGGAATGCATTCCTAGCAGAGGACATGTGATTGCTGCAAGGCTTACCATTCATTCCAAGACCTGGAATCTGGCTGCCTCAGAGAGTACATGCTTCCTTTGGGCCCAGAAGGGGAGAGCACTTTTCCTACATCTTCTGAAACACAGGGGCCTTCACTGAAGCCAGACATCATAAAACAAATAATAACCAAAAAAAAGAACTTTTAGAGATCCCCCCCAATCTTTCCTATCCTCGGCACCCCAAGTCCCCCTTCTTTTTGAATAAAATTATCATCACTTATAAAACCCATGTAGACGTTTCTCATGTGCTATCTTTCCTCCTTTATCTCAGATTGCTTCAGCTACAAACACATTACATCCAGACCCCTCAGTTCTTTCTTTTCTGCAACAGCATCTTCTATCATTTTAATACTTCTCTTTATCTAAAAATGAGTTACAGAATTGGTAAGTAAGGCAATCAGACAATAGAAAATGGAAAGGATGAGCTGGTCAGAGAAGTTTAGAACTTTGATTCAAAATGGAAAGTATGTCCTGAGACCCCCTTTAACATAGAGGTTGGCATGTCCTATGGGGAGTACAGATGCTTTGCTGGGCTGATTCACTGTGGGTTTACCATCCACACTAACCCAGGTAGTGTGACAAGTGACCAGAATTGATGATATGAAACTTCCATTTATTTATGCCTATGGTGCACCAGGGACTGTGCTAGGAGTGACTCTGTTTTGAAAAGCTCCATGATACACGAAAATTCATCAGAGGCAGCTTTTCATTTGGCATGTAATTCTGTTTCTTTTGGGTGTCACACTACAGGACCATTTCCATGGGATAGAGAACATTATACATACAGTGACGATATAATTTAATCTTTCAAACCCAGGCCATTTTATAAGCAAAAGGGAAAATTACTAATAATTATACTGGGATAAGGAAGTAAACAAGGATGTTTACTGGCAAACCAGTGTGTTGTCACCCCAGTCTTCATTAAAGCCCTTGTTCACCTTATCTTGCAGTCATCAGGGAGCCGGGGAGAGTTGGGGGTGCTAACAAAGCCAGTCACCACCTAAGTGTTGAGTGCTGAATGCTGGCCATGGACAGCATCCTGTGGGCCACTGCTAAGGTATTGGATACAAGGAAATAAAAGAGAAAGTCAAACCAAGGACCTTAAGAACACCTGTGGTATGAGTGCTAAGTCTAGAGGGGCCACAGAACTCATTCTGATGCAACATGAGTTGGAGCCAGAGAAAATGATTTAGAAAAGTTTAGTCACATTGAAGGACATGCAACCCTGTCATGGCTTCAGTCACCCGCTGGCCTGAGAGAACAGTGTGGGCACAGGTATGGGTGACTTAAAGAGCCACAAGAAATCTCTTGGCTGCCTGGATGCCACTGCTAATGTTTCCCACAGGATTTAGTTCCAGAATGAGGCAGCTGCATTATAAATAGAACAGGCATCTAGGAAAAAAAAAAAAAAAGCCCTTAACCTTTACTGGTATACAGAGGGTCCCAGAGGTTAGACATAATTTATCCGGGAATGTAGAAGGCAAATAGCCATAGCAAATGTGAGACCATTTTTTATTTTTCTAGTTTTGCTGAATAAGTCTCTTGAGATTCTGTTGGTGTTAATATATATGGCCCTATTTCGAGGGCAGGTGACTGGGAGCATTCTAAATTATATAAGTAAATAAATAATGCCAATACATCTTCAGTACACTGGACTTCTGTCTCAGACTGCTTGCACAAATGAAGAAAATAGAATTCTTTCTTAAGAATTCTTTTTTAAAAACATTTAAATATTGACTTCAGATAGTTACTTAGAAGAGAAGAGAACATGTGACCCTCAGATGCCAGGCTTAGTTCCCATGGATGTTCTTTCTGTGGTCCAGTGTCTTTTATTAGAGATTTAACAAGGAATACCACCATAGAAAATGGAGCCATATTCTTACATGACACTTAAGCTCTAAAGAGTGAGGAAACAAGACCAGAAACATAGCTAACACCACAGAGATAAATACTATCAGAGTGGGAATTAAAGTTTAGTTCTCCTGACTTACACGTGATTCAGTATACAAATGTATACTCAGCAATTTGGTACAGGTATAACCAAGCATAAGGCTTTAATGTTGATTAGACCCAAATTTCTATCTTGTTTTTACTTCTTTTAACTCTAGAACCTCAAATAAGGCCCTCTTTAATTAAGTATCCTAATACCTATTTCATAACACAGTTATCAAGGACAAAAAATCAGATCACATTGATAAATTGCCAAGCACCTTGTCTAGGATTCAGTGGGTTCCCAGTATAGCTAGCTTCCTTCCCCATTTCCTTGGCTGAGATATTTCCCACTCTTTTCACTGTTAGGGTCAATTCAAATAATGTGAATCTCCTCCATTTATGGTCCATTCATCAGATAATATATAATAGTAATTCT
Organism: Panthera onca; assembly: GCF_046562875.1. NCBI lineage: Eukaryota > Metazoa > Chordata > Mammalia > Carnivora > Felidae > Panthera > Panthera onca. Next base: position 171,997,028 of record NC_138346.1, on the reverse strand, counting down.
CAAACTATTTTGACATAAGAATCATTTGATCAAGAGAACAAGAATACAAGTCACAAACTTGGAAAAATATTTGCAAAAGACACATCTGATAAAAGACGGATCCAAAATATAGAAAGAACTCTTAAAATTCAATAATAACAAAACAAACAAATTAAAAAAGGAATCAAAGACCTTAAGAGACACTTGAGCAAAGATATACAGATGGCAAATAAGCATATGAAAACTTGTTCCACATCGTATTTCATCAAGAAAATGCAAATTGAAGCAACAAAAATATTACTACACACCTATTAGAATGGAGAAAATCCAGAACACTGACAACAACAAATGTTGACAAGGATATGGAGCAATAGGAATGCTCATTTATTGTTGATGAAAATGCAAAACAACATAGCCACTTTGGAAGATAGTTTGGAGGTTTTTTATAAAACTAAGTATACTCTTACCACATAATACATTAATCATGCTGCTTTGGATATTTATCCAAAGGAGTTGAAACTTATGTCCACACAAAAACCTGAACATAAACATAGAGTTTTATTCATTATTTTCTTTTTTTTTTTTTCAGTTTATTTATTTGAGAGAGAATGAGGGAGAGAGAGCACAAGTGAGGAATGGGTGGAGGAGGGGGGGGGGAGAGAGAGAGAGAGAGAGAGAGAGAGAGAGAGAGAGAATCCCAAGCAGACTCCACACTGCCAGTGCAGAACCCAACACGGGGCTCAAACTCACTAACTGTGAGATCATGAACTGAACTGAAGTCAAGAATCAAATGGTTAACTGACCCAGCCACCCACGTATTCCCATTCATAATTTTCAAAACTTGGACCTGGCAAGATGATCTTCAACATGTGAATGAATAAATCAATGGTGGTACATCCAAACAATGAAATATTATTCAGTACTAGAAAGAAATGAGCTATGAAGCTATGAAAAGACAGAAGAAACTTATTTGCATATCGCTAAGTGAAACAGATAATCTGAAAAGGTGACATATTGTATGATTCAACTATATAACATTCTAGAAAAGAAAAACTAGAGAGACTATAGAAAAATCAGTGATTACTAGGCATTGAGAGAGTGGGGAAGGATGAAAGGATGTAGCACAGAGGAATTTTAGGGCAGTGAAAATACTCTGGATGATACCCTAATGGTGGATATATGTCATTATGTATTTGTCGAAACCCACACGGTATACAACACCAAGAGTGAACGGTAAGGCTAATTATGAATTTGGGTAATAATGATTTGTCACTGTAGATTCATTCATTGTAACAACTCTAAGCTGATTCTCTTGAACCCTTGGCAAATCCATAGTCTTAAAAGCCAAGATTTATGAGAAAGAAAACAAAATCAAAACTATAATAGTGCCCTTTACACATAATAAAATTCAGACTGAATTAAACCTTAGAAAATACTGTTTGTTCATTTTTAAGATAATTATGCTCTGATTGATCGCTCTTTTTATGGCAGGCACTGTTTCACATCCACCTTCTCCTTTCAACTTTATAATAGTTTCCATTTCTCTTGTTCACCAATGTGCCACAAGCTCCTAGAACATAGCCTGGTATATAGTAGGCACTTAATAAATATGTGTTAGTGAATTAATAACTTTATGAGATATATAATATTGTCTATATTTTGCAGATAATGAAACAGAGACACGGGTAGCTAAGTATCTTTTCCAAGATTTTATAGCTCAGTACTGAGAACCAGAATCCAGATAAGGAAACATCCTATAAATATCAAATGAGTTGCTCAGAGTTATTAGGGGCCAAACAACTTCAGGCCCTCTGATTTAATCCTGTGCAGATTTTATAGGACTGGCAGGCAAATACAGGAAATTATATCAGGTACTGTATATATAATTTGTTTATGATGTATAATTTACACATGTATACACACATATACATAGCACCTGACATATAATTAATATACATGAAATACCAGCAGCCTTTCTTTAAGAACTGTCCTAAAAGCAAGCAAAATCATAGGTGTAAAAAGTGCTTTGAAAGATGTGAAACATACTTATGCAAGATGCTATAAAAATAATAATGATGATGAGCATTTATCACAATATTACCTGAGGCCAGCCCCATAGGTCAGGATCTGCCTTCTTCACTCCCGATATCAATTGCCAGCTGCTTTCTGCCCTGAGTTTTGAATGATAGCCAGGTTCTTCTTACCTCTGTCAAGCGAATCCTACCGGTGCCTGACCAAATTCCATCCCTCCTGCCACATCATCTGTTGGTTGGAAAGGGAAGAAGCTTCTATTTATTATGAATTTTATGTTTCAGATACTACACTCTTTATTCTCTAATTTAATTATCAAATATGTATTGAGCACCTGCCATGTGCCAGACACTGAGATAAATTAAAATGGAATTCTAAAAAAAAAATCAAAGAATCCAAAAGAAACTAAGAAAAGAGGAACAGAAAAACAAACTGGCAGATAGAATAAACAGAAAACAAATAACAAAGCTTAATATAATGTTATTATTGAGTTATCTTGAGTCATTGGACATTGTGCTATAATATAGCATGCATACAAGTTCATAGTTCTCAGAAATTAAATAAGAACTTATTTTCTAATTGTCTTCTCAGATTATTTATTAGCATTAAAATCTTGGACAGTTGAAAAGTTGAAATATTTGGGTAAGTGGTCCACAACTAAGACACTGAGAGCCACCGCCCTAAAGATGCTCAAAAAGCTCCTTATATATCAACCCCAGTATAATTTTCAGAGTCTTACACTATTTCTTCAACTTTTTTCCATTTTGCTTATCTCTGTTACCCACACTCCATCCTTTCCCTGTGATGTTCCACCTTCCTGAAATATCCTCAACTCCTCATGCCATAATATCCTCAGTCCTTAATGTCTTCCAATGATTGCTCTCTTACTTCCTCCACTTCATTCTACACACAGCAGCCAGACCAATACTGTTTTAAAAAATCATTTATTCGGGGATCCTGGGTGGCTCAGTGTGTTAAGCGTCCAACTTCAGCCCAGGTCATGGTCTCACAGTTTGTGGGTTCGAGCCCCGCATTGGGCTCTGTGCTGATGGCTCAAACCCTGCAGCCTGCTTCAGATACTGTGTCTCCCTCTCTCTCTGCCCCTCCCCCACTCATGCTCTGTCTCTCTCTCCTTCAAAAATAAACGTTAAAAAAAATTAAAAATCATTTATTCAACAAATATTTATTGAGTTAATATCGTGTGCAATGCATTCATGTTAGGTAATGAACAAAACAGATCTTTGTCTTTCTCCTAAAAGCAATAGGAAACCACTAAAGGTGTTTGATCAGGGAAGTAACATGCTAGGACTTGCATTGACAAAAGCACTCTCTGTAAAGATCGGGGTGGAGAAGGTACGCAGTGGTGAATGCTGAGGACAGGAGTGTTCATCTGATTCAGGAAAATGGTAAAGATGTTCGAGAATGGCTAACAAGACTAACATTGGAAATGTTTTCCCGAAATTAAAGGATCTGACAATATTTTAGAAGAAAACTGACAGGACTTGGTGATGAATGTCAGGAGTGAAGGAGAAGCAGAGCTCAAGGATGATTCCTGGTTTTCTTTTGTGGACAGCCAGGTGAAGAGGGTGCCATGTGCTGAGCTAGAGGAGACTGGTAAAAGGGAAGATCATGAATTCGTTTCGGGATATTTTAAGTTTGGCGACACTAAATTCTCCAAGTAGAGATGTCAAGTGGATAGTTTATGTTTTATTCAGTGCAGTATCCAGGACCCCTTACAGTGTATGTTTCCAAATAAAAACTCAGTACATATTTGTTAACTGACTAAACGTAGAATCAGAGGAAAGGAACAATCATTTATCAAGCATTGATTGACTCTGCCAGGCATTCTGACAGACATTTAACTGCATCATCTCATTTAACCCCATGCTAAGAGTTCAGCTTTAATATTGTGATTCCAATTTTACAGATTTGAGAACAGCCTCAGGAAGATTGAGTAACAAAACAAGGAAATTGTAGAATCGAGATTAAAACTTCGATCTGCCTATTTATAAATCTCTGGCAAAATCTTTGTTCTTGCCCCCGCCTGCCAATATATACCATTTATTTTATGAAAAATAAAACAGCTTCTTCCTCTATGTCTGAAAAAAATTCTCCCTCTTTCTTCCTCCAACATTTTTTCTCCCATTCAGGCATGGGTACATCAGAACACAATTCAGCAACTTCTCTTTTGCTTCTACTCAAGATTAAGCGAAGGAACTCTGCTGCTTTCTCTACCAATACTTTACTATGGAAAAATAAAAGCAGAAAAATGGAAAATGCTGCAAGATTATGGATGCACTCATTTCATGGGCATTCTTCAAAAATGTCAAGGAAGCTGAAATCTAATTTAATCTATTACATGATTGCACTAAATTACTTAACCACATCAAAGCATCAATGGCCTCACACTCTGGGAAGGGACATTGTAAAATGGTTTTCAAATATATAATGCAGTCTCTCAGGTGCTTGAGACAGGGACGCCCATCTCTGAAAATAAAGCTTCCCTTACACTTCTGAGATCAAAACAACAGAGCCATTATTTGAGAGGCTGGATGAAATACCAGAGCCATTTCTTATTAGCTTCAGTCATTAAAGAGAATTTAGTAGCCTAGCTATTTATGCATTTTTCCCCTTCCTTTAAAAAAAAAAAAAAAAGGCAATCTTAATGGAATGAAAGGGCGGAAGATTTTGAAGATCAAGATTACGGGTAAATTTCCCACTAATTACATTGTTTTCTGCTTTCAAAAAAGAAAACCTAACCAATTTTCCAATTCCCCTCTCCATCTCACGCTAAACATTTTAAGAATATGAAAAGAAATGTTAAGCTTATTGGCCTTCTTTAAGAGTGAGGAAAATTATAACTACACCACCTCTGCTACTATAAGTAGTATTGAAAAACACCCTGTGTAAATCTATCCTCAAGAACGTTGAATGCATTTTTCCACAGCGACAATATTGTGAACAAAAATTGGATTCCCAGTAGGACCCTCAAAAACCAAGTCAAGCCGTGAAGGTGATGTATGGCAGTATGTTAGCACTGAGGCGAGATCCTAGGAATCTCAGAACCATCAGAGACACATTTCATCTCTCTCTCTCTCTCTCCCAGGAATAATATTTTGAAAGCCATATAATAGTGCGAATTCGGCCTCTGTATGAAGAAAATAGTATCTGAGAAGACGATATAGCTTAACAATTAATAGCATAGGCACTAGGACCAGATTACCTAGGTTTGACTCCAAACACTGACTGGATCTGAACATTGGACAAGGTACTTCCTTTATTCTGTGCCTCAGTTTCCACATATATATAACGAGAATTTAAACAGTACAGGCATATCCTTCTATTGTGCTTCACTTCATTATGCTTTCCAGATATTGCTTTTTTTTTTCTTTAATGGATTGAAGGTTAGTGGCAACCCTGCATCAAGCAAGTCTATTGGTGCCATTTTTTCAATAGCATTTGTTCACTTTGTGTCTCTATGTCACACGTTGGTAATTCCCTCAATATTTCCATTTTTTTTTCATTATAATTATATGTGTTACAATGATCTGTGATCAGTGGCTCACTGAAAGCTCAAATGATGGTTAGCATTCTTGAGCAATATTTTTGAATTAAGGTATGTGCTTTTTTATGACATAATGCTATTGCACACTTACGTATGTAAGTATGCAATATATACTATATGCAGTATAGTAGAGTGTAACTGTAAGTTTTATATACACTGGGAAACAATAAAACTCATTTGGTTGCTTTATTGATGTATTCTCTTTATTGTGGTGGCCTGGAACTGAACTCACAATATCTCCAAACTATGCCTGTATTCTTAGTGTTGCTGTGATTAAATAAGTTATAACTTCTGGGGCATCTGGGTGGTCAGTAAGTTAAACATCCAACTTCGGCTCAGGTCATGATCTCATGGTTCATGGGTTCGAGCCCCCCATAGGGCTCTGTGCTGACAGCTCAGAACCTGGAGGCTGCTTCAGATTCTATGTCTCCTTCTCTGTCTGCCCCTACCCTCCTTATGCTCTGTCTCTCTCTAATCTCTCAAAAGTAAATAAAAATGTTTAAAAATTTTTAAATAAATAAATAAATAAGTTATTACTTCAAAACACATAGAACAGTTCCGGGTATGTAGTAAGTGCTCAGTACATGTCAGCTATTGTTGGTACTGTGCCACATATTTTGTTTCATTTAATCTTTGCTATGACTTCACAAGATAAATATATTTATCTTCCACCTAATAGATAAAGAAACTGAAACTTAAAACAAGCAGGGCAGTTTACTCAGGAAAAAGTAGAGCCAGATTTCTAATCCAGTCCTGATTGCCTAATTCCAGGCTCTGGAAGAAAGGACTGTGACACATCATCTGTGAAAATGGAGAGTTCTTGGGGTCACACTTATTCCCCCACATGCCAATCCCCTTCCCTGATCCCCCAGCCATTGCATCCATAGTAAGAAGGCAAGATAGGTGAACTGAAACTCCTTCTCACTCTCCAGGGCCCACAAGAAAGGGAGTCTTCCCAAGCTCCCTGCCTGGCATGGGTCAAGCTTCCATGGAGTTTTGACCTCTGTAAATTAGATCCTCAGAGGTCAGAGAATGCCTGTGTTTCGAATTTCCATTGTAGCCTTCTGGCAAATCCATGACTGTGAACTCTGAAAATGCCACAGGCCTGTGGAAGTGCTGACCTCAGCCTTGCAAGTCCTTGTAGATGTAATTACTTAGAGAAAGGGAGGGTGACTGACCATTTACAGTCAGAATCCTAACAAACTAAAGTATTACAGAAACTATGAGGCCAATACACAGGGAGGGCTGGGACCCACAAAGCAAGCTGGACATAGAAACATTTTCCAGAAACAAATTAGGAAAAAATGGAGAAGGTGTTCTCACAGGCTTTACACTGGCTTGGTCCAGTTTTCCTTCCCATTCAGAGACGGATGCTGATGAAAATAGAGCAAAGACAAAGTTAAGGAACAAAACCCTTCAAGGCCTGGAAAAACGGGTCTGGTGGCAGTGGTTTTCTCAGGGAACAGATGGGAAAGGAGGGAGGTGCCTTCACATTTTCCTGATCTCTGAGAGTCTTCCACAGCACCCCCAACACGTCATGATTAGCTTAAAAATGTACTTTTTATTACTATTAGGAGGTTCCTTTACAGAATTATAGAATCCCAAAACTGGAAAAGGGATTGGCCTTAATGGAGTACTTACCATGTGTCAGGCATTGCGCACTCACCATGTATCATTCCAGCAACCCTGTAATTACGGTCCTTACAATACAGATGCGACTCAGAAAGGGTTAAGTAGCGCCCAAGGTCACAGAGCCTGGACGTGGCACCCTAGCTTCCCAACAAGGACCACGCTTGTTCACTCATGGGTCACTGACTTCTTTGCAGTAATCTTGTCCAGGCTTCATCATCCTGTGGAGTTCCCTGCACATCATCCCCAGTGAATGGCTTTTCAGTCTCTGTTTGAAAATCTGCTACAAGAGAAATCTCACTACTTCTTTTTTTTTTTACTACAGTAAAATACACATAGTATAAAATTTACCATCTTGACCATTTTAAAGTGTGTATTTATTTATTTATTTATTTATTTATTTTTAAAGAGAGAGAGAGAGTATGCTCATGAGAGAGAGAGAGCAGAGCAGGGGCAGAGAGGGAGAGAGAGAGGGAGAGAGACAATCGCAAGCATGCTCTGATGTGGGGCTCAATCCCACGAATTCTGAGATCATGACCAGAGCAGAAATCAGGAGTCAGACACCTAACCAACTGAGCCACCCAGGAGCCCCAACCATCTTAACCATTTTCAAACATACAGTTCAGTGGCATTTAGTGCACTCATAAGGTTATACAACCATTACAACAATATAGTTGCAGAAAATGTTTATCTCCCCAAAAGGAAACCCCATACCCCATAAGCAGTCACTCCCCATAACCTCTTTCCCCACACCCACTAATCAGTGTTCTGCCTTTATGATCTGTCTGTTCTAGACGATTCATATAAATGGAATCATACACTATGGGGTCTTTGTGTCTGGCTTCTTTTACTCAGTATAATGTTTTCAAGGTTCGTCCATGTATTAGCATGTTTTATACTTCATTCCTTTTTATAGCTGAATAATATTCCAATATTGGAATATTCCTGTGAATATTCTTACAAACATTTTTTGAACATTTGAACATTTTTTTTCGATTATCTGGAATATATATGTAGGAGTGGAGTTGATGTTTCCTATGGTAATTCTGTTTAACTTATTAAGGAGACATGAAACTTTTTTCCCATCATAGCAGCACCGTTCTACATTCCCACCAGCAATATATGAAGGTTCCAATTTCTTCACATCTTTGTCAACCCCTGTTACTTTCTGTTGTTTTTAATTAGAGCCATCCTAGTGGGTATGAAGTGGTAACTTGGTATGCTTTTGATTAAATTTCTCAAACAACTAATGACATTGAGCATTTTTCCATGTGCTTGTTGACCATTTATAGATCTTCTTGGATAAATGTCTATTTAAGTTGTTCACCCACTTTTTAACTGAACTCTTTGTCATTTTGTTGTTGAGTTATAAGGATTCTTTACATATTATGGATACCAGACACTTATCAGGTGTATGATTTGCCAATGTCTTTTCTCATGGTCTCTTTTCACTTTTTCAACAGTGTCCTTTGATAAAATAAAGTTTTTGATTTTGATGAAGTCCAATCTCTTTATTTTTTCTTTTGTTGCTCATGATTTTGCAGTCATGTCTAAGAAACTATTGCCAAAGTCGAAGTCATGAAGATTAGCCCTATGTTTTCTTTTAATCGCTTTATAGTTTTATATCTTATATTTAGGTCTTTGTTCCCTTTTGAGTTGATTTTGTAAGGTAAGAGTCCAACTTCATTCTTTTGTATATATGTATCCAGTTGTTTGCACCATTTGTTAAAGAGACTATTCTTTCCCCATTAAATGGTAAGTCACCCTTGTCAAAAATCAACTGACCATATGTGTATTGGTTTATATCTAGACTCTGCATCCTATTCTATTCTCTGTATGTTTATCTGTACATCACTACCATGCTGTTCTGGTTACCAAAATTCACACCTTCTTAAGGCAGCCTATTCAGCCTTCAGAAAACCCCTCCCTCATTAGAAAATTATTTATCTTGTGCTGAAATATTCCTCATGTTGATGCTAACTTTTGGTCCCAGTTCTGCCCTCTGGAGTCTTACCATTACAACAACATTATCACTAATCTTATTAAACTCTCATTATTTTCCAAGGTTAATTTAGATGTTTTGCTCCTACTATTTAACCACCCTGTGTCCTCAAACACCATAGCTACAATTATTGTCCCCAGTTTATAGAGGGGGAAACTGTGGCATTTAGAGGTTAAGTGACTAACCTACTCACAAGTACATAGTTAGTGGCAGACGTAAGATGCAAATACAGTTCGACACTCCAACTTACTCTCTGAACTTTCAGAGCAGTTGCACAACGATTCATCAAGTGCCTCTGGATCAACCACTGTGATAAAGGCTAGAAGTACAAAGGTAAATAGACCACTGTTCCCACCTTCACAGAGTTCACAGATTATTAGAGAAGATACAGGTCAGTATAAAATTTCCTGTGGATAGTGTTATAATGCAAGAACACCAAAGAGAGTTGTTCTCTCTCAAAAGTAGAAGAAAACTTTACTAAATTCACAAAATCCTGGATGCTTGCCTCTCACCACTTCCCACCTTGCCTCCGATCCAATCTAATCCGTGTCCATGGTATCACTGCTACTGTAAACACCCCAATCCCTCAACAGAGACATTGACCATCTGGGCAACTGATGCTTTCCTAAGCTTCACATGACCCCACATTGACCTAGAACATTAAGATGAATTATTCTCTGGCATTGAAGCTTGACCTCAGACAAAGGTGCTCATATTACCATTCCCAAAATGATTTCCCCGCCCATTTCCCACAGTGCCTGAAATCTTCCATTACAAATTCTTTCCATCGATAAAGATGTTTACTCTTCCAAAGATCCAAGACCTATGTCTCTAAACAAGTAAACAAGTAGAAAACATTGTTAATTGAGGACCTATCATACATGCTAAGCATTTTATAGAGACCATCTCAATTTATCCCCGGAAAAAAATACAGTGGGTAAACATTATTAGCCCCATTTTACATACAAGAAAACTGAGACTCAGAGTTTAGGGAAGAGAATGGCATAATTAATATTCAAACCCAGGATTGCCTGATCTTCATGCAGGAATCCCTCTGTTAGCTTCCCTGAAAAGGTCACATTCAGTTTATATGTAACCACTTCCTTGGACTAAAAGCCCATAATCCACATTTGACCCAACCCATCATGGAACTTCTCTGATTATTAGAAAGTGTTTGCTTCCAATGATGAGAGCATTTCATAAACGAAATTGGCTGCTTAAGGAGGCAGTGGTCTCCCCATCTCAGGACTTGCTCAGCTGCCAAAAGGCCCTTAGTTTGCTTTGGGTGGAGACTCTCAGTTCCTACTTCGCCACCCTATTCCCACATGCAACAAGCCAAAGACGATATGCCACCACCAGAGCCAATCAGTATCCCTAAATCATTCCCTAAAAGCAGGAAGGACAAACTGACTTAAAAAAAAAAAAAAAAAAGAAAGAAAGAAAGGCCACGTTTATTCTGCCACTTTTCCAAAGGCAAGGACATTGCAGGCAGTGGAGAGTAAGAGGGAAATTAAACTATAAAGAAATACTTGACAGTGTTTCCTTAATCGTGGTCTATATCTGCTGATCCAGCCAAAAGCAAGGGGGCAGAGGTGATCTTTGCTATGCCACAGTGAATAATGCAATCATATTTTTGATACCAAACTACATTTAACTGCCATATAAATCCTGCCTGCCTCCATACCACACCTCATTATCTCACAGGAAATGTACAACTTCTGGAAAGTCAGATGTGGTCATATTTGTGCGCTGAAGCTAGGATGGAGACACAAAGCTGAGGGTCAGGCATCTGCCACATGAGCAGGCCAGCTTCCGAGGGTATGTCTTGAGCCTTGCCTGTATACCCTCGGCACTACCTTGCTGCGGGACGTTCCTAGAGCATGCCTACTCTCTAGGATTCATCTCTGAAACAGGAGCAGGGTATCATTATTCTCACTTTGCAAATGAGGACAGTCAGGCACAGAGAAGTCAGAAAACTACTCAAGGTCCAGTTGACGGAATCTGAATGTCAAACCCAGGCCTGTCCCTTTTCATTCAAGAGCATGTTTCCCCAAAAATGAAAAGGCTCTGCCACTGCAACTCTGTGATACTTTGCTGGAACGATTGGGTTCAAACCCCTTTAACAATGGCTCCCACCATTTGTAGCATCTTACTGTCAATATGCTCAACTGCCCAGATTCCCAAAGGGGGAAAAAATGCGTGAAATAAGCACGATTATAAACATTCAAGCTTGATTTCAGGGAGTGTGGTGGGGTAGTGGAAATGATTGGTACAGAAAAGGGTTGGGGCGCCTGGGTGGCTCAGTCGGTTAAACGGCTGACTTCGGCTCAGGTCACGATCTCACAGTTCATGAGTTCAAGCCCTGCGACGGTCTCTATGCTGACAGCCTGGAGCCTGCTTCAGATTCTGTGTGTGTCTCTCTCTCTGCCTTCCCCCCACTCGTGCTCTGTCTCTCTCTCTCTCAAAAATAAAGAAACATTAAAACAAATTTAAAAAAGAAAAGAAAAGGGTAGATAGTGCTCTCTAAGCCTCTTTGGAAGACAAGAAGAGGGGGCCACTCTGCCTGACTTGGGGAGGAGAAAAAATAAGCAGATTGGGTCGTTTTTGCCCTGTTTCCAGCTACATGAATTGAAAAGCCAAGTCCAGGTTCAGTGCATCATTCTTGAGCCAGTGAACAAAATCCCTCTTTGTTCCCCAGTGAAACTTATCTCTGAAGAGCTCCACTACTTCCTGTGAGATACAGCCCAGCAGACGTGCCATGGGAGCCCCGCCCAGCTGTGCTGCCTCTGCTCAAAGTGCAAGAATGGGCATTTTGTGCTGCGTGGCTGAAAATGACACTTGCTCTTCTGATCCCCGCTGGGGTTACCAAGTGGGCAAAACTTCCTGCTTAGAAGAGTTGCTGTGGGCAGTGAATGTATGCATGATTTTGCTTTCTTCCTTGTGAATTTGTTTAGCTATTTATAGAGCTAAGTCAAGAAGCAAGGGGGCAGAGCGTAGCACAGTGGTTTTTCAAACTGTATTCCACGGAACCCTTCCAAGGACCAGAGGCAGGGAGAGGCTGGGTAGCTGGCAGCCGCAGCCACAGTGCCTAGTCTTCCATCTCCTCCCTTCTCCCCCTGCCAACACCACCATCGATAACAGTCAAAGCAGTTCTACTTCTAACAATCTGATGTAGTGGGCTGAATCCCATTTTATTTCAACAAAATCCCATTTTATAGCTAAAAAGGTATTTGAAAACCACAGTTGCTGTAAAAAGGCCCCACGGACAAGAAAGGATCCATCCTAAATTCTGTTCGCTAAAATACAGCTCTGTGATCTTGAGCAGTTCATTTCAACAGCTGTCTCAGTGCCTGCATCTCTAGAATGAGGAAGGTCTAACAGTGTACGACTCCTGGGAGTGAGCACACCACTACTGTGTTTATTACATTGACCAGACCTTGACTGTAGCTGAGTATGTCCCATAGGTCTATTCACGTTGATAAATATGAACACACACTTGGGGTCAGGTGTTGTCTTAATTCTGGAGAAACAAAGATGGAAAACAGAATCTCTGCCTTAAATGTGTTCATAGTCTGAGCTATGGACGGGGAACTAATTGAGTCATTACGATAAAAGATAAGATGTACCAGGTTCACAAAAAGCATAGTCATTTCAAACTGGAATTTTCAAATGCCAACAAAAGTTTTCTGGGGGGAATTACTAAACTGGAATCAAAGTGGCTTCAGAAAGATGAAAAACAAACAATGTGCTCTAATAAAGACAGAAAAACTTACATAGGAGTGAAAATACCATCAAACATACTCAAAGGACAGCTAGATTAGTAGGACCCTAGGTGACAATAACTCAGTGGCCAGGATGGAATTCGTGTCAGCCATTATATGGTTAACTATTCAGAAGTTGCTAAGAAGAGAAAGGACTCTAACAGAGAGGAAAGTAAACACTGCCAAATTGCTCATCTTTACTCTCGCCCCTCCCCCCAACTCTAGGGTCGGTGGGCTGATCCTTTACACTGCACAAAACCCAACTTTTGCATGTCAGGAGTTGAAATGATGTCCCAGGGGTTCAACTGAAATGGTTCAGTTAAAAGACCACTTGAAGCAGACACATATGAGCTTCAGCCCTGCCCCACCCACCACCAACTGGCTGTGTGGCTTACGGTGATGTGTTTAACTTTTGTGATTCCCGTCCTTCCTCATTTGTAAAATGGGATGAAAATGCCTATTTTACGGGGTTACTGTGTTGCTCTGGCCTGCAGTTTCCTCATCTATAAAATCCAAGGATTATTCTAGATGCTCTTGGAGGCTCTCTCAAGCCTTAGAATTCTCAGTGATTGCTCCTGGAGTTGGAGCACATGAGCTACAATCAATCCAAATTGATATATGGATCCTCAAAAAAGGGAAAGGGATTATGCAGTTGGAAAAAATAAGTAACATGGCTAAAATTTTTTGAAGTTCCTATACCAAGGCAGAGTCTTTTTCATGTACGTATATATTTCATACACACACACATACACATATACACATACATACATACATACATACATACATACAAGAAAATCATCCAACCTTAGAAAAGAAGGAAATCCTGTCATTTGTGACAACATGGATCAACATAGAGAACTCTGGTAAGTGAAATAAGCCCAACAGAGAAAGACAAATACTATGCAGTATTGCTTATGTGTGGAATGTTCTTTTCAAAAAGTCAAATTCATCGAACCAGAGAGTAGAAAAGCGACCACCAGGAGCTAATGGGTGGGGGAAATGGAGTTTGGTAAGAGGGTACAAACTTCCACTTATAAAATAAGGTCTGAGGATCCAAGTATTATACCTGATTCTACCTGATAACACTGTATTACATAATTGCATAATTGAAATTTGCTGAGAGTAGAACTTAAATGTTCTCACCACCAAAAGCAAAAAAAAAAAAAAAAAAAAAGAAAAAGAAAAAAGAAAAAAAGAGGAGGGGGGTTAATATGTGAAGCAATGGATGTGCTAATTAACTCAGTGGAGAGGGAAATCCTTTCACAATGTAAATATATATCAAATCATTACACTGTATACTTTAAACATCTTACAGTTTGTCTATTATGCCTCAAAAAAGCTGGAGGGAAAAACCCTGAGAAGATTCCCCAAAAAAAGAAAAAAATTCATTTCCTCTGCTTAGTTTCTCTACTTATACCAGATCTCTTCCAACTTGCCCCTTTCTATCTATTCTCCACCCTTAGCCACACTGCTTTGTGCCCTGGAAGGCTGTCATGTATGGATGACGTCAAAAGATTCCTGTGTTTTGGTGAGATTTGACCAATAGTAAGTGATGGCAGGAGGAGAGAGGAAAGAGAATGAGGGCAAGGTGTTCATTCAGCTGGCTCCCTTCCTCAAAGGTCAGGCTGGATTGTTTATATCTCATGACCAAAGTGATCTATTTTACATAACTATTCCTGTTTGATTACTTACAACTACTCTTCCCATCATGCCTTTGCCTGAGGGAGACAGCTCTTCTCTTACTGGCCTCAGGATACCTAGGATATCTCTCCTAGCACTCACGTTAAAAGTCCCTTTGTAAATAGACCTTCCTTGAGACATCTAATTTGAATATGTCATTTATTTCTTTTTAGACACTAATTTAGACTATTGAGAGGAGAACTCCTCTCTCTCAATAGTCGTAACAAAAGCCCCAGGGAGGAGGCTCCTTGGCTTCCGTGTCAGAGTTGTGGTCATAATCACCAAAAACTGTGGCCAAAGAAATGAAGTGTTTTGATTAGCCAGACCTGGTTCGTGTATCTATCCCTGGAAGGATCAGCCCTACTGCAACCACATGGATTGAGAGTTTGGGAGAGATAGTTCCCCAAAGGAAAATCTGAATGGGCATGGATTTTAAATGGGCATCTGATATCTACAAAACCAGGCAAGTTTCAAATGTTTGGAGTCTCAGCTCACCTATAAGTTAGTGATAATACATTATCTAAACTGGATAAATGGACCCAGGCTCTCCTTTAAGTTTTCTCATGTCTTTAGAATCTATGGATCTAACTCCAACAATGTACACTGGTACAACTGAACGAACTTAATTCTATTTCCTGCTCTGCCACCAAATATCTGTATGACCTTGGACAAGTCACCTATCTTTTCTGGGCTTCTATTTCTTTATCTGTAAAATGAGATGGTTGGACCAAATGATCCCTTGGGTGTACTCTAGATATAAAATCTCCATGAATCTATGATCATCTCAGAAATTCCAAGTTCTCTTAGGGTTCTTGGATTGTAAACATCACAGACAAACTCAGTGTAACATAAGACTTCAACCCTTGGAAAAAAGGAATGTATTGAAAGGATGTAAAAAGTGATCCAGTCTAAGGAAAACATTAAGAAAAACACTTTGGAAACATCAGTTATCATAGCCTCTTTGGGATTGTAAGCATTAGAGTCATCTCTACACAATGCTTCGGTCCCACTTTTCATCCCCCCCCCCCCCCATAATCCCCCTGAGTATTCAAACTCCCAGGTATAACCCTGGGATTGGTCAGTGTGAGCTGCCTTATCTTCTGCCTGGGGGTGGCAGAGCACCTTGTTGGCTTTTCCACCACACAAGACACCAGGAAAGAAGAATGGTTCCCCAAAGGTAGAAAGGGTAACGATCAAACAGAAGCTACAGATAGCCTTTATACAAGCCAGTGACAACATCAAAGCTGGGTGCCATTCTGCTTTGCTTATTTTTCCAGTAGAGCTCTGTGTAAATTCCTTTTAAAGTTTTCTTGGAATTATACATGCAGTGACTAAGTCACAGTCCCAGAATCTTAAAAAAAAAAAAAAAAACAAAAAAAAAAAACAGGATCAACTTCCCAAATTCGAATGAACTGGTTAGTTCACCAAAAGATCTAGAGATTAAAAATGACAATTTTAAAATGAGATTCGCTTCTCAGAAACATTGTAAAGCAAAGACCAATGACTTGGGTTTTTGTTTTTGGTTTTTTTTTTTCATTAGACTATTATTTTTTAGCCATGGGCAAATGCTCATAAAATGAGACATTACTTGAATATATGAATGCAAATTCAAGAACTCCAGCAAAACAGGTTAATAATTTATAAATACACAAAATGAACCAAGACCTTTTTCAGCCACAATCAGTGTGTATAGATACCAAAACCATGTAATTACAGAGTAATTATCCAATTCCTAACTTGGGGCTTCAATATCAGCACTGAAAATTATGAACCAGTTATACTTGGAACTGTTGTAAGGTTTTAGAGTGGAATGAAATTATCATGAATTGGCAAGTTGTTGGCATCTTTAAGGAGAATTTAAATATTTAGTGTTGAAATGGACATGTTACAAGGGTCTGCATATGCATTAGCAATGCATATCACATATGCATGTGCCTTCTATTTATAGTTCTGTGTTTGCATGAATATGGATTTATTTACCTTGCATTCATAAACATTTGCAAAGATTACATTTTTTATTTCAGGTAAAGGTTTCATTTTTCTAGATGTGCTTAGCCTGCATAATTTAGCTACAGTGTTTCACTAATAAATTAAAATGAGTTTAAAATAAAATGAAAAAAAATTAAATGAGTAGGGGAAATCTTCCTAAGGAACTGCTATTCTGTTACTCCTTAAACCCCAGCTCTGAAAGTTGTAGGCACTTAGCTAGCAGGCCCTACAGAAGTTTCATGGGGCCTGATGCAGGGCTTGGACACAATGTACTCAACAAATGAGTTATGAAGAAGTGAATGGATGAAGATCAAAATGGTTCACACGAGTTTTGGGATAGAGCTCACATTCCTATTCCAAGGAGGAGAACATCAAGTTATGTTTAGAATATGCCACAGGAGATCTAAGATCAAGAGGTATATTTCCCAGCTATGGTCTAATTCCAAGTGATTTCTGGCTTTAGCTATTTGTCATTATAATGAACACAGCACCTGATCTAAGATCTTCTCACCATGACATGGAAGTGGAATAACGGTGGTAAAATGGTAAACCCTGCCAATAAAAGATCCATATCCAATAGCCTGGACTCACACCTTCACTCTAAAGATGACTCAAATGGAAAGAAAGAAAATAGAGGTGGAGAGTTTGAATCCCTTTAGTTGCTCTCTGCCTCCACCTTCCCTGAGGGAAGCACAGTCAGCCACAGCAAGTATTTCCTAAACTACTGCTGTGAATACACACTGCTTGTGTTGGGACACAGAGATGGGTCCAGCATTGTTCTTGCTCTCACTGATAGCTGTAGTGTTAAAATTAGAGGAAATCACGGAAGAAGCAGTCACTGGAAGCTAGGGCAATAAAGGGAGGCTCTGCAGACATAGTGAGTCGTTAGCTGGATGAGAAAAGTTGAGATGGCTTATGAAAGAAGGAAGAATGGGTAATCGTGCAGTTGATGAGAACCACAGAGTTAGGAATGGGTACAGACACCGGACACTAAGTAGAACAGTGTGAGTCGCGAAACATAAGCAGGGAAGTAATTGGAAATCAAATCCTGCACTTTGCCTTTAAGCCAACTGTTCTCAATTTTGGCTATTCATTAAAATAATCTGAGAAGCTTAAAAAAAAAAAAAAGGCAGTATGTAGGTCCAATCTCTGGAGATTCTGATTTAATTTGGTCTGGGGTAAGGCCCAGTCATGCTTGTTTTATCCTTTTTTTAAATGTTTTATTTATTTTTGAGAGAGAGAGAGAGAGAGAGAGAGAGAGAGAGAGAGGAGGCGAGGGGCAGAGAGAGATGGAGACACAGAATCCAAAGCAGGCTCCAGGCTCTGAGCTGTCATATCATTGGATTCTAACTCACAGTCTTCTACTGGAGGGCTGAGCAATGAGTCTTGTTATAAAATGGAAGGAGAGGGCAGGATAACACCTCAAACATTTGAGAAAATATGGTGTCCTGATCCTGTGGTCCAGATAGTCTGACTCAATAGTCTGAAATGAAGCTCAAGCATCTGTGTTTTCTAAGTTCTGCTGGCCACTCTAACATTCAGATCTACTCCCAGAACAAACAGAACACAGAGTTTCTAACTCCCACCCCAGACCAATTGAATCAGACTTTCATGGTTGGACTGAGTACTGGCCGAGTACTTTATAAAGCTCATCTGGTATCCTCAAAGTGCAGCCAATGTTGTTTATCAGATGAAACATGGATTCCAACTTTTTTTTTTTAATGTTATGGCACACATAGAAATTGATATTTATAAAGCACACTGAAATATATTAGAGAAGATTTAGGGGCTTGGTATATGGAAATATGGCATTGGTTTTAGAAAACATCTTTTCATTATTATAATCATGATATAAAAATTTGAAAATATTGTAAATGATTATAAATTTAGAATTTATAGAAAACTTAAAATTATTTTCATAAATTATAATGCAAGACTGGAGTTTGCACTTATAATTAAATCTTCATTATCAGATTTTTTTTATGCTTGAAATAACTACACGCAGTCTTTGATAAAGGTTCTTAAACTAATAATCTCTTCAAATACTTAATAATTACTACAAAGAAGAAATTTTTTCTTTCACAAGTAGGTGATAAAAAATCCAAACAATTTTTAAAACTGTTCAAAAATGTGCAACAGTTAAAATCATGAAGATTCTGAGAGCTCTCTTTCATCAACAAAGATAGTGTTGAAATTTATTATGAAAATGTAAATTGGTATAGATACCAATCAAACCTTCTTAAACCTGGTATTTTAAAGCTTTTACTTTTTTAATGTTTATTTATTTTGAGAGAGAGAGAGAGCAAGAGAGAAAAAGCCAGTGAGGGACAGAAGTAGAGGGAGAGAGAAATTCTCAAGCAGTCTCCCCGCTGTCAGCACAAAGCCCAATGTGGGCTCAATCTCAGGAACTGAGAGATCATTACCTGAGCCGGAAATCAAGAGTAGCCAACTACTCTTGATTAACCAACTAGCTGAAGTGTATCTCCACATTGTAATCACATGCTCATCCGCATGCCACAGTGGCCCAGCAAGTGTTGGCCATCACACCATAACCCATTCAAGATGGCGCCAAACATTTGTGGGTTCAGGACAAAGATAAACCTAGAGGCCCACATGCCATATGACTCAATATTTGAAATTTATAATCAAGACAGTAAAAGGTTAACTATATATTGATAGACACAAAAATCTAAAAATATATGTAAAGCTATAGCTTTTATATGATTGGAAATAAGCAAGATATCAAAAATAACAGGATTGAATTATTGTATATGTCTGAAAGTTCTACTTACTAGTGGTTGAGGTTTGTTGAGTGATAAGGTAAAAGCATACATAATTTATAAATTACTATATACTAATTCCACAAAGTTTATTCTTCTTTCTTTGTTTTGGCAAAATCTTTAGTTATGCGATCATGATTAAGATTGTCACATAACCTTTATTCTTTAGTAGTAATGCAAAATGATGCACTCATTCCTGGGCCACTGCTGTTCCCACTTTTTTTTTATTTCAATTTGGAACATCTCACTCTTTACAGGCAGCAGCAACTGGAATTGTCAACAAAATTATTAGACCAATACTTAGATTTATAAAGATTTGTGAATTTTAGGTATAATCAAACACAGTAATGGGATTACATGTGACAAAATATCAAAGAAAACTTTACATACTTTTAATTTCATTGTGTAAATTATCACATCATCTTCACCATTTTTACTTATTTTTTTTTTATTATTGAAGTGTAATTGACACACCATGTTATAATGGTTTCAGGCTTACAACACAGGGATTTGACAATTCTCTATATTACTTAATGCTCACCATGATAAATATAGTCACCATCTGTCACCATACAACATTATTTCAATTTTATTGACTATATTGCCTATGTTGTACTTTTCATCTCCATGACTTATTTATTTTATAACTTGAAGTTTGTACTTCTTAAGCCCCTTTATTTATTTTTTACCATTTTTAAAACAATACCTAAACCCATAAAGTAAGGTAAAAATGAATGTCACATTTCATAAATATTACTTCTAGACCTACCTATATACAATATTAAGACTAATAGGAATTTTGGGGCACCTGGCTGGCTCAGTCGGTTGAGCATCCGACTTCGGTTCAGGTCATGATCTCACAGTTTGTGGGTTCGAGCCCTGCATCTGGCTCTGTGCTGACAGCTCAGAGCCTGGAGCTTGCTTTGGATTCTGTGTCTCCCTCTCTCTCTGCCCCTGCCCTGCTCGCTCTCTCTCTCTCTTTCTCTCTCAAAAATAAAAAAATAAACATTTAAAAAAAAGAGTAATATGAATTTTAACTATTACAAAATGTTCTCCATCTGCCACAAATAACTCTTCTGGAACCCCACTAGAAGACAGAGATGCAAGAAAAGGGATCCTCTACACCTCTAGGAAGTGATTGTTTATTGAGCAAGAATCTATCACATTTGAGCTATCTGAAAAGAATTGACAAGTTGACTAATTTGCCATTCCTTCATCTGAGAGCGTCTGCTGGTCAAATATTCCCCCACAGACATCTCTACAGAAAAAATAATGATCAACAAAATGAAAAAAAAAGACATACAGATGGGAGAAAACATTTTCATTTTTATTTTTTTTAATGTTTTATTTATTTTTTGAGAAAGAGAACATAAGCAGGAAAGGGTCAGAAAGAGAGAGGGACAGAGGATCTGAAGCAGGTGCTTCACTAACAGGCGGACAGCAGTGAGCCCAATGTGGGGGCTCGAACTCACAAACCACAAGATCATGACCTAAGCTGAGTCAGACACTCAACAGACTGAGCCACCCAGGCACCCCTGGAGAAAACATTTTCAAAGCACACATTTGATATAGGGTTAATACACAAAGTATAAAAGGAATTTATACAATTCAATAGCAAAAACAAAACAAAACAAAACCCTAAATAATCCATTTTAAAACAGGACAGAGTATCTAAATAGGCATTTTCCAGAGAAGATATTTAAATGGCAAAAAGTACATAAAAAGGCACTCTATGTTACTAATCATTGGGGAAATGCAAATCAAAACCACAATGAGATATCACCTCAAACCTGTTAGGATGGCTACTATCAAAAAGACAGAAGACAACAAGAGCTGATGAGAATGTAGAAAAAAAAGGAACCGTTGTATACTGTTTAGATTGGAAATGGGTACAGCCACTATGGAAAACAGTATGAAAGTTCATCAAAAAATTAAAAATAGGGTGCCTGGGTGGCTCAGTCAGTTAAGTGTCTAACTCTTGATTTTGGCTCAGGTCATGGTCTCATGATTCATGGGTTCCAACCCCACACTGGGCTCCACACTAACAGTGCAGAGCCTGCTTGGGATTCTCTTTCTCTCTTTCTGTCTCTATTTACTCTTCCCCCCACTTGTGTGCATGCCTTCTCTCTGAAAATAAATAAATAAACTTCAAAAAATTGAAAAAGAACTACCATATTACCCATCAATTTCACTTCTGGGTATATATCTAAAGAAAACAAAATCACCATCCCAAAAGGATATCTGAAACCCCATGTCCATTACAGAGTTATTTACAATAGCCAAGATATGGAAGTATATATCAATGAATGAATAGATAAAGAAGATATGAGAGATATAGGTATAAATATAGAGATAGATAATAGATAGATGGAGAGAGAGAGACAGAGAGAGAGAGAGATACCAGGGTGCCTGGGTGGCTCAGTCGGATAAGCATCTGACTTTGGCTCAGGTCATGATCTCACAGTTTGTGAGTTCGAGCCCCATGTCAGGCTCTGTGCTGACAGCTCTGAGCCTGCAGCTTGCTTTGGATTCTGTGTCTCCTTCTCTCTCTCTGCCCCTCCCCCACTCGTACTCTGTCTCTGTCTCTCAAAAATAAATAAATGTAAAAAAAAAACTTAAAAAAAAGTTATATGTAAATTTTATATCAGTAAAACTGGGAAAAAATAAATATTCCCCACATTCTCAAGTGCAGATTATCTGAGATATTGCAATGGCACAAACCACAAGTCTTTAAAGAGGACATACAACAAGAGATGTAAAGGAGTTTTTCTTTGAGGTCTGAAAGGTATTATTCATGATAGTAGATATATAGAATTAAAGTGAGTTGTGCGTGTCAGTCTTCAACAATAGATCCTGAGCTACAGAGGTGTTCTTGAATAAATCTGTTGTGCTTGTCATATGTGCAGCCCTCCAAAGCAAAGCTCAGTGAGGGGGTCCCTATGACTTAGGTCTACAGGTAGCACTAAATCTAATCATGAACCCTCAGAGGTGACTGGCTAGACAATATTGGGGGAGAGGGTACTTCAGTGGAAGGATTATAGAAATGAGAAGGGGGCCAGAGGTAGGAGAATCACAGGTTAGGAGGTGTGTGCCTTTGCACATGAGTTACGGTATGAGCAAGCTTTCATTTCTCACATGAGAAAGCAACATCAGCAAGATGGCAGAATAGAAAGTGCCAGACTTCATTTCTTGACTTAGCAACAACATATATGATCCAAAAAGCCTTTACAAGAGCTCCAGAAATCAGTTAGGAAATCGCAATACCCCCAGGCTATCTCAAAGCCAAGAACAGTTATGTTGAAGTGGGTATGTAAAGCCATTTCATTGCAACCACATCTGCCTCTCCCAAGCCAGCACAGTTTGCAAGTAAGATGAAAAGTCCAACTCACAGTTTCTCCCTTAGGAAGGAAAAAGAAGAGTGGAATGTATGTCCAATGTTTCAGCTTTTCACAGGGCTGCCTGAGGTGGAACTGGTTTCTGTCCTGCCTGATGTGGAAAGGTGATGGAGAACCAGCATACCTTGGATGCCTGGGGGCCTCAGGGAACAAAAGAGAGTTCAGCAGTCTATGAAACTCTGTGGGATTTGTAATACCACAGAAAGAAACCGGAACAGTTCACCATGATCAGAAGTAGGCACTCTTGTGGCATCTCCCTTGAGAAGGAAAGAAAAGAGTGAAATGTGGATCTAATGTTCCAGCTTTTCAGGGGGCTATTGGAAGGACTGATTTCTGTTTTGCCTGACTTAGAGTTCTTATGGAACTGCATACTTTGGATACCTGGGGACCACAGAGAACATTCAAAGAAGAATTAGCACCAATCCTCCTCAAACACTTCCAAAAAAATTGAAGAAGAGAGAACACTTCCAAACTCATTTTATGAGGCCAGCATTATTTTGATAGTGAAGACAGAGACATTATAAGAAAACTACAAGCCAATATCCCTGTTGAATATAGATGCAAAACTCTTCTATAAAATACTAGCAATCCAAATTCAACAGTATCTTAAAAGGATAATGCACCAGGACCAAATGGGACTTATTCCTGGAATACAAGGATGATTCAACATACAAAAAAATCAATCAACATGACACAACACATTAATAAAACAAGGATAAAAATCACATGGTCATCTCAATAGGTAAAGAAAAGGCATTTGACAAAATTTAACATCCTTTCATGATAAAAAGACTCCATAAACTAAAAACGGAAACAAATGGTCTCAGCATAAAAAAGACCATATGTGCAAAGTCTATAGTGAAAAACTCAACAGTGAAAAACAAAAAACTTTTCATCTAAGATGAGGAACAAGACAAGAATACCCAATCTCACCATTTCTATTTGACATGGTACTGGAAATCCTAGCCAGAGCAATTAGACAAGAAAAAGAAATAAAAGTCATCCAAATTAGGAAGAACGAAGTAACATAATCTCTATTTGCAGATGAGATAATCTTATATGTAGAAAACCCTAAAGATTACACATACAAAAAAAAATCTAGGGGCGCCTAGGTGGCTCAGTGGGTTAAGCATCCGATTTTGGCTCAGGTCATGATCTCACAGTTTGTGAGTTCAAGCCCTGCGTTGGGCTCTGTGCTGCCAGATCGGAGCCTGGAGCCTGCTTCGGATTCTGTGTCTCCATCTCTCGGCCCCTCCCCTGCTCATGCTCTGTGTCTTTCTGTCTCTCAATAATAAATAAATGTTAAAAAAAATACCTGTGAAACTAATAAACAAACTCAGCAAAGTTGCAGGATACAAAATCAACATACAAAAATTAGTTGTGTGTTTATATATTAACAACAACCTGAAAATGAAATTAAGAAAACAATCCCATTTACAATAGCATTAATAAGAATAAAATACTTAGTAACAAATGTAACTAAGGAAGTGAACAACTTATACACTGCAAACTATGAAGTATTGCTGAAAGAAATTAAAGGAGACATAAATAAATGGAAAGAGATCCCAAGTTCATAAATTGGAGGTTTAATATTGTTTAAATATCCATACTACCCAAAGCAATCTATAGATTCAATGCAAGCCCTATAAAAATCCCAACGGTATTGTTTTCTACAAAATTAGGACAAGCAATGCTAGAATTCATATGAAACCACAAAAGATCCCAAATAGCCAAAATATTCTTGAGAAAGCAGAACAAAACTTGAGGCTTCACATGTTTTCACTTCAAAACATATTACAAAGCTACAGTAATCAAAACAGTATGGTACTGGCATAAGGACAGACATGTAGACCAGTGAACAGAACAGAGATCTAGGAAATAAACCCTTGCCTTTAGGGTCAAATGGTCTTTGACAAAGATGCCAAAACTATATAATGGGAAAAGGATAGTCTCTTCAACAAATGGTGCTGGGATAACTGGACGTCTAAATGCAGAAGAATGGAACGGGACTCTTACCTGACATCATGCACAAAAATCAACTGCAAATGTATCAAACACTTAAATGTGTGACCTGACACTATAAAACTCCTAAAAGAAAACATGGGGGAATAACAGTGGTCTTGGTAATGAGTTCTTGGACACCAAAGCACAGACAACAAAAGCTTAAATAGACAAGTGGGACTACATCAAACCCAAAAGCGTTTTATGCAGGAAGGAAAACAATCAACAGAGTGAAAAGGCAATTTACAGAATAGGAGAAAATATTTTCAAGCCATACATCTTATAAGAGATTAATATCCAAAATAGATCTAATTATACCATACCACTTAATGACAAAAAACAAGTAACCTCATTAAAAAAAATGGACAAACGACATGAATAGACAAGGACCTATCAATGACAGACAGGTATATGAAAAGATGTTCAAAATCACTAATCATCAGAGAAATGAAAATCAAAACCACACCAAAATATCACTTCACACCTGTTAGGATGGCCATTATTAAAAAACACACAACATAAAGGGGGGAAAAAACATAAAATAACAAGTTCTGGTGCAGATGTGGAGCAATTGGAACACTTGCACCCTGTTGGTAGGAATTTAAAGTGACACAGAAAACAGAACTGCTGTAGAAAACAGAACGGAGTTGCCGCCCAAAACTAAAAATAGGATCCAGCAATCCTACTTCTGAATACCCAACAAAAGAATTAAAATCAGGATCTTGAAAAGATATTTGCACTCCCAAGTTCATTGCAGCAATATTCATAAGAGCCAAGAAGTGTCAACAACCTAAAAGTCCATCAACAGATGAAAGGATAGAGAAAGTAGAAGATATACATGAAATGAAATATTAGTCAACCCTTAAAAAGAAAGAAATCTCATCATATGTTACAACATGGATGAAACTTGGAGGCATAGGCTAAGTGAAATAAGCCAGTCACAGAAAGATAAATACTGCATGATCCCACTTATGTGAATGATCTAAAGTAGTCCAACTCTTAGAAGCAGAAAGTAAACTGGTGGTTGTCAAGGGCTGTGGGAAGGAGAAATGGGAAGTTGTTATTCAATGAGAATAGAGTTTCACATGCAAAATGAAAAAGTTCTAGAGATCTACTATACGATGAGGTGCATATAGTTCACAATACTGTATACTTAAAAACTGTTGAGAATAGAGATTTCATGTTATAGGTTTTCTTACCACAATAAAAAAAAATTATAAGAGACATGAACAGCAGCTACACTCTGTAAGCAATGATCTAGACAATATAGTTTGCCCAGTACAGTGGTTTTGAAACTTTACTTAACATTGGAATCATTCTTCACTTAAATTTTTCCAGTAAACTCGATAAAGAAGCTATAAAAGCAGAAGTACTTGTATTGAGCTGTGTTGGAGGAGAAGGATCCAGATTTCAGAGAGCACACACTGTAACTGAGACCTCTCACTGCCTCTCAGCCCGGTCGCCAAGAACCCCTGATATAGTCTTAGCTCTCCTCATTTTATAAACAATCAGTGGCCCCAAGACAAAAAGGGACTCACCCCAGAGTATGCAGTGAGTTAGTGGCATGGCCCTGGCTAGAATCCACATCTCCCGGTTCCTAGCTTGGTGTTCTTTGCATTCTCATTAAGCTTCTGGAGACTAAGCTGGAAAATATCCAACTAACCATAAGAGACAACAGAGATAAAGGGTCATACAGTGGGGTGTGGAGGAAGGGGGACGTTTTTAAGACTAAACACCAGTCAGTGGATTTCCAACTTCAACAGTGTTTTTAAGGCCTATTTGCTTTCATTATAGAAATAATATCCATTTTTTAAAGAAGATTTTGAAGCTGCAGAGAATCAGGAAAAGGAGAAAATATATAATCCCCCCAATTATATACAGAGCCATTAACACCTGGATGTGTTTTCTTTCCGTCTTTTCTTTCCAAATAGATCATTGAGCTTTCACTGAACTGTGTTCATATTGTATGTCCAATTTCATACCCTGCTTTATTTACACTATAATAGCATAAGCATTTTCCATTTGTAAACATTTTCTTTCATGGTTACATAATATGCTTTAAAGTGGTTGTGCCATTCAGACCATTTAAAAAATTTTTTTCACTATTTCAGATAATGTTAAAATGAACATATGTCTCTACATATTACAGTCAATCCGTGTTTAGGATGGAGTACCAGGGTAAAATTATGGCATTAAAGATTTAAAGATTTTTTTAAAGTTTTTTGGCAAATTGATCCATATCACTTATAATATACATCTTCTTATTTTTTGCACAATTACACATTGTTTTAGAATTCCAGAAATAGAAAGTATGGATAAATAATAATCATAACAATATTCGCCATCATTCCCTCAGCCCGCAGGGAGAAACTACTCATCATCCTGGCACATTCCTTCCCTACCCTTTAAAAAAATAAATACATATACACACATGCTTACAAAACTGAAACAATCGCATGGCTTTAGTTTTTGGTAGAAGAGTTTGTGAGCATATTCTCATGTCAATAAATAATACCTGAAAACCAAAAAGATTTTCTTTATTAAACATAACATTTAATCCCCATCACATAGCCAAACTCTGTCTCATTTGTCATACCCATCTCCCCATAGCCATGTAACAGACAGATTACTTGCAGAACCACTCTTAATAGGACAATCCTCAGGGAGTAATCTTGGCTGCAATTCTCATGGGAAGTCTGAGAAATTAACCCTAGATGGACCCAAGGCAGTAGCCATAGCAATTGGCAATTCTGCAGAGCTCAGCTCAGAATGATGCTCCAATGTGCCAGCCACAGGCATGGCTATGGGCCCTGAAATGTGGGTCCCTGGTTTTTAACAAGAGATTTTTTCCAAAAGCACAGTGGTAGAGACAGAAACTTTGGCATCAGACCACTCCAGGTTCAAGTTAGGACTCTGCCTCCTACTGGCTGTGTGGCTTGGATTAACTTAATTGCTCTAAACCCTGGTCTCCTCATCTGCAAAGCTGAGTGACGAGAGTTGCTACCTCATACGTCTGATGATGATCAGATAAAACAATGCACATAAAGTACTTAGCAACACGTCATAGCAGGCTCTCAATCAATTTCAGCTATAATTATTTGAGGAGTTCTGGCAATTCACAGCTTTCTCTTCTCACTCACAAATCTGACTTTCTCTTTCCCCATTTATCTATTAACAGAAAATATTTTTTAACTGATAATCCCCAAAGCAGTAGTTCGGCGATGAATATGGCAGTTCACGATGTTTCATATTTATCTTATTACAAATTCTATTAATATCTTCAAATGGCTGAAACTGTCATTAACTATTTTCTAGAAATAATTTTATTCAAGCATTTCCAAGTCTCACGAGCTTTACACAGCAATATCTCCTTCAACTGTCACAAGCCTGTGAAGTATTATTACCATTTTTCAAATAAGCAAACTGGCATATAGACAGTTCAAGAAATTCGCTCAAGGTCACATCACTAGAAGTTGAAGACTCAGGTTTGAATCCAAGTTTGCTGGACTACAAGCCCTAAGCCCCAACCAGGGGTTGGAGGGGATCAGGAAATCTTTTTCTGTAAAGGGCCAGATCGTAAATATTTTAGGTCTTTCTAGCTTTATGGTCTACACTGTAACTACTTCACTCTGCAACTCTAGTGTGAAAGCAGCCATAAGCAACATGCAACCAAATGTGCATGCCCTATGCCCAAGAAAACTTGATTTTGGACACTGAAATTTGAATTTCATATTACTTTATATGTCCCACTATGTTATTCTTCTTTTCATCTCTTTCCAAATATTTAAAAGGTAAGAATTATTCTTAGCTTGGGGGCCATAGAAAAACAGATGGTGAACTGTAGATACATCTACAGAGAATGTGAAGGTCAGGTAATGTGAGACTCTCCGGGCACACTAGGCTATTTTCTGCTCACCAGTCCCCCCCCCCCCCCGCTCCGTTTTTGCTGTGTTATACTTTTGAACTACAAACCTCTTACCACCATCCTCCTTCTCAACATCTGCATTTGTCTGCCATACTTTTTCATTCTTCAAGCCAAACTGCACTGTCCTTCTCACAGGGAATGCAACCAACCCATCTTTACCACCGGCCCTGTATTAAGTTTGGTGCCCTTTTTCTGTTCTCCCTTAGCACCCTGTAGGTTCCCATCATAATGACTATCACACTGGATTGGCATGGCTTGCCTGCCTGCTTTAAGGGCAAGTGCCATGAAAGCGGATTCCCGTCTTGATTATAACTGAGCCTGCTTAGTAACTAGCACAGTGTTTGGAATATAAGAGGAGTTCAATAAATGTTGGAAGGAAGGACAAGAGGGGGAAGGAAAGGAGGGAGGGGAGAGAAACCAATGAAAGAAGTTCTCTACTGTAAATACAGGTTCTGGACTGGAATGTGGAAAGGTGGAGAGTAGGGAAAGAGCCTACCCCAAATCATTAGAAGAGACATGCAAGGAAAATTGCCCAAAGTGCATGTGGAAATCCTATTTCTGCTTCTGATGAGGGACAGCCCATGATCCCCTCTGGTAGTATCTGCCCATTGTGAGGGGACAGTGAAGAACAAGGCAGAAATAAGTCTCTTGGATTTCTCCCATAAAGGTCCAGGGAAAAGGTACCAACTAAGAGATTCTGTGTGCCCCCACAGACTCCCAAGTCATTTACATCATGTTCTCCAGTAGAGTGTAGAGATGGTAATGTCTCAAAAATCAAGATGGCTTATTCTAAATATCTTATATTCTTATATATATGTTTAAATGCTATAGCAAATGAAAGAGTCCAATTGAAGGTATAAAGGAAAAAGAAATTAAGGAGTCAGGATTAGATGGGGGTGTAGATAGCCAAAAGCCTTCTTTCAGCTCTAAACAAATTTGCTCTTTTTAAAAGATCGTGGGAGCTTAGATTTGTTCTCCAAAGCTCTCCTTTGAAGCAAAGAATTTCATCACCCCATACCATTAATGCTTCAGATTTGGGGGTATTTTTTTTCCTTTCTTAACAGGTGCTCTATGGGAGAGCTTCTTTGAGATGAAAATATAGGGACTAAGAAACACCAATTTCTCACTCCACTACTGCCTTTTGCTTCCCCTCTTCTCTCACCCAAATTCTCTTCTCCACTGAAACAGTACCCCCAGGGAGATGCCAACACAGACTTCTACTAAGACACTCTTTGGTGGTTCAAACAGAGATCTGACTGTATGGGTTTAGAGCCACACTCCAAACCTCTCTTTTATTCATTCCCACTGAACTCTTGTATATGCCAAGGAATGTATCTGCCACTGGACAACTGGAGAAAAAGCCAAGAAATGCCTTGTCCTCATTGCTTTGGCTTTCTTTCCCTGCCCCCTATTGTTCTTCAATGAGAAGGGGTGCTCCTGGATGTACTATGTAGATTCTGCTCAAATAGGAAATGAAGTCTTCTCCTGGAAATTTGGGAAACTAATAGAGCTATGGACTGGGACCCATAAATTCTAGGCCCAAGTCTGCCACTAGCTTGGCAAGTGTTTTTAAGCAAGACATTTGACTTCTCCAAGCACCAATGGATCCTCTGGCATACATCTAGAGGCACTCCAGCTATCGGGAACATCGGAGCCTGACAACTGTCAGCTGAAAACCCTCTGGAATTTGTCTTTGGCTGAAAGATCCATCTAGCCCAAAGTCTCTTCTTTTTGCCCAAGATGGTTCATATTCAATAACTGGTCAGTGATTGCAAGAGTACAGAGGCTAGGATGCAGAGAAAGGAGAAAACTTTTGCACCGTTGGTGGGAATGCAAGCTGGTGCAGCCACTCTGGAAAACGGTATGGAGGTTCCTCATAAAATTAAAAATAGAACTACCCTACAACCCAGCAATCGCCCTGCTAGGTATTTATCCAAAGGATACAAAAATGCTGATTCGAAGGGGCACAGGCACCTCAATCTTTTTGGCAGCACTGTCAACAATAGCCAAATTATGGAAAGACTAAAATGTCCATCACCTGAGGAATGGATAAAGAAGATGTGATGGGGCACCTGGATGGCTCAGTTAATTAAGAAGATGTGATATATAGGGGCACCTGGGGGGCTCAGTCGGTTGAGCATCTGACTTCAGGTCATGTCATGATCTCTGGCAGTTTGTGAGTACAAGTCCCACGTGGGGCTCTGGGCTGACAGTTCAGAGCCTGGAGCCCTCTTTCTGCCCCTATCCTGGTTGCACTCTGTCTCTTTCTCTCTCTCTCTCTCAAAAATAAACTTAAAAAAAATTTTTTTAAAAAGAAGTTGTGATATATATATATATATATATATATATATATATATATACAATGAAATATTACTAGGTGATTAAAAAAATGAAATCTTGCCATTTGTAACAATGTAGCTGGAACTAGAGTGTATTATGCTTAGCAAAATAAGTCAGGCAGAGAAAGACAAATATCATATGATTTCACTCATATGTAGAATTTAAGAAATACAACAGATGAACATAAGGGAAGGAAAAATGAGATAAAAACAGGGAGGCAACCATAAGAGACTCTTAAATACAGAGAAAAAACTGAGGGTTGCTGGAGGGAGGTTGGTGGGGGGACGGGATAAATGGGTGCTGGGCATTAAGGAGGGCATTCATTGGGATGAGCCCTGGGTATCATATGTAAGTGATGAATCACTGGGTTCTACTCCTGAAACCAATACTACACTGTATGTTAACTAACTTGAATTTAAATAAATACATTTAAGGGGTGTGTAGGTGGCTCAGTCAATTAGGCATCCGACTTCGGCTCAGGTCATGACCTCACAGTTTGTTCGAGCCCCATGTCAGGCTCTGTGACAGCTCAGAGCCTGGAGCCTGCTTCAGATTCTGTGTCTCACTCTCTCTCTGACCCTCCCCCACTCACACTCTGTCTCTGTCTCTCGAGAATAAATAAACATTTAAAAAATTAAATAAATAAATTTAAAATAAAAATAATAAACCTTGAAAAAATAAACCTTATATCTCAAAGGCGTGGCCCCATGCCCAATTTGGAACAGTTCTGCAGGGCCATTCCAGCATCTGGGCTCCCTACAGAATTACCTAGACCTCTGTTGGGACTGCATGGATTTTTAGCTCCTCCTTCTTTTACTTCCATGTAGGTACTGATCCTGACTGCCACCCCAGTAAAATCCTTGCATACACATCTCCACAAGTCTCACACAAGACTCGAAGTTGGTTTTGGAGGAACCTACCTGGGACACCGGTCCCTAGCTTTCCCATGGATCCAGTAAGAGGGCTTTGCAAGATGCTTCCATTTCTGTCCGTAAACGTGAGTAAAGCACAAGATGCAACTGCCAGGTGTATAATATAATCAGCAGAGGCAGCCACAGCTGGGTCTCATGTATATCTGAATCCAACTGATTACAGAATTCAGGACATCAGCTCTTCAAACATTATGAAACTAGTGATACAGTGACAGAGACACTGAATATTTGGATCTCTGGGTTGGAGGTCTCAAAACTAGCTGGGTAATTCCCGGTAATTCTCTCAGTTGGGCTTCATTTTCTTAATCTACAAAATAAGAAGCTTTGTCATAGTCCCTCTGCCTCCTCACGTTAAATGAATTTATGTGATCTTTGGTTTGAAAAGAAAAAAAAGTTAATTTTTGGAGAAATCAGCCTCAATCAGTCTTTCATTCACCAGGAGCCAAAAGTGTATATTAGGTGCCTAATTATTCATGGCTCTTTCCGGTGCCGCCTGTATGCCCCGCCCTCTGAAATCTGTGGTCTGGTGCTGAGTGACGTGGCTAGGGAGCCACAACGCAGGCAGCCTCCTTGGATCCACTATGCTACTCATCCACAAATGAGAAATCTGCTGGAAGATCACTCTGTAATTTATAAGGCTCTAGAGGATTCCCAGAATAACTACAGGGAAACAGAAACTAACCTGTATTGAGCACCTGCTCAGTGATAAGTTTCTATCACTGACTTTGGCCCTTTTACATATGTTGGTTCATTTAATTCAGACAACACTCCCTGGATGATGGCCACTGCCATTGCCATCTCCATTTTACAGACAAGCCTCCAGAGGGCATGTGACAATGCAGAGTCCTGCATCGAATGTGGAAGAAGCAAGGCCAGACTACCACCATGGTTCCGTCACACTGTAACGGAAGTGCCCAAGAGCTCTTTGAGTGCAGGTCCCCTGTCTTTCTTACTTGTATCCTGAGCAGCCGGCACAGTGGCCAGCATGAGTTACTAGATGGCGTGTTTACCACATTAGTTCATTAAAACCTCCTGACTTCTCTCCTTGCTATTTCTATTACACTATCATACAATCAGCCTTGCTAATTCACCTCCAGATTTTTCCAAAAAATGATCAACCTTGAGAAAGACAGACAACCAACACCAAATAACAACGATGTAACTTATTATAGTCTCCCAAGTTATATGGTGACACCAGTCACTTGGCCCCTCCGGGAATTAATAGCTGGCTAACTAGCCACAGCACTGTCTACTTGCATGAGGTTGGCTCACTTGGGCCCGCCAAGCAAGGGCTCCCATTGATTATTCCTAAAAACCCGTTCCATTCTGAAAGCCGTTACCTTTTAAGATGTCTTAAATACATCCGCCTTGTCATGTTTAACCATGCCCACAAAAAGCATCCTAAAGATATTCGATCATTCAATTAGACTAAATGAGGCCAATGTATAAACTGCTGCCTCAGAGGTTATCATGCTTAATAAAACATACTTTATAAACCCCATGGAGGCCGTAATTAAATTTACAAGCAGCCTGACACACAACTTTAACAGAAGATGCCTGAATGTTGTGCACGCGTGTGTATGTGGGTGTGTGTTTCGCGAGTGCATGTGCGCATTTTAAGGTCCTGTTCCATAAGGATTATAGCTCCCCTGCTGTTTGGAAAAGATAATTTCACTTGTAACACTAATAACTTGAGCAGGGGAGAAGCTGGCCTGGTGAATGGAATGCACTTCACTGCACATCTTGGCTCAGCTAGAAATCGGAAACAGATGGTCCTTGCGGCTGGTTTCCCACTCGAGCCCGCTCACTGCCAGCCTGTGGTCTTCGGTGGGCCGCTGCTGGCAGTCTGTGACTTGAACATAGTAGGACAGTGGCAAAAGAAATCAAATCTTTTTCAATGAGCAGCAAGTTATAATGAAATTTGACAGATCTGACATTCTATACCCAACATCTAGTTAGAATATATTAACCTTTTAGTTTTCTTAAGCGCCTTGCGTGGAAGTTGTGAATATACTTATTAGAGGGTTGTGTTCTATGCCGTTTTCCCTGTCTTTTTTTTTTTCTCTCTTTTAACAGGGGGCAGAGGGTTTAGTCCAATCTTGGGTGGCAGCTGGTTAACAGAAAATGCAGAGAAAGGAAAAGTCAAAGAATGTCTAAATGGAAATGAAGTACAACAACTGCCACTAGAAGAAAACTCTTTCTTTGCAGGGCATGGAGGGTGAGTTTCTGCTGAAAAAAATTATCAGTATTTTTTTGAGAAAAAAAAAATATATATGCTAGTTCAAAAATCTGGGCAATCTCTGGGCATACCATGGAAACGGATGGGGCTGTCTGGACCCCCTGGCATTTTCTTCAATTCTGCCCTTTTCAGCTTCGTAGCGTTTCCTTTTGCCATACGGTGAGAAAACCATGCCAGGTGACTTGGGACACCGGTTTCTTAAAGTCACCACGCTCGTGCCCAGTAATGACGTGTGCCTGTTCTGAAGACTTTGCTACTGTCCTCACAAAGGGATAAATCTGCCACCAAAGACCTTGGCATTTTCCTGGGCTTCGGAGGAACTAGACTATCTATCCTTTTGTGCACATTCTTACCCTTATTCCAAAGGTTACATCTGAGTACACACTCATTTCGAGGCTGGACACTGATATCCTGAATACCATTTTAGGATTTTTCACCTGGTGAAGGTTAGAGAAAAGACTGAGGTATTAACAGTAGATAATCCTTCTTCAATACAGGCTTAAAAAAAAAAAAAGGTCTCAAATGCCTATTGCTCTAAACCAAACTTCTCTACAGTTTCAGCAAAACTGTACATTTCTAATTTCATGATTTCCAAGAGCCTGGAGATTCAAAGCCGTACATATGTGTTAAGCCCAGCATCCAACTCTACAAAAGAAATTTTTAAAAATCTTCTGAGAGCTACCTAATCAGAGTATGAAAGCCCTTTTAGACATATAGACGTACGGTTGAATCTTGGCTCTTCCTGCTCAGTATGTGTCATTAGGCAAGACTCTTACTTTTGGACCCTGACCTGCAAACTGAAAATAGTGATATGAATCTCCTAGGGTTGTTGTGAGGTTAAGTGACTTATCATACCCAAAAGCACCTTAAAAATACCTGGCATATAGCAGGTGCTAAGTCCTATTATTTCCCCTCTTTCATGGTTTAAGAGGCAATACCAGGGGCGCCTGGGGGGCTCAGTCAGTTGAGCCTCTGACTTCGGCTCAGGTCATGATCTCGTGGTTCATGAGTTTGAGCCCCACATCAGGCTCGCTGCTGTCAGCTTGTCAGCGTGGAGCCCACTTTGGATCTTCTGTCCCCCTCTCTCTGCCTCTCCCCAGCTTGCACTCTTCCCAAAATAAATAAATATTAAAAAAAGAGAGAGAGAGAGGCAACACCAGAGTGGTAAATTTCCAGAGTCATAATTCTTAGGCTTGAATCCTTCCATCTCTAACTCCAGGACCCCAAACAAGTTGCTTCAACTTTTGGAGCCTGGGTTTTTTATTTTTAAAATGGGGTTAATAATAGATCTTATATCATAAGGACGTATCCGCAAATAAAAAGATCTTAGAACAGCTCCTCTCTTTAAGAGGAAGCACTCAATACATGTTAGCTGTTATTATATGGTGCATTCCAAATCAAGTTACTCTTCTCCTAGAGTTTTAATTTTCCAATGGCTCTAGAAACCAAGCTTGAGAAAAAGGATAAAAAATCATTTTAGTTGCCTGTGTTGCAGAAGTTGCCATTAAGTGAGTTACAAATAAATGAATGAATGACATAGGTGCATTAAAGATAAAAAATGTAGTCAATTTATGTGAGTACCAATGAATGATACAGATATGGAAGCCAACGGGAATTCAAAGGTACTGGAGATCATTATGGACTGGCGTCTCAGAGAGGAACGTTAACTTGCAAAGGCAGATGATGTTGTAGGAGGGAAAAACGTTTCAGCCAAGGTGAATGAAAAGGTGTAAGTTTGAGAAGAATTGCATAGAGGGTGTTAAGAGCTGCAGTGGAGCAAGACACAGATTATTAGACGATTAGATTATTGGACTGTTATTAGATTCTTAGATCAAAGAGAAGGGACCTAACCCAGCCTCACCAGATGGGATCAGAAGAGGCAAGACAGGATTGAACTCAACAGAGGACTCGTATTAACAAAACATCGATAACAAAACAATACCGGTGCTTGAGCACTCATTATATACCAGGAATTATTGTCTTTATGAGTATTTTTGCTAAATAACTGTTTAATTTATATTTATATAATTATCATATTATATAATATTATATAAATATTACATCATATCATATTTATATATTATATAAATATTATATCATATTATATAAATATTATATATATGATTATCTTCATTTTCCTGTTAGGACACAGAGAATCAGAGAGGTTAAGTAAGCTGGGAGTGGTCACACAGTAACCCACTAAGCCAGGATATGGGCAATTGAACTTCAGAAAGTGTGCTCAGCCACTCTACTCCCTAGCCTCTGAAAAACATTAATATTTCGTTTCATGTTACCTTTTAGCAACACCTGACAGACTCAAACCCTTCCTTGGTATCATACACCTGTTGGCAGAGAAGTCTTTGAGGCCTTTATCCAAGTACTGCAGCAAAGATAGAGATGGGAATCCCACATTCCCTCAGCTCTCCTGGGTTCTTCCCACTCATGAAAAGGGGGTAGCTGATTTGGGGAGCTTTGGCCACAAGAGCCAGAAAGAGTCTGGAAAGTAACTTGCCCTTTGCCAGAGGCCAATTTGCTATTAGAAAGCAATTCCCTTTCTAATGCTGCCCCACAGTCCCCAGACCGTATCCCTCGCACCTTGCTCACACCGTGTGGAAAGCCCAGCGGTTAACCCACCCCTTGGCTTCATAGCTGGAGGATTCCCACTTCTTATAAAACACCTTCAAAGGAAGTAAGAAAGTCCAAATCCTGATGGGGTTACTTCTTGATGAGGGCCCTGGTGTTCTTTTTTTTTTTTGCCTCAGACTCATTCACGTGCAGTGGGAAGAAGTATTCAAATGACAAGAGTTAAATTCAAAACATGTAGCCACTTTCTGTTATATTTTTTTTTTTCCTGACTGAAAGCAAACCATTTAGATGTTTGTTTCCAAAAAGGCATCTGTCAGCAATCAAAGGGGAAAAATGCATAAAGCAAATGCAATTGTTTGGAGTAGCATTTCCTGGATCATGTTAAATGCTTGAATTGCTCCCCATTATGCTCACCAAATAATTTTATTTCCCACAATAATTGCAATATTTAACATGTTTTATTTAATCTTGTTTTAAGGCTATTAACAACGGGCCACACTGTGAAAAGGCTGATTGCTGTATGAGAAAGGACAGCTTCCACCAGCCTCTTAGAGAACAATGATAAAGTTAAATGCACCTAATTGTTCTGGATTTAAAACACTATTATCCAATAATATTTCTCGTTTCTTTGTTCCAAACTACTATGCCATCTCCTGTAAAACCTTCCAGGGTATTCCATCATTCACAAAGTAAAATCTGGACTCCAGTTTACCTTATGCCCCATTCATTCATAAATAATGGGCGTGCACAGGGTGTTCTGAGTCTCAGAAATGCAGCCGCTCAGATAAGAGACACCTCGAACTTCAGAGGCAGCTGCGTGGCCGACTTAGAAATTGTAAGGCTGTGGGCCCACAAATCCAAAATGCCCCTGTGCCTTTATGCCCCCGGAGAATGCGGAGAAGACCCTAAAGCAAAGAAACTTTGGTTTGTCTGCTTTCCAGAGGCAAGTAGGAAAGGATGAAATGGAACAGGAGGCTGATTCAAATGCAGAAAGCTTCTCCACTTCTTTTCTTACTCCCTTTTACCCTTTTGTTTTGTTTTGTTTTGTTTTGTTTCCAGTTTATGCTATTTTACATTTTATGGAGAATTTGCAGCATTTCTCCTTTGCTTTCTCTAAATGACAAACCGCAGAAAGACCAGGTCATTTTAATGACGCTGCAGTTACAGGAGGCAACAAATGTTTTTGGCTGGCGAGCTCAAGGCAAGATCCTGGCGGAAGGTCCATTTGCTTGTGGACGCTGAAGATAACTTAACATTGCCCGCACTGCTGCGGACTCTTTTTCTGGAAAGGGAGGTAATTCCAGAGTAATAAAGAATAGAATGTAAAGACGCTTCTAAGAGTGACGGCAATATCCGTATTTGATAATAATGCCCGATACCACCCTCTACCCCGCTATGATGAGAAAAAAATCCCATTACGCTGAGGGATGAGGAAGAAAAAAATGTCATATTTATTACACTTGTGGCTAATTCTGTAAAAGCAGTCTGTGCATCATGTTGCAAATTATAAAACATTTCAGATGCAACTGGATAAAATTTACTTTACGGAAATTATTTTTGTCAAAGCAACTATCGACCTGATGCTAAAGAGCTAGCCTAACACCTACTGAGGAAGAGGTTACGAGTAGGAAAGCAAATGCCACCAAAGTTAACCTTTTGGGAACTTAAAATGTGTCCTGAATAAGTTTGTCTAAATATTATTCAGTTGGAAATGTGACTAGAAAAAAATCCACTGGATAGTTGGGCTGTAAATGCACAACTCTTTAAATAATCACAGTTCAATCGCCCTGAAAAATGCTTGAGATAAATTCCCTGAGGCTCCTGAGTGCCCATATAGGAGACTTGCAGTGCACAGAACTGTAATATCACTGCTAAGTTCTTGGGGATTGAGGAACCACTTATATCCGGGGGGGGGGGGGGGGGGGGGAGAAAAAATAGGATGTGTTCTGTACACTGCTCTTATAAAGGTATTTCTGCAGTTCCTAATTTCACACAGTTTGAAAGAATAAAATATAGCAAATACAAGGTATTCTCTCTACGTCTTCTCCCCTCTTGGTCCTTGAGTAAAATGACTGGAAATTCATTAGTTGCCTGGACTTCTCACTTAAAAAACAAAAAATTATTTTTATAGTCACTCTTATTGGTAGATCCGTGCTGTGGTTTATTTTTTCCTCTACAGAGAGGATGTGTGGTCAAAAACCCCTGTGAAGACAATCGCTTGGTTACAGTAAGGAAATCAGATGTGATTTTCCCTGAATAAGGAAGTAGTCATGTCAAGTTTAGCCTGAATTGTGTTAAACTGAATTGATAATGACTGATCGCTTTATTTACAGAGAATCAAAAAGCTCAGAATTCATTAAAAAAAAAAATAGAACACCAAAAAGTAGAGATGGCAAGTAGCCTAGCCTAGGTTAGAACTTGTGAATATCAGTAATGTATTTCCTCACATTAAGACACACATCTAAATACAATGCCAGCGAAACCAAAAATCTAGGGACTCTGAACACTGTTGTCTCATGTTTATGTTCCTTCACAACCAAATTAACTAATGAATTCTTTAAAAAAAAAAAAATAATAAGGTAAGGAAGGAGAAATATTTTTTCCCTGGAATTTTTTTTTTTTCTCCTTGGAAAACCTGTTCAGCTGTTCCCAGATCTAGTTTTAGACTTTTCGCTTTGCTTCCAATGAGATGTGTAAGACAGGAAAACTGAACTAAACATTTTTTTTTAAATGCACAGCTCACGTTCTCGAGAAAAGTGGCTGTGAAAAACAGATACTGAATCAGACTTAAAGTCGAAGAGGGGGGGGAGTAAAAAAAAAAAAAAAAGCCCAAAACATCGCATGATAGTCTCTAAGCAGTTCCATCTGTCAAGCAGAAATTTTAGGCTAATAGCCTGTGGCGATCTCCCTCCGCAGTCCACTACCTGCCTTTGTCCTATTAAATCTCTTTATTCTCCTTAAAAAAAAAAAAAAAGAAAGAAAGAAAGAAAGAAAAAAAAGAGGGGGGATTGGTTGTTGGAAGGAAAGGAAAAACCTTGCAGACCAAAATCATCTGAGTGATGAAGCCCTAATTTTAACCGCCTCTCTTTGATGTGTAGCCGTGGGTCCTTGTTTTTAAAAAAGGAGAGAGAAGACAGTGCTAGGAGCAGAAGACTTTTCGTCTCCACTTCACCTTGCCACTGGGTCTGTGAGAGATTGGTTCATTGTCAAGGAGATTTTTTTTTTTACCCATGATTCCATATGGTATGGACCGGACTACATGTTGCCCCACATGCCACTGCAAATGTTTTCTCAATTAGGTGTCTTATCTCCCGTGAGTTAGCATCAGATGAAGCTTGCTGACAGCGTAATGGCAGGGAAAGCTTCCGACGGCTCCATCAAATGGCAACTCTGCTACGACATCTCGGCCAGAACTTGGTGGATGGTGAGTTGGCAGCCGGGCTGCTTTTTTTTTTTTTTTTTTTTTTTCCCTTTTCTACTTTCCCTCCCTCTTTGACAAAATGTCCCAGACCTCACATTCATCAAATTCACATTTGATTTTTTTCACACTCTTCAGTGAGGCAGCCTCACACTGCTTCCTCTTGCCATCCTCTCCCTGCCACTCTGCGACTCGAGTTCCCAGCAATGCCTGCCCTGGTTTGCCATGGGACAGTGTTGGAGAGTTGGTGGGGCTTTTTTCTTTTCTTTTCTTTTTTTTATTTTTAAAGTAGCAGGAGCTTTAAGGTGGAGGTGGGTATTTTAGCCAAGTCGGTCTTGGGGTAAAAAAAAACAAAAAAAACAAAAAAACAAAAAAAATGAAACGCTTGTCCTGGCCCTCAGGTTTTGCTCCCTCTCTCTAGCTTCACATCCCCTTTACTTTTGTTTTCAGGGGATATGGGGTGCTTGGTTTTTCCTCGGCTGTGGTATTTTCTGAGGACGTGTGTTTGGACACTGGGGAGAAGCAAGCCCTGGGCGAATTCCTGTCCTGCCCCATTAACTGGATCCCCTGGAGTCACCTGTGAGAGAACTCTGGGTCCCCACTGCCTGTTTTCCATCTGGGGACCTATAGCTCTCATCTAACTTTTCCCCATTTGTTTATCTCAGAGCAGGTCTTAAGTCTCTTAGGACTCTAGCTCTGAGTGGGAAAGACCCCCACACGCTATCTTTTGGTGATTCTGGGTGCAAATAAAGTTTTAATAAAGTTCTACCCTGCGCCGCAGAATGAGTTAACTCACATGTCATGGTCAACCAGGCCAGACAACCTTTGACATCTCGGATCTATAAGAGGTAGAGTGAGTTGGGAGGGTGCACAATAGCTTATTGTCACGGGAGATGCGAGTCCTGTGAGGAAGACAGTCCTCAAATCATCACTGCCCTCGTTAGGGTGGTGTCCGTTAAGGATTACTTCGTTAGCAGAGCATTTTTAGTTTTCCGTAATTATTATTCTTGCGGCAAGCGTGAATTCTTCCAGGGAGTGAAAAAAAAGTTTGCTGCCAGGACAATGAATGTATTATCCGTTCCTAACTGGACCGTGAACTTCAGCTCATTTCACATAGATATCAGTTTAAGAAAAAAAAAAAAGAGAGAGAGAGAGAGAAAGAGAGAGAGAGAGAGGGAGAGTGGTGTTGGAGGGGGAGACTGGCGAATGGAATTACAAGACAGGACATGGTCGGTTTCATTGCATGATCTGCGGAAAGAGTTCTCCTCTCCCCTTCCTGGACCAATGGTAGTATCATTTGGGCAAGTTTTAGGAATTCCGAGGACTGAGAGACTATTAAAAGTGAGCTACCGCAGGACTCTGTTCGGCTGCTCATGGGGTGCAGTGTGTCCATCCTAAGGACCCTTGAGTAAAGGTGGTTGTGGGTATGTGTGTACATGTGTATTTTAACTTGTGATTTCTTAACTAGACAATAGAAACTTTACCAGTGATTTCAGGACAATGTTACTTGCACTTTTTGCTTAATTAGACTAACAGTAGATCTATCCACTTAGATGCTGAACTATTCAGGGCACTTATTTTCCCTTTAGTGTTTCTGCCAGCAAGAACAAGGTTTACTTGTATGTCATGATGTTGTCTATTGCTTCGCCTTGTGCAGCTTGTTAAACACCAGAAATGAATATACTGATTGGTTTAGCTATTATTTTCTACGCTAAGTTGTAAGCCTTAAAAAAAAAAAAAAAAAAACCTGCGCGCTGATGTCATATTCTGGGTGACATTCTACTTCCTTGTATTTCAAGAGCTCATAGATTTTATAGACTGTTACTTTTTATGGCAAATTGTGTTATCTTTTTTTCTTTCTTGCAAAGATCACCAAATGCTCCTCTTTTTTTTTTTTAACTTGGAAAACTGTCATTTATTTTTTGCAAAGTTTACTTGGAAGTTGCTTTTCACTTAAAATTGTTTTACAGATGTTTTACCGCCGGGAATATAAAATATAAAAGTGGTGGAAACATTTAGCAATGCAGTTGACTAAAAATAAACAATGCTGTAAGCTCCATGCTGCTGTTTAGGCTGCATACTACAGGAAGTTTCTCTCAACTTCAATGCTTCTAGATCTTTGCTTTGAAAAGGGGTGAGAAATCAGAGTGTAGAAGTTGTAGAAGTTAGCATAGAGAATAAATCGATTTTTCATTTCCCTCAAAGGTAAGCGCATACCACAGCATTTTAAATCTGCCAGTTACAAATAATTCTAATGTAAATTCCCCACTATTGATGGGAAATTGAGGACTTTGATGAAGGGGGGGTGGAGGGAAGAATTAATTAAAATAAGACAAATTTCGCATTTTTTCTTATCTCTTCTCTTCCCTTGAATAGAATTCACTCCCTCTCCCTCCACACCCTCACCTCACTACCCCAAACAATTTTCCCCAACTAAAAAAAAAAAAAAAAAAAAAAAAAAAAAATTTAGAATTGCCCCTGGCTGATATGGCTCTTTAACCAAAGGACAGTACAAGATCCGAGTTTCACACTAAAGGCAAATAAAGCTTTAAAATTACCTCATGCGTCATCTGGCTGCACAGACTCCGGGCTGCATAGTGGGAACCTCGGCTTGGTCCTCCCAGCATACAAAGGCAACTCAGTGAATGCCCCCTCCGCCCGTGGAGGCTCGGCCTCAGCTGCCAGCACGGGGATATGCAATTTTGCTTTTTAATGAATCGTAAACAATTTGTATGGCAAATGAGTTTGTTTGTTTTAGTTTTGGGGCATATGTTGGACCCGTTGTAGGCAGCCGTTACCTACTCCAAAATTTTAGGTGAGAATGGATAGAGCCCCAGATCATTTTTATTTTTCTAAATAATAAAGACCCACTAGAATGAAAGAAACTGGTTAATAAAAGGCTGAGAATAACAACCCCTCTCCTCTTTCCCTCTCTGTCCCCACCCCCTATCATAATGCACCCAGCTTACAGTAGGGTTTTAACAGCACTTTTTGATAACGAACTGGAGGTTGATTGACTAAATTAATCAGTTCGTTGTTTTTTTTTTTAAGTATAAATTTTAGCTTTGTCTTCAAAAGGTTACATTTGCTTAAGAAACAATTAAAGTATGAAATAGTAAGAAGGGCCTTCTTTACCTTTTATTGCTTTTTTGAGTTGAAGCTAATTATCATCGTGATAGACATAGGATATAAGAAATGCTCAATATACTTTTGATATCAAAATGGAGTGAGAAAGGGGTCTTGGCATCCAAAAATCACATGAAAACTTTTACTCCCACCCAAAGAGTTGTAAACACAACTTAGAAGTTAACGAGCGACCAGGGTTCGAGCGTGTACATTTTAACAGTAATTACCTTTGGCGCCACTGCTTATGAGAAATCTTTTGATACCTGAGCTACTTCTCTAATGCTTTAATCATGCAAATCAAGAAATAGATATTGCATATCACCTTAATCTAGCTACTCTGTGACATCTCTATTTGAAACCTTCCACAGACAACTAGAGAAAACCCTCGTGAAGTTTTTCTCCACTCCAAATGAAATGGAAGCGCCCCGGAATCATGTATATGCTTCAAAATATCATTCTGTCCAAGGGAATCACCTCCATTCTACCCACATGGCATTAAAATGAAGGCAGAAAAAATAGTGTCCTCTTCCTCGAGATTTGCCAATAAGGTAT
This sequence comes from Panthera onca, assembly GCF_046562875.1. Taxonomy (NCBI): domain Eukaryota; kingdom Metazoa; phylum Chordata; class Mammalia; order Carnivora; family Felidae; genus Panthera; species Panthera onca. The sequence continues at coordinate 171,953,098 of NC_138346.1, read as the reverse complement.
TAGGGGACGATTTTTATGTGAATTACAAAATACATTTGTCTTGCTTCTTCAACCCAATGTAAAAGCTCGTAGTGACTATGAAACGGAGGCTATTAGATCATCCTGCCACCCCCCTCACCACCTGCAAGGTTCCCAAGCACCTATTTCGGAAACATTCTTTTTAGAAATTGCCATACAATTTTTCAGTCAAGAATTATCCATCAGTTAATTCAAATGTGTACAACTCAGACTTTGTATACCAGAAAAATACATGAGTAGAAAGGATATGCTAGGCCTTATAATGTAAATGGCATTTTTTAAGTAAATATATATATAATATATATATATATATATATATATTATATATATATTTACCAAACAAGGTACATCTCTGAAATACTCTTACTGTGTTCAACAATTCAAAAAACTCTTAACTCCAGCCTACTTCTCAAACACCTGACAGTCCTAAGTGCTGCAGACACAAAACTAAGAACTCATATTTCATGCAACCTTTTGCTGTTGTTGTTTGCTTTGAATCACAACTTAGGTTGTGTTTACTCTTTCAATTTTTAAAATGCTAATTCTCCACTGAGCCACTTATGTTAATATTTGTCTTCCATATTCCTTTGAAGAAATGGCTTTAACGGAGATTTCTCTCTGCTTTTGCCCTAGCTCTTTCGTGATGATAATTAAAATAACTGGGAATGGCTATAAATGAAAAGAATCAAAATGAGGGGATTCAATAAATAATAAACCATATCGTATTCTCGGTACTCAGTATACGTTCAAAAGGAAGTGTCCATGATAAACATAATTATATACATTCTATTTCAAGCATTTGCACACGCTGCCTGTGCTTATTTTTAAATGCACACTTGTCTTATTTTTATCTCCCATTGCAAATATGTGTGACTGTATTAATTTCCAAGAATATGCACTCACTTCAAAGATTTCCATGCACTATTATTGTCTCACAGTATGAGCGATGATCGATTGCAAGCAAAATCTGAATAAGGTAGTGTTTCCTTTTTTTTCTCTCACAAATATTAAGAAACTGCCCTTCCCACTGTCTTTAGGTTAGCCTTATACAACATCTTTTAAACTACCATTTACCATGCTTAGGGAGAAGCAAATACACTAAACTATGCTCCTATTTTTTTTCTCTAAATCAAATTATGATCCAAATGTACTTCATTCAGAAATGTGATTGGTTACTTAAGCTAGCCTATGTACTTGTACTATCTTCTTAAAAATCTTGATTTCCTGTTATTACGCTCATATTTCTCCTGTGAACTTTAGACTGTAAAATAAATGCTTTGTCCTTACTTATTTTCTAGCTGGTTTTCCTTCACCTGTCCTGAATATTGTCAGGAATGTTTCTAATTTAAAACCAAAAGAATCAGGGGCTGATTAGAAGACAGGAAATTGGAGGATTAAACTGTCTGGTTGAACTTCCTTTACTTATCAGCACTCAGTAACTCACACTGGATTACAAACTCAACAGGACAATTTCTACAATGCATTGTCCCTTCTGGATGTTTACACATATATACTCCACGTGAGGGATCGTGTGCGCGCGTGTGTGTGCGTACGTGTGTATACATATGCAGACTATATGTGTCTGTGTATGCATGCGTGAGTATGAAGAGAAAAGAACCAGCAGCTGGTAGTTATAAGTAGATGCTTTTAAAGTAGGATCGTTTTAAACTAAAGGGGCTTATCCTATGATCATGAAAGTTCATTCCAAGACTATAATCCCAGGATATTCTCAAAACTTTCTTATTAAAACATTTCTGTGAAATCAAGCAAATAAGGAAATACTATAAGGGAGAAAGCAAGATGCACTAGTTTGGAAATACAAAATAGATGGCCGCTGCCCTTACGCCGTCCATCTCTCCTCAGTTCTGCTCGGAATTCCAAACACCCATATTATTGAGGGAGTACAGAAGGTGTCCCATAAGGAGCGAAGGAGTTAACCTAAGAAGCTTCCAAAGCCATGTGGGGCTCTCCTTGGCACTTACGGAGAAAGGAAATCTTGCTTTACTGTGACAACAGGGCTGAGTGTTCCAGGTGAGCTGATATTGTGAAATGGGTGCTTGTCAGGGAATGAAATAACAAATCAGGACAGAGGGTAAAGACTCAGCTTATTCCATTAAGATCATTTAAGATCGAAAAGGAATAATAAAGACAAACCACTGTCCTAGATTTTTACCGTGTCGTATATATTTGCAGAGCGATGTTCTAGAAACTATGCTGAGAATTCTTTTTCCTGACCTCATTCTGCTCACCTGTCTTGCCCTCAATAAGTATTTGTTGATTTGGCTTAAGAAAGCTCCAGAATAATGTGTCACAGTTTCTCCTGCTTTTAACTGAAATGGTGGGTTCTACTGAGAAAAATAGAAGGTGAAAACAGAGGAGTGTATGGTCTGGCAAAATGAGCTGGACAAGTTAGACTGGTTGATCTGGGAGTGAAAACTTAGGAGATTGTTCGAGCAGTTTTTCATTTATTCACCAAATATGCATTGAGCCCCTACAAACGGCCAGGGGGCAGAGAATCAGGTGCTGCTTCTGCCTGCTGCCATCATTCAAGCTTCAAAGGTACTAGGGAGCCAACCTCTCCATCCCTGAATATTTCATATTAAGAGATAACATTGATTGAACGTGAACTATCTGCCAGAATCTGTTTTAGGTACTTTGCATATGTTTTAAATTAATCCTACCCATAAACCTATAAAGGAAGCATCATTGATGTACCTCACAGACAGGGGGACCAAGACTCAAAAGGTTGCACGCTGTCCAAGGATGTGCATACCTGGAATGAGCCGCCCAGACTGCAGGAGTCCGCTCGCTTCATCCTGGACCAAACTTGTTATAAGTGAATTGATTCTTTTAGTGCTATCATGTGACAGTTTTCAGAACTTTCCAGGATTAGCACCATCCCTTCGCATGATGGTATTGTGGGGGGCACAAGTCTATTGGCTAAGAAAATGGAGGCAGAGAAATGACTAAGTGTCAAAAGCAAGATAGGACCCAGGCCCTGTTCTGGAAGAGTTGTGGGAAACAATTTCCTATTTTGTAATAGAAGCTTTCTGCCTCTTCACCAACTGCAGAAGCTCCCAGAGACAGGAAAGGCTGATGTATGTGGTCGTATTAAAATACACCTTTTCATCAGAAGATGAATGGTTCATGGAAAATCAGTGTGTTCAAGTTCTTGCTGAATATTAGGGACATTTTTTTTTTTCTGTAGGTAATTTAATCTTTATTTAGCAGATACTTCACGTGCAGTTTTAAGTGGAATATGCCATTTTTAAAAGGCCATCCTTCCAAAGAAAGATTCCTGGTGTTTCAATCTCTCTCTCTCTCTTTCTAATAAGCAGAAATGCCCGTGTAGAATATTACTGCTGTTTAATATTTTTCATTGCCACAGGCATTGCTAATTGAAGGTTTATTCCAACATAGTTTTCTGTAAGAGAAGATACAGTGCAGGATATATATTGCCTAATGGCAAAGATCTTAATACACTCGCTACAAGTAAACATCTATTTTCCAGACAACTGCTGCGTATAAACAATATGTCTCAGTCAGAGCTCTTTAATGGCGCCACATGTTAGACAGATTTTTTTATTCCTCATAATCCAAGTTCCTTTTGTGATCCTTGATGTGCACATGCTATTGCCCTGCTGATTGTTTGAAATGGATGATGATTGGGAATAATGACCAGGTCAGAGGTGGGGATGCATAATCCTAGGCAGAGCAAGCCCTTCACCAAATCAGAGTGCATGGCAGGCTCATAGGGGAGGGCTGGCGCCCCTGAGCTGAATCAGACATTCAGTAAATGGGGCTGAGCCTTCTCACCTCAGTAGACACTAGATTATCTGCATCATCTCCCCATATGACCTAGGTGTAGACAAACTCTATACCCACCTAGGGTATGAGAACTCCATGTTCCCAGGACGGCCTCATCTGCCTCCCTGCAACCCCGAATATTCCTCATCCACCCTGTCCCCCACAGATGTATGACTTTTAGTCCTGCTAATGACATGTCTCAGCAGCTGGATTTGATAAGCTCCCTTCAAACGTTGAAAAGATAAACATTGTGGGCTAAATATTTTATGTCGTCTATTCATTTATGAATCAATTGAAATCATCATTAATTGCTTTGCTGTGTTTTATTTTAAGAAAAACAGCAACCTCAATTCTCATTTTTGTAAACATGTGAGAAACAACCTGGTAACAGGTGCTATGGTCTGGACTCTGTCCTAGTACCGAGGTGGGAGTCCTTGAACACTTGTCATACATTGTCCAACACTGAGCACACAGTATTGTTGGTAGGACTGCGTAAGAAAGGCCACTTTCTTTTTTGATGCATGCAAAAGTCTTGGGCGGGGGGGGGGGGGGGGGGTAGATTACCATAGGAGGGACCGATACAATTTCTCAACTGAAAAGTTAAGAAATAACAAAGCCTAACACGGGGCGCCACAGACGCTAATATCTTCAGCCCAAGCAGGTGAGCTAAGTGTAAGACAGTGAGGATATAATCCATCTAGTGGGGAATGGTACGTTTGGTGACAAACTGGAGAGTGATACCTAATTACCACTAACCAACAGTAAAAACAAAACTGTAATAACCAAACAAACACACCTGCTACCCAGGGCCCAGCGCTAGTGAGAGTACACCATGGATCTGAAGATAGAATGGGATCCCAGCCTCAGAGTGTTTCATTCCACAAAAATCAGGGAACTGACATGCAAGTATCCCTGAGAGAGGGAATCACAGCAACATAAACAGCACAAACTGCACTGCAGGTTCACCCATTCGCATCTGATCCTTTTTCTCTCGGCAGACTTTTGTGGGCGGGAGAAGGGAGACAGAAGACCATGTAAGTTCCTAAAACAGGGAGAGGGGCCCTCAAACAGGAACAGGTTAGCCGGAAGGGCATCTGGGTGATACTGGAGGATGCAGACAGAATGCAGAGCAGGGAGCCTGGTGGCTGCAGAGACCTGCCTTCCCCAGCCTCACCTACCCACCCCGATTCCCTCTACTTTGTCACCAGATTTCTCAAAGTGGCTTTGGCATCTCGAGGGTATCCTGGGCTGGGAGTTTCAGAAGAGGATTCTTAACTAGCACACAGGCCGATGCCCATGCCCGTTTTTTTCCACCCGGCAAACTCCACCCTCCTGCCAGGCTCAGGCCTTCTTCTGGAAGCCTTCCCACGTTCCCTGAGGCAAAAGGAGTTACTTCCCCACCTCACTGCCACCGCTGCTGCCACCCCCCATTCCTTTGCTCAAAGTATTACGACAACACTGATTAAAATAATTTGGAGGGGTTTTTGGTCGTTTGTTTGTTTGTTTTTTTGTTTGTTTTTTCTGTTCACTTTCCAGCCCCACAGTGTTTCTTCTTCCTTAAGAACAAGGTCTACGGGCCCCCCGGGTGGCTCAGTTGGTTAAGCGACCAATTCTCGGTTTCAGCTCAGGTCACGATCCCTTGGTTTGTGGGTTTGAGCCCCACATCAGGCTCTGTGCTGAAAACGCAAAGCCTGCTTGGGGTTCTCTCTCTTTCTCCCTCTCTCTCTGCTCCCCACCACCACCCCACTGCTCACTCACTCTTTTTCTCAAAATAAATAAATAAACTTAAAAGAAAAAAAAAGGAAAGAATAAGGTCTAAATCGTATACTTCTTTATAGGTCTAGCCAATGTCTAACCCATGGCAAATACCAAAAAAAAAAAAAAAAAAAAAGTGGTTTGGTGCAGTTCAGCAGGAGAAGTTGGAGAAGTGAGAGCACTTAAGGTTCGTGGGCCTTTCGTGACTCTGCTCCTCCCCAGCATGAGGCTCACAGCTACAGGAGACCGTTCAGCAAACTACTGCCCTGCCAGGTATTTGTGGAGATTCCTGACTACCCTGTGCTGGCTGCTTGCTCTGTGTAGGGGCCGAGCCCCCCAAGCACTCTGCACACATGTGAACTAATCCTCAAAACGTCCCTATAAGATCAGTATCATTGTCTCCACTTCCCCGATGAGGAAACCAAGGAGAGGTGAAGAGGCCAGACAGTAGTTTGAGAAACTCTAAAGCTGTGCTTTTCACTCCTACACTCTACTGACACAAATATGCCCAGCACTGTCACACTCTGACTCAGGCTCCAAAAAGGACTGGGATAATGGGGACAAAATTTCACCTCATTTTATAGAGGAGAAGGCTAAAGCCCCATAGGCTAAATGTCCCCCAAAGTCAAAATTGTCAAGAAGTCTGGGTCAAGGACTGGAGTCTCCAGTGATCTTTCTATTAAATACCCATGGTGGTAAATCATAGTATATGGCATTGTTTAATTAAAAACAAGCAATTATTTTCCCCCTTTGAGGATTACAGGAGATTTCCATTGTTTTTCTTTCTGCTTTTCTGTATTTGTTCATGTTTGTGCAATGAACACGTGTTATTTATTTATAAAAGTGACATTTAGCAAAGTCATACTCACTGAAGATATTGGTCTTGTTCTCCTTGAGCTCACAAAAAGAGCAGTAACACCAGATGCAGACATGCCTGGATGTCATGAGAGCTTGGGCATTGAGGATGTATGTATTTTCAGAGTTGAGTGATGCCCATTTCCTTCATTAAATTCTACATTTAACTGCTGTTGTCAACACTCCCTTTCTTACAACGGGTCATGTCCTTTCTTCCCATTCCCCAGTGTAACAGCAGTCAAAAGCACAGATTTCAGATTCAGGCAGACCTGAGTGAATCCTGGCTCTGCCATAGATAAGCTGTATGACCATGGACAGTGACTGGAAACATTCTGAATGGGTTTCCTGAAACCTGGAAGTGTAATCATAGTGCTATTGTGAAGAGCAAACGAAACAATGCATACTGTACAAGCCAGATATTTGGGAGACATCCTAATGCCCTCTTGCTTACTCTGTGTATCTAATTCAAAATAAACTCTGTTGAAATACCTCCTAAAGACTTCCTAAATCCATCCACTTTTCTCCATGTCCACCACCCTCCCCCAGTCCAAGCTGCCATCTTGGCCAGCCCACATTAACACGGTAGCCTCCTAACTGGCCTCATTGCATCTATCTTTGCCCCCTGTGATTTATTCTTTCACACTTAAGGCTAAAGGATCTTTTCAAACACAAGTAATCTGTCATTTCAATGAATTACCCTGTCTCTTAAAGAGAAAATCTTTAACAAGGCCTGTATGGCTTTGCCTCTCCAAGCCTGTCTAGGGCCATTCTTCTTCCTAAACATACTCCAGCTGGTTGATTAACCTAAAAGTTGCTCAAAATTCCCCAAATCCCAGATCCTGTGTATGTTCTACTCCTTTCCCCGGAACACAGTCTTCTCCTATAATTAACATTTCTCCACCTTCCCTTCTCAATACAAATGTGGCTTTGTCAGGAAACAAGACTGTGTAAGAGAACTCTACTGACAAACTCTCAGATCACTCCAAATTCCCTGCAGGGCACTTAGCACTGTTTATAAAGATATGTGATCATTTGGTAACTATCTGTTTCTCCCAAAAGACTGTAAGCTCCATGAAAGATAATGTTTTGCTCATATGTGTTTTCATGCTCCCAGAACAATGCCTAGCCCATAGCGGGTGGTAAGTCAATACTAAGGAAATCAGTGAGCGAATGGATGGTATAGTGCCTACCATAGCGAACACTAGATAGCGTTAATTATTATTATCATAATGAATATTTTCCACATACAGAAAGGTATTTAACAGTAAATTAAGTCTTCTTCATAAGTCCTTTAAATAAAATTCAATTCTCCTTAGTAAAGTAATTAGAGAAATAGAAACTTAAATAAAGAACCAAGGGTCCCCAACCTGGGGTGAGCCCTGGCTTCAGTAAATGGTTTATTGTTACTCTGATTATTATAGATAATCCCAAATCTTTCTCTGATTAATAAGCACGTGGAAAAGTTTCTCTGAAAATTATAAAGCGTAGTAGATATGTAAGACAGTGCTGTTGTCAACCCTAAGAAACACAGGATCCAAATAAACACAGTCCATCAAAAATTCCCATGGCCTTTCCTTTCTCTTCTCTTCATGATAGACTATATGTGAAGAAGGAGAGTGTAGTTCAATACACCTACTCAACAATGACTTCAAGTAGCTCATTGAAATTACGTGCATGAGTGTAAGTGGAGAGAGAGGGAGAAGTTAATAGAGTGTAGTTTAAAAACACACATTTTAGAATGAGACCAGCAAGGTGATCTCAGGCAAATTGTTTAATCTGTTCATCTGTAAAGTGGGACAAATGATAGTACCTGCCGCACAGATTATTGTAAGAATTAAATTATGCGATCTGCATAAATCATTAAGAAAAATGCCTGACACACGATATACGCATAAGGGTCAACCATTAGTAAGATTATTGTTTTTTTGTCCTCCTCCTTCTCATCATCATGTTGGTTATTACTTTTTAGGAGATCAATGTTCAGAGGCCTAGGCAGTGAAAGAATATCTAACAGATTCATTCTTCCAAAAAGGTATATTTGGATTTTAAAACAATAAAATTGTTCCCCTCATGTGTTAGGTTAACTTACTATGTCAACTGAGTCTGGGCAACAACAAGGCCCAAGAAATATTCCCATTTCATAGATTAGAAGCTGCACTGTTAAGTAAGTTACCTAAGGTTGATTCAAAATGCCAGTGAGTGACTAATCCAGGATTTGAACCCTGCTCCAAAACTCATGTTTTCAATCACCTGGCTATATTGCCTAATTCAATGTGTTACTGCATTACTTGTTTAGAATTTAATTTAACAGTTAATCATATCATTAATATTTTTCCACATTGGGAATAGTAATCACAAAGCTATTATTAGGATCCAGGAGTCAAGGCAACATCACTAAAGACCTAGAAAGTGTAATAATTAAGCCTGGGTGCCCTCTCACTGCTGAGTCATTGGGAAGAATTGTAGACCTCTGGTTTAAAAGGGCTTCTAACTAGAAGTCACTTTCCAATGTTCCAATACTTAAGCTACCAACAAAGACAAGGCTTCTTAAAAATACTGACAACTGGTACTATTCTTAGTACCCACTAACAATTCTGGGAGGAAGTCTGTCTAACTAAATAAATACCTATGGTATTGAATAAAAATGTACAGTTAATGGCCCATGACTGCTATGCTCCAAAAATGAAAGGCCCACAAGCACATGCCAAGAGGTAGGAAGATCTTTTGTCACTTCCATGCTGTCTTCCTATTACTTTAAAAACATAAGTCTACAACACATAGACATGGCCATTCCTCTTTTGTCACTAAGATTTTTTTACTCATTTAGATAATGCAACTGCCACAAAACAACCAAGTGGTGGTAGCAGGGAAGCTGGTGATAACACTATGCTTCCTCTGAAGTATGTTCCCATTAGTAGAATGCAAAAAGCTGGGGGAAATAATGGAGAAAGCCAGAGTGTCCTTACACTCTGGGAATTGTAGTTTTATATATGGCACCTGCTCTGAACATTAAGGCATCAAGCCTTGGGATAAGAAGATATTCTTATCATAGTCTAGCAGAATAGCAGGAGGATGTTGATACACTGGAAATCAGGCCAGGACATCAGTCTGATATACCATTGTAGATTTGGAAGGAGGATTTCACCAGAACCCGGTTGGAGAGCCACGGGGCCCAGGAGCAATCCATATACCTTATATGTTAGTAAAAAAATAGATCCATATAATTCTCTCCCTCATTTGAAGATGGATACATAAGAAGAACATACACGAATAGAAAGCATTAAATGCTTATGAACAAGAATAAAGAGAGACTTGGAGGAAGAAATCTTCTGAAAATCATAAAATATGGAAACACTAAGGAGAAAAATAGAAAATTTTCTTTTCTGTGAAACAATAGTAGAATGTCATTGGAAAGAAAATATATATGATGAAATAAAAACTAGAGCATAAAATTTTTTAATGTTTATTTATTTTTGAGAGAGAGACACAGCACAAGTGGGGAGGGGCAGAGGGAGAGGGAGACACAGAATCTGAAGCAGGCTCCAGGTTGAGCTGTCAGCACAGAGCCCGACGCGGGGCTCGAACCCACAAACTGCAAGATCATGACCTGAGCTGTAGTCAGACCCCTAACCAACTGAGATACCCAGGTGCCCCCAGAGCATAAAATTTTAAATAAGATTGACTAAAGCAGTAATTCCAGAAATTTAATAGCATTAAGTCCACTATAGAGCAGAATAAACACTATGCATATTGACCCAGTAATTTCAAAGTCATACTTTCTTTTTTTTTTTTTAAGTAACCTCTATACCCAACATGGAGCTCAAACTCACAACCCTGAGATCAAGAGTTACATGCTCTACCAACTGAGCCAGCCAGGCTCCCCCAAAGTCATACTTTCTATAACTTTCCCAGATATACACAAATTACACCAAGTGTGAAATTCATATGATAGAGAATGACACCTATCCCAGAAACTGAAGCTCTAACTCAAGGATTACAAAGGTGTTTCCAAAGAAGATAGAACAAGTGGACAAGAAAGAAGAGTCAAAGAAATAACAAAAACAAAACAAAACTTTGATCTCGAAGGGGAAGAAATGTCATAAGACGTTTATAGATTGACCTAAGTTTACTGTGTTTCAGGAAAAGCCCAATGAGAGATCCATACCTAGTTCAGCCTTGTCTTTGGGAGGGGGAAAAGGATTCTACAAAATTGGGTGGGAGAGGAGTAAAAATTCACCAAATGCCTTACCTCACATAGAAGAGATTCTAAAATCCCATGTTAATTGTTGACTCTGATAATTAGAAAAATATAAACCAAAGTCTGGATTTTGGGAAGAGGATATACACCTTCTCAATTACTAAAGAAACAAAAACCACACACAACATTCCATATATGCAGACCCCCAAAAGAAATAGCAAAAAAATCAAAAAGGAAAAAAATCATGTAGCGCAGAATGACAGAAGGTAACAAAGCCATCTGTATGTCAATAAACCTAAGTGGTTAAGTCCCAATATTAGGAAACAATTCTCAGATTGTAGTAAAAAATTAAATCCACATATCTGCTTCCTCCATGAGACATACCTAAAACAAAAGTGTCCATATTTAAAATAAAGGGAAAATAATTATTAAATAGAAAAAAATTAAAAATAGGAAAGACAATATTAATTTCTGGCAAAGTAGGCTTCCAGGCAAAAGTAAATAGAGAAAATAGAGAAGAGAGCATAATGAAGCTAGAATAGGAATTAATGCCTCTATGCAGCAATTAACCTAATAACAAATAGGTTTATATCAAATGATACAAAGCAAAAATGGTTAGAAAAGTGAAGATAAACTGACAAGAATGCAATTTGTACCTGTAAATTTAACCACACTTTTATCCATTTTTTTCTAGTTGAATTAGACCAGCCAGAGAAAGACATGGAGAATTTAAATAAGTATAATTAATAATATTAAGGCTACTAGATGATGTTGAACCTCTACACACATAGAATGTGCCATCTTTAAACACATTCATGAAAACTTGGGGCGCCTGGGTAGCGAGGTTGATTAGGCGACCAACTTCAGCTCAGGTCATGATCTCACAGTTCGAGCCCGGTATCTCATGAGTTCGAGCCCGGTATTGGGCTCTGTGCTGACAGCTCGGAGCCTGGAGCCTGCTTTGGATTCTGTGTTTCCCTCTCTCTCTGCCCCTCCCTCTCTCTCTCTCTCTCTCTCTCTCTCTCTCTCTGTCTCAAAAATAAATAAACATTAAAAAAATTAAAAGCATTCATGAAAACTACAAAACTTATTATGTCATACAGGTGTATGGACACACACACACACACACACACACACACATACCAGTAAATCCCCAAAATGAAAATTACACAGGCTTTCTTGTCTAGCCACATGCAATGAAGCTAGAATATAATGACAAAAAATAGTCAACATCATACGTAATGGCAAAACAAGAAGCATTCCCACTAAAACCAGTGACAATGTAAGGGTGCCCTAAATTACCATTATAACTTGATGTTATCCTGGAAGTTCTGACCAACTGAGAAGATAAGACACAGAAATACAAGATATATTTTTTTAAAGAGTATATATTTTTTCAACCAAGAAACAGACTTTTTTTTCAAATGTTTATTTTTTGAGAGAGAGAGAGAGAGAGAGAGAGAGCTCATGTGAATGTGGGAGGAGCAGAGGAAGAGGGACAGAGAAAATCCCAAGCAGGCTCTGTGCTGTCACAAATGGTGAGATCATGACCTGAGCCTAAATCAAGAGTCAGATGCTTAACTAACTGAGCCACCCAGGGGGCCTACAAGATGAAATTATTGAAGGAAGACAAAAGTATTGTTATTCCGGTGACCTGATTAAATACTTAGAAAATCCAAAAGGTCCAAAAGAAAAACTGTTGCAATTAATAAAATAGATTACTGAAACTAATATAACGTTATATGTCAACTATACTTCAATTTAAAGAAAAAGATTAGTCAACTGATGGCCACCAGATAATTATATACAACAATGGTCAATAAAAGACATAATGAGAAATGACTCTGTTCCCCAATTGTAACAAAAACAAAATCATAAAGCACCTAGAAGGAATCCCAACAAGTAGTGTAGACAACCTATATGAGTAGACCAGAAATCATTACTGAGATTTTAATGAGTCTGTTCCCAGCGTAGGGCTATAACATGCTATGTCATAAACATTGCAAATACAACAGTTTTCTCCCAAATTAATTCAGAGGTTCAGTGCCATTCAGGTCCAAATCCTAATGTATTGCTGTAGGTTGTTTGCTTCTTTGTTGCTTTGGTAAGGAATTTGAACAGCAGACAATAAACATTTTTATTTCAAAATTCTGCATAAATATGAGATGAAGATTACTATCCTCTTGGAATGAAGTGTTATTTTACCAAGTTTCAAGAATAACAATATTACCAAGTAAGATGTATTCAGTTTCTAATATGGAAACTACTTTGCTTACTGAAAGAAGGGACCCTTCAGAGGTATAGGAAAAGCCCAAGGCCTCCTAGAGACCCAGGATCTTGTGGGGTCCCAAGTGAGCTAAACTTCCAACAGTCTAATGGGTCCTTTGGCATTGGAGTATGTTGGATTCATTGGAAATCTGTGACATAAATTTAATTTGCTTCATTTTATGAATGACCGAGTGGCTCAGTCACTAAACGTCCAACTCCTGATTTCAGCTCAGGTCACAATCTCACGGTTAGTCAGTTCAAGCCCCACATCAGGCTCCATGCTGTCCGTGTGGAGCCTGCTTGGGATTCTCTCCCTCTCCCCCTCTCTGTCCCTCCCCAGCTCATGTTCTCTCTCTCAAGATAAACAAATAAACTTTAAAAAAAAAAAAAGAAAGAAAGAAAGAAGAAGAAGCTAGCGTGTATAACCCCACACTTCCTCACTGGCAGGAAGCTAAGTGCTGGAATGTCAGACTTCACACTCTGTCTTTGTGACAGCACACATATCACAGTACACGGATCCTAGGGTAGCTAACATAGAGTCCAGGTTGGCGTTGGGGTGAGCTTTGGGCTGGAGTTCAGACTAGGTTAAGGATTAAATTGAAGTTAGGATTATGGGTTAACATTGCTGTGGGAGCTGGATTAGGTTGGATCTGGGGTAGGTCTGGATCCAACTTAGTTTTAAGGTTAGGTTTAGGGGGAAGTATAAGGAGGGGCAGAGAGCTAAAAAAAAGTTCGGTGTCCAGAAACATTTTTCAGGACACGTGACGATTGTTGCTAAATTTTGAAGGTTGATTGAGTTACATGAAGATTTGCCTTGGGGTAGAGGCAACTACTCAGAGGAAAAGCGACACAGAGAATTTAGATGAGGGGAAACAAATCGATGTACTGGAAGAGGTATTCATTCAGTGTGACCAGCAAGAGTCATGCTGGGGGCAGGACACTCCTGGGAGAAGTGCATGGCCAGCCATCTGAAATTGGTTCTGGAAGCGCTGAGGAATCATTTTAGAATTTTGAGCAGGAAAGTGATAAGATGAGATTCACATTTACATCAGTTGCTCCAGCAGCTGTGTGGAGGATGGATGGAAAGGAACTGATATTGTGGGCACAGAACCCACCTGGGCATGTCACATACCCTCTCTGACCTACCTCATGTCTGTGATTTCTCAATCACTCCTCTACCTAGCCATACCAGCTTCCTTGCTGTTCTGCCATCAGGGCAAGTGCACAATTGCCTCTGGACCTTTGCACTCACTTTTCCCTTGGCCTAGAATGTTTTTCCTCCAGGTATGCACAGAGTGTGTTCCCTTAATTCTTTGAGATCTCTGCTCAAATGTCAACTGATGAGTGCCTCCCCTGACCACCCTAGCTAGATTCGGTACTACACATACACCAAAACCCTTCCTTTCCTTCTTACTAATTTTATTTTTTCTCCCTTGTGTTTTTCACCATTTACTTATTGTCTGTCTATCCCTACTGAAAGAGAAGCTTTAGGAAGTCAAGGACCCATTTGACTTCTCTGCTGTGTCTCCTGAATCTACAAAAGCATCTGGCACATAGTACACATTTAATGAATATTAGTCAAATAAATAAATTTTGTAACTCTTTATTGGATGGCCCTGATATGCCAGGTACCTTATAGTAGGAGACATGGACAAGGGAACGAATAATTACAGCTCAGTGTGATTACTGGAATGACAGAGCTTTGCACAGGATGCTAAAAAGGAAACCAAAAACCCAGTCTAGGGACGACCAGAGAACTTTAAGAAGAGGCAAATCTGAGCTGATTCCTGAAGACCAAATAGAAATTCACCAGGTAGAAGTGGGAATGTCTCAGAGAAGTAAACAGAACCTGTAGCAGCCTCAAGATCAAACAGGAATGGAAAGAGCGTCCAGTGTGATCCATCCAGTGTGATTAGAGAAGTGAGCTCAAGGGCTAGGCAAGATAGTCCTAGGGTAGGGAGAGGATAAAGAATGTTAAGAAATTGCTCTTCATTTGCAATTAGTATTTAATTAGTAGTAGTTTGATTGTGAGATTTCATGCTCCACCCACTTTACCACTCAAAGTCTTTAAACCAACCAGTCAATTATAAGGTCTGCTATGAAAAGACACAGAGTGGGATTTTTTTTTTAAGTGAACATTTTTTCCCACCCACCCACCTTTCCCATCCAGAAATTGACTTTCTTTGAAAGCTCAACCCTTAAAATGTTGGCTTTTCTAAAAGGAAGGTGCACTCTATGCTTGGAAAGGATCAAATCTGGAGAACTTTAATATTATTTATAGACCTCTTGCCTTTCTTGAGTAAAATTGTTTCTTTCGTTGATCCTCTGGGCACTTGTCAATATCCACAAAAGTATCTCAATCAGTATTTTTGGAAAAGAGTTGGTCTACTTGATTTTACTTTCTAGTTAGCTGAGAGCTAACTAGATTTTGATCTCCACTCTAGAGGCTAAGATTCCTTGTACAATAGAATAGCTTACTTTTCTGCGTCCACAGGGCTGAAGTTTTATTTAATGCCTGAGGATTTGCAGAGCTCACAGTCATTTTTCTGAGCATAAGGCGGTGGCTTTAAGTTTAAAAACATAAAGAATTTAACATTTATTGAGCACTAGGCTTTGTGCCAGTCACTGACCTGACATTTTTTAACACATTGTATCTCCATGCTTTCAAATGTAGGTATTATTATCCCCATTTTCCAGACAAAAGAACCGAGGCTTCAGAGAGTTAATAAATTCCCTCTTGTCATAAAACTATCCCAAGGTGATCCCAAATCCCATGGTCTTTTCTTTGAACCTACACAGAGACAAACCCCCAAAAGTGGTTCTAAAACAGGGCATTATCAGCACACCTGGGGGTTGAGGATTTCCCTCAACACATGCCTTAAAGCTCCAGATTCAGATAGGGTGGGGAGGAAGCAGGCCTGCTTTGAAATGTCTTTTCCTAGGTAATTTAATATACTGGGTAACATTTTTGAGAAAAATTCTGATTTCAATTTCTGACCTTATGGTCGCCTCTTACCCTATTATAATGATTATAAAGCAAAAGAAGAATTCTCATTTCCACTCAATTTAGTTCAGAATAATCTGTTCCTTCCTTTTAGCATTGTCTATAGGGACTTGACAGTTATGCCATAACTCTCCTGGGCCTCAGAGTCCTGAGGAGACAAAGATACCCCAAACTTCCTGTCCCCAAAATGGGGACAATTGCTCTATTGGACCTACTTGCCTGCCCAGCTCTTTCCCTTTGAGTCCGTGGCCGTGGACACTAAATCATCTACCTTTTTACGTTGTTTGCGTTTTTTCAATCGTCACGCATAGGTGTGGTAGGCAGTCACCTACACGCTATAATCTGAGATGAAGATTCTAAATTCTTTCGATTTGCAAGCTATCACATGACTGAAATGCCACCTGTGGACACAGCACGTCCCTCACTTTATGAGTGAATTCGTTTACTCAGATCATCAGTCTTCTTTATGGGTCCCTGTGGAGTCCAAATGCTGACTGAGCAAATGTGTTTAGGTTCCTTCACTCACCTGCACATACTCACCTGGGCAGGAGAGAGAAGGCCCAAAGAAAAAGAAAGAAGCACTTGGAAAACAGAAGCATAAGTCTCTAAATCAACCAGTTCACTTTTCAAAGACCTACCCATTGATTCTATTATCTTACCCCCGAAGCACTTATTTAAATTATCTTTTAAACTAAAGTATAATTAACATAAAGTGTTATGTTAGGTTCAGGTGTACAATATAATGATTCGACAATTCTGTACATTTCTCGGTGCTCGTCAAGATAATCTACTCTTAATCCCTTTTATCTGTTTCACTCACCTCCCCCATCCACCTCTTCTCTCACGACCAACGGTTTGTTTGGGTGTTCTGATATTTAAGAGTCTGGGTTTTTTGTTTGTCCCTTTTTTTTTTCTTTGTTCATTTGTTTTGTTTCTTCAATTCCACATATGAGTGAAATCATATGGTATTTGTCTTTCTCTGTCTGACCTATTTCACTTAGCAACTTCTAAAGCACTTTTAATATCACAGAATACCGTTCTTGTCCCTGAATCCCTGGTATGTGTGCATAGACAAGCAGCCAGGGTCTTTCAGACTTGGTGCTTGCTAAAATTCTGGTGATTTTTATTTCACCTAATTGTCATTCGAAATGTTTTCTTCAGGGCGTCCACTCTAACTCTGGAAGGCAGCATTCATTGGATGTGCCACAATAGGAAGCGTTTTCTCCCTTTGGAGATGAAATCAACATAGGTCACCCAGTGTGAGTGTTTCGTGTCTCCAGCAACCATCTCCAAAGAGCACAGACAGATGGCACATTCTCTACAAGCCCTCCAAAATCATTTCAAGAATAATTCCAGTTATTACAGAAGCATCTTTGTTTGGGTGCGAATACACCATTTAAGACCAGAGATAGTGCTGGCCTTTATTATATTAAGCCAGGTTTTGTGAAAGGATATTCTGTAGAGCACTAATTCCTAATTACCGAGAGAGAAAAAAAATTATGTGATTCAATAGGAGTATGCTTGGCCAGATAGAGTTAAACTTATTTAGTGACTGCTGAATCTCAGTGTCTTGAACACGCTATTGTGCTTTTGATTCTCCAATTTTATAATAAGCAACAGTCCTCAATCGTGCTGTGTGACCTTGGGCAAGTGTCTTTATTTTTGATGAAGTTCCAAAATTGGGAGGTTCAAGTAGATCATTTCACTGGTACCTTCCATTTCCCAACCGTAAGAGGCTATGAAGCCTTATCAATGAAACAAAACTTTCAGCTGCGATCACCACTTATCACTTTTCACCATTACCCAGTAAAAATTCCTTCTCAGCTACCTGTGTTACTGTGGTGGCATCAGGGCAGGACAGGGGCTGTGTATCAGAAAAACTTTATAATCACTTCCAACTGGTTGAAAGAGAATGAGAGCAAGAGGAGAGAAGGAGGGAGACAGACCAAGCAAGACAGAGAGAGACTGCTTGGGACTATTATCAATCGTGATGACAATAAAAACTGTAGCTCTTTTTTTTCCTTACCCTCCTTACCACTTTCGGGTTGATCT
Organism: Panthera onca; assembly: GCF_046562875.1. Classification (NCBI taxonomy): domain Eukaryota; kingdom Metazoa; phylum Chordata; class Mammalia; order Carnivora; family Felidae; genus Panthera; species Panthera onca. The sequence goes on along the minus strand of NC_138346.1, from coordinate 171,935,141 downwards.
TTATCTGAAATTACAAACATTTTCTATGACGATTTGCTTCCACCCAGCACATCTGGTATCTGGCCAGAAACTGTAAATTGATGCCCCCCACTCCAGTGTCTGTCTTAGGAAGGGGGTTGGGGGGATGGGGAAGCAGTGGAGCTGTGGCTGCAGAGACAGACGCTGCTGAGACATTTAAAATGCACGCTCCCCTAATGGGAAACAGAGCAGACTGTGAGAGAGAAGGGGAATGAGAGAAGCAGCTCTATGGGCATGGAAGGGCGGGGGAGGGACAGGGCAGGGAGTGCACAGCTACCAAAGGCTGAGAACCCGGCAGGGAGGCCTGGAAGGATTGGAACAGGAGTGGGGTTGCCTGATAAGATAGCGATAGAAAGCCAGGCGATAAAGGGAGTCTGGCCTGCAGCAGCTAGTCTGGAAGCAGACAAGGAATCGCCTGACGTGGAAAGGGAAGGGTGACAGAAGCCCGGCAACCAGAGAGCTAGGTGCAGGGGGAGGGGCTGGGAGGTGCAGGGTGGCATGGAGGGATCCGAGAGGAGCACTACTACCTTGCCAGCTTCCAATCGAGATGTACATCTTTTACTTAAGGGGAAACCACTGAGGCATTCAGCCCACCAAGCTGGTGGCTGGTTGGCTAAGATGTATTTAACCTTGCTGGTGGACAGATTCTCCAGAAGAAATTTGGCTTGGGAAAAATTGCTGTTTGTATCAAGGTGTTGTCATAGAAAAAGAAATCGGAACGTCCTCCAGCCCCAGCCCTCGTTACTAAAGAACGGTAAGCAATTCACTGAAAGTTTTCCACACAGTCACGGAGTCATTCAGCAACAACTTACGGAAAACCTCTTAGGTTCCAAACTGGAGTAAAAGGGCCACGTACTGAGGATCTGATGGGAAACCAGACACAGGCTCTTTATTGTGAGGATCTTAGTGTCAGTAGCAGATATGAAAGCAATGCTATAAAATATTAAAAACAATACAAACAAAGAAGAGATTCATATCATCATCTGTGTCATTTAAAGCCCTAATATGTTAGGTATGAAGTAACCAAAATTCAGTTCGGCGCCTTTGCTCGAAATTCCTAAATGCTCTCGATTCCTAAACAATCATATCGAGTACCACTTACCATGAAACGAATCAGTCTACATCTTCCAAAAATCATTAGGCATCTGATTCTGATGTCCTGTATTAATGTCCTCGTCGTAACTAGGGAGGAACTAGCCTAAGGGCAACGTCCTTTAAGTCAAACCGGAACAAAAAGTATTGCTCTGTCTGGCGTGGCAATCATGCTAAAAGCCAAAGGCAATGTTGAAAGGGAAGCAGCCCTCTAACCCAGAGACTTTATGCTCGACATCCCGGGGCCCACTCAAATTCAAAAGGTGTTCAAAGCAGAGATTGGGAACGCTCAGTCCTGTGTGCCAGATGGTGGAACCTACCAACAGGCTCAGGAAACACCACACCCTTGGGGCTGTGCACCTGCCACCCACTTCCCCATCCCTGGGAGTTTGCCAAGGGGCCATCAACACCCTCACCAAGCATGCTTTTACTATGATGGTGGGCCCTGGGAATTTGTTAAAGTGTCATGAAAGATTAGGCCTGTCCCAAGTTTACAGTCATTTACACACTTCAGGCCCATTGCCTGCTGACTGTGAGGATAGGTTTTTTACATTAAAAATTCATAACATAAAGCTGGTAAAATACACATAACATAGAATTCATCATCTTTTAACTTTTTCTAGGTGTACAATTCAGTGGTGTTAAATGTATTCACACGGGTGTGCAACTATCCCCACCATCTATCTCCAAAACTTTTTCATCTACAACTCCATTCCCATCAAACAATAACTGCCCATTCCTCCCTCTCTCCGCCACCGACCCTTCTATCTTTATGAATTCAACTATTCTAGTACCTCATGCTGGTGGAATCATATAATATTTTTCCTCTTGTTTCTTGCTTATCTCTCTTAGCATAATGTTGTCAAGATTCATCCACGTTGTAGCCTACGTTGGAATTTTCTTTCTCTTTGAGGCTGAATAATATTCCATCATATGTAAGACAAACTACATTTGTCTTACCCATTTATCCTCTCATGGACATTAGAGTTGTTGCCCCTTTTGGTTACTGTGAGTAATGCTGTTGTGAACACAGGTGTATAAATATCTGTTTAAGTCCCTGCTCTCAGTGCTTTGGGGTATGTGTATACCTGGAAGTGGGATTGCTGGGTCATATGGTAATTCTATTTTTCATTTCTTGACAAACCACCATACTGTCTTCCACAGAGGCTACACCATTTTACATTCTCAGCAGCTATGCACAAGGTTTCCATTTTCTCCACACCCTCGCCAACACTTACCGTCTTCCAGATTTGGTTTGCTTTGGTTTGGTTTCTGGATAATGGCACAGGGTGAATCTTTGGTGCTACTTAAATAATGCAAACTGGTATTGCCTTGTGGCTTGATCTGCATGTTCCTAATGATGTGTGATGTTGAACATCTTTTCTTGTGCTTATTGAGAATAGATTTTGAATCAGGATGTTGCCTCTTCTCCAGAATTTCCATCACTCACTGCCACCTCTTTTAAATGAGTACCAAGTCTCTTACGAGTTCTTCCTCTAGCTGCTCCTACCATGCTTTTCCCAGTGTCACCTCTCACCACTGTCCCCGGACATAATCATAGTTTACGATGCATTTGCATTATGTTGCACACAGACCAGAGGGGAAGGGGAGCCTGGCTCAACGCCCGGGAAGACTGGCCACTATTTTAAAAGTTGCCACTGATAATCCATTGGCAGGTCCATATATTTTCAGAGAACCTAGAATCATTTCATTTATTCATTCATTCATTCAATAGACTTTTTTTAAGCGTGTGCCTATGACCAGCACTGTCCTAGCTACTGAGAAGACAAAGGCAATTATGATAGAGTCCCTTAGCCTCTAGGAAGGCTTGGTGAAAGCTGGGTGAAATGAGATCAATCCAGAGGAACAAAGGCAACCTACGACTGCTGTGTGTGGTGCATAATTACCCAGCCCAGCAGGTTTCTGTAAAGAAATAATTTTACAAGCAACTCTTTTATTTGCTACCTCATTCTCTTCCTATTTTAATTAGGCTGTAGTAATCCATATAAATAATATTTTGTCCTTTGGTAGTATAAGCAATGACAAAGAGCATGGGCTCTGGGGACGAACAGACCTAGCATCCAAGAGCACTTCCTGTGTGACCATGAAGAAGTTACTCAAACTCTTTTAGCCTCTGTTTTCTCAGAATTTTTTATTTTATTTTATTTTTTGAGAGACAGAGAGAGAGAGAGAGTGCAAGCAGGGGAGGGACAGAGAGAGGGTAGACAGAGGATCTGAAGTGGGGTCCATGCTGACAGCAGAGAGCCTGATGCAGTGCTTGAACTTACAAACTGTTAGATCATGACCTGAGCTGAAATCAGACACTTGACTGACTGAGCCACCCAGGTGCCTCTGTTTTCTCAGAATTTTTAAAAGGGATGCGAGCTTATAAAGTGCTTAGCACAGTGCCTGGTGCATAATAAAAACTCAAAGTGTTAAGTATTATTATTTTTTAGCTATTATTATTAGATGAATATACTCTCTTATTTTGTTTTAAGGGTTTTTTTGTTTTTGACAAGGGAAAGGAGGAGGGAGTTCTGATTTGTGGGGTTTTTTTCCTCCTATGGCTATATGTGATCCTCCTAAAAATAAAAACAAAGGACTTCCTGAGCCCCCATCCAGTGTTTCTATGCATTCCACACTGTGCTGGGTCTCATCAAGAATGTAAGAATGGTCTGTCCCATAAATATATATTTTTATAAAAATGATTTTGACAAAATGAGTGTTTCTCCTTTAGACACTTGGACCTGATAAGCAAAATGATTTTTTTAATTTTTTAAAAAGCATATTTTCCCAAGAATCCATTAGGTCAAATACACAAAGGTTGTCGCTTACACAAGACCAGCTACAGCAAATTGAAGCCCTACTTCAGAGAACATGAACCTGGCAGGAAGTTAATGATTCTTAAGGAAATCCCCAATCTGGGATGAGTTCATGGATTGTAAAGGTCTGTTTTCACTGGGAATCTGCGCTGTAGACCCCTCCGTGTGCATGCTGACTTAGACCTCAGGTTCCCAAACAGTTGTCCTCAGGTTAAAATTGAGCAGCTGAGAACTTAAAATGAAAACTTAAAACTTAAAATGGGTAACTCTGCCGTGAAGCACACCTATCCGCGTCGGATTTACATTTGAGCTGCCTTGGAAAGCTGTCCAAACCGACTTCCCCAACTACAGCCCAGGAGTTTGGATCTCAGAGGGTGTGATGCATCAGTTTCAATTCTAAGATGCCCAGCCTTCACCCCCTCATAATAAAAACATCCACAGTTTGAGAACCCACTTCCCTGGGTTGTGACTTTCATTTGTTAGTGGTCCAAACTTTATCCAATAGAGATACCTAGAAGAAGGTTTGAGATCATTATTCTTAGTGATATTAGGCAGTTTCAGGGAGGAAGAAAAGTCAGTGGCGGGAAAACAAATCCTTTTACAATGCCATCAGTGAACCGTTAGCACTTATAAGTGCTACAATTCACTTGTATTGACACTAAAATAAAATTTTTAAAAGAGAGAGAGAGAGAACACACTTCCCCCCACCTGCCACACCCCCCACCACAGACACACACACCCAGAGAGCACCAGTGCCTTGAGTTCAACCAACTAGAAGTCAGGAACACTAAGTGTCTCCATTTGTTAAATGGTAATATTAATACTCACCACCTGCTTCCCAGGGCTGGTGTACGGGTTTGTGTTCATTTCTGAGAGGGGCTTGAGATCCTTGAGTGAAAGGTGTGATGTACAGTATTATAATCTCCACCACAGGGTAACATATGGAGAGGGAAAGGAAGTGTATAGATACGTATGTTTCTGTTTAAACTCTGTGTGCAATGCTGACTTTTATCTTATTTTGCCTTTAAGCTAAACTGCATGGGTCACATTTAGAGCATATGTTGTTATCATTCGCCTTTTTTAGCTCAAGAAAATTGAGTGGATAACGGGTATTGTTTTCCTATTTGCCGTGGTTAGAGTGCTTGCGTGTTTCGAAATCTCTGACACACAAAATAGCAGATTCTCTTGTTATTATGCTGAGGCTGAGGGGCTTCACTTTGTGTTTCCCTCTGTTCTATCATCCATGGATCTTGCAGATCTGATTTCTAGTATTTTGGAATTGGCAAAGTCTTACTTTACAAGTGACAAATTCTTTTCACCCTCCTTGATAAAAAGCGGACAATGAAACCATGGCATTATTGGATACCCATATGCCTCTCACGCACAGCTTCTTAATTGGGTCTAATGTGCTTTTCAGTTTTTGCTTTTTTTTCCTTTTAATGAGTTTCCACGTTAGTGATCTTATATTTTAAAGCCTTGCTGAGGACCCAGAAGTGTGCTGGGGAAGAGCCTACGCGTCCGCAGAAGGCCTCTTTCTCAATTTGATTTTAATTAGAAACCAGGTGGTACAAACCAAAAAGGTTGGTGGTGTTCCTGGGTTGTAAGATGTGAAATGGGTTTAAGTAACACTGTATTAGTCATGAGGCAGCAATGGAGTAATGTTGACATGACTTGAAAGTAGCATTGTTGAGTAAATGAATATGTGAGAAGCACTTGCTAAACTAAATGAGTTTTGCAGTTGTATGCACATTTGTGTAATCCTGTTTATTGATGCCTGAAACAATTTGCAAAATAGAAACAAATCCACGAAGAAGAAATATGTTTGGAATTATTTGTTTATATGACAATTTAAAAAAAAACACACACAGGAATCCAACTGCCACATTTCATGCACTAAATATACCATATGTGGAAGCTTCCCCTCAGAAAATTCAGCAGCAACCTTTACTGTCTGATGCAGACCAATAAGAAACAATCCTATACCTTTGTTTTAATTTTAACCCCACATCTTTTACTTTCTCTCTTGACTGTCTTAAACATGAGAGTTGTTTTGTAAAATTTTTTTAGCCAAACAGAATATCAGCATACCTTACACTATTGTCTTTTGTGTTTAGAAGCTGATGACGTAGCACTGAATTTCTCCTGATACTCTATGAATTAGAGAAATGACCCTGATAGAAAAAAATATATGGATTTGCATATCTTCCAGCAAAAAAATCCATATTTGCACATTTTCCGGGGGAAAAAAAATCCACGTGTCTTTACATATAAGCTTACAATAGGCTGGGCATGATTCTCCAGTACTTTGCAAATATTAATTCATTTAGTCTTTATTACAATTCCTTGATGACTATGATTATTCCAGTTGACAGATGAGGAGACCGAGGCACAGAGAAGTTCGGTAACTTACTCAAAGTCAAACAGCCAGTAAGTAGGGGAGCCAGGATTCGAAGGCAAGCAGTGTAGTTCTGGTGTCCGTGCTTTAACTACCACCCTGCTGCATTTCCACAGAGTAAAGCCTCTGTGTGTTGGGGACTTTTTCTCTTTCTTCTTTTTTTTTTTTTAAAGAAGATTCAGGTTCCTGGTGTAATTTGTCATTTAGACACCAGGACTTTGTTCTTGGAGCCCAGATACTAAACACAGTCTGCCTCCATGCCTGTTGGCTGTTCTGGACCCGAGGGACTCTCGCTCTCATACCCATTTCTCTGGGCCTCTACTTCTGTGGGAGAACACTTGTTGCTGTCTGACTTGCTTAAGAAGTACAAGTAGCCTTCACCCTGCCAGCTGCAATCCCAGACTGGATCACTTCTCCAGATTTGAGGTTAATCAGCTGCAAATTCCATTAGCTTCATACAGAGTGAAAATAAAGAACAGACGGCTTCGCACGGGAGCCTGAAGTCAGGTGCGGCTCTTCGGGCTGGCCTGCAGGTACCCGGATTTTCCCCTGCCTCAGAGAAACAGTGCCTTCCGTGGGGAGACAGATCAAACTGGGGCTGTTCCAGACACTCCTCTGCCTCTGGAAAAGCTCTCCAAGTGCACCCCCAACCTACACCCGGGCTTTTGTTGTTGTTGCTCTGGAAAGATGTAGAATTTGAAACTGTGGTTCATTAGGTTCCAGCCGCTGTGAGAACGTCTCCCAGGTGCCCTGGGGGTGCAGCCATGCAGGCGGCTATATCATGCCTACAACTGATTCCTCTGCCCACTGGACAAAATGGCCAAGAGGCAGGTGCAGAAAGGCTGCCTTGACTCGGTGGTGGTCCTTACTCGAGGCTCTAGGCTTCTTTTCAGAAGTCCTGATGCAGAATGGCTTTAAAACACAAAATAAAAGCCGTTTTCCAAAGATCACGGGTGTTTTTCAAAGAAGAACAAAAGTGGACTTGCTAGGACATATTCAAATACAAGCTGTTAGTTTCTCATTAATCTAAGTTGACCAAACAGAAGCTTGGCTGGTGGGATGAAAGAAGTATTATATAGCAGTGTCGAGTAAGTTAGCAATTTCCTTAAAAATGCGCGGTTCTAGCGGTCTGCTTGTGGGAAGCCTCCCTGTGATCAGGTGAGGGTTCAATTTCCGTTTGACTTTTTAAGTGCCATATGGTCATTGTCTACACGCTTTGCACTTTGTTTGAATCCCTGCCCCACACCATTGGCTGGGTTACTGTTTTGCTTTTATAATTTTCCCTCGTTTAATTGCTCATCTCCTCCTACCCCGTTTTAAGGAAAATATTGTCACCATTAAAACAGAAGAAAAAAAGCAATAACCCCATTGCTGGGAACTTACAAGCTAACCAAGCCTCCTGATCACAAATGGCCCCTTTCTAATCATAGTTTGTGGTGGAATGAAAGATGCAATTGTCTGGAAGGGATGAATATGGGATCCATGCTGGCTTGGGGGTCAAAGGTCACCGCATGCAAAGGTCCCTTTCTCTCTGGCACGGCTCCCTTTGTATAGCATAGTTTGGCAGCTATCTCCTTGCACTTCGGCTACCTGCCAGTGCAGCTGGTACTGTGTCTGGTGCAGACAACAAAGCGTCACTCAGCAACCAGCAGCTCTGCATGGGGCCGCTTTTCTCAGATGACAAAGAAAGATGGGCTATACATTCTACCATCGCTGCCCATTAAAAGGACTCTTAAATTGCATTACTACAAGTTATTGTTAATTATGTAGTAGTCACTGGAGCTGTAGGAGCCTTCCGGGGCTATAGGCTGGGAGCAGAAGGACGTGGGGGAGGGGGTGGCTGCGGCCAGGAGGGTAGCTTGGAGCAAGGACCGGTAGGGAAACCCAGCTCATTTGCCACAGAAAACCCCAGCGAGCAGCGTGAATAGGGTAAGCCCTTGGTTCTGACAGTGGGCTCTGAAGGTTAGTAACGTAGCCATAGCCGTAGCCGGGGAAGGAGGAATCAATCGTCTGCAAGAATCTCTGATCCGGGCAGTTTGGAAATTGTCCTGCCCACCCTCCATTCAAAAAGCTGCCTCGGAGGTTTCCAGCGTTTTCATTTAAGAATAATTTTAAGCAATTTATCACTTGGCTGTAATGCATTCGCTCTGGGCTGAAATCAATAAGTCCTGCAATGTGGAGATAAGGCCTGTCTGAAGGTTGGGGAAAGAGGACCAGAGGTTGCCTATTGTCAAATAGCCAGAAAATTAAAATTAAAGTGATATGTTTACCCCCATTTGGCCGTCTGGGGTAGCAATGCAACTCCGTTGGCGTTACCCATGCTTTTCAAGGGTGGATTCTTTGAGATGTTTTTATTGCTGCGGTCCAGTTCTATCCACTGTTTTAGAAATCACATCAACATGTCTATGTGCCCCCAAACTAGGAAAAACCTCTCCACTCTTTCTGTTCAGTTCCTTGGTACCGATTTGAGTCCGTGTCTGTTCTCTCTCTCACCGTCCTTCTAATGGAGCCTAAGGCAGTGACTGAGGTTTTAGGATCTGGTAATTCATTTGCTTGTCCCTCCCAGCAGAATAAACACACACACAGCTTCCAAAGGGGTTGAGCGTGGGGTTTTATCAGTCTTCTTCGGCTTATTTTGAGGTTTTTGGCCATTGAAATGAGATGCCGCTGCTCTCGAAACGTCTGGCAAGTTTTTCATGATGTGTACCAAACTCTAGCAGCGAGAGGATCCCAATTTGATGTAATTTCACTGCAACAACACAGAGGCACTACTTCTTGCCCCTCCCCATCCCCCATGCTGCTCCAGCCCCCCTCACCGCCCCCGAAACCCAGCCTCCGCCTGCCAATCCTCTTCAGATTAAAAGAAAATCCAAGGGAAACAGGACACAATGGGGGCAGATGAAAGTCCACAGTCTTTAGTTTCTATCTTTCCTTCTTGTGTCTAATTTTCCGCTTCTTGGTTGTTCTGATCTCAGCTATTTGCAATAGTTATATATAATTTAACATTATACAAAAGTATTGTCATATCAAACATAGTGAAATGGATTCCAAAAACACCATCTGGTATTTGGGAATGCACTGTGAGTTGGGAACGTGAGAAGAGATATTCTTTGCCACTTTGCTTGGGACCCAGCCATTAGCAGTGTAATTGCCAAGAAAAGGTGACAGGCTCCAGGCTTAAAACAAGTGGGTTCCTCCCCCCACCCTCGCCTATTAACTCTTGTGAGTCCTAAACCATATTAAAAAGGACTCTGAGGACAGAGCAATTTAAAACAAAAAAAAAAGAAGAAGAAGAAGAAAAAGAAGAAGGACCGTGGAATCTGATGACAGAGAAAAATACCCACTGCTCTGCTGTTATTATTGTTTTATGAAGAAAGTAGATTAAGAGGAAATACAATGAGTCAGATACAGGAACGTTGGGCACAGGGGATCGGGTTAATTGTGCTTTCAAGTCGTGGGGTTTTTCCGTGGATTTGCATGATGAGAGTTTTAGTCCAAAGCTTGTTTCAAAATCCTCATTAGTTTCCTCTAATCTATCTAAAATTATAAAGACCTTGATTGTGAAGGTCATCTGGGATGATTCAAACCTATTTAACATCATGGAGGTTTGCACCCACTTCTCCATATGAAAAAAGAATTAATAACTTTGAATTGTCTTCTGCACCTATTATAGTGCAGGGACCGCCACGTAAGAGAAACAAAGAAATTCAGACTACACTGTGACAGACCTTCACTTTGTTTAACCCATGTGAAGTGAGAACAGCTAAATAAAAATAAATAATAATAAATAAATAAATCCTCTGTAACAAGGAAGAGGAGTTATCCTACTAGACAGAAATTAGAGAGGGGACTTCTTAGCAGGAGATAAAAATAAGGGAACAGCAGGAAACACACACACACACGCACACACACACACACACACACACACCCCACTTAAACCGCTCATAGCTATGTTCAATCTGGCATTCACAACCTGGGTCTGTATCTGTTTCCAAAGACAAAAATAGTTTACAAGGGTCACAGTCACTTTTTTCCACGCAGTGTGTCAGAAGTTGGGATGTGCGACCCAGAACTGCCATTCCATTACACAGAATAAAATGCTATCTGGTGGGTGGATCGAACGCTTGCCAAAGAAGACACGGTGAAAGCTAACCCTCTCAGTCTAGCTCCTGTTTTTAAATATTTATATCTCTGGCAGACTTTTTTGGGGGAGAGGAAACTGAAAGCTCTTTCGCTATCTGTCATTTCAGCCAGGCAGAGGAGAGAGTCTCACGACTTGATTTTCCTCGAGTTTGGCACCGGGAACAGGCGATAGCATTTCTTGGGGGCGGTGAATTTCTCTTTGTGGAAAAACCAGCCTGGACCAAGGATTTTTACAAGAGCCAACAGCCGCTTTCCATACCCGCCTGGGGCAGGGCCAAGTTCCCATTAGCACTGCTGTTACCTCGCCTGCCTGCCTTGCAACCGGCCACTGCTGACCTTGATCAGGGCCTGTCAGGAAATCTCTGAGGGAAGCCGGCAGGGACCTGGGTGGGGCAAGTGCACAGTGCTAGAAACAGGGCAGCCTGGCTCCCTAGCTGGCCTCGGTCAGGAATTCTCTTTGTGATCCTCAGCTTTCCTCTGCCCACTCCACCCCCTCAGGTCCCTCTCTGAGGAATTGGTCACCAAAGGCAAAGGGCTGCTGCTTCCTTCTCTGTCTTCCATCACCTCTGCCACCTCCTTCGCTCAGGGCCTGGAAGATTCCATGAGCTTTCTAACATTGTGGGGCAACCTTGCAGCGTGCCTCGCAATGGGTAAAAGAGAGTGGTCTTTAGAATCGGATTGATCTGCACCTTCATCATGGCTGGGCCACCTACTGGCTGTGCAAACACAAGCAAGTTGGGTGACCTCAGTCACAAAATAGTAGCGTAGCTCCTTCCAGCAGGGGTGTTGTGTGGAGTACATGAGACAGTTTGTAAAGGATCTGGGACACTCCTGTTACCTAGTGAACACACTACACCAAAGTTAACATAATCCACAAATGCATATGGCTCCATCGGAAAGCTTTTTTTTTAATGTTTATCTTGAGACAGAGAGAGAGAGAGAGAGAGAGCGAGAGCCTATGCATGCATGCAGGGAGGGGCAGAAAGATAGAAGGAGACAGAATGCCAAGCAGGCTTCCCCCACCCACCCACCCTATGCTGTTAGCCCAAGAGCCCGATGCAGAGCCCGATTTCATATCTCAGAACTGAGATCATGACCTGAGCCAAAGTCCTGCATCGGACACTTAACTGACTGAGCCACCCAGGCACCCCAAAAAGCTTTTAATACATCCCTTGTTTGTACTAAGCGCTATGTGAAGTGCTGGGGATGCAGAGTCAGAAAAGACAGAGAACCTACCATCAGGGAGCTGTTCATCAGCTACAAAACAGCTTTGACCTTCTTCCTCTATTCACATGCCTTTTAATTTCCAATTTTTACAAAATTTTTCTTCAGCATCTATTGGCAATAATAATAACTCCTATTGTAATAATAGAGACTATCCACTCGATGTTCGCCTTGTGCCGGGCCCTTTACATATATTAGCTCATATCACTCTTCAGGTACACACTCTCAGCCATGATTATGAAAGAACAGCTGGGCAATTGGAAAAACTAAGTGGCCTGCACAAGAACATGCAGCTAGTAAATACGTAAGAATCAACAAAAAGCAGGAATAAGTTCCTTTCGTTTTCTTGGTGGGAATGGGTGAGCTTGATTCAAGATTCCAGGATTATATTCCAATGGTGACAGCGACTATCTTATCAGTTGTTTCGGACAGCAGCAGAACAAACCATAGGGACCATACAACTTATTCTCTCGCCAAATATTTTTCCAGCATCTACTGTAGGCTTTGGGTATTCTGGTAGACACAAAAATGATTTGGTGCAGGCTTCCCTCATGGAGAGCAAAATCCAGAAGGGTCAAGGAGGACTGTTTACAAGTAACAGTGACATGAAGTAAAAGAGTGATATGTTCCATTAGAGAGTTTTAGAAAATGGCGTATCTCTACTCCATTACCTCCAGCTAGGGCTCGGCCAGAAGAGACAACGAGAAAGGATTCGAGTACAGGTGTTAATGAAGGTTCAGAAACGATGAGGAGAGGTATTCTAGGTGAAAAGAAACACATGCACAGAGGCCCAGAGGTAGGGATGGGTCAGATGTGTACTGATAAGAGTTCAAGGAAATAGACCCGGGACAGCATTGGAGGAGGTGAACTTGGATAGTCAAGACTGAGAGGAGAGGAGGGATGTCAGACCAAGTGGTACCTTGCCAAAAAATTCTACGCGCAAATTTGTTGCTTAATAAATATTCCTTCATGAGGACAACATATGCTGTTACTTAATAAATATTCCTGATGGGGAAGACATGTGCTGAGCTAATGGGGGAAAAAAAAACTTAATCATACAGGGCTCAGCTTTTCTATTGGATCCCACACAACCATTCATTCATTTAAGCGTTCATTAAGCAGGTAGTCCACGTAAGACTAGGCACTGAAAACACAAAGATGAGCAAGGTACGGTGTGTTCTTTTGAGACAGTCACAATCCAGCCACAGAGGCAAGCCTGCACGGTAACCATTCCAAAACGATGTGTCGTGGGGCAGTACAGCATGGCCTGGGAGCCGGGGAGGAACTCTGCACAGAAAAAGCAAGATTTAAGGTTAAGGGTTGAGATTTCATAGCCTTCTGTCAACAGAAAAAGCACTTTGTGCCTCTGAAAAACACTGTACAAATGTTACCTGTTGTTTTCCTATTCTTTTTCAAAACCACAGCTTTGAGGTTTATCAGCCCAAGAGGAAGCAAGGACTTTACTTTTAGAGGTGGAGGAACACCTGAAAACTCGTACGACTTTCCGAATAAATGAGCGTGTGTATGTGGATGTATACGTGTGTCTGTGTACCTGGACACATATATTGATATCATATTGACAAAATGTTGTTTTATAATTTCCAACTGATCATATGTGCTTCATCAAGTTCCACCGTAAAGAGCAATGGGTTTATTCAGATTCGTCCCCAACATTCGATACTAGAGTGATAGGTGACATTTGCAATCATAGCCTCAGTATCATCTTTATTTTGGCATTTTGTTTTGCATATATGGCCTTATGAAAATTCCGATTGCACTGATAAGTAGAGAAAGTGGTAACATCTGTGGGCTTTTTGTTTGTTTGTTTTTTGTTAACAGCTTGACTCACAATCGCCAAGATACTCTTCATTTAATCTGGGCCAGAAGCTTGAAGGCAGGATAGCGAGACATTTTCAGTTTCAAAGTTGAATCTGTAACAACACTTACTATGGTTCTCTATATTCTTTGACATAAATATGAAAATCAGACAGGAGGAGCCCAAAATTTACACTAAGTTGTCTATAATGTGATTCATGGAGATCAGCATGTCTCAAATTCACAAGTTTCTGCATTAGAATGTTGCAGTTTGATAAAAGGATTGGCCAAAGCAACTGATATGATGTTAACTTGACATTTATTTGGGGTACCTGTGACTCACTCATACAGTTTTAGGTTAAAAATCTGCATTCCAGAAAGACCACTGGAGAGCTACAATGGTCGCAATTGGTGACATATTTTTAAGACATTAGAATGTATGTACAGACGTGTAGTGTTATTTTTCTAACATCAAAGGGATTCTGTGGGTATTGAGATTGTTGCCCGTTTGTAATTTGTCTTTTTCTGTATTACAATTTTGATGAGACTTATTTTTGAAATAAAATTAAAAGTACCCATGGGAATTGTTGGAAGTTTTCTTCTGAGCTCACAAAAATTAGTAACCTTATCAGCACAAATAATTATGACAGTGGTCTCTAATAGAAATATAATATATATATATATACACAGACTTAAATATATCCATGGATTTTTATTTCAATTTTCAAAATAGTTAAAAATGTGCTACAAAATTAAACTCGCATATAACACTGCAAATAATTTAAATTTAAATAATTTAGCCCATAAAAACACAGTTTGAAGGCCATCGATCAACTCCTAGACTTTCCCAGTGGATCATATGCAAGGTCATTTTAGGTGGTACACAAGCATTTTCATGTTAATAACAAAGTGTTTATTTTCATGTGTGTTAAACACTGGCTTTTCCATTTTCTATCATAAGATACATTTTATTCTATTCTTAAAGATTTATAAAATTAGGGAAAGTGGGTTAATTTAAAGAAAAATATTAAGTAACTAATAACACAGGTGACAATAGAAAAAAAATGTAATGATAATAGATAAATGGCTGAAGTTTGGCAAATCCTAATGTAGTAAGACCCACTTTTCAATCCAAGTGGATAAATGAAGGACCAGGAAGGTATTTTTGGTGGCAGATGAGGATTTTCCCCCACTTATCCTCGTTCCCAATCCAAGACTATCTTATTCATCTATAAGAGCATGATCTGCGTACTCAGCCCCCAGCTCTAATGGCTTTGTCATGTAACATGTGTGACAAACCAAAAAGACTTTAGGTCTTAACTGATGATCTAAAGATAAGCCAAGGCCAAATGTCTGTAACTTCTGAGGGCTTCCGGAGCACATCTGGATTTTCAGTTGCTAAATATGGAAAACATAGCCCAAATGAGCTTAAAATATAAATATAATATGCATATTGTACATATAAATAAAATATATATTATAAAATACAAAAAGCGCAAAGGTAGTATTGTCTTCAGTCACGGCTTGATCCAGCAACTCACGGTTACCTAGTTTCTCCATTTTGACTACCTTGGAATTCTAAGGCAGGAATCTTTCTGAGTTACTTCCCCATTCATACCTAACAAGAAAGGGTCCCAGCATTCCCAACAACAACAATAAAACAAAGAGCCACTCTGGATCCGTGTAGGTCCCATGGCCCATCCTTAAACCAAAATACCCAGTCATACCTTCCATACCTTGAGTGGAACCTGGAACTACTGGTATCTCTAATAGGTGATTCGAAGTTGTAGGAATAGGGGACAGGTGAGAAGAAAGACTGGTAAGGCGTCTGCCTTACGAATATCCCCTGTAGTGAAGAAACAGTCATGATACTGTATTGGGAAGTCTTTAGATCTGATCGGGAGAGATTTTTGGATGCTTCCAAAGACATGTCGTATTCTTCAGAGGTATTTACGAAGTGTTCATATGCAAGGGGGGAACAGTGGTGTACCTCCAGTCACCTTAGGTGTGAGTGCAGAGCCAACGTCCACGAGGATTTCGGTGTGAATTTCTCCTTGTTTAATGCCACTCTGGGAGTATATTTTCCCCCACTACATTCCAGGCTGGGCCATTGCCCTCCTTAAGAATTTACTTCCTGGTGGCTGTTTTTAATGGGAGGGTAGCGGTGCAAAGATAATCCAGTAGTGTTATCTGGAAGCCAAAAAGAAAAAAAGAAAACCATAATTTCGATTTTGAAGTTGAGGTTTGAGGTGGAGGGAAGTTAAATGGCTCTGACAGGCTAAGGGCTGCTTTCTAATGAAGATGTTGGCTCCCCTGCTAGTTTTCCTAGTTTTTAAGGCTTCTCACAAAGCACGCACTATAACTCATGACGGACCCTAAAGAAGAAACTTACCTAGAAGTAAACCTACGGTTCACATTTTTATCCAGGGAAGTGAGGCTGCATTAAAATAGTACTTAAATGGTAATCAAAAGGATGCAGTTCCCTCTAGCTCTAGGCAGGTGGAGAAGGATTTGGCAAAGTATTGAATCTTCTCTGAAGCCTCTTGAAAACGTAACATTGTCGGTGGCTGCTTTTGATCTTTATAATTGGAAGACTGAGAAACATTCAACTAGAAGACAGGGGCCATTCCCTTAAATTATTGCATCTAATCCTCACATCAAGCCTGTAGGATGTATGTCTACCCCATTTCACAGATAAATAAACAGAGGCTCAAAGAAACGAAATGAATCGTCGCTCACAGATCTGACAGTAGGGCTAGGGCATGACCTTGAGGCCGTCCCTTCTTTCTCAGAATTCGGGGCTGCTCTGTGAAATGAGGCCCTTGGCCCTAGAAATGCCTTCCCAGCTGCCTCCACCCTCTCAAGCCTCCGAGTGCCTGTGTTGAGCCCTCCTCTTCCAGTCTGTGAGGTCCAAATCCTGGGCAGATGTCTCTCACCATATGCTGGGGGTGATTTAACAAGGCCAAATGGGCAGCCCCGTGGTTAGAGGCGCTCTCCATTACATGCACGCGGGTTGCGGCCGCCTGCCCGGCTGTCCCAGCCCCGGCCTGCTCCTTCTCCCAGGCAGCAGCCTGCAGCTGCAGATGCCAACGCAGCTGAAGATATTTTTAAAGCTACAGCATCTGGTGCCTTGGCAGCCTGTCCCCTCTGGTGGGCTGGGTGTTTTGGACTTGCCTCTGGGCACTTCACAGGGTTTGGCATCGGATCCATTGTCTGAGCTGCCTTTTAGAGCAAAGCTTTTATTGTAGGGTGCGGGGGGTTGGGGGGGAAGGGCTCCCTGAAACCAACTTTTGATTATGACCTAGGTCTCCCCTCTCGGTGACATCAGTATGTCTCTAGATCTTTCATGGTGGGTTTTTTTTCCCCCCTTTAAAAGAAAGTGATGAAAGAAAGCAGAAAGGACATTTCCCCTCTGCCAGAGTGGGTTTGAATAGAAAGCTGCTCAGTAGTTGTGCAGCTGCCCAAATCTTGCCCACCGTGCCCACATTCTGACTAGCTCAGAACACGGCTTTCTTGGCATTCA
The DNA here is from genome assembly GCF_046562875.1 of Panthera onca. NCBI lineage: Eukaryota > Metazoa > Chordata > Mammalia > Carnivora > Felidae > Panthera > Panthera onca. Next base: position 171,918,109 of record NC_138346.1, on the reverse strand, counting down.
AACTTCCCTCAGGCTTGACTATTCCTCAAATGTCTCCCCAGGGAGGTAGGGGATTTTCTTTTTCATCTTTTCTCTCCTGTTGTCGCGAAAGACTCGGAAGCTTCCTGTCTACATCCAAAGAGCCAATTCCAAAAAAAAAAAAAAAAAGAAAGAAAAAAGAGGGGGAAAAAAAGCATTGACACTTAATTCTCCCTGGCAAGCTATGTAGCTGAATTAAGTTTTTTTTTTTTTTTTTTTTTTCTTAGAAAGGTGCATTTTAGCAACACCAGCTCCCTAGCCTGGAAACTCAGGCTTGGGGACTTGGCCCTGTTTCAGAACACCAGTTTGAAGATGACTTCGAGCGAGGATTTCAGGCCTTGTGACAAGAAAATTATCTCAGTTGGGGCAACAGGCCCCTGTGTCATGGGGCTGGGCCAGGCACCAGCCTGCCTCTCACCCATGACTTGGCAAGAGCTCTGAGTGTGGTCTTCTCTCCAGCCAGCAGACACAGGCAGTTGACGGGCAGTGGCTACCAGTAGGTAGGGATGCTGGTAGGCAGGGATGACCATGGGGGGTCCAGCCAGGCTGGCCCCAGGGTTGTTTTAAGTGACCTATTTTAATTGGGCATGGCTGTCTCCTTGCCTCGTTCTGCTGTGCTGATACAAGACCCAGGAAATCATTACTCCCACCAAGCCGGGGTCTGCAGCTGATAAGGACAGCTAAGGGGAGAAGATGGGGGGTGCTGCGTTGTGACCATTTATGCTCAACAGGAGGGTGGCCATATTCTCATCTGATGACTAATAGGAAGGCTGCTAACACTTACTGAGCACTCATAGTTCTAAGTGCTTCACACACATTAGCCTGGTCAATTCGCACCACGACCGCATGAAGTAGATGACAACTATCCTCCCTTTACTGACGAGGAACTGAATACTAAGAGGAGAACTGGTCTATCCGAGACACAGATAATATGTGGTAGAACAAGGATTTAGACCCAAATGCTCTAGCTCCGTAACCCCCTCTTTTGACCGTAAAATAAAGATTAATAAAAATGAAGGCTGACTTAAATTTTGACTCAACATCGAAGACCAAACTCCGCCCCGAGCTATTGGTTGTTTTTTGGTCGGCCTTATTTGGAGTGAGAAGGGATTTAGGAAGAGTGTTTAAAGTAGAAAAGTATTGATTCAAAGCATACAGCCATTCCCAGCGATTTCACTACACTTGATGAAGGCTGTCTTCTTCCTTGCCTCTGTTAGCCAAAAGGTTTGACCTCAAGCTGGCCAGCAGGAAGGAGCTTAATAAAAATGGGAAGTGTTTGAGCAGAAGAACAGTGCCAGCTAGGCACAGGCACTGAAGACTTGTGAGTGGCTGCCGAAAATCTAATTAAAGCAGAGGCTGCTCGAATTCATTAGTTTATTCAAAATATTTATTGCGTACCTTCTCCGTATCAGGCATTGTTCCGAGTACAGCAGATGCAAGAGAAAAGGGGGGTAAGGGAGTACTGAGTGAGGAAAGGGTCCAGTTTCAAATGGGGTGGTCAGGAAAGTTGAGTCTAAAAGGCTGGCATTTGAGTAAGATGCTGAGGGAGGTGAGGTGACTGGTGGGCTGCACAGGTGTCTGGGGGGGAGAAGGAACAGCCAGCGTAAAGGCGAAGTTAAGCACCCTTGGCGCACTCAGGGGACATCAAGGAGGCCCATATGGCTGGAACAGAGTGATCGGGGAGAACATAGTAGGAGATGAGGTCAGAATGGTAATGGAGGTGGGAAAGATTGTAAACAGGATCTGTATACATAAGCTTCATTTAAAGAAACATCCCTCCCCCCCAAAAATAATTAAATTAAATTAAAAACAATAAACATTCCCAGTGTACCTGAGTCAAGGAACAAAATATGAATGATGGCATCCCCCAAGAGTCAAGGAACTCCTAGCCGGAAGGTCACAGGAGAATGCAGTTGGCTCCACGTTGGCTTGACTTGGTTCTCCCAACCTTGAGATGTGCTTTTGTAAAATAAGACAAGACCATAGAAACTGGGGCTTTTACTGAATGGGCAGATGAACTTGGCAACCTTCTAAGGATGCCAAAAGCTATGCTAATGAGAAGAAAGCAGATTTAACACCCAAAACAATGCCTGGAATCCCACCATTAAATGTCTAACTCTTTGGATTCTGAAGGCAATAAGTAGAGATGAGGGGGTACCAAAGGCCAACCCTACCTATTTCATAATGCTGTCAAATATTGAAATATGTATCATTCCCTCTTTACTTTGTTCTCTCAACTCTCAGACCTCCTTTCCAGCATCTTGCGGCTTCCTATCCTCCGAAATGCCCATCAAGAATTACTGTTGGTTTCCTGAAGTGTTTAGAGCTATTGGGCCCAAAATTCTCGTATTGAAAGCTTTTTAGGAAGTTACCAAGGAACACTTCTATTCTTTATGGTTCTTGTCTTAGGCTAAATGGGCAACAGTCCCACAAACCCAGGAACAGGTGTGCTTTACGTTGTCTGGGGCCGTGGCCCGGGCAGCGGGGGATAAGTCCGGCTCCATCATTCACCAGCTGTGTTACTTTTCTGGGCCTCAGTCTTCTTATCCACACAGTAAGAATCGTAACTCCTGCCTCATAGAGATTTTGTGAAGTTTAGACTTAAAGTCTATAAAGTACCTGGCATGAAGCAAAGCAGAGAGAAAGGAAGGAATTGGCCCACTAGTGCCTGTGTCCCACCTGTAAAAGGAAGGTGCTGGCTAAGCCATTCATTCAGCAAATTGTTTGTGAACACCTTCTCTGTGATAGTTGCTGCACTAGCACCCACAACTTCAATACTTAATTCTTCGGGGAAACAAAATGTAAACGACCAAGTCTGAAGGACTCCATGAAGGGTCTACGAAGGCCTGCCTGTCAGCCTGCCATCACTCATACAAAAGTGAATTTCAAGACCTCTCTAGGGCAAATTTTTGCCTCACGTTTTTCTCCTTCCTTGTTTTCATTTATTGCTTTATTGCCATGATTCTAGCAAGCATTTTAAATCAGTTATAAAGTTAGGACATGCCTTTATAAATGCAAAGTCCACAGTGTTTCATGTTGATGGCTACTACGTGATAAATACTCATAATTCCATTAACACCCACCCTTTAATGCCCAGTAGGCTCTTCCCAGTACTCTCCCTTGAACTGTGGGTTCCCAGAGCTCCTGAAAGGAATACAAAGCATCCACATTATTAGTGTGACTTAACTATTTGTATAACATGGCAGGTATGCAAAATGTTCTCTGACGATTTTTTATAACTTCCTGATCTGAGCATCAATTTTTTATTGTCAACTATATTGCTAGGATCTGCTTCATCATAACACCCTCAACCAACTATTCCAATGTCCTCTCTCAGAAGAAAAGACACTTTTTTATTTACTTACTTACTTACTTACTTGTGTATTTGGTATCAGAAGCAATATTTTCCAAAGTACATTGGAAAGAACATCAGTTACCTAAGAGTTAGCTACTCAGAAAAAGAGTTTAATGGTATCTATCACAAGTCGAACTAAGTGAAATAGGCAACTTGTCAATTCACAATAGAGTTTCAGTTTGCAGCATTTCCTAAAATCATAAAACCAGTATGTTGAAGACTTACATGGAGATTACATGGAGAATAATACTGAAAGCGCTTGTGGGTGTTTGATTTCCAACAATTCCTATAAATTTGTTTGCTAGGAGTCAAAGTCATTCCCCTGCACCTGGGGGATAACTCAGACAATTCTATGACTTTTCTGACAACTCAGACAGTAACTCAACTTTGAGATGCAAATAGATCAATCAATACTTCAATATTCTGGGTCTGCTGCACCAGGCGGGTGGCATACCTTCACACAATGGGCACACCTGGTTTTGTCTCTCTCCCTCCATCTCTTCCCTGAACTTGTTTATCCTGACTTCTGGCCCCTCTGTGGTTGGAGCACAGGGCTGCGGGATTGGGGTAGAAGGAGAGTGTAAGAAAGTTCCTCCTTGATAGGTACCTTCATAAGACAGCTTTGAGATCTCTGGGCCTGCCAGGTTTGAGAGATGCCTTGCTTTATTGGGTGCACTTTTGTGGGATTTCAGAGGGTCCTCTGCTAGGCCCCCAGCTACCTCTCCCTTGATCTGACCCTCAGCAGCTACAGCCATGGGATGCACATCACTGACATCCTCACTTTGAGGGCCTTCTCCATTGCAGGCTGCCCTTTGGGGTGGGAGCCCTTGTTAAAGGACCCTGCAGGAAACAGATGGAAAACTCCAATGGAGTCACTGAAGGGAGGTTAATGAAGGGTCTATTTATAATGGGGTGGGCAGGAGAGAGTGAGACAAAGGAGAGTCAGAAGTGACCTAACATTGGCAAGAGCAAAGCATGTTACCATCCCTAAGCCTAAAGGGACATGCGAAGGGACACCTATAGGAGATGACCACCTAACCCAGGACCATGACCTTCCATAACACGTTTTGCTAGCCTATCACCCAGCCGAGAGGCAGCCCAGGGAATGAATGCCCTTATCTCTCTCCTCACATTCTCCAATCTCCCCTGGTGCCACCTATTGGGCAAACCCAACCAGAAGTCAGAGGGCAGTCAAGGGAGTCCTGTCAAGGTAGCTTATAGAGGTCAGCCTCGTAGGGCACGGAGCACAGTGCAGAAGGGTGATGAGTGGATTTAGAAGGGTGTATCCACTCATGACCTCAAGAAGATATTCTTAACATGGGCTCTACCGTAGACGGGCCCTCACCTGGCCACTCAGGTGGCCTCACTTCGACTGCATTCTCTCTTAACTCTGCCCATTCCAGGTGTTCCAGACATCTCTCAGTGGCCCTAACCATACGCTAGCTCCTTCCACCTGGAATGCTCTTTCTCTACTCTAAGCTTAGTGAAATCTTTTTCATTCTTTTTTTTTTTTTTCTGTAATTCAATTTCTTGAAAATAGTAAGGATTGGGTTCTTTTTTTTTAATATAATTTATTGTCAAACTTGTTTCCATACAACACCCAGTGCTCATCCCAACTAGTGCCCTCCTCAATGCCCATCACCCACTTTCCCCTCTCTTTTTCATTCTTTATGATTCATTTTAAGCATCACTTACCTAGGGAATTTTCCACAATTTTTCAAATTTAATAAAAAAACCTGTACTTCTTTTATACATTACTTTGAGCATTTGAGATTCATTAATTATTTTCAATTAAAGTTATTTCTCTCTTTTCCTCTGGACACAAGCTCCTTGAGGGCAGGGGCTTGGCCTAGAGAAAAGGGCTACTTTTTTCTGGAGTCTCATACATAGCAAGAGCTCAAGAGTAAGGAGTTCAATAGGTGATTGGTTTCCCCTGTTGAGGCCTCAGTTTCGTTAGTTAGAAAACGAAGGACTCCACGTGGCTGAGGACAGAAAGGCCCTTTGAGCTCTCAAATTCTCTGAAATGTAAATGCTATTCCCACAGGTGAGACCTTCTTGACTTCTCTGTCAAAAAACTTCTTCCAAGTTTATACATTAACCAGAGAATACAGTAGGGGGAGAAGGTTAGGAAATCTCAGATTACTTATGAGAGGCAAAAAAAAAAAAATAGCATTACAGTGGATGTATACAGTTTCACAAGGAAATGAGCAATCTCTTCTTTGATGGAGTATGTGAAAGCTAAACTGGAAGGAATAATTAGATTAAATGGTGATGTAAACTGGAAAGGAAGCCTTACTTCCTGCACTGGGCCAAATGTCTTACAGGTGTCAGCAGGACCCACCAGCTCAGTAATTAGAGTGTTCTAACTGTCTCCACTTAACTGTGTGCAAGTGATTGAAAACGGGAGTTTCATTGGGCCCCTGGCACGAGAACATTTTGGTGAAACGAGCTTTGTTCTTAGTTACAAGGGATAAAATAAAAAACAGGATTCGTGGTAAATGGGTGTTGTAATGACTTCTTTTTCACCCCACACAGCCCAGAGTTCTGCTAGTGTGTGCCCCAGGGACTTGTAACCCCAAAGAGTGCATACCCAAGGGGTGCCCCGAGTGTGAAGCTGGAATGCAAAACTCTGACTTGAGAGCCAGCAATTTTATCAAGAGCTTGCTTTTCCACTGATAAGGGATGCAATCTTGGGAAAGCCAAAGCCTGAACTGCCTGACGCGCAGAAGGAGACGTGGTGACATTTCTGATATACAGAGAAAGCTTCTGATGTCCAGTGGAAGCACCAAAAAACGAAATTTAGCTTTGGAGCCGGGCAAAATTGCATTCTAACCTATGCCTGGCCATCTGCAATGTGGGTGACATTAGGCAAGCCACTTGTCCTCTCTGAGCCTTAGCTGCCTTGTATAAAAGCTTGAGTAAACAGACCCACATCACAAGCCTGCTTGAAGTGAGTTAGCATGTCTTCTATCACATGGTAGCCACAACAAAGCTCTGATAGATGGATTGGTCAGCCCCTCTCATATCCAAGAAGCCAGTCTTCTACTTTATTCATTCATGTATCTACTTATTTAGCAAATTTGTACAGAGTGCCTACTATGTGCCTAGCCCAGATTATGTGCTCATCAGCAAGGCACCCGTGGTCCCTGTCCACATGAGCCTTGCAGACTAGGTGAGGTAGAAGAGCACAGACATCAAACAAACAGACAAGTCTATGAAAGAAAATGCACAGTCCTGTGAAAGCAATTAGTGCTGAGTGTTCTTGAGATGACAGAGCTCGAGGAAAGCTGCTCTGAGGAAGTGACATTTAAGTCAAGAATTAAAGAATGGGTTGGTAGTATACAGGTGAAATGTAGGCAAAAGACAACTCCAGACTGTGAGAAGAGCATGTGTGAAGCCTTGGAGGTGGGGAGGGAGAAATGAGAGAAGGTCTGGATGGCTACACTTTCGTTAACCAGGGGAAGAAAGGTGCATGCTGAGGCTAGAGAGGTGAGCAGAGACCGACTGGGTTTAATCCTACATGTAGAGGAATACCTCCCTCCATACTCCTGTTAGGGGGCAGAGTCCCCTCCTGGGTCCCTGGCTCCATGATTACCAAGGCCACCTGGGAGAGCAGACAAGACATGGTCTGCATGGAAAAAGACCTATGTCCTAATCTCAGATTTGTCACCTAATCTTTGTAAAGTATGTCTTAAGCACACGGCTTCATTTCTGGATTCCTCAGTTTTCCTTTCCCCAAGCGAGATACATTTGAGCAAAATCATCCAACCTAACTAAGATTCTCATATTCTCAATTTCTTGCTAACTTCCTTGGGTATCATTGGGCCTGTCACTTCCAGAAACGAAGTGAAGGGAACAGGGGCTCCGATCAGTCCTTCCCTGGAAGGTCTCAAGAGAGGTGCTTAAAAAGAAGGAGGAAACACCAGGGCCCCACAGAGGATGTACTGTCAATAACGTAAAAGCTGTCAGGGCAGAAAGACACTGTTCCAGGGCTCCTGCCAGCCTTTGGGGAGGAAAGAGAAGCATTCTGCTCCCCAGGAGCAGAGCCTGCAACGTGATCCCCCAGGGGCGGAGCTGCACTGAGGACATCTGGAACAAAGGGGCCCTTAGATTTTCCACTCTGCTCTGGTCTGTAATCAGTTTAGCTTCCAGTCTACCGGTCCGTAGATTAGTCAAACCTCTAGTGATTTTGGCTTGGTGGGCACAGGCTAAGTCAGGTGGAAAGTTAAGACAATTATCCAGATGATTCTAGTCTTGAAGAAAGAGAAAGAGTACTGAATTCAGGGCCTGGCACAGCTTGGCTTCCTGTAAGCATCAGCCTTGCCCGATCATTGTGCAGCCCTCTGTGTAGGCTGGGTGGTCCTATTAATCCAAGGAACCCTAATGGACAGTTAGAATCTGAAACAAATGAATAGTACTCCCCAGCAAGGCTTTGTTGCGGTGAGTTGCGGTGGCCTCACTCAACACTAACCCCTGGAGAAATGGTCGTGATTAGCCTGTATTTGAGAATCAGAAACTTATAACTTAGGCAAATAGGACCAAGTGACAGGTAGGAATTAGTAAACTGTAAAATAGTCAACCTAATTGTTATGGGGTTTAGAGAAAGAAGCTGCCAGTAGGGCTGAGGTCACTGAGGTCAAGGAGGACGATTTACAGAGGTTGCTGGACTTAAAGAAGGAGGAACTTTCCAGCACAAAGGAAGGAAGAGAACAATCCCAACAGTGAGTTAGATAAACAAAGCAAGGAGATAAAGAACACAGAGAATTTAAAAGAAAGCAAGGAATTCAAAATTTAATCCTATTTGAGGTCCCAGCCAGTAGTGGGATCTTGACTAAGGTGCTCCGTTATGGGTTGAATTGTGTTCCCTAAAAAGATCTGTCGAAGCCCCAATCCCCAATACCGGTGAATGTGACTTTATACAGAAATAGGGCCTTTGCAAATGTTGAATCAAGTTACAATGAGGTCACTGGGGCGGACTTTAATTCGATACGACCAGAGTCCTTATAAGAAGAGACACAACTTGTGAAGACAGAGGCCGAGATGAGAGTGGTTGCAAGCCAGGACTGCCAAGGATAGCAGCAGGAGCTAGGAAGAGTCAAAGAAGGTTCCTCACCTACAGGTTGCAGAGTGAGCATGCCTCTGCCAACACCTTGATTTTGGACTTCTAGCTTCCAGAGCCGTGAGACAATACGTTTCTATTGCTTTAAGCCACCTAGCTTGTGGCACTTGTTAGTTACAGCAGCCCTAAGAGACTTATACATTCTCAAGGACATTTGCTTAGTCTTACTGAAGGTGCAACCATCTGTCACAAGGACAGTGTTAAGGGACGTGACGTGACACTTGGAAAAGTGCTCTGCATTCCCCAGAAGGAATCCCATTGCCAAACAAAGGGACTGTACTCCCATACCCTGAGAGGACACGGGGTGGAAAGGAGGTAGAAGCTGACAATAGAAAGAATGGAGACATTTTGGTTTGTGGGAAAAGGTATGATGAGCTTTAGAGTCAAATGCACCAAGACTCTGCCCCCTACAGCCTGTGCAACCAGAGGTTACTTCCCCCTCTGGGCCTCCATCTTCTCAGCTAGAAAATGGAGATGATCATTGAACGTAGTTCATAGAGGCACATGATTTTTAAAGAAATAATATACACACAAAGCTCTTAGCACAGAGCCTGGCCCCTACCTCCCTGGTCCCAGGCCTTACCTTGGGGACCTCCCAAATGCATACACTTCCACCCACAGCTGTGCCTTTGTCCCTACAAAATACACGGGCTTCAACCTCAACCCAGACACCTCCATACATCTCCCCTTATCCAAATATCTCTCAGCCTCTGGGTCCACTCTCATCCCCATGATCAGTCCAGCCTCATGACATTGGCCTCCTCTGAAACTTGTAACACATAAGAGCCTTTGCCACCAGGAGACACTAGAAATCAACTTGCCTTTTTGTAATATATGCTTCCTTCCATCCCAGGTCACTACCTTCGCCAAAAGCCAAAGAAAGGAACCCAGCATCCTTCAATGCTCACTTGAAGCCAGACCTTGTACTGGGCACTTTCCATCCATTCCTTAGCATTTCATTTAATTTCACTTAATTCCATCCTCATGATACCTCTGTAGCGTGTCTCTAACCTCTTCATCTTCTCGTGATGGAACAGCTCCTGCCACATAAGTAGGTGCTCAGTAAAAGCTGTTCTACTATGCTAATACCTTTAGTTCACTTGGGCCAGTGTGAAAGAAGAGCCAAAGAAAAGAAAGAGGACCTTTTGTGTCTCTAGAAAACTGTTCGCCGCTGCAGCCAGCCAACAGGGAAGGGGTTTCTCCTTTTGAAACTGGCTTGAGAGCCCAGAGTTTGCACACGAGCCTCTGCCCAGCACACCTTGACCCGCCCTACTTCCAGTGCTGCTGACCCCTGCCAAGCTAACCGTCAAGAGAATAATCTTGTTATTGGTAACCTCTTCCCAACACAGCCTCACCACAGGACAGCATATTAGGCCGTCGGGCCCTATTAGTGCTCGTAGCAGGGCGGTCGAGTGTAACTGAATCCTGAGCTATGTGCTAAATGCTGCATCTGGAGCTACTCTCTCTGGGCACCGATGAGGCCCTGCTCCCTCCTCATCCTTGAAGGTCTTCTGAAGAATGGCTCAGGTTTCTGAAACCTGCTGGAAGTGAATATAGCACCCAGAGTACAGGGTCCTCACCCCCACATAGAAGAACCAAGCAAATAATGGCGGACAGCTGCTCTTCCCAGTCTCATTCCTAATGTGGGCACTCGGAGAGTAAACGTATGAATGCCCTGTCTTCTGATGGATTTACTCCACCGATATTTATTGAACAGCACCTATATGGCAGGCATCGTTCTGGTACTGGGGTTATATCTGCGACCCGAACAGGAAGCAAGCTCTGCCTTGTAGAGCTTGTGTTCTCACAGGGAGAGATCTAGAATAAGTTTAATTTTGAGAGAGGAAATTACAGAGATGGTGTATTCGTTCCCCAGGGCTGCCATAACAAAGCACCACAAATCGGGTGGTTTAGACAACAGAAATGCAGTGTCTCACCCAGAGGCTGGAAGTCAGCAGGCCTGGTTCCTTCTGAGGGCTCTGAGGGAGGGGTCTGAGGGAGGGGTCTGTTCCGAGCCTCTGTCCTTGGCTTCCACATGGCCATCTTCTCTCTGTGTGTCTTCATATCATCTTCCCTCTGTGTATGTCTCTATGTTTACTTCTTACATTTTCCCTTTTTGTAAGGACACCTGTCCCATCTCACTTTGCCTGGACGACCTCTGTAAAGACCCTACCTCCACATGAAGTCATATTCTGAGGTCCTGGGGGGTCAGGACTTCAACATACGAATTTTGGGAAAGAGGATACAATTCAACCCACAACAATGCTAGAATAATGTTCTAACTTAGAATGATAATTGAGTTATGTGACGAACATTGTAACTTGGACGAATAAGTGCTCTGGAAAAATGAAGCAGGCGAGAAAGACAGGAGGGCCAGGGCATGAGGGAGCCCTATTAAACAAAGCAATCAGGAAAGAACATTCTAGGCAGAAGGGAAGGCCAGAGCAAAGGCCCTAGGGCAGGGGCAGGACTGGAATGTTCTAGGAAAGCAGAGAGAGGGATGTGGCTGGAGCCAAGCAGATGAAAGGGGGAAGGGTAGGAGAAGAGGCCGGACAGGAGAGTGTGGAGGAGGCAGATCACATACGCAAGCCACAGCTTAAGTGAGAGGGTTTGGGGAGGCACGTTCTCCGTATGACGGCCTGTTCTCCTGTAAGTTTTGGTGTCGTCGGGGTAAAGAAATTGGTCTGCACGGTAATGTTTTGTGTCTGTAGCTTGTACAGGGCTTGTCTCACCTTCTGCTCCATCCGCTCTGTGGCCCTAGACCGTGTGCTCCAGGCGCCGGTACGGGATTCTTCTGAGACTGCGTCTTCCTGTGTCCACAGACCCATTTCCTCAGACTTCTTGGCTCGTGAACATCACAGGCCTTCTGCTACACGTACCAAATTGGCCTCAGTGGACCAACGTGTTCTAACATTCCCCGTCATGGGGCTGTCCCTGGCCTCTCGTTTCTGCACCATCCCACGGTGCAAAGAAGAGCGAGCAAGCATCTGAATAAGAACCAGAAATAATAAACACTTCAAAAATTGCCTTCCTAGGAAACTGAAGCCTGTAAAAGCCTGTACTAACTACACAGTAAAAGGTGGAAATAGTTCCGCTCCCAGACACGGCCAAGGGATGTGTCATTAGAGGGAGCAGTGTTTGCTTCTGAGAGCCATCGCCTACACCCAGGGTGAATCTGAAAATTCCCTCACTTCTTTCTCCTGACTGACCCCAGTGGCTTGGACCCCAACAGGTAGCTTTTTATCTTAAGAATTGCTAATATCGACGGGGGAGCTGCCATGTGCCAGGCACATTATAAACATCTGCTTCTTTAATCTTGACGGGTATTACTGTAGCTATCACTATTCCCATATTATAGATGCAGAAACTGAGCCTCGGAGTCGTTATTTTGGCCAAAGATCACACAAGAAAGTCAAAGAATGGTGGAGCCAGGGCTTGAATCCAGGCTTCAAAGCCAGTTTATTTTCCCCCAACATATCTTGCTGTGGTCCAGAAACCCAGTTTGGAGAGAAGTCTCTACTTGAAACTCTCTCACTTAACATGCATGTGAAAACTTTCCTTGTATGCTTCTCCTCTCTCTGACTAAGAAGCGTATCTCACTACAAAATCCCAATGTTCAAATGTTAAAATAGGTTTCTTCTTTTCAGTGTCCACCTGCTGTATTATTCCTTTATGAAGCCTTTACCCACAGTCCCTTTCCTCCAAAAAAAATCTGGATATATTCTCTCTCTACTTTGAAACACGCGTAAAATAAGCATGAGTTTGGGAGCCAAATGGACCTGTGGCCATAGCTGAACTTTGTGACATTAAACAAGTTATTTACATCCCCTGAACATCACCTTCTCATGAATACCATGAGGATTAGAATGTCTACCTCAGGAGGTTTTTGTAAGGATTAAAAGAAATAATGTACAGCAAGTAGCTAGCCACTGGTAGCTGCTCATTGAATGTAAGCACTTTCTCCAGCTCTCTTAGAACCCTGAGAATTTCCTTCCACATTATGGACTCACTATTTATGGCTTGCCTTTGAAGCTACAGTCTCTTACTTATTTTTTAGCTCCTTTTGGTAGTCTAGAAATGCTTATGGAATAGGTTTCAGTTGCAAGTTACTAACCTTTCCTGAAAGGAAAAAAAGAGGAGGGGAGAGGAGAGGAGAGGAGAGGAGAGGAAAGGAGAAGAGAGGAGAAAGGGGAAAGGGGAAAGGGAAGGGGAGGGGGAGGGGAAGGGGAAGGGGAAAGAAGGCACAGAGAAGGGAAGAAGAGAGAGAGGGAGGCAATCCCATGGAAGCAATCGGTGAAAGAAAGAGAAGCGCTCAGACAGAGGCCCCCACAGCCAAGAAGGTTGAGGAAACACAAAGTCAAGTTGACTCGTTTTCCACAGCTGTCAGGAACTTGCCCCTTTAGGAGCTGCATCCTTTGTTATCTGCATTCATGCACACAAACATGTGCACTTTTTTTCTTTATTTATTTATTTTGAGAGAGAGAGAGAGAGAGAGAGAGAGAGCAGGGGAGAGGCAGAGAGGGAGAGAGAGAAAGAATCCCAAGTTCAGAGCCCAGCACAGGGCTCGAACTCACGAACCATGAGATCATTGCCTGAGCCGAAATCAAGAGTCGGATGCTTAACCAACTGAGTCAGCCAGGCGCCTCTGAACACGTGCACTTTTCAATAGCTGATAAGTGGCAAAAGATGGGAAATTTAGGCAAAGCCTCCCTCCATATGTTAAACCCAAACCGAAGTGCAGAGTAACTCTGTAGGTATCACGAAGTTCCATTTTGCTCCTCACCCACACCTCACTGTGGAAGCCAAAATAGGCAGGTCATGGTGCCCAACAGGCCAGCATCAGGTCCCTCTTCCTCCCCTTGGTGAAGGAAAATCTAGTCTCAGGCAAGAGCTGCAGAGCTGTTTCCTCTCCATCTGATGATGGCAAGTGAAGGAGAAGAAATGGAGCCCCCTGCCCCCACTACTTCAAAGTCAATTAGAACCTGCTGATTTCCCTAACAGGATTATCTCTGTCCTTCCCCAGAGCCTTTTCCATTAATGAAGTGATCAATGATGTCTCCCTCACTCGCACATCAGAGTCCTTCGTAACACCCAGATCATTTAGGAACCTAAACAACCAAATGCAGAGTTAGGAATTCTTACTTTTAAAGTCATCTTTGCGGCCATTTGCTCCCTCCAAAAAAGTGTTTTAACACTCATGAAAATACTTCTTTTTCTGCGCGGCATTATTCCAGTCTGTTATTACTAGGCTCAGGGGTGAGTCATGATGGTTCATTTCTAGCAACACCTAGGCAGGAAAAAAGAGGGGATAGAGACATATTCTGTTCACTGGGTGACAAAGAGTGTTCTCCAACCCCCGCCCCAGCCCATCAGAAACTTGGAAATAATGAATGAAATAAACGAGATAATCCATAATCCACGGGGAAATTTAATCATATGTAAGCAGAAATTGAGACATGTATCTATAAAAGTATTAGTAAAGGATATTGGAAATCCCCCAAAGCCTTCCCTACAGTCAGAGTGATCTTCCTAAACCACAAATAGGATTACTTCACAACCTGCTTAAAACTTTTCAATAGCTTCCCCTTGTTAGGACAACAAAGTCCTCACTACTTAACTGGGCTAGGAGACCTTGCAGTTCTCAACCCTTTCCTAGCCTCGCCCCTGGTACCCTCCTAATCCTGTCTCCACAGGGCCCCCCTTCCACACCCACACATGCACGTGCACGTGTGTGCACACACACACACACACATGCACAAACACACACACAAATGCATATGCACACCTTCCCCCTACTCCTATCGATCTTTAAGGCCCAGAGCAGATGTCACTTCTTCCAGGGAACCCTCTAGAACTGTAGATTAGATGTCTTTCCTATGACTGCCCAGTGGCATTTCATATTTCCCTATCGTAACCCTTCTACACTGTTTTGTGATTGCTAATTTCCCTGCGTAGTTCCCCTAACTAGATTACAGGATAAAGACTATATATATTTATACTGTCTACCATTGCAGCCTTGGGATCTAGGACAGGGCCTAGCTCACTAAGTACTGGTCAAATTAAACTGAGTTGAAGAGACTGAATTTAATATAACCTGGAACATCTTAGGCAGGCCTGGCACATGGCAGGTACACGGTAAATATTGTACGGAATTGAATTAAACTGAATATGACTTGGATCATCTCAGGAAGGCAAAACCGAGATTAACTGCATTTCAGGAAGCTAGTGGATGGTTAATGGGATCAAATGGTGTTGCCATATGTGATGGACGATGATGGTATTTACCAAAGGGGAGAGGTCATAGTGGAATAGGAAAATAATTAGTACTGCTAAAGGGAAGAACTGGTTGTTTCTACCCAGCCCCGCTTAAGAGAAGAAAGTCAGTGCACTAATCAGTGACTCCAGCTGGCCACCAGAGAGGGTGCTCGGCTGGGGCAGAGGACTCGTCAGGCCTCATCATCCCTCAAGATGCTTGGCCTCCTTTTGTTGGATTCACTCTTCACCAAATATCCCGTAAACTTCCCCTAAAGATTTTCCACCCGGAGACCATGTACTGACCCCAGCATTTCCTTTTGGCTGCTCTGTCTCTCACTGAAAATGAATAAATTGGCCCTGATCGTGCGCTGCCCTCCTGGAAGCCAAGCTAGTAGGAATCTGTCCTGACCACTGGTCCAAATTCTAAATTTACAGAACTGCTCAGGCTGAGCAGTCTGTGGTCCCCCCAGAAGACCCTGCTGTCCCATTTCTTCTAGACACAGAGGGAAACCAACCTAAGATCTGCGTAACTCAGTGAACACAGAATCTGAGGGGATGGACTCTGCCCAGAAGCTGGCTACACTGGGGCCATCAGGCGATGAAGGCACCACATGAAACCGGGCAATGGCAGGCAGGCAGACATTCAGGGCTGGAGATAGTCTTTGGTGGTGGGAACCTCGCAGCTGGACTGGCGTTTCAGGCAGACTCAAGCTGTGGGGAGTGGCACACATGACCAGTGACATGAAGCAGGACTTTGGGGCAAGACTCCACTTGTAGGCAGATGGAGTAAGGAGCCTGGGACAATAGTAATCATATTCTAAGCCTGGCTTCCATTTATTGAGCACTAACTATGTTCCAAGCAATGTCGTTGGTGTCTTTATAAACATTATCTAATTAAATCTTTCAACAACCCTGTGATCCAGATACCAACACCTCAATTTACAACGAAGAAACCACTCTGGCTACAATTGCCAATATTTGGCTGTTGTTTAACCACCAAAAAAAAAAAAAAAAAAGGCAATTTCATGTGGTTCGATCTAATAGTTGCTGGCTTCATGGACACTGACCCAAGAATCTAAATGATGAACACCATGCTAGAAGTGAACAGAGAGGACAGAAGTGAAATAGAGAAGGGGTCGATATGACACAACCAGCTAGGACTTGAGGGAATGATGGCCTCAGTGTGGACAAGTTCCAAAAGTGCTGTTGTCAAGGCCCCAGCAAGTGATGGCAGGGTTTCTGGCCGAGAGGTCTGGTCCCACAGATAAGCCAGGTGTTGTTTATTAGTCAAGTCACAAGAGAAGTCACAGACTGAGCTGCCCCCTCTCCCAATACCCAGAGGCCCAAACAGCCATTCACGTCTCTGTCAGCCCTTGCCGAGCCTCTTTCTGTGAACAGAAATCAGATCACATGTTGCCTGAAGTCAGATATGTGACCAGACTCAGTGCACTGTGCAAGATTTCACCAATGATGAAAATAACTTTCTCCTGCTGCATTTAACATCTGGTGTCACAGATTTTTGCTGAGAGCCATAAAATCACTAACTTGCAGAGAAAACCTCATTGTTGAAAAAATACATCTATGGAGGGGTGGGAGGCAGCCAGAGCCTGGCTGTGATCTGGGGCTGTCTCAATGTTCATGGTGGCCCCTTGTCTCCTCGGTGGACAGCGACTTTCACAAGGCCTCGGGAGGAATCTGGGGCAGTAAAGACAGATAGACCCAGGCTAGTGACTCTGTCACTGACAAGCTGAGGTACCTTGGACTGGTTCCTTAACCTCTCTGATCTTCCTTTTCCTTGTCAAGGGGGAAGAAAAAAAAGATAAAAATAACCACCTGCCAGGGTATCTCCGTACATTCAATGAAATAACATATGTGACAGTGCCTGGCACAAGAGTAAATGCTAGCTTCTTTCTCCTTTCTTTTCCTTTTCTTTTTTTTGCTCTCTGACATTTCCTTTCAGACCCAAGTCGGCTTGCACACTGTGGCATTTGTCAGAGACTCGTACATGTAGCAAGCTGGGCCCAAGTCGCCGTTAGCTGGGACCCCATGCTCTGCTTGGGGCGGTGGCACCCGCGTTCTGGTCCTTCTCTTCCAGTGCCACAGAAGCTCCTTTGGGGAAAGGGGTGGTGCCCATTCACCAGAGCCTGTGCTCGCGGCAGATGTGTGGCACATACCGAGCTGTATGACGTCAAGAAGCAGCAGGAAGGGAGGACGCAGCACCACGGTGCGTTATGTCAAGCAGCCCTTCTCTGGCAAGCTCCCGCTCTGGCCGGGTCTGGTGCGAGGCCTGCAAGTGCAGGGATTAAGTGATAAACGGGAGAGCCCCAGGGGCCCCCTTATTTACCTGATAAGTGAGGGGCTAGGGTAGGAGGGCTTACCCCTTATAACTGTAATCATAGACTAGGGGGCCTGCCGTGGCCAGGACAGCCACATTTGAGACATCCTCTCTCCCACTCATCATTCTCACGGCTGCCCTCAAAATTCACGTGAAGCCTGATTTCCCTTGTGTCTACTTGTTGCTGTGGGTACCGTGTGCAGAGGAAACAAGACGTGATTGACCCTTCCCTGCCCTTCCCCACTGCATGACCTCGACCTCGGAACCTACTCCAGTTGGTATAAATATATGCTCAGCGCACATTCAATCTCCCAGGTCTCTTTGTCCTCTCTCTCTCTCTCAGCCTGTTTCTGCCCTCCTTCCCCCTCCTCCTTCCCCTCCCCCCTCCCTCCCAGCTGCCCCCTACCTGAGCCCTTCCCCCAGCTGCCCTGGGTCCCGCACAGAGCCCAGCCACTCTACCCATATTTTTAACTCTCACTTACTATCTCCACCGTTATCGCCATTTTTGGCTGCAGGCCACAGCAAACAGAATGTGAGAAAGCAAAAACTAATGAGCTTCTTCAAGAGAGTATAGGGAGCTTCTGTTATTTCATTTAGTCCTCAGAGTTTAACTTCTGGCACTTCCGTCACATCTCCAAATGGTAAGTGAAGGTTGTTACTTTTCAATTTGGTTGGGCTGTGTAGCACATTTCATCAATTAAAATGCACCCTCAGTGCAAAATCACAACAGGGCCGGCAGGAAGGGTGCTAGTGTGTGAGGGAGTTGGTGGGTTGTTGTTTTTTTTTTTTCCAAACTTACTTTTGTTCCATGTAGCTAAGATCTGTTCGAGGCACCCTTTTGCTCCAAACACCACCACCGCTCACAGAGAGCAACATGTGTGCAATCAGTCCGGGGCCGTGCTCAACCCTGACTGGCTGAGGACCCTGCAGGCCCTCTACCCAGGGCGAGCCCAGGTCTCTGGGTTTAGCCCAGGCTCTGCTGATGGGCCTCCAACCTACAGAGTGACCTGGACAGGTCATTCAACCTGTCTGAACACTGTTCCTGACTTACCCATCCCTCGCCCCTAGGCCACAAGAGGAATTCTCCAACTGGAACGATCTCCAGAAGGGGAAATGAATGGAGTAATAAGCTTCACCGACTTCCCTGATATTTGTTCAGGCAACAGATACTTAATGGACATTTACTACATACCACGTACTATCTGGCCTCAATATTTGAAAATGTTAGATTCGAAGACTTAAACTTCCTCTCCATCCTTCCCTGCCATATTGTGGTCGATTGATTTGAGACACCATGAAAGCTTATCCCCTCAACTGTCCATTCTTTGTACCTATAAAAATTGCATGGAGGGGCGCCTGGATGGCTCAGTCGGTTGAGCGGCCGACTTCGGCTCAGGTCACCATCTCGCGGTCCATGAGTTCGAGCCCCACATCAGGCTCTGTGCTGACAGCTCGGAGCCTGGAGCCTGTTTCGGATTCTGTGTCTCCCTCTCTCTGCCCCTCCCCCGTTCATGCTCTGTCTCTCTCTGTCCCAAAAATAAATAAACATTAAAAAAAATTGCATGGAGGGAGAACTAGGGATGCACGTTTCAAAAAAATTATTGTTGTATCTTAATTATAAAAGTAATGCCTTTCTTATAACAACAAAAAAATGTTTATTGCAGATCAAAAGAAAAAACAAAATGTGAAGCAGTCACAATCCTTCCTCCCAAAGATCATCACTGTTTTCAAAGGAATGTTATTTTTAATGTCAACAGAAACCAGCAAGCCTACTAGCAGAGGGCTGAACCCCAGAAAGAAAACCTAAATTTAATTTAACACACGGACTGAGCACCTACCTTACACCAGGTGCCATTATGGAGTCACAAAATTTGTAAGGTAGGGTCTTGCCTTTCCAGCGCTGGGGAAACACGGACTTACTGGTAATTTTTACCCACATGTTTTAAACCCAGATCTAAAGTCTCTAAACCAAGAACATAACTTGGGAATGGGATCCATATCCCGTTTGCAGTGGTGTTTTTTTACTCATTCTAAAGCTTCTTCCCCATTTTACTCTCCCCACTGGTAGTACTTCCCCCCTACCATACTTCACCCCTTTCCACTCTGATTCTTTCCTCCATGTTTCCCTTTCAGAAACTGTGAATCGTTGGCAGCCTTGGCCTTGTGCGGTGTCTAAGAGATTAGCAGTAACATCTCAGGCAAGCCTGTGAACGATAAAACAAAGCAGGGTGTGCAATGAGCAACACGACAGTTAGGAGACTCCTGCAGTTGGTGTCTTCTTATAGCTCAGGACTGGCTGTTCCTAAATGCTCTAAACTGGGCAGAACATGAAGAACATCCCAGGTCTGTCCGCAAAGTGTGTTGCTCAAAACTACAGTCCCTTGCGATGCGGGAGGAGAGGGAA
This sequence comes from Panthera onca, assembly GCF_046562875.1. Lineage (NCBI taxonomy): Eukaryota > Metazoa > Chordata > Mammalia > Carnivora > Felidae > Panthera > Panthera onca. The sequence goes on along the minus strand of NC_138346.1, from coordinate 171,898,623 downwards.
GGTGGTGGTCAAATAAATTTGGGAAGTGCTCCTGGCCACATCCCAGTCACAAAGCACATTAACACATCTAACGTTCTGAGAAATGCCCTGATGTCATTTTAAGCTGGCAATTTGCAAACATCTGACCGTGGATGTTGGAAACTTTCAGGAACATACTAGAAAACTCATTTGGTGGTTATTGTTACTATATATGCTATTCATATTAATATTATGTTACTACAATAAAAAAGAACATTGGATATGGTGTTATTAACAACATCCTTCTCTACGCTTACCACCCCCAGAGTCATTGTTATTATCTTATACAAGGTCATCACTGGTCTGCCCGGTTCACTAGTCTCAGCTGCCACCATCCCACGTCCCCAAACACACATGTGCTTTTAATTGTTCCTTCCATCTAAATTACCTGAGCAGCTGGCTCCTACCCATTTTTTAAGGCTCAAATTTCCTCTGCTGTGGAGCTGTCTCTGAACCCTCCAGGAGTAGGACACTCTTCCTGTTTTCTTTCCTGGCTTTCCACATATACTTCATCCATGGAGTAGGATTATTTGTTTCCATGTCTGTCTACTCTGTCAGGCTGGGAACTCCCAGAGGACAGGAGCTGTGATTTATTCATCTCTGTATTCACAGGATTTAGTACAGTGACTAATTCATAGAAGCTTCCAAATAAAGAAATGAAAATGGACCCTCATCCAGAGGTCAGGCAAACCCCAGTCAAAGGGGACAAATGGAGAAGATGCTTGAAAGAGGAAAAACATAGGCAGGGTAGCAACTGGCATTTGGAAACTTCAGCTGTGAGTGACATCCTGGTTTAAGTAGTGTGTCAACAGCATTGGCAATATCCAGGCAGGTGTGTGGTCTGTATCGGGGAGGCAAGGAGGGATTAGAGAACTGGTTCCTAGGAAACTGAACTTCAGACATCGTACCAGGAGGTCAGGATGGGGTAAACCCTAGGAAAAACAGGGGAACTCGAATGCAAATCTCAGTCGTTTGGAACCAGTCATTGGGTTGATTGAACTAACAGCTAGAGTTCCTTAAACTCCCCTTAAATGGGGAGAGAACAGTATTCAGGTTCTGGGGCATGGCTGAGCCCACAGGTGTAGGTTAAGTGGTTGCACCTGGAGGACTAGTGGACTACAGGGACAGGAAGCCAAGCCGATCATTAAGGCTCCAGATGCTTCTTTTCACGTGGCCTTGCTCACAGGTTTGCCTCTGTCTTTAGGATAGAGCCTCAGGCTCCTCCACGCTATAGATTTCTGCCTTCAGAACCCCATTCCGGAAAAGTGTCTTCAACCAACTTTCAAGGTCACTTGTTGCCCTAGAGCTTACATCCCAGAATCGGGCGTATGGAGTTAGGCTCCAGAGATCTATTCACCACAACATGCCCAAAGTCAGGTTGGGAACTTTGGCGACTTCCTAATAATATAAAAACCATCTATCCAAATTGTTTTTGTATAAAATGAAGATAGATAATAAATATAACTGGGATTCTTCCAAGGAAAAAACACCCTGTTCATTTCCTTTTTTTTAAATATTAATTTATTTTTGAGGGGGGTGGGAGCAGAGAGACAGAGGGACAGAGGATCTGAAGCTGCCTCTGAGCTAACAGTGGAGAGCCCAATGTGGGGCTTGAACCCACAAAATGTGAGCTCATGACCTGAGCCGAAGTCAGATGCTTAACTGACTCAGCCACCCAAGCTCCCCTGTTCATTTCCTCTTAATGCCTGAAGACAAAATCAGTGTCTATACCAATCAGAATAGTTAAAGGGAAAATAACAAAAGATTCAGGGCAAGCTAAGAGGATTTGAAAGGTATTTTATATTATTCAATAGCTTCCAAAAATGGCGGAAAATAGATTACAGTTAAATTGTAAAGTCCCAAATCCCTATATCTAGAGCAAACTGTGAAGGCTCGAAGCTGACCACATTGGTTCAGAATGATCTTGTTGGCAGTGCAGGTAACTGTTCAGGAAATTCTTCAGTAAAGCAAGGAAAGGGGCCAAAGGAGACTAAAGTTTGACATTTTGCCATGAAAAAGTCTAAAGGATAGAAGAGGATTTTCTGTTTTGTTTTGGGGAGTTTCGGAGGTTGAGGGGGGTATTGTTTTTGGTTTTGTTCTTTTTTACTTTACCAGTTTGGGCACCACAGAGCAATTAGAGGAAGAGACAGAAATGCTGGAACATTGGATGTGTGGGGGACAGACAGACGGATGGACAGATGGATGGATGATGGGTGGGTGGATAGATGAGTAGGTGGTGGATGAATAGGTAACCTTTTTGAAATGTGCAGGAAGTGGCTAAGATTCTAACTCGGGCCCTTGCTTGGTGTTTCCCCCAAAAGGCCACACAATTTCTCAAAGTCTTTGTGCTTTGTGGGATAGTTGGGACAAATTCCATATGCAACTCAAGTGTCCTCTAGGATCTCTCTCTCCTTTGAGATTCTAATATTGCTGAGACCTACCTCCACGTCATTCCTCATCAAACCTAACAGTCTCCCCAAGACAGCGGTGGATTCTAGAGTTTCTATGTTCTTGATCTCTTGCTATGCAGGGTTTCTGTTCCTGCTACATCTAGAAAGCACCGGCGTCTCCCCTCCTGCGTCTGCCCTCTTCTGCTCTATGCTGACTTAAATACACAATGCCACCTTTTTCTTTGATTTACCCCAGACAACACTCCCTCCCAAACAGTTTACTGGAATATGGGAGAACAGGAATGGAACAGTTTACTGAGAATATAGGAGAACAGGGATGGGCCATAACACAATAGAACAACACTATCAGGCGATTAAGCATTCCTGTTCTTAAAATCTCTCAGCCATCCCTGCAGGGGGGTTTCTCACTTGCTTATCTTTCCCTCAGAATCTCTGGCCTCCCGTTACTGGTTTCTTCCACTGTCTCCCTAGGTTCCTCTCCTATGTTTCTTCTCTGTCTGCACGTTCTTGTCTATTTCATACCCATCTGGACGTCCCCCAAAGCTCTTCCTGGCTTCTTATAATCAAACGCACCCAGGAAGGTGTGTGTCCGAGCAAAGGCTTTTCACTCTGTGACAAGGATTGTATTTGTCTCAAAGTCGTAATCTTTCCCCCTCCACTCCGCCACCACACTTCTGCTCCCGCAAGAATCCTTAGACACACAGCAACCATTATTATTAGCTCTATTCTGAATCAGGGGCTGAATGTCTATGCCCCTGACTTCAGTCTGTAACCCAGCCCAGTCCAGCCCCACCTCGGCTCTTCTCCCACAGTTGTTCCCTGAAATACACTTGGCACTTGGGTTTCTTAAAAACCAATTGCCTTGAGGGGCTCCTGGGTGGCTCAGTTGCTTAAGCGTCCGACTTCAGCTCAGGTCATGATCTCACTGTTCCTGAGTTTGAGCCCCTCGTCAGGCTTTGTGCTATCAGATTCTGTCTCTGTCTCTGTCCCTCCCCCACATGTGGTCTCTCTCTCTCTCAAAAATAAATAAATAAACATTTAAAATTAAAAAAAAAAAATAATTATCTTGAAACATGAAGAGTATATAGGGCCAGGTAATGCTAGAGCCATTTGATTTATTTTCCCTTATTTTAAGGTCACAGCAATCCTATTATATGGGCAATATACCCATTTTACAGATGCAGATAGGCTCAGAGAGGTTAAATAATTTTCGCAAAGCCTCACAGTTTTCCTCCTTCCAATTCATTTCATTCCAATAGCTGGAATGACTTTTCATATCTGTAACTAGTTATTTTTCTAAAAAGGAAATGTCACTCTCTTGCTTAAAACTCTTCAGTGGCTGCCTACTGTCGTCAGGGCAAAATTTATCCTTGGTCCTGCCTTTCTCCAAGCCACCCTCTCCTTGCTTCTCCCTACCCCTTAGACTGAAGGTTCTAGCTACACTGAATCATATATTGTTCCCTAAAACCTCCTGTTCTTTGTACCTGTTCACTCTGCCCATCATTATCTCCCTACTAGAATGAAAGCTTCTTGGAAGAAGGAACTCTCTTTTGCTCATCCCTGCTGTAATCTTGATTTCTACAACAGTGCCTGGCACACAGTATGCCTTCACATCACCCGAATTACTCTCTCGGCCTTATCCTCCAGGCCCCATCCCAGATGTCACGTCTTCCAAGAAGTCTCCCTGACACCACAGCCAGGTTTCAATTCCCCTTTTCTCTTCACCTCAAATCACTTCACGGGTATATTTGTCACAGCACTGAGGAAACTCGATTATGATTTGTGACTTTCTCTGCACATTCTCAGCTGACTTATACACTAGACAGCAAACTCGAGGGCATGGCTATATCTAGTTTATCACTGTGAGAGCCACAGTGAGAATTTCGCCTCCAGATAAACTGTAAGGCGTGTTTCAGGAGGCTACAAGTGAGCCCATCCTTTCTGCCCTCCCATCAACATGGCCTCCTCCAAGCTCTGGCTGGTTACCTTCCCCTCAAGGCCCACCTCGCCCCCTAGTTCCTCCTGGACAGGATATCCTACCGGCTCCACTCAAATGAAAAATTCCTTCTTCTCCATCTTAAGAAACCTTGGGAAACACCCTTGTAGCTGTCGGCCTAGATCACGTCATCTTGTTGCGTATTGTGAAATGTGTATATTCTGCTGATAACCAACGTGTTCAGGCATTAAGGGATCACAGTGAGTCACTGAATACATCCAGAATTTCTACTCCTTAGCACATGACGGAATCCAGGCCATGTTTGTTGGTGAACTTGCCTCTACTCTACCACAACCCACATTAAACTCAACCCTTTAGGCTTTAGAAGTTCAGTATAATTCAACAAATAATTGTTGGGATTACAGTTGACGGCCCCAGACTGTACCAGGTGGTAGTGAGGGACTAGCATTTTCCCCAGAAGCACCTCCTCTGGACCAGGCAGGAAGCACTCACTCCATTCCATCCACTCATCAGGCTTGGGGAGGTGAAATTATCAACCTCATCTTACAGAAGAGACAGCTAAGACTTTCTAAGGTTAAGCAGCTTTCCCAAAGACGTGTAATTGGTGATTTAGGGCACGAGGACTGAAAGGCATGTCTGATTCCAAAAGCCAATTCTTTCTACTTCATCTATTTGCCCCAGTATGATATTTATCTCTTTGACAAAAAGATTTATTTTAATTTTTTATATAAAAGAAACATATAAGATAAATATATATATATATCTTATACTATATAGTATAATACATAGTAATCAAAGCTATTATAAATTATTCCAGAAAGATCCTATGGAAATGCACAATTCATCTTGGGATATGTGCAAAAAGGGAAAAAAATGCAATGGCATAAATAAATGGCAGAGAGTATGGCCCAGAAACTCAGGATGGGTGACTTTTGATGGGATTCAAGAGGAGTGGGAAGGGAAAGGCACTGGGTATGTATTAACCTTCTATAACATGGCAGGAGCTTTTCACGTGTTTTCTCATCAGATCCTCATGACGGTTCTGTGAGGTAGCTGTGAGGACACTGAGGCTCAGAGAGCTAAGTCCATCGCTAAAGTTCATAGAGCAAAATGGTAGAGCTTGGAGTTGAGCCCAGGTCTTTCTGACTCCAGGGTTGAGTCTCCTTCCTTTGTCCCAGGCTGCTTCTCCTGAACAGGGCCCTTACAGGGGACTTGAGCACAAATAACATAAAAATAGGAATAGAAGTGGAGGTTATAAAATTGAAATGGAATTAAAGGAGGTCCCATGGAGGCATTTTGCTTATTTCCCAAATCACCTGGGGCTCCTGCCCAACACGGTACAAGATCCTTGGGCTAGGAGCCCTGGTTCTCATCTCAGCCCTGCCCGGAACTAAGTCCTCACCACCTAGGGAGTCACAAAGCCCCGTCAGGGTTCCATTTCCTCCTCTGTAAAGGTAGTCTGTTGAACAAGGTGATTTAAGACCGTGCAGCCCTGAGGTCTTGTGGGTCTGCAGAAAGTAACAGCAAAATACAACCTTTTTTGTTTATCACACTATTATCGTCCAAAGTCCTTCCTGGGGAGTTGAGTATGTCCAGACTGTACTGTTGGCTCAAAGAGTTCTTCTTTCACTGTGTTATTGATCTAGATGGACCCAGATAAAAATTGACTAGAGCACTGGTAGTTTGCTAAGGATGAACTCTGTGGGCACACTTGTGTAATGCCCTGTGTGCAGGGGAGTCTGCCTAGGTACTCAAGGAAGACACTTTCATTTAGCCAATATAAAGTCACGAAGGCCCTGCACACAAGTGCCTGGCAAATGATTATGAACATGAGTAACAACAGTTGCGTTCCATTCTGAGTCTCCTGGGGAGCCATGGAGGGTTTAGACAGGGAAGTCACACAGTCAGCTTTGTACATTACTCCAGCTTCTATGCAAGTCACAGACAACAAGACTGGGGACAGAGACCAGCGAGGAAACCCACTGCAACAACCCAGGAGAGACTTGATGAGGCCCTGAACGAAATCGGGGCCAGTGGGGACAAGGACAGACTGACACTCCTGGGAGGTAGAGAGGGGTAGAGGGGAGATTCAATAGGAAGGCACCCCCATAGCTGGCGTTGCTGGGCAGGAGGGTGATTAGTACTAATCACCAGCTCGAGGCTCGCTTGGTTCACCCATCCAGGGAGGCAAGATGCCAAGAGGCACAGGTGTTCCAAGGCGGCCTCTGCCTCTCCTGATTGCATAAACAGGCCTCCTGCCTTCCTGCCTCCGCAACATCCAGCATCCCCAGGGAGACCTAGCCTCCAGTCTGGGGTGCTCTCAGCAGAGAGGCAGAAGGGCTGCAGGGGTCCAAGAGAGGGTGAGGGCTCCTTATGGGCTTTGTTATTCAGACTCTACCAAGTCCTGGAAGGGCTGTGGTCCCTCCCATGGGCCCGGCTTCGTGTGATCTTCGCACGCTCTGCACCCGTTCACTACCATCTGTTTCCCATCGATGCTGAGCACAGGCTCGTGCGTGTGGTCACAATGGCCCAGAAAAAGCACTCTGCCAACAGCTATGAAAATGCTCGATTTCATCCTTTCCCTCTCTTACTCTCTTTTTGACTGACTTATAAAATGGACGTTGAAAATGCTGATCCTTTCCACAGTGCCTCCCCCAACCCCAAGGAAAATATAGTGGCGTCAGATTCCCCTTGACGTCCACACTTTTTTGAAAGGGAGGGGGACCCCACGGCACATGTACAAGGGCCAGACCAAAATAGGAAATATGAGCAAAGTGGTTGCATCCTTTTGCAATCAACTATTATAAAAGCTGGCCATCCCCGTTCAATAAGAAAACATGGAGTTTCCAACAGGCCCAGTTTTATTTTACATAATTGTAACCATCTCGGCATGTCAATTAAGATAGAATGTTACCTTTGGGATGGGATCAATTAGGGCCCTGAAATTTGGAATCATGATTAGCCTGTTTTACATTTTGCATTCACTTTCCAGAATATACAATTGTCTGATTCAGACCAATTTTTTTAAAAACATATTGTAAACGTATTTATTTTTTTAAGCCAAAACAGACGTGGGAGGCCTGCTGGTAACAGGAACCATAGCAAAATGGAGGATGGGGTGGTGGGGCTGCTATTTGATTAGAGTCGATTCTTAAATTTCCACAGCAAGAAAATATTGAATGTGGTGTCATGGTTGCTGGATTTTCTTAAGAACTGAAATCATTACGCTCTGGCCACGATCCAAGTTCTTCCTTTTTTTTTTTTTAGGTTACAATTTGAAACGGTGCAGAACACGCTATAGTGTTGTAGTCATTCATGTAATGTCATTGAATCGAGCTTCTGGAAATAGACAAAGGACTTTGTGTCCCAAAATGTTCTTCTGGCGGAAAATTGATAGCAGCATGAGATATGCTATTACTGGCTTTGGTTCTGCCTCCAAATTTGTGCTGACTAAAGCGATTTCATGAGAAAGAGAGAGAAAGAGAGAGAGAGGGAGAGAGGGAGAGAGAGAACGGGTAAATGAGTTGCCACTGTGTGGGGAAGCTAAATGCCTGAAATAACTGCTGCACGGAGGGAAGGCACACATTTCCCAGCAGAGATGTGCAAGTTTTTTCAGGGGTCACTAACGTAAGGTGAACTTCTTTGCTTGCTTTTCTGAAGTTGTTGTTTCCCAAATGGAGATGATGAACAGGCAAATGTATGACATAAAACCCCTGGGTAATTCCCCCAAGCCCTCCCCTCCCGTCCCTCTGCAGTGTTTTCTCTTTCATTGTCACCCCTCGTCTGGAGCTTTTGCCAGATTCATCAGGACGACAAGCGAATTCAGTTTCACCAACCAGGGATGCAGCCTGAATGCAAATCAGTCCTCAGCCTGGACACTGCAGCCAGGACACATGGTGTTGGGCATGAGCCCAGGCCCGGCCCATTCTTTGCCCCCTAATGCCTTTCCAAGATTGGCCATCTTCATTGCTGCAGTCCCTTTCAGAAGGAAAAGCTACAACTGTTTGTGCACGATGTGAAAGATATGTCAATAAAACCCCTTTCCACATAAATAGCACATCAAAATATTACCAAATAATGCTGGTGACTTTGCCAGCAGGCAGAGGACTCCATCTGGAGATAATATCTTCCAACTGAGAGGCAGCCAAGGTGCCCTTTCCTGGGCAACGGGCAAGTTGACCGTTCTGAGGCTAAATCCCACCCTGTCTGCACATTCAGGCTCTCAGCGATCCCCCTCCTCTTGGGTCATGCCCAGACCACTCACACCTGGATCTGGGAGTTGTCCGCTCTCCTCCCAAATGAGCTCACTGATCCTTTTTCCTCTGTGATGGCAATGGCATGATCCTTTTCTGACCACACTCCACTGATATCCAAGTAGCCTCCTGAGGTGCCTGTAAGAACAAACCCCAGATTCTAAGGGGGCACAGAACGGGTTGGCTGTACCAATACTCTCCATTCACGTGCCTCTATCAACCCAGTGACAGCAAAGCTCACTATTGGGTCAGCTCTCCAAGGCATCAGAAGTGACAGCTTCTGAACAAAGTCTTCCCCACTTTCCCCCAACTCATGGGTCTCTCCCTCCTGTTAATTCTTACATAATTAGAGTCTGAGCCACAGAGATATGTTTTTTGTTGTTCTCCTTGGTTATTCAACAAATGTCTGCTGAGCACGTGTCATGTGCAAAGGAAGTAAGGCAACCAGAGTAAACAAAATATCAAATAGGGGTCCCCCCATCTCCACATACAGTTGACCCTGAAGCAAAGTGGATTTGAACTGTGTGGGCCCAATTATATACAAATATATGCAGTTCAGCACTGCAAACATATTTTCTCTTATGATTTTCTTAATCACATTTTTTTCTCTAGCTTACTTTATTGCGAGAATACAGTATATAATACATATAACATCCAATATATGTGCCAATTGACTATTTCTGTTATTGGTAAAACTTCCAGTCCACAGTAAGCTGTTAGTAGTTACGTTTTGGGTGAGTCGAAAGTTACACGTGGATTTTTGACTGCGTGGGGGTTAGCACCCCAAACTTCTGTGTTGTTCAAGAGTCAACTGTATCGACATGAATCCCAGCTTACTCTGTCCGAAGATTTTTAAGGATTCTCAGAGGAGTTCGTATTCAATGGTCATCCAGGCTCCATTTCGGGAGTGCTATTTCTACCTAGGCCTGTGTCCACTAGGTCATGAAAGAGGTCCTCTCTACTTATTTAAAACTTCATGCAAAGCTTTTGTGAGTTTTGTGAGTAGGTATTTGGGAGAAATTGCTGGACTCATGGAAGAAACAGGAGGGATTCATGTTGCAACAACACAATGTCATGTTAAGCATTAAATGTAAAAAGTTAAACCATCTCACCAGCCAAGGATTTCAATGGGACTTCACTTAACTTTTTGTAATTCACTCCTTTCCTTCCCACCAGCTCAGCCTCAACCTTCATGATTCTCTGCCCCTTTGTACTCTTCTCTTCCCTCTCAGGAGAAGAAAAGAAATCTAATTTTCTAGATGCAACTGTTTGAACCATTCCCCTTTTTTGGGGGAAGGGAGGTGTTGGGCTTACAACAATACTCAGTACCCTTTGATCTGAAACACTCTTAGTAAATCATCAAGGTTATTTTCCCAAACAAAGACAGTTTCCTCCCTAAGAGAAATGTTCATACCAACTGTTAAGGTAATAAGTTTTTTTCTCTTATTACACAGAGGTGTGACACCATTCAATTCAGTATCAACCTGACATTTTCTGAATGCATTCTATGTACTTGGCATCATGCTAAGCCCCCAAGCAGACAAATTGACTTAATCCCTAGCATGACTTACTGGAGAAACTGAAGCTGAGGGCTGAGGGCTGTTCCATTGTCCAGGGCCACCCAGATCTGCCTAATGGTAAGAACTAGTCTCTTAATCAATAAGTAGCTCTCCCTCACACAATGTAGCAAAATTAATTGTTTTCAAGGTACTAAGAGAAGTACAAAGGCATGATCCCACCACCAAGTGATCCATAGCATAGTCATGGTATAGTAAACCGTGAGAAACAGCAAGAGTTACAACTGGGAGACAGACAGACCTGGATTGAAATCCTAGCTGTGTTGTGAATTTGTTGGATGATGCTAAGCAAGTTACTCAACCTCTCTGAGCCTTACTGTTCTCAAATATAAAATGGAAATGGTAATAGTACATACCTCATCATGTTGTAGGGATGAAGGGAGGAGATAAGGCATGGAAAGCACCCTATGTAGTTCTTGGTGCATGAGGAGCCCTAAATCAATGCTACCTTTCCTTATTATACTGAACATATTTTATAGCTTGCTTTGTGGATTTAGCATTTTATAATGAGAATCTCCCTGCTGCTGAATACCCTTTCTAAACATCATTTAGATGGCTACTTAATGTCTTATCATATGACATACCATAATTCATCACACTATTCCCTTGCTTCATTTATCTACTGGAGAATAATATTGTTTCTCTTCTCAATATGTTTGACATCTTTATACATTAAGGCTGTTAAGCTTTTCTTTACATTTGCCACAAGTATTTTTCCAGATGTTTGCTTGCCCTTTAATATTGTTTAAAATATTTTTGGATATATAGTTGTTAGTTAATTCTTATGTAGTCAGGCTATCTAAATTTTCCTTTGTGATTCCTTCCATTAATTTTAAGCTTAAAAAATCCTTCCTACACAGAGATTAGAGGGTCATTCACTAACTTTTTTTTTTTATGGTATAAGGATACATTTTTCAATGTAAGGTGATTCGGGAACCAAATAGATCTGAAATTTAATATTGGTGGTTTCTTTTACTCATGAGAAACCTTCAATATTCCATGACTTGTAACAGTGTTCATAACAATTTTTTATAACATTGTTTGGGAATTAAATGAAAATCAAATTTAAGTCACTAATCCTGAGTGAGTCAGTCCATTATCCCTTACTGGAGTAGAGTGATTTCTAAAACCTAAGAAGTCGCACACATCTCCAGAAATGCCTTCATGAATATCAGAGCTCTACTTGGCATGACCTGGCCATGAAAGAATTCTCTGTTTTTCCTGAAATCTGGAGAGAAGATTTTGGAGAGAGGCTGACCCAGGTTCAAAGCTCAGCCCTCGTTTCAACACTATAATTGAACTGTTCTAGGTAAATCCTCTGAGCCTCTGTTTTCTCATTTACCAAATGGAAGAAAATACTGGAACCAACTTCAGAGATCCTCTGTGAACATTGAAAAAGATAATGAATGCATTGTAAATCTCCTAGCACAACACCTGACAAATAATAAGTGAACAACAAATTTCAGCTATTTTTCAGTTTTCTCCACCCCAACATGGTCATGATTATTTCAAAGTCTAGTTGCCCAGCACAGACTGTGGGATAAGATCCCTCAGAACACTATAACAGGAGGTCTCACACTTCAGGATAAGCCTTATAGCAGCAGACTGGGGTGGCAATAAGCTGGAGATACTGAGTCCAAAGCATAATGTATCAGTTTCCTGGGACGGCTATAACAAAGTATCTCCAACTGGGTGGCTTAGAACAACAGAAATGTATTCGCTCATAGTTTTGGAGGCCAGAAGTCTGAAAATCAAGATGTCTGCAAGTCTGGGGACTCTGAGGGAGAAACAGTCCTGTGCCTCTCTTCTAGCTTCTGGTGGCTGCCAGTAGCCCTGATCTTCCTTGGCTAGTAGACATATCACTCCAATCTGTGCTCCAATATTCACATTACCATCTCCCCTATATCTGTCTTCTCCTCTTCCTCCACAGACACTTGTCGTTGGATTTATGCCTACCTGGATAATCCAAGACGATCTAATTTTGAGATCCTTAACTTCATTACAACTGCAAAGACCCATTTTCCAAATAAGATCATATATGCATGTTATGAATAGATATATACTTGTCAGAGGGGGTCACTATTCAACCTACTATACAGAGGTTCCCCCCCCCCATTAAGTGAAAAAAATGGGGTACTGGGAGGTCATATTCAGCAATGCCTCAGGCTATATCCTTGAAGACCAAATAACCATTAGCTGGATGACAGCATTTTAATCATCTCCTTTACACATCCAAATCAATAGAAAATGCAGATATTAAAATGCATTAAAGTCAGAAGGGTAAAAATGGTTATCTGTTCACTAGGTCAAAAGCATATCCATGGTCACCTGCTGAAAATTGCAAATATGAGAGTCAGGAATTCCTCCCAGTTTATTTTAAAAAGGCATTCCCAGTCTGACAAGGATTTCTTTATTCTTTCTGCTGCTGCTATTTCTATTGATTTGAAAGGAAGATCCCAGGCAGGAAGGCATCAAGGTGATCAGAATAGTGCCTTGAAAATCCCAATGCTTTGTAAGTGCTAAAGATAAAACATGACAAAGAGGAATAAGCTCCTCCATTACTCCCCCTAAAGGTATCTTCTGCCAAATAAAATAAGTTGTTTATGTTGTGTGCACCACATTTATGTATCTTTACTTCTTCTTTCCTGGTAAGTGTTTTGTAAATTGATTAAGGTCATTATAACTGTGGTTCCTCAATTTCAAGCACCATTTTCCCTTTCCAGGTCAACTTCGAGTGAACTTTAAGAGATTCCTTCTTACTGGAAATTTGTAATGCAAATGTAATAGCAAAAAAAAAAAAAAAAACTTTAAAAGATGTTAGAGAGAAATTTAATGACTTTATATCTGTTGTGTTATTTGTGAATATAAAAAGAATTTCAAGTCCAAAAAAATAACCACATCTACCTGTCGGTTCATGTAAATTGTTCCATCTTTCCTAAGTATATAAAGAATGAACACAACATCACTCACAGGCGCTTATTTAATTTTTTTTAAACAAGTCTGTGAACCCATTCATATTTTGCAACAAATCATCTGGAGTGCCCACACTGTGCTATTTCAAGAACTATTTAGGAGGGTGTAGTGGGAGAGTCAGACACATACCTAGTGTTACCCAACATCAGTCACCAAAACTTTTCTTGATCTCCCACAGAGTAGCTTCACTATCCTTCTAGAGTAGCTCATGCCATTGGTGAACCTTCCTGGTGTCCACAGAAAGTGGAAAGCAGGGGGAAATGCGGATTTGTGGAGCCACCCCAGAAATTCTGACTTACCCAGTGACCTGCAATATTAATATGCACCTTGGATGACTTCTGCAGGGGTTTCCCAGGTGGTCTACAAACTGTTTTGAAAACTATTTACCCAGCGATGGGGTGCCTGGGTGGCTTGGTTAAGCGTCCGACTTCGGCTCAGGTCATGATCTCGCGGTTCGTGAGTTCAAGCCCCGCGTCAGGCTCTGTGCTGACGGCTCAGAGCCTGGAGCCTGTTTCAGATCCTGTGTCTTCCTCTCTCTCTGACCCTCCCCTGTTCATGCTCTGTCTCTCTCTGTCTCAAAAATAAATAAACGTTAAAAAAAAAAAAAAAAAAAAAACTATTTACCCAGTGAAAAGGAAGTTCCAACCATGCTGCCAAACCTGACTTCTGGTTAAGGCTCGCACAGGACTGAGCCTCCTGCTGGTTAATTACAGGGCTAGAATGTCTCTCAGATAATCTCCCTGGAATTTCTCCCCGCTGTCAAACTTCCACCCTTTGGAGTCACACAGAAAAAGTCTTATCTGAGTTCAGCTTCTCATCAGCTGTTTATTGAGTGCCAGTTATGTCCCATGCATGGTTGTTGGTACAGAGGCTATAGCAAAGAATGAAACAGTCAAAACCCCCACCCTTCTAGGAGCTTACACTGGAGTGGGGAATGATCTTCAGTTCCCCTTCTCTAGTTTCATGCTTACATGTATGCATCCATTTCACAAACTTGGATTGGACCAGGCATGGCACGGATGCTATGGTTCAGAAGTAGACACTCGTCCCTCCCCCTCCCAAGAAGCCTACAGTCCAAAGTGAGGGACAGACAAGTAAGACCTTATAAGGCAGTTTATTGAGCATAAAGATGGAAGAGTCTGGGGTTTTATGAGAACTTAGAAAGGGACAAACAAGGAAAGGTTCCCAGAAGAAATGACAGTAGACCTAAGCCTTGGAGGACAAGTAGGAGTTGACAGCAGGCTCAGGCACATCTACATAAGAGGAGAACACTAAACAGAACTCTACATGACTGAAGCAATAGGGGAGGTGGAACAGATGGCGGAATGAAGCACAAAGGTAGGCAGAGACCCAGACTATGCAGACTAGATTTCTATCCCGAAGGCCATGGGGCACCCCTGAAGTGTGTCCCCAAAAATGGGGTAAACTACTCTGATTTATGTTTTAGAAATACTTCTCTGGATTCAGCAAAAGGAAAGGAATTAGAAGGGAGAGAGCAGAATCATGAAATGAGTGAAGAAATTATTTCACCAGAACAGGCTAGAGTGATAAGAGCCCCAACACACAAAAGCACTATGTGTGTGTGTGTGTGTGTGTGTGTGTGTGTGTGTTGAAGAGGGAGGCACAGAATTGAGAGATATTTAAGAAGTAGAATTGGGAACACTTGATGACCAATTAGGTGTCAGGAGTATGGAGGAGAATGAGTCCCTAAAATAGTTAGATGGCAATTACACTCCCCAAATTTCTCATCATTAGCCTTTCCCCAAGATTAATAACCCAGGTTTCAACTTTAAATCACCCTCTTTCCTCCCAATCTTTATTGCTATTCACAATAAGTGAACTGAATTAATGGGAAGCTGGACCATGGTCCCTGTGGAACAACATGCTCAAGTTGAAGCCACCTACTTATATACCCCAGTCAAGTTTAAATTATCTTCAGAGGGTCAGATCAACTAATAAAAAAAGGCACTTGGTGGTAATCCAAGGAAGAATATCTAAAAGAAGTGGAAATTCTCCTTGCTGAGTAACTGAATCTAAAGTTCATACATACCAAATTACACCCTGTGGCCTTTAGAAAATAATGGCAGGCTGTGGTAATCACCGCAAATCCAGAAGAGTGATTACCTTAAGGGGTGGTGTCAAGAAGGGTGTGATGAGGGCAGGAGGAATGCAGTTAAAGAAGGGGTAAACAGAGGCCTTCCATTAGATTTATGTTGTTTTATTCTTATGCTGAGGTGGACACATGGGTGTTCATGTCATCATTTTATACACTATTTGATGGGCCTGAAATATTTCAGGAATACCTGGGATCACTTTAAGGGTCTGTTCACTACCTCCATGATCTGAGCCAAAGGTGCCAGGAGACCCTGGCAACTTTTGAGACTTGAACATGTGCCAACTCTTTCCTCACCTGGGTATTGGTAGATTCTTGTGTATCTGAGGGGATCATATGCATGGGGAATAATGCCACAGCTGGTTATTTTTTTATTGCTTCTTGGTATATTAATCACACGTATCCAGTAAATAAAACTTCGAAAATTAAAGGCAAAAGATGAGAGACGACAGAGATAATGAGTTAAGCCAGTGGGTTTTACTCAAAACCCTAGATACTCTTTGGGGAGAGAAAGTTGAGCAACCCATGTTAGGAAATTTTAATTTCCTCCATTTCTCTTTCACAACCAGAATTTAGGCCTGGCTAGTTCACGATAGATGATAGATAGATAGACAGATAAACATATACATACCCACATACACAGCTTATACACACACACACATACACATACGATACGGTTAATGACCAAGTGGATCCAAGAAAGAGAAGCAACATAAAATTACTGAATGAAAATCTCATTTCTCACTTTATTCATCAAAGGGAAGGATCTCTTTTTTTCCATAGGTACTTCTCCACAAAGCCTATTGTGATCCCTGTAGGCACATTAACCTCTCACCAAGGGATGGTCCTGGTACTTGTTGTGTTTTTGCTTACAGTGTTCAGTCTACTAAGCCCACAGTTACCTCTCAGATACTTGTCAAGTGAGCCAACAAATGAGTGAGTGAAAAATGGAAGAACAAAATAAAGAACAAAGAGATGAATGGTTGGACAATTTGTCTAATCAATTAATTCACAAACAAATTATGCCCTGCCCACATTAAAGTTATAGTTCATCCACAACAGGAACACATACATGAATTTGTGCACATGTTAAGTTTGCAGCCAGAATCCATGTCTAATGACATTTTCATGTGTGAGCTCTTAGAATCAAGGCAAAATGTCTTCCTTGCATCAAGGCAAAAGGTCTTCCTTAAACCAACATGGTTACCCCTGACAGTAGCAGTATGAACAGACTCATGTCAGAAATTTGTTAATTACCTCTTGGCTGCTAACATCCACTTTGTGAATCTGCTTTACCAGGAGAAGGCTTTTTTTTTTTTTTTTTTTTTTTTTACCAGAAAGCATGTTGGGGACCTCCTATGTGGAAATCTGCTAGCACGCAAACAAAGTCTATCTAATTGCATACTTTCCCATCACTCTTCTTTCATGGACAAATCTGAAGGCCAACAAGTCAGCCACAGTAGTTTCCTCAATCAACAGAAAGAAATAAAGACCTGACATTAAAATCTAATTCAGTTATTGTTGGGCGCCTGCCAGCAGGACTCTGATAGATGGAATGGTGACATGCAAAGATATCCCCAAGAACAGTCTAGGGACACCTGGGTGGCTCAGCCAGTTGAGCTTCTGACTCCAGCTCAGGTCATGATCTCATGATTCATGGGTTTGAGCCCCTCATTGGAGTTTCTGCTGTCAGTATGGAGCCTGCTTTGGATCCTCTGTCTCCTACTCTCTCTGCACCTCCCTCACTTGCGCTCTCTCTCTCTCTCTCTCTCTCTCTCTTAAAAATAAACATAAAAAAAGAAGTTAACAATCTAGGTAGGGTTGCAGACATCTCATTCATTTGTTTACTTACTTAACTGTTGTTTACTTAACACATGCTATGAGCCAAGCACTTTTGGTAAACACTGGTGATAAACAGAAACAAATTGGCATGGTCCACGCCCAGAAGGAGTTTGCAGTGCAATAAGTTAGGCAGATATTAAGCAATAAGCATACACACAAATACAAAGTTATAAATGTGGTACATGAAAAGAATGAGATGCTATGAAAAAGACTAATAGGGGATAATATACTTTAAAGGGAGAGTTCAGAGGTGAGCTCCCTGAGAAAGTATCATTTGTGCTGCTCCCTGCCTGTGACACTTAGATTTCATGGTATAGTGAGTACATAAGAGCTGACCCAAGATGCACAGTTCTGTAGACGTACAGGTTAAAAAGGCATTTACTTTCAGCTAAGGGACTCCTTCTGGGAGAGGTGCCACTTTTGGATCTCCTGGGAGGATGGGCAGAGATCTGACATGTGGAGAAAACTGCATGAACAAAGGAACAGAAGTACGAAAGCAAAGTGTGTCTAAGAAACAGCAAGTAGTTGAATGCAGCTGAGGAACGAGGTTCAGGGAATGATCAAAAAGACCAGATAGTGGAGGGTCTAGAATACCAGGCCCAGGAATTTAAACATCATTCTATAGGCAGGGGGGAGCCATAGAAGGCTTATGAGCAGGGTAGTGGGATGTTCAGATCTGTGTTTTCAGATCAGAATGGCAGATGAGTGGAGAGTAAATCATATGGAAGGACACACCACCGGAGGGCAGAACAACCAGATCCAGATGGGATTAGTTAAAGACAAGCAAGACTTCCATCGTCTACCTGAGAATAAGGGCCTGAAATGGGACAACGGGTACAATAATGGGAAAGGCACGACAAATGCCAACGTCAACAAGATGATGTGCCTGGCTGGCCATAGTCCAATCCTGATGGGCCTTGGGAAGTGAGAGGATGATGCCAGTTGAGATGCTAACATCTTGACTCTCTGGGACCAGCGAGATGGTGGTGTCGCTAACAAGACAGGTAATCAACCAGGAGGAATGGGTCTGAGGAGGAGATGCTTTGTTTGGTTTGGGACATGTAGTGTGTGGAGACTTGCAGGGCCCTCTGTCCATCCAGCAGGCCGTGTAAGTTCAGGGCTGTCGCACCCAAGTTGAGATGAGCGAGTCAGAGGCTAGTGGATTGACTCCATGAGGCAGCCACCATCGCAGCCTGGAGCCCCAGGGCTCTGCATCCATTCTCGTTAGCTGCTGAGCTATCATGAAGTATTTCCTGTATTCAAGCCGGGGCCTCCCTGAGAACAGGGACCACAGCACCTAAACCTAATATTCTCTGGGATTATTACTGCTAATAACTCTTTATTGGGGAAATCAAAGAGCTGTAACTTTTCACTGTTGTTGGAAAAGCTTGAGGGGTGAGTCATTTATTACCCACAGAACTCTGCCCACGCTAGCCACATAGTAAAATTAAGTTCAAATAAAATGGTTTTGGAAGAGTGTTTCATTTCAGAAAGGCTTACATTCTTCCTCTTACTGGAAATGAGTGTTGCAGGGCATTAAAAAGCTCTATGCCCTATGTGGTGTTTAATATAAAGGCTCCATTTTGTTCTTTAATCTACATGAGATCAATACTAAAATCCATAAGCAGTAAAATCAGTTACAACAGGCCTTTACATTGATAGCGCTGTACTCTTTATGAAACACTTGCCGATGTTACTTTTTGGACCCTCAAAACAACCCAGCAGAGTCAATTTTGCTGCCGCTGCTTTCCTTCAGAGAAGCTGAGGCTCAGAGAGGTCACGTGCGTGCCCAAGGTCACCAAAGTTGGAAGCATCAAAGCCAAGGTGAAGTCTAGAGCTTTGTCATATTTGTATCGTACTGTATATTTGCGTGGTATTTTAGCGTGCAATGTACTGTCATGATAACCTAGTAGATCTCAAGGGCCCTGTAGTTGACCATAAGGTCCCAGAGGGACCTGAGAACCTTTAAGACTGGATGGCAATCACAAGGAGAGTTGGCAAAGCCGGCTTGGGTTCCCTCTATCCTCTCCCCACCCTGTGCAGACTTCCTTCCAAGACACCCAGAGAACAGAGTCCACTGATTATTGTCACTGGGACGTCCATCTGTCATGTACTACAGGACTAAAATGGCCCCATGAGCTCTTCCTCCTTGACATTCTCCAACCCTACATTACTATTAAGAAAGACACCTAAAAATTGCTGCCTTGTTCTTGAAATGCTTCAAAGTCTTCAGATCTGAGAGCAAACTTCATCGTTTTTGCCCATCCATACCATCGCCAATTTCATCCTCTTTCAAAGCAACTCAGTCCGGCATGCCAACTGATTACCGCTCCCGTGAGTCTGCTTAGTTTCATCGCATGGACCAATTCGCAGAGAATAGAAAGTAACTTTGCCCCGCCCTGTCCAGAGCCTGGAAAGTAATTTGAATGTAACTAGCTACTTTGAGCCACTTATCCTGAAGGTTGTCATCAATGAGTATCACAAACCATACTCCAAATCTGCTGCACAGTAATATAGGTTTTTACCAAAGGCTTCTTAATGGAGATGAAGTGAGAGGTTTACGTTTTGTATCAAAAAGTAGAACCTCCTCTAACTCATCCTCAGAAATCTCTCTGTTCCCCAAAGTGCCTTTCCCTGCAAATGCTTTTGCCTCCAGCTCCTCCCTGCACCTTCTCTAGACTCCTCCCCTCCCTTGGCCACTCCCACCACACCCTGTATCTCTTCTTTGTGTAGAGCAGCTGGCATCCCCATCCACCAACCCCATTCAGGAAACCAAAAAATGTTCCTCTCTCTTTAGAATATTTCCACTCTCTGTAAAAATTCAGGAACTTTGGGGGTGCCTCGGTGGTTCAGACAGTTATGTCTCTTGCTCTTGATTTCTGCTCAGGTCATAATCTCACAGTTTGCGGGATCAAGCCCCACATCAGGTTCTGTGCTGACAGTGTGGAGCCTGCTTGGGATTCTCTCTCTCTCTCTCTCTCTCTCTCTCTCTCTCTCTCTCTCCCCCCTCCCTTTCTATCTCTGCCCCTCCTCTGCTAGCATGCTCTGTTTCTCTCTCCCTCTCTCTCTCTCAAAATAAATAAATAAACTTAAAATAAAATAAAATCAGGAACTTTTGAACAGGGAGAGAGAGTTGGAGAAAAATTCTAAAAACTACTGATTTAATTACTGTTCCTGCCCCCAAGTAAAAAATATAACAGCCAGGGCACCTAGGTGGCTCAGTTGGTTAAGCGTCTGACTTCGGCTCAGGTCATGATCTCGCAGTTCATGAGTTCGAGCCCTGCGTCGGGCTCTGTGGCTGACAGCTCAGAGCCTGGAGCCTGCTTCGGATTTCGTGTCTCCCTCTGTCTCTGCCCCTCTCCGCTCATGCTCTGTCTCTGTCTCTCTTTCTCTCAAAAGTAAACAAACATTTCAAAAAAAAAATTTTTAATATATAATAGCCAACATTTTCTGTCTCTGATTCTTTGCATGCTTTCCCCCCTAATTCTCAAAGCAGCCCTACAAAGGCAGGTATTGATCCCCATTTTATAGACAAGTATACTGAGGCTTAGAGGAATTAAGCGACTTCCCAGCTACAGCTGCTAAAGTGCAGACCCGAGTCTATCTGACTCCAAAAATCATGCATCCCCTGCACACTGAACAAAAACAGAAATAGCGGGCTGCTTGCCTTTGGGATCGGCCCTCTCCTCCCGCCCCTCCCCACCTCATCCAGCTCAAGCCAGCTGTAGCCCTCCCCCTCCTACCCCGTGTTTCCTCTGGCCAGAGGCGAAAGGAAGCTGATTACCTTTTCAGCTGATAGAGCCGCTTCCTGAGCCAGCCCTGGGTGCTAGTGCACACATGGCCCAGCTCCTTCATGCCTGGAGACCGGCTCACCAGCCTCTGGTCACATCTGGAATGTATTTAAAATCACCTCTAACCACAACGGCCAAATAAGGGGTTTTGACTCAAAGATGGCAAGAGGTGCAGCAAATGGCTTGGGCTCACTGGCTGAAGTTCAGCACAGATCTGCAAGCCCACTGCCTTGACTCTCGCTGGCTCTGCTCGGACAACTTCACGTGGGCAGTTGGATCCAATTGGTGCCGCTTGAGAGCATGGAAGCCTCAGTTCTCCTCTGGCCTCAGGGATCACCGTCCCTCCAGGCAGGAGCCATGGGAAGGGCTCCAGGATGGCGAAGCATCAGCTTCAGATGCTGACCCAAGTATGAGTCCTCAGTCTGCCAGTTCCCATCTGTGTGACCTTGGGTGAGCTACCTCTCTGCCCCAAGCCCTACCTTCCTCACCTGAGTAGGAGAGGACTGTTCGGGAGTAAGGAGAGAACGCCTGCACCTAAAACAAAGTCCTCGGTAAATGTACTTTATCCTTATGATTAGTTCCAAGGGCAGCCCCAGCTCTCTTGCAACTTCTCAAATGTTGGGGCAGTCATTAACCTCTGGGCTCCAGATTTCCTCACCTGCACTGGCAGGCTGAGGTCAACCATCTCTCAGTCCCATCCTGCACTGGCTATCTATGAAGCAACCCCCATTTTGCATGTTTCCCCCTGTTTGTTGGATGAATATAAAATCGCTCCCTCCCAAAACCTCTGGAAAAAGAGGGACTCCACTTGGCACCGACTTTCACTGGAAACAGCTCTTCGTTTCCAGAATTAGAATGAAAAGCATGTGTTGTTTACTATTTGTTCAGGTTCAGAGGGAAAGAGAAATGGTAGAGTAGCTTCATGTGACAAGGAGATCTGGGGCAAGAGGGGCAGGAATCGTTAACATGTCAAATCCATAGCCCAGGGCCCTGGAGGGTCACCTGCTCATCACGGGTTTGCCCAGCGAGCACGCCTGTTGTGTGATAGAAATAACAAAACAGAATTCTCAGAGATCTCTGTCCTGGAGTGGAACTTTTCAAATCAGAACCCAGGGAGTGATGATCAATCCCGAGGGGCGCCAAGTAGGGCAGGCAGGGAGGTGATGAGATGACTGTTAGCCCATGATAGGGGAGGGAAAAGCAGGAGGAAGAGAAATGGTGTGATGATCTGGTCTCAGATCAGCCAGGCCCCGGCTGTTGGCCAGACAAGCAAGCTCTGCCGGCAGCTTCCTAAACACATCTACCAACCCCATCAAAACTCCTGCCAGGAGGCGTCCTTGCAGGCAAATGACTGTCTTCACTGTATCAAGAACGCATGGAAGGAAAGGTTTTCTACCCCCTCTTCTACAGGAGTTCTGCCATTCAGATTTTGGAAAATCTGCCAAAGACAGATTTTCAAGGTCACTTTCTAATCCACTTCCAGAAAAACGATAACTATCGGATCCCCTCCTGACTTACTTGATAAGTGGAACAAAAACGGTACCTCTTTCTTCAAAATACAGACCGATGTCCAGTTCTAGCCCTCAGGCTTTATGAGGCACCTCTGCTACCTGGTCTCTTGCCCGTTCCCCCTACCTTTTTGGCCATTCTTGAAAAAGAAATGCCCTTCCAGTTCAAAGATACTTTAGGGGCGCCTGGGTGGCTCAGTCGGTTAAGCGTCTGACTTCAGCTCAGGTCATGATCTCACGGTTTGTGAGTTCAAGCCCCACATCCGGCTCTATGCTGACAGCTCAGAGCCTGGAGCCACTTTCTGTTCTGTGTGTCCCTCTCTCTCTGC
Source organism: Panthera onca (assembly GCF_046562875.1). Lineage (NCBI taxonomy): Eukaryota > Metazoa > Chordata > Mammalia > Carnivora > Felidae > Panthera > Panthera onca. The sequence goes on along the minus strand of NC_138346.1, from coordinate 171,875,851 downwards.
CCTTCCCTGCTCATGCTCTCTCTCTCTCTCAAAAATAATTAAACATTAAAAAAAATTTTTTAAGTTGCTTTGACTAGTTAATTTATGATACTTATCTCTGCTTCTTCTGTAACTTTGACCATGACACAAAAGCTTCCAAAACAGAGTTTGCTCTGACATTGATGACCAGTTCACCCACAATCACTGGAAAGTAGAGTACGGAGGGCTGAAAGAAAGAAGCACATAATTTTTCCCCCTTCCATTTGCCTGGAGTACTGATTTATCCAGTATGTTAGAGGCATGGAGACATCTGAAACTGCATGAGAAAGAAGCTAACCTCTGCTTTTGCGAGAGGATTTCCTAGCCCTAACCCTTTCCAAGTCATGGGGAGGAGGCAAAGTTAACAAACTCATGAATGATTGTGGAACGAAAGAATAAACAATACTAATTGAGCAATTACCATGAGCCAGTATCTTCACCAGGTGCATTACATGTTTTTAATCCTCAGATAATCTCATAAATAGGTAGAATAATGCCTGAGTCACAGATGAGGCATCAGTGCCTCAGAGAAGTCAAGTAACCTGCCTTGGGTCACTCAGGCCTTGACGTAACCTCAGATCTGCATCGCCCTCCAATCTACTGCTCTTACAAAGCTGCGCTGGGAAATGTGCATCTCTTTGGGGTGTGTTTTCCAAACAATTCTGATGATTCAGGGTCTTCAACAGGACCCCATGGGGCCTTCAGAGATGGAGGAGTAAGTGAACACGACCAGTGTGTATGAGCTCTCCCTGACAGCTTCGGAGAAACAAATGTGGCCTTGCATGTACAAGCTTCCTTGATTGAGTTAGTCGCCTTTATTTGAAGTCAAATGCCCTTTATGTGAATTGACACCAGGTTTCTGATCAAATATTACTGAGTCTGCCTCTAGGTGCTAACCTGAGTGAGTTCTTCTGGTTCCCCTTGGTTAATGCCTTGTGACTCCGGGTGCCAGAACTGAGCAGTTTGACTCAGTCTAACACAACGTGACAGCCAACGTCCAAAGGAGAAAACAGCTCCTCTCCGCTATCTCCCACACTCCCCGTGTTTACAGCATGCACATTTCAAACCCAGGCTGCAATGGACTTTTTAACACAGCAGGTGTTGCCACTTGGAAAGGTCACTTTTACATTTGCAATCTTTGCATCATGTTCCCACTATGGATTTTTGGAGCAGAAGGGGAAAGAGCCTCATGTTAATGTATATCCGGTCCCTCCAGTGCCGCAACTCGCGAGGCCGACGGAGGGAGAGGTCCCAGGCCGCGGGCGCTGCGGGTGTGGACGCCGATGGCCAGGCTCGGTGCCGCAGAGGTTCATGTGGCCGCTCTGCTGATGTCCGGGCCGTGTGATGGCGAGGGGACGGATTTTCTCCAGTGCGAGAGCTGTGCCCGTTCCAGCCGGTCATCGACTGAGATAACCTTGACAACACGAACAATGAACAGCACATCATCTTCCCGAGGATGCGCCGGTACACAGAAAGATCTCTGCCAAATCTCATCCCCTTGCCAAGGCTTCCAGGTGTTTCTTTGTGTTTGCGCAGAGCACTAACATCATTTTTCCCTTCAGTTCAGAAGAGGTGGTCCAAAGTGTTTAAGCGAGAGTAGTTGCAACATGTCAGAGTGGGAATTTATTATCTCAGCCCCAATAGGTCTTAATAAGCCTTACACAACTGTTTAGGCATTTATTCTATTAACGGCTGTTCATTCTGGTGGCTTCACCTGAATATTCATGATCCTCCTATCCCCAGAGCTTTAGCATAGCAGCTGTTTGAAACCCGCAGCAAATGTTCAGGAGAACTCCGCAAATATAAACACCCTCACAGCTGAATGTTCCAGCCCTGGCCTCACAGAGGCTAGCCATGAAACATTTATGTCGAGTGGTTTTTGGAGGGCAGCATTTACCAAACTTAAATAAGCCTCCCCCTTTGGGGAGCCCTTGGTTCTAATTGGGACACGGCCACGCGGACAAAGAATCGAGGAGCGCCCACATCCACAAAGATAACTGCCTCCCTCCTTGCTCCCTCCTATAGTGGGAGGCTCTGAATAAATTCCAATTGGAAGGGAAACTACAGCGACCCGGGGGCCCGGGTGCGGGTGGGATGGGCTGTGTACGTTTGTGGGGAGGGTGCCGAGTTGCTTGTTTGTGAAAGAGTGAGGTGGCTGTGCGGGGAATATTTTTAGCATGAAAATATCAAAAGAGAAAGGATCGGTGGTGGTTTTCCAAAGGGATGTAACTAGGAATGACAGGATTAAATTAGCAAGAGGACGATCTGACATGAAAGTTAGTGAGACCTCCCCCTTGAGCATATGTTCTCTGCCCTTCAAGTCAGAATGCAAAGTAGAGAAAGTTCAGGCCCATCTTTATGACTGAACAAATCTCCCCCTTGGGCAAGTCACTTAACCACTTTGTGCCTCAACTTCTTCGTTTGTAAACTGGGGGCCGGGAGGGGGAGGTGTGGTGTCAAAGAAGATGATTATGGGATGGCATTTTATGAGCCAAAAAGCTATTCATGTACTATAGATACATTCTCTTGTTTTTAATTTGCCCGAAACGTAACGCTAAAGATAAGTGAACATCCCTTTTTCGCCTTTTTGTGGGAAACCAAGGTCACCTGGACCAGCGAGGACCACAGGGTGAATCGGGATGTGAGGCTGGGACACGTGCTATTTGTACAGTTTGCCGGAGGACAAAGAACCTGGATTGTGGAGTCACATGAACTCGTATTATGGGTTCAAACCCCAGCACCACCACTGAAATTTGAGCAAATCATGTGTGCGTGTGCGTGTGTGTATGTGTGTGTGTGTGTGTGTGTGTGTGTTGAGCTTCAGTTCCTTCATCTGTGAGATGCAAAGAATATCTAACTCACACTTCTGTCACGAGGTTCAAGGGGGGTGTGCATATCTGCTTCACCAAATGCGGGCCGTTTCTCCCACCTTCTGCCCCCAGGAGCACCGCTCGTACATACCCCAGCAAGTCTACCCCATGGTCCCTCTGCCCTGAGCTGTGAGGATTTCAGAACCTGCATCTGGGTGGATGGATGAAAGAGCCCCACCGCCAGCTACTAACTTCTCTAGCCAGGATACCACCTCTGCAAGAATCTGAAACCAAAAGCAGGGCAGGAGAGAAGCCTCTGTCCTTTCCTTGTTTTTGCACTGGCCTTGCATGGTCCTTCTAGAGAACTCTATGGACCTGAAAGGGAAGGAGAGAGGTAAAGGTGGTCCTGCAAGTTCATTTTAGGAGGGGGAAATAAACTGGAACTTCTCAAGGAAGATGGTCTCATCCCTGGCTAAGCCCCCTCCTGTGTGCCTCCCCGGAACTTGCCACATGTATTGCCATTCTTGACTTTTTTTACTCCATTTCCCTCAACAGATAAATGTTCTCAACTTTTTATAAACGCCACCTTTGGATTCACATAAAAACCACAAGTCCTCCGTGGTCTCTGGCATTTCAGAATATAAGAATGATCACAGTTAAAATCAAACTGATGCAATCATAATATAAACACATTTTTTCAAGGCGTGCAAGTTTCCTCCCTTATACAACTCCATATCCCAAGCTTGGAAAAAGTCATGATATAATGGAGAATGACAGAACCAAACATGGAACAAACGATTAATATGACACGTGTGAATGTTATCTCAGGGGAACAGAGCAAGTCCTTGGGAGCATGGTGGAGGGGAGGAGTTGGCCTTGAGAAGCAGAAAAGGCTGCAGAGAGGCATCATGACTTGAGTAGAGGCTTTCTAGATGGACCAGGCATTATAGGCACAAGCAACTCATGGTCAAAGGTCCAAAGGAAGGACATGCAGGATGTGGCAAAGAAGGGGAAAACGTTCTTTGTGGCCAACATGGTTTAGTGGGGAGCAGAGGCGAAGTGGGGTAGGGCCCCCTTACGCTGTGCCGAGAAGCTGGACAAAATCCCGTAGGCAGGGGTGAGGTGGCAACATCAGGATTTTTTTTTCCAGAAGGAAAACGCATGCATATTTGTGATAAAAGAAGTGAGATGGGGAGACCATAGACTGGGGGAGCCCACACCATTTATTTAACCCTCCCAATAACCCCACAAGGGAGCTATTATTTCTCTATAATGACAAGGAACTCACAACTTGCTCTTTTGCTGACAAGTGGCAGAGGTGGGACTCAAACCTGGGTCCTGTGATTTCAAGTCTAGGACCCTTTTCACCTTATTATATAACCCATTAGCTACTAAAACAACAGAATGCAGACACCGACTTGATTTCAGGATTTCTTAACCTTTTTTGCGCTGTAGACCCAGTTAATAGTCTAGGGAAGCCATGAAACTTTTGTCAGAATAATTTCCTTTTAGGGGCACCCGGGTGGGTCAGCCAGTTGAGTGTCTGACTCTAGATTTCGGCTCAGGTCATGATCCCAGAGACATGGGATCCAGCCCTGCATCAGCCTCTGAGCTTAGCTTGGGATTCTCTCTCTCTCTCTCTCTCTCTCTCTCTGCCCCTCTCCTCCACTCATGTGCACTCTGTCTCTCTCTAAAATAAAATAATTTCTTTTTAATGCATAAAAGAAAATGTATTGAACTACCAAATACACTAATAATACTGAATTCTAGTTATCAGAATATTTAAAACACTGTGCTTTGGTAATATAAGTGCTTCTTTTTTTTATGTTTTTAATGTTTCTTTATCTTTGAGAGAGAAAAGGAGAGAGAGACAGAGCACGAGCAGGGGAGGGGCAGAGAAAGAGCCACACACAGAATCCGAAGCAGACTCCAGGTTCCAAGCTGTCAGCAAAGAACCTGACAGGGGGCTCAAACTCACAAACCGTGAGATCATGACCTGAGTTGAAGTCAGACTTTTAACCGACGGAGCCACACGGGTGCCCCTAAGTGCTTCTTTATTAATGCATCAAAAAGGAAGTTCTATCAGAGAAACTAATGACTACTAGAATTTCGAAATAATAGTATATGTGAATAATGTTTCCAGGTACTTTCAACAACCGCAATGCAATATGAAAATAATTGTGATTTCTATTAGGGACATAGTCATGGGTTTTGCTGATATGACTGTGACTCACCTGTAATCATAATTACTAAAAATTATAAATTTCAATCATAGATTAGTAAACATAAAAGTGTAATTTTTTCCCACCCAAATTCATAAATCCCTGAGTAATACCCACAGACCCTGGTTAAGAACCTTAGGAAATGTTTCAAATTTGAGCTATTCTGTAAAAGTGATTTCTAAAATATCAAGGAATGGGTTTTTTTTTTTTTTCAAATGAACTAAGAAGCAGAATTTCAATGGTCAAATAATTCAAAGGAAAAGGACTCTGACTAAAGCAGAGTATCAAGGACTTGGAGACCTACCCGCGGGTCTCTTCAACATGTCCCCGAGGCCCAAGCACCCCAATGGGGCAGGACCATGAGGGATATCCTCAGAACCCCAGGGCTCCTCAGAAAATGCTTTGCTGTGGTTTCTCAACACGTGTCAGCAAGGCTCAGCTTTCTCAAGACAGAGAGGTCTGGAAAGTTTCCTGCTGATAATAACCCTTTCCAGAATACACACTGCCAACCCACTCTCAGGAAACCTTGTTGTTTTTTTTTTTTTTAAAGGTAATTTTCTGAGCAACTGTGGATCCCCAGCAATATTCCAGACTTTACATTGTTCGTGCATAGGCTGCTCCCAGTGAACAGTAACGGTTTCAGGCTAATAAGGAAATAATCCATTTTCAGCAGATGAAAGAAGGGCGATCAGAAGAGTAACTTGAGCCCAGGGAACTAGCAGTGCCAAAAACTTATAATGGAAACTCTCTAAAGAATCCAAGACCCTTTGTTAGATATGAATGATTTCTTTTTTCTGGTGAAAAGTGTATGAAGAACTTGAGAAGAAAGGCCTGAGTGGGTTTTGTGAAACAACCTCTGTCTGGGGAAGAAGGGCTTGAGGTAGAGTTGCAGTCTCACTGTATCCTTAGGTTATGTAACAGGGAGGCAGTTGAAAGATGTTCAAACCACCACAGTGTGATGTGTTCTGTCTTTGAACTCTTTCCTCCGGGTTTTAACTGGAAGTTCATACACGTTCCCTTGCTTTACTTCTCTGACACCTCCCAGAGGTGTGTAAAATGCAGCAGAGACAGTGGGGCGCTTGGGTGGCTCAGTCGGTTCAAGCATCTTGACTTCGGCTCAGGTCATGATCTCGTGGTTCATGGGTTCAAGCCCCGCATCAGGCTCTGTGCTGCCAGCTGAGAGCCTGGAACCTGCTTCAGATTCTGGGTCTCCCTCTCTCTCTCTCTCTCTGCCCCTCTCCTGCTCACGCTCTGTCTCTCTCTGTCTCTCAAAAATAAAAACATTTTTAAAAAATACAGCAGAGACAGAAACAAATTTAATTAAGAAAGAATCCTGGGAGGGATGCTCCACACACCTGGCACTCTCCATGCCGAGTGCCAAAATCTTCACTGTGATCGTCAGGAAAAATACACCTCCTCGAGATACCCATACACAACAATGCTTTACGGTTTTTGAAGGCAAGATATCTATTGATAGATATAGATATACATATAGATAATGAATTTTATTACAAATTGTCCGATCCCATTCTGAAATAAGAACTAGAATCTGTTGGCTCTACTACCAAAATGAAAAAGAACTGTAAGTGATACACTATGGGTTTATGGTATCGGTTTATAGTTTCTTTCCTTCCTTCCTTCCTTCATTTATTCACTCATTCATGGTTGATGGACTAAACTAGATGCCAGAACAAGACCTGGGCCTTCATCCTCACGGGATGCGTATTCTAGAGAGGAGAGAGAGACGTTAAACCAATACTTACCCAGTTCCTCCCAGAAGACCTGATTCTCAGCCTTCAGGGTGAATTAAGAACCACCAAGGAAGTTTGTTAAAAACACATATTCCTGATTCAGCAAACCTGAAGTGTGGCTGTGGAATTAGCATTTTTCACAAGCTCCACAGTGAGCCGAAGGCAGGCGGTTGGCAGGATTTGAAGGATGGTTGCAACTAATGAGGCCCCAGAACAACCCTGTCCCTGGGTCCCCACACTCTTGTCCCACACTCTTCAAGGAGAAATGCCCATTTCTTGCTTCAGACCCGTTACGGACAAGCCTTAGTCTTTGCCACACACTTCCTTCGAACGCAGCCTTTAAATACTAGGTCGTAAGGGTTAAATAGTTTATTTCCAGGGAAAACTTTGATTCCCCCCAACGCCGTCTTAAAATGCCTTCAGTGTTTTGCTGCAGCTCCCTGTCTCTCTAACCTGAATCATCTGCCCCCCTGTTTTTAGGCGGCTGTATCGCTTTATATCCTGTGAGCTTCGGCAGCAGGAGGAGGATTTCACACCTGCTTTGAGCAGTGACATTCGGCTTGCAAAGTGCTTGAGTGCTTCCAACGCTATGTAATAGCCCACCCTGGCAGTATTATCAAAGGGCATGACTGTTTGACCTCCTCATGCTTCATGTCACACACACACACACATACACACACACACACTCTCATCCATGTGCACATAAATAGGTTTGCATATAAAATCTATCTAAATAGCGGTGCCTGGGTGGCTCAGTCTGTTGAGCGTCCAACTTCAGCTCAGGTCGTGATCTCACAGTTCGTGAGTTCGAGCCCCACGTCGGGCTCTGTGCTGACAGCTCAGAGCCTGGAGCCTGCTTTGGATTCTGTCTCTCTCTCTCTCTCTCTGAAATAAGTAAACATGTGAAAAAATGTCTTTAAATCTATCTAAAAAAAATCTGCATTTTTCTTCATGCTATCAAAAAGTATTAATTTCCAAACCATCAGCTATTTACTATATACAGCAGGTAATCCACACAAAAATTTGGCTAGGGTGAATTCTATTTCCATAAAGGCACCTCAAAGCGAAGAACTCCAGTCTCCAAGTGCAATGGCCTTTTCTCTTCCCGGAAATGGCAGGGCTGGGATCGTCCTGGATGTGACACGGTGCCTGGCCCGTACCGTGACTCAGTCCATAATTCCCACCAATTAGAACAAGACCAGCTTTTACCTTTCTCTGAAGCACCAATGGGTGCTGCCGACCCATCTCTGAACCAATTAACCGTATCCCAGTGGATTTTAAACATAACACTTTTTAAAGTTAGTCTTCCTATTTTTTATTTCTGCTTAATATGGTAATACCTTACGAATAAAAAATTAATTGCTTAGGGCTGAGCTGAATTAGTGAAAAGTATGGATTATAAATTATGTCTTCTCTGTGGAGTTTTGTTACTACAAAATACAAGTAGATTAAATAAGTGTTGCCAAGTGGAAGGCATGCTGCCTGCCCTGCTTTAATGAGTAGATGAGACTAATTTGTAATTAGCGTGTGAAGCCCGGGAAATTGCTTTTTTCAATGTTCTTAGCACGGGATGCACATGTGTCCGCAGCACACATCAGGAGAGTTCTCCAAAGCTGGCTCTATGAATAGTCGATACGGGTGCTATAGCAGATCGAAGCACTGGATAGTTTCTTGAGACCCGTTTTAGCCCAAAACATCCACAATCCTCAGATTAACTGAATTTAACAAATCTTTTTTTTTTTTCTTTTTGGCGAAATTCTTTAATGCATTAGCATGAATTCCAAATTACTGAAATTCAAATGGATAGACTTTGCTGAATCCATTTATTCTATCATTTCCTGCTTTTCATAGGAAAGCCAGGATTGGGTGCCCTGTCAAGAGTGTCATGTTCCATGACCTCTAACTGGGGAAAAAAGGAGGCAATTCCACTCCAGAGGTGAAGAGTAGCACAAGAGCAGAATTACCAACCGACATGCGCGTCAGAGTGCCAATTTACTTCCAAGTGCACTGTATCTTTTCGCCTTCACGGGTATTCTGTGCAGCAAGCAAGGACAGCTGTTATTAATGATACCCGCTGAAAGAAAGAGAGCTCAAGGGTCTTTCAGGATTAGAATTCAGGTCTCCTGACTCCAGAGCCTCCCTTGAATGTAGAAGAAGTTCAATACGTATTCGTTTAATGTGTGACAGAATTGATCACCGGTCAACCAATAAAAATAGAGATGATCTATCTGATTAAAAGAAAACACTGGTGCCAAAAGAAGACAGTCATTTGAACACTAAGCATCTTTCTAATACTTAGGAATGCAAGGGTCTTAGCAAGATACACAGCCAGGGCTGGCTGTATAATTTGCAGGGTGGGAGGGGGGTGGGGGTGGCAAATCAAAAACGCAGGGCCCATTGCTCAAAACTCAGGGATTTTTAAGGCAGTGACAACAGAGTATTAAAGCAAGCGCAGAGCCCTTCTAAGAACAGGTTGGCCCTGAGTGACTACACAGATCCCCCACCTGTAAAGCCAACCTTTCACATCATGTTTCAAAGCTTAGGGTGGGAATGGTACCATCCTGTAGACAGCATTTTGGATATTGGTAGGTGGGGAGGTTCTTGGCTGGCAGAATGAACGGAGGCCTTGCTGGTAAGCAGCAGGCCAAAGACTCCAGAGACGCTCAAGGTCGGGGACAGGCCTGCACTGTAAGGAAGAGAAATTTTGAACATCCCACTTGATAGTCACATGGTGAAAAGCCTGTTTATAATTATCTGAGCTTATTATTTGTTTTACACATCCTGAATTTTCCACTGTGACTACTCTGTCAATTACACTACACACTGCTTTAAGACTTCATCATTAAACACGGTTTCATTAACAACATCAACCATCATTCCGTGATTCTCATGGAAGTGTGTACAAGCATCTGACCCCTCAGTTTCGTCTTCTAGTGAGGTCCCAACCATGCCGTTACCTAAAGGAACATATACTGTCTTATCATAAATTATTTTGCTTTCATAGTACAGTTAGAACATTTGTTGGAGATAGGTCATACTATGGGAGCATTTCATTTCGTGTTGGCCAAAGGGGATTTCAAAATGCTTGTTACAAAAAGTGACTTTGGGTACGAAAGCATTGAAACCTAGGCTTAGAGGCATAAGATTACAAAATGTTTCAGCTCGGAGGAATTTGAGGGATTATCCACTTTATTGACAGATGAGGAAATTGAGGCTGAACCAGATTATATATCTTGCCTAAGGTCACCCTGCAGGCATTGGCAATGCCAAGAGTTGAAACTGTTCTCATTTCTAAGACTTATGAAGTAATCAATTCTTTCCTACTTTCCTTCCGCTCTTCCTTCCTTCCTTCCTTCCTTCCTTCCAACAAACACAACTGTGCTCTTACCATGTGCCGGGCATTAGGGTGGGTCTGACGCAGAGATGACTAAGACACAGTTTCTGCCCTTAAGAAGGCCACAGACCTGCTGGAAAACAGAGCAGAAGCTAGATATGGTACAACGTGCTTTGGAGTAGACCTGTGTTCAAAACATTACGGGGGCCGGGGAACTGAGTCTTCCTGGGGGCTTGAAGGCTTCACAGCATAGGTGGGTTTGGAATCTTGAGATGGGAGAAAGGCGTGTTGTTCTGCAGAACAGGGTAACCCTCATTCTAAGCAGTTGCACGGAGCAGACAAAGACACAGTGGCGAAACGGGGCCACTCTGTAATCAGGTATTGACTGTCCTCAGCCCTTAATGTCAAGGAGTATTTGCCAGAAGCACAGAGGTGGTCATTATCCTGCCAAACACAGCCAAGCAGAGAGCAGGCAGAGAGCAGAGCTGGCTCAGAGGCCTGGGGACTCCCTGAGGTCATCAGGGAGAGAGGAAATGAAGGAGGAAGTCTCCATGCTGCTCCGTGGGTGACGAGGGCTCTGTGGGCACTGGCCAGAGTGCAAACTGAGAAAATAGCTCGTTGATTGCTGAAGTGATTAGTGGATCACCTTATTGATTCTCACCTAGCTCGGAACAGACCTCAATAACCAACATCAAGTGCTTTAATAAGAGCAAAGGAAAGATTTACTGGATGCGAGTGCTTTTCATTAGAGAGGGCTAAGGGGAAATAAAACACACTGACCCACCAGTGAGGGGCCCCGGCATGGCTTCCAGCCTGGTGACTGCCAGCCAGACAGGAAAGTGAGTAAGAGGAAGTCAAATGAGACAGCCCCTGGGCCCATGCTTATCAGAACTGCTAGAAAAGACTCTCTACAGATTGCCAGATTGTCTGTTTTGCTTCTCTTCCTCTCCCCTCTGCAAACCCAGCCACCCAGGAAAATGGGAGACAGGCAAAGTGGCTGTTGCTCATGAAGCCCAAAACCAGGCACCAGCTTGGCATGTTGTAGGCATTGTCTCTCAACCTCCCAAGAAATGAACTCTTTTCTCCACAGTACAAGAGAGGAAACTATAATGAAGTGACTCTTATGTGTTGGGGCTGGGATTAGAACCCCGGTCCCTCTGGCAGCAAGGCCTCCATGCTTAAAAATTTTTTCTTGGAAACAAGACTCGCTGGGCAACTATTTTTCCTTTCAAGGCTTTGCGTTGAATCCACTCTATCCTGCATAAACTGACCACACTTTAATTTCAATGGAGCAATTACTATATTTCAGATACAATAAAATACCACTTGCTCTGCACAACTGGCTTGGGAGGTTGCCCTGCGATTATTATCCCCATTTTAGAGATGAGTTAACTGAGGCTTGGAGAGAGTTACTCAGGTAGCATGTGGCCAAAGTGAGACCTTGAACACAACATCATCAGATTCCAGACCCCACGCTGTGATCAACTATATCCTAGATGTTTCTTAAAGAAAGGGACCAACGAAAGGTATAACTGGGCAATCTAAGTAGACATAGAAAAAGACTCAGGGAATGTCAAAATTCCACAAATTTTTCTTGAGCTCCTACTTCATCTTAAGCATCTTTCTGAGCCCAAAGGACACAGTGATGATCATGGGAAAAACATTCTTCTGGGGGCAGCTTACTATACATGAGAGACAAATAAGGTAAACCAGAGAAGTCCTGGCAGACACGAGTGCAATAAAGAAAATAAAACAGGGCACAGTGGATGGATCGACTTTCTAGCGGGTGGTCAGAGAGGTGTCACCTGAGAAGCTTGCTGTGAGCCGAGGCTTCAATGACAAGAAGGCTATAACGATGCAAAAGTGTAGCTGAGAAGATTCTAGGCAGGCAAAGTGGCGAGTGCAGAAACACAAGGCAGGAAGGAGCCTGGTGCACCCACAGAAGGGGAGGAGTCCACCGTGATCAGAATACACTGAGGGAGGGAGGAGTGGCTCTAGATGAGATCTGAAAGGAGGGAGAGCAGGTCTCCTGGGCCTGGCAGGCCATCGTGGGGAATTGGACTTTAAGTAAGAGGGAAAGGTATGAAGGGGTTTTGAGCATTTAAAATGATGTGCATTGAAAAACAGACTTTGGGCTGCTGTTTGGATGGGTCATGAGACCAGTGGGGAGGCCACTGCAGGAGTCCAGCTGGAGCAGCAGAGTTGGCTTGGATTCAGTGCAAGCAGGAGACGTGAAGAAGTGGACACGTCCCGAAAATATTTTGAGGGAGAGCTGACCTCGCTTTTGCCGCCTTGCACTTTTATAAACGGACAAGAGCGGCTACTTTTCTGACCCCCCGGATGGTGCCCCCCGCCAGCCCGCTCTCATTATGTTTGGACTGGCTTCTGCCAAGCTCGACTATGAAAACTTGACCAAAAGAACAGAATGTGATGACGTCATCTCCTCGGCTCACCCCGGGAGAAGGTTTTATGAAGTTTCACAAAAAAACAATGCCTGCCAGGAAGCCAAACAACTCCCCTGACCACCGCTCACCATGGCCCAGACAGAAGAGAAAACCACTGAAAGAGAACCCCTGCTTCCCTAAACCAGGCCTAGTGACGGCTTGTCTTGTTCACCGTGGTCAGAGCGCCAGTTACTTCAGAAGAAAGAGAAACCTAAGGTCACCATGACATGCCATCTCATATGGTTTTTTTTAATGTTTATTTATTTTTGAGAGAGAGAGAGAGAGAGAGAGAGAGCACGAGTGGGGGGGTGGGGCAGAGAAAGAGGGAAACACAGAATCGTAAGCAGGCTCCAGGCTCTGAGCTGTCAGTACAGAGCCCGATGCGGGGCCAGAACCCACGAACCGTGAGATCGTGATCTGAGCCGAAGTTGGATGCTCAACCCACTGAGCCACGCAGGCACCCCCACCTTATATTTTTGAACTCACTCAACTAAGGAGTGATGGTATTCCTCACAGTGTGATAGTGGAAATATGAGGAAGGTCTATCTACCCCCGACAGGTCTAAGTGCCCATTCTAGAAATCAGGGAAAGTCATCTGAAGGATAATGAAGAATTTGACAGGGAAGTGTTCCTTTGTGTCATGTTCTCAGGAGGGAAGACAGCAGGTGACATGCGATTGTCTCCAGGTCTGCCTCCAGGAGACAGAAGGCTGGACACAAGGTGAACTGTCAGGAGAAAAAAAAAAAACTGAGGGAACTCTGTAGAAGATGGGCCTTGTCCATAATTGATCTGACAGAGTACTGCCCACTCCATCACTGCAGCTGAAATATGGCCACTCTCCCATGTGGGAATGCATTTGTGTGTAAGGACACCAGACTCCATCTATTAAGGAAAGTGTTTAAGCAGGAAAGATAACAGTCTGCCAGTCTGAGTGAGTGATTCTGGAAACCCAAACACCATGTCAGAGCTTCAGGATTCAATATATATATATATATATATATATATATATATATATGGCCTAAATCGAAAGGATTTTTGTTCATTGAACAAGGGAAAGGAGTAAGGTGCTCATGACAACGGCCCCTCCTGACTTTCGGTTGGTTAATTGTATTTGGAGAGAACATGCTGTCTGTTCTGGGGAACTTCATAAAAAATGACAATAGAATTACTCTCAGTCACTTGGGGTTGCTTTCTTCCTAAGGGTTGGAGAAAAGATATTCATTATTTAATCAACAAATATTTAGTACCAATCTCTTGTCCATCATTCTGCTAAGAATAATATATGAAAACAAGATAGACACACAATCCCTGCCCTCATGGACTTTATAGCCCAGTTTGGTTTCTGGTCTTTTTTAGGTATTTTGACATTTTCGTGACAAAGAGTTAAATTCTATTAATTCAACACACCTGTATTGATCTCTTATTCTGAACAAATCAATATAATGACAACTCCTGCATTCAACAAACATTAATGCAACAAGAGTGATATACTATGCATACATTTGGAGAAATACATAGTTGATTTAGATCCAGATAGCTGCCTCAAGGGGCCCCCGGGATGGACGGGATGATAAGATGTGTCTGTAGATAACTAAAACCAATGCTACAAAATGATAAACAGCACTGAAAAAGAGAAGTTCAGACAAAGAATTTTAACAGGAAGGCTGAGGAGATGGCCAGCTCTGAGAGACGGGCAAAAGCTATTCTCTGCCTCAATTTCCCAATTCATTCATTTGTTTAATCAACAAGTATGGCTTGAATCCTTGCCACATTGCAGACATTGTGCCGGACTGGAATGAAAGTCGGACTGGAAAGGAGAGATGTGCCAACGAACAGGGGTAAATACCTCAATCCAGGTAGAGAGAAGACGCAGCAGAAAAACAGAGGAGGGAACTTCCTAGTCGACTTGTGGTGAGGGACAGTTAGCCAAGGAAGGTTTTAGCGAGTAGGTGAGCTGTGGCTGAGTGTGAAAGAAAAGTGAACATCTCAGGAGAAAGAAAAGGGAGGACGCAGTCCTCCAGGCAGTTATTAAAAAGGCTCTCAAATGGGAGATGAGGAGGGGGTTCAGGTTGTGTGCGGGAGGCAGAGGAAGAAGGCGAGGGAGGAGGCCAAGGGAGCCACTACCGCTTTTCCCTATGAAATGGGAAGGGAGGTTAACAGCTGAGGGGCGGAGCTAGAGTGATCTAGCTAGTGATCTAGTGATCAGTCTCCTGACTGAAAGGGCAGGTTGTGCTCTGGAAAGCTGCTTTGAGAATGTAAGAAGATACTATTAAAGAACAAGCCAAAGGCAATTCTGAAGTAGAGACCACCAATGTGACATCCATTCCACATAGTAACGCAAGATACTCAAACAGCACGCAGTAGTCAGGGCATAAGAGTGGAAGGAACACCTTGCTGGACATGTGTGTGTGCAAGGGAACAGGGGTGTTGTGACCATCTCAAATGATCAACCACGGGGTCTAGCCTGATGGGCTGAAAGAAAATGGTCAAATCATTGGAGTAGGAATGGTTAAATGGCTTTCATCTCAGCTGTCAGCTTCAACTGATAGAATCTTGTGTGGAGAAGGATTCCAAAGTTACCTCTGTGCTCAATAGGGAAGAGCGCATGATCAATCAGGAACGTTCACCATGGCCCAGAAAGGATGGCAGTCCCCATAGCAGGTATTCACCACCTCTGGCCTGGAGGCCAGATGAGGCCAGGAGAGAGAAGGAGTAAGAGAGCTGGGAGGAGGGGAGGTCAGAGAGTGAGATGTGGGGGCCTGAGGTCCAAGGTGGAATTTGCACTGGAGCTGTCCCGGCCTAGACCTTGGCCATGGGAAGGTTTGGCCGAATAGAGGATAAGACATGGTCTAGTGTTCAAAGACCTGAATGCTGCTGCTTTTGTCTCACTGAAAAAGAAAAGTGTCTTCAGGGGAAAAAAAAAAAAAAAGACACTTGTGCCTTAAGAGAAGGATGGATGATTGAAAGGGCACTTGGCTGTTGCCGTGTTAATGGAGAAAAGCATGGGAAACCCTCATTCCTACATTAGCATCAGCCTCCACATTCAATAAGCCAAAGACAGTTGTGACATACTGCATGAGGGGGCCCCCTCCACACTCACGCCTCAGACCGACCCACCTAAACTCTAGTGAAGAAGTCAGCTGCTGACCATTTCCTGCAGCCGGCCAGGCAGGGAGTGAGCCAGCGACCTCGCCTCCAATGACCTGATCCTATGACCTTTTTTTTTTTTAATCATGGTGAGAACACTTAATATGAGATCTACCCTCCTAACAAACGTTTAAGTGTAAAATACAGTATTATTGACTATGGGTGCAATGTCATACAGCAGATCTCTAGAACTTTTCCACTTAACTGAACTTGATGCCCTCTGATTAGTAAGCCTCTCTTCCTCCCCCAGCCCCTGGCAAAGGCACACTTTGACTCCGTGAATTTGCCTATTTTAAAGACCTCACGTAAGCAGAATCATGCAGCATCTGTCTTTCTGTGACTGTTTTTTTTTTCCACTTAGCTTACTGTCCTCAAGTAAGCTCCTTCACTCCTTATGTTATCACATCCTGCAGAATCTCCTTCTTTTTTAAGGCTGAATAATATCCCATTGCATGTATATATCACGTTTGCTTTATCCATTCATCCGTCGATGGACAGACCCTTAGGTTGCTTTCACATCTTGGTTATCGTGAATACTGTTGCAATGAGCATGGGAGTGTAAATATGTCCTTGAGATCCTGGTTTCAATTTTTTTGGATAAATACCCAGAAATAGGATTGCTGAATCATATGATAGTTCTATTTTTAATTTGTTGAGGAGCCTCCATACTGTTTTCCATAGCAACGGCACCACTTTGCATTCCCACCAACAGTGCACAAGTGTTCCAACTTCCCCACATCCTCGCCCCACATCTCTCTCTGGGCTCTGGAGTGACAGTCTCAGAAAAGACCGTCACCTCCTCACCACTCAGTGCCACTGTGGAAGGCTGAGCTCACAGTCGTCCATGCTTCCCTGTTTGCCAGCCTGCCTCGTGGATAAATGTAGAGAAGGGATCGGGATGAATTCATGGTCCTAAAGAGCATGTCTAAAAGGGTTTGTCAAAAAAAGAGTTAATGACTGCTTCTCTGCGGGAAACCCTAAAGAAATGAGTGTTCTGGAGTGTAGAACATTCGCTTTTACGGTAGGTGGTGTTATTGTTACATGTTCCTACAGACAGTGCTAATTAACAATCCTAAAGGCCACATCATTAAATTATTTCTCAGCTTAAAACCCTGCAATGTTTAACGCACCTCGGCAATTCAATTATATCTAAAACACTTGCCTGAATGCCAGGCATTATTCTGCGGCCGACAAAGTGCAAGTTTCTCTTAAGAGTAGGTGAGGCTTAAAAAGGAAAGAAAAACATCTCACAAGCGACTTCCCTGTCCCTCTCCCTGACACATACTCTAAATATAAAAACACCAATAATCCTCAAAGAAAATTTAAAGTAGACCTAATCTTTGCCAGGCAAAATGCAGACTGCTGACTTTTCTATAGGCGCAGATATGAAGAATCCAATAACATTTTCTTAGAGATCTCACCTGAAAAATCAAATCATTGCCCTCAACTCTGTTTAAGGTCCATTGGGTTTCAGGGATTTTCCTCTGGGTCTTGCCCCCCATCCTTTGTCATTTCTAACCACTGCAAATTGCATTTTGGGTTTGAACTTGGGGCCATGTCATGGCTTTGAGCTGGGTTTTTCCTGGATGTATACCACAGTCAGCACAGAGCACTGTGAAGAGAACACAAAGCCTCTTTGTCTCCTACCCAGTGAAGTATCTTAAGTACAGAGTGCAATGGGAAAGGGCTTCCATCCAGCTTAAACACACACACACACACACACACACACACACACAGGCTCTTGCCCTTCCCTGCCATCCCCAGCCTGATCTTCTCTGTAGTGAGACAGTCCTCTGCACAGGCGCAGAGCCTGGTTCAGCTGGCCAAGTGGCCTCAGTCCTCTGGACAAGATTTGGCAGGCAATACCATGACAGAACCTCCCGCTTGGAAAATGCTGGTGCCGAGGACGCATCTGGGAGCAGCACATATGTGATTCCACTGGTTTTCACACAAAGAGGCAGACTGTGCCAGTGGCCAGCTGGGTACTCATCTGCAGCCACGGAGGCAGGAGTGAAGGAGCAAACCACTGATTCTCTTTGCATGGTCTCCCCAAATACCCTGTCTCTGCATAAACCATCTCGCCATCCCTCTCCTTTCTGACACTATGTTAACAGTATCCTTCGAGGAGGCCCCACTACGCTCTGTGGGACCAGGAGACATATATATATCTCCTTAGTCAAGCACTGTGCCTTAGACCCAGACACTTTCAACAGATTTGTTGACTTGGGGGGACGCAGGGATAGATGATTGGGGGATGGGGGATAGATGCATGGGTGGAAGAATAAAGCAAGCCAAGGTGCTATTACCCCTCTCTAAAAGAACCGAGTCCTCTCGCTGACAGCTTCAATCTGGACTCTCAGTCTCCAGAGAAGTAATACAGGCTGGGGTTAGCAGGGCCCTTGTATTACTGCCAACCCCCACTCTCTCACCCATGGCAGACATTGCTAACAGGCCACAGAATTCTTGCCAACAGATTCAAGACCTTGCCTCTCAATTTTCCTCACTAGTGGTCCAGGCAGGTACTACTTATCATCAGACAGGATGCAGCCACATTTCTGTCCCAGGGTTAGAACATGGGCTTTGGGGACTGAGACTGTCTTTAGGTCCTGATTCAATCATTTTTTGCCATGAGACCTGGAGAAAGCTACTGAACCTAAGTTACCACAAAACTAAGCATTTAGTGTTTCTGTCTGTGTGAAGGAAGACAAAGAAAAAGAACTGAATTCATAAGGTTACTGTGGAGATCAATGGGAACGTTTAGTAAGCACCTGACATAATAGGTGCTCAATAAACACTAGTTATTTTTATCCAGAGACTGTTTATGGATTATCATGTCCCCTCTTTCTGTAGAAGGATTTTTCATCATTGTTACATTCATTGCTCAGTTTCATCTCTCCCCAGAGAATGGCAGAGAAAGGGCAGTACATGAACTCAGACTGACTTGGTGTGAGAAAGGCAGCACTAGCATGGACTGAGGAATAACTGTCTCTAATGAGCTAGCCTAGAACGATTCAGACAGGCATTGCGTGAAGGTTCTATACTCAAATGACCAGATCTGGAAGTGAGGAGACCTGGGCTCTAGTCAAAGCTGTGTCCCCAACTAACTAGATAAACATAGAGGTCACCTATTTTTTTCTGTGAGAGAAAGCCCTCAGATTGCCTGAAGGCTGAAGTCCCTTCAACCCCCAATTCTGTGACACTATCCAGTTGACATCTCGCCTCTTCAAGGACACCTGGCCTGACCATTCCCACTGAGGCACGTAGAGCAAAGTCTGGCACCCAGCCAGAGCTGTGGAGGTGCGCACTGTTACCGTGCACACGAACCCAGCCCAAACATCCCCATACTCCTGTGCCTCACACATAGTAAGGGCTCTTGTGTTGACTCGGTTGATTTAACTGACCAGCTCAAGAACATGAGACTAGAAGCCAGAGACCAAGTTCAGTCCCAGCTCAACCAGAATCCACCTCTGTGGGCTGGAGCACATGAGGTAACTTCTTCAGAGTCTCTGTTTTCTCACTTTATCAAATGGGAATCAAACACACTGCCTTGTGAGTCCCACAGAATTGTTGTGCTGGTCGATTCAACAAGATGTGTGTGTACACGGTACGTAAACTATTAGATAAAGGAAAAGGGCATAATTAGTTTAGTTTGGAGGAAACCACCTCCTGGGGGCCTCTGAAGGCCTCTGCTTGAGGATCATTCTCACCTTAGGGCAAAAACAGAAGAGACAGTTGCCTCCAGAAGAGCTATTTGGAGAAATCTTGCTAGGCCAGATAATGCTATCATAAAAGCATGTCGCAGAGGGGCCTTTGATCTTATCGGACTGGAGGAACCAGTCCTGTGTCCAATATGGGGCAAGTCATGGGTTTTCTGCCACGTGTGGCTGTGCTCCAAAACATTCAAAGCATTCTTCCAGCATCGACAAGTAGGTCCCCATTCAGTTTGTTGGAAGTTAGGGAGAACACGATGTCACAGACCAGACAATATTATGAAGGAGGCATTTATTTTAGTTGCCAAGCCACACGTAAGTTTCAATGCCAGTTCAACCACTTACGAGCTATGTGGCCTCTTTAATCGCTTTCACCTCACCTAGGACCGTTAACAAGGATGAGAGGTCTTGCACCTACTCTGGCATAGAAGAGATGCTCCGTGAAATGAGTCATCATTGTTGCTATCATTTCCCTCTTTAGAGACTCCCCAGTCACTTGTCTCAGCCTGAACACAAGTGCCCTGAGGTTCTGCCTTTCTTCTCCTTCAACCCGCTGTAGGCAACACTCCGTAGTCTGAACCTTTCCTGACTTCCTTCAACCAACTCTCCTTTGCCCCTCCCATCAGATAGGCCAGTTCCTGCCCAGAGATGCACCTCGTAATGTGTTCCCCACCCAGGTAACTTTTGCTAACTCATTGCAGCCCTGAAAGGCTCTAATTACAATCATTCTTAATGATATTCTTCCAGCTCATCTTCAGCAGAGAACATTCCCTGTTACTACTAGGGTCCTAAAAACCCTTCTCAGGAGTACTCCGTAGTTAGAGTCACAGTCCGAGGTAAAAACCCTCACACATTAGAGAAAGGAAATGGCACAATGTAGAAACAACAAAGCACAGGTTTTCTCATCAGAGAGATCTCTGGCCCATGGGCAACTGTGTGACTGGAGCCCTTGCTTTCCTATCTGTAAAATAGGGACGATAACAAGTACCTCATGGGTTTATTGTGACAAGTAAAGGAGATTACGTATCGGTCAGCTTTTGCTGCCTAACAAACCACCTACAAATTTGCTGATTTACCATAACAACCACTTGTTCAGCTCACAAGTCTGTGGGTGTGCTATTTGGGCTGGGCTCAGCTGGGCTCTTGAAGCTCAGAACTCAAATAGCATTTACACCACATTAAACTGGTCAAAACAAATCACAAGGCCAGTCCAGATTCAAGGAGTGGGGAAACAGACCCTGCCTGTTGAGGAAAGTTGCTTAAGATTATCGATGAAATTTTTTTAATGCTTTTATTTATTTTTGAGAGAGAGAGAATGAGATCATGGAAGGGGCAGAAAGAGAGGGAGAAACAGAATCTGAAGCAGGCTCCAGACCTGAGCTATCAGCACAGAGCCTGACGTGGGGCTCAAGTTCATAAACCACAAGATCATGATCTCAGCCGAAGCCAGTTGCTTCATAGACTGAGCCTCCCAGGTACCCCTATTGTGGCAATTTTTGAATTCTACCATAGGTAATAAATATGAAACACCTGGCCCTCAAACTGAATAGATTTCTAACATATCTTCATTTCAGAAATCCTTGCGGTGGCCTTTTATATGAACCTAAAGAAATATTTGTTGAGTCTTTGCTCTCCAACCCTGCTCTAAATACTGGAGAGTAAGGAAGGATTTTAAATACGTTTATCCAAAATCTCTGCCCTCAATGTGCTCTTATTCTAATTGGGAGAAAAAACATACACACACAAAGATGAATTATGAGGCCAGAGTGAAGTATCAAGTTTAGGCAATAGTAGGCAAGCCATGACAAGGCCGGATGTGATTAGTTGCTAAATATAATATAGAGACAATAAGTCATGAGGCAGAAAAGGGGGTGTGTCTGGAGTCCTCGGGAAAAGCTTATAGGAGGAGGGAGGATTTAAGGTGGATCTTGGAAGATGGTTAGTTGCCACAAAGCACCAAAGTGACATGACTCCCCAACATCCTGTTTCTATTCAGTCTCCCTTTCTAGGGGTCCTCCTTTCAGAAGGTTCTCCCTATATCCACAGCCTGCATGCTTAGGCTCTGCTTCCGATGCTGTAGGGGCAAAGAAGTGAGATCCATGTCCCCAGAGCCATTAGTCAAAGGGAAGATCTTCCCTGGTGATAGACAGAATGGTAGAGTGGAAAGATTCTGGATGTTTTTAGTCCCCAAAGCTGGCAATATGTATCTTCTTTTCTTCTCCAAGCCTTCATCCCTTTATCTTTTATCTCTCATAGGGTTTGTTTTTACAGCAGTACATGGGACATCACAGAGGATTTGAATGTGACACTGCTGGCACGTAGTAGACAATGAATAAAATTTATACCCCCCCCTTCATGCTTCTCCTTTGCCTCTGCCATCCACATATAACTTATTCATTAAATGTTCCATGTATTACTGGTAAATAAGCACTAGGCCTTTGCTGTAGGATTCGTACAGCAAAGCTCATTCCAGGAGATCCCAGTATAGCACTAGAACACAAGAAAAGAGCTCATTCTTCCTGCTGACAGTTCCTGAAACTCATCACGCTCACCCATGTCCTTGAGCAACTCACCCATGTTGCCCCATCCACCAACCTAGCTGACTAGCTAACCCTCATTCATCTTAGATGACTACTCCTCCAGGAAGACTTCCCTGCCCCTACCTCCCACCCATCCCTACTCTGGTTTAGGTATTTCTCCTACTGCTCCTATGGTAGTACATGGAACAACATAGGGTTTCAGAAAATGGTTATGGAAGGATGGAAAGATGGATGGATGGAAGGATGGATGGATGGAAGGGTGGTTAGCTCAGATATCCCAATTAGAAATCAATCTGTCAAAAGTTACTTTGACATTTTGGGACCAGTATGAAGGGTCTCTTACGAGGCATAAATTACTCAAATCAGAGATGTAAGCTAAACTTTCTATGAATAGTGGGAGTAAATAAATGAAAAGGCTCATTCTCATAGAATAAGAGACCTGGCATGGAAAATTCCTGCACAGCACGATGCACACTTAATACTCACAGGAAACAGCAGGTAAGCAACATAATTAGAAGGAGATGCATAAGCCTGAGGAGCAAATGCCATTCCCCTTGGAAGTTTCCAGGGGCAAACTTAAGACAAGGTCCATGGAGACAAGATTCTTTACCAATTGTCAGACTCAGTAAGCACAAGACCCCAAACTTGAAATGTTTGGGAAGGAAACGTTTCTGTCCATGGAGACTGAAGTTAGTGGCTCTGAGATCCCTAGCATAAATCATTTCCATTCTGCCAAAGTCTTCAGCCAGCAATGGGACAAGGAGAGCCCCTGCTCTCAGCTTCCTAATGCCTACTTTCTCTCTTACCCTACACAAAACCCTCACCACCCCCTGCCCCACCTCATCCTGCAATGTGGCCTAAGTGTTTTGAGACCACAGAAAAATAAACATGGCCTATTTCATTTGAAACACCATGAAATTTTTCTTTAAAAAAAACTCATACAGCAAAAACAAAGCAATTGATTCAGATGTTAAAGCCATGAAGAACATGTTATCTGAATTTAATAAAAGGGAATGTATACCAATAGTGCGTGATATTTTAAAGAAAGGTGTCAAACAAAAGAGAAAGGAACTGATCTCTTCTTCCACATTTCCTCCCTTAGTTCTTTCTTTCTTGGCCTTCTTGATATCCACACAAGAAACCTTTACAGATTGTCATGTGCCAGGCAGTGTGCTAGGCCCTGTGATGTAAATTGAATGTGGCCCAATTGTTTCCCACAGTCTAAGGGAGACAATGGCAGGTGATAAGCAGTTATCGTACAGCATAAGACAGGAGATGAGAGAGATACGTCCAGAGCACAACGAGGGCACAGAGAAGAAACGTTCAAATCAGTCTAATGGGTCACAGAAGGCTCCCCCAATGAAACAACATCTGGAGGGTGAAAGTGATTTTAAGGATAAGCGGGGGTTTGTTTGGGGCGCCTGGGTGGCTCAGTCAGTTAAGCGTTTGACTTCAGTTCGGGTCATGGTCTCACGGTTTGGGTTCATGGGTTGGAGCCCCACGTCGGGCTCCGTGCTGATAGCTCAGAGCCTGGAGCCCGCTTTGGATTCTGTGTCTCCTTCTCTCTCTACCCCTTGTCCACTCACATACACACATTCTCTCTCTCTCTCTCTCTCTCTCTCTCTCTCTCTCTCAAAAATAAACATTAAAAAAAAAAAGTCATTCAGGCTCTGTGCTGACAGCTCAGAGCCTAGAGCCTGCTTCAGATTCTGTCCCCCTCTCTGCCCCTCCCCCACTCTCACTCTGTCTCTCTCTCTCTCTCTCTCTCTCTGCCCCAAATAAATGAACATTAAAAAAAAAAGAAAGAAAGAAAAAAGGGGTTTGTTTGCCAGGCAAAAAAAGATGCAATTTCCACGCAGAGAGAATGGCAGACACAAAAGCAGAGCAGTGAATCAGCATTTGCAGAACCATTGGTCCCTCATCACAGCTACAGGAATGAGGAAGGCAAAGCAAAAGAGAGACACAAGAGTCAAATTACGAAGCGTCTTGTGTGCAAAACTGAGTTTGTATTTTATCTTGAGAGCTATGAGAGCTCCTGGAGGGCTCTAAGCAAGCAACCATGATCTGGTTTGCATTTGGAAAAAGGACCCATCATAGGGTGGAGGATAGACAGGAGGGGGGTGAGACTGGAGGCAGAAAGACTACCTGGAAAAGTGCTGGAGTAAGCTTGGTGAGAAAGGGAGGAGGCCTGGTGGACCAAAGCAATGGCCATAGGAAAAAATGGTTGATAGTCTTTTAATTTTGGACAGAGTAATGTATTTTTGGATAAAACATCCCAGCAAATAACATATTGTGTGATCAGCCTTACTTGTAGTTTCCTTCACATTCCTTTTATATTTCCATCAGTATCAGGTTTGGGTGGGGGGGGGGGAATATGTCTTTGCCATCACTGTGATTAGAAGCCAGCCCTATGTCCTTGGCCCATCCCAATCACTGACTAGCTTGTTCCTTCAGGTGAGTCACTAGTTCTATCTGAGACTCAGTTTCCCTATTGATAAAACAAGATCATAAAGCTTGTCTTCTAACCTTGCATGAAAATTAAGTAAAATAATTTAATATATATTGTTTCAACAAGTTACGTTGAAAAATGCCATAGATCATCACACACTGTACTGTATTAGGAATATTTTGGATGCAAATGACAGAAAAGCCAACCTAAATGGGCTCAAGCTAGGAAAAGAATATGAGCCGATCTGGCTTCAGACACAGCTTGACTCAGGATGATGATGTCCCCAGGGTCTGAATCTTGGCCTGGTTCCTCTTACACAGGCTCCACCCTTAGGCTCACACTGCAGTCTCCTTCTCAACCACTAGCAACTTCAGACGCACACAGGGGCCCCCAAAAGCACAGGATGAGAATGTGAGGGACAGTTCTCTTAAAGCAAAAGTGGAGTCATTAAGCAAGGCAAAGGGAATATATACTGGGTGCAAACTCCAGGTGTCCCTTACAACATACTTCGCAGTTGGGAGCCACTCAAAGCCTCTGGTTGCTAAGCAGCTGTGTAGAGAGTAACCAACCTCGCTGTGGTTGCCACCATTCTGAGACGGAGCACTCAAGAGATGTGGCCCTTCTTTCCACTTATGTCATAATCGTAAAATGGTCATTTATTGTCAAGCTTTCAAGTAGTCTTCCGAATGCTCTCATAACACCTACAAGCTATTCAGGGATCACCAGGATTCCACAGGACCCATTTAAGAGGCACTTCCAGAGGTAATGCGAGGCAGAGGGCAAGAGAGAGCTTCTAGCAACAAGAGAGGGCCTAATGGGCAGGAATCAGATAAAAGAATCTGACCGTAATCAATAGTAATTGTATTTATAAGAGGCATCCTCTTCCTCGTTGGAAAGTACCTTCTAGACCCTGGGGGCTCACCCATTTCTATAAGGTTTAAATCATTCCACGAATCTTTTGTGCACAGCCACCTTGTGAGTGGACCCCAAGAGTGAGTTGCCCTTAGGTATTCCGTCAGAACGTGTCCAAGGGCAGTGAAACACACAAAACTAACAATTGTCTGGCCATCAAGAAAGATGACCGTCAACAACTTAGAAGGTGGCTGCCATCATTTCTTTGGCCACAAGAGAGCAAAGAGGGGATGAAGCTTTTCCTGCCTTGCAGTTGGCAATGTAGACCAACAGAATGCCTCCTTGAAGGCTACCTCTCAGAATCGGTTTCCTTTAACTTTATTCCTGAATACGTGCATAGTTCATTCCTCTATCAGAAAGCAAGCTTCTCGAGGGCAGACGCCGTATCTTTTCCATCTCCAATGCTAATACTTAACCACTAAGCCTGGCCCATAGAAGGTGTTTCATAAATGTGTATTGAATCAATGAATTCACTTTGCTAGGCACTGGCATATATAAAGATCTAAAAGACAGCTCTGTGCGTATCTCATAACTTGGTGGAGTAGAAAATGAGAACATAACGGATTTGAAATAAGGCAAGGTGTTCTAAGTGTACCCTGCACTCCCATGGCCCTTTTCTGTTTACAAAGCACTAAACCGCATTCATTTTCTTATCTGATTCTCCAGACACCCCAATGATGTTGACATAGCAGATTTGTTAGTCTCATTTTATGAGACATCATCAGTTACTTGAGACGCAAGGGGCAGAAATACTCAACCAAAGTCACAGGACTTATTAGTGACAGAGTTTGGACTGGCTCTGAATCCCAGGTCTGGACCTTTCTTACGATGTCTTTGCAGATTGAACACAAGGAGGTTCAACCGTCCATATCAAATATGGCGGAACTGACTTAATTGTTAAAGATCAACCTTATGTTATTAAAAGTGCTTTCTTAATTATACTCTTTTTTAATTGCCACACTGAATTTGTGTAGTGGTTTTACAGATAAGAGAACGGAGATAGCATTTATGTGTCCCAAGTCTAGACTAAACTGTAAAACTAGTCAGCAACTAAGTTAAACGTAGAATCTACAACTCCTGAGTCACCACTCCCCCTTTGGCCCTGTCTCTTGCCTTGAAAAATCACAGAATCATGGAATACTCAGATGGTAGGAATAGAAGAAACCTTATGTAGTGTACCCTCCCAACCCATGCAGATTTCCCCTCGTCCAGCTTCTCCAGTGAGAACGCACTACTCACCACATCAGAGTACAGGCCTTCCACTCTTGAAAATCCCTGGCATTGATCTTTCTGTCATTAACAAATTGAATTCTGACTCCCTGCCATGTCCACTCATTGGTTCTGCATTGGTCCAATTTCTGTTTATGCTTATTGGGTCCCTGCCATGTGTCAAGCAACCCCTGGGTACTCTTATTATGTCCATTTTGCAAACAAAAAAAACTAGACCTTTGAGAGGTTAGGCAATTTACCCAAGAGGTAAGCCCAGATCCGCCACTTAAAAATACAATGCTGTCTGTGGCTTTTACTTCAGAGACACACAAATGAAATGCACGCCTGTCTCCAGGTAGAGCTGATAAGACCAGTTTTGTAGACATGGCTCTCTCTATGCCACTCTCCTGTTTTACAAGTCAGTAAATGTTCAGGAGCTCCCAATCCAATGTATGAGGTTAATTAATAATATGTAAAAGTTTATAGTTTATACAGTATAATCTCATAAACATTTATTAGTATGCTAATAGAGAGTAATGGCCATGTGAGCATAAAATGAGACAGGGGCTGGATGACAGAGTGAAAGAGCTGTTGAAAAAGCATGGTATCACTTTTTTACCAGAAAGAGCATGATCTCCCTACAGATTCATTTTCCTGGTCGCACCTCTCCATGACCCTGACAGGATTGAAAGGATGCTGACCTTAGAATCGGGAGATCTGGGGTCTAGTTCTGACTCTGCCCTTAAAGAAGGAAACAGCATTGACCTTTATTGAAATCTACTCTGTGTCCACGCTCTGCGAGGCACTTCCCCAGTGAGTTCTCCATTTGCTCTACCTGGGTGAGCTCACACAATTGCTTGGCACATTATAAATATTCAATTCTATTTATTCAGGGGCTTCTGGCTGGCTCAGTCAATAGAACATGCAACTCTTGATTGAGTCTCCAAGAGACTCTTGATCTCAGGGTCATGAGTTCAAGCTCCACATTGGGTGTAGATATTACTTTAAAAAATAATTTCCTATTTGTAAATAAATAAACAAACAAATAAATAAAATAAATTTCCTATTTGTAAGTAAATAAACAAACATAGAGATGCAATCCTATGTATTCAATTATGCTGAATTGAAATGAAATTGCTCTCCTTCTCTGGGCTGTTTTCTCACCCTATCTCTAGGGGTCTTTGTATATTGCACTCTGATTCCAAGAAAGGTTTCCACCATCTCTCCCAAATACATTAGGCACGTGACATAAAATTTAAGTCATCCCACTCTCTTGAAATCTAACACAAGGCAGTTTAGCGCCAGAGAAATGGCGTAAGAGAGGCACCTGGAATTTTGTCCATCACTGCCCTTGGTGGCCAAGGACAAGTCACTGAATGTACTACAGTCAGTTTCCTCATCAGATAATAAAGATCTCATGACAGAGAAAGTCATGAAATATGTGGAAGTATCTAGAAATTCATTTACTGAGCGCCAGCTGTAAACAAGCTGTCAGGCAAGGACATTGGGAATACAAAGACAGCTAAAATCCGATTTCTGCATTTAAGAAGTTCACAGTGTAACCTATAATGGAGAATGGAGGGCAACAAGTAATCCTTAAGCAAACAAAAGAAAGTTATAAATAAAGTTCTATGGGGAAAAAAAAGAATAATTCATTTCATTTCAATGGGATTTTTCAGAGAATGCTTCATTAAAGAGAAGGATTACATGTTTGACCTAGCCATGAAAAACAAGGAGAGAATTTTGCAAGTTGCCTGTTTTTAAACCTAACATTATGTTTATAACGCACATAGGTTTTATTTATTTTAACTATGATATACTATTTTATTTTTTTAAACCACAGTATATTTGCCAACTAGGGGACAATTAAGCCGTTACCACTTGTGCACTGTTAGATTGACTATCCCTGTACATGCTTTGGTCACATGTGAGATCCTTCCCTATCAGGGACAATTGTGAATAAAATTACTAGGTATTGCTAAATGGCTCCCCAAAGGACATGGGCAGATTAATACAATTATGCAAAATATAAAATCACATAAACAATGTTATGGATGATTTGTGGATGCATTTAGATATAGTAAAAGCACACTGGGAATGATTACATCCGACTTCACCATGGAGCTTACCTCTGGGGAGGGGAAGGATAAGGGCCTTAGCCAAATGTCGACATCTCTTCAAGCTGGGTGATGGGCATATGAGTTTCTGGTAAACAATTTCTGTTCTCTGGATAGAAATGTGAAATAGCTCATAATGAATCCTGTTTAAATTAGAAGACCCAAATCAGGCTGAGAAATGGGGAGAGGCTGGCCTTCCAAGCTGAGGGAAGCACAGCAAGAGCACAGAATAATGAATGCCTGGCCTGGTCTGGATGGGGCACATAGCATGGCTTTGACGGGAGGGAAGGATGCTTTGGGGGGGGGGGGGGGGGGAAATGGACACCAGCCAGACCAAGGTATCTGGACTGCATTCCGAAACCAATGGGGAACCGCTGATATCCTTGAGGACCGTAAGCCTGTGTGCTTCTGGCCGCCTCCCCCATTACCTGGACCCCACAAAGGGCACCGGCCACCCCTCTCCTCCACACACATCTCCTGGCCTCCAGCAGATGCTGCAGTTCTGAGCTGGAGAGCCAGGCGGTCGGGAGGCCAGGGCCCCCTCTGCGGCAGCCCTTTGAGATGAGTCAGCTCAGAGCTGCTAACATGGAAAATGTGCATTGTCTCATGCACAGGTGTGAGAACCGGGGGGAGCTCTGAGCCAGCGCCGTCCGAAGCTCAATGAGAGTTCAAACAATCCCCAGAGCCGGCGAGAAGAAAATTGTCTCATAAAACTTCCCATTGATTTTAGCTGGATCCTTATAAATTCCCGTGGGGCCAGATTGCTTTTAGCATGATTAATATCCCTGCCTTCCCTGAGGCACGTTAGTTTCTCTCTCTCTCTCTCTCTCTCTCTCTCTCTCCCTCTCTCTCTCCCGGTCTCTCTCCCCACCCCACCCCCAAACATGTACACAGCCACACCACACACTCACACCCTCTCACACACACACACACGTTCTGTCACACACTCGGTCATGCTTTCCGGCAGGGACATGTGCACACACAGAGATGCATGGTTTCTGCGTGAGTGCCTCTCACACTCCTTAAACATAGGGTTAAATGTTTCCCTTGTCAGGAAACTTCGAGTCTGTTTCCTTTTGCAATGTGTTTTTCACACTTATCTCAAATCTGGCTAGGCTTTGCCTTATGACCAAAATTTTCCCTTGAAAACAGCCTGAGTTCACATAACCCAGCGCACAGGCCCTGCATCAATCATGGGGCCCGATGACTGGTGGGTCGGCCCCACGAACCAAAACAAGCCACTCAGCAGCTTGTTCTGGGCTCCGCCGGGGCTTCCCAGGGTTCAGGAGGGGAGAAGACAGCTCAGTGAGTCCTACACCCAGGGGAGCACAGACCTGAGGCCAGAGGCACCAGGAGCTTCACAAACTTGTGAAAGAGCAAACATAACTCTGGGCTTTGTTCAGGGAATCACAAGGAATCAGGAGAGGCGGAGTCAGCTGGCCCTCTCCACAGCACAGGGAAAACTCCAAATGAACTTATACACAGAAAATGGTCCCAGAGGATACAATTTCCAGCAGATGTCAGCCTTCAGGACTTGTTATTTTGGTGGAGAAATTAGTGTGTGTCATCAGAAGGGAAAACATCCGTAATAGCTCTTTTTCAAAGGCACACAGCTTAGTAGAGACGTTAGCTCACATCTACTACCATCCAGGAAACCCGCTCCTCAGTCAAGAAACGTTCACTGCCAGGTACTGCATGCTGTCTGCTCATCAAGCAGCCTCCCCCCCCCCCCCCCCGGAGGTTCCCCAACCACTCTTCCAATTCTTAGTCTTCACCAAAATCTACCAAAAGAAGGTAGATTCCAGCTAGTAAGAACAATTTGTGAGAAACCAAGCTTTCCAGAACTGATAGGGTGCCCTTTGAGTAGACACCAATGGCCAAGGAGAAAAGTGGGCAGCAGCCATATTGAGTTGTGGAGAGGGGGTTTTCATCCATCTCACGGCACTTTGGGAGATTTGTAATTCCAAGTGTTAAAAAACAAAATTCAACTGAGTAAATTTTAAAGATCTTGTTGGCTTCATTCAATGACTCATGAAGCAGGCAGCATCCCATCCAGCAGACAGAGAGGAGATGTAGAGGTATACACATGAAAGAATTTTATGGGCAGAAGGGAGCAGGATCAAGGAAATACTGGCAAAAAAGCAGATCAGTTATAACAAGGCTACTTTCCTCACTGGCTGGTGGGGGGTTTATCAGGCAGATGACCTAACTAGTGCTGATCAGGTGATTCCTGACTGATTGATCTAAGGTTCCATTTCTAAGAGAGCTGAAACTGTAATTAAGTTTTTGGTTTGGTGATGTGGGCCTTAGCATAAGTGACTCCATTTTGGGCCTCCTGTGTTATTTTTAACCCAAGCTCCATCGCAGGCCTTACTACCACCTGGAAGGCAGTAGCCCCCACCTCAGAGCTCCTACAGCTCATCACCAGTACCTGTGTCTTTAGTGATCTTTCCATGTGCAGAGATCGTTCTCAGATGAAGTCTTTGGAATTTGAAAGCACAAACTCAATCTCATTCTTTCATCCCCACACCTCCTAGCACAATGCTGGCACACAGTGAATGAATTATTTTATTGATGGCAGTGCTTTGGAAAGGAGGTGTACACGAAAAGATGGTCCTGGGAACCTTCTGTCTGGATGGTTCCTAGAAGGCAGACAATCCAGAGTGGAATCACATCAGGACCCTCCCCCATCATCGCAGCTCAGATCCAAACATGGTGACACATAGTGGACCTTCTCTGTGCATCAGTCGTGCCCCATATTGGATGCCATGGGAATATCTGCAGGTCTTTAATGCACTATCTCTTTTGTGTAGCAAAGTGGTTAAAAGCAAGGATAGTGGGCATCAGGCTGCTTGTGGTTCAGATTCTAGCTTTATGTCTTACTGAGTGATTTTGGGGTTCACTGATCTCATTGCTACAATAGGGATATGAAGAGTTTGTACCTCATAGGGTTGTTGTGAAAAGAGGTGCTTTGTTGCATGTAAATCTAGAATAGTGGCTGGCATATTTATCTAACAATAAATATTTACCATGTGTCAGGAACTGCTCTAATTGCTAAAAACAAAAAACAGCAATGAATAAAAACAACAAACAAAAAAATCGAAGTCCTCATGGAGTTAAAAGTCCAGTGGGGACATTGCCCTAAATATATATCATTGGTCTTTTTTTTTTAATGTTTATTTTATTTTTAAGAGAGAGAGAAAGAGAAAACAAGTGTGTGCGAGCAGGGGAAGGGCAGAGAGAGGGGGACAGAGGATCTGAAGCAGCCTCTGTGCTGACAGCAGACAGCCCGATATGAGGCTTGAACCCCCAAACCGCGAGATCATGACCTGCGCCAAAGTAGGATGCTTAACTGACTGAGCCACCCAGGCACCCCTCATTGGTCTTTTTTTTTTTAATGTTTATTTATTTATTTGGTGAGAGAGTGTGTGTGTGTGTGTGTGCGCACAGTGGGGAAGGGCAGAGATAGAGAATCCCAAGCAAATTCTGCCCTGTTAGTGCAGAGCCCGACACAGGGACTCCATCTCACAAATGGTGAGATCGTGACCTGAGCCAAAATCAAGAGTTGGACGCTTAACCAACTGAGCCACCCAGGCACCCCTATATCATTGGTCTTCATAATTAGTTTATTTTTATTATTTCTATAGCATCACCCTTTGTCTCCCCTACCAACCTTTATCTCCAGGCCTGGTAAAGTTCCAGGCACACGATGGCTATTCGGTCAACAGGTTTTGAATAGACAATGACTAGATGAATCCATAACTGTAATATTGCCATATTTATGTCAATCTCAAAGTTATATTAGCCAACGTGTATTGAGCCCCGGTCTAGCAGCTGAAATGTCCAGACTCAGTTAACCCTCACAACAAACCCACAGGGCCAGTACTGTTATCACCCTCATTATCTGGGTGAAGAAGCAGGCAGACAAAATTCAGAGACCTTGTTCACGACCAACGAACCAGAGTTCATGCTCAGACTGCCCATGTCACCCTGCCTCTCAAGAGAACAGAATGAACCAGATTTTTAAGATGCACAATGGACACCCTTCCCACAATTAGGAGGAAATTAGTCGGTGCTTGGACCCTTGCAGACACTTAACTCACCTGGCTGGCCTTGGTCCACCTTGCATAAAGTAGCCAGGCAGATCACCCTAAGTGACAGATCTGATCGAGTCATCTGGTCAGTTCCCTGCTTGAACACCTGTGAGTCCCTGTTGTCTTTAAAAATGTTCTTCAAACATTTTTATCTGCTGTCATCTACTGTAAAATATAGATTTTACATGGTAACCCAGCACTTACAAATATATGCACATAGAACTGAAGCAACAGTTTCCAGAAGCAGCACCTGCCCTTTGTGTCGTATACCTTGTATACTACAGGAAGTAGATACACGGTTATATCTTGTGCCAGATTATCTTCCCTTTCCCCTCCCGGATCTACTCCCCCACCCTCTCCATCCTACCCTGCTCTGGGTTCAATGTCAGCCTCAGCTACTAGGTCTCTGTGTGACCATGGGCAAGCTACTTAACATCTCTAAGCCTCGATTTTCTTCCTGGTGAGAAATGGAGATGATGATAATAACAGCCAGCTCATATAGGACTGAATGAGTTTGGACACATCCAATTCCTAGAGTATGCCTAGCTTATAGCAATAGTCCAAGAAATGTTAGCTATCATTATGATTATTCCGAGTAGAAATAACAGTAAATGTGCATTAACTTTCACTAAGGTACTTCAATGCCTGGCTCTGATTTAGTGAGGAGACGTCAGACATAGGAATTGTGTCCATAGTCTTTGAGCTACAAGACTGAAATAACTATTTGATTTGATTTAATTTGATATGATTTGACTTGATTTAATTTAAGTAGGCTCCACACCCAGCAGAGTTCAATGTGGGGCTTGAACTTATGACTCTGAGATCAAGACCTGAGTTGAGGTCACAAGTCAGACACTGAACCTACTGGGCCACCTAGGTGGTCCAAAATGACTATTTAAAAAAAAAATTTTTTAACATTTATTTATTTTTGAGACAGAGAGAAACAGAGCATGAACAGGGGAGGGTCAGAGAGAGACGGAGACACAGAATCGGAAGCAGGCTCCAGGCTCCAAACTGTCAGCACAGAGCCTGATGTGGGGCTCGAACCCACAAACCGCGAGGTCATGGCCTGAGCCGAAGTCAGACGCTTAACCAACTGAGCCACCCAGGAGCCCTGCCAAAATGACTATTTTAGAAAGAAAGCCAGCAACATATTGTTTGAAGCAATTTTTAAAGCAAAATCAGATCGATTGCCCTACGGATCTCAGTTGTCCCAAATTGTATGTTAGAAGACAACTTTTCAACCAAAGAGCAGTTTCATCTCTGACAGTGTCTTACTGTGTCCAGAGTCAGAAACCTGAGCAAGTGACATTCCTAACAGACTTACCTAACAACATGTTTCAGGTTACTGGGGAGTGAGGCCACCTGGGTCTCCCTTGTGATCCTTTTGCATAAGCACAGGCAATGGCTTTTTATTCTCCAGAACTCAGGATTATTCCCAAAAGGCAACCACCCAGGTTAACAGCCAAACCCTAAAAGGTGCCAAGGCTGTCTATTAGGAAGAAAGAAAAACCTCAAGTTGTAAGTCACTTGGAAGGCTATTTAATTATAAAATGTGTGAAGCTGAGTTTTAAATGTGAAGGTTCATATGGGCTGTTTCTTAGGACTCTTTGGAAAGTGTTAACTAGTTATCATTATATGAAATTTATGAATGTACCAGGCCCAGGGCTGTATATTATTTCCTAGACCCCTCAAGAATTCCCAGTTACAAGGAGCTGGTATTCACTATTTAGACATTCCAATGCAGGCATCAAATTCAAGGCAAAAGCCTTGAATGGAAACATTTGTATTAATAGTCTGATCACCAAAAACTCTTCTAACTTTGGAACATGTTTAGCATCTTTAAATAATGTTTAGGGGCACCTGAGTGGCTCAGTCGGTTCAGCATCCAACTTCAGCTCAGGTCACGATCTCACAGTTTGTGGGTTCAAGTTCCGCTCTGTGCTGACAGCTCGGAGCCTGGAGCCTGCTTCAGATTCTGTGTCTCCCTTGCTCTCTGCCCCTCCCCCACTCACACCCTGTCTCTCTCTCTCTCTCTCTCTCAAAAATAAACATTAAAAAATTTATTTAATAAAAATAAAAAAATAAATAATGATTAAACAGCCACATTCTTACCTTCTCCCTCCTATAGCTCAACAATGTGAATCTTCTTCCTGTCTATACCGCACACACACACACACACACACATGCACTAACCCATTTTGAAAACATAATCACTGCTGATAGAAACAGCCTGGTTTAAGGTGTGTTGGTGCAGTACATTAGCCATGAAGTGTCCTCAAGAACTCCACCCCAACTGAAAACCAACTCCTTCCAGTTACAAGAATGAATGAAGTCACAGTCACTGATGCCATTTTCCCTTTCTCCATTTGTTACACTGTGAGATCAAGGAGAAGGGCTGGGAAAGGTTGGCAGATGTTACCAGAAACCACCCTTTCATAAGCCCACATTCAAGTTTTCATTCTACAAATAGGCTGGGATAAGAGCAGCCTAGGGAAAGAGACACTGTGCTCCAAAGATGACTAGATGCTGGTCCCTACCCTCCACCTGGTCATAGAGCAGTAAAGGATACAACTGATATACCAGGAGTTGCAAACAGTGTCATAGCTGCTATGGCAGAAGTCTGAGCAGCCTCAATAGGCCACACTGGGAGAGCTGGGCCCCGTGGTGTGCAAGGCCAGGTTTAACAACCAGCTCTCTGAGGGAAAAGAAGTTCTAATACGTAGCTCATGCCAATTGCCATGGTATAAATAATCCCTGTGAGACCAATTTCAAGCTAGCAACATATATCACAGAACAGAGGGCTGGAAAAAGATGTGTAAGAATAAACCACTACATGGTACTCCATGTATAATCCCAAGTACAGATCAGAGTAAAACATAATAAAATAATCTGGAGGCAATCAATTTGGAGTACTTATTAACTCTGTCATCCCTATCATTTATTTGATTGCAAATTGATATCATTTAAGTTGTAGTGGTGGCTATGTTTAACAACCAACTCACAAAATTCCTATAATTTTTAACAATTGACTTTCCCCAGTGGTTTCAACCCACTTTAGCGCGCTTCTGGATGGACTTCACCCAGACGGAGGGTTGACCAGGGCACCAGCTGCGGGGTGGGGATTCAAGAGGCCAGATGTGAGCTGAGAGCTGACTCGAAGCCATGTGGATCAGCAAGAGGTAGGGGTACAGGCCAAGCCAATATTTAAGGGGAACGGGAAGCCAGACACATAAATGAGACAAAGTACTAACAGCAGACCACGAGAGCAGAGTTGATTGGAGGCCAAATCATGGTCGGAAAGAGAACAAAGAGAACAAACAGGTGGGGGGAAAGTGAGAAGGTTTTTGGAAGGTGTCACAGATATCTGAGAGATCAGCATTGCTTATGTTTATTAGTGAATAATCTTGAGAATCATTCATGAGCGCTTAATAACCATTATTGAGCCTTTAGAATAGGTACTGCTTTAGGTGCTTTACATGCTTTCTGCCCCTACTGGTAGCCCCATTTTACAGATGGAACAGACAGCCGAACTTCAGAGTCTACCGTGGTATCTGCTAAGCAATACAGGTGCATGTTTGTGTTAGACTGGTTTGAAATGCTGTACAGAAAGCAAACAATACATTGAAGAAACACACCAAAGTGGAATAAATACATGTTTTTGACAGTGTGTTCCAATAGTTGGTCCAAAACAATATATGTGTTCAGAGATATCACCACACGTTCCTATGGCGGGAGCGGGGAGCAGGGGGGAGAGGACTGTGAAATTAAGCAATGGTTGATCCTACCTTTTGGTGAACCAGATGAGTACAATGATGGAAAATACACAGGTAGTCCCTGCCTTCATGAAGCTCCAGTTTTCACTCTTTTAACCCCACGCCCAACCCCCTGGATTTGACACTACGAGCAGTCCATACTTCTTCCTGAGTCTCCTTCCTCCAGGCACAATGACTTTGTTTCCCCTTGATCCAAGGCCAGTACCTGCAAAACACCCCAATCTGTTCCCAACCCCAGCCCAAGCAGAGTCCTCGGTCCTTGCTCGCCTTGAGAGGAGAGTCTAGCCTGTGAGTTCCTTGAGGTCTTGCAGAAATTTTTTCACAAGATCCAACACAGTGCCTGGTACAATAAATACTTGTTGAACTGAACATCAAGCCTGCCAGAGCAGACGGAAGGCATTATCACAGCTTCATATTTATTAGGCCTTCTCATTTTATGATTCACTACATGGGACAGAAGCCAACTGCCCCTCTTCCCTTCGGAAGTGGCCTTCTAACTCAGAATGACACAGTATTGCACATTCCCGACAGAGAACCACAAATGCCTCCCAAATGCTTCAGGCTGGCTGGAAGCTATAAACTGAGGCTCAAGAAGTGTTTTCTTTGCAGCCGTGTCTTTGAATAGTTGGGGCACGTGAGGAAGAGCCATTATTTCGCACACGGTGCTTCGGGGAAGTGAGCGATCAGATCTCACCCACCGACCTGGGAAAGTTTCCATGAATTCTTTTTTTTTTTTTTTTTTCCGTGATGCTCCGTTTGCTAACTCGGGCGAGGGGAGAGGTCTGTTTTCAATTAGGGCTGCTCAAAAAAGTGTTTTTCAATAGCCTGTAAAAATAATCCAATAAAGGCCTTAGAGGTGTGAGCTGTTGTCATCATCCTGTTTGGAAAACGTCACTCAGAATGCACCCAAAAGTGAGAGAGGGAGGTTGTGACGCCTTCAAAAAATTAATTTGTGAAATGAACCTGCGGGATTAGTTGTCCCCCTTTGTACCAGCTTTAATGTGTCCTCCACCAGGGAAATCTGAGGCTTTGGATCATTAGCCGGGTTGGATCACATTACCCTCTTTGGCTCTGCAGAAATCACACTTTTCATTTTGCCTTTAATCCTAAAGGTCACCGGGAAGGTTAGCCTCAAACACAAATGATACTTTGTGGTCTTACTTTCAGACAATTATCAACTCATAAATCTTGGTCAGACTGTAATGAGAGTACGAGAAATAATTGAATTCAGTCCAGACGAGCAGTGTCAGAGGGGGAGAGACCTGTGGGGGACGTGAAAGGCCAAGAGGGGTGGGGGTGGGGTCCAGCCTGGGAGCCAGAAAGTCTTTGTTGACTCCCGTTTGTCCTTGTTGAGGTTTGGATGGATATGAGTGAGGCCATTAAAGATGATGATGGTCCAGTGGGAGCTTGAAAAATAGAGGGTAAGACCTAAGTAAGAGCTCAGATGCAAAGGCAGCCAGCAGAAAGGAGACAAGAAAGAAGCCTGGGACTGAGAGGCTGAGAGTCCCAGTTCAGCCACTGACCACGCTATGTGGCCCCAGGACAACCATTTCACAGCCGGTGCTGGGAATGAGGCTACCAGCCCTTCCCTGCACCCAGCCCTGCATCACGAGATTGTCATAAGGATCACATGAGGGGAGGCTGGGTGGCTCAGTTGGTTGAACATCTGACTTCAGCTTGGGTCATGATCTCATAGTTTGTGGGTTTGAGCCCTGCATCGGACTCTGTGCTGACAGCTCAGAGCCTAGAGCCTGCTTCGGATTCTGTCTCTCTCTCTCTCTCTCTCTCTGCCACTCCCTTATTTGCTTGCTCTCTCTCTCTCTCTCTCTCTCTCAATCGCTATCTCCTCTCACAAAAATAAATAGAACATTTAAAAAAAAATTTTTAAAGATCACACGAGATAACACACCGAAACTTTTTTTAAAGTTCAAAAAAGACAGTATTCTTAAGCACGGTAACTGTTTAATTAATCCACAATAATTTGCAGAAGACACCGTTGGCTGTGTATTCCTCATATATCCAAAGCGAGTCTACTTCTGGGTCCAATCCAGCATCGTCTTTTTTACCCAGATTATTGGAATAGTTCAATAGTCATTCTCTCTATGAATGCCCCCTTCCATAGCCCACTCTCTATCCAGCATCTAGTCATGGATCTTTAAATATGCCATGTTACTCTTCTGATCCAAACCCTCCCATTTCACAGGAGTAAAAGCCAAAGTCTCAAGATTCTCTACAACCTTGCATGGTCAGATGCCCATTTCTTCCCTGACCTCACCTCCCACCGCTCTCCACCCTAGTGTTCCTCCAGCCACATCAGTCTCCTTGCTACTCCCCACACCCACTGGGCATGCTCCCACTCCGGTCTTGCTCTGACCCTTCCCTTGGTACAGAATGCCCTTTGCTTAGATATATATGCATAGCTAGTTGTCCATCTTATACTCTTTACTCGAGCTGCCCTATCCCTGACTCTTTAAAATTACATATAACCTATTTATTATATCTATTATAACCTATTTAGTATATCCGTTATAACCTATTTATTACATATGTTATAACCTTTTTATTGTATATGTTAACCGTCTCCCCCACTACAATGTAAGCTGCATCAGGACAAAGATTTTTATCTGTTTTCTTTACCCCAGTTCCTAGAAGCGAGCCTGACATGAAATAAGCACTCAATGTTTGCCAAACTGAAATGAAAACTTGATTTCCATTGGACTGGATAGATTTCCATGTGACTAGATCCCTCATTTATGACACTGCTTAGATACTGAATTGACTAATAATAGCTCCAAACTGCTTTTTCTGGAACTACTTGTATCAAGCCCCAGATGAAATGCGTACTTTTTTTGTCAGTCCATGTGCCCACCTGTGTGCCTTCCAGGGTAACATGCACCATATTCGGTTTCGGTTTTGTTCTGTCGGCTCTTCCCAATTTGGCCAGAGCTTGGAGCAGGTCTTGCACATCTGGTTGTGACAAGGGACGTTATCTTGGCCGGCTTTCCAAGAAGTCAGGGACAGCTGCAGGGCAAGCATGTCTCAGTGGGGAAGGAGAGGAATTTTGCACCACTGTGTCTTCCTACCAACCTGGTTTGCACCCACAAGAATCCGCTGCAGATACATACTAAGCTGGCAGCACCAACAACAGAGAGGGAAGGAATCAATTTCTGCTAGAAGGAACTGGCATTT
The DNA here is from genome assembly GCF_046562875.1 of Panthera onca. NCBI lineage: Eukaryota > Metazoa > Chordata > Mammalia > Carnivora > Felidae > Panthera > Panthera onca. The sequence continues at coordinate 171,836,129 of NC_138346.1, read as the reverse complement.
TTGTTTCCAACAACAAGCATTGTAAGTTAACACATATCTTACCAAGTCTCAGCCCTTTATAGTGTTTTTCCACATACAGTTCCATTGTATCCTCATCCCCAATAAGTTGGCATTATTGTGATCTTTATCCTATAGACGAGGAAGCTGATTATGTAGTGAGTCCTTGGCTGAGCTGTGTCTTACACTTTCTTGCAGTTGTAAGTGAATTTAGCTTAGCTGGCATGAACATCCACAACAAATGTTCCCTGTCTGGTATTCCACACTTCAGAATTCTGCTGCAGTGACATCTGTCCGTCTTGCTTTCTCTGCCCCTCTATTAAAGCGAAGGCTATTTGAGGGTGGAGACCACATCGGATCTCCAGCGAGAGATGGAGAGATGGCATGGTTCTTGGCACAAGTTAGTTTTGCAACAGTAAGAGAGGCTATGGTATGAAGTCAATAAACAAATAACTGAGCAAGTATAAACACTGTGAAGAAAGAAACCAAAGGATGCTGAGAAAGAGAACATCTTCGGCGAAAGTGATCTACTTTGGATAGGGTACTCGGGGAAGGCGTCCACTCAAGAGTTCACACTGAAGTTGAGACCTGATGGATGCCTATTTTCTCCCTGGCAAATGACCTGGGGTGGACAGAGATAACTAACAGCAACCTGAAAGCTTCCCGTGTGTCGGAGCAAAAGCTGTGTACATCCTGAGAACAGGACTTCTGAAAAAGAAAATGGGCAGGGCTCTGAGAATGGTGCTGTTTTCCTTTCACCCAAGGAAAATTTATTGAGCACCTACTTTGTGCCAGACTTTGTTCTCAGCACCAAGGCCATGAACAAAACTCATGGATCAGGCATTCTAACGGAAGAGACAGACGTGGACACTTTTTAAAGTGCTAGGAATGTAAACTAAAAAGGGCGAGAAGGGGATAGACAATGACAGGGGACAAAAGTGGACAGATAGGTAGGGCCAAGGGAAAGTCACACTCGGGAAATGGCATTCCTACAAGAGCCAGGTAGAAAGAGGGAATAAATGCCAAAATTTGAGAGAAAAGGAATAGTTGACAAACATTTTAGCAGCAACAACAGCAAATGCAGAGACTTTAACACAAAACTCCCTGGCAACGTTCAAGAAGAATTTGAGGAAGAGTAAGCCACCCAGTAGGGCTGGAGAGGGTGAGCAGAAGAATAGAAGGAAAAGAGGGGGGAGGTGTTGCCAAGAGCACAATTACAAACAGCCTAATGCCTTATCAGGAGTTGGGATTTTATTTCCTGCAATGAAAAGCCATCGCCTGTTTTTGAGCAAAGGACTACATTTTAAAAGTAGTTTTAAAAATATCCTGGCTTCTGTGTAGTGAATGGCTTGCAGGAGACGAGGAGGAGGTAGGAGGGAGGTGACAATGGCAGGGGTCTAGGTGAGAGATGGTGGCATGGGAGACTTGGACTCCGGGGACAGAGAGGGTACAGGGAGGTGGACAGATGTGGAGTGATTTTTGGAGAAGGAGGTCACAAACGCGTGTCTGATTCCAAGTGGGTGATGAGGAAGAGAGAAGAATCGAGGACACTCTTAGGTCCAGGATCTGAGCTGCTGGGTAGAAGGTGATGCCATTTCCTCAGACGGAAACCAGCAGAGGCCCAGGGTCTAGAGGGCGAGGTGTCACATTCGGTGGAGAGAAAGGTGCTGAGTGAGACCTACCTGCTCCCTTCCTTCCCTCGATCTCTCCAAATAGGTAAGTCGTCTTCAGGAAGAAGGACAAGAAATGAGGATCCCGTGCTTTCTCGGAGAGATAAGGGGAAATTTCATCATAGGCATGTAACAGAAAGGTTATAAAGGCTCAGCCTAAAATTTAGATTTTATTTTCAGTATGACTCACCAGCAGAAAGGAGAAGACAGAAGGAGTAGGGAAGAGACGGAGAAACGTGTAAATAATACATGCCAAACTATTATAAGTACTAGAAGGAACGTTGTCTTACTTATCTCTGCATCCTCACACCTATTACTATGTCTGGAGCAAAAATATTTGTTGGCCTGAACTGTCATACAAAGTATAAATAAGAAATGAGAGATAATTCTGAATGAGGGAATCAAGGAGTTCTTGTAAGAGGGCTTAAAGTCTTAACTTGGCATTTTTTTTAAATTTTTTTAATGTTTGCTTTTATTTTTGAGAGAGAGAGAGAGAGAGAGAGAGAGAGAGTGCAAAGTGGGGGAGGGGCAGAAGGAGAGAGACACAGAATCCAAAGCAGGCCCTAGGCTCTGAGCTGTCGGCACAGAGTCCGACAAGGGGCTCGAACTCTGGAACCATGAGGTCATGACCTGAGCTGAAGTCGGACGCTTAACAGACTAAACCACCCAGGCTCCCCGGCATTTTCTTTACGTTTATTGTTTCAGTTCACAGGATAACTCAAACGTACAGTAATATTATGGTCCTGGTACTCTGCTCTACCCAAAGATCTTGAATATGAGAGTGTATCAGCCCAGAATAAGTCAAGACCGCAAAGTTTGTAAAAATTAGTACCACAGTGGACAGGGATTAAGTATATGGACTTTATAGTCTGAGTCTCTCCTCTACCACTTGGGCAAGTTACTTAATCCTTCTGTACTTCAATATCCTCATCTGTGTAATGAAGATTTCACTAGTAACTATCTCACAAACTTGTAAAGATTGTGCTAACGTACCGAAATCCCATAGAATAATGCCACACCATAGAGATATATAGCTACTACAACAGGCAGTCTAACAGACCTAAGGGGCATGTAGCTTGGTCTATTCCAAGATGCAGATTCTTTGTTTTGTTTTAACTTTGTATTTAAATTCTAGTTAGATAACATATTGTGTAATGTTGGTTTCAGAAGTAGAATTTAGTGATTCATCACTCACATGTAACACTCGGTGCTCATCACAAGTGCCCTCCTTAATGCTCATCACCCATTTCGTCCATGTCCCCAACCACCTCCCCTCTAGCAACCCTCGGTTTGTTCTCTGCAGTTAAGAATCTCTTCCACTTTGCCTCCTTCTCTTTTTATTTTCCCCTTCCCCTGTGTTCATCTGCTTTATTTCTTAAATTCCACATGTGAGTGAAATCATACAGTATTTTGCTTTCTCTGACTTATTTTATTTAGCATAATATACTCTAGTTCCATTTAAGTCATTGTGAATGGTAAGATCTCAGTCTTTTTGATGACTGAGTAGTATTCCTTTGTGTAATTATACCACATCTTCTTTATCTATTCATCAGACAATGGATATTTGGGCTCTTTCCATAATTGGGCTATTGTTGATAATTCTATTCCAAGATGCACATTCTTGAAAATGATTTCTTAAAACAGGAAGGTACAAAGGAGAAATGTTAAAATAATGACAAGTGGTAATACATAGTACAACCCAATAACTAAGTGTTCTATTCCATTAAAGCCGTTTTAAAATTTTTTTAAATGTTTATTTGTTTGAGAGACAGAAAGAGAGAAAGGCAGAGAGAGAGGGCAACACAGAATCTGAAGCAGGCTCCAGGCTCTAAGCTGTCAGAACCCGACTCAGGACTCGAACTCGCTAACTGTGAGATCATGACCTGAGCCGAAGTTGGACGCTTAACCTACTAAGCCACCCAGGCGCCCCTACAGCTGTTCTTAAAATCCAAGGAAGCAAACATACTTTTCTCTCTTGTATCCATGAGCTTTGAAGATTCTCTCTTATCTATTTGACTAAACAGTGTGATCTTTTTAATGGTATTCAAGATGGAAAGTTCTCAGAATGAAAATATGTCCTTATAAAATGAATATCTTATAGACAATAATAAGTATCGGGGAAGATGTGGAGAAATTGGAGCCCTCAAACACTGCTGACAGGAATGTAAAATGGCATGGCTGCTTTGGAAAACAGTTTGGCCATTCCTCAAAAATTTTAAATAGAGTTACCATATAACCCAGCAATTCCACTTCTAAGTATATAATCTGAGAGAATTTAAAACATATATTCAAAAACAAAAACAGAAAAAAGAGTAAAGGAAATATATACTCATATAAAAATATAGGCACGAATGTTATTGCAGTATTATTCATAATAGCCCCAAAGTGGAAACAACCCAAATGGCCCCCAGCTCCTGAATGGATAAACAAAAGGTGGTTTATCTATACAACGAAATCCTATTTAGCCATAAAAAGGAAGCAAAATACTGATGCCTCCTGAAACACAGTGAACCTTGAAAACACTATGCTGAATGAAGGAAACCAGTCACAAGAGACCACATCTTGTATGATTCCATGTATATGAAAAATCCAGAACAGAAAAACCCACAGAGGCAGAGGTAGATGGGTGATTACCAGGGGGTCAAAATAGGGAGTAAGTGACCTCTAGGGTTTACAGGGTTGCTTCGGGTGATGATGAAAATGTTCTGGAATTAGATAATGATCAGAGTCGCACAACCTTGTGAATATTCTCAATACTGCTGAATCACATGTTTTAAAAGGTTTCATTTTATGGTATGTGAATTAATTCTCAAAAAAATAGATTAGGGTTGTTAACTGTGTCCCTGTTTGCAAAGTCTTTTTTATACATCATTTTCAAGGATAGAAAGAATGTGGAGTTCTTCAAGTACCTGCACAATAAATGCATGGTGTTTCTACCATTCCAAATGAGATTGGAGTCATAGACTCAAGAGTTACATGGGCCACCAGACTTAACAGCATTTCAAGGACTTGGCCCATGTGCTCTACCCTGCTGGCGATGGGAGTCAGTATCATACAGTGAGGAGAATGGGGAATAGGGCGTAAGGAGACATGGCCTGACTTGGGCTTTGCCACTAACTTAGTCAATGCCCTTGAGTGATTTACCTCTTTGCTCTGTGTTTCAGCTTCCCATATGTTAAATGATAGTTTAAAAAAAAAAAAAAAAAAAAAAAAAAAAGGACCTTTCTTCTACCTTCCAAGTATTATGAGACTCAAGTGGAATCAAGTATCAAAGTTGACTTTGCAAAGTTAATATGGCAGCTTATTCACCACAAGCTAAATATCTCCTTGATGGTAAGGGAATCTTGGTGAAGGCTAGCTAAAATTTTTCTCTGTTTTTCAAGTGAAGAGCTAAGTATAAGGAGATTAAGTAATTTCTGTTTTTAACATAATTTATTGTCAAGTTGCCTAACATACAGTGTTTACAGTGTGCTCTTGGTTTGGGGGGTAGATTCCCATGATTCATCACTTACATACAACACCCAGTGCTCATCCCAACAGGTGCCCTCCTCAATGCCCATCACCCATTTTCCCCTCTCCCCCAACCCCCCATCAACCCTCAGTTTGTTCTCTGTATTTAAGAGTCTCTTATGGTTTGCCTCCCTCCGTCTCTGTTTGTAACTATTTTTTCCCCTTCCCTTCCCCAAGATTAAGTTATTTCTTAATGTCACACAACTAGTAAGAGACTCAGACCCAAGTGCCCTGGCACCACAGCCGGCGCTTGTAACCTCTAGCGAAATCCAGTGTATCCCCATTTTACAGATGAGGAAAGTCATGAGACCGCACACATAAGGCAGTGGAGGGAAACTAACATGTACCAGGAGCCCAAATATGCCAAGCCATTTCTCCTGCTTCCCATACACTGCCGTATTGCCTATGGCAATCCCATGAGACAGGCACCACACCCATGTCACTGTTGGGAAAACCCAAAGTGACATAATTAACAGAATTAACCTACCTAAAGTCACCCGCGGGGTAAGCCATTAATCTAGCATTTGAGCCCGCTTCCTTCCGACACTAAAACCACTGCCTTTCCCACATACCATGCCTGGGTCAAGTTGACCTTGACGCCAAGAATAATTAGCGCACAGACAATGCAATGATGTTGGTACGCCTTTGCCAATGGGTTCCGAGGCACATCTGGGTATAAGGAGGGCAGCACACTTTACGCCTCTCGGGCCAGAGAGGCTGATACACTGGCAAGTTCTTGTTTTAGCCACTGAGCGGGAAGAGGCCCGTGACATGATGAGTTACACATCACGGACAGACAAAACCCGTAATGACGATGCTGGCAGAGTCAGCCCTGGGAGAATTAGGAGCAGGTGGTGCTGAAATTAAAAAGTAACTAGAAAGTAGGGGAAATTGTGGCATACTTCATTTGGACTGATAGGCAATTTTTGGTCCACTCCCATGGAAATCGCTTGGGGACAACCTGGAGGTTATTAACTGCTCCAGGCTTGTGGAAAGACCCATTCATTACTGGGTCCCTGCACCAGAGTTCCTGCTTAGCAAAATGTCCACATCCCCAAGCCTGATTTAAGCCTAACTCGAGAGGCCACAGTAAATCCTGTCACTTAGCAAAAGGCAGGAGAAGACAGCACCTTCTCAGAGATATAATGGGGCGGCAGATGCAGCGTGCAGGTGCCTGGAAATAGCTAAATATAGAAAATAGACCAAAGCAAGTAAGTTACTCATATTTTCCCAAAACGAAGGTTTCCTGTCATGATATTCCAAACCTTAGACCCGGCAGTGCGAGCCACAGGCCATGGTGCTGCTCCCTCAGCATCCCTGTAACGCCTGGGCCTCTCCCATGGTCTCCGTGTCCGACCACACTCATGCCAGGGCCCCCAAAAGACAGGCTGTAAAGCTAGGTGTCTAGCCCACGTCTGGTAACCGCAAGCCCGCCATTCCACTCGTACGCGCCATGAACGTGGCAGCCACCTCGGCTCCTCTCTTTTCTCACCACCCACACCCAGTACAGCAGGAGATTCTACTTCCTGTGCCTCCTAAAGATGCCCAGAATTGGGCCATTTCCATTCACCCTCACCCAAGCTGCTGGCACTCTCATCAGAATCGAGCAACAGCCCCATAGCTTGTCTCCTGGCTTTTATTCCTGCCGCTCTACAGTATTTCCTCCACGCTGCAGCTGGCATGATCCTATTAAGACGTTAATCAGATTATGTCATCTGAGCTTAAACCCTCTGATGGCTGTCCATCTCAACGAAAGCACCAGGCCCCGTCCTTACAGGGGCCCACGATGCCGTCACCGTGTGCCCTGTTACCTATCTTACCATGTACCTCAGCTCTTCTTCCCCCCATCTCTGGACCTGCCCCCTTGGTCTCCTGCTGTTCCTCAGATGGCCCAGAAGTAGGGGGTCACAGAAGCAGAGTTCACCAGGGCTACAAATGGACAGGGCATTCACCTTCAGGAAGTCCAGTCTAGTAGGTGGGACCCAGTTTGTCTGAAGTCGATGGAGAACAAGAATATGGTGCATCTGGAGAGAGCAGGAGAGTTGAGCAAGCCATGCGCAGGTAGCGGGTGACATGGAGAGGTGACAATTAGCTTGCCGATCTCCTACTGGCTCTCTATCGAGAGAGATGAGCTAATATCCATTGGCTCGGTGCCCAAGGCCCATTCTGCTCTTGCCCCTACCTGCCTGTTCTGGCCCCTAAGTGTTTCTAGGTCCCCTCCTGTGTCCCACACCCATACCAGGCTCCTGAGAGCTACCCAAACTGGCCAGCCTGTTCCATACTTAAGAACCTTCACATTTCCTATTTCCTCTGTGCAAAACACTGATCCTTCTCCTTCTTTATTCCTCCCCCAACGTTTAAAAATCAGCTTGTGTCAAAGCCACACCACCATGCATCTCCCCATGCCTCCCTCACCCCCAGTTCACATACACGTGCTCACACACAGACACACACACACACACCATGCGGTTTTAAATACTCTTCCTCTCAGGGCACCTGGCTGGCTCAGTCAGTTAAGTGTCCAACTCTCAGTTTCGGCTCAGGTCATGATCTCGCGGCTTCATGGGTTCGAGCTTCACATTGGTCTCTACGCTGACAGTGCAAAGCCTGCTTGGGATTCTCCCTCTCTCCCTCTCTCTCTGCCCTTCCCTGGCTTGGCTCTCTATCTCTCTCAAAATAAATAGATAAAACTTAAAAAAAAAATTCTGGAAAAAAACACTCTTCTCTGCATGCTCACAACTAGTGCACTGCTTCATCCGCTGTGCTGTAATGACTGACTTGCTTATCCTCACCAGACTGGGAGCTCTGTGTTGGCAGGGACTGATCTTGTGCATTTCTGTGCCCCTCGCATCTAAAACAGTGCCCGGCACTGATAGGTGCTCTCTCAGCTCCGTTCACATGCACCGAATGAATGACGGGATGAACGAAGGTGTTTCATCAACACCAGACAGGTTTGATAGCAGGTATGGGGCAAGCCACACTCAGGCCTGGAGGTCTGAGCCAAACCTCCAGCATTCACGAGGCTGGAGAAAGCAGAGCAGGGGCTGGTCTTGCAAGAAGTGGACCATGCACAGATCATCAGGGTGGATGGTTAAGTAGAAGGAAGAAGTCAGGAACCCAGGTACCACAACTAGAGAAGGAGAGATGGGACTGGTCTCAAACGCAGGCCAGAAGATCCCAAGACAAGGATGATTTCTGATTACTGATGGAGCCAGGAGAGGAGAGAGTATATGGAAAGAGTGTCGAATTGCCCCTGAGGCCGAGAACAAAGCTGTGCAAGGAGCCTGGTCCCTCATTACACTGTGCAGTTAGTTTCCATGGCGTTTTGGCCAGCCCTCACCCACCAAACCTGGAATGGACTTATTAGTGGCAGGATCGATGGGGCCATCCCTTGGCAGAAACTCAAATAGATGCAGTTTTATTCCCATTCTTGCCCTAACAGCTTTCTCCCTCTTTTTATCACTTCCTTTCCAAAAAGTGCAAGGAAAGAAATTCAGTCACCACATTGACATTTAGCACACGAGCTCCTGAATCCGATTGCTTGAGTGTAAATCCCAACACTGCCACTTGCGACCAATGGGGTCTTTGGCAAGTTGCGTCCTCAGCTTTCTCCTCCACGAAGGGGGGATGATAAGAATAGTACATACCCCCACAGGGTCCCGTGAGGATGAAATGACATGTGTAAAAAGCACTCAGTACAATGACTGGTGTATGGTACCCAGTGAACGTTCACAGCTATTGTAATCGGTGTCGTGCCATTATTTACGGCACGATGGTTATGAACACAGACAATGGAGCCAGCCTGTCAGATTCAAATTCTGTCTCCACCTCTCGATGGCCCTGGGACCTTGGTCACGTTACTCATCTTAGGTGTTTACCTCAGTTTCCTCATCTGTGTGATGGAGATAATAACAGAGTTACCTCAGAGGACGGTTAGGAACAATAGTCAATAATTACATAGCACTGAGAACAGTGCCTGGGCTATAAATAGTGCTATCTAAATATTTGTGGAATAAATACATCATTATTTTTAAGGAACCAGGGGCTCATTGCATCCCTGCTTCCTGAAATACTTGCATTTTTTCAAAAGGCCCAAGGGACAACAATCCTTACCTTGGTGGCCTAAACCAAGGGACAGGGGCAATATTGGACATAATATTGGAGCTTCCTGCTACCTCCCAAATAGCACCCTGGAAGCACCAGCCCTTTCTCTATGCTATACTTCTGGCTTCACAAGACCCGAACCAGCCCCAAGCCTGCTGGGAACGGAGGACAACGAGTCCTAACAACATGTAACAAAGTGGTGGGAGGGAGCGGGGCCCCACTGAAAACAGCTGACCCAGTGGACTGGCTCCTGCCACTGGATCTATTTGCCAGCGTCTTGAAAGTTGCTGACTTCAGCCTTTCCAGAGTAAAGCACCGTCCATGGCCAGAGACAGCACTGAAGCGAACATGCAACACAGCTGTAAATCTGCGAGCCATATTATTTAAGAGACCTGACTTCCTTGTGTTGCGATATTAAAGCAAATCTGCCTCCTGCTCATAAATCAGCAGGGCTATTTCTGTCCTCAGCCACTCCGCTCAGCCATCTCGAGATGCACACAGCATACATTTTACTCACTTGGGAGGTGCAGGTTAACAAAGTAAAGGAAGATACGTGTTAACCCCCTCTCAAATCTCTGTTCTCACAACCCTGCCCGAACACTTCTTTCTTGTCCTCTGATCCTAGATCCCCAGACCCCTTTGGGGAGCCACAAAAAATACAACAGGAACCCCTGATATTGAGTGACCCTTCACAGCACTCTCTGTGAAGGTAGGGTGGGTGCTGCGAATCCCAGTTTGCAGATCATGAAACTGAGTCTCAAAGACATTATGTGAATTTCCTGAGATCACACAGACTGTGAATACAGCCACCTGGGCTAACTTCTGTCTCTTCACTCCTGGTCCAGTGCTTTTTTTTACAGCGTTAAATCTCTCTTATCACGAGTTTCTTCATATGCATCCAGCAAAGAGGTGCGGGGACTCTCCTGCAAACAAAAAAAGTAATCTCAGCTCCAAATTTTGAAATGAGCATTGATTGAGACGCCGCGATGTGCCAGGTGCTTCCCAATATATCAGCCAACTGAATTGCTACACCAAACCTTTCTGTGGTTTCCCAGCACCCAGAACGTAACCTCTGTTCTTAGCATAACGTAACAAGGGTTCTCACGATCTTGGCACTGCTTATCGCTTTGGCTTCGTGTTCTCCCAACGCAGATCACAACCCTCACTTCATCTTTCTGTCAGCCAGGAGGTCCGCTCTGATCCACCCACACCCCCTGGCTGGGTTAAGGCTCTGCCGCAGCATTCCCTGGTGCCTTGTCCTTTACCGACCAGGACTTTCCACATGACATTCCTGCGGTTGTTTACCTGTCTGTCTCCTCTTCAGATCTTGAGCCCTTTATTTATTTTTTTTATAAATTTTTTAATGTTTATTTATTTTTGAGAGAGCGAGAGAGAGAGAGACAGAGAATGAGTGGGGGAGGTGCAGAGAGAGAGGGAGACACAGAATCCGAAGCAGGCTCCAGGCTCCGAGCTGTCAGCACAGAGCTGGACGTGGGGCTGGAACCCATGCATCGTGAGACCATGACTTGAGCCGAAGTCGGACACTTAACTGACTGAGCCACCCAGGCGCCCCCAGACCTTGAACTCTTTACAGGCAGGGACATCACATGGCCTGGGGTAAACCACTAGGTTATAAATGTTCCTGGACTGAATCCTCACTACTATCCTGTAAAGTGAGCATTGTCATCCTCATTTTACAAATGAAGGCATGGAGGCTCACACCCTGAATCAAGTAGGTGCCCAGCTTGGTCTAGAACTCAGCTCCCAGCTTCTGTGCTGTAACTGACACCCACATCTACTCTCCCCAGCACCCACCACACTGCCACTACCTTACTCAGCCTTGGATGTTTCTTCTGACTCCGGCTTTTTCAATCTGGGCTGTACACTGAATTCACCCTGCCACTCAGCACCACCCGAGGCAAAAGGGAGAAAGAACGTGTCCCTGGCTTCTCACCCCCTCCACTCAGCATGCCTCTGCCGTCTCTCAAGAAAGGATGCTTGTGGGTTCCCCTGGGAGGAATGTTGTTCTGTGCACTTCCTCAGAAGGCTTCCCGGGACAATGGGAAACAACCAGAGGGTAGAGCAGTTTCATTAATTCACAAACACTGAATGTTGACTCCACCAGACATTTCCCAACAACTAGATCCGTCATAAAAGAGGATAGACTGGGGGCCATGCCTGGAGAGGGTCCTCTAGAAGCAGGGTGAGCACCTGGGAGGAATGTTACAAGCAGAGACAGAAGCATGTGATATGGGGGGCCCCAGGTGTCTGCTAAGGTCTCTACATTTGGAGCTTATCTCATAGCCCAGGGGACCCTCCTTTTCCTACCCTCCTTACCTCAACCCCTCCCCACTCTTCTGAGCACTGTAAAAAGCAAAGGCTTTGGAAATGAAACTAAACTAATTGCATGGAAGATTCTAAAACGTTCTTTAAGTGTGGCTATAAGTGATTTTGTTTCCAATACTTGCTGGCAGAAAAATATTACCTCTGCATTTCAATGCAGAGGAAATAAGCAGGCTGCATTGGGCCCAATTCATTTATTTAAGTTATTTCCTAAAATGAGTGTAATTTGGAAATCACTAGTATTATTTTCTCCCAGTGCAGGTTAATGCCTTATACGTGGCCTCTGGAAGGGACACTTCTCGCAAAGAGAGTTATTAGTTTTTTTATTTAGAATGTACTGTATGGGTGATTTGTGGGTGTAACAAACCTGAATAATTTAAAGTAGTCTTTATTTGCTGAGAACTGCAGTTTAAACAAAAAAAAAAAAAGTAGATTTTAAATCTTTAAACTTTCAGAGACGAAGAGAGATTGGCCGGGATTTATTTGTAGCAGGAACTTCTTTTTCTTAGGCTTGCGTCTTTCCCAGCATCCATTCTTCTTTCTTGCCTCCATCTAGAATCAAGTAATGTCAGCACTAGAAGAGGCTGTAGACAGCCATCCTTTAGAGCGATAGTTTGCCGATTTCTCTTATGGCCAAATCCTCTATGCAGAGAAAATCTTTGCACCACTAGCCACAAACCAGGGAAAGCCAGACCTGCTCGTGTTGGAGCGTCTTTCTGCCCTCAGCTCTCTGCTTTCGTGCAGAGCCTCACGGAACCCCTGAGGAACACGCTTTGAAAACCAGGAACCCTCATTTCACGGTAAGAGAATCGAGGCCAGAGGGTGAGGCACGACTTAGTCAAGGTGATGCATCAAGTACGAGGCAGAACCAGGATTAGAACGGTGTCTCCTGACCCAAACTGCACGTGTCCCACTGGCTCTAGCTGCTTCGTACACGTGTTTTTGCTATTTTCACATACACTGCCGACCACCGTTCGAATTCCCGTGTCTTGAGGGGAGGGTGAAGAGGCAGTTCTTGCTCGGGAACACAGTACAGAACCACACCCATTCATGTTAGTGATGATAATCGTGGTTGGCCCAGGCCATGGGCTCTGGGCAGGGACAGAGGACATCCTCTGGAGGTCCCTGCCCTGCCCCTCAGCAGCCATCCTCAGCGTCGGGCAAGGCTTGGTAAGTTTTTCATTTCTAAGCAGGGCACGTTTTTCTGCAGTCCCCTTTCCAAGGAGCAAATGGTGACAGCAGCCTGGAATGCTGAATCAGCACAAGGGAAGCCACTTTGCCTGCAAAGGCCTTGCGGTGACCCCACACCGTTTGTCCCTCCTCACCATGCCCAAAAGCCTAGGCCTTTTTCCTGGAAATTGGGGTACCCTGTGCCACCAAAGGCCTTTTCTCATGTCTGCTACCCCACACTGATTTTCCATGGAACCAAGGGCAACTTTTGTTTGCTTTTATGTATTTTATTTCCAAGTTGGGGGGTGGGGGGCAGTGAGGGGAGGAGACCTTGTTACACCAAAGGTCTTTCATCCTGCTCAGGACCTTGATGAATTTAGGGCTCAGTCTTGGGGCAAAGGCTGAAGAGAACTCAGTCTCACTGCACAAGGAAATGGGATGTTTGTTTTATTTTGTTTGCTAGAGATGAGGGAGTGGATAGAGGGACAGGGGAGGGGTGGGGGTGTGGAAGCTTGGCACCTGGCAGGGGGTTGGAGGCCAATTTCTCAAAATGACTAAAGGGATTTCAAAAGCAAAAATCCTTCACAGGAAAATTTTAAGTTATCTGTGTTGCTGCAACGAAGATTCCTCCCATTTCCCCACTTCCAGGAAAGCTTCCTATATACCCAAAAGCCTTGCTGTGTGTGGGTGGCTTTCCTGGCAGAAGTCAGGAGAAATTGCTGAGTTCACATCTTAGTTGGTATGCTGGGGAAGCAGACACATAAGCCAGGTAGTGAGAAAATCCATAGACAGAGGTAATTAAATTAAAGCTCAAAGCCACAGTTGACCACAAGAACAGAAGGCTCCAGCAAGGCCCCGGCATCTTGGGGAGGGTTTCGTACTCACCAACTCCATGAAACGGGTGTTTGAGTCTGTCTATTTCCATTTTAGTGGATGGGAAGACACCATCTGATGTCCAATTTATTTATCTGCTAGCCGTAGCATATAACACTGTAGAAACACAGATTTTGCCGGCACCTGTCAGTGGACTTGGTGAGTTAGGACAAAGTAATAGTCATTAATTCAAGCTGGTAACATTTGCTGACTCTGACTGCAAACTAGACGCATTCAGAGTAATGGTCTTTCTTTCTATTTAGTATATTTGTGCTTGCCTGGGTTTGAATACTACCAGGAATCCTTCTTCAGCCTAACCCTCCCCCCCCCCCCCCCACCAAGTGTTGACAGGGCCATTTGTGATTAGTGAAGTCATGAGATCAGGGCAGGATTGTCTCACTTCAAAGCAAAAAGCAGAAAACAGGCTTTCAGAATATTTCACCTTTTTGCTATGACTTGTGATCAAGAACAATGGCAATAACAAACACTCTCATCCTTTGAAAAAGATCCTCAGAGCTATTGAAAAGTCCTAGCTACAAATGCAGGCCGCGGCTGAGTGTGAGGTCTAAGTCAGGTCCATCCAGAGGATAAGGGGGAATTGGCACACCCAGCGATTTCGGGAAACAGAGAAAGGACCTTAGTGTTGCCCTCCAGTGTTCTCACAGTTGAACAGAAAAGCCTTCCCTGAGGAGGAGACGTCAGGGTGGAGGTGGAGAGGGGTAGCAGGTGGCTGGGATAAGGGGAGGGGAGATGCATATTTTCAGAGCCGACCCAAGGACTGAGCGTGCCTAACCGAGGCAGGCAGGGCCCCAGCGTGTGGCTAGTTTGAAGCTTTGCAACCTTTACCCCTCTGATTCATGAGGTTTCTTCCAATAGGCAACCCAGGTTCATTCGCAAGATGACATCCCTCTAATCTGCCACATCTCTAGACAGGCAGCCCAGGGCAGAGGCCGCCGTGCTAGCCTTGAACCCAGAGGTTTGGTTTCAGGCCTCCATTCTGCCCCTCTCTGGCTGTGTGACCATGAATAGGGCATTCGGCTACCCAAGCCTCAGCTGGTATATTATTTAGTAATGAGGTTCCAAGTGCTCTCTTTCTTAAGGAGCAGAACCGTTCCTTCAAGTAAAATCTTATTCGGAAGCTCAGTATACAGAACAGATCAAAGTGGATTTGGCTGGAAGAAAGCGAAGGTGGCCATGGCAGTCCCCAAGTCACCCACAGACGCACAGGGCACCGTTCCCATAGATTGCCACGTGCCAGTTGCACCCCCCCCCCCCCCCCCCGCCCGGAGCTGGGCCATGGGGCAGTGCTGGCTGTAAAGCTCCACACAGCACAGCTCAAAGTATCACTGGACAACATAATCCCCTTCCAGTTTCAGCAGACTATGGAAGTATGCTTACTCCAAAATAGACCAGCCACAGGGCGAATCCCAGTTCTCCTTTGCCCCAACTGGGACTGGTTACACCCCAGGAGACTGGAGTCTGGGCAACTTTGAATGAAAGAAGAGAAAAAAAAAAAAAAAAACAAAAAAACACAGTGCCCATCTAAGTGCTTGGATGTGGGTACCTTGACTTAAATGTAAAACACACTGAAGGAGGAGACTGCCATTGTGAACGGAACGAGGTCTGATTTCTCAGCCCTTTCCCCACTCACAAGCTGTGCAGCCTCTGACAACTTACCTGTGAAATGGGAGACATATAAGTGCCTCTGTACTTGTTCATTTTGAGGAACAGAAGAGGAATATGCGTTAAAATGCATGCAAACTGGGGCCCCTGGGTGGCTCAGTCGGGTAAGCATCGGACTCTTGGTTTTGGCTCAGGTCCTGATCTCATGATTCGTAAGACTGAGCCCCACGTGGGCTCTGTGCTGACAGCATGAAGCCTGCTTGGGATTCTCTCTCTCTCCCTCTCTCTCTGTCCCTACCCCGGCTCACACATACTCTCTCTCTCTCTCTCTGCAACCCCCCTCAAAAATAAACATTTCTAAAAAAAAAAAAAAAATACACGTAAGCCATGACAGTTACATAGTTTAAGATCTTATTATTATTCTACTGTATTATTATTTGTTAACAAATTTGTTGATATCTTCCCAGAGGTGCTATGGATATTAATCCAATCTTTTATACCACTGAATCTCAAACTGTGGTTCAAATGATGTTTCAGGAGTTCTGTAAACAATGAAATCATGTTTCAATTTTTTTTTACTGAATTCAAATGTTTTCAAACTATTATTAGGTATTATTAAAGAAAACTGAGGGATGCCTGGAGGATGTCCCGGTGGTGGGAGGGACTGCTCTGGATTGGTGGGGCAGGGAAGACTTCCCGGAGGAAGTTATAATAGAGAAGTAAAGGATCCAGGGGTGCAGGGAAGGCCAAGGGCACAGCAGGAGTAGATACCCCACCACAGGACAAAGCTGGAGTATTTACACAAGTGGGGGGGGGGGGGGGGGAGAAGGCCGGTGAAGCTGGAGGGAAAGAACAGTGGAGAGAGTCATGAGATGAGTTTGGTGAGGGAGGCAGGTAGAAGCCAGACCCCAATCTCATGACCAAGCTAAACTTTACATAGGATTCAGAAAGTTGGCTTCTCATTTTTTTTTTCCTCAACAGCTAGTGTATTTTCCTTCATTTGGACACTAGTGAGAATGAGAAAGCAAAATACCAAAGAATTAGGGCACCCTGGTCCAGGCTGAGCAAGGAAAGTGCCAGAGCAGGGGTGATCCCTGAATAATTCCAGAGCAGCAGGACATGAGGGCTTGGCACAGCGGATGCGGCAGAAATGTTCGTTGCATGAATAAATGACTAAAAGAATAAATGAGCGACCTTCAGTTTAACCATTCGTCTGTTAATGATTCTTCCCAAAGGACTGGAGACGAATTCAGAAGGCCCTCGGCATCAAGGTAGAGCTTCACCCACTAAGAGCCACCTGCCCCCCAACCTTCCACAGCCGAGGGTAGATGACTGGGCTTCATTGTTGTCCTTCATATGTCATGAAACCCAACACCCATACTAGGTTTCTAATACAAGTCTTTTTTTTTTTTTTTTTTACTGTTAATATGTTTTTGAGAGAGAGAGAGAGAGAGAGAGAGCACGCATGAGGGAGGGGCAGAGAGAGAGAATGACAGGACCTGAAGTGGGCTCTGTGCTGACAGCAGGGAGCCTAATGTGGGGCTTGAACTCACAAACCATGAGATCATCACCTGAGCTGAAGTCAGACACTTAACTGACTGAGCCACCAGGCACCCCTAGAAGAGGCTTTTAAGAGCATGTAGTCTGAAGCCTTCATGTTCCTCTCTCAAGCCCCATGCCTCAATCTCTTTTATGCTCCGTGCCCACTGATCTCCACTCTCTACTACAGCTCCTCCTGGGGACAGGGGTCTTTTCGCCTCTCAGACAACCGCAGATGTTAACATGCTTCTTCCTGAAGCCAAAACCCACCTCTTGGAACCATCCATTCATGAACCTTAGTTCTTCTCCTCTGAGGATATACAGATTAAGTCTACTTCCTTTTTCAAATAAGAGCCTGTACGAAAATTTCTCCCTCCATTTGCTCCGTGGAAACCATGCCTCAGTTTTAGATCAGAAAATTGGAGTTCTGTCCCCAGCGAAGATTCCTGCAGCCCAGGTTCATGGGCACAAAACACAGCGCTCGTAGGTGGTGTCTCTGTGTCCTCGTTAGGCGCTTTAGGTCTCCCTATAGGGAGTTCAGTAAAATAAACATTAGGACCTTTGGCAGCTAGGACTAAGGTTTGAGTTCAATTTGAAGTCTCCTGTGAAATATGTTGGGTGGTTTGAACTCCGACACTTGTGAATATTAGCTCACACAGTAAAACTATCATGACTAATTCAACCCAACTGGAGGAAGTTATTGGCAGGGTACAGGGTAGCAGGGGTTACTTAAGGCATTGCTTTTTGAGAAAGTAAAGTTGCATGAAGATTGAATGATTTGTTAACCCCCAGAGAAGGTGTTACATATAGGTCAAACCTGAGTTCATTGGCAGGGCAGCAATGGTGAAGGACTCTAGCTATAAATTCACCTTATTTCAATGTTTATAACAATGGGGCTAAGAAGAACTTTGAAGAGTGTCCACAATAATTTAATAAAGCTTATTTTTGTTATACAGTTCTGCTTGAAATAGGGCCATGATCTATATCTTTTTTTTTTATGACCAGCCACTAGGCAAAGTGATTCCTTGCCCTTATTGTCAGAAGTATGATTCTCCTCATTCTCTCAAATGGACATCTTGTAGCAAAAGAAGGAAAGTTCCATGACCCCTTGCAGCCTTAGTCAACAGTGTGGCATACCAAGGCAGTAATCTCTGGGCCATCATTTGGTTTAATGAATCCGCTTGACTTTAATTCTAACCCAGATGTACTCTTTTATGGCTTAATGATTTGTTCTCCCAGGCATTCTGATGAAATAGAAACAGTTCTCTAGAATCCAGTGAAACTAGTTTGTATTCCTCATTTCTGTTTCTAATTAATTGTTGAGCAATTAGATTGAACCTTGATCTGTGGCAATCACTATAAAATTGCACCATGGCAAAGATTCTTAACAATGATCTTGCATCACCCCCAAAAGTAAGATGCACTGGAAAAAGAGGGAAACTACTTTGAAGGAAAATCTTTCTTAATTCATTCAATTACAAATATAATATTTTGCACCGAAACAATGCCTATTATCTGAATTAATTAGGTCTTTCAGCACCCTGGCGAATGGAATGGATACAGAAATACGCTGAGGTTAAGTGACTGACTGGAGGCTTAAGTGATGAGAGGCCATGGCAGAAGTCAGCAGGGGATCCCTCTTGCTAACTATCACAGCCCACAGCCAACAGTCACAATCTAAATTAAACACTCCTAGCCCAAGAGAGTCACAGAGATGTCACGATCATACCAGAAAAATTACAACCAGGGCTGGCCTCAAAACTCTGAATGCACATCAAAGGAAGAGGGTACACTGTTCTCTTACCCTCAATTTCCTCCGTTGGAAAAATGACGGCGGTGCCATTTCTAATTCAGTGTTATGCTGGGAAGGTTGCAAATTAATTACAATTATGCCTTCTTTGTGCCAAGTGATAATTTACTGCAATTAATTATCAAAAGATCTACTGCTGTCAATTACGATCCTTGCTCTTGAGGGGGAGGAGCTATTTGTGAACATCTGAAATCTGTACCAAAGTTATGTTTTGCCCTTTCTCCCCCCCACTTCCAATTAAGCTCGTATAATTTGTTTTCATTATGCCAAACACAATGGAAAAACTAACAACGTTACTCTAACCTTTTTCTTAATCTAAACATTATCTAGACTTCCACTGAGTCAACACTCCTATTGTTACACCTGCAAGTCGTACATAGAGGGAGGCACACTTCAGAATTAATGAGCGCAGCTGTGGTCTCTCTTACATTCAGCACTTGTAAAATAGACCTCTTTAAAGTGCCATTATCACAATATTGATAGAGTTATTTATAGCATTGCAAGCGCTCCCAGTCATAACAGAGGACTTGTTATCCACAGCGAGTTCATGCTGCTGTCACCCTCTGGCCTCCATCCAGCGCCGAGGAGCAGGTACCAGGTGGACCATCTTTTAAAAATGAACTCTAAAAGACATCTGAAAAACTTTTTCTCAAAGTGAACGTGATCACCAGGAGCGGGTCAAGTGGCTGAGCAAATGGGCTTGAGCCCAGGTATATGAGACACATCACCTATGAACTGGCCCAACCTAGTTCTGCTGGGAGACAGGAAACTCAAGTGCAAGATGCGTGCTGTTTCTCTACAAGTGAGTCAGTGATGTCCGTGAAGTGGGGCGGGGGCAGGAGAAGTTGTCTGTCTGCACACCTTTGCTCATGCTCTTCCATTCAACAGAAGATGATCTTCCCTTCTTCTCCCTGTATGGAAATCCTCATTTGCATCTTTTCCCTTATGAAATTTTAAGCTCTTTGTGGGTGAAGCGCACACCTCATTTTTCCTATTATCACGATGTAATGACGTTATAGCCTATAACTGACACTGTATAATTTTATTTAGAATTCTTGCCACCTACCAACCATGTGTTGAACACTGCATAGGTCCTACGAAACAAAGGTATATACGTAAGTCATCATTTCTTCCCGTAAGAATGTCATAGTCTAGGATAAGAGTTCTTTACCTTTTTCTGAAGTTATAAAGTCCAGTGTTAATCTGCTAAAGTGAACATTTTGAGACCTCTCTGTAGAGAAAGCGAGGTGCCGCTAGAATAGAAAACAGGTCTCCAGATTCCACAACCGGGGCTCTTACAAAAGAGGCTGCCCTCAGAGGCCATCAGTCAGCACAATGGTGAGAGTGCTGAACTCAAGACCTTTTTACAGGGGTGGAGGGATCCCCTCCAGATGTCCCTAAATGTAGGTGATAGGGCTAAGGGAAAGATCCAGCAGTGACTTACAAGGCCTCTGCAAAGTAGGTGACAGTGTGCCAGGGGCCCTTGG
This sequence comes from Panthera onca, assembly GCF_046562875.1. Lineage (NCBI taxonomy): Eukaryota > Metazoa > Chordata > Mammalia > Carnivora > Felidae > Panthera > Panthera onca. Next base: position 171,816,003 of record NC_138346.1, on the reverse strand, counting down.
GGAAAAGTGATAGCAGATGGGCTGATTCCCTGTCACCCTTCAGGCTGCCCACATCATCTGTGGGAAACCTTTAGATTTTTGTACCCAATTTTAGGGACTCACAACCTTATGCCACCCATGGCTAGTGGCAGTGAATGGGCCAATTGAGAGAACTGTATATCAGTTGAATTTAAAATCCCCAAGGGTGACGGCATGCTTTGGCATTGGGGAAAAGGCTGATTATCAGCCTTTCTCCCAGAAGCATATTCTTCCTAAACTGGTTGGCCTGGCTTGCCCAAACACTTAAAGCTAGCCAGTCATTCTATATTTTGCAAATTTGTGTTTGGATTCATGGATTTGATTTCTTTTTCCTATCTGGCTTCTGATCAAATTCACCCCACCTCCCCCACCCCACCCCCACCCTCAAGCTCCTCCTTGAGAGTGGTAAAGATACACACATGCAGATCAAACCTGCCAAGTGAGTAGGTCAGGGCCTTTGCCAGCCCCCTCCACGCCTGGGAATAACAGAAACCCAGCTGAGAGGGAGAGATAAGCCCTAATGCATAATCTTCCCCACCCATTCACATCTGAGTTTGCAAATAGGCATTCTAAAGTGACCCTGGCTCAGAGGGTTTTCATAGTGATGTGTTCCCAGCCAAACCCTACCCCGAGTTGCATTCCATGGCCACCCCGCTATCTCTCACCTGCACGGGCACCCTAAAGGGAGAGAGGGCATGTGCCCGCCCCATGCAAAGTAGTGTGTCACTTATCTCAGGTTGCAAGGCCAAACAGTGGTATAGATTACAGAGACTTTGACATAGGTGTCCGCCTCCTAAACCCCGCTGCCTGCACTTATCGGTGGTACTAAAGAGAAGATTTTTCTCTTGCAGAGGGCAGCTTGTGATGGCTGCTTCCTACAGCCTGGCCACACCATATTCCCAAAGGGCTTCTCTGAGAGGCAGCCCCTGTCAGAGGAAGAGCCCGGCGAGGTAGGGGACCCAAGATTCTAGTCCTAGCTCTGATGTATTCCAGTCACACTTTCCTCCAAGTCTTAGCTTCCTAGTCTGCAGAATGAAGAGGTCAACCTAGCTGAGAGGTCACAACCTCAGCTGCCCTCTGGGACCAGGCAGGTAATATACATATACAGCAGCAGGCAACAGGGCGTATTCGGAACTGCAGGCGAGCAGAGAAAGCCCGCCCCACCCATAAAGGCATTTTTATTCTAAAATTTTAAAACATGCCTGAACAGCAAAATGCGCCTGCAATCCAAATTCATCCTGGGACTGCTCGTTGTGAACTCTGGCTAACGATTACAGCCCCAAAGCAAAATGATACTACGGGTATTTCAGTACTTATTTTATATAAGGGGCCCTTTATTTCAGAAATGTTCAGAATGCTTTAAATACAATCAGTGAACGTCAATATATTTCAAGTGTGAGATTTTAGCTGAGCATCCCCTGGCTGGTACTGGTTCAGCCGCTGCCTTTGACATCAGTCCCTTCTGCCCCAGGGCACCTTGGAAAGGCCACGCGTGATAGAGCCAGTGCCGGTGGACTCTTGGCCACTCTTGTAGGGCTTAGCCCCTGAATGCAGCTTTCAGGACCACCGGCTCTGGGCAGCCCCTCTGCCCTGTCTGGGAGCTCCTGGCTATGGCAGTTTTTATTTTTCCCCCATCCTCCCAGGAGGGATGATCCTGTCTGCTGGCCTCACCCTTCCTCTGCTTGTGCAGGACAGAAGGTAGGCAGAAGTACAGATTCCATTCAGAGCTGGCTCTCCTTAAGAAAACTTGTTGATGATATTATTCAACGCCCACCAGTCCCCTCCCCAGCCTTTTTGCCTGTGGGAGGGGAGAGAGAAAGGAAGTTCCATCGCTCTGTGTTCTTCCGGCAGCATCTACCCTTGGCTCTATCACTACGCTTTTCTTACTACATTATTAGTTTTATTGCTCACGTGTCTGTTTCTCCCTGTAAAGCCAGAAGCTCTTTGAAGGTATTTCTGTGTCCCTAGTACCTGGCACCACGTCTGACACATCGTAGACTTAACACATATTTTATATGTGTTATATGTGTTTATTTCTTGTTTATTGCGAGGATGTTGAATTTACATAAACAAAATAAGAAAGGGCATTCTGGGCTTGGGTGGGGGTCAGAGAGGAGCATAATACGTAATACGTAATACGTAACAAATATATATATATATATATATATATATACACATATATATACACATACATATACACATATATATGTATAAACATATATATATATATATATATATATACACACATATATATATTTGTGTTTGATGTCTTTCTTTTCCACTGCAGTCAAGTGCTAGCACCTAGTGCAGTCCCTGGCATATGGTAGGTGCTGAACTAATATTTTCTGAACGAATGAATGAGGAGAGAGAAAAAGCATTCTGCAGACTTTCTGTTTCTGCCAACGTACCTAGACAAATTGTTTTGGCTTCCCTGCTTTCTCAAACTCACCTACCAGCCTCTCCCCTCTTGAGCAGTGTATTGATACTTCTCTGTATCTTTGAGTTGGTTGAGAGTCTCGAAATCTTGAAAGAAAGCCCTGTGAACAGTTTGTTTACATATATGATAAGCCAGAATGACAGTTGAATCAGAAAGGCCTTTTTCATAATTTAATTAAGCTCCCTTAAATGTAGACATTAGTCAAGGACAACATTATTGATTGAGTCTAATTGTATATATTTTCTTACACTTTTACTAAATCCTGTTCTCTAAGTCACCTGAAGACTGCTCTCATTTCTGAAAGGGAACATGCCAAAGCAAGGTTTTAATTCATTACCTTTTGGACATACTGTCATTCCCCAGCTAGCACCAATCCGTTACAGAATGTGAAAGGGTAATTACTTCTAGGACTCCCAATCCACCTTTTTATAAGAGTTAGCTTCTGGAAAATTCTGAAAACCTTTCTGCCTTTCATTCAGTCAATCGGTCATTCAACAAACAGGTGTTGAGTCTCTACTATGTGCTAGAAATACAGAGATGAATAATTCACCACATTTTTCTCAAGGAGCACCCAGTCTGACAGGGGAGGTAGATGAATAAATAGTTAATTTAGTGTAATGTGCACAATGAATTAAGACATATGTACAAGACACTATGGTAGCCCAGAGGAGAACAGGGCTGATTCATGGAGAAGTGAGGGAAGGTTTCACAGAGTGATGTGTAAGCTGAGTTTTAAAGGTGATGGGAATGTGCCGGACAAGGTAGGGCAAGGACATTCCAGGCAATATAACCACCAGAGCAGATCCATCCACCACAGGAAGTAAAGAGCAGCTAAAGCACTGGGTGTCCGAGGTGGAGGAGTAGCAGGTCGTGCTAGAGAGGGAACCGGGCACCAGGAAGGTAAGGCCTTCTGTGGAGTGTAGGTACAGCCAGCCTTCCACTGCGGAAAGATGACCCTACCAGCTGTAAGGTTAATGGTAGACTCTGTTATTCTAGCTAAAGCCAGATCACTCTAGGACCTCCTCCCCCAACCTGCTATAGACTGGCTGTGAGAACCCCCTGGACTCAGAATTACCTGCAAACTAGAAAGAAATGCAGAGCAACACAATGCTTCCCAAAACATTGGACAGAGACAGAGGGGAGAGCATCTGAGCCCTATCCTCAGGCCTCATAATAACGGCTGCCATTTACATAACACTCCATGGCAAGTGCTAGCAGGCGCATTGCCTCTAGTCTTCACATCCCCCATGCAAAGAAGGAATTTTCTTTCCCATTTTGGAGACAAGAAAACTAAGGCACAAAGGGATGCCCTGTGTCAACACAGCTGGGAAGGAGTGGAGTCAGAATCCATACCCCTGTGTAAAACTTCCTTCCCCTCCTGCATGCTGCACACTGACCATCCAAGGCTGGGCCCTCATTCACAAGAGAAGTTGAAACAAACAAACAAAAAAAAAAAAACAAAAAAAAACAAGTGAAGCTAAACATTCTGGAATCTAATGGATTATCAGACAACTCTTTGAGCTGACTTTGGGACTTTGGTAGAGAATAGGAGACCTCTATGATTTGCTTATCTAACATGACCCATCCAATCCTACCATCCCTCCAGGTAAAATGCTCTTTGCTTCTCTGCAACTCCTATTCCTGCTTCAAAACCCAGCCAAGGCCAAAGTATTGCCTTCACCAGAAGCCTCGAACTTGATTGAAGCCCCTTTTTCTAGTGTGCCTAGCCTTCTTCGCCTTATCGTATCACTGCTTATCGCCTTATCTTATCACTTATCACAAGGCATTGTAGTTTCTATTTACCTGTTCACCCCACCCCTGACCTTCCCCCTGTCCCACTAAACCATGAGTTTATGATGGGTGCAGACTATGCTTTTACTCATTTTCAATTCTCAGGACTTAGCACAGTATCTGGCAAATTGTATACTATTTGTTGAACGAATGAGTGAACAGGATGGTGGTGGGTAGGCGAATTCCAATAGTCACGGGTTTTTTCATAGACTATTTAGTGTGATTTGCAAGGATCCAATCTGTTTGCTAGATCTGGAAATTCTGATATGGACAATAGCTAAATCTCAGAGCACTGATCCCCCCCCCCCAAAATAATGCTGATGTTTTTGAATTAGGGTTCCTTTGTAAGCTGAGAAAAGTGGAAGGCAGGGGTTGTAGATTTGAGTCTTGCCCTAACACTGCCGCACTGCTGTGTGTGTGACCTTGGACAAGTCATTGCACTTCTAGAAGATGAGGAGCTTGGCTTGGACAGTTTCCATCAGCCCTGTTTAGAATGGTACAATTCACAAGGTCAGCTTCATATCCTTCCCAAGGGCAGGCTTTGATAGTGAGGAGGGTTGGTGGGGATGGTGGGTTTCAGCCTTGAGCATGACACCCAGCACCTGAAGTATGCAGAAAAGGAAGACTTCTTGGAGTGGACTTGTCTCCTACTGCTCCTCTAACAAATTACCAAAACTTGGGCGGGTTAAAATAACATAAATTTATCATCTTAACAGCTCTGTAGGTTCGAAGTCCACCATGATTTCTCCCTGGGCTAAAAATCAAGGCGTTTGTAGGGCTGTGTTCCCTAGAAAAGAAGCTCTAAAAGAGAATCCATTTCCTTGTGTTTTCTGGTGTCTAGAGGCAATCTATAGCCCTTGGTTCCTGGCCCTTCTCTCCATCTTCCAAGTCAGCAATGCTGCTTGTCTCTGACCAATCTCCCAATCTCCTTCTCTCAGTGTTCTCTGCAGTACTGCCCCCTTCCACTTTTAAAGACCCTCCTGATTCCATTGGATCCACCTGGTTAATCCAGAATCCTCTCCCTGTCTTAAAGTCAGCTGATTTGCAACCTGAATTCCCCTATGCCATGGAAGGCAACATATTCACAGGTGGCAGGGATTGTGACATGGACCTCTTTGGGGGACTATTATTCTGCCACCACATGAGATAAGGGCGCAGAATGAGCCAGTGTTAGGCATTTTGAGGAGGAAAGCATTATAGTGTGATGGAAAGAGCTCTTCCCCCTGTGGTTTTGAAATTAGAGACCCGGGTGCACACAACGGTGCGTCTGCATGACTGCCCGTGAACTTGAACAAATCATTTGATGTCTCTGAGCCTCAGTGTCTTCATCTATACAGTGGGGATAACGATAACTACCTCCCAGGAAAATTGAGGAGATAAAATATTCCTTTAAGTTAATGAAGCAAGAATAGGTACTTAGGAAATGTAGAGGGAGAGCAGAAAGTTAGTTTCGGCTGGACTATTGCGAGCTAGCAGAGGAGCAAAAGGAAATAGGGCTGGAGAGGTAAGCAGACTCCATACTGTGAAGAGCCTTGAATGCCAGATTTTATTTTATAGACCATGAAGTGCTATCAAAGGCCCTGACTAGAACGATGGTGAATGGCTTAAGCACTCACCAAGCGAGCAAGAATGGCAGATGAATTAGAATGAGAAGCTTTGGCATGACGATCCCCTAAGGACAGGTATGCTAGGCCTCCTCACATCTAGATTTCACATTCTAAGCCAATAAGTGGAAAATAAATCCCCCAATTCTGCTGCTGCCAGTGGCGAACAGCATGTTGCCTTCTAAGCGTTCAGTTCATGTTCACACATAATTTTAATTCTGCTTTAACTTCAAATTCGTAGATTTCCAATTGATCCAACATCTGGAATGCCAAGGCCATTGGAAAAGCTATTCTGGGAGCCTGCCGCTTACACAGTGGTGCCTCAATAAACATTTGTTGATCAAAAATCCCCAACATGGGGAAAAAGATTTGGAATCTAAACCAGGTCTTTTGAAGTGGAACAGCATTTGAAGAGTTTAACTGTGACATATCAAAAAGCATATTTTGCAATTGAACAATTGGTGAAAATCATCAATTAAGGCTAGCAAAAAGTCCAGGAGAGGGAAAAAAAAAAAAAAAAAGGAATCTTTGTGCATATGAAGGGAACACTTTGAGCTTATTTTCACTTTTGTCGCAACCACACACACAACCTGGAGTAACATATGATTACAATCATCCAGCAGTAACTTTGAACATTCAGAAAGATTCCCCTGAGTTCCTATGACTGTTACATTATAAATATTCCTAACTAATATTTGTTGATCAATACTAAGAAGTTGTTTTATAAAATTTTCTGCAATCCACAAAGTATATTTCATATGGCATTTCTTGTTAGTTCTACGTAAATTGACACATTCTGACATTTAAAAAATAATGTTTTTTAAATAGCTATTTCCTCCTCCTTGTAGGATAACAAATGAACACTGGGCTTGCACTGATCTCTGCCAGTAACATGAATCATTTTACACTCATGAGCAGTGAGTTCCACATGTGTTGACTTTGGCTTCCTGATTTTGAATGCTTGTCAGAGCCTTCTATCACAGACCACAGTGTCATTGTGTCTCCAGAAGGCTCCTTTCAAAATGTACATTAGTGGGGCACCTGGGTGGCTCAGTCAGTAAAGCACGTGCCTCTGGATCTCGGGGTGTGAATTCAAGCCTCATGCTGGGCATAGAGCTTACGTAAAAAAACCAACAAACAACCTAAAATGTGCGTTTATTTCTGAGCAAAGGACAAGAGAGGCAGAACTGATATTTGTGTAACTGCTTTCTGAGCTGGCCCTTCACGGACATTATCTCACTCAGGCCTCACAGCAACCCCACAAGGGAATAATTATGAGTCCAGTTTTATAGATGAGCGTGTGAACCTCAAAGGGTTTAATATCTTGCCAGTGATCTTTCCACCAGTAAGTGACAGAATCAAGATTTGGACCCAGTTTTCTCGGCCATCAATAGCTCCAGCTTAACCTCCATCTGCCAAGCCAATTGGAAAAGCACCACAAAGATAAAACAAGTCATTGGGGAACCAGAACAGTTGCTAAAACCTGTAAGATGGGGCCTGGGAGTCATCCTTACTCTTTGATTTATGTTAAAGAAAACATCACCGAACTAGGAATTAGTAGTCTGTCTCTAAGAAGAAACCAAGAAAGATTTCTATCAACAGATAAATCCCTGAATTGTAGTAGAATGCATGGCAGTTAATAATACCAACCATAATCATGATAACGTTTATTGAGTACTTAATATATGCCAGGTCTTCCTCTAAGCACCTTAGGGATATTAATTCTTTTAATCCTGCAACATCCCTGTGAGGTTGGTATCATTGTCATCCCATTTCATTAGTGAGGAGGTAGAGGCACGATGAGGTCACAAGGTAAGTGGCACAGCTAAGAATCAATGCAGGGAGTCTGGCTTCAGCACCCATGCTCTTATCCACGAAACCACACTGCCGCTGTAAAGGGGATTCGAGGTCATACGATATCAATGAACACAGAACCACACTGATACAGGAGGATCTTTCATCCACAGAAATAATGACGCCCCCATGTTTACCGAACTTTACAATTTATAAAGAAGCACTCCTTCATTATCACTCATATCATTTATTCGCCATTCATTATCTCAGTTGATTCCCATACCATAGGCTGAATGTGCATTTTTATCCGTACTGCTCAGGCTCTTTCATTCATTTTAACAAATTTGTATTGAGCACTTGTCTTGAGCTAGCTTTCGAGATAGAGAAGTAATCAAAAAGGCTCTCATCCTTGCTTTCATGGAGTGTACAATGTAGTGGACTGGACATTCGTTAGTAAATAATCACATGAGTATGTAATTACAAACGGTGCTGAGAGTTATCAGGAATTATGAGAGCATATAACAGAGGATGACCTAGATACACACTTGAAATCTCACTGATTGATCTGGAAGATATCCCTAACGAAGTTAATTTCAACTAAATTCTAAGAATAATTAAGGATTGATTTATTTTTTTTAATACGAAATTTATTGTCAGATTGGTTTCCGTACAACACCCAGTGTTCATCCCAACAGGTGCCCTCCTCAATACCCATCACCCACTCTCCCCTCCCTCCCACCCCCCCCCCCCATCAACCCTCAGTTTGTTCTCAGTATTGAAGAGTCTCTTATGGTTTGCCTCCGTCCCTCTCTGTAACTTTTTTTTTCCCCTTCCCCTCCCCCATGGTCTTCTGTTAAGTTTCTCAGGATCCACATATGAGTGAAAACATATGGTATCTGTCTTTCTCTGTATGACTTATTTCACTTAGCATAACACTCTCCAGTTCCATCCACGTTGCTACAAAAGGCCAGATTTCATTCTTTCTCATTGCCAAGTAGTATTCCATTGTGTATATAAACCACAGTTTCTTTATCCATTCATCAGTTGATGGACATTTAGACTCTTTCCATAATTTGGCTATTGTTGAAAATGCCGCTATAAACCTTGGGGTACAAGTGCCCCTCTGCATCAGCACTCCTGTATCCCTTGGGTAAATTCCTAGCAGTGCTATTGCTGGGTCATAGGGTAGGTCTATTTTTAATTTTTTGAGGAACCTCCACACTGTTTTCCAGAGCGGCTGCACCAGTTTGCATTCCCACCAGCAGTGCAGGAGGGTTGTGGTTTCTCCACATCCAATTGAGGATTGATATAATTTCACCATATCAGTAAGGAGTTCTCTTCCACCTTATTTAAAATTGCAAGCACTTTCCATACACCCTACTCCTTTCTATTCTTCCATGTTAATTATTATCTTCTAACATACAATTTACTTATTTATTATGTCTATTTTAATCTGAGTAACCCCCCTCCCCAAAACTCAAATGTAAGATCCATAAGGTTTCTGTAATTAGTTTCATTAAGTCAAGTGTTTGGCACTTACAAAACACTCAGTAAATACTTGTTGAATGAATGAACGAACAAACAAAGGAAATAGTGGAAGGGGCTCAGGGGTATAGGGACCAGAAATAAGGGGGAGGGGCGAATTTCTCAGTAGAGAGGTCCTGGGCCAGGAGAATATATCACGTTTTGAAGAAACTCAAGAACGTAGGGAACGGAAGAAGGGGGAAAGTGACAGAAGAGGAGGTGAAAAGGGAAGATTGGGCCATGTCATGAGGAAATGGAAATTCAGAAACTACGATCCCCCAAAAAGAAACCATACATGCATTTCACATTACAGCTAGCCAACTTTGCTACACTTCTCTAAGAATGCAGAGCTATTGTCTTCTCATGGGAAAAATGGCCAAGCGTCAGCAGAGGACAGGGAGCAGCAGAATACTCAGGTTAGGGGAATATTTCATATATTGTTAAAATATGGTTACTTCACATGCTTGAGGCAGAAAAGCTTGATGACTGTGGTTGATTTATGAGCAGCGGGATATTAATGCATGGGATGTCGAAGTGTGTGAATTTCGTAGAGTTTCCTAATTCTGGTTTGTTAAAACATAATATTTGTAAAGTGGTATCCTAGATTATTACTGTCTCAGCTAGAGATAATTGATATTGTGGCAGATGGCCAGCATTGTTGGAGGAAAGAGAATGTCACAGGTGGCCAGCAACACTAAGCATCCGAGGACCGACTGATAGATTCCTACCTGTCTGCCCCAAAGCATCTTTGTCCTCTTACAGGAGACAGCAAAGTGTTCCTTCGGACAAGACGGTGGATGGTATGCTCTTGTATGTCCCTCCATCTGGCTCAGAGGAGAGGGGTTTTTGTCTTTTAATTAAAACAGACCTTTGTCATACTAGTGTTTTGACTTGAAGCTCATTTAATACAGACTCCCAGACTATGCCTAACATGTGGTAAGACTCGTGAAACCCAGTGGCACAGTATTACAGGAGGTGCTTTGGGCTTGCTTCTGTCAAACAAATTAAAAGCCTGCACTTCATACACTTTACAAGGCCAAATTAAACACTCGTCAAAGGGGAGATGCCTTTTAACGTGCAGTGCCTGTAGCTTCCTTGACACCAGCTAGCTTTCTCAACAAATCCCAGGCTGTCTTCGCTGAATACATGAGGATGGCATTTTATCTCCTAGGCGGTCGTTTCTAAGATTTAAGCCTTCCGTAAAAGGATGTTTCTTGTTCCAACTACTCTGAAATTCTAGTTAATACATGGAAGATCTTAGCTACACAGATAGTTCATTCTTGCAAATAAATGTTGCCATAACTGTCAGCTATCCATTTTGCCCAGAAGGTAATTTATAGTAAATTAAATGGGACCAACATTCCAGAAACTCTTCCCAAAATGCATGGCTAAAAGCTTTTGGAGAATGGCTATTTGTAAATTGTGCTACGATAACTTACAACGTGATTCCATTTTCTGACATGATCACTGTAAATTCTTTGGTTGCCATAAACTAGAAACATCTAGCTCCCTGTTTAGATTAAAATCTAGACAAAACCTAACATACATTTGCCTGGTTGGGGTTTTACCAGCCAGGTGTTGACCTGGGAGATGCTTTAAGGAAGTAGAACTTTGTTCTAAGTTATTTCCTTATATTCCCCAGTCCTTATATCTATTCTGGAATCTATTCAGCCAAAGGCTAAAAGGGACCTTGAAAGAACATCCGGCCAGGTGATTCTCAAACACTAGTCAGCTAAACAGCTGCATTAGAATTACATGAGGGGCTTATTAAAAATACAATTTTCCAGGGGTTCCTGGGTGGCTCAGTCAGTCGAGCGTCCAACTTCAGCTCAGGTCATGATTTCATGGTTCCTGGGTTCAAGCCCCACATCCAGCTCTGTGCTTATAGCTCAGAGCCTAGAGCCTGCTTTGGATTCTGTGTCTCTGTCTCTGTCTCTCTGACCCGCCTCCACTCTCACTGTCTCTCACTCTCGAAAATAAAGAAACAAAATAATTTTTTAAATACAATTTTCTAGACCCCACCCCCAGACCTACTAAAATAAGAGCACTGGTCGTGGAACCTAAGGATACATCTTAGTAATAAGTTTCTCAAGTGGTTTTGATCCTTAGCCATCACATTTAAGAACCACCGAATTCTGTTCCTTCCTACACCCTCCAATCCGAATACTATATAAGTCGTCTTCGCAGAAGAGCCCTTATATAGAGATGCAGTAAATAGTGCCCGCTTGTTTGTTATTACTTAGGGACAGAGAAAGGCCTCAAGTTATCAGCATTAATTTCACATCTGCCTCCTCTTGTCTGAGTTAGGTCAGGCATTACATTAGAAGGAAGAGCAATTCGACACTCAAGTCAGTACACAAAGAGTTCAAATCGAGTGAGTGGGTTACAGTGGCCAGATGTTCTAGGCAAGGTAATAGTCAACATCAAGCACCTGATACATCCAGTTGGAGTAGGAATCCAGAAAGTAGCTGCTCTAATAGGAAACAAGTCCCAAGACCATCAGGGGAAGGGGCCAACCAAAGTTGGATGAAAGCCCAAGTTGAGTAATTATAATAACAGCTAGTGTTTACAGGGTTTAATATGTGCCAAGCACTGTTCCAAGCACTCTCCATGCATTAACTCATTTAATCCTGACAGTGGCCCTTTCACATAGGCACTATTATTAACAGCATTTTACGAACAAGGAAACTAACGCACAGAGGGGTTAAGTAACTTGCCCAAGGTCACACCGAGAGTGAGCGGCCGAGCTGGGATTCAGAACCAGGCAGAGTGGCTCTGGAATTACATCTTTAATCATTAAATCACCTTACTTCCTCAGAAAGCTGATGATAAGGATAATGCTGTAGTCAACAGGGGAAGTGGAACACTCAATGAGAGACGGCCAGAAGCTCAGATGAATGCACAGATCAGCCTACCAGTCATTAAAAAAAAAAAAAAAAAAAAAAAAAAGACTACATCTTGGTGAACACGCAGGAAGGCGCAATGAATCTAGACCATACAGTAGCAAGACTAATTCCAAACCAACCTCACCCCCAGGGATGGAGCAGAGGATCCCCTCTTTCCCTGCTCTAGAAGGGACCGGCTCAGAAAAGAAAGGGGTTGGGCATTGTCTTAGCTCAAACTGCCATAACAATATGCCATAGCCTAGGTGGCTTAAACAACAGAAATTTGTTTTCTCGCAGTTCCGGAGGTGGGAAGTCTGAGATGAGGGTGTCAGTAAGGCTGAGCCCTGGTAAGAGTTCTCTTTCTGCTTCGCAGATGGCCACTTTCTGTCTGTGTGCTCACACAGCTTTTCCTTGGTGCCTATGCATGAAGACGGAGATTGCTATCTCTTCCTCTTCTTCTAAGGCCACCAGTCCTATCCAACGAGGATCCCACCCTTATGACTTCATTTAACCTGAATTACCTCTAAACGCCCAGGCTCCAAATAGAGGGGTTAGAGTTTCAACATATGGACACAATTCAGTCCATAGCAGGTGAACATCAGCAATGACGACAGTAATTCCTGCCGTTTAGTGAATGTCTCCTGTGCGCCAACTGAGTGAAGCACTTCACGTATATCATCTCATTTAACCAATCCTCCATAAGCCCGGCATGAATAAATCCATTTTTTAGATGAAGATGCCTTCAAAAGCCTGAATAAAGCTATAAACCCTCTCCTTAGACAACTACACACAAACACAAAATTCTATATATAATTTTAGGAGGCTTCCCAGACATCTAGAGTATGAAGTCATGTGAAAGTATAGGACAAATATGGATGTCCCCCTGCCCCTAGAGAATCAGTATCTCAAGTAGCCGTATTATAGAGTGAAAGCAACTTTTGCATAAATTTGTAAGCTAACACACATACATCAAAACAGCCTCCGTGTTTGCACAGCTTGTCCTGGACTAAACCTGCAAGAGAACAAGCTCACAGTCCCTACTGGGGATAATGAGGCTGCACCAGCGCCCCTTCCTTTATGGAAATAGATTCGATAGGAGAAGAGGAAAATGGCTTTTAGAGAGGTGCCAAAGGAACAGGCTAAGGACACAGGAGAGCAGGAGTCTAGAATTCAGATACAGCCTGGGTCAGCAGATAAGGAAAGAATTGAAGCCAATCTGGCTTAACACTAAGGGAGGGGGCAGCTGTCATCCCACAGGCCACCCCTCAGCAGCTCACTGTCCCCATGAGGTGAAGACACATCTTTTTTTTTTTTTTTTTTAAAGCAAACAGTCCAGATCTTTACGTAAAATCCCCCCTTTTCGAATGACTGCCTTAGAAGACACGCGGCTAGGGGTGCCTGGGTGGCTCAGTCGGTGATGCATCCCACTTCAGCTCAGGTCATGACCTCGCAGTTCACGAGTTTGAGCCCCGTGTCAGGCTCTGTGCTGACAGCTCAGAGCCTGGAGCTTGCTTCGGATTCTTTGTCTCCCTCTCTCTCTGCCCCTCCCCCACTTGTACTCTGGCTCTCTTTCTCTCTCTCAAAAATAAATTTTAAAAAGTTAAAAAAAAAAAAAAAAAAGAGGAAGACGTGCAGCCTAAGAAGAATCTCCTCCTTTATGAGCCTCAGTTTGTCCATCAGCAACATGATGATTATAGGAAGCTGAGTCTCCTAGGAATTTTTAGAAGATCCAAAGAAATAAGGTATATAAAAATGCTTTGTAAACTATAAAGTGCTGTGTAAGTGTTAACAGTGAAACCCATAAAGAACAAGTTCTCTCCAGTGGTAGTGATGCTATATTTAATAGCTGTGTGTCACACACCTATAGAATCTGCACAACAGCAGGAGGGACCTCTTTAAGATGTAAATCAGATTATTTCCTCCCTGGTTTAAACTCTTAAATGGCTTCCCGTCTCGTACTTATAAAATCAAAGCTGGGCACGATGTGGGTGCTGTCAACCTGTCTGACCTGACTTTCCCCCCATTAGGAGGCTCCAGCCACCACATGCTTGTTTCTATTCCTCAAACACAACAGGTGCTCTCTCCGCTTAGGGCCTTGGAATTAGGCAGCCATTTGGCTGGCCCGTGCTGCCCCTGACCTTCTGCGGGCGGTCTCATGCAGCTCTCAGTTCAACATCACCTTCCGGAAGAGGCACCCCAACAATAACTCTCCGCAACAGCGCCCTCTTTTGTTCTTTTTTTTAAAGTTTATTTATTTTCAGAGAGAGTGAGCCCGCGCGCGCACGCACGCACGCACACCCAAGCAGGGGAGGGGCAGAGAGAGAGAGGGAGAGGGAGAGAGAGAATCCCAAGCAGGCTCTGCACTGTCAGTGTGGAGCCCGGTGCTCGACTGGATCCTGTGAACCGTGAGATCATGACCTGAGCAGAAATCAAGAGTTGGACACTCAACCAACTGAGCCAACCAGGTGCCCCTACATCCTAGTTAGCTATTGACATGGCTCTTCTGACTGATATGGTTCTTGATTTTTATTGGCTTGCTTATTTAGCAACTGTGTGATCCCACTAAAGATCAGCCCCATTAGAAGAGACCCATATAGTCTTATTCACTAGACCCCTGAAACAGGTCTGGTGCATAGTTGGAATGATAAACATCCATCAAAAGAATAATAAAGTCTTTTTTTTTTATGTTTATTTATTTTTGAGAGAGAGAGAGAGCACAAGCAGGGAAGGGGCAGAGAGAGGGACACAGAATCTGAAACAGACTCCAGGCTCTGAGCTGTCAGCACAGAGCCTGAGGCAATGTTCGAACTCACAAACCTTGAGATCGTGACCTGAGTCGAAGTCAGACGCTTAACCGACTGAGCCACCCAGGCACTCCTTAAAAGAATAAAGTCTTAAAATTGGTATTATAGTAGAAAGTTTGGTGGAAGGAAGCACTTTGGACTGGACCAATGAGGTTTCCTGGGCCCCACTCCAAATATACCAAATCAGAATCTCTATGAATGTGGTTTGGGTATCTGGAGTGTTAATAAACACCTGTGAAGGGTACTTCTGATGCAAGTGACTTCAAAATACACTTTTTGAAAATACTGGATTTTGAGGCCAAAGACCAAATCCTAGATCCCATTCATTTTCCCAAGGTTTTCATGAGGACGCTAAAGCTATAATGGCTGGTAAAGTTCTTTGCTTTTACCCAAACTTACAGAAATACAGAGCCAAAGAGCTGTTCTACCCTGGCCGTCCGTTGAGCGTTTGCAATGTGTGCATTCATGGATGGAAGCTCCATCCAAAATGGAGGCCTTCCTTTCAGCCTTCAATCCCTCAAGGATTAAAGACAACTGCACTGCTCCCTTCAACATTCTGGCTCTTTAGCCATTCTTAGGCCGTGGCAACCTGGATGGACTTTGGTTTGTCCATGCCATTTTTAGAGGCCACGTTTTTTATAAATGAATGAAATATGCCACTATGGTCTGTTTAGCATAGTTACATGATATGAATATTATTTTAAAATAATAAAAATAACCATGACTACAGTTCCAAGGTCAACCATTCAGGAATTTGATTATTTTTTCAGCTCACCAAAATGAAGCAGACTTTTGTGAAAAGAATCATCTGCAGAATCTCCCAAAAGAATGATATAGAAACTTAAAAGACCATTATATTGATTTATTGTAAAGATAATGATAATAAAGACTAATGTGTATTGAACCCTGACCCACACCATCTCATTTAATACCCCCTACTCTGTAAGTAGAGATCATGATTCTCCCCATTTTATAAATGAGAATTGCCACAGCGTTGGTAACTTGCCCAAATTGTCATAGTTAGCACTTGGCAAACTTGGTTTTAAGCCCAGGCAGCTGGCTGACCCCAGGGCTGTGTACTTATCCACTGACTACACCACAGGGAAAGGCTATTGTCCTCTGACACCATACCAGTCAGTCTGCACTGGTTCTTTGTTTCCTATGTTTCACCCTGACCAACCAATTTCCCTTCCCACAGACACCTTCTCTTTTTAGATACAACACCATCAACTATGCCACAACCAAATTCCATTTGCTTTTCCACTTTCTCCTCTTGAAAGTCCTTTCACATGTATCTAATCCCATCCATTAGGTACTGCTCCTGTAACTTAAGTCTTTAGATTTGGGCAGAGGGAGGGTCCCTTGTTGATGCCTAGAACCGCTTTTAAGGATCAACTAAAACTCCTAAATAGTTTTCCAGTCTGCTGATAGAAACCTGGGCTTGTATACTTATGCCATTGATTTTTTTTTTTAATCTAAATACGAAACTTTACATATATCCCTGTGGGATTCCATCTTGTGGTTTCAGACCAATGTCGGAGCTTGTCAAGATTATTTTAAATCTTGATTCTATCCTCTGCAGTATTAGCTATTCCTCCCAGCTTTCTGTCATCTGTAGATTTTATTAAGTGGAACATCCATTCCTTATGCAAATAATTGATAGAAATGTTGAACTACACAAAGCCAAATACAGATAGCTTGACAGGAGGGATTTTTTACTTTAAGTAAACTCTGTGCCACTCATGGGGGTTGAACTGATGGCCAGGACATCAAGAGTCTCATATTCTACTGACTGAACCTGCCAGGTGCCCTTTAGGAGGGATTTTTCGCAAAAGAAATATAATACTGGACTGAGCATGAGGATGCGAATTTAGTCACTAGAATTAACCCCCAGATGCGCTATTGAAAAGAGTGTTGTCCCATCCTTCTCCTGATGTTCTCCAGGCTGCCATATTCAGGTAGATGCACTGTGTCATTATCACCACTTCTGAGGCACTTTTTCATATACTTCCTTACCTTCTATAATTCATTGTCTCAATAGTCAACAAGGATTTATTGATTACTTATTAAGTAAAAGTCACTGAGCCTATATGCTAAGGTTATAGAATTGAGGAAAATAAGTAAACTAATCACCATGGGGATTCTCTGAGGAGAGGTCAGAAAAGGCTTCCTAAGGAGGTGCACCTGGCTTGAAGTGGAAGGTCAAGAGTGAATTGGCCACACAAGGAGTTGAAGGTGGAGAAGTCGTCATGAGCTAGGGTCACAAAGCCCCGAGGCCATGTTAGAAGGCTGAATTTTATTTTAATCACATTAAATGTATTCCTTGTGACTCTTATCTATGAAGTCTTCCCCACCCACCTCAACTTTCTCTAATCCTTGCTGCCTTGAAAATCCTACAGCAGCTGTTCTCCATCCCAGGGGCAGGTTGCCCTTAACCGCATACCCGTATTTTTACCTCACTAACACGTACATGTATCTTTTGGCCCTCGGTTCATGAAAAAGCGTTGAAGACTGAAACTATGGCTTGCGTCCTCACCATGTGCCCTCATACCGTCTCACACAGTTCTAAGCATCAAGATGGCAGTGTACAGATTCTCGATGAATTGAACAGGGGCGACGGCAATAAACGACAGTAGCAGTGGGAGATACAGGGGAGGGTGACAACCAGGAAAAATGGCGCACGTGGCGAGGGGGCCAGAAGACTGGGAGGGAAGCTCCACAAGGGCAGGGATCATATTTGTGATGCTCCCTCTTGGTGCCAAGTGACAGCAGTGTGCCCATTTTATCTTTCGATAAATCAAATGTGCTCCAATTTTCTCAAAAGAACTAAGTCATACTTATTATTTATATGTTTAGTCCTATATCCCGAGAACAGAATATGTCTTTGGAGTCCTCTGTTTAGTTTCCCAAGGTGTGAGATGGTGCTAATTTTATGCACAATTTCTTTATACATGTCAATATGTACTTTCAAGGGTATGCCAAGCTCATACACAAACTGGTCTGATTATTATACTTTATCTAGCAAGTCAGGATATGTAGACAACAGATGGAAAATAGATTGGAAAGTCAGGTTGATTGAGAATGGCTGGCTCAGCTCTGTGGGAAAATGAGGCACAATCTACTGGTGATGTCTAGCGACCACGCATGAAGGATGTGGCAATTGGAAGGCACGAGGGCCTACATACACCTTCCCTGAGAGCTATTGCCTTCAATGTGGATTTCTTAAAGATTTTTGGCACAATCTAAATGCTCATCATCATCCTTTACTTTATAAACTGTGTGCATATGACTCCATCCTTTCACTTTCTTATTATAAAATAAAACACATATATTAAAACATATTATTAACAAAAATATGGAAGATATACATACAGACTTCAACAATTTGTCCACCCACGTCGAGCAATAGAACGTGATCAGTTTCTTACAAACTGCTCTTTTTTGCCCCCTCCTGCCCACCATTAGCCTGATATTTAAGGATATCACTTCCTTGCTCTCCTTTACGGTCTTGTCACCTAGACTGTATCCCCAAGCACCAAAGTTTGATTTGGTTTTGTTTCTTTTTCTTTTTGGGATTTTATATAAATTGAATCATATACTATACATTCTTTTGTGTTTGGCTTATTTTGATCAATATTATGTTTGTGAGCTTAATCGATTTTGCTGCAGGTAGCTACAGCTCATTCATTTTTCAATGTTGGAGTAAAAGTGTGAATATATGACAATTTTATTTGTCCAATCCACAAGTGACAGACATTTAGATTGCTACCAATTTTTAACTAGTTTACATAATGTGGCTGTGAATTTTCTTATACACATTTCTAGGAGTACGCTTTTCTGTTGGATCTATGCCTAGGGAGTAATTGTTCATAAGGTCATAAGGTACTCTCATGTTCAACGCCAAACTGATTTCCATAGTGGTTGCTTAATGTCACTTCCACCAGCAATGTATGACAATGTCAGGTGCTTCACATTCTGACCAATGGCTCATTTTGTGGTCTAGTCATTTTAGCCCCTCTCCTACATGTGTGAGATTTTATTATGGTCTGAATTTTTATCTCCTAATGATTAATAGGCTTCTTTTATATAATTTTTGACCGTTTGAATATCTTCTTTTGTGAAATACCAGTTCAGGCCCATGTGCCAGATTCGTCGTCTTCCTTTTTAAATTACAGGAGTTAATTTTATCTATTCTAGACATGAGCCTTTATGAGTTATATCTGTTACAAGCACCTCCTGTTGGTGGCTTCCTTTCCACTCCCCTAGTGGTGTACTCAGAGGAAAAGAAATTCTTAATTTTATGTGATCCTTTATATCAATATTTCTTTTTAAAGCTTGTGCTTTATTTTGTCCACTCTAAGAGACACTTCCTCGTCCTAAGGTTGTAAAGATATGCTATATTATTTTCTAGAGGCTTCATTGTTTTATCTTTCACTTTTAGGGCTACCTGGAATTTACTCATTTGTTTGTTGTTTGGGGATCTACTGTGAAGCAGGGAGTCATTTCATTATTTCCGAAAGCATAGCCACTGATCCAGCATTGAAAAAGACTCCTCTGAAGCAGTGTCTTTGTTTCGAATCCAGCGGCCATATATGTATGGGTTCCTGGGATTCCTAGTTTATCTTTGTATCCAAGTGGCAATGCCATAGTGATTTCTGTAGTCCTGCCATCCAGTGGAGCAAATCCTCCCATTATTCCTCTTCATCAAATGTCTTGGTTGTTGTCGGCCATTTGCATTAAAATATGCATTTAGAATAATCTTTTCAAAAGTTCCATTTTAAAAAATTCGGTTGGGATTTTATTTTTTTTAATATAATTTATTGTCAAATTGGCTTCCATACAACACCCAGTGCTCATCCCAACAGGTGCCCTCCTCAATGCCCATCACCCACTTTCCCCTCTCCCCCACCCTCCATCAACCCCCAGTTTGTTCTCAGTTTTTAAGAGTCTCTTATGGTTTGTCTCTCTCCCTCTCTTTTTTTTTTTTTCCCTTCCCCTCCCCCATGGTCTTCTGTTAAGTTTCTCAGGACCCACGTAAGAGTGAAAGCATATGGTATCTGTCTTTCTCTGCCTGACTTATTTCAGTTAGCATAACACTCTCCAGTTCCATCCACGTTGCTACAAAAGGCCGTATTTCATTCTTTCTCATTGCCAAGTAGTATTCCATTGTGTATATAAACCACATCTTCTTTATCCATTCATCAGTTGATAGACATTGAGGCTCTTTCCATAACTTGGCTATTGTTGAAAACACTGCTATAAACATTGGGGTACATGTGCCCCTATGCATCAGCATTTTTTGGAGAGAAATAACATATTTATAAAATGGGATTATCCAGTTACATCCATGGTCTGTCCCTCCTTTTATCAAAGCATTTTTTATACAATATTATTGTTTCCTTGAGTTTATTTCTGAGTATTTGAAACTTTTAATATTATTAAAAAGGACACATTTTTAAATTTAATTTTATAATTGAAGCTGGTATATAGAAATGCCATTTTTTTTTCTTTATTGATCTTGTATCCAGTGATCTGCTAAGCTCATGTATTCCAATAATGCATACATATTTTGGGTTTTACATACCTAATGGTATCATATACAAGTAATAGTTGAGTTCTCCCTTTCTAATCCTCATATGTTTCATTTCTTTTGTTGCCTTGCTATACTGAGATCAGTGCAATAGTGAATGGACTAGGCTATTAGTGATAGTAGACATCCTTATGTTGTGTCCAGTCTCAAAGCTTTTAATATTTTATCATTAAGTATACTGTTTGCTGTTAGGTTTTGGTAGCTACTCTTTTCTTGATTAAGGAAATTTCTTTGTATTTCTAGCTTGCTAGGTTTTTTTTTTTTTTTATCATAAATGGATGTTGAATTTTATCAGATACTTTTTCTGCATGTGTTTAGATGATCACATAATTTTTCTCTTTTATTCAGCAAATGCAGTGTATTTGTTGAGTTTGAAGTAGCAAACCAACCTTGAATTCCTGGAATAAACCCAAACTGGTAATGATTTATTATCCTTTTATATATTGCTGAAATTTCTTTGCTAATATTTTGGTTTGAGTTTTTACATCTATGTTTATAACAGAGATTGGCATATAATTTTATTTTCTTAAACTGTCCTCATCAAGTTTTGTATTTTTTTTTAATTTTTTTTTTTTAACGTTTATTTATTTTTGAGACAGAGAGAGGCAGAGCATGAACAGGGGAGGGGCAGAGAGAGAGGGAGACACAGAATCTGAAACAGGCTCCAGGCTCTGAGCTGTCAGCACAGAGCCCCACGCGGGGCTCGAACTCACGGACTGTGAGATCATGACCTGAGCCGAAGTCGGACGCTTAACCGACCGAGCCACCCAGGTGGCCCTCATCAAGTTTTGTATTAAGGTAATGCTGACTCTATAAATCAAATAGAGTAATACTCCCCTTTTTCTATTCTCTCGAAGGGTTTTTTGGGAGATTGGCAATATTTCTTCTTCAAATGATAGGTGAAATTTGCTAGCAAAGCCATCTCATTCTAGAATTTTCTTTGCAAAAAGGTTTTTTAAGTATGGATTCAATTTCTCTAATAATTATCGAATAATTCACACTTTCTACTTTAATTCATTTTGGTAAGTTGTGTTTTTTAGGGAATTTGTCTATTTCATCCAAACTCTCAAATGCATTAGCATAGTTATTCATACTATCCTTTCATGAAATTTTTTAGTGTGTGTAGTATCTGTAATCATATCCTCTTTTTCATTTGTGACATTGTTTTCTGCATTCCGTTTTTTCCTCAATTCGCTTCATGAGGGATTTATCAACTTATTAGCCTTTCAAATAACTTTCGGATTTGTGGATCCTTTCTACTCTATGTTTGTTTTCTATATCATTTGTCTGCTCTTGTCTTTATTATTTCCTACTTTTTATTTTATTTGAGTTTAAGTTTCAGCTTTATCTCTACACTATTTCAATAGCTACTCAGCTTATTGATTTTCAGCCTCTCTTCTTTTCTAATATGTGCTTTTAAAGCTACAGATTTTCCTCAGCATGGCTTTCGCTGTATCCCACGAGTCTAGGCACATATTTCTCATTAATATTTAGCTTAAATTGCTTTCTTTTTTTTTTTTAATTTTTTAATGTTTATTTTTGAGAGAGAGAGAGAGAGAGAGAGAGTGTGAATGGGGGAGACAGAGAGAGGGTGAGACATAGAATCTGAAGCAGGCTTCAGGCTCTGCACTGTCAGCACAGAGCCCGATGCAGGGCTCAAACTCATAGACTGCGAGATCATGACCCGAGCCAAAATCAGGCGCTTAACTGACTGAGCCACCCAGGTGTCCTGACTTTTCCATATTTTATGCTTAGGTATGTCTCTTACAAATACATTGGCCATAACAATTTTAAAGTTTGTGTCTCGTAATTCCTATATCTGGAATCTCCGTGGGCCTGTTTCTGTTGCCAAGGGGTTTTGTGAGTTTCCATTCTTGCCATCTTGTCTCCTCACATGCCTCCTTATTTTCTTTTATTGCATAATACTTACTGTAATTGAGCATTTGTTTATAGAATTAATTTGTGGCCTAGGATGACATTAGCTCGCCCACAGATTTACATTTTTCTCTGCCTTCAAGCCATAATCACTTCGATCCAACTTAAGGATGATTCAGAACTATTCTCCGTCCCTGCTGGACCTCTCTGTTTCTGGTTCACTCATACTCCCAATTGCCAATCTCTCCCTGCCTTATCCCACCCCTCAGCTACCTTCTCTTGAATTGGCAAAGTCCCCCTTGTGGAAGCGTAAGCCCAAATGCTGAGCTTCCTTCTTGGGCTTCCCTCACCTCTAGACCCTACCCAGGTCATTCTTCACTACCTTGTCACTTCTGTAATGGCTTAAAGCAGATATTTTTGTATTTTCATCAGCTCTTCTCATTGTCTTCAGCAAGATGATCAGTCCAAATTACCTTGTCCGTCATTACTTGATGGATGTACAAGTCTGTCCCATTTGTTTTGATAAAAACTGGAAGGATATAAGTAATCATAATTTATATTACATAAATATATACATAACATTTACATACATCATAAATTACATATTTTCTTGTTATGCTTTCTTATTATGATTGCTTTCTTATTACAAAAGTTTACATTCCCACTGTCAAAAATTTAGAAAATAGAAACATAAAAAGGAAGAAAATAAAAGCCACTTACAAGTTTACCATTGTGAAATATATTTCCTTCTTCTTCCTATGCATATATACATTTTTAACAAAAATAAGATCACACTATCCTTATTTTATAATAGAATTTATTCATTTACTATATCACAACATCTTGATAGCTTTATGGTATTCTAGTATGTATATACCATAATTCATCTGAATAATTCTCTAAAAGTGTATATCAAAATTTTTCTAATTATTCATCACTATAAAACCATTATCACAGACCTTATTCTGTCAAATATTTGAACAGTTCATGATTATTTCCTTAGGACAAATTCCTACAGGTTCAAAAGATACAAAGCGTTATATATACTGTCAAGTTGACTTCCGGAAAAGCATTATCAATGTATACTTCCAACAACAGTGCTTGAGAGCAATAATGTTCAACTCCTAAAATCAGATCAGAGGTTCTGAGAAATGATTTCCTTATAAACATAGGTGAGATTTGCCATTTTAAAGCAATTTAAAAAGGATTCTAACTGTTCCCTGTCCTGTCTTTTGCTATCATTGTGACTTTGATTTCTTTGTTGGTATGTAAAATAAACCACCAGCTTGGGGATTGGAGGGATTTAGAGGCTTAGCATTGGAGGCCATCCCTTTCCACGGGGGTAGGACTGTATGAAAGCTGGTTTACTGAGGATCACCAAGGAGGAAAAACTGACTTCCAGCCCTCCAGTGGCCAAAGTAGGGCTCCTCCTTCTGGTGTATATTCACATACTCTCTATTTTTATTTTTTTCTTAATATTTATTAATTTTTGAGAGAGAGAGACAGAGATAGAGTATGAGCAGGGGAGGGGGAGAGAGAGAGAGAGGGAGACACAGAATCCGAAGCAGGCTCCAGGCTCTGAGCTGTCAGCACAGAGCCCGTCACGGGGCTCAAACTCACGAACTGTGAGATCATGACCTGAGCTGAAGTCAGTTGCTTAACCGACTGAGCCACCCAGGAGCCCCTGTCTGCTTTTTAATAAAGGGTATGTGGGGGCGCCTGGGTGGCTCAGTCAATTAAGTGTTCGACTTCAGCTCAGGTCATGATCTCACAGTTCGTGAGTTCGAGCCCCACGTTGGGCTCTTGTGCTGACAGCTCAGAGCCTGGAGCCTGCTTCAGATTCTGCGTCTCCCTCTCTCTCTCTGCCCCTCCCCAGCTCATGCTCTGTCTCCCTCTGTGTCAAAAATAAATAAAAACATTAAACAAATTTTTTTTAAAAAAAGCAGACAAAGTAAATGAGTAAAAAACTTCTTTTTGGTAACTCGGAAATTAGTATAATACCTAAGCAACATCCTAAAATAGACAAACTTCAGTTTGAACTACCCTGTACTAACAAAGTCCAAACTCCTTAAGAGAGCCTTTTGAGATCTGACCTACCTCTCCTGCCTAGACCTTCTCCTCCTCAAACTCACACTTTAACAGACAGAAATAATGACCTCCTTTCAGTTCCCAGATAGACCCATGCTTTCTCTCTTCTTCCCTATACCATGGATATAGTGTCCTTTGCATGGAATGCCCTTCTACTATTCACTGTCAACTCAACTTATCCTTCAAAATTCAGCTCAGGAGTCAATCACCTCCACCAGGAAATTTCCCATGAGTCCTGCAGCCTGGCATAGGAGTCACTCCTGTCTCTATAGTTAATCTCCATCACTCTTCATGGTACTCCTCTGCTTACTTGTCAGTGTCACCTGCTGCATTAAGAACTCATGAGGGGCGCTTGGGTGGCTCCGTCAGTTAAGCGACCGACTCTTGAGTTCAGTTCAGGTCATGATCTCACAGTCATGAGACTGAGCCCCATGTCAAGCCCCGAACTGGGCCCCATGCTCAACGTGAAGCCTGCTTGGGATTCTGTCTCTCCCTCTCTCTCTCGCTCTCTCTGCCTTTCCCCCACTCACTTTAGCATGCACTTGCTCTCCCTCTCTCTCTCTCAAAATCAATAAATAAACATAAAAATATTTTTTAAAAAAAGAACTCATGATGTCTAGGACTATGTCTTATTTCACCTGATAATAGCCTGAGCACTGCCCCTGAGAAAATGCTCATTAAACTCTTCTTCCCCCCAGAGACACTTGTCCATTCATTCCCCCCAAATCCAGGACTTTCATTTTCTTTTGTAAGGAAAATCAACCTAAAAATCTTGTTCCCACTCAAGTAATGGTGGGCTGTAGTTGCATAACATTCTAGAATGATCCACTTGGGAGGGATGTGAGGTAATCACAAGCCAAGCCCTTTATTTATACAACAAAGAGACAATTTCAGGAAGCTGAAGTGACTCGCCCAAGGTCATACTGCAGCCTCACAACCAAACTAGAATGAGACTACAGCCTTCTGGCCTCTAGACCAATATGCTTCCCACTGAATTAAGGATCTTAGCAGCAGCCCAGAGGAGAGAGTGCTTAAGTCACAGAAAGGAATCTACTGGTGGGAGTTCAAATGCTATGGCCCCCATACTAGGGAAATAACTGGTATCTCTCATCCTATGCTACATATGCCTGCTCAAACTGAGGAAAGGGAAACTGCAATATGAACAAGGAGAAAAAATACTATATGTCACTATTCTATAAAGAAGATTTTTTCTATGTTCATTCTTGTATATCCTCATTAAGGTGTTGAAACCTAATCTTAGTCTTTGTGAAGACAGAGAAGTAGAAACACTAAGCTACGCCTGCTTTTTACACTAGATGTTGGTATAATCAAAACTGAGTTTCAAAAGTGAGTTACTTTTCTTGGCTTATGTACCGTTGAAGAACTGTCCTATGGAAAACAGCAGATATCTATTTCTGAAATATGTCATGATGTAAGCTAGTAAGTTAAAATCAACAACGATATACCTGCCTGCCAACTGCCTTTTATAACTCTAACAATGTTATTTTAGCATTATTACTAAATATGATCAGAAAATAAATGAGTAAGAAACATTGCACTACTAAGGTCCTGGCTTAGCCCAGGGGACAGGAGAGCAGTATGGTAAATAGCGTGGGCTCTGGGGCCAGACTGCCTTGACTTTGGCTCCGTGGCTTCCAGCTAACTTTGAGCAAATTGCGGAGCATCTCTGTGCCTGGGTTTTTTCATCTGGACAGTGGGGATGTCAATACATGTTTCAGTTGGCTGTTTCGAGGATTAAATGAGATAATACTTATAAGTGCTTAGAACAATGCAAGGCACAGGGTGAGGCTTAGAATTAGTTATTATAGTAGGGGCTCTATAAATAAACATAAATTGAAAGTAATCAACAGACCCATCTGGGAGCAGAGGTTAATACGCTCCCAAATGCAAAGCTCCCACTATTGAAATAATTTTGGGAAATAGACTATACCCTCATGGACTCCCTATAATATTATGCCACATGAGGCCCATGAAAGAAAACTTGATGAAATATAGGCATTAAATGTTATCATGTAACTATCCATAAATTCTGGATTTCCACAAAGCAGTTCTTTCGCATCATAATTAAGGGTTTGAAAGTCAAATGATTTAAGTGCTAGTTTTAATTACCGCTTGGTGAACTTTAGTGTGTTCGAATTGTCACAACTTTCCTTAAGGATTACTCTGAAGCCAGGCAATACAGTGGGAAATTATTAACTCCTACTTTGGTACAGCAATTATCTGCATTACAAGGTTTATGCAATTAGCTGTTTAAGATGTCATTATATTTTGCCATCTGGTACACAGGAGTTTATGCATATGAACAGGCACGTGTTGAAGTGATTTTCACTATATGACTTGTTCTCAACCCAAGTCATCTCTCTAATGAGGGGAAGTTACCGTGCACCGTACATTAGTGGCAGGTGCACACTATCAAGCTTCATTTTCATTGAAGACCTTCATTTTTCCATTTTAAAGTATTCTGCACAAGTGCTGGAAAATTAATTAGTCGTTTGCAATTGAACAACGCCTGCAGACTTGTTCCTTAGCAGTTAGAGGGGGGCACGGCTTCAGTTGGGGAACCCCTCCTGCTCCTCACACGGAAGGTCGCAGGCACCCTTCATTCACATTCGGTGACAGGAGCCAGGGAGTGAACCCCTGCTGTAGCCCGCCTCTCGCGAAGAGGGAAAGGGGGCCTCGCCGCAGGGCCTTCTGAGCCATGCGGGGTCAGCACTTCCCCAAACACACACACACACACACACACACACACACACACACACACCCTATCCACCACGGAGGGAACGCGACAGGGAAGAGGGCGCTGCGTTGTGTCCCCGAGACGGCAGCTCCCCCCGGGGAAACGGCGTCCCAGCGCAGCCTCCTGCGGCCGCTCTCCCAGAGCGCGGGTCCCCGACCGAAGCGCATTAAAAGGGCGCCCTCTGGTGTCCGCTAGCAGCCGCCGGGTAACAGGAGGCGCGCTTAGGGGCCGGATAAACTTTTCACCCCGTTCACAAACGGAAAGCCCAACTCGAGAAAGTGTCTTGCAACTCCGCCGACGTTCTGTGCGCGCACCGCGCAGCTGAAGGAGGCTGGGGTGGAGATAGGAATTGGTCCCCTCCCCGGGCACCCCGGCAGCGTCCCCGGGCGAGCGCGCTGCCCAGGCCGGGGTGCTGGGCTCCCCCGGCCGTGCCTTCCGCGGGGCCAGCGCGGAGGGCGAGAGGGGACCCTGGTCTCCGGAGACGGGAAAGAGACAAACCCCGCATTTGGACGGCAGCGGATGCGGGCGGCTCGGCTCAGCCCCGCACCTGCCCCTCCGCGGGCCGCTGGGGAGTTCCCGCGAGTAGGGGGCCTGCGATGGCGGGAGAGGAGTGGAGGCGGTTCTCAGCCTCTCCTTGCCTGGTGCCTGCCGTCGAGACTTTGTTGGAATCGTCCAGGGCCGAGCCCCCCCCCCGCCCTCCCCCGGAGAAGGCTTGCGAACCCCGCGAGGCCACCTGAGCGGAGCCGGCCGCGCTGCCATTGAAATGCCTCACTGACAAAAGAGCTAGGCCCGCTGTTTCCCTTGGGACAGTTGGGGGTCGCAGTCGCAAGTAGTGTGGCTCTCGGGTTCCCTGAAAAACGTTCTCTCCCCGCCGCCACCACCCCACGTTGTGCCCCCCCCCCATTGCTACCGTCTCCTGCCCCCCCCCCCACCCCGGCAACACACACCCACAGCACGCACGTGTTTCCTCTTTCCCAGTCGGTGTACCAGTAAGAGAGCCTAGGTTCAGCCCCAGCGGTTGTGGAGGGAAAGAACCTTCTGACCACAGGGAAGTGTGGGTTTGTTAGAGCTGAGGCAAGAAGCTAGCCTCCTTAAACCTTTTATTTGGGGCCTGAGGGTGACAGCCTGGGGACGGAGGGAGGAGTAGCTGGCTGAACCTGCCCCTTTTGTCATATTTCTGCACCAGCCTTTGTGGTGGGGGACAGGAGAGAGCAAGAAGTGAGGGCAGGTTGGATGCGTTACAAGCAACCAGCCCATATTTCTAGATAGACAACAACGTGTAAAGCACTGACCCAGGCACCGGCAGCTGTTGAGAATGAAAATAGGGATTTGCAAGCTGGTTAGAGAGGGCAAACTTCAGAAAAGGAATAAATTGGTTTGACTAAATATTCAAATGGTGCCGCCAGGCTGGATGTACCAATAAAGGGTGAGTACAACTAGACTTGGCTCTTGGAGTCTCAGAATTTCTGTACCTGGGTGTCCCTGCAAGTGACTTGGAGATTAGAGGTTGTTCTGTGTAGGCTCAGACTCAATAATTAAGACTCAAACTCAAACATACAGGAAAAAAGCCAATCATTCCTTTTGGAAGATAAAGTTGGACAAGTAAACTGAGGCCAGATTGAGAAGGCTGAGGGGCTGGACATTGAGTGAATAAAGCAGGAAAACATGTGTTTTGGGGCCAGACTGGACTAGGTCTAAGTCTCATCTATACCTCTTTACCATACATAATTATGGGTCTCTGTTCCCATCTGTGAAATGGGAGCATTGTGCTGCAACATTAGTGAAGATTATATGGGTCAAATATGACAATGTCTTCAGCCTAAAACATTCTGTGTTAATATAACCCCTTCTTCTCTTTCAAATATTTCAGAATTGCTCCCATGATCTTTAAGCTCCTTCAGGGCATCTTTAAGGGTTCTTCAAATAAACATGTGGCTGTGCCCCTCTTGTTTAAATTCAGTCAGCTCTGTTGTCTCCAGGCACTCAGGAGTCCATGCTATACTACTATCTTTTGTAGCATCAAAATTCTTTAGAAATACTGCTTTTTACTACAGGATTCTAGTAATTGACTTTCTGAGCAACTATCTCATCAGATTGGGCCATCTAATGCCAATAATATGTAACATCAGTTTATTAGACTCTCACCAATGGCTTTGGCAGAAAATTCAATTCCCCATGATCAGGAACAGCAGTTCAGCATCTCAAACAAACCCCTACACCTGTCTGTTGTAAAAAGCCATTCCATTTTATTAAGTATATTCGTTCTCAGAGCTGACCTGCCATTGACTTGGGGAGATACCCACAGTCAAAAGTTCTAAGACTGGGACTGGGGAAGGTCAACACTAATGAATTTCAAACTGGCTTATAGATTGAATCCGCCCTTTCATTACTAAAAAGAGCCCTGGATTGCTCACTGTTGGAGAAGGATACCAAAAAGAAGTAGCTAATATCTCCAAGATATAGATATACACCCATACACACACTTACAATGACTGATAGGTGTTTCCATGACATAGAAGCACAGTTCCACATTAGAGAATAAAATAGTGTCTCAAGTGCAAAGCTCTTATAAATGTATATATGGGTGACTGTGTGAGGTGAGGCCATAGTTATAGCTCCCACCTTTCCTGAAGTCCTTTCTCCATTCATTCATTTATATAACCATACCTAAAGATGACGAAATGATTACATTAAAATTCTAGTCTGAAGATAGTAATTTCAGAAGGAAATATTTCAGCTTGACATTTGAGCTAGGATATACATCACTATTCCAACAGCACTAAGGCATGGCTCCAGGGAATGGAAGAGAGGAGAAGCTTCTACTCTAAAGCTTAGAATATAAACTCTGTTATGTCTCTGTTAGCATCTAGAACATTTGGAACATGTCAAATACATTCCACAAATATGTATTGGTTTCAACATGTTTTCCTTCTTAACTAATTACCAACTGGTTCCCCAAAAGCGACAATCCAAAGCCATCTGACCTTAAATTTGATACCTTTATGGTGTTAGTTACCCAGTTGGGTTTTCCTGCTAAAGAATCTCCTGTGGCATTTGTTTCAAAATGAAAATCTGTTAGGGGCGCCTGGGTGGCTCAGTCGGTTGAGCGGCCGACTTCGGCTCAGGTCATGATCTCACCGTCCGTGGGTTCGAGCCCCGCGTTGGGCCCTGTGCTGACAGCTCAGAGCCTGGAGCCTGTTTCGGATTCTGTGTCTCCCTCTCTCTGACCCTCCCCCATTCATGCTCTGTCTCCCTCTGTCTCAAAAATAAATAAACGTCAAAAAAAAATTTTTTTTTTTTTAAAATGAAAATCTGTTATATCATTGGAAACAATGTATAGAAGCTGAAGGTGAAAGGCAGTTGAAGTCTGAGGTCTTGGTAATGCATTGGCAAGCAGAAGCATCATGGCGGGGCCCAGTAGGACAAAGAAGAAAGTGGAATGCACGAATTTACACACAATGCCCCAAGCCAAAGCATTTTATCATTTAACTCTCAGGCCCTGTGTATGTTTAGTTATTCTCAGATGTGAAAGGCAGTTGTTCTGGGGAGGAATGGTGGTTTGATTTGGTACTTAGGTAGGTAAGAAGAAACGGAACTAATGAGTAATTGCTACACAATGGAAAAACAAAAGCAATGAAAGGAGTGTAACTCTCCTCCCTGAACAGTCCAGTCCTTTCATCATAAAATGTTGCTATTACATGGACATGAACCAGCAGAAATATTTAATGTAAAAGATACTTACTAAATAATTTTTATAACCGAATCACCAAAGCACTATCTGCCAAGGTCAAATACCAGGATTTGGCAATAGCCACACTGTACCAACCTTTTCCGTGTAATGGTATTTGTTATAGTGATATTTGATTGATTTGGTCATATTTCTTTCTTTAATGTTATTCATATTTATAAAATTGTAAGTCAGCTCATTCTTTGGCTTCTCCCTTCGCACCCCTGCCCCCTTCTTCCACCATCAGTATTTCCTTAGGAAACATTGTCACACTCCACCATTACCAAGGCTATTAGCACCATCGTTTACTATTTACTATACCTCCAACACAGGAAAAACACCAAGGTGTCCCCTTCTCCTGCCAGACCTTTCTAGATAACTTTTTAAAGTGCGTTAACACTAGTTGGGACCATCCTAAGTCATGGTGCATCAGAAGGCATCTAGATGTGTAATCAGAAGATCTGGGCTCTCCATGACCTGGCTGCACCTCTTGGCTGTGGGATGTTAACAGATTCCCCTGAAGTCTCTGAATCAATATTTCCTCTTCTGTGATGAGAGAACTTGAACTCTTACTTCACAGAGGTATTATGAGAATTACAGGAGACCTCACATGTACAATTATTTAATATAGTAACCAAGCACATAGGATGTGCTTAACGAACTGATGTTAAGGGTAGATTCTGAAATATCTGGGACAGGAATTTTTTTTTTAAGTACTCTCTATGCCCAACGTGGGTCTTGATCTTATGACCCTGAGATCCAGAGTCACATACTCTATTGACTGAGCCAGCCAGAGGACCTTGGAATGGGATTTTTTTTAAGTAGAGAAAAAAAAAAAAAGTGAACCAATTATACCTTGCAACCTGATGTCTTTATTTCTTCATCTTTAAAATGGGGTAAGGCATACCTTAGAAGGTGGTAGCAAAATTTTTAATTAAATGAGGTACTAGTATGTGGTAATAGTAAGTGATCCACAAATAGGTTATTATTTGTCTGTGGGAAGGGGATTAGCTAGAGAGTAGTTGTTAAAACCTCCACTAACCCATCCTTCTATCCTAATCAGACACTCAAGCCTCTTCGGTTCCCTTTATCTTCTTCTAAGGCCCTAATCTTCGAGAAACAGCACGCAGCTAGCCAAAGTCTTGTATGTTCGATTTCTTAGGATAAAAAACCGTTTTTCATATTAGAAATAGTTGAAAACTCCCTACAAGTCACCATAGTTTTTCACCTACATTATCTCATTTCATTTTCACAAGGACCCCCCCAGACGCAGGTCCTCCACCCCCCTTCTGAAGGTAGAGCGTTTCTATGAAACCTTTTGTAGACCGAAATGGTGTAAAACAGAGACAATTATTATTATATTCTAAGTGAAAAAAATTTTAGTGCTCCCAAGCCCAAAAAAAATAAGCTCTCCTAGACTGTTCTGATACCTTACCACACATCTTGTTAAAAGGACTCACAAAATAAGCACAGAGGCTCACAGAGAATTCAAAGCTTTACGGGTTGGATGCTGAGATGCTGACTGTAGTTCCCGGGGCAGGAGCTTGGGGGCGCCACTCTAACTGCTCAGGGGACTCGCTGCGTGGCTGAGGGCTGGCCATAACACAAACGCTGATGGCTAGTTTTGCAAGAGTCCTCTTCCATTTCTTTCTGCTTTCGAAAACAGGTACCAAGGTGGGTCTTTGGTGAAAGTGAAGTGGCTGGCTCATACTTCCAAAAGCGAGGGATAAACTGTACCACTGCTCCCCTTTTAAAGGATGAGGAAACCGAGACTCAGAAAGATTAGGCAGCTTGTCCAAGGCCACACAGCTACTCTTCTCAAAGAAACACGCTGCACTCACTGCCTGAGTGGAGAAACTTCTTTGGTATAATAACCCAATTCCTGTATTTACCCCCCCCCCCAATTCCCCGCTCCCCAGGGCCCTCGGGACGCTTGCTGCTGCCCGCAGACCCGTAACTAGAGGGCAGAACTCGGACGCTGGAGCTCAGAGGCGGCTCTGCACCAACCAGGCCCTGCTTGGAGGGGCCGCAGCACTTGGCCGGCGCTCCCTTCTCCCTCCCGCTACCTGGAGCTCGCCTGTAGGTGGCGCCCTGATTCGCTCAGGGGAACTTGGAGAACGTGGACACGGGTCACCAGCTGCCTCCCCTAAAGGCCAATTAAAATAGTCTCTTGGCGAGCTCTGCAAAGGAACCTTGGCAATGTGGCCGTGCCCCCCTGCCCGGTCTCTCTTCCACCTCTCCGCCCTCCCCCACTCGGGGCTGGCGCGCCGGGCGAGCAGTTAGCCTGAGCTTCCTCCGAGGTAGGGTTCAGGCGCCGATCTCTAAGCGCTCTAGGCCGAGCCAGCCGCCCCTGGTTTTTGTGCTTGGA
The DNA here is from genome assembly GCF_046562875.1 of Panthera onca. NCBI lineage: Eukaryota > Metazoa > Chordata > Mammalia > Carnivora > Felidae > Panthera > Panthera onca. Next base: position 171,782,740 of record NC_138346.1, on the reverse strand, counting down.
TCCCCGGGCCTTGAGCCTGCCCCCTCCGCTCCCTCCCCGCACCCCCTTTTGCCGGCAGCTGGAGCGGGGGTGGAGGGATGGGGGAGAGTGTGACCCCGTGAGTGCTGGGCGGGGCAGCTTTAAAAAACTTCTGAAAGGCCTCGTTCAAAGCCTCCGAGAACAGAACTTGGGCCGGAAGGCGGTTTCCAAGGAGGGGCCTAAAAGGGGGCGGGGGTGCACCTGCAGGGCCAAGAGCGCCCCAGCCTGGGAAGGGGGGTTCGGTGGCCCGCGGGACCTGAAGCCCCCGCCCTGCACTCGCCGCCTGGCCTCGGTCTCCTCTTCCCTAAAGCCTTAGCCCCATGGGGGGTGGGGGGGCGGGCGGGAGAGCCTGTTAGTCCCTCCAGGGACCCTTCGCTTTCATCTTCCCTACGGGAAGGCAGGGCGGCGGGGTGGGGGGCTGCTCTGGCCCGCGATCTCCACAGGGTCTTCCTTCCCTCCAGCCCCTCCCTAGGAAACTAAGATTTCGCAGCAAAATTCAATTCCCGGATTTTAATTACAATCCACTCCGGTGGGAGACAGCTGAGCAATTGGGCATCACGATGGAGGGAACGTTCCCATTTTACATCCCACCCCCCCCACCCCCCCATAAAATCACTGGGGAGGGCGAGAAGGAAAGCCTAGGAGTGGCCCGCGCTGGGTGGGGGGAGGCGAGAAGGGGGTGGCCAGGGACGGCGGATGGGATAGTGGCCCCGGCGGCGTCTGGAGCCGCTGCTGTCGCTCTGCGCGCTGGTTGTGCCATCTGGGGCACTTGAGGAGGGGCCGCCGGACCGCCGCTGGCCGGGGCCTCTCTACCGCAGACAGGGAGCGGACGCCGTCCCTCGTGAGGCCAAGAGAGAGGGACCAAGGGGATTTTCATTAGTACCGCATTATAAGGATCATCATCCTCCAAAGTCCTTCCTATAGAGGCTCTTGAATGACTTAGGTAAATGATTTGCTCCATTTGTAGTTTCTGAAGAAGATATTCTCAGAACTTTTGAAACTGAGCGCTTTAGCGAGGGAGCAAGTACGTGGAGGCTCCTCTCGGAGGGTTTCACTACCCGCAGAGTCGTCTGGGGACAATTGCTGCGTGGGTTAGTGAGGACACCGGGGGAAGAGGTACAAGGGGAATCGCGTGGAGCTGCACGATTTAGTAAGAAGAATCGCTAAAAAATAATCTGCATAAAGTTTATTCTTTCGCTTGGGGTCCTCTTCCTTGATCTGAGGAAATAAAATACATGAGAACTGGGCGGTGGCGGTGTTTTCCAATTAAGACTTAGTACACTTTCTCAAAGAACTTGAAAGAGTTAGTTTGGTGAATTTTAAGAACAATAGTGGCTGTCATTACAGGCAGCAAAGATGTAGCGAACTGAGCAGTGGATTCCGAAGAGTTTGGTTGCAACATTAACTCTCAAATTTAGTGTCTACTTCATTTAAAAAGGGGGGGGGGGGTTAGGAAACCCTTTAGGGAAGGAAAAAAGACCGAAGGAAAAAATAGAGCCATGGAAACAAAAAGAGGGAGGCGAGATTAACTGTAACAGTCTGGTCTTCATTGAGTCCCCAGTCGGCCTCCTAATGCACCACACATTTCTGTAGCGTTAACTTTATCCGGAATATTGGTGGGCCTGGTCTCTAAGCGCTTCCTAAGAAAGGACAGACTTAAAATGTTTTCCCTTTTGTGAAGGTCTAGCACTTGCTACATTAAGCAGCCCTGACGGAAAAGGGGGTACTCCCGCTCTCATGGGCTGCTTTAAAATCTGCAGGTGTGTGTAACATCCCTAACGCCCAGCATCCCCGGCGCTGGAGGCGGGACCCGCCGGTGGACAGAAACAGGTGACCCGTATGCAGTGCGCCCCGAGTACTCTGCTCTGACATTTTAGCAGGCAAGGACTGGTGTGTTGAAACTATCCTCCTGATGTTAGCAAAGCTAAGAGATCGGGTTTCCTCCAAACTTGGCCACTCTACCCCCAGCACTCTGGGTATACAGGATGAAAGCAACATTTTTATCCCTTAAGACTAAAATGTAACCTTTAAAACACTCCCAGTACAGGGTTGGAAGCATGTCAAGGGCTCAAAGGCAAGCTTGTGCTGCACACAGGGCAAGTGCAACTTATCCTGGTAAACAGTAAGAAACTTTGTAAAAGTTAGAATGGCCATTCAAAGAGATAGTTTGAGAACATGCTGCCAAATAGCCTGGTAACCACCAGACGACCAGAAATACCTGGGGGACGCATGTGTGTTCCCAAAGGCGGGGTAGTTGAGACTTGGTGCACTGGTTTGGGATGTGTTAAAGTTTATGGAAAGCGGTCCTTCCTTATCCGTACCCTCATGAACCCAGAAGGTTATACTTTCTGGGCAAAAGACTCTTAGTAATTTTCCCTTCAGAGTTATGGGATCCAGAACCTTTATAAGCTCAGAGAAATCACAAAACTTACACACTCAGCGATTTTTCTCTTGAGTTCATTATACAAAATACCAAAACCTTCAGATCAAAATAATTAAATGATTTGTCTTAGAGAGAAACTCCAGCAAAAGTTTCTGGAGATGAAGGCTGTGTTAGGCCCATTCCTCAGCAGTAGGGTGAGGGGTCAGACAACAAACTGGCACAAACACAGGATTTCACCCGCATTGGCACCTACATCCCCATCCTGGGTCCACACTCTGCCAGCTAAAGAACAAAAACTTATGCACTTCAAGTGTGTGAGGAGCAAGGCTTTTCATACACACACACACACACAAACAGGGTCCGAGCACACACCCACAAAACACAAAAGGGGGGGACTTAACTTCGGCCATTGAGGGGAAAGGCTACCGGAAAAGAAGTCTGGAGACTTCCAGCCAACACTGAAAACAGACTTGGAGGTCTACAACCTGTCTGCTCCAGAGGCAGTCACTACATTCCAGCAGCCCCCACATCCCCACAATTATCAGTGCTGTGGTTCAAAAGTTGGAAACTGCGGTTTTTAATTGGGGCTCCTTCTCCCCCCTTCCTCTTCAGCGGCTCCTCTCTATAAGCGGATTTGCTTTTCCATGCATCGCTGGCAAGTCGCTTTTAGGAAATCTTGCCTCTGCAAAAACCTTTTAAACGTGGTAATATATTGCAGTCTTATTAAGTCCCCTCCAGAAGTGTGTGAAAAGGGCTCTCTGTTTTCCTGAAAGATTCAGGAACTCGACTATCTGACCAAAGACTCAGACTGGCCTAAGGAAGGTTTGGATTGACTCCACTCTACACTCACGGGAAAGCAGCGCATTTTGGTTTTGGTTTTGTTGTTTGGTCTGGCTTGTTTTGTAACACCTAGGAGATTTTTAAATCACGCAATGCTCCCCCCAGAGGAAAAAGGCATTGAACTTGTTCCCTTCATTAGAAGACACCCTAGAAGTCTGTCTGAGAGAAGGGGCTGCTGAGTAGGTGGGACCACGAATTAATGTGGAGAACTAGGTCGTCTGGGCCAAGTTCCCGGGGCAAGAAGACACGGAGGGGAGGGCACAAAAGTTTCTCACAGGTTGCCATTAAAAAGGGGGACCAGTGCAAAGAGCCCCTTCTAAAGTTCAGTTGTGCTGAGCATCCGAACATCCTTACGGGACAGCCATCCGGGAGCCCCGCGGATTTCAGCTTCCACCACGAAAGGGTCGGTTCCACCGCGTCGCTCCCTCCTTCCCCTAGGGATGCGCCAGGCGGGCTGCCGAGAAGGGGGCGCGCCGAGGGGTCAGCTCCGGGGCCAGAGGGCGGCGCCCGGCCGCTGCGCACCGCAGCCTCCTCTGGCGGCCTCACGGTCATGACCTTGCCGGGCTGCTCCCCACCTCCTGCTTATTCGGTCCACCTGCCGTCGCCCCAACCCCTCTCCAGGCCTGGAGTGGGGGATCCCCGTCGTCCTGGTTGGTGGTAGATTTAATTTATTTGCTCTCAGTTTCCCCAGTACCTCTGAAACTGGCAAAGTCCGCGGTCCACTGGGGTCTGTGATCAGTGAAGTCGTCCCCCGGACGCCGGACGTCTTGGAAAGCTCTGCGCGGCCAGACGCCCACAGCTTCTGGATGCTAAGTTGCTGCGGGCAGGGAGGAAAGAAACTCGCCAGATTTCTCATCTTTGGCTCCCGAAATTTTTGGAAATATAGGTACCTTGGGTTTCCTCTCTGGCACCTTACAGAGCCTCTTTAGAAGGGTGTGCGCCTGTGATAATGGGGAGGGGGGAGTCTTCACCAGCTAAAGTCTCATTCCGCGTCCACAAAGGGAAGGAAGAGGGCAAGCAGGTGGAGTAGAAGGCAGCGCACCGTCTTTTATTGATTTATTTATTTAGGATATTGTGTTCATCTAACTGACCAAGTGTATCTGGAGCGCTCACGCTAGCGCTTAGAACGAATCAACTTTTCTCTCGCGGCTCTCAGCAACAGTCGCTGACGCTTTCTGTCCAAAGTTGAACTTAAAACCCATGCGCCTGCCGCCCTCTAAACTTGGTGTCGGATGCCACTCCGGACGTCCCAGGCCTGCCAGCCTGGTCTCTTCGCCGGCCCCTGGTAGAACAGTTAGTGCACCTGGGCTTCAGGTGCCACTGGAGGAAAGAAGGGGGACACGACTTTCCAACAAGCAGGGAACTAACTAGGCCTGCCAGCGCCTATCTTGTTCTGGAAAAACACCTAATCTCCACTTCCTCTATAAAGCTTAACTGCAGCTCGCCTCCAATCCCAAATTGCAAACACTAGTGGAATTGCTCCCTTAAGCATTCCTTGCCTGTGACCCTTCCTAAAGCCTTGTTCAAGTCTGGACTCTGGGAGTCATTAAGAGAGGAGAGAAATTCAGGATGCCGCTTTTCCCCTTTAAACTAATAATGATACAAAGGGAGCACGCCAGAGATATGGGGTTGTTTTGACTTCATAATTCAATGACAGCGGCTAGGCCTAAGGTAACAAGTTGTGTACCAAAGAATACCACAACAGAAACAGTCAGGAACTGATGCCTTGGAAACTTCTCTCCAAAGGGGGAAGGAAAAGAAAAAAACAAAACAAAACAAAACAAAAAAAAACTTGGCTTCTTCCCACCTGGATAGTCAAAACACACATCAATAAGTACACACTCAACATATAGAGCCAATATTACATATTTACATTGAGCTGGTCAAGTGCAGAATTCTTCAATTTCATAACTACTGTATGCATGGGAATGGAGTTTTAGTAGGGAATGTTCTGGCCTATTCTTAATAATAATAAAGACTGCTGAGCTCCTTGCTTTAAGCTGACATAAAAGCCAGATAAAATAAAGTACTTAGAGGCCTTAGTTGAAATCCAGGAGCAGCTCAAAGATTCCTCTATTATATCTGACCTTGCTTTCCTTGTGTTTACATTGGAGGAATAATAACCTGTAACATTTATTGAGCTGTTTGTTACATGTGCCATGCTCTGTTCCAAGCACTTTAATATGATAACTCATTTAATCCTGACGACAGCCCTATGAATTAGTTGCCATTATAATCCCCCTTATATAAATGTGGGAAACTGAGGCACAACTAAAGCAAATAATTTGTCTATGATTACTCAGCTAGTGCATGTCAAAACTAGCTAGTGGTATGGCTCTAGCACTCACACTCTTGACCGCTCACCTCAGAGATAAGGGGGAGGGGGGTGTCAAACAGTGACCCCTGCCTGTGACCCTGCTTGGAGCTGTTTTCTGAAAAAGTAGATAGGGAGTAATTAATCCTATTAATCCGGTCAATCTAGACAGCCGATCTGGCACAGAAGAACTCTTACCCACTAAAAAGTTAATATTCTCTGAATTACCCAAGGGATTTAATGCATTTCATATACAGGCGACAAATAAACAAGAATATTGAATACTGTTCCAGTCTCAAAATCCTTTTGGCTGACCCTCCCTCCCCAATATAATTACAAGATTACATTGTCATTCTCAAAGAGCACTCATTATATGCTATATATACTTCAGAGCTGGGACAATAGTAGCTCTTAATATAGACACAATCTTTATTGTTAAAGACTCAGGCAAACTGGACTCATCACTTTCATTACCTCCAGTGTCCACAGATGCCACCTGAAGAATGTGACCTCTTTTTGTCTCTACATCAAAACCTCTTCCACCCCATCATCATTGCATCCTAGATAGAATCATGGAGTGTCTGTGAAACACACACACACACACACACACACACACACACACACACACACAGAAAACATATCATTTACCGCCTGAGATTTTATCAGCAAGAAAAGGGGGCAAAAAATGGGGCCATAGGAAAAGAGACCTGCCCGAACATCACACACCATTGTGTCTTGGAACCCAGGACTCGTCACTCCCAGCTCGGTCCCATTCTCCCAAACCAAACTGACCCTTAGAGCTCATAAAGGTATTTAGATCGAGAGCACACTCTAAAAAAGAAAAAAAGTTTTAACAACCCTTTTTTGACCCGAGATATATAAAGAAGGGGCTGTCTTACGCCTTTCTTCCTTTCAGATGTGTTCCTGGAATGTCTTCACCAGATGTTTACCCAAGAAATTACAGTCGCTGAGTCTTCGACATGTGCGTGCATTTTAAAAGCAGTATTTTAGATCTGAACCTAGTTAATGATTTTCTTTGCTTTCTTTTATATATTAAAAAAAAAAAAAAAAAAAAAAGAGGATTTTAGTTTTGCCTGCAAGTGATCCGAGTCTTTACAGAGTCTGCGTTAACGTCACTCACTTTCACTCTGGGACGTGCTAGTCTCACAGTCTAGTTTTGTTCAGACTTTATTTTGCTCCAAGCTGCATTACAAGCCACTTGTCCACGCTGCAAAAGGTGGGGGTAGGGGGTCGGGGTGACAGGCCCTTTTGCTCTTTCCCTCCCCGCGTAAGCTCGCTCGAAGCAGCCCGGAATCCTTCCCCTCGGCTCTGCGCGCGCGCGCGCACACACGCGCGCACACACACGTGTGCCATGCATGTGTGGGGCCTACGGATCTGTGTATCCGCGCGTTTGTGATTTAAAGTGACAGACCACGAGCTGGACTGGAGCAGTGAATTATTTTGCGTGATAAATCAACTTGATTGTCTCCACACTGTACTTCCATTATTCACCCGAGCGCTCGGTGGTTACGGCGGACGTGCACTGCGGCAAAAATGTCCTCGGAGCCGCTAATTTTGTGGCCACTGCGGCGGCTGCGGCGGCGGCGCGGGGGCGCGAGCACGGATTGATTTTTCAAGATCACGTCTCCTTCAGTGCAACTCGCCAAATCGAATCGAGTTGACTTCAGAAGCTTCACTGGATGCCTGTGGATTGGGTTTTGTACCTGAGATTTTTTTAAATACTTTTTTCTCTGGAGGGAGGAGCCGAGCTGTTGGTGCAGGAAGGGGGATATATACCTTTTCTGTTTTATTTTCCTTTTACGCTCTTAAAAAAAAAAAGAAAGAAAATGAAAATGGCTACCACCGCTTCCTGAGCACTGGGGAGACCAGACCTTTGCAGATTGGGAGATGATGCTTTAAATCCTCTTTTTCCCCCCTCTGTTCCTCCCCCCTCCCTTCCTCAACCCCATCCGCCTCCTGTCAGCTCTGCGACAGCAAGGGAAAAAAATGGTCCTAGGCTCTTGTGCGGGTCATTTGTCCTCAGTCTCGCTTTTTTCTTGGACAACTAGTTACCAATTTTTTTTTTTTCCTTTTTACAACCTGATCCTTTTTATCTGGATTCAAGTTGTTAATAAAAATGTGTCCAGAATATGTTTGATTTGTCTTCTGTTTAAACACCAAGCGATGCAGCGGTTGAACAGCAGCGCGGGTTGGCAGTGGGGACAGTCTTCTTACCAGATCTGTAGATCACCTGGGGGAGACACAACCCAGCGATCGCAGACAACTTGTTGGTTTTTTTTTTTTTTTTTTTTTTTTGAGGGATACAGTAATTAACAAATTGATTACCAGATGTGTACTGATGCCTGCGAGTTTTACAAAAGCACATCCAGAACTTCACTTCCACGAATTCATTTTTGTATAGTTCTCTATCGCCGGGCTTGTGGGTCAGACCAGACTGATAATTTGCATTTAAAATAGGGGATTCCGAAGACTTAGGAGACAGCTTTGGCGCCTCACTTTGTTTGCAGGATAAAACCTGAGTGTTTTTCGAGAGGGTGGGAAACCTTTTACGTGTGTAAAGGTGGCACTGAGATATTTAGCCTAGATTTTTACTTCTGAAGCAGCCTACAACGCTGTAGTGGTATTTGCCAAAGTGGGAAGATAATTGCAATGTCGATGCGTGAGTAATGACACAGTGTTGCATAATAATAATTTAAGGAACTGTGTCTTTGTTTATGGTGATGTAACTTTCCCAAAGTTTGTTTGTAACTTTAAGGGGTTTAAGTGCAGAGAGGATTGCAAATGAGTAGCTTGCCCCTGCAGAAAGTGAGGGTGATTCAGCCCTCCGGGTGGGGGTTCTGCAATTCCTATCTCTGTCTGCAATCCCAACCTGGGGGTACCAGGGGTGTGCTGGAAAAGAGGCCCATTTTCCTTGGAGAGATTGAGAAAGGAGAGGCCAAGCCAATGACTTGACTTTACCTGGTAAAGGCTGCCTGGATTGTCTATGATACGAGGGAATACTCCTGTTCAAGGCAAATTAAAAAGCCAGATGCAGCAGGGCCGTGAAAAATCCAGCTCAGTTAAATGTGAACATATAACATAGTTGAAGCACAGCTTTTTAATGAGCGTGTCTCAAGTAGTAAAAATGAGGCGCAAATGAATTCAAAACCAACCACCCCATGTGCTCCGACATTTAAAACACACCAACTTGGTCGTGTGTTTGGGCTGGTGTTTCACAGCCCACGATGTGTACACAGTGCACAATTTCCACATTATAATGACTTGGAGATAGACGAGTAGTTTAATTCAGTCATTAGACAAACGAAAGCATGTTAATGTCTAAGCCCCACAGAGCAGCGGCCTACCAACTCGGAGGAAAGCCACACTTTCGATGGCAGCAACACCTCCACTGTCTGTTTTTCTTAAAGACCCAGATTCCAGGGCCTCGCAGTTGGGCATAAATCTGATTTATAACTATAAAAGTGATACACCAAAATGTATGAATTCCCATGTGAACATAGTAAAACTAACAAAAAAGACTCTGTTGGCTATTAGGCAGGGCTCTAAACTTGGAAATGCTCTCCCCCAATCTTTATCTGAATGAATATTTTTTGTAGTATTTTCTACATAACTATGGTTTGTCCCTTAGAGAGACCCTATTCAGGCAAGAGAGTCTGCTTTTAAAACTTTTGTGGTATCAAAGTTCTCCTCCCCCCCCCCCCCAAGAGGGGAAAAATTGCAAACAAAGCTTTCTTATTATAGGAAATTTTAGTAAAAATTGTTTCTGTGCTGGTGCTTCAGAACTAAAGTGAGCAGGCATTTCACTTGATGATACTCATACATATCTGAATATTATAAACATTAATTATGGTGATTTCTTAATGGATCGTGCTTTTATTTTTAAAGTAACATAAAATATGGTAGTAAAAAACTTCAGATTTCCTCATATTGGAATTGCTCTATCAGTGAAGTGTTTTTTTTTTTTTTAATTTCAATTGAGGATTATTACGTTAAACTTTCATACCATAACCTGTGAAAAATGGAGAGGGTTTTTGGGGGGGAGGGTACTACAAAGTTAATCCAATTATTTTATCTATAGTCCATAGAAGTCTATCATTACTGCACCTAGCATACTCTTTAAGACAAATAGTAACATTATACATTAAAAAAAAATTAAAGCACAAGACTTGAGCTGACTGAAACAACTGGAGTGATCAAGTAACAATGTCAAAACAATATAGACACTTGTAAAACTGTGGATTTGAGGCATTAGTTACATTCACAGTTTACAAAAGAAAAAGAAAAGGGACAAGTTTTATAAGCTCTTCATGCCTTTCCAATTAGGAACATTTAGCTGGGAAATAGGGATGTCTGTATCATTGCTATCTACTGAGAAAAACTCTTGCCTTGTCAATTTTTTTTTATTTAAAAAAAAAAATGTAAAGCATTTTAAACAGCACCTGATGGTGATGTTGCAATGAGTCTTTCTTTCAATTTTCTGTCACATAAAATTCAATTGTCTTTTCAAATTTTGACTTCGAGAAACTAAATCAAACACTAATGGCTGTGTTTTTTAAACACACTTTGAAGCAAGTATCATGCATTTTATATTTTCAGAATTTACTCAAATATTATATTGTCACATAAGGATATAGGATTTATTGCAATCTGATGTTCAAATACTCTTCAAAAGATAGTCCTAGTAATTATAAGGTACTGGAAGGTGAGCAGCGAGGTAGGATGTGCCTCGATATTTGGTATAACACGTCATACGTGTTTACTCACCTGGGGAAGTCTATTCTGCTCTGACCTCTGGCATATAAGGTCACCCAGCCTTGCCTAAAGAGCCACTTGCCTCTTTGAAGACCAGATCACCACTTACTTTTCCTGCACTTCCAGAACCTGATATAGTGCCTGGCTACAGTGGCATGAGGTAAATGTTTTCCAGACTTGAATTTATTTGGTAGTTCAATTTTTTCTTAATTTTAAATAGTAAGTGTAAATTTCGGAAGTGAATTGGACTGGTAGAAACACTTTGGCAGAGGACCAGTTGGAAAAATTTTGTTTCTCTCTGCTATCTCATGACAAATTAAAATAAGTTTGATTTATTGTCAACTTTATAGCTCTTGGGAGGACTAGCAAACTCATAGGAATAATGTTAAAACCAGAAACACGTACCATTCTTTGGCTTCTTTCTTGAAAAAGCACTTATTTTTTTTAATATACCAAAAATATACCAGGTACCTTTCAAACTTTAATCTTGCAGTTCTCAGCCTGGCCCTGCTTGTAACAAACTGGCTGTTTCAAGCATCCTCGACAAACTAAACCACTCTTTATCATTGGTTCTCCTCGCTCTCATTTTGGTTTTCTTTCTTTGGTAAACACAAAGTAAAAACTATGCCAAACTGCCAAAAATTATTTAAGATAAATGCCAGTCTTTCTAACATTATTTTACTGAAGAGGGCATTAGTAGTTGAATCAATCTTAATACCTGCAGTAAATCAAGGCATTAATTACCCTTGCATATTAAAACTTGGAGTATTTTCCCAAACAACTCATTTCTGCACTCATGTGATCTAAGATAGAAACCAAATTATTTTCTTCACCCATTAAAAATAATGTCCTTCAGGGATCATACATTGTTGTCATAGGTATACAATCTGCTGGTGTAGTATACCTCATAACTTTCATAGCACAGAAAATAGGAGGTATATACAAAAGGAAAACAGTATCACTGAGGACTTTTAAGATTTTATAATACTACATTACTTACATAAAGAATTCTATATAAAGCATTTCCTTTATATTGGCATCCCAATTAAGGAAAAATTTACTTAATCAAATACGAATTTTAAGTTTTTTCATAAAATATATTAATATGTGATATTGAGTCTTCTAATGTTTACATAAAGGGATAATAATCTCTGATCAAAACTTTTTAAAATCGCTGTAATGTCATGGTCCTAAAATATTAATTGGCAAACTAATGACCTGGAGATATTAATATATTACAACCATGGCGAGTAGTTTTCACAGTTCAGGGAAAATGGCGACCAAATATTTTTTTATTGTAGAGAGAAGGATAATACAGTATTATTCTCCAAGATGAAACAATGGGTCCTGGGACACCTTGACTAATTTCCCCGCTTTCAAAATAAAAGGGAAAAGATGAGATAATGGAGTAAAGATAGATAACTTGTTTTGAACCTATACAGTCCATTCTCCACGCTGTTGTCAGAGTAATTTTTTAAAACAAAACTGACCTTGTTACCACCTTCTTTAAGCCCTACAATGGCTCCCCATGAATGTTAGGATAAAGTGTAAAATCTGAAAGTTGGTCACTAGCCCAGAATGTCCCCAACCCATGTTTATCCCTTCATCTTAGTACTGTTCTCCTACTGGCTTGCAGTACATTCTATTTCTTCTTTCAACCATCATGCCAGCCTTCTTCCTCCCATTCCTACTCCTCTCCCCATCACCCATGTTTATCTTTGAGGGGGGAAGGACCTGCTCTGGCATTCAAACAGCATTTCCAAAGTGAATGAATGAAAACATAAATGGATGAACCCATACATACACCAAGGAAATATGCAGAATTATAGATCTTTAGAATTTCAAAGACCTTGGATATCAACTATTTCAAAGATATCATTTTTTCAGACAAGGAAATTGAGAGTGTTTCTGATAACTCAAGTGACTTTCAAAGAGCACACAGTTAATAAGAATCCAAGATTCCTGATGCTCATGAAATAAACTCCATAAATGAAACAAGTCATTAAAGAATTTGTTTATTTTTTTTCCCAAAGATAAACTAAGGTTGCTGTTTCCCCCCACCACCACCAAAGTTAAAAATAGAGTTACTCTATGATTAAGCAATTCCACTTCTGATGGATGTGCCCAAAAACATTGAAAGCAGGGATCCAAATAGATATTTATATACCATGTTCATAGAAGCATTATTCACAATAGCCAAAAGGTGGAAGCAGCCTAAGTGTCCATCAGTGGATGAATGGATAAACAAAATGTGGTATCTACATACCAGGGAATGCTTCTCAACCTAAAATAGAAGCAAATTCTGGCACATGCTACAACAGGCATGAACCTTAGAGACATTATACTAAATGAAATAAGCTACTTACAAAAGGACAAACACTGAATGATTTCACTTGTATAAAGTACCTAGAGTAGTCAAATTCATAGAGACAGAAAGTAAAATGATGGTTTCTAGGGGCCTGGGGAGAGAAAGGAATGGGAAGTTACTGTTTAATAGATGCAGAGTTTCAGTTTGGGATGATGAAAATGTTCTAGAGATGGATAGTGATGACGGCTGCACAACAATATGAATATGCTTAAAGGCACTGAACTGTACATTTAAAAATGCTTATAATGTAAACGTTATGTACTTTTTAATCACAATTAAAGGGGGGGGCCTCCTGGGTGAGTCAATCGGTTAAGCCTCTGACTTCAGTTCAGGTCATGATCTCAGGGTTGGTGAGTTTAAGCCCTGCATTAGGTTCTGTGCTGACAGCTCACAGCCTGGAGCCTGCTTCGGATTCTCTCTCTCTCTCTCTCTCTCTCTCTCTCTCTCTCTCTCTCTCTATGTCTCAAAAATAAACTTTAAAAAATGGGGAAAAAAAGCTTAAAAAAAAAAAAAAGATTGTCATTTCCCAAAAGGGATCTACCAGTATAGTAACTTGTCTCCCTATCCTGACCCACAAAGGCTTTTGACATTATTTTTTCTTTTGTAATGTTGTTGGCCGACGTGTAAGCCTAATTCTTAGCCTACTGATTGGGCTTTGAGACAAGCTACCTACTTGTTTTTGCTTGTGTGTCTGATACAACAATAACCCCAATTCTGTAATTTCCTTTGCTGGAGTTCCCTTTCCTGATCCCATTTTGAGTCACCTTATGAAAGAGAGAGGTCAAGAGAGGCTGAAGAGCTAAAGACATGGGCTGGAAAAGAGAGTCTGGACTCAGTGTCCACGCCAGCTGGGTTTGCCAGTTCCCATGCTATTCCTTTCCATACTATTTTCGGGGAGTGGGTGGGGGGGTGGGATGTAATCTTAGGAATATTAGAGTGAGTGTGAAAAACCCCAGGGTCAGAGGAGTCGACCTCAACTGGCTCTTTCCTTTCTTTATTGCTGATTTTCTGGGACTATAGACACTGACGGCACATTCTAATTTACCAGATACTGAGCACTAGCACCACTAGCCCAGGGCACTAAGCTATAGCCAAGGAGTTCCTAAAATTGTAATTTTAGAAGCCGGCATCCTCCTACTCCCTCTGTCCTTAGGCTGGCTGGAATTTCATCCAGGGATTGAGTACCTGGTTCAACGCGTCATAGTGAAGACTGTCCTCTTCAGGACAACCCTGGTCTGTCTGTATGTATGCAGTGATGGTGATGCGGGTGGCAGGAGGTCACGGGGCCCATTTTCTCAGACCTCAGAATGTCTGTGTTGCTTTTGAACAACCCTTCTTGGATTTGAATTTTATTATCCTATGAATATCATATATTTCATAAGTTTTTACCTTTTCTTTTTTAAGTTGATTACTAAGAAACTCAAAGGAAAATTGCAAGTCAACCCTAAAAAAGTACATAGAATCTCATTGAATGTATTTTGATTGCTAATCTTGGCCTTGATGTCACCTTATTTCCATTTTAATGGTGTCTCTATCTCTCTCATATATATAGGTAGGTAGGTAATCAGATTTATCCTACCTCTATTCAAAGGTTTGGAATGGAGACTTTGTGTGCATGTTTATATATGTATGTGTGCATAGATACAGATAGATATAGATAAACACACACACACACACACACACACACACACACACACAATCTCTATTCCAAAACCTTTTGGATAAATACGACTATCTATATTCTGTATTCTGTGCTGTATTATAAACAATTGTTGGTGGTGTAGGCCTTCATGGAATAGAAACCTAAATTTATAACAGTTTCACACTCATGATTTCATTGAATCCTATCAAAACCCCAAGAAGTGAGGCTGCTGATATTTACATTTTACTGAGAAAGAAGCCAGAGGAGAGGGAGAGATTGAACTGCCCAAGGTCACAAACAGCACAGAATAGTGAACCAGTTCAGCTCACAACTTTTAACACCAAGTTACAGTTCTAGATTGTTGCTCTCATCTCCACCCTCCCTTATTTTTCCTGAAAATTATCCTTGAATTGTCTGAACATGTTTGGGTAAATCTTTCAGGTACCAGCCTCGATTTTATAGCCATCCCTTTGGTTTAGATTGATTAACCGTTTTCGGTCTCCTATCAGATTCACTGTTTCTTCACTTGCCCAGGCCTCTTTTCCACTCTGATACCACAGATAGTTGTTCGCTCCTTTTCCATTCCTGCAAAATATCCTGTGCATGATGTAATGACACTGGCCCTGGACCGGGGATTAATTCTTTACCAGCTGTGTGGCCATGAGCTAGCTACTTCACTCTGCTAGTTTCGGTTTTATCAGCTGTAAAATGTGGTGGTTGGAGCCTTCTGAGCTCCCTTTAAGCTCTCCTACTGTGAATTGTAAACTCATACTTTGCAGCCTTGGCTTTGGTCGAGATACAGGCTTCCTCTCTCTGACTATCCTACCAGCTCACTTGCGTGACATCACCTGTGGTCTTCAAGAACCTCTGCAGCGTACTGTGTTGTGTGTCCAAGATAGGACAGATCTGTGGGGTAGGGGAAACAGGGAGCTATTATTCAATGGGTATAAAGTTTCGGCTGTGCCAAATGAGTAAGTTCTAGAGATCCGCTGTGCAAGCATAGTGCCTGTAGTTAACAATGCAGTGTTGAGAAGGTATACTTTATGTTAAGTGTTCTTACCCCCCAAAATGGTCCGGGGTTGGGGGGACACAAGGAATCTCTTGGAGGTGTTGGATATGTCTATTATCTTGATTGTGCGTATGATACCATGGGTGTTTGTCTCTGTCCAAGTTCATCAAATTGTATATATTAAATATGTGTGGTTCTTTGTATATCAATTGTACCTCAATAAAGCCGTTTAAAAAACAAAGGATGGGTTCATTTGTTTACCTTTAATTATGATTACAGCCAGCTAAACATTAAAATGTTACTCCCCCCCAAAAAAATTGAAGCCTGAAATCTTTCCTAAGCCAAACATCATAGCTAGACCTCTGGGGAAGAATGCTAAATGAGTTGAATTCTATTCAACCTAAGTGAATGATGTTGAGTGGCTCCCTACAGTTTCCTGTGCCTTAGTTTCCTCATTTGTGTGGTGAGAAAGACACTGCCCAACCTACCTATCCAGAAGGAAGGTTAACAGTGGTAACATGTGTGGAAGGTCTATAAAAAGCAAACTCGGTGTCCTGCTATTTATACTTAAAATTTCCCCCTAGTGATAACGCCCTGCCTTGCATCAGTCACACTCCTGAGCCTGTATTATATCAGAGTGCAAGACTGGAAAGGGTAACCATTTGTTCATCTTTTCATTCACACATTAATTTACCACACATCCACTGAGGATTATGGCACTTGGCTTGTAGGGACACAAAGATGAATAAAGGTAGTGCCCCTTCAAGGAGCTCATAGTCTAGCAGACAAACACACAAATAAATGACTGACGTACACTGTGAACATAACTGTTCTAGAGATGAGCATAAGATGCTAGAGAACACAGGAGGGAGTGGCCAATTCTGCTGGGGGGCGGCGGTTGGGAAGTAGCATTAAACTGGTTATTGAAAAAAAATAACAGAACAGGGAGAAGACATTAGGGACTTCCGGGCAGAAAATATCACACAAACAAGGGAGGAGAGAGATGAACATGCATGGTGTATTCAGAAAGTGGTGAAAATAGAAAAGTGACTCATTTAGTCTGGATGAAAGGGTAGTAGAGGGAGACTAGGCAGGGGGAAAGTCTGGAATTGGGGGCTGATAATAAAATCAATAGGAGAAATGGATGAACTTTTTTTTTTTTTTTAGTTTAAATGAATTGATGTTTTAAAAATTAAAAACAAAAAACAAAAAACAAATGTATTTTGTATTAAGCTGGGGAAAGCCATATGCTTTTATACAGAAAACAATCCAAAGGTACCATGTAACTGATTTACAACCTTGATGATGATGATGATGATGATGATGATAGTAGAGGCTGGGCTGCCAAATCAGGGATCTCAAAACACAGTGGCTTAAATATGATCTAGACTAGAGAAGAAGTTCTGCTCCATAAGGTCACTTAGGGACCCATGTTCCCTCCATCTTGCTGCTTTCTTGTCTCCCAAGGTGTTGTCCCTGGTCTTTTTAATTGAAGCTGAGTCCCTAACATGACCTCATTGCAGCCTTTGGAAAGGCCACAAGTTTAGGATAAATTTCTTTTAAGCAAGTGACATGAAAGGTTGACTTAATAATTCTTCTCCATTCTATTCAGATCTTAATCATGTATCATGCCTATCTGCAAGGAAGGCTAGGAAATATAGGCTCCAAACTGCTCATTTATGTATCCAAAAATAGAGAGGGACAGATGTGGGGGGAAACAGTCTGCCAAAAATCTGCTTATTAGGGAGTCTCATCAATTCCTAGATTTGTATTTTCTTCTAGTATCTATCATTTATATTGCCATGTTGGTCCTCTAAATGCCCATGTTGATTACCTAGCCTAAAAAGTGCTTTGGATGATCTAAGATTTACCCAATCAAGAAAATGCGAAATAGGGGTGCCTGGGTGGCTCCGTCAGATAAGCGTCCTATTTTGGCTCAAGTCACCATCTCATGGTTCGTGGGTTTGAGACCTGAGTCAGGCTCTGTGCTGACAGCTCGGAGCCTGGAACTTGCTTCGGATTCTGGGTCTCCCTCTCTCTCTGCCCCCCCCCCACCCCGCTCTCTCTCTCTCTCTCTCTCTCTCTCAAAAGAAATAAACATTAAAAAAATTAAAAAAAAAAAGAAAATGTGAAATATATCTGTACGGTCCAACATTCAACTTAGTTCACATGTTAAAAAATACATTATTAGAAAAAAACTGCAATTTTGAATCATGTTGCTAAATCTGTAAGACTCTGATGTTGTAGTCTTCCTATCAATGCACTGAAAGAGGATTAAGTTTTTATTTGGGTCAAAAAAGCAGAATTCCTGGAAGAGCCTACTATTTTCAAGGCATAAAGCCAGTCTACATGGAAGCATGAGGCTCTCAATAGGGTTGGCAATCCAAAGTCACACTATTCAATGTGCAGCTGATTTTCAGTGGCATGGTGGGGCTGATGTTACTGGAATGCAAATTCACAAGGTGAGAAGAGCCAATATAAACACTGAATCCATGTGAGCGATTGTTACTGTTGCTGGTATTATTTCAAAATGATTTGACATTGGTAGGTTTAAGGATACAGAAGTGGCATCGTGTGGAGTAAGGAGAGCCTCTTTCACTAATAGCTCTTATTATATATCTTATGGGTATTTGGACTTGGGAGAGCCTGGAAAAAATGCACTCCCAAGTTGTCCCTATTGATCAAAGTCCCTAAAAACTAATGTGAGTTGTGGGTCTTCCTTGCTTTCTCTCCTCTTTCCCACTCTCTTCTCTTCCCTCCCTTTCTCTTTCTTGCTCATTCATTCCTGCTGTGCACAGTTCAGAACTTCACCTTCTCTCACTTCTTTCTAATTGGTCTCTTTGCCTCCATTGCTGGAATGATCTTTCTAATCTGCAAAATTTACTTTGTATATCATTTGGTTAAATACCTTTGATGTTTCCCAAGTCCTTCAAGTGAAAGTTTAAACAGCTTACAAGGTCCTCCACCATCTTGACTCAGCCTGATTTTCCAATTTCGTCTCTAGTTACTGTGATATAAGCTAGACCAACAAGCCACAGTTAAATACATCTTCATTCTCTGGCCCTGTGTATACACTGTGCTTTCTTGGACAAGAATGTCCTGCTTCTCCCTTGTCTACTTGACAAATGCCCAACACAAACGTCATTTCCTCTTTTTTAGCCTCCTGTGACTCTTCCTATCTACTTATCCGAGCAAAACCATTCTATCATCTGTATTTCTATTGCCCTTTATGTATATCTAAGTTGGACACAGCACTTACCGCATTATATTATTATTTATTATTTTGTCTTTCCCTTTGGACTGAAAGCTTCTTGAGGGCAGGGACAATGTCTTATTCTCTGTATCTCCAGCTCTTAGCACATTCAATGTGCCTAGAAAATGGTACATATTAAACAGTAATAGTGGTATCGCTATAGATACAATATTTTCAGCACACATGATGTACTAGGTAATTTATATATGTTATCTGAATAGCTTCTGTTTTCCAGATGAGGAATAAAAAGCTTACAGAAGTTAAATAATTTGTCTGGAGTCACATAAGACTCACATTAATACCTAAGTTCAACTCTAAAGCTATACTATGTTGTTGTTGACTAGATGGAGATATAAAAGGTCACTTTGGAAACAGTACTAACCTACCACATTAAGCGGAGTTAATGAACTACAGACATGCACACAAAACTCAGTTACCACCTACTGACAAGGCCTGGCTGCTTAGCCTTGAAGGTTATTCAGACCATGGCATCTCCAGAGCAATACAGTACAAACTGATCCCTCTTGTGCATTCGAAAGGCTCTTAGCTCCTGAAAAAACAATCCCCCATTCTCACGATAGATTGATGTTCTATTTTATAGGTGTTATATAACGATCTCAAGGTTACGCAGCCTAGCACCAGCTGTACTAGGCCTAGAAGGTTTTTGGTTAATTGTTTTTTGAAGCCACTGCATCCCATCAAATGTATTTCTAGAATGAAAGTAGTATGCCAAGTTGAAAACGACGCTGAGCAGAAGGGGTCAGGATTAAATGCCACAGACTTTCTGGAGCAAGAGAGTATCAGAAACTATAAGGGGCAGGCCAGCACAGCAAAGCTTGTCTCACACCAGCAGCGGCCACACAACCATACCTCTCAGTAATGCTGCATCAGTTAGCTAGTAGTACAGTGCGAGCCTGAAGCCAAACATGTGGCTCAAAACGAAATAGGAGGTTTCTCTAACCTCTAATTTAGCTGTGCAAGGTCCTGTTATTAATTAATAGGTATCTTCACCAAGGACAGTTAAGAAAATCAGACAACTGCCAGGTGGCTTCCTATTCCTCTGGACTTCTCATTGGATCATTTTTATCAAGTGAGCTAAGCACACATTTTCCTGTAACTCAGTTATTCAGCAAAACGTCCAAAGCTACTTAACTGACGCAAAGCAAACAAACGCAGTAGCCTGGTGGTGATGCTTTCCATTTAAAGGGACACTCCCTTCCTTTAGAGTTGTCTTCCGGGCACCAGCACTGCACCAGTGGCTAGTCTGTTGTTTGAAACAAACGCATAAAAGATTGACATTGAAATGGTCTTAAAGAGTCTGGGTTAATGAAATAAGATGAATCAGTGAGATGAAGGACTGAATGTTCCATAACTACTTTAACAGTCTCCTTCCCCTTCCCCCCCATTTCAAATGTCTAAACAGAGCCCTTCTCTCAGGGCGATAGGAGGCGGAGGGGGGGCGTCCAACTTTGTGGAATCCAGGTTTTGTAAGGATATTGACGAAGTGGATGCTTGGAAATTCAACTAGAATTTCACTGCATCTCCTCCTTTAAATGAACAAATTTATTCTTAAGGGAGCCCCCCTAGCAATTTTATGTTCAGTCATCTGCAGAGAACAGAGCCAGTCTTTTCCTTTTGGAACCTAGAGTAGAGGCTTTATTTCACTGCAAGTTCTCTGTGACATTTTGCACTCTCGTGATTTAATGCACCAAAGAGGATCTTTAACTCTTGGTCTACACCAGTGCAAATAAAGGTTAAATCTCTCACTAACCATCATGAACTAGCCTAATAACTCACGAGAGGCTACGGAAAAAGAAACCGAGAAAGCAGGTGTGCAGGCTTGATTAAAACGTGCAAAACCCGCACAACCGCAGGCAAATGTATTGTATCCTCGTAGATCCCTAGTACCGGCTGCGAGGTCCGCAATCAGGGGAACTTCCACAGCGCCAAAAACACGATCCTGCGAGCAGGGCCTAGTAACACAGGAGCTTTTCTTCCGAACGGTGTCCCGACCGGAGCTTGCGCTGAATGCCGGGGCTCCTATTGGCCACGCACCGTGGGGGAGGAGGAGACTGGCGGGGAGAGAGACTGGAGGAGGGGAGAAGGGGGCAAGGCCTTTTCCCTGCCCCCTCCCGGCCCCCTCCGCTGGCGGCAGCCGGCGCCTCGTGCGTGGTTACTATGCAAATTGCAGCGATTGCGGAAATAAACAAGGGGGTAGGGAGAGGAGAGAGGGACTGCGAATCGATTGCAACTTCTGCAAAGTCTCGTACAATCCAAAGCACACAAGGCAAAACCAGAGAGAATCTGAGAACCAGCCAGCCCGGGTTGGATCGCTATCAAAAGAGGAGAGAGAGACAGTGAGAGAGGCAGAGAGCGCGCATTGCAATTGCAAAAGCCTTCTGATTTGGAGTTAAAAAAAAAAAAAAAAAATCTCCAAGAAGCCTGCAATTGGCCCACAGCTTTAAAAAAAATCTCTTCCGGGTTTTCAACGGTTCCAAGTTTATTTAGATTTTTTTTAATGCAAAAAAAAGGGGGACAACAAATGAAGCAATTCGTCTGAACATTTTAAAGTTTCTCACGTACTCTTTTTACATTGCAATGGTACGTGGCACATCTTAAACTTTCTATTTTGCGTTTATACGATGTGTGTTTTATAAACAACAATAATGGTAGAATGATTTTGTTTAATGGCTAAGACTTTAAAATTTCTCTAGCTTGCGTATGCTTTTAAGTGATTGCTGGGTGAATGTCTATTGTGATGGTTTTGTTTTAAAGATGTAGCTTTGTGGATGGCTTTTTTCTTTTTTTTTTTTTTTTTTTGTGCTATGTACATCACAGATCGGGGTTCCTTCTTTTTTTTTTTTTTTTTTTTTCCCGAGATTTGAAAAAAATGCTGAGCTTGACAGATTTTTTTCCTCCTAGCGCTTGCTCGGTTCCAGAAAGGGGGAAAAAAATCCTGTTACGTGCTCTGTTCTGTAAAAAGACGTCTGGCCTCAGCAGTCAACCTAACTCGAAAAGAAATGTCTGGACCCGGCGAATAATTGACGATTCGATCCTCTAATCAATGGGACAACATGGGAGATTGACAAAAGCTTCAGCCAATCATGAGGAAGCTTGGGTGTACAATGAATGGTTCTCAGTAGCCAGAGGGGGCGGGGCAGAAAAGATCTGAAGTTCTCTGCGGCTCTGAAGGGGATGGTGTGGTTCAAGCTGTCAAAGCTACAAGGTCTTCCGGATTTAGCAAGCACAATAGGAAAGAGTTTTTGAGTTTAAAGGGAAAAAAAAAAACGGATTGGGGGATTTTTGCATGAATTGTAATGCTTTCTTAATTGCCTTTTGGAAAAAAGAAAAATTCTGCCAGAGAAATACTAACTTTGCATTAATAATTATTTTTAAATTCAGGGAAGTTGTTAACTGTTGTGAAGGGGGAGGTTCAGCTTTTAAAAAATGTGTAGCTTAGAAACTTGAACTACAGGACTGTATTGAGCTTTGGGAAGTAGTGTACTGAATACTCAGCATTACAACACTTCTCCCTCTGGTTATCTGAGAAGCTTTGGCTTTTCAAATACTTTGAAGGAAGAGGCAAGCCTCTCTTCTTGAACTGGAAACAACAGTTTTAAGGGGGAAGAGGATGTGTCACAGGTGGACTGACAGCTGTTTTATACATTTGAAAGGAAGGGGGGGAGAAGGACTGTTTCTTTCTCCACTTTTCTTGAATTCTGCTATTTAAATATATGGTCAGTGGCAAATAGGCTATTAGAACTAGCCAAGTTCACATTTGTTCTTGTTACCACAACAACCCCTGTGGAGGGTGTGTGTGGAAGATTGCTGACTTGCTAACTCTTCGTTGGAGTCTGGCCTCTTGGACAAGTCTTTGATACCAATCCAGTGGAAACCAACTGCAGTAACTTGCAGCTTGTCTTGGAGGCAGTAACTGGCAGCCTCTGACTAAAATACATCCATCTCTTCCTTCCCACTGAGCATTGTAGACACCTAATTCTGTTGGGAAATGAATGGAAAATAGTATGGGCTCTTTCCCATCTTTGGATTAAATTCCCATCGAGCTATTTCCCAAGGCTTTAGGCCTTCTAATCAAATCTGGTTTGGAAACCTGACGTTAAAATCCACTTGGACGCTCAGTTCACTGACATTATCCAATTTAGTATTATACGCATCTAAGAAAAATCTGCACGCAAGTGACCAGTGGGTCGAAAAACTAGAGGAGAAAAATATTGGAAAATGCTAGTGATAAAGTTGGTCTTGGTAAGAACTACAGAGTTAATGGCAGTGTCACTTATGTACCCCAATTTTATCTTCACTGCTTTGGGCATTAAAATCTAAATCATATTAATAAGATCTTCCTATCAAGTAACCTCCAAAATGAGAGGTATTTGAGATGTACATATAAGTGAAACCTTATTGACGTAATTTATATATCTAAGAGGATTTCACTAAAGCTGGCAAGGTAACATTTCTGCAAATAAAACACAGTAAATGCAAGGCTGGGCTCTGTGCCAGGAAGAATATGGATAGCAGAGAGCATGACAGGAGCCTCCTTTGCGCAAAGACAATCCCATTTCAAGGCAGCCTCCTAGCACTTGCAAAATAAATGATTGGAGCGGTTATTTCCAATAAGGGGTTTATCCTTCCTAACAATGGGTCATTTATATGATTGCAGTAAACTAGTTTTTGTACTTCACCTGTTTCCTACACTGTTTTCTCTACTATCCTTTCTTTCTTCTCTCCCCCCTCCATCCCTGCTCTCTCTCAAGTGTCCTAGTATCTTTGTGAACTCTGGACAAGGATTTACTTTTGCAACTTGGGAAGAGGGGAGAGAGTTGGAAATGTTTTTTACCCCCAGACTGCCCTTTGAGGAACATCTGTTTCTTTGTGTGTGTGTTTAAATTTATGCCTGTTGGAGAGAAAGTTACCAGAAGCCTTTCTGTAACTGTAACTCTTCTACTGTATTTTTCTCAGTCTTGTTTCCAAAGGCTGTAGTTGGAACTGTGCTTTGTAGTGTTTCCCCGCCTCCCCCCCCCCCCCCCCCATCCCGCGGGGGAGGGAGCGGGAGCTGGCGGAGATAGGAGAGAAAGCAGGAGCGGATGTGAAGGGCTTTGGTGCTGAACTTGGATCCAGCCCTTGCCTAGAGGGCGCAAACAATCGTCCCATATCCAAAAGTCTTACGAAGGGCGCCAAAAGTTACTTAAGATAATATTGCTAACCGCAGAAAGCTGGAAATCGCGGGCACATTCACTGCTGCAACAAAAGAAGTTTTTAAACTAGAAATATCAGCATTAAATTACTTTTCCCTATTTTTAAAAACCAGGGCGATGTGCCAGTCCTTTTTTTAAAAAAATCCTTTTCTTTTTCTTGAGATTCAGTTAAAACTAAGAATCTTTCTGGTTTTGGAAAGAGGCAGATGTGAAGTATATCTTTTAATACACCAAAAGAAAGATTTTAATCTGCTCTGGAAGAGAGCTTCCCAAGAGTACACACGGAACAATAACTTCTCACTGTGCCTCAGTTACATGTTGGGACCGTCAGCCAGAAACTTCTATCGAGGAAACTTGGAGCGAGTTGAAGTTATAGATCCCAGCAAAGGTTTCCGTGGCCAGGAAGGTTGTCTCTGTAACTCGGCTTAGCTTTTAGGACATTTCTCTTCTCCTGAAATCCAAGAGGAACCAAGGAAAAGCAGTTGTTTAATTGGGGAAAATGGGACTCTCTCATTAAAGATTTAAGTCATTATTTTCCCTCACCCCTTAATAAATAATTTGACAGATTTTCAAGGATATTTAGGAGCAGGGTGTGTGAAAATGATCTGAAGCATTCAGAAATTATTTTAGCAATAAAGTAATCGGAGAACAAGCATAAAATAATTTTAGACAGATGCAGAATATTTTAGAGGATTATATTTTGCTTTCTCCAGTAGCATGTTTCTTGCCCCTAACTTTAAAAAAGGGGGGGGGGGCGTGGAGGTGGGTGGTGTAGTCTGAATGAGGGTGGCCTTAGCACATTACTTCATCCCCACCTGCAGAGTGGGGGTTCCTACAGGACTGTCCTCTTTTCCGAGGCTCTCTCGCTATTTAACCTCTACCAAGGTGCAGATTCCTCTGTCTGTGTGCCAGTGTCTTTCAACCTGATCTTTCCTTTTGGAATTTTGAGAAGGATTCGCAAATGCAGCAGGCTGCAAAATAGAGTTAGGAAGAGGGGGAGGAAGAGATGGGATGGGGGGCAGGAGGAAGAAGGTATTTTTTTTCTTTTTTCTTTTTTTTTCCATGAGGGAGGAAAGCCTGGAGAGAAAATATGAGGTTAAAAAAACTGGAAAAGCAGGCTTATTGGCAACTTGCCAAACCCTAAAAACCACCCCCCTTTTCTGCCAAAACAATACTTTAGCAAACCTAGAATAATTGCAGGAAGCTCTTTTCCATTTTAAGAACGATTACCTGGGGGAGGGAAAAAGAGGGGATTCTTAAAAGGCACCCTTCCAGAGGTGTCCCAGGAACAGGAACGGTAATGATAGCCTGTGTCCAGTTCTGGGCACGCGTTTGTGGACCAGAATATCTCCCTTCCCTTAGGGGACATCCCTTTCCTTTTTTTTTTTTCTCCTAAAGAGAAAAAGATGTCACAGCTAAACCACTGTTGTTTCTGAACGTGATAGAACTTTTTCTATGGCGTCTGTGTTCAGACCCACCAGTTTCACAGTCCTGGGAGGGAGAACGCTCATTAATCTCCGCCTCTTTTTCTCCAGACAGCCCCCCCCCACCCCCCAAATCCGGTGACTCTTCTGTGTGAAATTATTCCCCACCACCCCCGCTTCTGAATGCCACAGGACTGAAGCTGCACAAAGTTTGCAGGATTTTGTGCATAATTACCTCTGCCGACGATCTATTCCCACAGAAAGCTTCGTTGGAGAGATTACAATGCTTTGAGCCGTACCGCATTTCAGAGGGGAAAAAAAAAAAAAAGTTACCTAGGAGGTCTGATTTTTTAAAAAATTTGCATACATGCAAATTTGCCCCCCCGGCCTTCTCCTCGGTTCTCTACGTGCCCACACAGTGAACCGGGAGCGCAGGGCAACCTGGCAAAGTTGTCCAAGTCCTCCACCGAGGTCCGCGAAGGTCTGCGGCGGGGCTTGGGGGATGGGGATGAGGAAAAGTAGTTTTGTTTGCTTAAGCACATCCTGTGGCAGCCTATAGCTGCCCGGGAGTACAGACTGTAACTGCTCCTCACTGCGTTACCCAGTAATGCGCTGAGCGGGGAAGCGGGGGCGGGGGGGGGCAGAGGGAGCGAGAGAGCCTGCGAGCGAGGGAGCGAGAGAGGGAGCGAGCGAGCGAGCGCGAGCGGCCGCGGAGGCTCGGGACCCGGCTGGCCGCGCGGCGCCGCAGCCGCCCCCTCCCCCACGCCCCCCCCCCCCCCCGGCGGCGGCGCGAGCGGGCGGCGGCTGTGCGGTGCGGTGCAGAGCGGAGGCGGAGGCGGGCGCGCGGGCAGCTCGCGGGCACCCGGCCGGGCGGGCGCGGGAGCGGGAAAGGGTGCGCTATGCCTTTAACGCCCGCGTACAGTAGACATGTATAGTGGAGTGTAGGGAAACTCTAGGCGGGGTTAAAGTTCAGCTCATGGAGCGGCAGTCGCGCTGGCTGGCTGGCTGCAGTTGAGCCGAGTTGGAAATGTGAACGCAAGAAGCAGGCTTGATTTTTTTTCTCCCCCCTTCTCTCTCTCTCTCTTCCTCTCTCCCTCTTTCTCCTTTCTCACCCGCACTCACGCACACCTCCAAACCGCACACCCAGACGCACACGCACACCCCACCGCCCGGCAGTTATGTATTCTCCGCTCTGTCTCACCCAGGTAAGCAGCTGTTTGGATGCGGCGGGATGGGGGGCGGGGGGCCGGGGTTGCGGGGGCAGACCTGGGGCTGGGCACGGGGTGCCGGGGACCGTCGCGCCGGCCGGGCCCGGGGAATGTGTGTTGGTGTGTGCCCGTGTCTGCGCGTGTTTCTGTGTGTATGTGCGCGTGTGCTCGTGGAGGGGGGGGGGGAGAAATACAGCTTTAAGAAAGTAACTTTGTTTCCATGCGGGTGCATTCCTCTTGCACGGCCATTTGTGTGGGCACATGGCTAATGGCGCCCTCTTATTAATGCGTTAATTAATATCGGGGCGATTGACTGCGGAACGGCGGTGTTTTCGGACGCCCCGCACGTGTTTCGGCGGGGTTGCAGCCCATGACACGCTGAAATCTGGACTCAGCGTTTCTGCAGCCGGCAGGCCGGTTTCTGTAGTTCCGCGGCGCCCGGGGAGGGGGCCGCCGACGGAGCCCACCGCACGCCCCGCACGCTCGGGGCAACCGAAACCCCCGGGTGCGGGAGAACTCGCGCCTCTGCGCCCACGGCCCGCGCGCGGAGCCCGCGCCGCGGCAGCCTCCCCAAACTCTTACTTTTGTTTATTGTTTGTCAGCCTTTGGGGTCCGGCCGCGGGAGGGACGCGGGCCGGCGTCCCGGGCCCCGGCCGGGACAGCGCCCCTCGGACGCGGGCGGGCGGGCGGGCGGCGGCGAGCCGGCCCCTGAGCTCGGCGGAGCGGGGCTGCGTGGACGCGCGTCCCCCAGCGCCGGCCGGGTGGAGCCTGCGTCCTCGCAGCTCGGCGCCCGCTCGCTTTCCCGAGTGAAAGTTTCGGTGCCGGGACGAGCCCACGCTGCGCAGGGCGGCGAGCGGCGGAGGCCGCGGGGCCGCGCGGGCTGGGGAGCGCCGGGCGGAGTTGGGCTCTGGGCCGCGAGCCCGAGCAGCAACCCGGGCCGGACGCGGCTCCCCCCCCCCCCCCCCCCCCCCCCGCCGCCTCCCGCCACCGCGCGACTCGGGCAGCTCCGCGCGCAGGACGGGGGCAACTTTTCCCCTCCGACTCTGCTGACTCTACTCGGAGCGTGGGTCTCTCTCGCCCCCCGCCCCTCCTTCCCATGCCCTCCCTTTTCATCCCTCTCTTGTCTGCACCACCCCTAGGCAAAATATTGCTACTTCACGGCTCCAAATCTGGACCCTTTTGAATATATTATTTATTTTCTTTGAGTAAAAGGCATGAAGTCAAAGTGATTTTGCGCTAAAAGCATTTTTTTTTTTTTTGGAAAAAAAGTGTGAGCTTTCATGCTGTTTTGGTACATTGCAATCTGACCATTAATCACCTACGTGAAGTTGTATGCTTCATATAAAATGTTTATTTACCACTCCCTTAAAAAACCTGCTACCACTTATTGCTTTCATTTAGCAGGAGATAACGGTTTAACCGGAATACTTGATGAAAGGCTAAAAAAGTGTCAATAATTTTTTTCTTTTCCTTTCTAGATTCTGGATTTATTTTTCATATGACATCCTTTCTTATTCCAATATCGAACAGTAATCATACCGGCTATTTGATCTCGGAAGACTCTTAAAAATGCATCTTTTATGTTGAAATGGTCTGTTTGGGATTTAGGCCTAGCCTTAGTAATGGGTAGCAGTTGCTTGTAGTTATTGTAAAAGTTTTTTATTTTTCCCTAGCAAACTTCCAAAGTTCCTATTTTGGGAACTGGTGGAATTAGGAAGGAAACTTTTCCAACCACTTCTGGCAAGGTTCACAATTGCATATGGATAAGATGCAAAGTGTCAGAGAATTTGAGTGAGTTATGACTTTAGTGAAAACGCTGAGTACGAAGCCTCAAGTTCTTGCTGGCCAAAGTTTGCCACCCAGAGAATGTGTAGACAATACCAGGGTGCTGCAAGAGTGGGGAATGACCTGAGCAGACCCATGAGCCTCTTCTCAAGTGAGCTCTCGAAAGATACATTTATATTTGGGGTTGGTGCATATGTGAGAATACCTGTGTCTCTGTGCAGGCCCAGGGCAGAGTCAGGTATTTGACAAAGCTGGATTCTCTTGGCTCATGAGCTATTATCACATTAAGAAAGTTTTGTTTTGTTTTGCTTTGTTTTTTAAACATATTTGGCAGTGTGATGGATACATTCACTAGGCCTTCTTCTGGAAACACCGCTAAAGGAAACAGTGTAACAGTTTGTGAAGCAAAGGTACACTAAATAGTGAATGAGAGCCATAGATTTTGAGGTCTTCTTTAAAAAATTGATTTACAGTTTTATTCAACTTGCTGGAACACCTACAAAGCTCTAGAGCCAGTTTTAGAAAGACAAACTTAGGTAGTTTATTGGTCATTAAAGAAAGTCCAGTCAGCACAGTGATCAAAGTACTCTAAATGAAAGAATGAACTCCATGTATGTGTGTGCAATTTTTAAAACTTTATGAAGAAAATGTCAGACATCTTATTTTAAACCATACAAGCATATAGTAACCATCCTTTACCTGGCCATGGAATGATATAACCCAGTAGAAATTTAAAGGTGAACCTTTAAAAAGTAGTTCCAGAAATATCAGCGCTCAGTGGTTCTTAAACTTGGCTTACTTACAAACAGATCAACGTTTAAGATGCTGATTCCAAGTCATATCGCTTTTGAAACAGGTTTTCAGGTTTGTTTTCATTGGTGGCCTCTGACTTTCTCACTGAGTACATATGTACCATATTCTTTATTTTCTCTTGACTGTTTTGGAATATTACATAGCGTATGGCAGTATGTGTAGCAACATGATTTGTAGGGGCATACTCTTTTTTCAAAATTAATTTATGCTGTGCCTCGACATTACCTACAAGTTAACGATAGTTTTCACTCTCGATGATCTAGAATATTTCTGATCGTGAGGTGAGAAAGATAACTAGCACTTTAATGGTAGTGGGAGTAAAGTTATACAAAATAGTGTACACTTTTATTGGTGCATTCTTGAAACCTTTGGGGAGTAATAAGTCGTAAATACTTTTGATGCAAAATTGGGGACTTAGATTATTCTTAACGATTAGTTGACATAGTTGGCCTCATTTAAGGGTTTTTATGATGAGATAGATAGGCATTTGGTTGGCAGGTAAGCAAAATCCTTTTGAACACGAATGAACGCAGCTCACAGTTCTGTGAGAAGCTTACTAGTAGGAGTCTCTTCCAACATTTAAATGCCATATCAGAATGCTTTTTGAAAAAATGTTTACTGTCGTTAATAAACCTTTTGAGTGAGATAACATTTCAACATAAATGTGGATTGTTTGGAGTGTAGTTATGCTTTGCTTTGTAAAATGGGGCTGAGATTTTAAAATGAAATCCTCCCTTTGGTGAAAGCTCACTTTGTAGTTAGGGCAGACTCCAGGAGTTCTTTGCATGATACCACAGAGCCTTGGTCCCTAGCATGTCCTGTGTATGTAAGAAAATCAGCCAATGTGAAGGACTGTTCCAAACCCCAGTTTTATGTATTTTAGAGCATTTCAAGGATGAGCTCAGAATTTAGTAATGTTTAAATGCTTTGCGGTTTGGTGTATACCTTATAAACCGTGACCTGAAAAATGCTCCCCCACCCCATTTCTGTCTTTTAAAGTATGGCAGTGAGAAAGATTCTCAGACATCAGAAATTAAAAAATGTTTATGGATAAAGGATAATCTAATTCTTGTATTTTTCTCTGTTTCCTCTCCACTTAAAGAATGCACATATGTTATAAAAGCTGACTTCTCTTTTGGATTTTTATTGAATAAAAGCAGTTTTCAAAGCTAAACTTGAAATGCAGAGCCTAGAATTGGTTCATAGAAGAAAAAGATAAATGTCAATTAGTGAAATGATTTATTATGTATTGCATTATTATGTACTTGCTTTAAAAATAGTCGTCTAGTGTTTACATGATTGATTATAATTTATAATGTTTTAACAGTCTTGGAAAATTGGCAAAATATTTTTCCAATTTTAACCTCTCCATTTACATTTGAACATTTAAAAAATTAATAATTTATAGTAATAATATTTTGGACATTACAGTTACTTGTGCCTCCAAAGTATATATTTAGATGGATATTACAAACTGAAAAAGAATGCATTTTATAATATTTGTCTGTTCTACACCCTTCTTTAAAAAGTCATCAAATATCTCTTTGGTTTTCTTATCCTCATTCATTTGAAAGTAAATAATTTATCTTTTGGGGGTTTGTGCGGTGGAGAGAAGTTATGTAAGATCAGTGTGGGTTGGTTAATCAAAAGTTAGATGTACTCAGAAAGCTTTGTGGAGGTTACTGTTTAATTTTTCTTTAATTTTGTATTTATATTTCCTAAGAAAACATCAAGTAAAAGAATCAAACATTTTCATAGGACAGTAAGAAAAATGTGAACATCTTAAATTGAATTTTATTTTCAAATTACTTGCATTTTAAGAGGCAACCGTACAGGGTTTTCCTGGAGTCTCGTAAACATTAAATGTACCAGCTTCTCTATTTCCTTGTGAGAAAAAGCCTGAAATATTATTTTCAAAAATTAAATAACGGTTCTCTTTTTTTAGGGACGATTATTCCTGAAGGCATTTCACGAAATTAACTGTATTTAGTTGCAACCGTGTTGTCACAATGACGCATTCTATTTACTATTTGGCATGTACGCTTTTCTTTGTTTTTCTCCCCCCTTTTCTTCCTTTTTGTTTCATTCCCACAGTATCAGCAAGTATGTCTTGGAAATAGATCTTTTATTTCAGCCTGAAGAATATCAAATTCATCTCTTCTTTTGTAGACGCCAAATTTTTCTAAGTTTTTGACTAAAAAAATCATACGCAACTGTAATACTTAAGAAGGAATTAAGATGTTACCAAAATGACTGAGAAACAGATTAGAGTCTACAGGCAATATTTTTAGAGGGAAAGTCTTTGTTTTCATTGATCGTGGAGATGATTTTTTGCTCCTAGACTTCCATAAACATTGACTGGCATCTAAATGTTTAGGATTTGCCAATCTGGCGGCCGAGCCCTGGCTGTACTACAAGTAGTGAGGTCAAGGCTGGAGCAAAATTAGATATGCCTTTCTTGAAATAGGGTTAAGATTATATATCGTTATAAGCATTTCAATAAACTTCACTTACTATCTAAAGGATTTGGGACCTAAGCCTGGCAATAGAACCTGGTGCACTTTGGTGAACATATCAAAACATTTTAAGATTTTTAGCAATTTTTTTTGCCGAGATTGTGAGAAATGATACTGATAGTTTTCTTTTTTCCCCCTCAGACTCCCTATAGGCATCCTCTGTATAATTTTGGTAAGGTAATGCTTGAGTCGACTTTCAAGTGAAATAAGCATGTTTTTTTTGTTGTTTTTTTTTTTTTTTTTTTAAATGACCATCTGAAGAAAAGTTGTTTCCTTTTGTCTCCATTGTAGTTATATTTTTGTTTTTGTTCATCTCTCTAGGATGAGTTTCATCCTTTCATTGAAGCACTTCTGCCCCACGTCCGAGCCTTCGCCTACACATGGTTCAACCTGCAGGCCCGAAAACGAAAATACTTCAAAAAACATGAAAAGCGTATGTCAAAAGAAGAAGAGAGAGCCGTGAAGGATGAGTTGCTAAGTGAAAAACCAGAGGTCAAGCAGAAGTGGGCATCTCGACTTCTGGCCAAGTTACGGAAAGATATCCGCCCCGAGTACCGAGAGGATTTTGTTCTTACAGTTACAGGGAAAAAGCCTCCATGTTGTGTTCTTTCCAACCCAGACCAGAAAGGCAAGATGCGAAGAATTGACTGCCTTCGCCAGGCAGATAAAGTCTGGAGGTTGGACCTCGTTATGGTGATTTTATTTAAAGGTATTCCGCTCGAAAGTACTGATGGTGAGCGCCTTGTAAAGTCCCCACAGTGCTCGAATCCAGGGCTCTGTGTGCAGCCCCATCACATAGGGGTTTCTGTTAAGGAACTCGATTTATATTTGGCATACTTTGTGCATGCAGCAGGTAAGTGCAATGGTGAGACGTTGTTCTGCTTTCTCGTGTGTTTCTTTTCTGCTGACCTCTGTATGTGCCGGGCCATTCGGGCCCGCTCCAAGTGGCAGGCCACATACATAGAGACAGGTGTGGTTGCAAAGGTGAACCAAAGTCAGAATAGCCAGAAGCCCCGGTGTCTGAGGGGGCATCTTCACTCAGGTGGAAAAGCATAGCTTTGAGAGGATTCTCCCCAAGTTCAGTTCTCTTGGCGAGTAGTGTTGTCAGAGGTGTTGGTAGTTCTGTGGTATGTTTAAACCATGTTTTTTGATGATGGGCGAGAGAAGCCTCATAACACCTTTCTCATAAAGGGGGTATTTTGAATGGCAGGTGATCTAGTTGAAAAGCACGGAGTTTGGTGGTGAGGCAGTATTTTTAGTTGCTTATCTTCTGGGAGTGTTTTTAACCTACTGGGGCCTCTTGGACCCCATGCTTATTAAGAAGATGTGGTAAGATTACTGTCAAATTGCTGATCATTTATGAAGGAAAAAGAATCACATTAATACGCAAACTTGAGTAGCTTTGTACTTAGGAATTCGCATTGTTGTCTAAGATAGCTGAAGGAAAAACAAACCAACTCTTTACGCAATTGATGGTAAGGTTAATCTTAAAAGTAACCAACCTGGGTAGTGCATGAATGTGCTGAGAAATTGATATTGATCATTGATGGAGTGAGTTGCTTTGATTGGTGATAAAATTCTTTATTGTTTCAAGGCTGTTTTCAAGGCATGTTTTACCTGTGTATGTTATACCATTCTAGAGTAGCATTCAGGATAAAACTACTGAAGGCTGACTGAAAGAATGCATTTTTACTTTGTTTCTTTTGCCTCGTTTTAGACAAAAGGTTCATTGTGTTATGTGAAAGCTCAGGTCTTGTGTAACTTGTTGACTTTTTATATGTACATATCGGTCTTGCTGGATTTTACCTTCATGGCAGTTACTTGAGCCAGATGAAAGAAAGAAGGTTGTGGAATCCTACCAGTAGGCTCTTTTGGGGTTCATATATTCATGTTTTTCTCCCCACAAAGAAGAGAGGTGTTACCTGTAAGATCAACACTGTACTGTTTTGCAGAATGTTTTTAATTCTAAAAATGCGAGCTATTTTTTAAAGTCAGCTGATAGCCTATTCTCTATTATTTTCCTCAATATATGTTTTAGAAAGAGAACTTTTGTTACCCATCTGTCCTTACATAAGAAACTGGAGAAATTAACTTTGCAAGCATGTCACATTATCATTTGCATTCTGTTGGCAGGGGATAGATGAGTATTTTAGAGGATGTGATCTGTAAGTGTTTCAAATATTTGGGTTTTGGAGAATGTGTACTTAATTGTAAGAAGCGCCTGTTGCTTTAGCCAGTTCTGGGTAGTGAAAATGAAAAGGCAGCACCTCTCCAATGACCTCCAGACAGGAACAAGTATCCTTTTCTTAATCCCCCTTTCACCCTATTGTTACTTTGTTCTCTCTATTGAAAAAGCAGAGTTAAATTTTTAAGAAATTTATTTGCGTACATAAGTGGAGATTCTGACAGGGAAAGGCAAGGTGCGGGAAAAAAAAAAAAAGGATGGGTGTTACAGGTGCTTTCAGGGAGCACCCTTTAAGATCTTGGGGTTAATCTTTTTGATATTTAGAAAAGTCAATCATTTATAAATTGTCGCCAGTGCTTTAATTGGCCAGCATAGAGAAACGAGGGTACCAACAGGTGACACACACCGTGGCTTGCGCTTCCTTACCAGGTACGTCGAGGTGAAGTACCAGTGACCTCTGTCGGGGTGAGAAGAAGAATCGTTCTCAGTGTGAGATACAAACGTTTCCCTTAGATTTAAAGAGCCGCAGGCTCTCCAGTGATTGCCATTACATGTGTTCTCCTTCGTTGTTGACCGTTTGTTCCTGTGCCGTTGCTGCAAATCCTTGAGCTCACCCGGTGGCTGGTTGTCTCAATACCTGAAGGATTATGTGGGTAACGTGACAGGTAGAAGGTTGCTTAGGAGAGTTAGCATCCCTATTGCTTATGAAAGATTTATTGACAGCAACGTGGATCAGACTACCTCTCGGTTTGGTTTTCCTGACGTATCCCAGAATCCCCTGTTAGGCCTGAATGGCAGCCAAGTGTTAGGCCATTGGCTTTCACGGAGTGCAGTAATGGCTGCTTCTCTGTGCACGCAACAGGACGGCTGCAGAAGAAAATATTAAGGGCCTTTTGTCTGACAATAGTTCAAATTTGATTTAAGAGATTTAGAGACCTGTTATTTGTGGACGGGAAGCTAGTTGCCAATACAAATACGAGGTAGATCGGTCAACTTACATACAACTGATTTGACAAGCATCTGTTATAATACTGAAGATTTGTAAACACTAAACAATGTTTTTACCTCCTTAAAAGTTTTGAGAACTTGCCAGTATTGGCAGGAGGCAGAGACTCTGAAGCGTGCTTCAAGAAACATGCCAAAACCATTGTGGCCTTTTCACCTTTAGTAAATTTTTTTTCCCACTCTCTCTTAAAATGTTGGATTTTTTTTCCTTCCAAAATGCCATTTCCCCCACTACATAGCTCCCAAAATAAGATTTTTTTTCCCTTTTAAAAACTTGTACAATAATTATTGCTTCAAGCCTCAGCCTTTTCATTGGTAGGAAGTTGAAATCTTAGAACACACGTATAAATACTGGAAGCTAGTGCAGAATCAATCATTCTTTAAAAGTGGAGGTGATTTCTCCTAAGACTGATTGAGATGCTAAAATACAATACATAAACCACCTTCCAATTTTTTTCCCCCTCTAAATCCAGTGGTGTTAGAACTGTCTGAATTTTGTGGCTGATAAACAGTAACAAGGGTAATGAAATTGGAGTGATTCCATAAGCCTGAGAATTTCATCTCGTTAAAAGTATAAAAGAGTAAAACCATTTTATGCCCTTAATTTGGTCTTTATTTGAGTTGTCCTTCCATATGTATCGTATGACAACTTGGAGATATTATGGAATTGTGGCAAATGGCTTTCTTTGTGGGCGTGTAACAGTAAAGCTAATTTATGACCAGTCTTTACCAGATGATCTGAATCAGAATCTACAATATACCCGGCACGTGGCAAGGTCACAATTTAAGTTGTTAAGGTCATAACCTTAGCCACCAGGCATTTGACCTTTTAGATAAAGTTAACCTTTGTTCATTAGTAGGCACTCAACCGAGAACTTTCTGGAGAGTTTTTTTTTTTTTTTTTTTTTTTTTTTTTTTTAACTGCGTCTGTATAACTTCTGGTAATGTAATCAGATTCTAGAAAGATTCTCAGTTGAGTTCGTTAAATTTTGTTGGGAGGTTCGACTTCTTAAGGACTCCTCTCTTAGATAGAGGTGAGTTGCTATATCTAAACTATAGAATGATAGTGTCACAATTTATTTTTGATAGCTATTACCTGCTGTGAGGTGGAATGAAAGCTCTGAGGCAGCCGTGTGGAGACATTTAAAAAGTAAAATTAAATAAATAGAATTATATTTAAATCAACTAAGTAAGGCCTTTGCTAATTTTCGAGCAGCATAAGGCCCAAAGCTAAATTGCAATAAGCATCTTCACTTTTTGCAGATGAGGAATTTCCTAACACTGGAAGTACTTTTAGTAGCCTTAAAATTTGCTTTGAAAGACTACTAAATGACCGAAATTTGTCAGGTAGTTACTGTAATTGTTGATTAGCCAGTGACAGAGCGAATTGAATTTGTCCCAGTGTCCTAACACGAGTAGTGTTAGTTTTAAGGTAGAAGGTGACCAATTTTGCACAGTACTGTTTTAGTACAGCAGCTACTGGCTGCTTCCATGCTGGCCCTGCTGCTCCCTTTGCTTAGTTTTGCTTGGACCAGGAATAGTAACGGTCCTGTCACTCACTGAAAGAGCTGTTTGCGGTGTGTCGGAAGTCTGGTACCTGTTCTGTAAACCTGTACGGCCAGTATTACTGATGACCACATTACTTGCACCATATTGCTCATTTAATCATGCTGTTGTGAATGCTCCCTTTAAATTATTTACATTCTGCCAGTTTTATTCTGATGTGCCACGTATTATTCCATATCAACAAAGGGAGAGATAGTCCCATTCAGGTGCATTTTAGTTTTATTTTGGCTTCATGATTGCCATTCCTTCATATAGTAATAGAGAAAGCCGTGATATGCAGATAGACCAGATGGTCATGTTGACAGATTGAGAATTCACTTCCTACTGCTTCAGAGCAGGTGTAAGATTGGGAGTGTCTGTGTATGAGCGTGTGTGTGCTTCGTGTACATGTGTGTGCACATTCAGGCTGCACACAGAGTGCTCTTTAGAGCACTGCAAATGATTTCTTTTTTTAAAAAGCTGTTACTTTAAATACACTGTAACTATATGTGTAAGGTTAGCAGAGCATATAGAATAAGGATTGTAAACATTTTTAAGTGACTAATGTTAGATTGTTATAGTTTATAATTTTATGCTGAATTAGTTACGGTAATTGCTTAATTTTTAGGTGACTTACTGCATTAGTTTGCATCAGTATTGCATATCTAAAATACGTTCAGTATATTTTGTTAGCAGGCATACATGCGTATGTGTGTATTTATGTTCAAGTTTAGGACGACGCATTATGTAATTACGCTTTTTCAGTACCTCAGTAAACTCCTTAGTAGAAGGGTGTGCAGCTAGTTTCTGGGATTTAGAATAATAAGCTGTATTCAGAAAAAGAGGGAGTAAGACTAATATACAGTGACGTTTAAAATTAAAAGAGTAAGTACCACCCTGTCTCAAACTCTAACCGTAATCTTAAGCTAAACTCAAGGTAGATTTTGTGGCTGACTGGTCCATTCCAAATTATTGGTATATGCACCGTTTTAGAAAATTTCATTTATTTTTTTGTCTTTTAATTCTTTAAAGGAAACAGCACCAACAGTCCACAAACTTGAGATAAATATGGCTTTTATGTCCTTCAATGTTTGCATAACTTGAGGGTAGTAACAATATCCTTTGTCTAGAATGTAGTGAAAAAGATGGAAATTCAAAGGCAGAGAGGGTATAGGAATAGGGAGGAAAGGTTGTTCAGAGTAAACTTATGAACGGAGGTCAGCTCATTTATGGCTAAGAGGTTTGAATGTTGGTAAGAAATTTCCCAATGCTGCTGGCTTAGATTTGCCTTGTCTTCTTTTCCACCCAGTGATGAATAGCATTAATTTAAACCTATTTAGGGCTAGTGTGGGAGAAACCACAGCCTTTGTTGTGGTCACTGCTGTACACAGTAGGACTGGGTGTTTCACTTGGTTAAGGCCTCAAGCTGCTTCCACAGGATGCAGAATGGCCTGTCAGTTTTTAAAAACTTGCACAGAAGCAGCAACCATTCTAATTGCTTGCAAATGTTAATATAGATTATTGAAAGCAATTCTGAGGCTAGAATAGAAGCAAAAACATGAAATACAGATTGAATTCCCTGAGAATGTCAAACACCAGTTTGTTACCATCTCAGCAATAATTTCCCCATCTTTATTTAGAGGTTAAATCTTGTTTTTAAATATATTATAAACTCTACATCCTTGCGAGGTGGGAGGTGTGGGGTAAGGGGAAGGAAGAAGTCAGGTGGAGGAGGAAGAGAATGAATGAACTGGCATGCTTTGTGAAGAAACACAAAACTGAATTTGATCGCAAATGGAGATGCTCTCAAAGTGTTTTGGTTTAAGTAGTGACTGTAAAAGGATCCCAAGCACCTAGGTATCAAGTGGAGAATTTTATAATCCGTCCCCCTGCGTGCGTGTTTTGGCACCATTTGTTTCAGACTCAGAGAGTGTTTGGGGCTTTCGGAGTTCCTATTCAAAATTTTAGAAAAGAAAAGTTTTGCGAAAATTCTTTTTATCTTTTGAAGGGTCCCATAAGGGACACTGTGACATGCATAAACTTGGGAAAGGGACTGTTGAGATGTTTACGATTATTACCATCTTGCTTTTTAAAGTGATAACTTACAGTGTTATCAAAATTTTGGCTGTTGTGTAGGCAACTGTAAGATACAGATTATTGATCTAAACTTTAGACTCCCTCTGAACTTAGCAGAATTGTCTAGCTGCTGCCAAGACAGAAACAACTTTTACCCTAGGTCTTTCCCAGAATATTAGCAAATGACACTTCATGTGTCCTTACGATCATTTCACAGTGTCAAAGTATATTTTCTCTGATAACAGCACTAGCCCTCCTATGAATATTCTAGTTAAATAAACATGGCTTGTGAGGCAGGGAAAGAAGTCCGCAGTTGACAAATTGTGACAACCACGTGGAGAGGATATTTTGGCCGTTCTGTTTGCAAAAACAACTAAATAAGACAAAATTAAGAGACAAAAGTTCTCTTTTTCTTGATACGTACCTTGGCCTGTGTTGGTCTTCCTTAAAGCATAATATATTGCTAATCCCAAACCTAGAAATGATCAGGGCAATGATAATAGCTAGAGATTGAAGTAGAAAAGCTTCAGTGTTCTTTGAGACCTTTAAACTTACTTCTCTTCATGTCTTTCACACGCTTTCCTAGTGGTAAATATTTTGGACCTAGATCAATTGAAAGTAAAGAAAAGGACATGGGGGAAGAAAGGAAGGCAGGAAGGTGAACTTTTATTGAGTTGTCTGTTTTGCGGCAAGCATTTTCCTGAGTTTTGCCATACATGGTAGTTTTCTTTTTTTTCTCTCTCTCTCTCTCTTCCTTTCTTATTCTTTTCTTAAAAAATTCATGGCAATATTGTAAATAAATATGTGTTCTTCATTTGTGCAGGCAAAAATAAAGTTTCAGAGTGTCCAAGTGACATGTGTATAGTAAGATTGAAACCGAGGCCTTCTGATTCCAAACCCACTTCTCTTTCACTTACAGTTAAGATCCACTCTGTATCCCTCTCTCTTATCCTGTCGTGTGGGGGTTGGGTGTCATTTAAATGGTATCTCACACCTACCTTGAATCAGAGGGAAAGAAAAAAGTCAAAATCCAGACCCTTCCCATGGAGACGTTTTAACTGTGGAGTCCAGTTCTGAGGCACAGAATGAGTCCATACTTGGCTAAGAGAGGGAGAAAATGTTCTTATGCTTTTGTCAGTGTTGGGGTCCAAAGTCTGGAGTGACTTGTTCTTTCTTGTTTTTAGAATGTTGAAGTTCAGGGGGGTGGGAGGGAGTGGAGGGTGGGGGATGGGTATTGAGGAGGGCACCTTTTGGGATGAGCACTGGGTGTTGTATGGAAACCAATTTGACAATAAATTTCATATATTGGAAAAAAAAAAAGAATGTTGAAGTTCAGTGAATACAAGCACTATAACAGGTTTAAGATCCCCTCCCCCCCCTTTTTCTAAGATAGATGAATTGGTTCTAGGTGTTTTGGGAAGCCACTGAGAATTAAAGCAAGCATTAGTTTAAAAATTAGAATTGCACGTAATATTTTACGAGGTAAAATTTGTACATATTTTCTTATGTGCACAAAAGGTATATTTCTAACTTCTCTTCATGATTAGATAAAAAAATTTAAATTTACATTACTCTAAACAGATCCTTTGATTACGGCCTCGTGTATCATTATTTAAAAAAAAGCAAACATTGAGTTTTATTTGTTAAAATTGTTTTTTAATATTAAAGAGAAAGAAAAAATGAAAATAGGAACAAGGTTCATCTTACTGCCCTTAAATGACTGATTAATTGATGGATATATTTAATACCCTTATTTTCATATCTTTAAACTTAAGCAAGATTAATTCTTAATGACCTCAGTGTAAAAATTCAAAGCCCCATTCAACATGAATTTTCTAATTGTAAATAGAAAAAAAGACCAGTAATTATAATTTATACTACATTCATTATATGTCTATTAATTCTTCTAGGGTTTATTTAAAAAATAAGCTGCTGAACTGAATTTATATTGAATAAAATAGAAATGTAGCTTTCTTTTTAAGTTGCTTTTTTAGAAATGCTAATAAATTAAAAGTTAGGGTTGTTCGGAGTCACTGTCAGTTATGCCAGAAAGAGAAAACTGAAGTGCATGAGTAAAAGTATAAATTGGAAACAAGAGGATTGGAATAAAAAAATAGGACTCACACCCCATTGTCCCATACTGCATCCCTTTTGATGTCTCTGATGAGTGTTTATGGTGGTCCCAATAACCTATGAGTTTCCAGACCAAATAGTTTTCAGAGCATATATATTCAGATAAATATTTTAATGGCTATTTTCGTAGGTTAAAAATGTGAGGTGAAACAAAAGTAACAATAAGACGTATCTTTAAAAACGAATACAATTTCAAAATTTGTATGTATGTCTGTTTAGCATCTGCCATTGTCAGGCTGTTGTCTTTGTTGCTATGGTTTGGGTGATTTTATTTCCTTTTGTAATTTTGCCAGCCCATGATTGGATAGTGCAACATGTTCATGCTGTTGGGGAAGATGTATCTGTGGTGAGTTTTATAGCTTGATCTGAGTGGTAATTCTTGGTATGGAAAGCTATTTATTTGTCAGTGGATAATAGGAACTTGTGCTACTATATCAATTATTTAATTTTCAAAATTAGGGACATATTATTTACTACGGGGAACTCAGAACTGTCTCTGCTGTTATGTGCCTGCCTCTTCCCCTATTGGAAGCATCTCGAATTCTGCGTATTTTAATCTTAAAGGGATTATTTAATTTTAAACTCCTACATGCAGTGAATATTCTACATGCAGGATCCCATCATTGTCACTTTCAAATATTCCATTGCCTTTCAAAGGAGCTGACATTACAAGTCCTTAGGTTGACAAATTCTCATCAACTTTTGTGAAAAATTTGGCTGCAGAAGGAGTAAAGTCAAAAGAGGGCCATAGACAGATGGATTTCAGTGTTTAGATGACATCAAGCCCTTCTCCGTGGCATTTTTAAACATTCCAAATGAGTGA
Source organism: Panthera onca (assembly GCF_046562875.1). NCBI lineage: Eukaryota > Metazoa > Chordata > Mammalia > Carnivora > Felidae > Panthera > Panthera onca. The sequence continues at coordinate 171,741,414 of NC_138346.1, read as the reverse complement.
GGAATGGAGATGCTTAAAGAGCTCACTATAGAATGAGTAATTAAGATACTATGTATCTGCATGTAAACCTTTGTAAGCATCCTATTCAACAGAGCTGTATGGGCTCAGACACCATGGCAGATTAGCAGTGAAAATCATAAATATCTTTTATGCTGAACACAATTTGTAAATAGTATTAGATATTAAAGATGTTGATGGAAACCAACGTAGATCTGAGAACATAATTTTAGCATTAAGTAATTGGGAGTTAAAGATGAGTGGGTTACAAACGCTTAAGGTCAAGCAAGGGTTCTGGATAAGAATTTGGCAAAAGCCGCTCGGTATCTTTGTGTGACCATAGCAAGATTTTCGCACGGACGCATATTGTATAAAAAGTTAGTAGGTTACTAGCGTCTCTGATTCATTTAGTTGGCTTTTCCTCCCCTTCTTTTAAATGGTGGAGGTTCTCTTTTTGGAGAGTAGTTTCAAGTAACTTCTGAGAATGAAGTCTTTGTAACTTGATGCTGCTCAACAGCATAACTATTGTTGTATGTTCCTGTCAGGGAAAGATAGTCATTGCAGTACTTTTATTGTATGGGCTCTTAGTATGTGACAAGGACTTTTATTAAGAATTCTTTCTTTTTTTTTTTTTTTTTTTTTTTTTTTTTCCTGTTAGATGTACTTTTGGAAGTCCCTCCTCCTCCCTACCCAGTCAAGAATTACAGAGGTTTTAAATAACAATCAAATGATTTTTAAAATTACTTTCTTGGTGCATTCACTGTATGGACAAAAGTCTTATTTTCAAGAAAGGTTCTGGAATTCGTGTGCTTTTAGATTTTCCGTAAAATAAAGTGGGAGAAGTAATTAACAGAAAAGTGCCATCTCATCGGGGCCAGGATGTATACAGTTCTTTGGAGAATGAGGATATGACAGCCTGAAATGTTAGGGTTGAAGAACTAATTGTTCTAAAGATATTTGCTCCTCATCTCAGAAAAGACGGCAAACATGCAAAATGGATAAATGTAATCCTTTGTACTTTTACCACCTACATTTTTAAACTACAGTGACTCTGATTTCTCTAGAAAGGTCAGAGGTTTCAGACAGAAAGCTTTGTAATTCTTCAAAGAGAGACATTTTCAATTTTGCTGTATAAAGACTGATTATACACAGCTTTTTTACTTTATTTACAGTTGAGCCTCAGAGGTTCTGGGGTGGGGGCAATGCTGAATCCGTGAAGACGTGTCATGAGACAGCAGAAGTGGATGGAAACAGATAGATTGGGGAGGAGCACAGATTCCCACTTAGAGATGCACATTTTTGGGCCTTTATTACCAATCGCCTTGTTTAAAAGTGAAGACAGGGGGCGCCTGGGTGGCTCAGTCGGTTAAGCGTCGGACTTCAGCTCAGGTCACGATCTCGCGGTCCGCGGGTTCGAGCCCCGCGTTGGGCTCTGGGCTGATGGCTCAGAGCCTGGAGCCTGCTTCCGATTCTGTGTCTCCCTCTCTCTCTGACCCTCCCCCGTTCATGCTCTGTCTCTCTCTGTCTCAAAAATAAATAAATGTTAAAAAAAAAAAAATTAAAAAAAAAAATAAATAAAAGTGAAGACAGGACAGTGCCTTTTGCTCTGTACACAGAGCGTTCTGTGATACACTCTAAATATTTTGGGCATCTCCAGGAATTTACATATCTGGGTGCCTTTTCTTAGGGTTGGCTTTGTTGGTTTTTCTAAATTGTGGACACGGGCTTCTCTGGTCTTATGTGGGTTTCTTTGTTTCTATTTTGTTTTCCTTTTGGACCTCTCCAAGTTTGGGAGAATTGTTCATGATGGGTGGCGGGGGTGAGCAGAGATGGTAGTTGACTTCTGTTGTGGGTTACTCCCATTATTCGGGGAAACAGAGGCTCGGAGAGTGTTAGTAACTCACTCAGGGTTTTGCCAAGAGTAAGTGGCGAAACCAGGATTAAAGCCAGATCCATCAGAACCCAGACTTGTGTGGTTAACCTCTATAATATTTAAATTGGCTTTTCATATATATTATTTTATTAGCTTTTCACATAAACCTTAAATTTAGGTAGGGGAGCTTTTTGTTATAATTACCTTTCTGCAGATGAAGACGCAGAGAGGCTGAGTAACATCTCCATGGTATGATGGTTAGTTAGTGGTTAGGGCTTTTTATCTCCAGGGTGTTCCCCAAGATATCAGGCTCTCTGAGCTCCACCCCTGAATTTATGGATGGGGTAAAAGTTTTCACTGGAAGTATGTAACAGTGCTGAAAGCCATGGTTTTCTCTGAAGCTGAAAAAATAGTGAGCGACTAGACCTTTTTCTGGTTTGTTAATAGATTTCAGCGTTTCAAACCTTGAAGGAAGCGGTCTTCATTTTACAAGGTGAAGACACTAAGTGCATGCATCCCAGGAGCTCCGAAGATTAGAACATTCTTGTGTGAATTGGAGTACCACTGTGGCCTGTTGTTCCCACAGGCTCTTTGGTTGGTGTTGGCATAGAAAATCTACCTCAGTTGCCTTCGTTGACAGATTCTACCACGTCACTGGCAACTTGACTCAGGAAACATATTTTGAGCGCTTGCTACCTGTTAGGCACCGTGCTAGATGCCAAGGATACAAAACTGAAGAAAATACTATGAGATGAGCTGATGCCATCTCGGGTGAAATTGATCCAGAAACTAAGATTTCAAAGCTTTTGATGTTTTTGAAGTAGGATCCTTACAAACTAATAGCCCATAGGAAGCTTTTTTTTTTTTTAATTAAAAAAATTTTTTTTAATGTTTATTTATTTTTGAGACAGAGGGAGAGAGAGCACGAGTTGGGGAGGGGCAGAGAGAGAGAGGGAGACACAGAATCTGAAACAGGCTCCAGGCTCTGAGCTGTCAGCACAGAGCCCGACGCAGGGCTCGAACCCACGAACCGCGAGATCATGACCTGAGCCGAAGTCGGACGCTTAACCGACGGAGCTACCCAGGCGCCCCTTGTTTAAATTTTTTAATGTTTATTTTCAAGACAGAGAGACACAGAGCATGAGTGGGAGGATGGGCAGAGAGAGCGAGGCACACAATCCAAAGCAGGCTCCAGGCTCCGAGCCCAGTGCGGGGCTCGAACTCACAAACTGTGAGATCATGACCTGAGCTGAAGTCGGACACTTAACCGACTGAGCCACCCAGGCACCCCATGGAAGTTTTAAACATTTGCAGAACCAGCTGTTGCTGTTGCCTTCTTACTGTACCATTGGTACATGTTGAGGAATTCTCTCATTTGATGATACTTCTACTACGTTGTTAAATTTTCAGTTTTCTTATGTCAGAACTATCTATGGAAGTGGAAAGAAAACCCAAGCAGATACAGGACCGGGCACAGGTGTTTTTTATTACTTAATAGTTCACTGTGGCATGTTGGTGCACAAAAAAGTTCTATTTCTTTTTTAGAGGCCATCCTTCTTGTAATGCCGAAGGATAAAACAGAGTTATAGGAAAACTAAACAGCAGGAGAATGAGGGAGTGACAAACAGAAAGGAAGGGAAGGCCTTGGAGAGCAAGCCATGGTGAATTCATTTGGCAGTTGGTGGTAGTTCCTAAAACACAGCCAAGTCTCAGTATTATAGCCACTTAAATTCTCTGTTTTCCTCTATCTCTGAAGAAAGTTAGCAATCTTGAGACTTTTACACTGAAGTGGATTTTAAGTTGTCCGAGGTCTCAAGCTGCTTTGCCTTTCTTTCTCCTGTGAAAAGAAAACAGATATGGATTGCATTCAGACAGAAAGCACAGAAGAGGTCCTATATGTGCGAGTGTGTGTTAGTGTGTTAATGGGACAGCTGTGAGGGTCTTCTGGGAAAGTGTGTACAGATGGTGATAGGAAGGAGAACTATCGCATGTCTGATAAATGAAACACAAATAACGACCCAAAAATCTGGTGGTCCCAAACAGTGGATATTGGAGTTTTTTGTGGTTTTTTTCTTTTTTCTTTTTCTTTTTTTTTTTTGATTCTCTGTTCTATCTGCTTATTGTTTAATCTGAAAGTGAGATCTGTTTGCCCAGCCAATGCTAAGTGTGCTTTTCTTTATATAGAGTGCAGAACAAATGATTTGTTCTGTAATTATTTTCAAAAGGCAGAAAATCTGTGTGTAACATTGAGAATGGCATGGGATTGTCATAGAAACTCACTCTGAACACTGTAAATAAAAATGGTTGGGGATTAGTCACAGTACCATGTGGGACATCATGAAACTGAAGACAGATTTCTTTGTTTTACAGGCGGTAAGAGAAGTGAGGCAAACTTGATAGAGTTCATGGGATGTTAGCAGTTCATTTCCTCCAGGGAGAACCATGTTGTCTTCAGATTAAATAAGCCACCTGGATACAGACTTTAGAATTTACCTGATGCTTTTAGCAACAGCTGATGTTCCCTTTATTCTAAGAGTGTTTTATCTCCAGATAATGGAAGTTTAACAAGTTTGAAAATCTCTGTTTTTGCTAACTCATCTTCAGACTCTCCCCCCTTCACTTCCCCTATACCTTCTTTCCTTGTAATCTTGAATAGCATTTTTACAGTTCTGGCCTTATTCTGGTTTCTTTCACGTGATATGAGTAAAGCTGAACACATTAACCCTAAGCAGACTTCATTAATGTAGTATATTTTAAATCCTATATATTCAGATTAGAATTATGACTCTGCAGTATAATACCCTTTTCTGTTTTTAAATCTGTTATTTAGGAGGAAGTTGTTTCAGAGTATTCTCATTGTCTGGGTCCAACATCTGGAAAAGGAATTGTTTGTCTTTAAATTTGGACTGAATCCCCAATTGCAGATTCCCACCAGGGTGATGTTTCAATAAACTCTAATGTGTCAGCTTTGGATCCTTGAACTTTTAGAGGTAGGAGCTGACCTCTGAGAGGGGGTTTCAGGATGTAAGGAACTTAGTGTGTGGAATGACTCATGCTTCTGACAAGGCCACTTTCACGATGCTATGCATTATCGAATGTTCCTATTTGTAATCTAGAGAGTAGCTGCCATATTTAAATGAGGGTAAGGTGTATTTAGACAAATGTGGGATAATTAAAGTGAGTATATTCCCTTTCTAGATTGAGTTAACAGTGAATACAACTAGCCTTGAAATTGGAGAGTGCACATGCAAAGTGATAAATGAGAATTTTGGTGCATGGAGTATACAGGGACAGGCTGCCTTCTTGCTGAAGGCTGTGGTCACACTTTATATCATTGTAAATGCACACACACACACACACACACATATATATATATATATATTTTTTTTTTTTAAATATATTTTCTGGTTTTTTAAATTTTATTTTAGAGCACAAGCAGGGGAGAGGGGCAGAGGGAGAGAGAGAGTGCGAATCCCAGGCAGGCTGCATACTGACTACAGAGCCTGATGCAGGACTCAATCCTACAACCTTGGGATCATGACCTGAGCCAAAATCAAGACCCAGACCCTCAACCGACTGAGCCACTCAGGCACCCATATGTTATATATAATATATATAACATCTATATCTATATATCTATATCTATATCTATATCTATATCTATATCTATATCTATATATATATCTCTTGTATCATTCCTTCTACTGAGCACATCCTCACTCACCTTTAATTGGTTAACATTGCTGAGGCCTTCTTCTGACCCCAGCACCGGCTGAGGGCTCCTTCCCTACATTTCCACAGTGTCCTGTTAGCACTGTGGTAGTGCTCACCGTTAGAACTTCATGCATCGTAATAAAATGATCTGTCTTCCAACTTGGGCTGTGATTTCTTAATGAGCAGAGACTGAGTTGTATTTATTTTTGTGTACCCTCCCCCATACGGGTATGTAGGGCTCACCACCTGGTGTGTGTTCAGTACCTTTGTTGAGCTAGTGACCAAAGTGGAAGATCGGGCTTGAACAAAGCAAAAAGTTGTGAGATGTTCATAATATGGATTGAAAAACGAGGTGACATATAATATAGCTTTTGTTCCCTCAGGAATACTGAATTTATGCTTAATTTTGTTGTTGTTGTTGTTTGGTCAGAATGATTTTCCCTTCTCACTTTATCATGTTAACTGATTTTTGTTTCTTCACCAAAATCCAAAGTTTCATGTTAACCCAAAGGAGGTACTGACATGTGAATAATCATTAATTCTGAAAATAAAGGTTTTGTGATGCTAGACTATTTATAAAAAAAACATTCAGGCTGTTTGTTTTCCCATCTAAGATCCTGGTCTTGACTTTTATCTGAACTGTGTACCTAGGAAAGTGATCAAGTAATAAAGCCACTGCTCCAACTTGTTTGTGAGGGAGTCCCCTTTATCCACCAGCAGGCATTTATCAAGTACCTACTGTGTGCTCAGTGCCCTGCTGGGAGGGAGAGTAAAGGATATCAGCTTCATGCTGGAATTGTTAAAAAGCATGATCTTGATTAAAAATGGAGCACTCTGCTCAGGATGGCACCCATTTTTGTTTGTTTTTGGACCCTGCACTGTCTTGCTCTGCAGGGAAAGTGTTTGTGGATCATACCCTTATCTCAAGTGAGAATTTCCAGGTTTGTCTGTCCTTAACCAAGCAGGGTACCTTTTGGCATGGTTGGAGAGGCCAGAGACAGTAGTAGTAGAAGAGTTAAAGATCAGAATGAAGGCGTTGGGCCCCATTATATGTGGTGACTCCTCTAAGTTCCCCCTGCTAGCCAGTGCTGTGCCCTCATTAAAACTGTTAGACCAATTTCATTAGCTCCAAAATGCACCAGCATATGTAAATCTTCTTTGTTTAATTGGAGACCTATTGATTGTAGGGTAACATAAGCCTCTCTAAGGGAAACAGAACCCAACTGAAGATAAGAGTTTCTTCCCCCCCAACACATACAGCATTCATGATTTTATTTCTCTAGGCATGTTCATTATCAACACCGTTCCACTGCAGATTTTCCCGTAAAGTGTTTCCGTCTGGCCCCGTCTTCATATCTAAAACCTCCTACTGGTTTCAGCAAAGGATAATGGAAGCATTTTGACAGAATATACATTACTGTCTTCCATTTTTTTTTCTCTGAAACCTTAAAAATAATGAGAAACAAGAACTTTTAAAATCATATGAAAATCAATTTTCTTGAAAACCGAAAATGAAGCACATTCTTTTGTGCTTTCATAGACTATTAAAGGGGACCAAAATCTGGACATCTTCTTTAGGTGAACAGTCACTAAAAATATTCTAGTGGGGAGTGAAAACTAGAATGTAATTTTTTTTTTCAGTTACATCCTAATTGGACCTTAGGGCTGCAGAGAGGATAGTGTGCCCGCCTGTACTTTGCAAAGTGGTAGAAAGTGTGGGATTTGACCGGTGTGCTTTGTAGGATTGGAACATTTTATAACTGTTAGGCTAATGAAAAAACTTGCATTTTAATATGTGTCTCCTTGCAATTCCATTCTTGTTTCTGAAGTATAAGATTCAGGTCAAGGTCAATGCATAGCTATGTAATAAGAATCTTGAGAAGGAAAAATATCTGTTGTGATACTGTAGATTGTCATACAATAATTCAGAAATTATCTTTGAATGACAAAAGCACTAGCCCCAGACTGTATTGAAGAAGTAAATATCTATTTTTCCTTTCTTAAAATTGTAGGAAAAATTATGTTTAAGAACTTGAATTAGAAAGCATTCTAATTTCTCTCTCTCTTAGAGGATTATTGATTTCTAAAGGAGATGTTTAATTAGTGAAATTATAGCATCTGGAAAAAAAATTGGTTATTTTCCAGTTTTATTCTGTAGTTGAAGCTATCACGATGAATTTCTTGTATTCATCTTCTCTTGTTTGGTGTTGCTAGCTGAGCACCTCTCAGGGTGTGGAGTGTGTACTTAGATGGCATATAGTGGAGGGATCTTGACTAGTAGACAGTAACTTTATATCAGCTGCTATAATGCTTATCAGTGAAATTCTAACTTATTTAATTATTACTTAATTCTCTGGTTATATTTTTGCATCTGGTGATCACCTTTATTCTGGCAAAGTATGGATGGAAAGACATTGCTATTTCATTTTCTTATTTCAGCATACCTGGGAAGGCATTTTGAAGTAGAATGTCTTTTTAAAGAACAGTGTAATCTGTGTACCTGTAAAACACATGTGCTGGAATTCTGACCAGGCTCCTAGTGAAACAGGGACGGCGTCCTTTCAGTTAAATTCATCCTTGTGGACTGCATGCCACTCCTGTTCAGTCAGGTTTTCAAAAATTTTCTCTTGGAGACAATTCATAGAAACTCAGTTCTTTAACTGAGTTATTTATAATAAGACATTCTCATTGGAAGGCAGCTTTGTATTCCTCTATCATCCCCTCTCTGCCAAACCACAACAATACCACCTTGTTGATTTCTTCACACACACACACAGAGATGTGTGTGTGTGTGTGATATATGACATACAGTATATGATGTGTGTGTGTGTGTGTGTGTGTGTGTGTGTGTGTGGGTGTGTATGTATTACTGCCCAACCATCTACAATAAACGTGGATCGTCCTTTCTTAGTCCCTTCCCAGGAATAGAAGTTCTTTGAAACCAAGTATAATCAGGACATAAAATGCAATGTTAAAAGGCTGACTGATGCATTTTAAGTCAAGCAGAAATGTGGATTATCTGCTGTTTGAATTTGTCCATATTGGAGTTTCCTCCTTTATCACAGCATCCTCCCTGTTGGCATGGGGAGCCGAGACTGGATTCAAAATACAAATTATTTATATCATTCAGGTAAAAAGAATGAAGATTCCCACCCCTCAATTTGATTATTCATACATTTTCTTAGAGAAAAAAGGGACAGTGTTATTAAAATAAGTCAACATAGATATTCAGTTGTATTTCTTTTAAAACTTTTTAGGACTGTTGCTGAAAGACTCTAAGATATTGTGAAAAATCCTTTATTTTAATAAACATTACTGGTTTGATTTCATTATTTTCACTTTGTTTTTCAATGTAAGAATATGTGTAAGATATTATAACGAAGACCTGTGAATCTACAACTGCACTCAAGAAGGAGAATATTACCAATACCTTGCATTTACTTCTATGTTCCCTGAAAATATCATCCATTATCCTGAGTATTGTGCTTACTGTTCCCCTCCTATGAAAAAAAATGTTTTCACCACATATATGTGTATCAAATATCTTCAGTCTTATTAAGTTTTATAAAAATTATGTATACATACATGTATGCATATATATACACATACATATGTACATGATCCTGGAAATTGTATTTTCATGCAACATTATGTTTCTAATGTTGCTAAGTGTACTGTAATTTATTCTTCTTTCTTGTGTAATATGCCATTTAGTGGTGGATTGATGGGATATTTCTAGTTTCTTGCAACTAACAAGTGTTATGTATGGTAGGTAACATGTTTAGTGGAGCATATGTATAAGGTTTTCTTTAGGGTATGTACCTAATAGTGGAATTGTTGAATCACAGAGTGTGTAAGTGTTACATTTCAAAAAAAGATACTGTTATTTTATTAACTATTTGTATCTGTTTACACTCTCACTAGCGGTAGCACTGTACAAAAGATTCTGTTTTCTCCAACACTCACCAATGCCAGATTTTTTACTTTTTGCTAGTCTGGTAACTATAAAATGATATTCTATTGCAGCCTTAATTTGCATTTCTAATTTTATTAATAATGAGATGAAACATCTTTTTGTATATCTGTAAGCCACTATTTTTTCTGTGAAATCAATGCTCATGTCTTTTACTCATTTTTTTTTTCCTATTTTGTTGCTTGTCTTTTTCTTGTTGGTTTGTTAGGAATTCTATATATATCCTGGATTCTACTTTTTTTGTGTTATGTGTTTGCAAATATCTTTTCATAACTTGTGGCTTATTTTTTCATTTTCTTTAAGATATCTTCGATGTACACAAATTCTTGATTTTAATATAGTAAAAGTTTATTAATCTTCTGTTTTACAGTTGGTGCTTTGTGTCCTGTTTAAAATACCGTTCTTTACTCTGAGTTTGGAAATAGATGGTATTTTTTATACATCCTTAAGTGTTCATCTGACATTTACATTTGTATTCCATTTGGAATTTATTTTTGTGTGTCATGTGAGGTAGGGATCCAGTTTCATTTGTTTTTCTTTTTTTTTTTTTTTTTTTTTTCAACGTTTTTTTTATTTATTTTTGGGACAGAGAGAGACAGAGCATGAACGGGGGAGGGGCAGAGAGAGAGGGAGACACAGAATCGGAAACAGGCTCCAGGCTCCGAGCCGTCAGCCCAGAGCCTGACGCGGGGCTCGAACTCACGGACCGCGAGATCGTGACCTGGCTGAAGTCGGACGCTTAACCGACTGCGCCACCCAGGCGCCCCCCATTTGTTTTTCTATATGAATAACACTTTCCACTTTATCACTTATTGAATAGTTTCTCTATTCCCCAAATGATCTTCAATGGTACCTCTGTCATTTGTTAAGTTTTCATATTTCTGTGGGTCTGTTTTTGGGTTCTCTGTTCTAGTGATTAATTTGTCTATCCTGTACCAACAACATGATGGTTCAGTTGCTAAGCCCTTATAATTAGCTTTGATATAAATTTTTTTAAAACTTTATTCATTTTTGAGAGATTAGAGGGCAAGCAGGGGAGGAGCAGAGAGAGAGGGAGACACAGAATCCGAAGCAGGCTCCAGGCTCTGAGCTGTCAGCACAGAGCCCAGCCCAATGTGGGGCTTGAACCCATGAACCTTGAGATCATGACCTGAGCCAAAGAAGTCGGACACTGAACCAACTGAGGCACCCGGGTGCCCCTCTTTTTTTTTTTTTTTTAACTTTCTTTTTATCTTTTGGCCACCTTCAACCATTTCCCCCATCTCCCAGCCCCCATCTCTGGCAGTCATCAATCTGTTCTCTATACCTGTGAGCTTGGTTTATTTTATTTCTTTTAGATTGCATATACATATACAAAATGTCATATGGTATTTGTCTTTCTCTGTCTGAGTTACCTTATATAGAATAATGCCCTCAAGGTCCCTTCCTATTGTCATAAATGACAAGATTTCTTTTTATGACTAAATAGTACTACATTTGTTTATTCACCTGTGGATGGGCATTTAGGTTGTTTCTGTGTCTTGCCAATGGTACATAATGCTGCAGTGAAACATGAAAGTGCATATATCTTTTTGAATTAGTGTTTTCATTTTCTTGGGATAAATACCCCAAAGTGTAATCGCTGGATCATATGGTAGCTCTATTTTTAGGTTTTTGAGAAGCCTCCATATTGTTTTTATGGTGGCTGCACTAGTTTACGTTCCCACAGCAATGTACAAGCGTTTCCCTTTTTTTTTTTCTTTTTTAATTTTTTTTTTTTTTAACATTTATTTATTTTTGAGACAGAGAGAGACAGAGCATGAACGGGGGAGGGACAGAGAGAGGGAGACACAGAATCTGAAACAGGCTCCAGGCTCTGAGCTGTCAGCACAGAGCCCCACGCGGGGCTCGAACTCACGGACCGCGAGATCGTGACCTGAGCCGAAGTCGGACGCTCAACTGACTGAGCCACCCATGTGCCCCAAGAGTTCCCTTTTTATCTACATTCTCACCAGCACTTGTTATTTCTTCCCTTTTTAATAATAGCAATTCTAATACATGTGAGGTAATAGAATCATTTTGTCAAGTTTCATGAAAAATCCTGTGTGGATTTTGCTTAGAAATGTATTGAATCTGCCCTTGAATTTAAAGGAAATTGACATCTTATTATTATCAAATCTTACTACGTCTATGAACATGGTATGCCTCTCCATTTATTTAGATTTTATCTTTCGAAAAGTTGAATTATTTTTCACCCAGGTCTTCAACATCTTTTTTGAAACCACTTTTATAAATCGCGTTTTTAAAAGTATATTTTTAACTGTGTGTTTCTGATATAGAAATACAGTCAGTTCTTGTATAATGATCTCATTATATCCAGCTATTGTTACATATTTTCAGCCAGTGGTTTGTAAATTTTTTTTTTTTTGATTACTGTGCAGCTAATCATATCAAATGCAAGCAGTAGCATTTTCATTTCTGCTCTTCCAATCTTACGCTTTTATTTCCTTGCACTTCTCACTTCATTGGCTAGTGCCTTCAATTCAGTATTGAATTAACCTGTGAAGGTAGGCATCCTTGACTTTTTCCCCTTGGTTTCCTATTTATTTTTTATTCGTGAACAAGACTGAATTAATGCCTTACTGTTTAATACTACATTTGCTGATCACATTTTCATCAGAGAAAACGTAAGACCTTACCTTGTTTTGTAAACTTTTCTCCAATTTTTATGACCATGTTTTCTCTGTGTTACCAATAACCAAAGCCTCAAACTCTCCTGGAAAATTACTTTATGTCAAGTGATATACTATAAATTATTGAGTGAGTGGTGCTTTTAAAAATGTAGTCACCTAAAATTTCAAACTAAGAGGATCATTTGTATGTACTAAGCATTTTGGATACTTCAGTGGAGACAAGTACCATAGTTTGTATTGACTTGAGATTCCTTGATAAGGTGGTGTGTACATCAGCCTCTTAAATTTTGATTTGAACTGTGGAATCAATCCTTCAGTAGCATTTTTCACAATTTAAAATGCCTGGTTTGAATGGCTCACTTTTTTTCCCTTTGCTCGTGCAATTTTTGTTAAGACTTGAACAGATTCCTCCTAATCCTGTGAGCAGCCTGCAGGAAGACAACTATTAAAAGTAGAAAGCTATTAAGCAGTCAGGGGTTTATTATGCTTTAGTGTTTTGTTTAAGTCTGTTCTTAATTGGTTGATTAATGTACGTGAAGTCCTTTCCCCCCTCCATCTCTACAGATGGCAAATGGTAGGTCCCAACTGTCATTGTTCGAAAAAAAGGTTATGGTTCAAAGTCAAAGATTCCGCGATACCACAATAATCAATCATAGGAACTTGTCTCAGAGTGCCCAGCCAGGCAAAAGTTAGGGAGAGTAGTATTTACTTGGAATCCCTTAGGGGCATCTTTTTTTTTTCTTTTGGTGTGTTCTTGATTTCATTTAGAAAAAATTATTTAATTAATAGAAATGCCTCTGTGAATTTAGTGTCAGGCATTTAGATAAGTATGAAGAAGATTGGTAAATAAGTTTTCTGTTTATTGATTATCAAATATTGCTGGAATTTAGGCATACAGTTTTAAAATGGGTGTAACAGAGAAAGTAACATTCTTACTATATTGAGATTAACAGAACACTTTTAAAGGAACACCTTTTTACCATTTTCATGTGAAGATGATTTATAATGGTTAACTTCCTTTTTTTAGGAGGAAGAATAGAATTATGTTCTGGTATTGATCCATAAAGAGGATTTGCATTTTATTCATACTATAAAAGTACCTTTAATGGATACATTGTGGTAATTGAATCTATACTGTGTATCACTATCAAAGTATCTTTTTAATTATTTTATGTTGCATAATTCAGTAACTAAATTTAAGTCATGGGGAAGGAGATGACTATATTATATCTTCTAAGTATAATGTATAGCCTTTAATATTCTTAAAGTGGACAGCAGTTAAGGACATTTTTAGTTGAATGCCAGAGAGAGAGAGAGAGAAAGAGAGAGAGAAAGAAAGAGAGAGAGAGAGGAGATTCCATTACATTCAGCACAGTATGAAACTAAGTCAAAGGAGTTTTGTTAATTAAATTCAATTGCCATCCATTAGACCGGTGGAATGAGTTGACTCTGCCAGGACGCTGACACAGCACAAGTATGCAATTTGGCTAAATGGCCATTTCTAAACCATAGCGCACATTTCTCTACTTGCTCACTTTTTTTTTTTTTTTTTTTTTTTAAGTGAGAGGTTTTACTCTTGAAAAGTCAGAGAGTAACCAGTGCTTGCTGAAGGGTAAAGGTATCATTTTTATGCAGTTTGTTGAGAAACAATTAGCTTTTTGTCTTGGAGATGTGTAGTTCACATGGAGAGTTTGGGAGAAAATGATTCTTTAAAAAAGTATGCCATACCTGTAGGCAAGCATATTTTCAAACTGTACACACACGTGTCATGGAGACACATGTGTGTTTTAAAATTTAGTTGTCTTTTAATAGAAAGCTTTTTAAAAGTCATAATTATTCCTTGAATTTTTAAAAGCATCCTTGAAGTCGAACTACAATCTGAATATATATTTGGGGGAAGTTATAATAATTGTGGGAATTATAAAAATGAAATTTAGGTGGTGGGTATGTACATCTACATTTTGGCATAAATCACTGCTTTTAGAGGCTTTATATGTCAGACTGATAAGTTTCTTACCATGGTGAAATGACAGGAATACCACTCAGGCATTGGCTGACACATAATTTTGACAGCCAGCAAGATTGCAGTGTTGCTGAGTGCACAGATTTCCACTTCCTGCCAAGATTAAAATTGGCAAAAACCAAAAAGGATATTAGGGATTGTCACTTTAAGAAGAAATAACATGTTAATGCTCTGCATTTGCTCAAGAAATACAAGGTTGATCTCTTGAGCTGTAGTCTGTTGAAATCTACAAGTTTGCAATCAATAGAAGAGTTTTATTCATGTGCACATCAAAAATTAAATAAAGTAAATCGAGGTTCCCTGACATTTGTGATAATAAGGCTCATTATAGTTCTACTTAATAGGACATTATTATTTCTGTATAAAGAGAATTCCTCACCCAAGCTATAAAATAGGTTGCCCAACAGCTCCCAAAGAACAAAGGCCTACTTTAAGTTTATGAATCGGAGGACAGAAGGCCTTACTTCCTGAATTTTCTTATTTTTTCCTGTGTGAGCAGATGGTTTTTCTTTTTATACGTTGCCAGAACTTTCCTATAACAATAACTGTCGTTTATTGAGAAACTACTATGTTCTGGGTTCTGTACCCGGGCACTCAAACCTCAGACTTTTTTTTTTTTTTCTTATTTAGTTTTTGTTTAAATCTAGACAGAAAAATGAGGAAAAATCTAGACAGAAAAATGTTGTGAAAGAGTCAGGCTCTGAATTATGCTTCTACTTTGCTATTTACAGTAAGTACTTTTGAAACAGCTGTAGACGTTCAAATGAAAGTAGCAATGTGGAGTGGGAAATGTGGGGGCATTCATTTGTGAAGACTTTGCATTTCTCCAGCTTTAGAGCCAACAGAAAAGGAGATTGTTGTGCATTCTATTAAATACTGCCAGTATGATTAATTTAAAGGGTTACATTTTATTGAACCCTGGTGTAGATGTTCTTTGTCAACCCACATTCACAGCTAGTTAGAGTGTGTGTAGCATTTATCAAAACTTTCTGGAGCCCCTCTCACCTCATTAGCATCTGAATCTCTATTCAGCAGTTAATGTCCGTTACTGCTAGAGTGCTCAATTCTTGTTTTCAATAAGCCAGTTGTAAAATGTCAGACTGTCACTTACAATATAAAAAACCAAAAATGATGGTATTTGTAAAAATGTTATCACCTCATAAAAACAAATTGTAAAGACATGAAAGTGATCTTGCTATACTGGGCTTTCAGAAGGGGGTTAGTACAGCTACTTTAAATACCAGTTGTGTAGATTCCCACACTTTTCTACCAATGGAGAGGTTTACACAAGCATAATTTAAGTTACAATCACACTAATTAACATCTCATTTGCATAAATTGTTGAAGTCAAAACAACAAAGAATTGTCTAAGAAGCCTAATCCTATTTGTCCAAAATAGAAAGATTTAAAAAAAAAAAAAAAAAACCCATGCTCTAAAAATTGGCAGCTTGAGTATGTCTTTAGTATGTTGAGCTGTGCCATTTAAAAAAATAAATGCTTTCTATTTGCTTAAGAATATATTTCTCTGTCCTTTTTAGAATCTTCCATATTTAATACACTTTTAAAATGAAAAAGCTATACTTTGCTTTCTAAATCACTAATAAGTAGAGATTAAAATCAAGGTACAGTACCATTTACCTGTGGTAGAGAGTAACATGACTCATTAGATGCATGGTGAAGCATATGTGTGCATACACGTGTGTGTGTGTGTGTGTGTGTGTGTGTGTGTGTGTGTAGGAATTGGTAAAGTGTTCCTGTCTGAATCCATGTTCAGTTAAAATTTTTTAGTGTAGGCTGGTCTCATTCAGAGCGTCCAGCTGTTTTCAACGTCTTGTATTTTCCTTTTTGTTGTTGTGAATGAGGACACGTTAAAGGTAGTTTTTACCCATGTCTTCTACATGTGTGATAGCTCACATCTCAGGTCAGAAAACTTTCTTTTTAGTGGCCACCCAAATGCAGTTAGCCGCCTCGAGGGTGACTTAGTACAGTACACCGTCTTCTTCTTCTCTAAGACCCATTTAAAATTAGGGACATGTTTGCATACAGTGGACTAATGAAGTTTTCATACTGCCCCACAAGACTCTGCTCTCCTTTGTAGGTCTGACATTTACTCATTTCATATGCAGTTATTGTTACTAGTGAGTTTGCTTTAACGACATTGTGCATCTATGGAAATAAAATGTCACCAGCAGAGTTTAGGATTTTTTATTGTTAATTTTTGTAGTCATTTGGGGTTGAGGAATTTAAATTATCCTGCTTGGTTAGTATTTCCAATGTGAAATACTTGGTTAGTATTTCCAAGCCCTGAAATTGTGACAAGGTTAGGAATATGATTAGAATGAAAGTTTTACTTGAAGATTGTCAGTCTGGAAAGCATTTTATTTGTTCGTAATATAGAGCATATCTTAATTTAATTGTGATAGTCTTTAAATCTGTTCTTTAATTTGATCTTACAATGTAAAGTTTACAAATTACTGTCTTAGAAATAGTGAATTTACAAATACGTGTTGTCAACTGCATGTGAGCCATTATGCTAGGTTTGGTGAAGGATGTAATCTTATACAGTGTCGCCTTGCTTGTATGAAACATACATTTTTCTTGGGCATATAAAAATAAGTACGGGTGAGAACACGTTTCGTGGAAATTCAGGAGAGAATTTGTGAAGTATTGGGACAGTCTAGAAAGCTTTTGGATAAAATGAAATTTGAGTTATGGATTGAAGGATTGTTTGGATTTTTAGTGGGTGAGGAGGGGTGCTGCTAGAGACTAGTAGAAGGCCTGGAGAGCAGGGGCGAGGCATGAGGGAAGCTGTGGAAGCAGGAATATGCAGTTTTGCCCCAGGTGGGGTCAGCTGAGACATTTGGTTAGGAGACGGGTTCCTATAAGGCAGGACATTGAGTGCCAGTTGAAAGATTTAGACAATAGAAAGTCAGGTAGGGTTTCTGAACAGGAGCATAACGTGTTTCAGGAAGTGTTTTGGCAAGAGTAATCATGAGGCTGAAATGCAGGGAGCCTTGTAAAAGACGACAGAGTAGAGTTAGGGGCAGTGAGTGATAGATCTTGTAGGTGTGTTGGCACAAGATTAAAAATAATAGTGATTTTCATTTCCTATGCCCTGAGCAATATAATAAGCTAAATACATGAAATGAAAGTGTGCTTTTGAAAAATAGTTAGTGATTTCTGATTCTAAGTGGTGTTTAAAACCTTTTAAAAGATATATTTCCATAAAATAAATTTTATTTCTTTTAATTTTTAATAGTGATTAATTCTGTGATTTAGAAAGGTGTGTGTACAAAAAAAGAGAACATTATTTCCTTTCACCTTTCAGAGGAAATTGATTTCCAGATTATTTTCCCATGTGTTTTTTTAAAAGTTGACTTTTAAAAGAACACATTCCTGTTTCTTTTGAGTATGGCCAGATTACTTCATTGCCAATATTTGATCTTTATTGGAAGGTGAGGGCATGTCAGAGCTACTCAGGAGAACGTTCTGGACCTTTCTTCTTATCTTTTAAAGGCTTATATTTGATAAGGTTGGACATGGTGTGTACATGGTGACTTTTATCATTCTTCTTGTCACTTTTCTTTTTTTTTTTTTTTTTTAATTTTTTTTTTTTTCAACGTTTTTTTATTTATTTTTGGGACAGAGAGAGACAGAGCATGAACGGGGGAGGGGCAGAGAGAGAGGGAGACACAGAATCGGAAACAGGCTCCAGGCTCCGAGCCATCAGCCCAGAGCCTGATGCGGGGCTCGAACTCACGGACCGCGAGATCGTGACCTGGCTGAAGTCGGACGCTTAACCGACTGCGCCACCCAGGTGCCCCACTTGTCACTTTTCTATGTTTACTTTATTCATAGTATGTAATCTGAGAGTGCCTTCAGGAGACTAGGAAAGATCTGGCCACAGATACCACATTTTGGGTATTTTAACATATTCAGGAGAAAATTGGGTGTTGTATTCAGACAGGAAGGTAGATTGGCATAGATAGAAGTGCTTATTTTCAATATTCAAGGAATACATACTAATCCTCTACTGGAAATAAGGTAACATGGCATGTTGATGGAGAAACATAAAATCAAGAAGCTGTCCTTCCCTTCCAGATGTTCATCGGTTGGTAGGAGAAGAGGCAAAACATGTGAGGTGGTATGCTTTTTTCTTTTTTTTTAAATTTTTAAAATGTTTATTTATTTTTGAGAGACAGAGAGAGAGAGAGAGAGAGAGTGTGAGTGGGGGAGGGACAGAGAGAGAGAGAAAGACTCAGAATCTGAAGAGGCTCCAGGCTCTGAGCCGTCAGCACAGAGCCCGACGCGGGGCTCAAACCACAAACTGCGAGATCATGACCTGAGCCAAAGTCGGACGCTTAACTGACTGAGCCACCCAGGTGCTCCTGGTATGTTTTATAGTAGAATTCAAGGGACCCACATGACTCAAGAGAGGAGTATTGATTTGTGGAGTTGTGGAGAAAGAGAAATACTTCTGTGAAGGAGATGACATCAAAGCAGGGTCTTGGAGGTTGGCAGGAAAATGAAGGGACCGAGCACGCAGATGGGGGTTTATGGCATGTGTTCTGTAAATGGCACATGGCTCAGATGAAGCACAGAGCATGCAGTGTATATGATGTCTTCACGTCTGCCCTTATTTGTTCAGCAAACACCCGTCGCTTACCTTGTGCCAACCATTGAGCTAGGCTACCTGTAAGGAACCCACCAGCTTCTTCATGGACAGAGTTGAAAGGGTTTGTCCAGTTGCCTTTGCCCCTGAGAGAGAGAAGGTCCACATTTGGTACCTTTGGCATAGTATCCCTTGGCATATTTAAAGTTTGGTTCAAGAGCATATTGAAAATTTCACATTCCTGGGGCACCTGGGTGGCTCAGGTGGATAAGCATCCGACTTCGGCTCAGGTCATGATCTCATGCTCTGTGAGTTTGAACCCTGTGTCGGGCTCTGTGCTGACAGCTCAGAGCCTGGAGACTGCTTTGGATTCTGGGTCCCCCTCTCTCTCTGCCCCTCCCCTGCTCACACTCTGTTTCTCTCTCTCTCTCTCAAAAATAAATAAACGTTAAAAAATAAATAAATTTTCACATTCCCTTCACTAAAGCATGAAACTTTCAAACCTATAAAAAGATGGTGAAGAGCATTGTTCTCTCTGCTCCTTTCCTTTCTTCACTTGCAGCTGGATTGTTCCTCCTTCCCTCCAAGGGTGATCTGTGGAGTATCTGTTGTCCTTCCTTTAGTGTGAGGAATCCCCTTCTTTTTCCCCCAAGAGAGTTTGGGTCTGATGCTGATTTTTTCTCATTCTGGGACTGCCCAGTTATAACAGAGTTCAGTGGTATAAATGTGAGGCCCAAATTAGAGATCCCAGAATAAAGTCGGAGAAGAATTCTTCAGTTATTGATAGAATTGTCTTATGGATTTGAGCAAAGTCTTGTATATGGTGAAAATGAGACCCTGAGTTAATTAAAATAACTTCACAGTACATATCTGTCCCTCCCAGTGCTGCTATAAATAATTGCAAAGGTAAGGATTCTTAGTAACTGCAAATATGCAGAAAACATGGATATTAGAAAGTTTCGATGACCTTAATGAAGAAACAAAGTTGGCTCTGGATCTTTGCCTAGCAGGAATGAAGTTTTTTGAATATGATAAACACTGTCAGTTGTTAAGGCATCTTCTGATAGGTGAAAAGTGGTTTTTCAATGCAGTGCTGCCTGGCATGCGTCTTCTCTATGGTCTATTATCTTGTGGGAATGACATTCGTTAAGTTGGTATCTGTGCGCATCCCACCCAAATAAAGAATGTTTCATCAGCAAAGTGAATTGCCATATAGTCATCAGACTCTAGAAATAAATTATCAACCATGACTGCAGTGGGTGAGGCTGTTTGTTTATCAGATCACTTGAGAACAGAGTAAAGTGAGTTTCATATTTTCCTGAGTCTTGAATTCTCATTTTAGACATCTGTTCAGAAGCTTTCTAAGCCATGGAGTATTCTAAATGAGCATTTTGTTAAATGGATGGAGGAAGACTTAGTTTTCCATTGTTAGGTGAAACCTAATTAAAAATTAAATAATGACCTTGTGTTGGCTTGTAAATTTCTTATTCCCTGCATGTGTGAGTGTATTTTGTTAGAACATTCCATTTTAAAGCATGCCTTTTTTTTTTTTTTTTTTTTTTAATGATGAGAAATACTTGAAAACTACCATTTCCTTTTGGAATTACAGTCGAGTATCAGAGGATAGTCTATAGTTGAGAGTGGAGGGGTTTAGAAGGCGTTAGAAGCATATAGCTTTATGAACCATATTTTCTGTGGATATAGCAGAATTAGTTTAATTGTTCTGTTTCACTCTCTCCAGCATGAGTGCACTCATCATGGAAATTAACAGAGGCACTGCTATTTGTGTTATATCAGGAATTCTTTATAAACTTAATAAATGAAAGCTTTTTTCTTACAGGCCCGATTCACTAGCGGAGTTCTGCTGAAATAATGTGGCTACCTTCCATTAATGTTAATGGAGGTTATGGATATAATTCCCTCCATAGTGATGGAAGAACGAGCCCTAGAGAAAAGAATGTTTGTAATGAATCACTGGGTTATGATACAGGATTCACTTGGTCTCCCTAATACTATTTTTTTTTTCCTCCTGAAAGTTTAAGGTCTTATATTTAGTAACTAGTCTTTCTCTACCCTAATTCTTTGTGGTCAAGTCTGTAATAATGTTAAGAACATAGAAAAGCAATATGGATTCATGTGTAGGCATGGTTTGGGGTTATGTAATGATTCAGCACTACATAGTTTTGTGTTTTCCTTTTACTTAATATTATTTGGTGGACATAACTTTAATGTTTTAAGAGATCATCATATTCTTCACTAATAATAGTTGCTTTAATAATTTATTGTCCTGACAGACTGCAGTTTATCAGTTAGGTATTAAATCTCTCAAATATATTTATTAAATACCTACTGTGTGTAAGGTTCTAAGTTTAATGCGTTTGACACAGTCCCTATCTCAAATTGCCTTTCATCTTGTGATATAAGTAGAACCCAGTCTTTAGGCTTTTTCTTGTTGGGCCAAGATCAAGTGCGAAGAATTTGGTGGGAGATGGGTGTGTGTGTGTGTGTGTGTGTGTGTGTGTGTGTGTGTGTGTGTGTGTCTTTCTGTCTGTCTCGCAGGGACTGAAGAAAGGAAGGCCGTTGTGGTTGGTGGTGTGTTGGAGAGACTGGTCTAAAGAGAGATAACTGAGTTCCTCCAGGGAGGAAACACAAGATCTTACCACAAGATCACATAGCAAGTCAGTGGGGGTGAAGGTAGCGTTTGACTCCAGACTATGCTGGTAGACTATCACGTGATTCAGGCACCAGAGCGTGAACGCCAAAGACTAGTGGAAGAAATAATTTCTATAGGCATCCAAACACTTTGATCTAGAGGAAATTTCAGGACTCTCTGAGAAAGTGTATAGCATATGAAAGATACTATAGGTATTTTCTTCCTATAATATAAGCAGAAAATTATTCAGGCTCATTTTCAGATAAATTGTGATCTTGAGTTGAAAGACATAATTACCTAAACCCTTTTTACTGGATGATCTTTTCCCATGAAATTTCAAATATTTATGCAAGTAATTTGGTGATGATTTTTGCTATTTAGGTATTTTCCTCCCTAGTAACACAAAATCTTGCTTACCCAACTCCCAAAGTCCATCTCACTAGTAAGCTCCTCAGCCTCTGTTCTTGTGCCCAGTAAGTGCTCCTCGTTACCAGGTCCACATAATTAATGCTTTATCACATGAGGTGATTCAGTTACTCAGCAAAACAAAATGATGTACACTTTTAGAAATAGCTCTAGAAAGTAAATTTGAACCTAAAGTGTTCAGTTGAGAGGAAATTTCTGTTTGTTCTTAATTAAGAGAAACTGTATGGAAATGTAAGCTAAGGATGCATTAATCAGAGAAGTTGGCATTACACTGTGTTATTCATTTTTATTTGGCATAGATTGCATGGGTACTCATTAAATAATTTGTATGGCTGAAATAACTCTAGTGATATTTCTTGCTAAATTTTTGCATCTGTTCAGACTAAAACTCAGGAAAGTTAAAAAAAAATTCAGTCCTTAGGTTTGAAAGTTTGACTCATTTATTATAAGTGAAAATCTTTATTGTGGAAATATATATGCCTCAAAATGTTTGCTTGCTTCATTTTGGGGGAAGAAATGTGTGAGAGTAGGTAAATTGTTAATGAAAAATTATTAATCAAATAGCAGATTTATATCTGGTGAATAGATACTTATGCTTAATGCTCTTCAATTTTAACAGCTTTGCCTCAGCCCATCTGATCTGTGACCTTATCAACTTTGATATTATTGTTTTTTTTTTTTTTTTAACTTTGATATTGTTTTACAAACAAATAGTGGAAGGAGAAAGTTTGCATATTTAGAAGTTTGGTAGTTGATTCCCTTTGTGGGTAAATGCACATCTCAGGGGGAACCTGATCTGTATAGATAGCCTATTTGGATCAAGGGCAAGGAAAAGGAATTTCCTTTACCCATTTATATTTTTTGGTTTATATAGGTCAAACTAGATTTCTTGGACCTACTAAATTTATGTGGTGTACACATGGCTGTAGGTTTGGTCTGGGCTCTGTAATATTTGTAATTATGTGAGATGACAAGATTGAATTAACTTAATTGTAGAGTTTTACATAGTGTTTGTACCAAATCCTAATAAAATAATGTGAAATTCAATGAGTAATGCCAAGTGGGACAGTGCTCTACTCACATAAGCTTACTAAACTTGATATATTCTTATGGCGCTTCTCCAGAATGTAGAAGAAACACATTTATCTAGGTGATTAGTATTCTTTCTGTCTGCCAGATTTAAGGATTGTTTGGAAATATTGTTAGAATCAAAATCAACGTTTGTTGCTACACAGGGTTGGGCATTCCAGGCAAACTCTGGTCGTTTTTAATGGTCTTATTCTTATGTCCACTCATTTTATGTCTGCCATGACACTGATGTTTTCAGTAACACAGAGCTGCTATCAAAAGAGTGATACACTTTTAAGTGAAGTATTTGGGAAAGTAATAAAGTCATTTCTGGTCCCATCTCAAAGGATATTATTGAAAATGTCTTTAAAAGTGATCAGGGTAACACATACTAGGCCCTCTCCAGTTCCGGTGTTTGAAGTTAACAACCTGCAGTTCAAGCCCATTTCAAGCGGAAAAGTGGCTCTCCCACAATTCCTCCTCCCCCTTTTTTGAACCACAGACATTTTTATTTTATTTACTTATTTATTTTTAAATTGAAGTATAGTTGACATACAATACTATAGTACCTTCTGATGTAGTGATTTGACAATTATGTTCGTTACAAAATGCTCACACAAACTACTCTTTAAATACTGTAGCTGGTTCTAAATTTAAGGAAAAATGAAAATATTGGGAAATAATAGTCAAAATAGTTCAAAAGAAGTTCAGAATAGTCAAAATAGTCAAAATAGTCAAAAGAAGTTCAGGACAGAAGATGCTTTTACGGTTGGTAACTGCCCAAATCGGATTTAACTTGAACATGGCAATGCTTTGCATTTTATGATGGCTAATTCGTGCCATCTATTAGCCATAATGCCAGCTCCTGTTTTGTTTTTTTTTTTTAAATCTCAAATACATTTACAGTAAATATATTAACAAATTGTGAGGTCTTAGGTTGACCTCCTGGACATTAGGAAATCAAATTTAAAGCATTGCATTGTCTGTTACTCAATGGAGTGGACTGAGTACAGCGTGTGACTTGTGTTCTGCCGATGATGCAATAAGCTAATATTGTAGTGTGAGTTAAGGTTGATTAGATGATCATCTTTAACTCTGTTTTCTCCAGGGGTTTTTGAACGCTCATGTTTTCAGGTGATAGTCTATGCCCCTATTATATTGCTCTTTTAAAAAAAGTGTTCTCTTTTGGGCAAGAAAACATAGGCTCTCTTCGGATTCTGGATGGAAATTAGCAACCTTATGCTCAGAATGTAAAAGTATACTGTGTTATCATAAACTGACTCTCTTCCAAAAAAAAAAAAAAAAAATTCTAGGGAGTAAAATACATGCGCAAAAACCAGAAATTGATTTACAGAGTTATAGCTATTTTTTTTTTTTAACTTTCTTAAAAGTTTTTGTCCTGGAATTAATTTTCAGTGAAAACTAAGACATTTTTCTTCTCATCTGGAATCAGTTTTTACCTCATTAGCAGGAAATGGTGAATATACATTAAGCACAAATAAAGTTCACTTTATGAGGCAAAGAATTTGCACTCGGTAAGTAGATGTGTACAAATGAAAGACCCTTTCTGCTGTCCTTAAAGAGGATTGTGAAGGAAATTTTAATAGCAGATACCATCATTCAGGTAACTTCCACTGGTGTGATTCCCGCTGCCCTCCCTCCCCCCACAATAAATCCAAAGAATCCAGGAGAATTTTTCTCCCAACCTATTGGGAAGTATTTCGATGCAGCCTTTAGTATATTGGCAAAATTAAGTGTTCATTAGCTGGGCCTTGGTGGTGATATCATGGGGGTATGGGGTAGAACTCTCTTTTCCATTTTCTTTTGATCTTAAAGTTACATAACTGTGCGTTCAGCTTAACTTGTGTTATTGCAGTAGGAAGATGTGTAGGTGGAAAGATATTCTAAAGGGAGGCTAGAGCCACCTTCCCTGACAAGAAAAAATTCAAGGGAACAAATAAATAAAAATACACTCAAAGAATCATAGAATGTTATAGCTGTAAGGGACCTTAGGTTTCATTTAACCGAAATTTTAGCTTCAAGATCCTAGAAAAAAAAAATATTCTGTGATTGTGAATGGCATTTTTCCATATTTGAAAGTTAAATTTACTAATGTGTCTGCTTATTTACCCATGGTATATTTGTGGCTGTTTTTTTTATATTACCAGTGGGAACATATTCTGTATTATAGTATCTTTTTATTTGTCTGGATGCTTGTATATTCCTGTTTGTCTATTAATGCTCTCACACGTGCAAACATACAAGAGAAAATGGCAATCCAGTATTAAACAATGGGGAAAAAGTTATAGTGCAGTAAGACTGGATTAGTCATGCTTTTCACAGTCAAGTTGCCATAAGGGTCATTTTTTAAAGTTTTAGACTAACTCACATGTATCCCAGAGTTTATACAGGGTTGTGGAGTATCTCTTTAGACATATAGTCTTGCTGCTGTTTTGTCCTGATGTATAAAATGGATATCATTGAACTGGCATCTAGAAAGCATTGGTAGCACTACAGATTTTATCACTCATTCCAAACATAGGAGTTGCAAAACACCTTTCTTTAAATATTTTCTCTTCATGGTGCAACTGGGGAGGGCCAAATTCCAGCCTTAAATAAAGTTTCAACCTGACTAGTTGATAGAAATGGCAGAGTAATAGAACTTGTGGTCAAGAAGCTGATACCTGGATTGTGTCAAGGATTAGACTGTATGTTTGCAACCCTTCCAGATGGGCTCCTTGTTTCTACTCTATACGCACATCCTTGTAGCCATAAGGAAACGGAGAGAGAGTTCTACCTTTAGTTTCTTCTTCTAGAGATACTCCGCATGGGACTTCTAGACCCTAATCAGTATTCTTTTGTTGATGATAATCTACTTAAATGATATCCTATCATCAGAATCCCTTAATGGAATTATCTTTGCATTTTGCACTGTTCTTCCATCTTGGCTTCTAAAAGCTAGAAGTGTCCTTCCCCCCATTCCCCCCACCCCCATCATTTTCCTAATGGAGATGACATATAAATATGCCAAGCAGAATCCATAATCATGGCAGGAAACCTACACAGTAGGGCTGGTTTTGATACATAGTCCACCCTACTGGCAAGTACTTTTTAGGCAGCTTCATATAATAACGCATAGGGTACAAAAAGAGACCTCTGCTGTGATTTCTTTGGTTTATGTATTTCACATTGAAATTGTAGGTTTTTTTGGTTGGAATTTATTTGAGATGATTAAAGACATTTTGCAGAGCACTCAAATATAGGTGAAAGAATTTCAAGTTTGCTCATTTTGGCATAATTTTAAAACAAAAGTGTTACTGTTGGATCTGGGCATGTGATGGGTGAATGAGTGTTTCAATGAAATGACATAAGTCTGTATAATTTGGAGGGTAATGATGCCTTAGAACGAGAATAAATCTGGAGCGATGGAAAGGCTCCATATTCTAGATGAATGCATGCTTCCTCCTATGAGTCTGAAAAATAAAATTAAATCTTTATTTATACGAATCCACTGGGGGAAAAAAGCTACATGGACTGGGTTTATGATATATTTCAGAACAGGAATATTAGCCTTAACCTCTTTCCTCACATTGCATATGATATTTAATCCATCATCTTTGTTTTAAACAAACAATACACAAGCTGTTGCTGGCATTGGTATAAAGCTGATGGTCCATCTGGAGAGCAGGAATATAGATCAGGAGAATAAGAGAATTGAAATTGGGTGCAAGGGCAGATTTGCATGTGTAAAACCTCTCTGTTTACTAGCTTTTTATCAAATTGTTTAATATGAGGCAAAACAGAATCCTTTTTCTTCAATCTGAGGACCTTATTGGAGGAAAAGTTGCTGAAGGAAGAATAATTGGGTTTTGAGGGACAATAAAATTATAGCCATTAATATCTTCTCGTTTTGCATGGGCGAGTCCATGTGGAAGAATTGAGAACACTGCTGGGGATTGGGTTCTTGTTCTAGCCATGTGATCTTTGGCCAGTCATTTTAGCTTCTTGACCTTCAGTGTCCTTTGGTCCAAGTTAATTCAGCAACCACTTCTTGAGGTGCCGTGAGAATTTTCTCGGACCCAACCATTCTGCTAGGCATTATGGATCCATGGCTGAATAAGACTGAGCCCTACTCTCAAGAGGCTTAAGGTCTTGCAATGGAGACAGACATTACAACTGAATAATGTAGTGAGTGTTATATAGGAGACACTGGCTCACAAAGGAAGGAAACATTCTGTCTGGAATAGACAGGAAGATTTGTATTACAAATCTCTTATAAGGATTTTCTATTTTGACCAGCAGAGGAGCAGACATTCCAGGTATGCGAATAGTGAGAGGTTCAGAACAAATTATCAACAAAGTTCTTTCCAGTTCCACATTTGCAGTGTTATCAATGTAAAATTCTTTGAATAGCTTTCCACTGATGAGTTATTCGCTGAAGAGTGTTTATTGTCATGCTCGAAAGAAAATAATAATGAAAGAAACAATGATTTCCTTTAGTTATAAAACGGGCTGGATGGGAGGAGGCCGCCAGTATTTCTCTTTATAATTATTGCCCTGTTTGAAAAATCAGCCCGCATCTAGGGTGGCAAACACTGTGTAGAGGCCTTCCTTCTTCCTTCTCGGGAGCAGCAGTGGATGGAACCACTGTAACCTGGCCTCCCGCCATGAGAGGAGGGAATCCAGGTGGCCATGTTCAAATGTGTCTGCGTGCAGCAAGGCTTCTGAAATGACAGGAGAGCCCGGCGGCTTCCAAAGCAGCTGTGACTCTGGATTGCTCCCACCATCCCTGCTTCTCACCACAAGAGGAGTGAATCTCTGCTGCCTTAGGAGGCATGGAGCCTGGGACTTTAATTCCTTTTTTAATTTTTCATTTTATTTTTAAAACGCTTGAGTGGTGGATGATGATTTCTTGACAAAAGAGAGATTTCCCCCCTTTTAAAATTATTTTAACTCAGGCTCTTGTGTAAACTCATGGGCTGGGAATAAGACCAGAATACCTTCTTTTTGTTGTTGTTTACAAACGGCCAATAATTTATTCACATGTGACATTTGAGCTGGCATTTTTTTCCTCCTAAGATGACAGTAGCTTCCGCTGTTGTATCCTAAAGCAAAGTCAGAGTAGCCCTTTGCTTTTGTCCCCATCGGTAGTTATATTTTGCCCTCTTGCCTTTTTCATTTAGACCTTATGGTATTTCCTAACCCTCAGACTGTTTTGAAAGGCTTTGATTAAAATATGCTGATAAAAGAATTCGATAACCAAGTTAGGAACGACAAGGCTATCTAGAGAAGACCGAATGATTTGGCAGCCTAACAAATTCTATTCAGAGCACACAAAGAGATTCTGGAACGTTTTATAGGGACTCGTGTTTAGGGAATGGTATGAACTCAGGTTACCTGCCGAATATGGTGTCATATGGAAACATTTAAGAGCTTATGGAAAATTCTTTGAAATAAAGTGGAATGAACTAGCAAGCATATAATACCTAAGAAGAAAAATAAGAGCATTCATTCTGATTTTTAGGTGGCTGCTTAAGGAAGGGAGGTGGATGGAAGTAAATCATTCCAACTTTGTATGCATAACGTAGAAGAGCTATCACCTAAGAATAGTTTTGCTAACCAAACCCTAAACTTAAAAGGATATTAAAGGCCATCATGTCTAACCGCCTTCCTCTGTAGGAACCTCCTAGGTGTTATCCCCAACAGCCTTTACTTAAATACTTCCAGAAAAAAACTGAGGGACTGGGGGAGTAGGGACGAAGGTTGGCAGGAACTTCTGTTGAATACCTAATATCTGCAAGATACTGGGGTGCACACTTTCTCACCGTCTCATTTGACTTACGTGTGGGTTTATAACCTCCAGATTACAGGTGAGGGAACTAAGTTATTTACGAGTAGGGAAGCTTGCCTCAGCTCCTGTGTCTAGATTAAGGCAAAACTGAAATTAGAGCCTCGTTCCATCTTCTTGTACTACACTCAGGTTGGAGGAGAGCTCCTTCCTCACGAGGCACTCTCTTCTGTCTTAGTAATATACGTTGTTTGAAATGCTTTCTTTTATTTTGCTGAAATCTGTCTCTCATTAACATCTCTCCTTGGTCCCGATTCCACCTCAGGAACGACACAGAGTTGATGGAGTTCTCTTTTGTCATGAAGGTATGTTAACAACGACTGCTGCCCATATGGTTTCTGCCATCTCATACTTAGTTGGTTTTTTTGACAACAGACACACACACACACACACACAAATGTCCTTTTGTTGATTCTAGTTCACCTTCCAACATATGGAACTCTTTTTGAATCTTTAGAGGTCTAGACTCAAAGATCATGAGCATTAGAAGATATCTTAGTTTCATCTCACCCTGTCTGATTCATCAACAATTGTTACTATGCCATCATTCAAGCCATGCATAAGCCATTAATTAATAGTGAACGGGACAAAAAGGCTAGGTTAACTCATGGTCTGTGTATTAGTTCCTGAAATTGAAAGCAGAATTTAGACTACCTGCGAATTTTTCTGGGAAGAGAGTTAATGGAGATTGCCACATTTTTAAGGGAACTTCTTACCGTGAAAAATTAGTAACTCTTCAAAGTAGAAAACTTCCTCCATTATTCTTTGTTTAAAATTATAAGCCCAAGTGTTATTCACCAAAACCTTACCTTTTACTCTTCAGGGACCTTTGAAAATGTGTGGAATACTGATGCATCTCCTGTATACACCCAGCACTTACCGATAGTAGAATAGGAGTTGGCTTTCTCAGTGGACTGGGAGCTCCTCAAGAGCAGGGGCCTTTGCAAGTCCTTGACCCTCTCGCTCTAAGCCACTGGCAAATACCAGACCCTTGAAGTTTATGAATTGAATGGAATGGTTCAGATGAAACTGCCCATGTTCTAGGATTGGGCTGTTTATTTTAGTTAGCCTTATTTCATGTGCTGTTATTTTGGGTGAATGGTGTAATAATACAATTGTACTGAACACCTAACTAATTTAATAAATAATGAAGAGGAAGAATAATGGACCATAATGAGATGTGAAGAGCCCAGTTAATAATGCTGAGTTTTATTATGTATGAAATAAAAAACATGTAGCCTGAGGAAAAGTGTTTATTAACATACTCCTTCGTGTGTTGTTATTGAAGAGGGGCACTGGCCTGCGTGAAATGGAAACTGATGATTTTACATACATAAAAAGAGCATTTTAGGAATTGAAACCTGAGGGAGGTTAGTTGATACAGTGTCCTATACTTTACAGATAAGGAAACTCAAGTTCTGATAGTGAAGTGACCTTCCAAAGGTCACACATTCAGTATAATAGTATGTTTTCCAACAAATGGTGGTGCCTACCTCATGCTTTTTTTTTTTTTTTAAATCTTCCAAATGTTAAAAGTATAAGATTAAGTAAAGGTCATTTTTAGACCATATGAAGTAGCCCAGTTGCCCCAGGATTAGTTTATTGTATGCATATCTGCCATTGTTTTACAGATCAAGCATAAATCCACACAATTTGATTTCTATGTTTTAAATTTAAATTTAATTAATTTTTTTTTTAGAGGGAGAACGTGCAAAAGGCAGAGAAGGCCAGAGGCAGAGAGAGAATCTTAAACAGGTTCCATGCTCAGCATGGAGTCTGATGTGGAGCTCACTGTGGGGCTCAATCCCACAAGCCTGGGACCATGACCTGAGCTGATACCAAGAGTCAGATGCTTAACTGACTGAACCACCCAGGTGCCCCATCACACAACTTGATTTTAAAGGACAGTTTCTTTGCAAGTGAAATATATCTATGGAAAGAAAAGCAGTCATATTTTCTTATCTGAAGTGACTAGTTCTTTGCTGTATTTCCATTAGGGCTATTTTCCAAGGGGAGTTTCAAAATATTGAATATGTTAAAGATTTCTAATAAAGCTAGGAATTTTGAGAAAAATTCAGAGTGCAGCCATAACTTCCTTCAAACTATCTCTTAGAGGAGCCCCCGTTCAAGTTAGAATCTTGGCTTGATGGACAAGGGAATTGACCCAGTGCAATGGTTCTCGAATTGTTATGATGAACTTTCCTTGACTCGTCTCCTCAAAAAGTCAAAGTCAGTGTCTTTGATTGCTTCAAACACGATTGTCTTGTCTCACTAGCTTAGACTTTAAGCTTTTCTTATGCTCCCAGAATGACTTCTTTGGTAATTACTTCTACTTTTTATTAAAACAGTTTTGGTCATTGAGGTAGGAAGAAGAGGAAAGACCAATCCCGTTCCAGTTTGCTTGGGCTACGTTGATGCTGTCTTTCAGACTGCTGGTGAAATAAAAATTCCTGGTTTCTACGACATCAGAGATGCCAAGTGTGTGATGAAGACAGTGTTGTCTTACTCTTTTTGAGTAATGGACACAAAGACGTGCCCGTTGCCCTGTAACTTTCAGATCTTCTGTAACCTTTTTAAACAAAATGGGAGAAGCTGCTACTTGTACCCAAGGGAAGAGAAAGTTAATGAATAGAAAAGACAGAATTTACTTAGGAAAACAGTGGAATTAAGCTCTGGACAAAACATGCATCAGTGATGCATAACATTTTTGTTAATTGGGTCTTAACAGGTTTCTGACTCATGTGGTAATCATTGTAGAAGTGGGTCATACTAGACCATGCCAGCGGCATATCCCACAGCTATAAGAACTCTTACCTACTTGTGCATGTGCACCTGAGTTTCTGGAGGCATACATTTCTATAGCTTAATTTAGGTTCCACGTACACTTCAGTGGTTAAACCTGAGCTAGACTCAAAGAGTTTGTTTCCATTAAGAAAATGAATCTTTTATGTGGACCAAGGTCAGGTTAGTTAATTTGTTTGCTTTTATTGGAATAACTTTTCCCATTCCAATTCATCACTTAATTTTAAGTGGTTCTACTAAAACACCCATTAAAGTCCCTTACATTTCTCACAGACTAGGGCTATGACAGGTTCATGTGACTTGTCTTTTTCAAGGCACAAAGGTAGCTTTTCTGATCGTCAACCTATTCTTCCTTGTCTGTAATTTCCCAACGATGAGGGAACATTTTCTATGATAGTATGAACTCTATTTGCAAAGAGACCAAATGAAGTTTTCACAAGACATAAGATTAAAATATAAAAACGCACCCAATGTGATAAACATTTCTTCTTTAAAAATAATAAAACTTTTTTTTCCCTAAATTCTTTTTTTTTCTGCCTGCTTCACCCTCTTCCCGACTGATGCATTATCCAGCAACTCAAAGTTGACTCCTGCTAGTAAAGTAACTAAATGTGATGTTATTGCTCTAATTAGTGGTGACAAAAGATCAATTAATGTTATAATTAAAAACAGTGTCTAGATCTGTTGTTTGTGGTGAACAAATGTGACAATTACTTTGTTCATTGACATAGATGTGTTGAATTTCCTCTCTAGATTTTAAGGGGATGCATTTTAGTGCTGATGTGCGCATTTAGCTGTGGACAGTAGGAACAAGGCAAGCATATTAGGGAAAGAATAGGGCCCATAATGTCTAAGCTAGAGCCATATTTTAACATACTTGACACCTTTCTTTGGTGCCTGGTGCTATATCAGCAACTTGTACTCACTGGATCTGGAGCCTCACGCTTTTAATATTTTATCACTAAATGCTTAAGTGTTTATGTTGCAAAAAGAAAAGGAAAAAAAAAATCCCACTTGGACTCTTAGACCACACGAACAGGACAATATATGATAACCATGTCATTGATGATTTTGGTTCTATGTATGGCAGTAAAGTTTAAGTTGATGGGGTAGAATAGTGAGTATGTGATTTTTACAAATCTGGTTGGATTTTCTTCTGATACAGAGCAAGCTGTTTTTTATACATTGAAGCCTGGGAAAGCTATGTTACTGTAAAAAGAGTAACCGTATCTCTTTTCTGAGTTGTTGCCAAGCAGATGTAGACTTTTGGAATGTGCCCAGAAAACTTCTACAGCTGATACTTTGGTGACTTGTTCCTACTTCTAGCTTTACCAGCACCTATTTAAATAGCAGAGGAGCATGATTTTGTGTTGGTAGGTCACAGTTTTATACATTTCTCTACAATTAAATATGGGTAAGCTAACATTGATTGTAATTGATAGAAATGATGTAAGCCCAGTTTGCTTTTAATGAATACAGTGAAAGGGCACGTGGGTGGCTCAGTTGCTTAAGTGTCTGACTTCGGTTCAGGTCATGATCTCACGGTCCGTGAGTTCGAGCCCCGCGTCGGGCGCTGTGCTGACAGCTCGGAGCCTGGAGCCTGCTTCGGATTCTGTGTCTCCCTCTCTTGCTTCCCCTCCCCCATTGGCGCTTGCTCTCTCTCTCAAAAATAAATAAACATTAAAAAAAAAAAGGAATACAGTGAAGCTATGGCCAGCTTTGCTAATACATTTTTGACAAAACGAATCAAGAAAATCCATCTAAAAAGTTCTCTGAGAGATTGGCATTGAATGTAAAACAAGGACAATCCGCTACCATTACTAAAAGAATCTCACCTTTTAACTTCATCACATAAATGGATCATGCTCAGTGGATCTACCTGAGCAGCACGTGGTTTGATTTTAATTTCTTAGATTACTGATTCCCACCATCATGCCTGAGTACTCTTTCTGTGGTATTAGAAATGGGAAAATATCACACAGTTTCAGGTTGACAGATTTATCAAGAAATGAGCATTTTCTGTAACATCAGCTCAAAATAAAACGTTACTGTTATAATCTCAGGTAACTTGGTAGCAATGGAAATCCTGTAAACCTTGAAGGTAGTGTGCTTTTGACATGGATGGTAAAGGAAGGAAGCTAGTTGAATTCATTTGCTCTGCTGCTGGCTAAAAAAGACAAACAAGGAGGGACGGAGGGAACAAAGAAAGTAAAAATCTTTCTTTTTTTTCAGGAGGAGTTGGAAGATGAGGAGTAATACAACACGCCAGATATATATGTTAAAAACTTGCAACAAATCATAGATCACACTAAAGGATTACTAAAGTTTTAAACATGGCTGAGGGTATAGATGTCAGATTTTCTTACACAATAGTGGGTCTTTTGTTTCAGAGTTCACTCTTGGCCAGAAACTCCCTACCACTGTGTTAATTTCCTGTCGATCTTTCATTCAGCAACAGAACTAGAGATGGGGAGCAGACACCCCCCCACCCCCCCCCACCCCCCAGGCTTTTTAAGACTGTGCTTTGTGTAGATTAAAAAGAAGAAAGAAAAAAGAACAAACTTTTTCCAAACAAGATGTCCATGTGCATTCTTTAAGATCCTGTATGTGTGCTTAAAATGATCCTTAAAAAAAGCTCTCTCCATAATTTTGAACCTCTCCTTTTTCTAAAGACTTTTATAGTCATTTTTTTTCCTTCTCAGCATGTGAACAAATGTGTAACTCGAATAGATGTTACTTTGCTATTTGCTTAGATTGTTTTAAAAGGCTAGTTGTGTGGAGGAACGAAGAAGGAAGGGAGGCAGGAGTAGCTGGGGTTTATTTGTTCTGTGTTGACCTAATGAGTGCAGTTCTTAAAAAATAATAAATATTTATATGTGATCTTAATTTTTAATGAGTCTCATAAAGTGGCTGGTACAGAAAAGTGTATGAGAAGCCATATGTATTAAACTATATGTATTGTAAATACACGCATGTGCACACTAGAATGTTTTAGGAGGGAAAAGAGCTTATTGAGCTTGCTCCCTGTTGTTTTCCTGGTACCTAGAACAGTGCCTGACGTGTGACCGCCACTCAATAAATATTTGTTGAGTTAAACAAATATGAAAATAAATAAATAGGCAGCACCATATAGCAGGATGGCATTAGATTGGAATTCGGAAGACCTGGAGTGTACTTCCAGCACTGCCGTTAACAAAGTATGAGGAGCTGCCTAAGTCATTTAATTTCTTTGCTCCTCTGTGGCTTAAAAACTGGAACCTTTGCCTTCATGTTTTGTTTTGTTTTTAAAATAATGATTAAATGATACCTAAGGGGTATAAAAGCTCTTTGGAAACTGCAGGGTGCTTTAAATGAGTGTGCATATGTGTGTGTATGTACAGAAAATCCTTTATCTCTTTGCTTCTCAATTTCTTTTCTTAGGAAAATCAGATTATTTAAATCCCATTATGCATAGCTCTCCTCTGCTCTTCCTAAGCCTCTGTATTCCATTACCTCTAGTAAATCAGAAAAAGGTGGTGAGTCAGGCTGTTGTAGAAGGCGAGGTCTGCTGTTTCTCATGACCATTTCACTGTGTGGAACTCCAAACTCTCCAGTGCGTGTATCTCGTGGACTGTCTTACCTGTTTCAGCCATACAAGATGTTAGGTATGACCTGGGGTCTCCTAGATATGACCACTTCAAGATTCTTTGATGAGCAAATTAAAGTATTTATTAGTCATTAATACTATAGATGAATAATCATGAATTTAACCTAGAGTCGACCTAAAATCAGTGTCATGGGATTATCTGTAAAGATTTTTTAAAAAAATGTGTGCGTTCGTTAATAATAGTATGTCCTGAAGCTGCATATCTGGAAGGGAAAAGGATAGAAAGTAACAAGTAGAAAGATATTAACAAGGAGAAAAGAGATCATGGTCAGAGATCATGATCTTTAGGACAGTTGTTCAAGGCTTTATACTCATTCATTCTCCACAGTTATTTTTTGAATTAGGATTCTTATTCTTTTTCTTTTTTAATTTTTAATGTTTGTTTGTTTATTTATTTATTGTTGTTTATTTACTTTTGAGAGAGAGAGAGAGAGACAGAGCACAAGCAGGTGAGGGGCAGAGAGAGAGGGAGACGCAGAATCTTAAGCAGGCTCCAGGCTCTGAGCTGTCAGCACAGAGCCCAATGCAGGACTCGAACTCACGAACATGAGAGATCGTGACCTGAGTTGAAGTCGGATGCCCAACCGACTGAGCCACCCAGGCCACCCAGGATTCTTATTCTTAAATTTAAATATCGAGTAACAAATTTGGATGGCCCTTCATATTAACATATTGTCTTAAATTAGGAAGAAATGGATTGAAGTTCGAAGTAAGCTTTAATAGCATCATAGAAGTTACATTTGGAGGTAGACTTCCATTGCATCATAGAACTTTTTAAGACTTTAGGAGACCATTTAGTGTAAGTACATTCATTTGGATCTTAGGAGAACTGAGGCCCGGATAGCCCAGGCCAGGAATCTTTTGGAACGTCATGGCAACCAGTTACTTTAGAGTCTAGACTACAGCCCTAGGTCTTTAGATTTCCACATTCCAACTATCCCTTCCCCATACACAACTGTTAATTTTCTTAAAACTAAAACAATACTAATCACCCCACTTAGAAGAGCTTTCCAAAATATTGTTAGTGTTGAATGCCTTAGCATTGCATTTTGCTAGTAGGTGTCACTCAGATTTACTGAGCTGGAAGCCTAACTTAACAGAATAATGAGACATAGGTATCTATGTGCCATCACTGGACAGACACACCCACAGATCACACATTTTACATCTGAAAGAACATAAGTAATTCTCCTCTCCCCCACTTTTAAATGATAAGGGACTATTGACAACCCTCCACTGTCACTTGTATCCATGTGGTTTAAAATATATACTGCTTATTCAAAGAGTTGTTCAAGTTCAATGCAGAAGATATATTATACCGTGTAATATGCCTGCATTTGTTCATGCATTCTTTTTGGAAACCTGATCTTATTTATGTCTGCTTTTACCAGATAGGCTAGGTTAAGTTATGTTAAACATGTTGTACTGAGACTTGATTCACAGTGCTGCAGCGTGGCTTTCTTCCTTGATTAGCTTTAATCAAACTCTCCGCATTCCATGACCTTAATAAAGCTATTTTTCCTGACAACTGAAGACTGTCTTAACAAGCACAGTTCATCTGTGCTGAAACTAAGGCTGAGTTAAGATGGGGTTTAGGTGCTCATTAAAGCCCAAAGAATGTAGTATAATAGGAAATGATGAAATGGTGCTCCCTGAAACATCTCTTCTTTAAATTTAATTAGACAAATTATACGAAAACCAGTAGATGCCCTGGGAAGGCAATCAACATTAGGGCTAATAAAAAGCTTGAATAGTATGAAAGAGCTGGGGTGGGAGGTGCTGTAGTGCCTTTCTAACACTTATGAGAGGTAAATTAACACCAATTGCTAAACACAGAAGCTAGATGAATTTCCACATTGATTTAAAAATTAATTTTATGATGCTGTTCTATGTGAAAAAAATATAACAAAAATACTTTGAAGTTTGGCATGGATGCACATGCACAAGGTATTTTATGAATACTTTGTATATAAATTATTCATATGCACTTTATATATGAACTGTTTTGTACAGTGGAGAGGCAGTTATGGTCTGACTTTGGAGTTTTGACACACCTGGGTCCAAATTCTTACAAGTTCCCTCATTAGCTCTGTGTGCGTGTGTATGTGTGCGTATGTGTACACGTGTGTGTATGTACAAGTTTACTTCACTCTGTGAAACCCAATTTCATCATCTATAAAATGAGATAATTCTTTTCCTGAACAGGCTTTATAAGAATTCAATGAAATTAAATTGGATTGTGTGTGTACAGAAGGGTTGGCACCATACCTGGTGCATAATAGGTGCTCAAAAGTAGGTGTTCTATATTTAAGAGAAATTTCCACTTAGTCAAGAGTGGTTTTAAGTGAACTGTCCTATAAATATGTAAGAATTAGGTTATGAATGTAAATATTCTACACATAATCTTATGGATCAAGATCATCTAAAGGGAAAATGCTAGAGGACAGAAGCTTGTAGTTTTTGGACAGAATGATGACTCAAACATACCTAATGAATTGTTTGGTGCCTACAGCTGCCAAGTGGAGAGACATTTCAGAAGGTTGAAACATTTATTAAGCACTGTGTGCTAAGCACCTTATATACCTATTTGAAGACAACTCTGCAAGGTAGGTGTTACCTAGTTTTACAGACAAGGATAAAGAGCTTCAGAAACACTGGTCGCATGTTACCATGGGAGAGCCAAAATTGGAACTCAAGGTTGGCTTGGCTCCTGAATGCTTGCTCTTTGGGGCAGTTGGGTGGCAGGCTAGAGCAGATGTTTGTATTGCTTTAAAAATCAGATTTGCCATATAAGTTACTGGATACACAGTTCTCTCTCCCTTTTCTTCCTTGGCTGAATTCTTTTTTTTTTTTTTTAATGTTTTTATTTATTTTTGAAGGAGAGAGAGATAGCATGAGCGGGGGGAGGAGCAGAGAGAGAAGGAGACACAGAGACCTAAGCAGGCTCCAGGCTCTGAGCTGTCAGCCCAGAGCCCGACAAGGGGCTCAAACTCCCAAACTGTGAGATCATGACCTGAGCCGAAGCCAGATGCTCAACAGGCTGAGCCACCCAGGCGCCCCGGAAGAATTCTAAATGAACTTATTCTGTGTCCTGGTTAACCCTCAGTTCCGTTGCTTTTGGGTTGTGGTTCTCAGCATTTGCTGGCCTTTTAACATCACCTGGGATGGGATTAAGTATTAGTGTTTTTGAAAGCTCTCCTGGTGATTCCTGGTGTGCAGTCAGGGCCAAGAGCCTGCATTCAGAGACGTCTACCTCAGACATAGGTGTTTTGGTAGCCTATGTGTCATTAGTAATTTGTCAGAGTTGGTTATGACCCTCCTGTTTGTTTAGAGGAAGAAATATGGAAGCCCTGAAATCTTCTCCAGTCGTGATAGATGTTGCTCATGCATTAATTAGCATGTAAAAATTAAGTGTTCTTTATTCTTACTGTTAGCTTATTTTCTCTTTTTCCAGTTGAAAGAGGCTAAATTAGATGGAGTGAAGATTATGGCAAGAAAAACAAAGGAAAGAAACATGATTATGGCAACTTTTCCCCTCAGAGAGCTGAAGACAAGAGCATTTTTTCATCTGTTTTTACTAAAACAAAAATTACTTTCAAAATAACGGCCTTACACCTGCTCCCTTAGAAAGGGAGAAAACCTTTCTGGTCAGACTGATTTGTGGATGAATCCCGAGCTCTCACTTTCTAATGAAAGAATTAGTCATTTTAAAAAGCTTATGGAGTCTCGGTTTCCTAATCTGTACAATCGAAATAATTCTGAACTCAGTTACTCTGAGGATCAAATGAAAGAAAACAATTTGCAGAGGACAGTCTGGAACCTGACCAGTGTAGCCCCTCTTGTTAGGTTACTGAGACCAAGTATCTTTGGATACTGGTCAGGTTGAGCATTTTCTGAGAGGGCTCTGTGGGGCTGGTTGGTTTTGCAGAGCAAGGAGGCCTGCTGTTGACTCTTGTAATCCTGGATGCTGCCATTCACAGAGACCTTTTTCTTTTCCCTAAGAGATTCCTGGGTATCTTGTTTTTACGGACCAGAGAGTAAGGAAAGAAGTTAGGATGCCTTTCCTGAAAGCTGGTCTGGGAAGTTAGTTGCTGATACGAGTCAGCATTCCCTAACTTGAGATTTCCTAACACTGTTTCTCGGGCTTAATTCTGAGTCACTGATGCCTGCCCTGGTGGCACCGTAAATGAACGCAGACAGTTACTGGGAAGGGATCTTGTCTTTGGTCCTGCCTTCAGGCACAGCTACATCTACATCACCGAAAACGGTTGTATTCCCATTCTTCTTTAAAAAGAGTATGTAACCGGTTTAACTATTAAGAAGTTCATGCTAATTTCCGACGTTGATAAGCATCAGGTCAAGCATATTTCCTACTGTTACCATCTTCCACAGAGGTATAAAATTGCTTTTTATACCTCTTAGGGATTTTTACAAAGAAATTTTGGTATGGGTGAATGGGTTGAAATTTTCAGGATGTTAAAAGAACTCAGTGAAAGAGTAGCTTCCCCTACAGCTCCGTGACCTGGTGGAAATCCAGACATTAGGTTCCACCAAACTTGAGGGATGCCCAGTAAATGATGATGGGAATATCCAGGGAGCTGGAAGCGTTGAGACTGCTCACTTATCCGAATCCTTACATGACCCTGAGACCGCCAGGCGGAGGGGCTGCAAAGCAGAGATAAGTGCTGGAAATTGGCCAGTGTACTTTTTTTTTTTTATTTTTAAGACATAGCTCTCTCCTTTACACTTTTTTCTGTACCTCTGCCCTGAAGCCTACACAGCCTGTTACATACTGATAGCTAAGGAAATGCAATCAACATTCCTTACTACTGCCTACAGAAAAGACCTAAATTGTTTACTGGCCTCCAGGATGTTGGTAAATATCTGGCTGTTCTTTTTGGAAAGGGGCGGGGGGGTGGGAAGCATGAGGCAGTGCACAGTATCTACATTTATATTGTGAACATACACATGTTGTACCCTAGAATAAGAAAGAAATAATTTACAGTACATCTGCATTGTTCCAAGGCCAGGGGAAGATGATCTTGTTCTCCGTGTAGGGCTCCCACCCCTCAATGGCTTTACATGTGTTCTGGAGGGGAAAACGTTATTTATAAAGTAGCCTGGGGTATGGAGGATCCAGTGGTAAGAGGTATAGAACATTTTCAGGCGTCTTTACTCGGTATAGGACATTTTCAGGCATCTTTACTCTTGGAGTGTAGCATGGGAAAGTTCATTCCCAAAGACTGTACCTCTGGGTGTTCTGGTAGAGTTGGGGGATGAATCGGTAAGAATGAAATGAAAACGGGATGAAAATCCGTTTACTCTTAAACACAGACAGGCTAGGAATGGGGCATCCTACTTTTAGAATAGAAATTTCATTATACAAAGGCAAGGTGGAGGAAATCTAATTTGACAGAAGTTCATGTGAAAACAACCGAAGAGTGTAAGTTGACCTCAAGATTAATCGAGGCCAGCAGTGTGACATTGCCTTTTAAAAGGCGAAGGCCATGTTGGGCTGTGGTCTGACCACAGCTGGAATATTTTTGCCCAGTTTTGGTACACATGCTAAAAGGAATGCCAGCAAAATGGAGACCCGGGTGCTAATGGATCAGGAAATCGTATCATAGGAGGGACAGTTGAGAAAAACATGGCTCTAAAGTCTGGAGCAGAGATTCCTTAGAATGACCTTAAGAATAAGCTTAAATATTTAAGTGTCTGGTGGGACATTCTCTTGTTCTCTTGTAGGAGTTAGGTTTTCCTCTGTAGCCTCAA
This sequence comes from Panthera onca, assembly GCF_046562875.1. Classification (NCBI taxonomy): domain Eukaryota; kingdom Metazoa; phylum Chordata; class Mammalia; order Carnivora; family Felidae; genus Panthera; species Panthera onca. The sequence continues at coordinate 171,700,335 of NC_138346.1, read as the reverse complement.
ACCCACACCTGACATGAAAACACCTGAGACAAAAACCTGAGTTAACATCTTGCACTGCCTGACCCATTTTTCCCAACAATCTGCTCATCTTCCTGTGTTTCAAAATGAGTGGCTGTCTCCATTCTTCACCCTGTCATCCAAACCAGAAATCGGGCATTATCTTTCACTCATCCCTTTCACGCAGGGAAAAAAAAGATGTTGCATTTAAAGTCAGCACCTCTGGACTGGGCTTCTGTTGCTGTCTAACAACTCAGTTGCTAATAGCTTTTGATAGGGAGGCAAACTGTTAAACTTGATAATTTCTAAAGAGTTTTGAGCTATTTAGCACTAAGTGATGCCAAAGAAAAAGAATACTAGCGTTACTCACAGCAGAGGGAATAATTTAATATCCTTCTTGGGGGCCGAGGTTAAGTTCTGTGTGACTCAGCACATTATCATCCTCTATGACCCTAAATCCCTTCTGTTTCCTGATCTGCTTGTCTTGACCTGTTTCATTTCCACACCAAAATAGTTTCATTAACACTATGATCATGCACAGGAGATAGTAGTTAACTGATGTAATTAACTGGTGTGTCAAAGGCTATTGGTTTATTGCATATGCAACTGTCTTTCCTGGTGGGAAGATACACTTTCTGCTGACATAATAGGTCTGCAAACATGCCAAATTGCCAAATAATCTGCTGGGTGGTGGTGAGGTGTTTGTGGTGATTGCACTTACATAGGCAGAATGGTGGGATCTTTTACTGTGTTCTCCTAAAATGCAACTGGCCAAAGGTGCTAATTGCTCAACAGTTGAAACAGAAGAAGAGAAGGCAATTTAGTTCTGGGCCTTGGTGAGGTTCTTTTCCTTTCCTTTTTTTTTTTTTTTTTTTTTTTTTTTTAAATCTGTGCTTTTGGCATGCTAATGAATGCATTTAGTCTCTGCAAGAAATTTCCGTTTAAGAAAGAATTTAAAAACACGAAGTGCTCAATCCATATCTCCTAAACAACTAAAAAGACTGCAATTTCAAATGAGAAATTATGTTGCAAAGATGAAAAAAGTTGTTTATTATGGCTCAAAATTTTAATCACCCAAGGGCTGTAAAGTTAAAAATAGACAGTTCTGCCTTCTGTTTATGGTAAACTTGGCTGAGTCCCGGCAAATTTCAAAGCTGAACATACTGTATGTTATTTTTGCTTAATTTTAGATTCCACATTTTTAAATTATTTCTTACAAGAAGCATATTTCAGGATATAAACTTAGCCTGAAGAACAGTATTCTTGATTTCTGCCCATATTGAAACTCCTTTGAAAATAGTAAACTATGGTTTTGGGATTTTCCTGTTCTCAAGAGTCCAAATGGGTACCTTTCTAAGTCTTTTACATTATGAATGAACACAGGAATACAAAATCGTAAAGGTTGCTTTCTGCTATCCGGTTCCCATACTTGTCATTTTGGTTTTCTTAACAGTAGAACTTGATGCAAACATACGGCAATACACACTGGCTTGCACTCTAGGGAGGGGCATTTTGTGTCGCCCTTCGTGTTTCAGGTTAAGGAGACGGGAAGGTGCGGACGGAGACTCTCCTGGCCGAGACAGAGTGTCTGCCCCTGGGCCAAGAGCTTAAGAGAAAGCCTGGGATAGAACCTTCCAGCTGTAGCCACTGGACAGTGTAGCTTCTCTTCTGACCCGTTCCCGCCTGCCAGCAGAACCGCCTGTGTGGTGACTGTTTGCCCCAAGAGCAAGTAGGATTGTTGACTCAACCCTCTTCATGCCTCCTCAGAGAGGAGAAACACCTGGCTTCACCTCTTTACAGAACTCTTGTTGATTCTTGCCTCCGCGCTCTTGCAGAGAGCTCTTGTGGGCCTTTCCTCCCAGGGTTTTTAGAACAAGCCCCTTGGGTGGCAAGAAATCTAGGGAAGGGATCTTTCTTTTTTTTCTTTTTTTCCTTAACCCATTACTCCATGTGGCATCTGAGAATCAAACATGCCCCACAGAGTGACTGGCATGCTCGGTAAATATTTGCGAAATATTGTCGAGTGAACAACCATTTACTGAAGATCAAGATTCCTATGATGACCCTGACGGAGGTTTATTTGCGATTAAGGTAATCATAACTTCTTTTGAAGAATTCTTACTGTGTGCTCCACCCGTATCTGAACACTTGATATTTGTTGTTTTTAATCTTCCTGAGAGCCCATTTTATAAAAGCAAAAACTAGGCTTTCCAGGGTTAGGAGCTTGCCCTGGGATATTCAGCTGTATAGCATTAGCCTTGGAGATTCTGTGCTTAGTGAGTATAGAATTAACACTGATTCCATATTCTTTCCAATATGCCACATTACCATGATGGAGAAAGGCTGTGATAGCAGTACCCATACATTGATACTATGCCTCTGAACGGGCAAAGGATATGTCACAACATTCACGAAAGTCTCAGGCCCTTAATCATGAGGTAGATAATCTCCCAGGTCCCAGCCAGAACCTGTTTACACTTAACTTGCACACAACTTTAATACAGTTGGTTATCTGTTTTTCAAATACACTGCAGATCCATTCATTCAGTAAATATTTTCTGAAAACCTATCATGTGCCAAGTATTCTTCTAGAGATGGCAAACAAAAAAGAATCTTGCTCTTTAGAGAGATTGCATTACAGATTTATACATTAGTGGCTCTCAAAATGTGGTCCTCAGATCAGCAGTAGCAGCCTCACATGGAGACTTGTCAGAAATGCAAATCCTTGGTCCCCAGTCCAGAAATTTGGGGACTGAAGTTCAGCAATCTGTTTTTAAACAAGCCCTCTAGGTGATGCTGATGTATGCTACAGTTTGAAAATCACTGTTCTAGAGGGCTTAGAACAACATTTTTGTGTTCTTGAAGCAAGTAGCTCTGTAGAAAATTTTGTTGCCAAATTTATCCCGTGTGTGTATGTGTGTGTGTGTGTGTGTGTGTGTGTGTGTGTGTGTGTGTCTGTCTGTCTGTCTGTCTGTCAAGGTATGACTTCATGATGGCATTCAATGATGGGCGCTTGCTGGGCAGAGGCACTAGGGCACTTACATGTGAGAATATGGACCCTAGACTCCTACGTACATGGATTCAGATTGTCACTCTGCCAAGCACTAGCCACACGAACTCGGGAGAATTATGAGAACTCTGTGAACTTTGGTTTTCTTGTGCAAATGCAGGTATTAGTAAAGGGACCATACCTCATGCTTGGTGCAGCTGCTCGGTACCAAAAAAAAAAAAAAAAAATGCTCAGTAACTCAGTATAATTGTTTTTCTCTCTCTGGGATGTAGCCCTGGGCTTGGCACAGGGTAGGTGCTCAGGGAATGTTCTTTAGAAAATGGATGGATATTTATTTTCCTTTGTGTTAGCCATTAGCCTAAGACCTGCAGCTGTTTAATTCCTACCTTTGTCCATCTTTAGCAGAAGTTACCAGAACAATGAGACCCAGCATTAGAACATACCTGATGCACACGTTCCCTTTGGAAAAGTGTGTTGACCTGCCTCAGTGTGGCCACTGCTGGTACTTAATCCTCATCTGTCTAAGTGAGGTTGCCTTCCCTCTGGCTGTTAACTTTGGGATATTTCAAATGCCTATAAAATCTTATTTAATTAAGGCTCTTCCATATCTGCTTGTACATATTTTATTCTTGAAATGCTGGTGGCATTAATAGTAAATCTAAGAGAATCAAACCTCTGCCTCTTTTATGCCATTTCAGCACTAAGCCAAGGAGAAAAACTCTCAAGGAAATTAATGCTTCCCTCAAGTACAGTAAGAACACGAATCTAACATATTGCCATATAACCTGGTTTCACTGACTTTCCGAAGTTTTGTTTTGCCATTTTTATTACATGTCACGTTGTATGGCTAACACCAGAAGTACAATTATGAGGAGGCTGTTCTCTCAAAATCTTGGTGTCTGCCAGTCAGATAGCCTTTCAGAAGAAAGAGTATCCACCAGAGATTTGGTTGTTATTCACAAACAGATTATTTTTTTTTTTTATTTTTAGACTTTCATTAGTTCACTAAATATTATTAGCAACTATCATGTGCCAAGCATCGTTCCAGGTGCTGGCGAACGAATGGGACAAAAATACCTGCTCTCCAGGTGCTTGGTTACTTTCTTTTTCACCGGTGGGAGTGTGTTTGGGTGTCTGTGGCATGGGGCGCCCTACCCAGAAGCTGGGTCTGGGGTGGAGGGCACGTGATAGAGGTGCTCAGATATGAACTCCCTCACTGCTACATGATCACTCCCTTCCGGTCATAGAAGCAAGCACCTGTTTTAGGTTTTATGTGTAAAGTTTAACTCCTTCAGCAGTGACAACTGTCACTGTTTCTCTGCTCTGGCACGTCCTCGTGCCCTGGATTTGTGAGGTGACGTTAGTGCTGATTTAACTTAGCTCTTCTGCATGTTACTGCAAACTCTGTTTTAGTTTCCTATTGCTGCTATAACATGTTACCACAAGCTTAGTGGTTTAAGAGGACACAAGTTTAGGGGCACCTGGATGGCTCAGTTGGTTAAGCATCGGACTCTGGCTCAGGTCATGATCTCACAGTTCTTGAGCTCACGTCCCGCATGGGGTGATCACAAGCCCTGTTTCAGGTGATCACAAGCCCCATTTCGGGTGAGCTCGAGCCCCACTTAGGGTGAGCCTTGCTTCTCTCTCTCCCTCTCTCTCTCTGCCCCTCACTCACTTGCCACAAAGTGACTCAAATTTATTTTCTTCAGCCCTGAAGGTAGGAAGTCTAAAAACCAGGCTGGTGTCAGTAGGGCTGGTTGCTTCTGGAAGCTGCAGGGAAGAACCCTGATGGCTCATTCAGCTTCCAGAGGCTGGTTTGGCACTCCTTGGTGCATAGCCGTATCACTCCAGTCTCTGCGTCCTTCTCCCAGGTCTTTGATCCTCCTGCCTCTCTCTTATAAGTAACCTTGAGATCACATCATTGGGCCTACCTGGATAATGCAGGATAATCTCTCCACTTTCAGGTCCTTAACTTGATAACATCTGCAGAGTCCCTTTTGCCATATTCACAGATCTGGGATTAGGACATAGACATCTCGGGTAGGTGAGCCTCATTATTCAGCTAAGTCTACCCTGCCAGAGATTCCAGTGTCCTTAGGCTCATTGGCTGATAGGCAGGATTTTTTTTAAAGTAGTTTCTTCCATTCTAGAAAACCCACCCCAAAAGAGCACAGTCTAAAATGCAAATATTGCTAACTTAGCAGAGTCACTTACACATGCATAACTACCAGAAAATCTCCTTAATGATTCCTGTTTCTTCTACAAGACTGAGCTCAAAAGCCCTGCCCCCAGGAAGCCTTCCTGGGTTATCTTGGGCTTGTGAGGTGTTCTTCATTTGAGACTCTCTGGCCCTCTCTGCGCAAGTGACTACAAGACAGCACCTTTGCTGTTGTGATTTTGTGGATTTACTCGTCACCCCCCTGGCCCCCACATCCCCTCCTCTTCCCTTAAATAGTGTGCTCTTTACAGGAAGGGACTGCTTCTGCTAGGCACTAGAAGATATTTGGTAAAAGTTTCTGTAGCAATGGAAGGATTCTTTTCTCTCACACATTTTTGAGAAACTGTGTGAGATGAGTCTCACTTAATTTCACTTGATAAGGTATTTACTAGAAGTTGGGAGTGGAGTGTGGCCAGGTGGGTTCAGAAAGGACTGGCACCATGTGACTTTTCACGTGATTTGGACACCTGACTGGGTGGTGAGTTAGTGACTCTTATGGACAATTCTTTTCAAGTGAATATAATCCTGAAGCTGTGCATGCTTTTTCCCTCAGTGTCATCATAAATCTACTACAATTAGGTAGATTCCTAATATTTGGAAATAATGATATAAATCAGGGTGAATGACTGAATACTAAAATAAATTTTCATTACCAAAGAACATTCTGTGGCCTGATAACTTTTAGGGTTACTCTAATGGAATCAGACCTCTGGTCATTGAGATATTTTACTTTATTTCAGTTTTTAAAAGTAGAATCTTATTACATGGAGAAATCTGTGAGTCCTGCGTGGTTACTGTTAGAAATTCATTTTGCCTCTTTTATAATGTTCGGGCTGATTTTTTTCTTCTTTGTAAGTAGACTTTGGGCTTTATGTTGTTGGAAAGCATGTAATTTTCGTTTGTTTTTTTTCACCTAGTGGTGCTTAATGATATCATGTGAATTTTTATGGTCCCAGCTGCACCGAAGTGTGTGCCCTGAAACTTCAGTTGGATTAAGAGCCTACCTTGGTGTGAGGGCTGAAATTGGAGAAATGGGAGAACACAGGGTGCATCTATATATGTTGCAATTAATATTGATGAGTGGGCAAAAGTCCAATGTTATCCTAGGGGGTTCGCTAATGTTCATTGTAAACCAATGCAAGTGAGTCCTTCCCCTGCAGGTGTGAATAGTTTAATTTAGTAGGTGGATTAGGAAAAGCAAGGGGCATTTTCTTATGTTCCAGTTCACGTTTTGTATGTTGAACGTGAACCAGCCATGTAACGTACAGCTCATCGTTGAGTGGTGGCAACAAGTATCTGAGACATGGTTAACCCATCTCAGTATCTCTGAGGTCTAGCATCATGCCTGGTACATGGTAGGTGCTCATTAGCATTTGTGAAATGAATAGAAGAATGAATGAAAGATTGCTGTTACAAGGTCTCTTAAGAATACTCGCCCCTGCCTACCCCTCAAGCCATCTTGCCTTCCACCTTCTAGCCATAATATACTATTTGTACCTTGTTCAATGTTCTACATTCTTCTTCCCTTTGGACCTGTTTACTTTCCGTCTTCTCTCCTTCAAGCCCCTTCTCCCTCCATACCTCCATCCCTTTGGCTGATTCCTGTTGGTTCTTTATGATTTGGTGCCTTCCAGAAGACTTTCAGGAGGCATCATTGCTAGTATCTGATTGAAGGCCTGGTTGGTTTTTCATCTCTCTCTGAACCTTTGAATAACAGCAGCACGCTTCTGACTAGTGGACATGTTGAAATCTGTGTATCTATCTGAACCTTCTTTTCAGGAGAATGTGGATAATTGTCAGATGCTTGAGTCATCTGGTTATCCATTCATTAAATGTTTACTTATTTTGAGAGAGAGTGTGAGCGTGAGTGGGGGAGGGGCAGACAGAGGGAATCCCAAGCAGGCTCCGCGCTCAGCGTGGAACCCGGTGCGGTGCTCGATCCCATGTCTGTGAGATCATGACCTGAACTGAAATCAAGAGTTGGACGCTCAACCTACTGAGCCACCCAGGCGACCCAGTACTTTGTGTCTAGCAACGGGCAAAACATGGCTCTATAGTACCAGGAGCAGAAGTAGTCCAGTGAGGCAGCCAATTCTCTCACGTTTACAGAGCATCAGCCTCAGGGTAAAATGGGATGATGAAGGAGAACCACTGATGTATTACTTTTGGTGTGCCTGATACCAAAGGGTCCAAAGGCAAATAGAAGTTGGGAAATTGAACCATTTCCTTTCTAATTCAATTTAGGAAAGGTTGGTGCATAGTAGATGCTCGGCCAACATTTCCTGAGGATGAAAGGTTTTTATTTTTTTGCTTTATAATAGGATTAAAAATTTTTTAGATAGTCTCTTTCACTCCACACTCCTTTTTGCCCACATAGCCCTAGCTTCAGTCTATACTTAGTGCTTTTGCTAAGACTGACTCATCTTGTTTCTGATTGCTTTAGTGATATGAGACTCTGGTATCCATGGGAATGGTATAAGACTGTATTGCTTTCATGCTTGGAAAAACATTAACCAGAAAGGCCAGCTTTTGGTACCAGTACCAACTAACTCTTGAGAACTATAGGGTAATCTCACCCTTAAATTCTTAAGACAGTGTGTAAAACAGCATAATCTGTTGGAAAACAAATCAGTCTTTGTGACAAGATAGGTGTGACTTAAATCTTGTCTCTGCTGCCAAGCTGTGTGACTGTGGGCAGGTTATTCACCCTCTCTGCGTTCCTTCATCTCTGTTTTTTTTTTCCCATTTGTAAAATGAGGGAGCAATATTAACTCAGGACTGTTCGATAATTAGAAACGCTTTTGTAAGTGTCCTAGTTTATACCTGATGTTCAGTAAATGGTAAGTATTATTATGATGAATATTACTACTGTAAACCATATTAGATATAGGCCCTGGAGGGTTTCAACAAGGACATGGTTACAGGTAGCTACCAAGATCAGGGAAGGACAGCTGAATTAGATCTAAACAGACTCCATTTGTCTGCAAAGGACCCTTGGTTTTTTTCTTTTTTCTTTTACCCCCTCTGGGAAGAATTCACATCGTTTTAAGAAGGGAACTGAGTGTCTTCCCTCTGTTCTGGGTGTTTCAGAGTTGACTAGAAATTGATCCTAGTTACTAAGGAAGAACTTTAAAAAATACACGTTAGGAGTCAGGGTGGTGTAGAGGTAAGAGCACTGACCCATGTTCCCAGGGGTCAAGGCTCTGCTCAGCTCCACATTCTCTGCCAAGTCCCCTTCCATCACTGTGCTGTACATCCCCCCGCTGGGAGCACATTGGAGCAGAAGATTATCTGGCCCTCTGGTTGGTTTTCTTCCCAAGGCAAGTCCTTCTTCCTGACTGGGAGTTAGGATGGGTGGCCCTAGCTGGGCTGGTTTTATTGTTCCAAAAAGTGTCAGCAGAGAAATGGCCAGATCTTGGAGTATCCCTTGTGATTTGACATTTGGGGGCATCCTTTTATGTTCAATGTACCTGGCCCAAAAGTCTTCCAGCTCAGATATTCTGTGAGTGGAAACTCTTTGAATAAATGTAAACCTAGAAGGGATTTTCAGGGTAAATTTAAAAATTCTCCTGTGGTTCAGCTGTAACAACTCCTTCTCACATGAAACTTCTTTGGGGGCATTGATAATACTTGTATTTGAATGGGCAATGAATTTCCCAGCTTCCTGGGAACAACAACAACAAACATTCCCCCAACAAACCCCAGGGTGTCTGACGCTCCCGCTTTCTTCTCAAAGAACCGATCGAAAACTCTTCTGTCAGCTCAAGAGCTATCAGCAGTATTGAACAATTAGACTAGAAGGAACGGTGGTGAACAGTTGTCCCTAAAGGCTTGGAAATTAACAAAGGCCATATTAGTAGGAGCAGGGAGGGAGGGGGGATATGAAGAGAATGGGGGCTGGGAGGGACAATTCACAAGTGGGGAGGGTGATTTGGAGGGGTTTGTTTCCCAGATAGTTTTCAAAGAAAAGAGATTTTGTGTAGTTTGCCAGGGGCTGAGAATGAAGCACAGGACCAGTTGATGTTCTTTTTTATCCAACAATTACTTTTCTCTGGCACATTCCTTTTAGGCTAACAAAGTGTCTTCCTTTTCTTTTTCATGGTCATTGATAGCAAGAGCTTAAGGGATCTTTGCTTCCCAGGGCTAAGGGTGTGGTGGAGAGAAGGACGAAAGTAAGAGGGAATTGACATTTTTCAGATTTTCTTGAATTTTGTCACAAACAAGAGAAAGCCATCCAATGCCTACGCAAGGCTCAGGTTTTCATTTTAGTCTGGGGGTGATTGATTTCTTTCTTTCAAGGGGCTGATGGAGGAGGTCAGCGTCTTAGGGAAGAAGCCAGGGAAAAGGAGAAAAGAAAGAATGAGATTTATGACCTTCTGGATCCCAGCTTTTATGTCGCGTGACCATTCCCAATACTGGAAGTTCATGACACCCTGAGAACCAGCCCGGGAACCCGGAGCAGTGATCTGCATGCAAAGGAGGAATTAAACAGTCCAGCAACTGCTTTGATTGAGAGACACACAAGATCCTGTCCTGGATTCTGAGCCCTGCTTCCCTTTAGTTCATCCTGTAGGCACAGAATCCGGTGTTTTACGCACTGATGAGACAGACCACCCAGGGCCAATCATGTTATACTGAGGGTGATTGACGATGGTGCTTATAGAGGAATTATTTCAACAATGGGACTTTTCCATTATTCTCTCTGCAGTCAGCCCTCCACGCTCAGTACATGGAAATCCTTGCATCTTGTCACCGAAGAATACTAAACTAATAGGTGTTGCTCCCATAGCCCCACCCTGGTCCCATAACCCTGAGCTAATAACTGAAGATCTTAAAAAATGTATGTATGGTCCATTTTTATTCCATATGGCCCCTTAGGTAACATGACCCAATGTGGCCATTAAATGACCCCGCTTACACTTGGATTACTCGGTACAAAGCAAATTTATGGTTGTTTATTCTCTCCTCCTATCAGCTATTAGTGCCTAATCATATGGTCTATCGATCATGAGATTAATCGCCTGCTCAAAGAGGCAGCAGGTCTCGTGGAATGCTGCACTGCGCCAGACTGAACTTCAACCTTTTATACAAACTGGAGGAGTCAAAATCATCATTCACTGCCTGAAGCCCCTGGTCCCTGGGCCTCCTGAACCCCAGGAGGTAAATCCCTGCTTTTTCACACAGTGTACTTTGCACTTCCTTTCCTTGTGTAAAACTTCACCTCATTGATTCAGGCAGGCACTTGCAAATAAAATCCTTTGCAAGGCATCCTATAAATAATGATCTAAGCTGAAAATATGTGGGCTTTATTATCCAAAGCCCCATAGTGCTGCCATAATTAAGGTCTGTCAGTATTTCTATTACAGATTCTCATTTTGGAAGATTTATAACTGGGCCATTAAAGTTTTCTTGGGCTAAGACTTTCCAAGAGTGTCATGTTAGACCTTTTTTTTTTTTTTTTTTTTTTCCTTTTGGTAGAATATATTTCTTAAAAAATATATATAATGATTAAGTCCAGAAAGCCTGTCACACAGTAGTACATACCTGCAAAGGTTGGACGCTAAAATCTGAGGACTGCATCGCCTAGAGTGGCTTCTGGTCACCCTTCTCTGCCCTTTCATTGCAGTTGTGAGAACAGAGAATCATTGTAGTGTTCATGCTGTATTATGATGTTTGTTTCCTGGTCTGTGTCTCCTCCTCTAAGGAGAGTGAGAGTAGGCAACTTAAATCATTTGTCTCTCGAGCCCTGTGTTTTTCAGAGAGGATAGCCCCATGTCAGCGCTGGGTTTGTTCAGTAAATGCACCCAAGAATGGGAAGCAGGAAACATCCTTTCCAGTCCTAGAGTTGTTCATAGCTGGGAGTAAACCAGGCGGTGCATTTAGTCAAGTCACTTTACTTCTTGGAAAACAAGTTTCCTGATGATTGAAATAAGTTCAGGCCTGGTAAATTGGTGTTCTGTGAGTTAAATGCTGCCAGCACAGTGCTTTCAAACATTTTAATCTGAACACCTTATGGGATGGAATCTGGGCCTTCTAGTTGGCCATAATTCCTGCCATTCCCCGGTATAGGGTATTAGCAGCCGCTTCAGTCATCTGTCTGCATGGTCTATAAGTGTTTATGATTCCTCGTAGTGATAACCTTTATAATGGGACCTTGTGTTTTGTCGCTACTGTAAGGATCTAAATCTGAGATTCAGGTTGGCCTGGGATGCCTTTCAATGCAATCTGACTTCTCTCACTTCCAATTCTTTCTCTCACCAAGAACCTCAACCAATATTTTTGACTCCATGCTTTGAAAAGTTTTGTCTTCTAGACAAACTGCATTGGTTAATAATTAATTTGTTTTCCTATTTTTAAAGCAAACAGACATCTGTAACTGTGCTCACAGATACAAACAAGCCATCAGCAGTAAGGGCATGAAATAGTTTTTGTGTAATGAGTTGGTTGATGCTTTAGCAAGGTTGTACAGTTGTTTCTTGAGTAAGCCTATAGTTTCTGTGTGAGCTTTTGATCTACTAAAAATAGCTCTTAGATCTTCCTGCCTTTTTAGACATGTGAAGTTCCAAAGACTCTAGGTGAGCGCTTAGTTTATTCTTTTATGAGTTGCTGGGCTACTCTTGCCCTCAAAGCCTCAAGTAAGTTGTTTGTCCAAATACGCAGTGCCAGTGTTTCAAAATGTGGCCTTCCTGGTCAGCTTAGAGAGGGAAGTCTCTATACAAGCTGGCTTTTGCATCTGATGAAAGGAAAAGAGCTTCCTAATATGAGTTACCTGCAGGCCCTTGTTACATTTGTTCCCTTCAGTCAAGGGCATTTTGGAAGTTTTTAAAAAAAGAGTGGAAGACAATTTGATACTTTGACTCCCAAGCTAAAGAGAACCTTTCCATTTCAACTCAGGCTGTTGGTGACTCTTGTGGATTGAGAAATTAACAGCACACATTTTAATTAAATAGAGCAAATTAAAGATCTGTAGCATAGACGTAATCTTGCATGTAAACCAATCTGAGGCCTGACCTTAGGTACTTAAGGTGGTCAATATCACACAGAAGTAAAGGGTTTTTGAAGATAGCAAACTGATTGACCCAGAGTATCACACAGATACAATTTAACAAGAGGCAGTGCCTTCTTTGTGGCTAAGAGTTTAGGCTCTGGGGTTCTACTAATTTGGGTTTAGTTCTGTCTTGGTTCCTTACCAGTTCTCACCTTGAAGAGATTACTTAACTCTCCATAAACTTCAGTTTGCTCATTTATAATCTGAGGATAATTACAGCATATTGTAAGGAGTAAAGGGGAATAATTCACACAAAGTATTTGCATCATGTTGGTCATAGAATAAACAATGCATATTAATTATCATTATTAGCCGGGACATAGTTGAAATAGATTCCTGAGCTTTGGGGTTTTCTTTTTAAGAGTTTAAAGGTATACTTAAGATATGCTTTCTTAAGAGTGTCCATCCCTGCTGGGTCACTTACCTACCTTTCCAGGAAATTGTATGTTTCAACAGTCCAGATGTGCTGCTTTCAGTTTTTTCAGGAAACAAATAATGTTTGAGTCTAAAAATCTAAGGTTGAAATCTTCTTTCCTACGTTTTCTTTTCCCTCCAGATCAATCCAAATTAAAGTTTCATTGCCAAAGTTTCACCGCTCCTTATTAGCATTAATTATTATTGGCGTGCTGTAGGAATCCTAAAGTGGGTGCATTAAGAATTAAAACCCGGGAGAAAACTTGAAACCCTCATGGACTCATAGAGCTGGAAGGGACTTACGAGATCATGTCCTCTAAGCCCCATTTTACAGATAAGGAAAGTGTATTTTACAAGGTAAAATAAGTTTTAAACGTAATGGCTTTTTAATTTGCCCTCTCACCGGAATCTGCACTTATTTGCCATGTTGTGATTATGTTCTTATCGTGGGACTTGTGGGTATTTATTAGAGACTATGGAGATGTAGCATTGGGCATTACTTTTGTGGCAAAGGCACAGGGGCAGTAATCATTATTAATGGATGCCATTATTTGGGAGAGCATTTTACTGACTATAGAGAATTCATTGCATTGATCTATGGTGCCACATTTGTATTATACCAGGTAGTTTAAAATGATATTCTCTAAACTGTTAGGCTGAAAAATTGTCCAATCTTGGCAGTTATCCCATCAGTAAGACCTTCCTTTTCCTACTGAAAATACATAGTTCTGTTGAAAGAAACCTTTTGACTGGTCCCCAGCGCCCTGAATGTGTTTAAATCCCTCACTACTGAAATAGGAGGATTACTACTGCTATCATTGTTCTAAAACAAACTTCCCTTTGGACGATAACAGCAGCGGTAAATCAGATGTTGAAGAAAGTACCAGCTTAACATCAGTTTGCTTTAAAAGGGTTTCCTCTTTAATTGACAAGTGTCATGTATAATAGAGCATGGTGACTCACATAGAAAACCGTGTGCCGGCCTTCCCGCTGGGGTTGGAGTTCTTAATGAACATCCGAGTGAATACACGGAGGCGAAAACTGAAAGGGCCCCAGCTGTGGAGTATTCACTCTGCTCGCTCTGGCCAGGGTGGTGATCGGCACCAGCCACGCCGATGACCAGAGAGAGACCCGTATCGGTCATGTGGCTGTTTTGTAGCTGTGAGCTGCTGTGACTGTGGTCTTTCCTAGTGACATGTTGAGTAACGGCACAGAGTCTGGTGTCCCATCTGAGGAATAAACAAGGTTTTTCTTTCTTAACGTAAAGATAATAAGTTATTTTTGGCAGACTCAACCTTCTCACAGAGCAGCAGTTTTCTTGAGCTCCGGACCACTTGCTAACACTCAGTCCCCTCACGCTGCAGTCCCCGTTTTCCTTCCCCTCACTCCCCGAAAGAGAGCGGCACCAATTTTTCAGGGGTGATGTTTACAACAGTTCAACACACTTGAATACAAGCACTTAGAATAATGTCAGTGGGGGTGGGGGGAGAGAAGGGCATATTATTTTCAAATTAAGTAATGGATGGGCAGTGATATTTTATTTATTAAAGCTCATCTGAGTACCAATGGAAACAGAATGTTGGTTCTGAAGTGCACAGATTAGAAAGGAATGTTGAGTTTGGAAACGTGGCAGCCTGCAGCACTGTGTATGGTTTAAATTAAACCTTTTTTTGGAAAGCAGAATAGCTCTAGGCCACATTTAAGGGAAACGCTACAGCAGAGTGAGCTGGCTGTGGTTTTTCTTTTACTCTGTAACCGGCCCACTTTCCCTTGTTTTAACACAGAAAAAAGACTTTGGACTCCTTCAGACCAACCACATAGCTTCTCTGCTGACCACAAAAAGGAAGTTTGGCGTAGAAGCCATAGGATTAATACCCACTGTCTCTTAACCCAACAGAGTGTGAAAACTTTTATAAGAGATTTCTCTGGGCAGACTGACACTGTGGTTGGACTTTAAACATTTTAAATCAAGAGCAACTTTGAATTGCATTATGCCACAGTGCTCTGTAAATTGTTATGTGCGATCCCACCGTTAGAAGTTATTTACACGAATCCCCAGGTTTCAGAGGGATAAACCACTAACAGCTTTGTGTATCTTGATAAAGAAATACAAGGAGAATTAAAGGTATGCCCATGCCAAATTATCTCAGAGAGAGTAGGCAGATCACAGTCAATCAGATTTTATTGTTCTGAAGCAAATGGAGACAGTTGGCTCTTGGCAGAAAAGCCTTTTCATCTTTGCAAATAATAAGATTAAGATTGTGGATTCTATTAATCACTTGATCAACTTTATTAATTCATCACATTATTTTTAAACTAGAGAAGAAACCTTCCTTTTAATAGATTCACATCTTTCTAAAATAATAGTTTTGCATCGCAGAGGTGTTGTTTCATATGCTGACCTCCTCAGCTGTTATAAATAGTTATTGGTGTGCCCTGACCATTAATTTTAATGATTGGATTCTTACTACCCTGATTAACTAATTATGTGTTTGCACAGAGCAACTTTGAAATTACCAACCAACCAACAACCCCCCCCCCAAAAAAAAACCCAAAACCCTTGTGTGTTTGTATTTATATGTACTCTTTGAATGCCTAGGATTGATATATTTTTAAAAAATCATTTGAATTTACATTTTGCCATGCTGAAGTCAGCAGCTTTTCACAGGTGCACTGTATCAGCATTCTGGTTTCTGTTCAACAAAGAATGTCAATCGAAAGAATTGATTTGAAAAGTTGAAGGAAAAACCTGCATACATGTTTCAAAACTGTGGTCTTATGGTAACCACTGAGTTACTTCTTGGTTGACTGTATGTCGCGAGAGGGGTTTATTTGCTGTCATTAGAGAAATTGGTCTGTAGAACACTTCCTGTATGTGAAGAAATGCAGTTGTCATCTTGCCTAGGTCACTAAAACAGTATTTAAATACTTCCAGTTGTGAGGAACCTTGCATTCACTGTGGTTATTTCCCCAGGAGCAGCCGTTTTGGGCTTTTCTGAACTTAATAGTTGAAGAAGGTCAGAAAGAAATGGTGTACTTTCTGGGTAAAGTAGTTTAGCCACCCCGGAGTAGATGCATTGCGTCTTGATCTTTTTTCATCTTAGTAGAATTCTACTGTAACTAATTGAATCCATTGATCACTGTCTTGTATCTCCCCTGCCCCCATCTTCTTCTCAGAGGATTCATTTCATAGGGGTCTATACATCAGTCAAGAAAATGACTACAGAGGAATTACCAAGACTGGTAATCAAGGTAATTTAACCTGGTTTAGTTTTTTTTTTTTTTTTTTTTTTTAAAGTACAACACACTAAGTGTCCTTTACCTGGTGAGAGTTAACTTCTTATCTGGTAAGAGTCTCCTGATAGGAGTTAACGTCTTAATTAGGTTATGTTCCAAAACAAGTCAAACTATGACACTGAGCAGTACATTCAGAAGAGAAAGAGGGGAGAGAAAGCATCGATTTTCAAATTAGTTGACCTGGTTTCCAGGCCTCTCTGTACCAATGCTTTTCAGACTTCACTATGTATATGAATCAACTGAGGATACTTTTGAACGGCAGAGTCTGACTCAGTAGGTGCGTGGTGCAGCCCGAGATTCTGCATCGCTAACAGGCTTCCCGCCATGTGGATGTCCAAGCTGTAGGGCTCCAGACCTGTACCCTGCATAGCAGCAGTCTGTTACAGCGCATACCGACTGAACTTGGTGGCTTTGGAGAGACTATTTAACAGCTCTGCATCTCAGTTTCCTAATCTCTCAAATAGGGACGTTAATCTTTGCCTGTCTCATTAGGCTGTTATGAGACTCAGATGAGATAATGTAGATGAAATTTTAAAAGGCTACCTAAGTATAAGACACCAAGGATCTTTGCTTATAGATAAAGACATTCTTGGCATACCTTTCATGGAATCAGTGTGAGCCTCCTCCTGTGCTAGGAAGCGTCCTGAACTGTGCAATAGGGGAGAGGGACTGGAGTCCTCACTTCCGTCATCCGCTCTGTGCCTTTGGCCAGATCACTCCACCCTCCTGGTCCTCTTTAAAATAAGGGCTTGACCTGGATTAATGGGTCTTGAAGTGTGGCTGCAAGTCTAGTGGCCTCGGCATCACTTGGAAACTTGGTGGACGAGCGGATGTCTAGTCCCTTCCCAGACCTAGCGATTTGTAAATTCTGGGGATGGGGCCCAGCAACCTGTTGTTTAGCAAGTACTTTTGGTGATTCTGATACATGCTAAATTTTGAGAACCACTCTGAAGTGTCCGACAACTTTGAAATGTGATATTGAAGCATTTCTCTGGATAGGTTCAGTCGTGGGAATGCCTTTCTGTGTGATCTAGAGTGTCCTGTCTCATAGGCAGAGACGAATTGGGACTTGAGTATTCTCCAAGGGTGCCCGCTGCGCGTGTGGAAAGGAGGAATGAACATCTGGGTTTTAAGCCTGGCCTGCCTGGAAGTCAGAACAGATCATAACTGCACCGGCCCACACCTTCCTAGCTTAGCCCAGCCTTGGGACTGACTGCTTTAGTGGCCCATGACAGCGGGTTAAGCCAGAGAAGAACATGCAGGCTGAGGAGTTCTCTCTCATTCTCCTCCTTATCCTCCGATTCTCCTGATGGTGGTCAGCACAGTGCAGCACCAACTGACATTTTTTTCAGGCACTTTCACAAAGATTATCACAGTCCATTTGCATAGGCAGGAGATGAGGAGAACCAAGGAAATAAAATACATCTTTTTCTTACGGTCATTTACAGACAGACCTCACATTCCTGTGGTTTTGCTTTTCTGTTTTGATATTTGGGAATACATCTGATAACCAGGAAAAAAGCACAGCCAGCCTCCAGTTGTCCAAAGTAGATTTTATCAGGTTCAAGCACTAAAGCTCTTGATCTTATGTTCATCAGTGAACCTAACTCCTGTCCGAGTCTGACATTTTATTCCAGACTAGCAAGTAAAGTCATAACAGACAGGTGCTTGAGCCTCGAAAGTGGAAACAAACGAGAGGTGTTAGCTGGCAACTTGAACAGTGAGAGAGACACTGTCAAAAGTAGAGCAGATACGAGGTCGAGAGGGTTAATAGCTTGATATTGATCTCTCTCTCTAGATATACACATATGTATACATGTGTATGTGTGTACAATATAAAAATAAATATAGATAGTACATATATGTGTATATGTATGCATATAAAGAATTAAATGCATAGTATACATACGTGTATGCATGTATAAATATATACAGGTATACATGTATATATATGAATATACATGTATTTATTTACACATATGTATTTATTTTTATATATGTGCACTACAAATATCCTATATACTAATATTCCTAAGTAACTTTTTTGGGTATTAACAGTAATAGAACACTTCCGTGTAACTCATGTTCTTTTTTTTTAAATTTTTTTTTAACAATTATTTATTTTTGAGACAGAGACAGAGCACAAGTTGGGAAGGGGCAGAGAGAGAGGAAGAGACAGAATCTGAGGCAGGCTCCAGGCTCTAAGCTGTCAGCACAGAGCCCGACGTGGGGCTCAAACTCATGAACTGTGAGACCACGACCTGAGCCCAAGTCAGACGCTTAACCAACCGAGCCACCCAAGGGCCCTCATGTAACTCATGTTCTTGATATCTTTAGGAAAAGATCAAATTATGTTTCTGAATATAAGGATATTAGTTGCAAATTATAGAATATTTCTCTCCACAGTGAGTTAATGTAGAAAACAAATAGCCCTTGTACTGATAAATGTGAGTACTTTTGCAAATTTGTAAAATCATAGACAGTTCTAGTTATGAAGGACCTTATAGATCCTTTTATCCAGTAGTTTTAGATTTTCTTTAAATAGAGGTCTTCAAAACTAAATTCATGGGAAAACTGTATATATATATACATACATATATATACGTATATATATGTATGTATATATACACACACACCCATACACACACACACGTATGTGTATATACATACATACATACATACATACATACCGTGAAAAAGTGTGGGAGTCCTGGATCCCTGTCAGCTTGGCCCATCTAGCCTGCCTTCCTAAAGTAACCCTCGTTGGAACTGATCCCTAGGGCAAGAAATCACCTAGGAAACCCCTTATAAGGAAGTTATGATTCTGTAAGTCTGGGATGGGGCCTGAGACTCTGCATTTTTAATAAACCCCTGAGGTGTTACACAGACAGTGACCGCAGCGTGAGTAGCAAGGCCCTAGGGGATCTGTGTAGATAGTTTGAAAACCTTCAATGGGTCAACCTCTTCATTTTACAAATGTGAAAAGAGAGCCTTGGACTTAATAACTGATTGCCAGAAGCCACATGCCTTGTGCAAGTCTTTTGATTTCTGGTAAGATTCTGTTCCTCTGATCATGCCTGGGAGGAATGGCCGTGTCCTGACCTTTCCAGCGAATGAGGTGCCTCGGTACTAGGGTTCCATTGGCACCACCAGTGCCCTGCACAAACTTAGTTTATCTCTATAGATGATGCTGGGAATTTGTTCCCTTCCAGCCCACTCTCTGCCCCATGAAAAAATAGTACTTTGAATCAGACCCCATTTAGGGTGGAACGTTCTGATTAGCCAGCAAGGGCCGTTAGGCCGGTAGCTGTGATGTCTGCTGCCACAGCAGAATGGATAAGCAGTTCTCAGCCCCCCCAGCATAATCCATAAAACTCTTTCAACCTTCTTTTTTTTTTTTTTTTTTTTTTTTTTTGCATGATGTCTAGTGTTTGCAAATGGAAAATGGCTGAGGAAAAACAGAGTGAAAGTTTGTATAAAATATTTATACCTTAAAGATCTTTTATCTTGTGTCATTCAAGAGATAGAGAAGTGAAAAATGTATTGGGAGTACATTATCAAGAGTACATTATAAATTTAAATCTCAGATTGAATAATACCAGCTGCTAATGTGTGGAGCTTTGGAAATGAGTCACTTTTGAATCTTGAGAATTTACTGTACCAGGTCAGTTATACTTAAGAAGGAAGTGCCTTTTGAAAAAAAATCCTATACCGGAATCAAGACTTCTACTAGTGGGTATTAAAAATCAAATATTGACATAATGTTCATGTTAGAATGTAGTTTCATAAGAGTGAGATGTAGGTCTTATGAATATTACTGAATATTTCTCAAAAAAGCCTGATATTCTTGGACTTCATTGTAAAGCAGTATAACCTGTGGTTAAATAGTATGTGTCTTAGACTCAGAAAGACTGAGATTCAAATTTTCCTTCTACTGCTTGTTAGCTGTGATTTCGGAACAGTTACTTTCTCTGACAACTCACTTTCTTTATTTTTAAAATAAAGGTAATGATACTTACCTAATATATTTCCTTTCAGAATTAAGTGGCATAGTATTTGTAAAGCACTTAGCACACTGCCTACACTCTCATAAAAATCCCAGTAAATAGTAGATATTATTACCATCGTTATCACTATTGAATGGTCTTTAGCCATAACTGGTAATATATAGCCCTCTGATGACATGGTATCTTTCTCCTCTCTGTGTAAGTGTGCTATGAGAACCCAAAACGGTACGTCTACTGAAAAAGTTAGGAGTCAGAAAAAGAAAATATATTTTCATGAGTTTGACTATGACTGCCTATGCCAGATATCTGGATTGTAGGTAGCAAAGATGCAAATCTTTTGTTGGTTATAATAGTACTTGGTTTTCATAGTGCATAGTATATATTTTTGTACGCTGTGTGTAGGGTCTCACATTCACATGCTTGAAGCAGCTACAGAGGTGACTAAAGAAGTAGTCTATGGACAGAGGAGCCCAAGTCCCATTGAAAGCCAGCAAGTCCTCTTGAAAAGCCCCTTAGCTCTAGCCAGTTGGTGTTGGGTGTTTTGTGAAAACCTCGGCCCAATGTCTCAGTTCCTTTTCTCCTCCTCCTCCTCCTCCTCCTCCTCCTCCTCCTCCTCCTCCTCCTTCCCCTCCTCCTTCCCCTCCTCCTTCCCCTCCTCCTCCTCCTCCTCCTTCTTCCCCCCCCCCTTCAAGAATCTGGAAATCCAGATTTTGATATGAATTAAAGAATATTTTAAATAATGGCAGCTGAGTCTTGAGAGAATGCTGTTGGTTGCAAGAAACAAAAACCAGTGGTTGAAATGAAGATAAATTTTTCTTACATTGTGGTAAAGTAAGTCCAGAGGTAGCAGCTGGCAGTGGTTTATTTGCTCACTCAAACCAGTAAGAATTCAGGCACTTTCCATTTTTTTTGTCCTGACATGCTTATTTGTTGACTTATATTTTGTAATTCTTGTCATATTACAGTTGCCGTATGTATGTTTAAGGCAGGAGGATGGGAGTGTTGGGTCATGCTAGCCTAATTTGTTCCATTTATCAGAGAAGGGAAAACTTTTCTAGAAACTTAACAGGTGGCATCTCTGTATGATTCACTGGTTAAAACTGGATCACTTGCTGTAAGGAAATTCAGGGAAATGACTATGCAGCTTTCTAGTCCCTATTGTGGTGAGGGGTTGGGGGGGGTTTGTAAATAGCTGCGGTATTTGCCAGGGAACAGGGCTTGGCACAGAAACTAACTCAACAGGAAACCCAGATGCAGGGCCTGGAGACCCCGCGACCTCCAATATGTGTCAAAATCTCCAGATTTTACCATTATAAAGGAAAAGTATCATTTAGGGGAAGGCCGGTGTTTATTTTTTATTTTTTTTATTTTTAAAATCTTTTTAACATTTATTTATTATTGAGAGACAGACACAGAGCGTGAGCAGGGGAGGGGTAGAGAGAGGGGGAAACACAGAATCTGAAGTAGGCTTCAGGCTCTGAGCTGTCAGCACAGAGCCCGATGCAGGGCTGGAGTTCACAAAAGTGCGAGATTATGACCCGAGCCAAAGTCGGTCGCTTAACCAACTGAGCCACCCAGGTGCCCCCATTTTTTAACAAAATGCTACTGCATTATATGGGATAGGTCATTGCTAATGATGAGTAAACTGTTGGGAATAGTAAATGAATTTATATAATTCTCGGAGAAGTTTATATGGAGAATTTTGGTAGAAAAGTTAAGAACATACCATTCAATGTTATTTCTGTATTACTGCATTATAACAAAATATCTAAGTTAACTCATATTTTCCTTTTTTAAAAATTTATGGATAAACTACACTTTTGAAAAAATTATTTTTATTCTACTATAAATCTGTTTTATAAGTCATTCACCTCTGATTGTAATAACTTTTTAAAATGTTTTATCCATTTTTGAGAGAGACAGAGCATGAGCGGGGAGGGGCAGAGAGAGAGAGGGAGACACAGAATCTGAAGCAGGCTGCAGGCTCTGACCTGTCTGCACAGAGCCTGACTCGGGGCTTGAACTCACCAACCGTGAGATAATGACCTGAGCCAAAGTCAGCCGCTTAACTGGCTGAGCCACCCAGGTGCCCCAGATTTTAATAACTTTTGTTGGAAGGAAATATTTTTTTATTTATCTGTATATTTAACTCACACACTGGGACACTCTTCCAAAATGCTTTACAAAAAAGCAGCCATTTCAGGCTGATTCAAAGCATGTTTTATATGTACGCATATAGTTGAACTGCTCCAAACCAGGTGTCTTTTTTAGTTGATTAAACTCAAGAATTATGGAACTTCGAAGAACTCTTAATCATAGGGAAGCATGCACTAAAGGAAAACCGTATCTGTTTGATTCCAGCCAATCGACTCATCAGTAATATTTTTGCTTACGCCTTTTTGCAGCTTATCGCTGAGCTAGCTACTGTCTAATGCCCTTGACAAATTCGGGAAGCCACCATAAGTACATAAATTGAGAGAAAATATTTCTGCCAATTTGATCCTGATCATTTCTTCTCAGGGTTATAAATTTGGGTTTTCATGATCTAGAAGTTAATTTTTTTAAGTGAAAAAAATACCCCAAACCAAACCAAAATAACAACTCTAGATTGTCTGAAGGGGTTCCTCCTTGATCTAGGAAGGTATTGTAGAGTGAATGGGCCACCTACCGAGTACCCAGAAGCATGGAGACCTTTACAACATTCATATAATTCCAACATATAATCACTTTGTCAGGCCCAGTAAGTTAGTGAAATCTCTCATAATGCTAGGATAATTAAATATTTCAGTAACCATAAGCTAGAAGGTAAGAGGCAAAAGTGTTTTTTATTGGGGAAACTATGCCAAGACAATCTATGAATTATTTAAGGAGGTAAATAGATAGGTAAACCAGCCCACAACCCTAAATAATCTATTTAGTGTTAAACATAAAATATTGTCCTGATGCTATATCACAGTCTACTTTAGAGTGGACTTGTAAAGAGGGACTATTCCAGAGACAAGGAAAAGAACAGGGGAGTTATTTGTATGGGAAAATATAGTGTGTGTCCATTTAGTATGTACCCGTAATGTGAGAGATTATACCAGATGCATTAAACTTGTCCCTTAATCCTCAAAGCAATTTTATAAATTGGGTATTGTGACCCCCATTGCCCTGATGAGGATATCAAAGCTCTGAGTACTTGAGTCACTTACCTGAAGTATGACTGTCCATTTTGGAGTTGACCTTTGAACCCAGCTCTGTCTGTGTTCCACATGCAGTCTCTTTCCCCTACATCGGAAGATCCACCCACATTGGGCAAGTGAGACGCAAAATAGCAGATGGACTTAAGTGTGGGTAAATGTTCAATAATGTACTTAACAAAGAAACCATCCAAACTATTTGTAGGATATGAGCTCTTAGCTACTAATTACAACTCACAAAAGAAACCTGAAAGCCAATGTATAGGCTGTCGTGGGACCTGACCATTGGCTATCCCCTAAAGTCAATTAATCGAAGAGTATTTGTTCAGTACTTCCTTGTGTGAAGATGGAAAGAAAATGTACTTGAACTTACATCTTTTCCCATATGACTTTTCAAATGTTGCTATAGTGAGAAAAGTCCCCTGTAAAACCTCTTTAAGCAATTCATCCATCTGTATGTGGAAGAGATGGGTAAGTGTACTCTTATTTAGGATTACAAACTGATTTGCAGTGTATTTTGGGAATGACGGCTGGAAGTTAGAATAAGTTTACTTTGATCTAAATGAGGCATTTTCTTAGTAGAATCATTATGGTATTGTTTCCTAGCTATTAAAATTTGCCATCTTGATGCTTGGTTATTCGCTGTAAGTAATGAAATATTTATTAAGGTCATATCACTGTTGCGTACAAAGGGATCCATGGAGTGATTTTTATACCATGCTTTTTGGTAGGCAGTGTTTCTGCTGGGTTGCATCAATGTCTGTAGATTCTATTGATTATAATTAAGTCAGTCTGCATTGTCTCTAAGAATTTTACATGGGTTTAAAAATCAATCCTTCATGTGTTCATTTGAAATAATTTGAAGAAGGATCTCAGTAGAAGGGACAGATCTGCAGTGATTAATCCTGTCATTTCCATAAGCCAGAAATGGTGTTTTTTCTCATTAAAACATTTTCAGGTTTTAGGTGTTATGGTCCTTTTAGTTCTCTTTTAATTTTCTTTCCTCTACCTCCGATCTTTCAAAAGCATGTCACAGCTTATCCTTATTTCCAGTAGATTTCTGGGTGTGTCTGGAAACCCCCCTAGCTCAAATCTTGAAGGTTATTTAAATTCCAAAATTGGATGCTCTCCACATACACAGATTTTGATGTAAAGTTAATAAGGTATGAAGATTTCATGCCAATTGATACCTTTCATTTACATGATGGATCAGACAAAGGACTGTGGAAGTGTTAATGGGTCTGGGTTTTGATTAGAGAGAGGAACATTATCAGGGCTTTTTACGAAAAGATTCCTGTGTTACCTTATGCATACACACGTAAGCCAAGTTTGACAAATACATTTATGTTAAATATTGAGGCATCAGCAGTCATACAAGCTTGTGGAATGAACTCCTATTGATACATGTAAGGTCTTAACCAATTGTGCAAATACCACCTACAAGACCTGTAACAATTAGTGCTTTTGTTGAAGTTGAAGAATTGAGCTATATGTACATTATTTTTCTGTAGCAAGTGATTTCAGGTACATCTACTTCTGTACAAGTGCTCTATCTCTGTGTGTGCATGTGTATTATAGGTATATATCGAGAAATAGAGATAAAAAGATAATAGTTTTTGACACAAAAAATACCGAAGTAAATTGCACTTTTATTTTTATGTTGAGGAGAGATTATATAAAAATAAAAGAGCATTATTTATAACATAAACTCAAGCTAAATATACAGCTGGGTGAGGCTTAAAAAAAAAATCTTTTTTGAGATCCCTTTAAGGAATAGTTTTAGCTTCCCAAACTGGAGACATGTGCAGATAAATGGACACTAGCATTTTTATGTGGCTATGATTCTTGAAGATATTCAGAGAAAACTTCTCCTGTTAGATTTATTTAAAACGACATTATATTTGTGTTATCCTAGGATGGTTTCAAGCTTCTGGGGTGGAGGGTATGTGTCTCTTTCCTAGGGGTTGAAAAATTAAGCCCTGGCTGTCATAGTCTTGGTGTTTCCTATAAACTCATAGCTTTGATCCCAAGGTTTTTAAAGCTTAATTATGAATGGCTGTTAAATATTCTCCTTTTCTCCAATTATCAGCATTTTGCTTTTTTTGCGGCAAGACTTGCTTCCTTTGCTTATGGAAGGCCCCAAGCTTGTTTAGAAAACAAAGTCTGTCTTATCGTAATTTTGTTGGAGACAAGATGTGGCTACATAAAACAAAGAACAAACCTGTGAATCCTTTGCTCCTCATATCGGGCCCTCTGTTCGTGGCAAGCCTAAATGGTTAAAATAGCAACTTGTTAAACTTAGCCCTGACTCTGTTTAAGGGGATCTTTTATTTACAAAATTCAGTTGATTCCTCCTGAAAGGGGGGGGGGGGGGAGTAATTTTCGTGGATCTTGAAAGCTTCCAGATAAATATTACAAGTTTTTTCCCCCTGCTGCTGCAAGCTTAAAAAGCAACATAGACAGTCTGAAGCCTGGTTTTTCCAACTGTGTAACAAGCACAGAATAGAGATTCTAAATATGTATTTCCCCCGGCCCTGTCCCTTAATCTATTCTGTGTTCTAGTCAACTTGATCACTCGCTGTTTGTTTCTGGGACACTTTTCACACTGTGGTCTCTCAGTCCCTCCCTTTTTTCCACCCTCACTTCTTCTACCTTAGTCTGCATAGCAAATGCCATCTCTTCCCGAAGTCTCTACTGATCCCCCAACTCTCCCTTTTGGAAAGGGGTCTGTGCTTTGCAATGCGGTCACCTTACCGACTTTGTGGCTCCTTTTCTGCCTTGTGTTTTAGGTGTTTGTGTATGCAGTAGTGTTCAGGGGTCAACAGGTAGTTATTAGATATTACTTATGGGAGAAAACAAAAGGTTTAAAAAACGTGTCCTGTGAGGTCATAACCTCTTGGTCTTTTCTCTTCCCAACTTGGCTCTGAATTTCCAATGGGTAGAAAAAGCTTTGTGATTCTTTCATAAGCCCTGCAAATCTTGGCTTCTTGCACATAGTAGCTACTCAATAAATGTTCATCTAGTCAAATCATTGAGTAAACCAGTTTTTTGTTTTTGTTTTTGTTTTTTTTTTCCCAGATTGAATTTTAACAGGAGAGATTAGCTTTCCTCTTTGGGATTTGAATTAAAGTAATGTTATTTATGCCATCTCCAATTATACTGTGATCTTTTTGTGGTATATAAAGGAAGACTTTCCCACTGCTCCTGCCATGTACTCTTAGATGTTTGCTATTTATCTTGGAAGGCATGGTAACAGCTAGCATAGGCCAGACAGTCAGAATTTTATTGAGTACCAGTAGGCACTGTGTTGGCCTCTTCATCCGGCCCCACAGGGCTACCCCGGAATCCTTATGCAGAGACAACTGTCCAACTACAGCTTCTGGATATCATCAGCCGTAGCTTTCGTCAAGTTCCCAAAGGCATCCATGATGCAGAAGAGGGTAAGTGAATGAGTAAGTTAACACTTGTCTCCCTGAAAGACCAAACATGTAGGTAGCATTTGGACAGGTTCACAGTTGCTCCGATCCATAGCAATGTGGCAGAATTTACTCTTTCCTGCATGGGGGGGGGGGGGGTGGGGGGAAGGGGGGGAGGGGAGGTGGGGGGGAGGAGTAACACCTGTAAATGTAGGTAGGTAGTCAAACTAAAGATGACTTCCCTGGAGCTGTAGGGATCTTGGGTAAATTATGACTAAGACCTACATTATTAGGCTAGCCCCAGAAATCCAGCTTGCTAGTAAATGGTCTGTGACAGTAGCTTACAGCCTGACTGTAGCATTTGGCATTTTCCCTGTACTCTAGCCAGTGTAGGATTTCTGCATGTTTAGGACTGTAACCTAACCGGAACTCTTGCCTGGGAATATGCTCCCTCCATCTCCCAACCTGCTTCTGCCATCTAAATGACAATAAGATAACTATCAGTAACATTGGAACTTCCCTGCAAAGTGGTGTTCTTCACTGAGTGTAGTGGGAAGTATTGTTTCTTTACTTTGGAACTTCGTAAGATGTTCTGAGCTGAGCAAAAATTAGTGTCACTGCCTTTTCAACGGCTGGACGCTTATCACCACACTGTGCCAACATCAGTGATGGTGCACCCGCAAAGGTGTTTGGTCTTGATAAGCTTCTGAAGAAGCAGACTTTGTTTGTTTGTTTGTTTTAAATTAGCTACTGGACTCTTTCAGTTTCACTTAAAAAAAAAAAACAGAGAGAGAGAATTATTTCCTAAATAGAAAAGGACAGAAAGTTTATAGAAAATAATGCCTAAGCAACTAACACAGTATTTGCTTTTGCTCCATGGTGTGTGTGTGTGTGTGTGTGTGTGTGTGTGTGTGTGGTATGCACGTGTGTGTGTGCATGCACACATGGCTGCCTGAGTTCATACTTAGTCTAAGCCTTTGAATGGATACCAGATTGGCTCTGTAACCTTGGAAGATTTATTTACTCTCTCAATTTCTTTTATTCCCAATCTTTTATCAAATACTGTTTATTATGTTCTCTGAGATGTTAAATAAAAGGGACTGTGGAAAAAATTCTAAAATGCTAAATTTATTCCAGGCTGAAAGTATTACAATAGGATGATGCTGTTTAACCCATCTACTTGAAATAAGAAGCCAAGCAAATGGAAATGTGATATATTTAAGAGGGCATTTCTTAGAGGAAAAAAAAATGTTTGATGTTCTTTCTAGACTGGCATTATTCATTGTATTTTTATTTTAAGCATAATTTGCAAATATTTTGAAAGTAACTATAGTGACATGTCTTCTCTGGTTGAGCTAAAGGATAATAAGAGGTAAATGTTATCTGTAATTCAGGCTGCATTGAATCATTAAAGCCCCATCTTTGTTAAAACATTAAATATCGGATTTGGGAGGAGGAGGAGTTGCTTATTTAGGAAAGATTTTTTGTAGGTCTTCCTTAAAGAAATGAAGGAAGTGCCCTGCTGATCTAATCTGAGAAAGCGTAAGAGAATCCACCTCTCTCTGGCCACCATGCCCACAGTCTTGTGCTTATTTGGGTGTGGATGTGATGTGTGCTTTTGTTGGGGAAAGAGAATACTGGAGTAGGTTAATATATCCTTAATTCTAAGCTGCCATCCCCCTTAGGAAGGCTGTGCTCTACTGGAGACAGCAACATGTGATCCTTGAAAAAAGGGGGGATGTCCTTTGCCTGCCCCCCACTCCCTTAGGGTTTCTCAGGGTTTGATGCAAAGGGTAATTTGAAAGGATTTACCTTAGGAGCTTTGCCACTGAGTGCAGAGAGAAGAATTTCTATGAGGATTCCATACTTAGCGTAAATGCTGGGGAAGAATCCATAGAGTTCCAAGGACTTCAACCTCCAGGGGAGAAAAGCAGTAATTTATGGATCTCTCTAGAAATTATGGTTAGGTTCTTTTCCCTCTGAACCCAGTCTTCCTTAGTCATGTGACCGGAATTCAATTATCAGTGCCATAAATAATCTTGTGAATGGAAGCAGTGTGTTTGGCAGTGAATTTCTGCTTCCTAAAGAGAAAGAAACCTTTAGAAGTTATTAGAAATAATGCTGCACTAGCTATGATTCTGAAGGCAAATGGTCACAGAGGTACAGGACTGGGTCCCTGAAGACAGTGGGTTTTAGATGAGTCAGATATGTGCTGGTGACGGATGGCATGAAGATTGGATATGTTTTTTTTTTAAATGCATATTTAAAGCAGGCTGTATTTAGAAGTTTATTTATAATTGGTTTTAGGATAAAGCCAGCCTGTTGATGCATAACGGAGTTGATCTTTTGGTTCCATTAGCATCCTTGAAATATTTAACAAGAAGCTGAGTTTAGCATAGGAGCTCTTTTAACCATTGTTGGAGATAAGGCAGTCCATGTTGGATAATTCTTGTTGTAAAACCAGCAGGCAGCCCCTTTGTTTTTCCATCTTGCCCTCATGCTCTGTGTTCTAGACTAGGGAAGGTCAGCTTTTTATAGGCAGAGGTCTGTATGCCTTTGAAAATAGCCATTCCCCTACCTATCCTCAGCTAGTAACAATTTATGTCCCGAAGATAGCAAAGAGTGCTGATTTAATTCATTTTACAACCAGTGTCCTTTCGTGGGAGCGAGCAGGCTGGCAAAATTGTTTCAGGAACCAGAACATTTTTCTTGGTTATTTATAACATAACTTGACCATCCAGCTACACAGGGCTTCTTTCAATTGAGAAAGTCTATTGAATCCAAAAATAATAATCCTTTATATTTGTACAGTATTTGCAGTTTTATAAGGGACTCTTCACATCCATTCCCTCATTTGATTTTTCTGACAACTCTATGGGGTAGAGAGGGCAGGTATTGTTACCTCCAAATTACAGATGAGGAGTCTGAAACCTAAGTGCTTGTGAATCCTGCCCAGGGTTTCACAACCAGTAAAATGCCTGGGACTTGAGCCCCCTAGATTTTCTTCTGGCTCAGAGGCCAGTGCTCTTTCCACTGTTTGTTTTGATACCCTTGGAAGGTTCATTGCTCATCTAGGAAAGAAAAATTGGCAGCTCTTGCTGAGGAACATGGAAGTCTGCTGGGAGAGACAGATCTGAGAGAGTTGTACTGGCTAATAAGTAAAATGAGAAAAGACCAAGGGGGTCAAGGGACTTGGCTTCTCTCCCCGGGCCACTCCCTGTGTGATTGCGGGCAAGTCACTTCACTTCTCCATGCCGGAGAATTCTCTTTTGATTTCTCCAAAGGCGACAGTCTCTCATCTGCCACAGCCGTGCCGTCCTGCATTTCTGTGGTGAAGGTGACAGAGAAGTACTTTCTATGAGTGTTCCTTGGGAAGATGCACATTCCTGTGTGAAAGGTGGTATCACTGTGTACACTTGACGTGTGAGGTGGAGAAGCAATCATTTTCCATTTCTAGAGCCCTCAGGTGTACCCTCAAGGGAAGAGTAAGGGATTGCTTTATTTGCCTTCAATCAATCCTTTACTCCTTGTGATTCTCCTGTGTTTTCTTTCTCTCACCTTTCCAGACAGGACTGGTGAAGATGTTCCTAAGTGTTTCCTGTGAGAGGTGAGGGTGCACCATGGAAGGAACATCAGAGTTAGAGCCAGGTAGCCCGGCTCAGCCACGTTGCAGCTGTGTGACCTTGGACAAGTGACTTTACTTCCCTCATCCTGTTACTGCCCCGGCAGTAGGGATGAGGGTGATACCTGAGGGGACTGAGTGAGGTAATGGATGCGTGGTGACTGGCACTCAATGTGCTCTCAATAAATATTACTCCGTATTAGGGAAAAGTGAATAGAGATTGATGATAGGGGCAGAGCTGATGAGAGAAGTAGATGGAGAGAGGGATGGCTTTGGGATCTGGCCGTTTTTTTCCACTTTAAGCACTGTTTGTTTTATTCTCTTTCAGCTTTCATTTTGTCTCCCATCTTTTTTTCCTCCCAGATGTGAGGTGTCTTAAAGGAAAAGGCAACCTGGGAGGTGAAGGCGTCACGCAAATGGAGGGGTCCAGGGCTAAATTCACTAACCGAAGCTGTGCCCTGGGCCTGTTCTCCACCTTCCTCAGTCTTGGAACACGTGCACTCTCAGCAGGCCAGGGGAGTTTGCAAAGCTGTTGGGGAGGCTTTCCCCAGGCAGTGTTACCTTCTCCAAAAGTGACGTGTGTGCCCACACATACTTCATGAGGCAGATGGTTTCTTTTATTTTCCATGTGGTCTAAAAATGAAATGGACTTTTAATGGAATGGGTTGGGGAATTCCAGTACCAGGATAGAGATGTAGTACCCCACAGCTTTTAGAAGAATTTGTCATCTCCGGTTTTGTCTGGCTGTGGGGTGGGGAGATGAGGAAGAGGAAGTGAGTGGATGGGCACTACCATGTGGTGCAGGACTAATTAGTAGCCAGGCACCTGTCATTTGCATTGAAGACTGAGAAGGAGAGGGTATGTTTCTGCCTTTGACCCCCACATGGTGAAGTGGGAGGGCAGATTGGGTTGGTTCTGTCTGGTAACCTCTGATGTCCCAGGCACTGTGATAGGTGCCCAGGGACTAAGAAGGGAAGATACAGATCTTGTCTTTGAGAAGGTTTGTTCGAGCCGCACCTGATGGGGCCGAGTTATACCTTGAACTGCAAAAGTTCGGATTTGAGGATGAACTTCTTTGCTAGGGCACTGATGATTTGTTCTTTTGAGGGGCACGCTGGCATGCAGTGAAGAGCACCCTCTGTAGCTAGAATGTGTTTTAAATATTGGTGTTCTTGAAAATGTGGCTTTCTCCCTGATGACAGTGTCAAGGGTTTCAAAAAATACATCTCAAAGACTTGGTGTTGGGTGTTAACAGACCAGTCGCCAAAACATTATTCACTCTTGACTTTTAAACTAAGCCTTTCTGTGTTGTTGTGTAACGTCACGTAATCACAGCCTCTTACTGGGTCGTTGTCACACCTTCTGTGTGCCACACGCAGTGCTCCTGTGCTCCTGTCATCAAGGAGCTCACTGTCCAACGAAGAGACAGAAAAGTGAATAATACAGCTTTCTTTGTGAGAGACTTACATGCGGTTCTCAGGGCTGTCTCTGAAAGGGGTTTCCTCTAGCTCAGTTGTAGAGGATGAGTGGGAATCCAGAGGCACAAAGGGCTGTTAACGGGGTGGAGGTAGCAAGGATAACGTGTGTAAAGAAAAGCAGAGAGGGAGGCACGAGTCCATTTGTGAAAGCCCTTATGTCCTTCTTGCACCTTTGGTGAATGGCTGTGTCACCAAGAGCCAAAGCTACCTGGAGGCTGGTAAAGGGCCACCGGATGGGCCATACTTCTTCTTTACCAGATACTGATTTTCCCCCCTAGTTATGTATGTATGTATGTATGTATGTATGTATGTATGTATGTATTTAATGTTTTTAAATTTATTTTTGAGACAGAGAAAGAGCATGAGCAGGGGAGGGGCAGAGAGAGAGACAGCAGAGAGAGAGACGGAGACACAGAATCTGAAGCGCCCCTCCCCCCTTTTTAAATGTTGCCATTGTCTTTATTGTAAATGTTATTGTTTTAAGTTGGGTCATAAACTTTGCGGGATGAGGGGGGCAGGCATGAGTTAGTGAATGGTAAATGCCTTTAAATCTCCTTATTAATGTAGTTCTACCAAGTTCCTCCTTTCATCTCAGTAGTTATTTTATAGGATAGAAATGAAATCCTTCCTAATTGCTTACTTCTATTTAAAGTTTTTCTTCCAGGGGCACCTGGGTGGCTCAGTCAGGCATCCGACTCTTGATTTCAGCTCAGGTCACGATCTCACGGTTCTTGAGTTAGAGCCCCACGTCGGGCTCTGCACTGTGTCAGCCAGGAGCCTGCTTAGAATTCTCTCTCCCTCCCTCTCTGTCCCTACCTCCCTCATGCTCTCTCTCTCTCTTTCTCTCTCAAAATAAATAAACTTAAAAAAATTAAAAAATAAAAATAAAACAATAAAGTTTTTTCATATAAATGTGTTGATATTAAAAATAATGTATTTCTTATTGTAAGCAGGTAATATTATCTCTAGTATAGAAAATCTAGAAAAAACACATAGAGGAATATTAAAAGTAACTCTAATTCTGTCCCCTTTTTTCGTTTTTTCTTCCATTCTTTCTATGCACTTTTAAATAAAAGTGGGATCATAGTATAAAAAATTGATTTTAAAAATCCACCTATTCAAGAGATATTTGTATTATTATGTTTCCATGGCAAAATAAGCCTTCTAAATCCTTTATAGGAAACTCTGACAATTATTGGGAATACCAAAATGAGAAAAGCAGCATTATCTGTATCTCTCTCCTTCCTGCATTTAGTTTTCTGTATTTATGAGAAAATTCAGAAGATGCTTATCAGGAGTTAGTTGAAAAATAAGTTCAAATGTATGTCATGGGGTTAAGTTATTCCAGTTTCCCAAACCTTCTATGTAGAATTTAAACAGTATTTAGTAAATTCATGATGACAGTCATAGTAATAACCCTGACTTAAAACACATTTATACAGTACCATTTACCTAGTGATGTCATGTACATTATTTCATTTAATTCTTAACAATTCATTATTGTTATCACGATTCTAAAGACAGGAAAACTCTGCAGTATTGGGAAATTAGCCCTATACCATGATAGTCAGGCATGTTCTGAATCATTAAAGAAAGTTCTATTATATTTTAGTATAGTGTTTATATTAAAAATGTTTTCTATCCCCCGACGGTATGTTTTGGAAGACTGTGCTTTCTATACAAATCCTCCTTGATTTTAAGCTAGTCAGACTCCCCTGTCCATAAGCCTCTTCCTCAAATTTAAGGTATCCTGAATAAAGACGAGCTTTAATAAACCATCTCTATTCTTGGTTCTGTAAGACCTTGACATTTGCAAACTTTATTTTTTTTTGTCTTTTGTCCCACACAGTAGCCACTCTTGCAAATCAACCTTGGGAAGTTAGCATTCTTAATGAAGATCTATAGGATACTTTCTCTTTAGACAGTAAATCAGCTCTTTCAAGGCACCATTCATCTCTTCCTTCGAGCGCATGAATTGGTATGTAGCACCTTACAAGAGCTCATTTATCTTACGTGGGTCCCTAGTTATTCCCTCTGCCCACTTCCCCTAGATCGCCCGAGATCAAGGCTGGAGTGCATTAGAGTATGGCTTTGTGCTTTGAAAGTTGCCAAGGTCAGCCGAGGTGCCTGTGGCATTGACTTACAGAGAGCGGTGCTGAGTATCACCCATAACTTTTAGGGTGATATCACGCAACACCAGCAAAGGAGTTAGTTTGCTAAAACATTTGAGTTACTCTTGGTTAATTAAAGGTGGCTTAGAGGATAGACAAAACAGTAGGGGAAAAAGTTTCTTACCTCGTATCCTACTGTTAGAGAATTTTTTCCTCTTTAACGTTTGTCCACATCATATTGGCTTCATCGTTAGTTCTGTAACAATGGTAACGATGAACTTTTATGAACCTAGGCTATATGCTGGGTGTTTTTACAACTGCCCTATTTTTTTCTTAACAATCCGACCATGGTGTAGAAACCATTATCTTCATTGCTCACACAGAAGCTGATCACCACTAAGGTTAAATAATGTGCTGAAGAATATATAAACAAAAGGGCAGCATCAGGAGTCAAAACCAAGTGCCTGCAACATTTGCCTCTGTGACCATCTTTTGGCAAGGCTACAGCGTTATTAGAATCACTCACTGTTTGAAGGATGTTTGTACATAACATTCTGGTAACAAATTAATCAAGGCAGAATACTAGTATTCGGTTACAGTTAATAGTGGACGTGGGAGCCAAGCTTACATCGCTAATAGTGCTGATGTTTGTTTTTATAGTTTGAGTTTTCTTGCTAGCAGACCCTGAGATAAAGGTTTGGGTGCAAATAGTTTATTTGGGAGATGATCCCAGGAAGTATGGGGAGGAGGTAAGTCCAATAAAAGGTCTCAATGAGCAGATTATTGCCGTTAGCAATTGAGGTTCGATCCTTCTGCCCACCCCCACACTCCCTTAGAGACTACAGAACATAACTCACACTTGTTTCACTAAGGGCCAACTTGTATCCTTCACTGGTTCAGGGTCGCTCTTGGGTACATTAATTATGCTGCACTTCCAGCCTGCCCTGTGGACAGAGAAAGCCCCAAGGCAGAGAGAGAGACTCAGGTGTTTGTGTTTGAGGCTGGAAAGCATGTCCATCCAGCTGCGAGTGACCTCCAGGGTGGGGGGCAGCATGTGGGAAGGGCACCAGTAGTTCCTGTCACATTTGTTTTTGAAGCCAATACTAGTGCTGATAAAGATGCATCCAGACTGGTGACCCTGACTAGGGGGTTGACAACCTTATATAAGTAAAGCTAGGCAGCAAGGGTGGGGTGGGGGTGGAGGGGGGCGCAGTGAAGCTAAAATCAGACTTAGGGGCAGAAAAGACGAATTGGAGTAGTCGGGTAGTCTTGGGCTTGGTCCCAGTTCTGCCATTTGTTAGCTGTGTGTTGGGTGAGTTACTTAATTTCTCTGAGCCTCACTTTTCTCATCTATAAAGTGGACACAGCTGCCTTACAGGGTTCATAAAAGCCTTTGTAAATTATGCAGCCTTTGCACTGTTCCCACTGGAGCTCCTGATTGAGGCGTCTGATGGAGTACTGGGTGCTAGTAGAATTTGAGGGCAACTGTTTGCTTTATGTGAAGCTCCTTGAAGAGTGCCCTCTCAACACCTCAGAAAGCCTGTCTTCTAATATTCTGACACTTTACAAGTCATGGGTGAGTTCAGAGCCTATCTAGGCCCCTCCTTCTCAGTATGGTTTCTGGCCAACTGAGAATTGGTAACCCCACTTCTGCACCATAGTGAGATTGTATTTCTGATAGTTTCCTATGGAGGGCACTTTTCTTTTTTTTTTTTCTGGTGAAAGATTTGGATTTGAGAAAGTACTGAGGTGTTTTGTTTTGTTTTTTAGTGTTTATTTATTCTGAGAGAGAGAGAGAGAGCGTGCGAGAGAGAGAGTGAGCACAGGGGAGGGAGAGAGCGGGAGAGAGAATCCCAAGCACACTGCACTGTCAGCACAGAGCCTGATATGGGGTTCGAATTCACAAAGCAAAGCACTGGTTCTTCTAAAGGTCCATCAGCCTTTAAGATGTCAGTGAGACTTTCATCTCTCATTCTCACTTTGGTTTCTGACCAAAGGCTGACTCATCCACAGGTGGCTGATGTCAAGTGAATCAGGACTCTCTCCACGTGTGAATTTGGCCCTACCATAGCCAAGAACTGCATGGATAGCTGGGAGCACATGTTGGGGTCCACCCTTCAGTACCCCCTGGCTCCTCAGGAGTCAGACTCCAAGGAGGAGGGCAGAAGGCCCTGACTGTGCATCCTCACAGCCAGCGCCCTGCCCAGCACCGCCGTTCCTTCACCCCACTCACCCAGTCAGACCCTGGCTTGAACTCCATCACTCAAGAGGGAACATTAAAAAACCCACACCTCTGACTCATGCTTTGATTTTGCGGCCTAAAGAGGCAAAGACGCCGTAAGGAGCTTTTAGGGGCCATCACCATGGAGCCTCTTTATTGCCTAGCAAGAGCCTTAAATGATAATGGGAAACCTCACTATTGATTGGCTGACTCTTAATTCTTCCTCTTTGGGTTTTGAAGTAGAAGTGATGGTCCAGAATATTTATATTACTCATTGGATATATTAAATTAAACATACGAAAGTCCTGAAGCCATTTAAGATGAGGTTGCAACACTGGTGAACAGGACTTTATTACCAAAAGAGGGAATAGTAGCTTTTAGTTGTGGCTTAGCTGGAAAGTATATTGATGATAAGAATGGCCCAGCAGAGGTCTTAGGGCTCTCAGAAGGGGCTCAGAGTATGGTTTCTCTTAAGAAAGTTCTTCAGGCCCATCCTGTATAAACACCCAGGTCTGTGGTGTGATGGAGGGTGTGGTGGCAAAGACAAAACCTCTGTCTTGGTTGAAGATAAGCCCCACTGACGCGGTGGCAAAGGCTGTTGTTGGGCCGTTAAGGGACCTGTGCTTGAGTTCTGGAGGTGAAAGGGTCCTAAGGAAATGTCTGCTCGCTAGAAGAAGCCACTCGAAGCACAGCTTCCCTGTAGGATTTAGATTATTTAACCCTCTCATCTTAAGCCCATTGGAAATTAGAATGGATGAGAGGGTTGGCTGATTCTGTTAAATGACTGTGGCCAATATAAGGGGTACAATTTTTGTCTTAAACGATTTTGACCCCTAGAAAAATTACAGGGCCTGAGGCAATGAAATGGTTAATATGACTGCCTCCCTTACAGGTTTCCCCAGATATGCTTACTCGCTGTACAATGGATAATTGTTAGCTCTTGTTGTGCAGATGCTGTTGCAGATGGAGTCCTGTACCTGCATGCATAGCAAATGAATTAGACTGGCAATCCCCTTTATAAAGCATAAATATGTAATTTGTTCAGCTGTTGTAATTAAATATGTATGTGTGAAACAGCCACCATTCAGGTCATTAATGATGCGCCATGCCAAATTAGAGCTTACAGACAGTAATGTACATTGTTGTGCAATGAGGGAATTGCAAATAACATAACTAAGCCTTTCCTAGTAAAGTGATGCATTCAGCAGCTTTAAAAGGAATATTTACATTTGTAACGTTTTTATTTAGAAAGTACATTTTTGTTCAGTGTGAAAGTCTGTAAGATAGAATTACTTTTATCACCAGTTTAGTTTTATTAATGTTTTAACATTTTATCATGCAAATGCCAGAGACTATTAAACATGCCGTTTGTTGATAAGTCTTAAGTATCTACTTATATATAAAACAGCAGTTGCCCCTGGTTTTCTATGTGGTTATGATAGAACCAATGTATCATAGCACCTTAGAATGCCTTGATCATTTCATTGTATTAAAAAACCAACAACAACAACTCAGTATTTCAACTCTATTCCCCACTGATAGATAAAGAAATTCCTCTGACAGTAAACAGAATTTTTATTTCCATAGAAATTGAGCTGAGAAAAATGTAGTTATCAAAATACAAACAAATAAAAGTGGTAAATTTGCCTCTTGTGCTTTAATTCCCAATGAATTACTTGTGAATCCAAGGAATTTCCTAAGAAAAGTGTCATCCATGGGTCAGAATGATTGTTTTTTTTTAATTTTAAGACTCAAAGTTTGTGAAGTTAATACACTTGGGAAAATTACTGTTCTATCCTTTTTCTCCTTGGTTTCATGTTACAGTCTTTAAGGTACTTGAAGCCGAAATTTAAATATATTAAAACTATCTTTATATAAAATTTTTTCTACATTTATATTTTAGTTGCCTACAGACAATCTATTTTTAACATGCGTGTTGTTTTGACGGTTGGTACTGAGACTGTAGGAGCTAACCATCTTGACCTTTCTGTCCACCCGGGGCAGCAGGAAGAAGCGTCTCAGAGTTAATTCTGTCTTGTTCACAGCTGGGAACAGAACATTCCTCTGTGATTCGCTTGCCCATGATTCGTTGGGATCTCTTGGAAGCCAAACTTGATACTATAAGTCCTGGGCTTCTGAGGTCAAACACAGATCAACCTTAGTGACACATTTGGTTAAGAGTTAGATTACACAGGACCAATATAATCGTTAAAGTTTTACAGACAATCGAATATGGAATTATTTGGTATATTATTTTTGTTTTGCAACAAATTCAGATGCAGAAATTTCTTTAAGCCTAAGATCAACCAAGATTCAGGACCTTGAATTTTCAAAGTTAGAACTCTAAATTGTGTGCGGATGTAAAATCTTCTTTATTTTCAACAAACAGCAAATGTTTCAATTAAGCAAATGTGTATTTTATTCAAAACAGATGAAATCATAACAGCTTGGCTTGCTTTACCTAAATTATTGTTCCATTACATCAAAAATTTTACTTAAAAGAAGTTCTTACCTTCATACTCCTTGATTTTTCTGTCCCGTTTTCCATATAACTTTTCAGCTCAACTAAACAGAAACATTTCATTTGCAACATTAAGGAAAAGTTTGATTCATTCATTATTGTTTATGAAGCTAGAAATGTTATATGGATGACAATGATTTAAAAATTTTGTGACTTATGTTGATTGTATTCGAACTGCCCTGAATACTGAACACCATGAAAAGACTTTGCCCTGCTGGCTACATGCTTAGCATAAACTATGAATTCATAACTTCTCTGAAAAGATCCTCTTCGAGATCTGTTTCTCATTCAGTTCCTTTATCCTTATTGAAGATCTTAATCTTTTGATGGGCAGCTTCTCTTATTTCTACCATTTCAGAACCATAGAGCCAGTAAAATAGTGCGGTGTATATTTTGTTTTTTGGAGAGAGCATTTGAAGGATACATGGCTTTATTTAAAATACCTATTGTAGCTATCTATCAGGGGTCGCTCCTAATTTATTTTCTTGCAGGAATTTCAAAGATGCTTAAATTCATCCAGTGACGCTGACGGAGGAATCTAATTGTAGAATACATAGGGATGAGAACTGGGGGTATGCAGGCGGTCCTGGACCTGAGAAATGCCCGTGGTTTTGTGAGGCGGAGTGTGTGAAAAGGTCACCGGCCCCACCAGGGTAGTTGCAAGGAGCAAACCCTTGTTTTGCAGTAGTGGTAGCAGATATATGGGTGGTTTGGCTCATTCAGGCCCCTTGCTGTGGAGGAACACATGTGAAACCATCAGCATGTCTCTTGGTCTTGTATTAACTGTGGCAAGGCTGTGCATTAAAGGACATAACCATTACTGAAAGGGTGGGAACACTCCAGTGGCCAGTGGCCAGAGGCCAGGTGCTTTATGATAACACCACAGGCAGGCCCAGCCAATCAGATGCGATCTTTTGCTGGCAGTTGCTCCTTTGGCCACCACTGCAGTAAACACTTTCCCTTGGATGTTGGTTTTCTGTTGTGTCTGGCAGCCACACTGGGCTGCTTGAACTTTAGCCAGAGGCAAATATTTATACATCAGAGTGTGCAGTGTTCAACTGGTCAGGCCTGAGAGGGAGAGGGAGAGACCTCCGTGCCTTTTCGCCAAAGAGGATGTGTCCTTTTTTTTTTTTTTCTTTTTTTTTCCCTTCCCCTTTACCTGTGTGACATGGTGAAGTGGGACCATCCTGGAGGTCATTTGAGCTCGGGCTGCATGTGCTTCTTTGCAACACGCATACAGGCGGCAAACTTGGGACATGCTTTCAAAAAGGAGGGCTTCCTGACATTTCTGCCTGTTCCTTTAATTCCTCTTGGAAAGTTTACAGTTAATATTTTCCCTGGAACATTGTCAAGCTTTTGACAGAGCCTGAGTGTATGCCGAACTGTGAAATTGAGCCGGGGAAGCAAGTTGTGAGAAATCTGTTTCTACTCAAATCCGTAAGGTTTATTTAAAAACAAAAACAAAAACAAAAAACTTCAGGGGGGAAATTGAGAGTGGGACTCAGCTTGCTTCTCCTGGTGCGGGCTCAGGCCGCCATTTTAAGAAGCCAGCGAAGGGCGACGTTCCGCTCCTTACATGGCGGCTGTATTTACTCGGCCGCAGCCAATCACGCCGGCCGTGCCAAGCCACGTGACGTGCCACGAGGGCACGCACAGCCATTTCCTTGTTTCTAAAAAACTTGCTACCTCCACAGAGCACTTTACCTTGTTTTGCATGCCAAATGTTCCTGCAGAATGTGTCTAGCAGACTGGCATTTGTCCATAAAGTTATTTTAGTAGGTAAAAAGTCTCTGAGCACTTGAGCTTTGTGCATTCTTTATGTAAAATGGATTTCCCTTCTTGGCCAGAGGCCAAGGGTACAGCACACTCGCTGGGTGAGAAGAGAGCTTCTCTGCTGAGAAACTGGTGGACCGACACACTCTAATTTTTTGGCTTCAGACCAAACAAGCTAGATGGATGCCAAAATTCAACAAAATAACACATTATTGTGTGATAGGAGCCGTGCTTGAAGAGAGCAGGAACTCAGAGGAACTTCATACTGGCCCCCCTCCCCTTTTTTTTAAAGCATTGTCACTTTGGGGAGCTTTCTTGGGGAAACGAGAGAAAAATGGCAAAATGCAACCTAGAGAGTAAGGTATAATTTACACATAAACACGAAGGACGGAACTGAAAGAAAACAGAAGAGTTTAAAATTACTTTTATGAACTTCTCCCAGGCATAACCCACAATTCTCTGACTTGACTCTACTTACATTCTTTTAACCCTGTGGGCTCCATCTACGTGTCTGAGCTGAATGTCTGAGCTGAATGCTGGACTACGTAATATTCATAATGAGAGTTAATGTGAGGTTTAAACAGTGTAAAAAGACCGGAAAGGAAGGAGAGCTGCAGATTTCAAATATGGAATCTTGGCAGGCTTCTAAGGAACAACAGAACATTTTGTAAACTTACATGTTTTATTATGCCTTTGCCCCCTGATGTCTGACTTTAAGTGAGTGAAGTCTGCTATAAATTACTTGCATGAAGTTAGCGAGTCCAGTAAGCTCTCTGTACCTCAGTTTCTACGTATGTACAATGAAGGCAATAGAGAAGAAAGGTAAGATCTCTCTGCACTCTGAAGACACTAGAAGTTGAATTTGGGTAAATAACTAGAGTAAGTATAGAACACATCTCCTGTTTTTGTATGGAAACTTGTCAATCGAAAGAAAAAAAAGACAGTATCTCTAGTCCAAGTCGCCATCATCCTTGCTGAGACTATGTCAGTGATCCTGAGTATTCCCCCTTATTCTATTCTTGCTTCTTCACACAGTAGCCAGACTGGTCTTTAAAGAATTAGTTTTTATCATTCCTCTGCCTAAAAACCTTTCACGGTTTCCTATGGATTTAGAATAAAATCCAACTTGTTTCCATGGCCTAAAGATGCTATATGGTCTCCCTCTCCAACTTCACTGTATTCTACTGACTCCTTGGATGCCTTACTGATATCCATTTAATTTTTGGAACCTGCCAAACTCTTTGCTACTTGTTGACTGCTTAGAATGCACTTCCTCCAGCTCTTTCTGTGGCTAGCTTATTGTCACCCTTCAGCCTTCAGTTCAAATGATACATTTGTGGAGGAGCATTCTATCTAAAATTGTCCTTCATATTTATATTTTTTTATAGAACTTTTAGTCATCTGAAACATTCTTGTTGACTTATTTGATTACTCATTTGATACCTGTTTTTAGTCCTACAATGACAGGAATCATATTTACCACTCTGTTTTCTACTTTTTGTTTTGTACCTAAGCACATTGGGAATGAAATGTTGGGCAAGTTAGAGCACTCCAAAATCTGTACTTCATATGCCTTAATTTCACTGAAGCATCCCATATTTTATTACCTATATTCACAGAACTTTTATTATAAAATGCCTTGTTAGGCTAATGCTTTCACTTATCCACTGAGAGTCAGTAGATGATATTTGTTCAGAGAGTTCAAAACTTGTGGATCTTCAGGTGGCCTGTACTTGAATCTTGGCCCCGCCATTGATGAGCTATGTGAGCTGAAGCAAGGTGAGTCAGCCCCTACATTTCAGTTTCCTCGGCTATCAAGTAGGATTCCAAATAATTCCTACATTATAGGATTATTGTGAAGATTAAATGTGATGTCATATGTAAAACTCTTATGACAAAAGTGTTTATTGCGATTGTTGCTGCTGCTAATTAGTAACAGTGCAGTGGGCTCAGTATTGGCAGCTGGAGTGGAACTGTACTAAGAAACAGTCCTCTCCATTAAATAGTTCAGTCTGCAGAGAAGAGGTATATGTAAATCACCTACTGTAGGTGAAACCCTTATAATCCATTGTGCCAATAGCTCGAACAATATCTCAACAGAGTATTAAACACAGAAGGGGAGGCAACCACCTTTCGGTAGACAGGAAAGGTGCTTTAGGGGAAGTAGCATTTGAGCCAGATTAAGTAGCCCTTTAGGTAAAATATGTTTCTTAGAGACAATAATAAAGTAATAGCAGCTTATACGTACGTAATTCTTTCACTGATACACAAAACTCTTAGCATTGTACATATATTATCTCATTTAATTCTCTCAGCACCCCTGTGAAGTAGTGCTATTATCAGATCATCTTCCCCGTTTTACAAAGAAGGAAACTGAGCCCAAGAGAGGTCAAGTGGCCTGCCCAAGGTCACACAGCTCTTAAATGTCAGTCCTGGGATCGCATGCATTTTTGTTGTTAGAACTTAAGTACCACCCCTACGTAGGCACTGGGGCATTCTAGGAGCGCTCCACTTTTGCTTTCTTAATGTATGGAAGCCCCCAAAGGATTCCTTCAAGAGCAGGTCTCACTCTGTTAGCCCTGTTGCCTTATTTGGTAAAATGTCCACCTACCTTGTATAGTGATTATGAGCTTCAATGAGATAATTCAGGTGAAGTGCTTAGCATATTGCTTGGCATATGGTACACATTTAACAAATGTTTGCTGTAAGTATTATTATTATTATTATTATTATTATTATTATTATTATTATTGTTATTATTATTATTTAGCCACATTGAAATGAGATCCGTGATCCCCTGTGACCGTCCAGAGCCTCTCTCCTCATGTTCACCTCCACACTGGGATATCCGCCTCCAAAGAGAGCAAGATCCCGGCAGTTGAAATGGCATGCTACCCAGGTTGCTAGCATCGTCCCTCAGCTGCCTCTCCAACTGCCATAGCTGCCTTAGTATTTAAAAATTACTCTTCCCGTTTTATATTTCAACTCAGAAATCGATGCATCTGTGAGGCAGTTTGTTTTCCTGGGGAAGTGTAAGGAGCTGTGGTGGTGGTATGGAGACGCGCTCGGTTTAGACTCAATATTGCCACCCACTCCCTCAGCAGTGTCAGAGAACAGTCTCAGAAAGATCTGTTCCTTCCCCTCACACACTTGGTACTGCAGACTGGCCTATCCTCCATGACTTTGCTTATCTGCAGGAGTAGGGAAGTATTGATTGCCCACAACTTGCCTCTGTTTCTCGTTTCTCTGGTGCACGTTTTTACAGAGGCATCTCACGTTTCTTTTCTTTCAAGACCTTTCGAACTGGATAGATGCCCCTGTTTCAGAAAGCTAGTGTTCTGTGCCTGCTAAAAACCAGGGCAAGGCTCATCACAGCCCAATTTCTATTTCCCTTTTGTCGAAGTGGGTTTCCGCGAGAGGGGACCGTGCCCTCTCTCTCTGTGACTGGGACAGGGCAGTCTTGCAAGGAGGAGGCTAAGCGACCTCTCTTACTTTGGTTTCCCGGTGGAGGTGGAGGTGGGGTCTGTGTTTCCAGACGTGGTGGGCCTGGCGTGGCTAGTTGTTTAACAGAGTTAAACACTGGCGTGGCTAGTTGAAACAGAGTTAGCTCATCCTGGAAGTTTTCTTAAATGCCCATCTTTAGATTTCAGAGAAGGAAGAACACAGTCCCCAAAGGCACTGAGAGTTACAACATATAAATAGCCCTGCTGAGCTGAACAAAAGTGCCCATTGTGTGGTGTACTGCAAAGCAAGATATAAACGGGGAACCAAGAACAAGATACTAGAGATTCCTTTTCTTCCCTTTCTTTTTTAATTTTCGCTTGAAAAATTTGTTTTCCCCACATGTATAGTGCACTTACTTTGGAGTCTTAAACAGGATGATTTAATAATGCAGGTTCCAATCCTGGGCTGATCACTTGGCAACTGTTTGATTTTAGG
Organism: Panthera onca; assembly: GCF_046562875.1. Classification (NCBI taxonomy): domain Eukaryota; kingdom Metazoa; phylum Chordata; class Mammalia; order Carnivora; family Felidae; genus Panthera; species Panthera onca. The sequence continues at coordinate 171,656,081 of NC_138346.1, read as the reverse complement.
CAAATTATTTAGCTCTGTGCTGTTGTTATTGTTGTTATTGCTATTTAGGCGCATTTTGTAATCTTCGGGGGCATTTACAATGGGTAGAAATCTGTTCTTCTAAGTTAGTAATAAGTCACTCACTGTACCTAAACACTTGGGCCAGTTTTAGTCACCATTTTACTATAATTTTTGCTGCCAGGACATGCCTAGTGTGTATTTTTTCCAAGTTAAATAAATCACGTGAGGTCACAGCCTTCTATTCAAAGTCCCGTGTGTCTGATTCTGTCCAGGAGCAAGTTGTTTAACGTAGGTACAGTAAATGTTTCCTCGTCTATAAAATAAGGATAGTAATACCTCCATAACAGTCTCATAATAGGCTCATCATGAAGATGACACATAACACAGGCAAAAATAGCCAATTTGGTGCCTTTCACAAACCTGGGGGCATCATGGCTGGTCAGGCAATCGAGCTGGTAAGGAGCCAGATGGATCATCTGTGATCAGTTTGAGGTCCTAGAGTCCGCTGGTATAGGAGGATGAGTTGGTAGAAAAGGTGAGTAGTCTTCTGTGGCCAGGAGAAAGCAAGGCAAAGTGTGTACAAGACGGAGAGGAGGCAGATGTGGAAACTAAGGCAGATGAGGCCAGGAGTCCTGAACATTAGAGGGGGGTGGGGCCTGATCTTTGGGCAACAGCTCCTGGGCTTCTGCTTTTCTTTCTGCCCTCTGTTTAGGTGGCACATGACTTCAGAACTAGAGTATAGGTACAGAGAGAAGGTTCTAAAATGTGGTTCAAAGATATGCCACACGTCGCTTCCCCAGTTTTCAAATAAGGACTGTGTATCTAAATCAGGAAGCTCACCAGCAGTGTTTTGTTATACAGAGTGATTTGCCTATATTAAAAACAACTTCTTGTCTTCTTACCTGTGAGGAGTGCTGGCTAGCAGGAGTGCTGGGATGTTGGCTCATAGGACTCATTAACCACTTGCTGATGGACTGATTGGGTTTGGATCGTATCTGGGATTGGGGGACGTCTCATTCATATTTAGTTGTAGGGTAAGGGAAAATGTCCCATATTGCTGTTTCTGATTATAATGCTATTGAATTTTAATAATACTACCAACATTTATCCAATGCTGCTGTGTGGCAAGCAGGCAGTCTTCTAAATCTCCATGTCATTTATCTTATTTAATCCTCACAATACCCCCTGAGTGAGGTACTATTATTCCTCCCGTGCTATTTATTATTCTTGTGCTACTGGTATTGAGCTAGGCATGGACTGGAATGTGGAATCATTCCTGGAGGCTAGATTGTTTTCCTGAGTAGGACTCCAGTCAGAACTGCAAGTTAAAGATCCAAGTTCTTGTGCTTGTAAAACAGACACATATACCTTACCTCATTTTTATGCTTACATCACAAGAATGATTTGCATTTAATCATTGATTTTTTTTTTTTTTTTTAAATAAGGGTTGGGCTTTATCAGGGCATGGGATCATCGCACTGATTCCTGTTCAAATTTCTGTTGGCTTTATGGACCAGCTCTAATAGGCTTGCAGAGCAGCTCCAAACACGAAGTTGCTGGGAACAAGAGGGGCAGAATGGTAGCTAATCCTCTATCAGGATTTGTTGCAAATTTTATCATTTATGCGTCCTGTGAGGTAACTGATTGGGTTGGATTTGGGACATTCACCAAAACAAACAAACAAAACAAAACAAACAAACAAAAAGGTTTTCTGCCCTTTAGAGAGTTATAAAGTTTGGGATTAGAATATGTGAAAAAATCAGGACCTAGGAATATGAATTGGATAATATACTTAAAACATAGACTATATTTGGTTGCTGTAGCACTAGGGATTTTAGTTACATGACTTAGACTTGGATTTCTTGCAAGAGTAGCTCCTTTTCTTTCCTTCCCCATCTGCAGGCTTTATATCATTTTTGGTACTGAGCACCAAACTCTTCTGGCACTTTTTTAATTGAGGTTTTGTAGTTTTAATGGTCTGGTACTATAAAAAGCCAACTTTGTGCCAAAATTCTTCTAAGACCAGACATGGGTTTTGACACCACAATAAATTAAAGATAAATAAATAAAGAAACATGGCAGTGAAAATGCGGGAAGTGGGTTTTTTTTTTTTAAACTAGCGAGTGGGGCCTACTTGTAAATTTCAGGCATGTTTTCTCAGTACTCAATGTTACAATGCTTAGCTACATTAATCTGTTACTGGGTAACTCCAGAAAGAATGTTAGACCAAACCATTAGGAGATTGGCGATTTTTCCCCCCCTTGAGCATTATTGAAATTTGACAACATTCTCATAGCCTCTGCTTTCATTTAAGGATTTGGCTATCAAAAATACGGCCAAATGAAAGGAACCAAGAGAAACTAATGACCAAATGAATAGTAGTATTTAAAGGCACAAGTTGCTATGATACAGGCTTCACCGTGACCTGGATGGATAAGGGCTAAACAGGATTTGCTTTCTGGAGAATCTGGGTGCCTGTTCTACCAATTCTGTTTGTCCCCAGCCTGCCTTGTTGGCCTCCTTTTCCCAGCACCACTCATTTTGGTTCTGAGAAACAGCTTCCTCCCATTACATGTACCAATTCAATTAGCAAGAGAGAGTGCTGACGGTTTTTGATTCCATCAGCTTCTGGTATGTAGACAGTAGCTCTGTTTGAGAAAACTTTGTGAGGGTGTTGTGATGTGCATCTTTCTGGATTCTAATCCCTTCTTGATGACTTTCAAATCAATCAATCAGTCAATGAGTCAATCAATTTTTCTCCCTTTCCCCTCTTTTCCCCATCTCTCCTCCCTCCCTCCTCCCATCTCTCTCTTCTTCTCTCTCTCTCTCCCTCCCTCCTCCTTCATGACAAAAAGTGGAGATGATTGCACTGATCAAACCCAAGACCTGCCTTGGGTTACAAATACCGGTAAATCATTAGGAAGCCATTAATTTTCTTTTAGATGCTAAATAATAATACTTTGAGCTTGTGAGTTTGGAATTTCGTTTGCCCCTGCAGGGACCTGTCTCCTATTTCTAAACTGTGGCTTAAAATTTACAAAAAAGGACTGAATAAGCTTTGAAGCGTATTAAAAATAACCCAACAAAAAACTTCCTTTTCTTTCTTTATTCTACTAAAGTTTGTCTAATTTTAAGCCACCATGTGGAACCGAGCCTTTATTGAGGTTTGAAATGTCAAAATAAGGAGGGATTTGTGTATATTTTCACTTTTGACTTCATTTACTGGAAGTGCTAAAGCACCAAGTGGGAGGTGGTTTTGGAAGTATTTCTGATCTAAAGAGGAAATTCCATAAATCATCCATGGTAATGTGTCTCATTTGGTATTCCAAGGAGGTGTTGACCACTTTCATCAGGGATCCTGGCTTTTGACCACATACCTGGCCCTAACCTGGATTTCAGAATTTGAACATTTGTTTCACACTCTTGAAAACTTTTATACTGAGATTCTTGAAATCTTCTATTAAGTATCTCCAGGTTAGCCTAATATAGAGTTCACAACTGGCAGGCACTGTCAGAATCCTCTGATATGAGGGAAAAAAACATGGCTATTATCATTGAGTGTGCTTGCAAAACGTAGCAAAATTGGCAGGTGACCATGTGTTTGGTTTGGACCAATTTATAAAATGTTCATGTGTTTATGAAAATTTTAATCTCTGCTACTCAGAATAGTTGAGTATAAAATGGAGCAGAAAAGCTTAAGAAAAGAAGCTTTTCTGTGACTTCCAGTATTTCTCCTTTGATCACTGAGTGCTATGAGAAGAGTCTTTCTCATTTCCAACTTTTGCTAAGTCTCTTAGATTTACATAGTGTGGTAACTGAACTTACTATGTCTGGTGTTCTTCTGTCTTCTCCATGACCCCCTCTTTTCCCCATCCAAAGAAGGATAGAGTGGTTTCTGAATTAGGTATAGCAAATAAACGGCTTCTAATATCAAGTCAGAATTAGTCGGGGTGCCTGGGTGGCTCAGTCGGTTAAGTGCCCAACTTCAGTTCAGGTCATGATCTCACAGTTCAGGAGTTCGGGCCCTGCGTCAGGCTCTGTGCTGACAGCTCAGAGCCTGGAGCCTGCTTCGGATTCTGTGTCTCCCTCTGTCTCTGCCCTTCCCCTGCTCACACTCTGTGTCTCTCTCAAAAATAAATAAACATTAAAAAAAAACCTTTTAAATCAAAATTAGTCATTCTTTCTCTATTGAAAAAAAAAGTGCAGTAGGAGCTTTTCAGTGTTATTCTGTGAATGTTTCTCTGTTTATGTGGTAGAAAAGAGATGATGAAGGATTATCCTCCAAAGTCATTTGTATTTTGCTTCTACCAAAGAGGATATACAAACGTGATACATTTACTGGACAGGCTATAAACCATATATCTCAGAAATAAGTTCTGATGGTTAAAGTACTTATTTCATCATCTGTCCACCTTTCCCTTTAAAAATTTTCCCTTTAAACTGTTAAAAACTGAGAACAAACTGAGGGTTGATGGGGGGTGGGAGGGAGGGCAGGGTGGGTGGTGGGTATTGAGGAGGGCACCTTTTGGGATGAGCACTGGGTGTTGTATGGAAACCAATTTGACAGTAAATTTCATATATTAAAAAATAAAAAAAAAAAAAAAAGAAATGAAAAAAAAAAAAATTTTCCCTTTAATGTCTTTCATGGAAATACCAAAAGGCAAGCATCCTACTGCACTAGGACTGATGATTCTAGTACAGATTCTTAAGAGTAGGTCTCTTTATACTTCCATTTTTATTCAGGACTTTGTCTGTATACATCCAAAATCAACTTAACTTTTGACCCAATTAACTGATTGGCCTGATGAATTTAATTAAAACAGGGGAAGTGCTTGTGCAGAGAGGAACAGCATTAGTATAATGCGGTAGTTAAGATTAACAAGATTGATTTGATTTGATAATTAATTCATTTGATAATTTGATTAACAAGATAATTTAGTGTCAGTCAGAGACCTGGGTTCAAATCCATATTAGCTAGATGACTTTGCCTTAAATATTTTCAGTGTCGTTTCCCCCCATCTGTTAAAATGGCGTTAACAGCACGTACCCCGTTAAGAGTGCTGGGAGGCTTAGTGAAATCAGTAAGTGCTTAGCACACTTGGCCCAAAGTCACCGGTGTACGACAGTACCTTTTATTATGTTCTAGGATTTTAAAATATGTGTCCTCCAAAAGACACCGTGTCTCAGACGGCTGTCAGATTTGTTTCTGGGTGAACAGAGAGTGCCTTCTGTTTCTGAAGACATTAGTAGTGCAAGCATCACATCGTCTCTCAACTGTCTCCACCATTTTGCAGCTGAAACACTCCTCCCTCCCTCATTCACATCAACTTTCGGTCCTAACAATAGTTTCTATATTTTAAAAAAAGAACACTTGATAATTTCTACGCAAGCTTATTTTAATTTCCCCAAAACCCAATAAGGTAGTCAAGGCAGAGCTTAGGTCATAGTGATGGTGGCCTCGGCTCCACCATTATTTGGTAAAGTGAAGCAGAACTGTGCTCAGGTTCTGTGTAGTTAGTAGCGGAGCTGGTGAAGCAGGTCTGAGTTCAGTGGCCTCTCTTCTACACCATGCTGATCACTTCTCTGTGTCATTAAAAATGCCCTATCCCTGGCCTCTTATTGACAAGTTGCTTATAGCTCTTACTTTCTAGGGGTTCCCCAAACTGTCTAATGAGTATATCTGGATGAAATCCAGACACTCTGACCATATAGAGCTCCTTTCAGTTTCAAAGATACCAAAGCAAGTGCAGCATAGAATCCATAACAAGTTCCTGCTGATTTCCTCTTTTCAAAATCTTGGCTCTTTCTCTGTAGCTCTCTGACAAATCAATTCTGTAGACCTCTGCTTCCTTCTATCACCACTGCTTGTCACATATGCTGCTCTGTCACATTGAAGATAATGGTAGCTAGGAACCTATAGTGAAAGATTTGCCATTCGTTCATATTTAGTCTGCAGTAGGGACATTCCTGGGCTTCTAGGTATGCATTTATAGATTTCCCTTTTCTTTTTTATCACATGTTAATTTTGGTCAACTCAGATTCCTTTGTCAAAACCACTCTGATCCCAGAGTCTTATGCAATCATGAATATCTTCCCCTTGTTACTTACTATTATCTTAGCCACATAAGAAAATTACCAATATACGCGATTCATATGTGAAAGGGAGCCCAAAGGGCTTTCACCTAAACTTTCATTTCCTTGGATCCTTTGCATTTCAAGGTCTAATCCATCATTTACCCCCTTTCTTGCATACTTGCCTCTGTACATTTGTCTTTTTCTTATTTTGGGTTGTATTTTCTCGCCAAAAGTTAAGAAATTTAAAAATACAATTTATGGCCTTCTCCACATTATCTGTATTTAAACTGTTGTAAACATTAAACATTTTACTTTTGTATCACATTTATGAATTATTTTATCCTCTGACAGTTTTAACCTATTTAAAGGTGATACTTTTGTAAATGTTCTGTAATTTGGCATTCTGTGAGATGCAGTGAAAATTTACACTTAATTAGCAGATTTTTTTAAACCATAAGAAATATGTTTTCTAAGTTGATTTTTATTAATTTTGAGAGAGAGAGAGAGCACTGGGAAGGGGCAGAGAGAGAGAGAGAGAGAGAGAGAGAATCCCAAGCAGGCTCTGTGCCCTCAGCACAGACCCCAACACAGGAACTGTGAGACCATGACCTGGGCTGAAATCAAGAGTTGGACGCTTAACTTACTGAGTCACCCAGGCACCCCAGAAAATACCTGTTTCAAATGTTACTTTATCATATTTCACAGACTAGAAATTCAGTTTTAGGTTTTATTAACCTAGTTATATTCACAGAAAAAAATTAATGTATAAATAAAGCAGAGTAAAATACTATATTTAACAGTACTTTAATGAGCCTGGTTTTTCTTATAGAGTAAATGAATTTTTTGTGTAACACAAACTTGATCTTTTTGGATTGATTTTGCTTTATCTATCTACATGTGGATTCTGTGTCTACTAATTTTGATTGGAATGTGTATTTTAAACTCTACAGTTCACACTTTTCTAAGTTTTTAATTTTATAAAGAAAACTAGAACTGAGTTTGCTTTGAGGGTGTGTTTATTCTTTTTGTGTGTAGGTAGGTGCTGAAGTGGGTTTTAAGTGAAATTTAGTGGTATCTTTTGAGAAAATTACAGCTACAGTGTGCTATTGAAAACCTAGGGTTGGGAATCAGTTCCTAACCGTTGATTTAGACAAGAAATTTGGATCAATTTTATAGAAGATTTTAGTAGGACAAAAAATTGTGTCTCCAAGGCAGTATCCAGTACTAACTACTTAGTAAACTCCTTGGTCATGGCTGTGGAGCCCTTCCTCAAGTTATAGGAATCTTCATTCGAACCAGTTAAATCTAGTTTGAGATAGATTTGGTAAAGATCTAGAGTTGAGAATATATATTTGCCTCAGAGCAAATCTTACAGGCAATATGACTGAACAGTGGTGTTTTATTTCAGAGAGCTCATGCTAATATATAGAAGGCTATAGTATTTTTTTGTTTGTTTTATCAGCAGGCTTTATTTTTTTAAGGGTAGCTGTATGCAGAATGCATATTTGCTGTCCAAACTAGTTAATGGGCTTACAACTAGAGGGTGTAAATTCTAGTATCTGTATTTTCCAGCTTGCAGCAGTGTTGTCTGAAGCCTGAAACGGCTGATGTTAATCTTCAGCTTGTTTTGTTGCTTTCCAAAAATTAAGTTGAAGAAGAATAAAATGTGATGTAAATCAATTGCTCTGCATAATAATCGCAATACCAATAGTAAAATATAAAGTGAAATTTCCTCTATGTCACACTGTTCAAAAACTTGAAAGGAGTCTGTGTGTGTGTGTGTGTGTGTGTGTAATTGAATAGGAGGAAGCAGTAAATTACTGGCTTTTAATCAAATTGATGAATTTTGAATTTCCACTTCAATGATAGTTCTACCTTAAATTCATTTGGCTGATTCGATAGCAGTATTTGGAATGCAAGGAAGAGATAAGGATTTGGCCCTCATGTTTATAATATCCCAGAAGAATTTCATTGCTTATTGGCTAGAAACTCAGATCCCACAGAGTTGTAGATGGTACAATTTGGCATGTACATTTACTTACTCTGGGTCTTTACAAAGATTTATAGCCCAGAAGAAGTCTGTAGGTAGAGAAGGATCTAAAGAATGATCCCCTTAACATTGCATGGTTCAGCTAGGAAACCGTCTTGTTACTCTGCTTCCAGTGAGTCCTCGACTTGCCTAGAAACAGCAGACTTCGACTGTTCCCACTTCAAACGGACTACATAAGCACAGTGGGCAAGGAAAAGCGGAAGAAGCAGCCACAAGGCAATTCATTAACCCATTTTAAGACAATTTCAGACGACTTGTTCAGCTTCAAAGGTCAAACTGACCAACATTTAATTCATCATGGAAAAAAAAAATTCTGGTAGAAGAAAAAAGTTAGCCAACTTGACCTTTAATGCTTAACAAGTTGTCTTAAAATGTTTTTATTCCATCTTGATACTTTGCTAACATGATTCATCTTCTAATCTATGTAAATGTGACTTTTAAATCATATTTAGTTTTATGAAAGGGCTTAATGCTTTGGACTTTGGAGCAGGTAACACACTTCTTAATCGCCATGCCCTGATGTGTCCTATCCCAGACACAGAGTGCTTCCTGCAAGGATGATTTAGTGTGAACGTCCCAGGGTCTCTGAGACTGAGAAGTCACACACACCAAAAATCAATGGCTCTGCTGTTGGGGACATTTTCTGGCTTAAAACTGTGAACGAGGCATGGGGGGGGTTGGGGGGGGAGTTAATCTTTTTATTTCTTTCTATTTGCTCTTCACTCTGAATTGCAGCAGAGGTCCCTGGCAGGCAGCGTCTACAAGCGGTGGAAGGCAGTGCTGCCTAGGGGGGTGATGTTGGCAGAGCACTTTCCAGGCATGCTAGCACCTAGCGCACAAGCGGAGAACTTTGCTGCTGCCAACTGTGACTTCAGAACCCAGGTCTGTTCCTGAACCTGGACGCCCAGCTGTCAGTGTGTCGCCATATGTCACCAGCACATGGCACCCTAATTAAAATTTCAAATTGCATGCATTTGTGTTTGCTGGCTGGCTTGCTTAAAAGGCAGAGACCTCCCCACCCCAGCCTGTCCCCCCTCCTGCATCACTCTGAGGTATTATGTTTGCCATCCTGAGGCATGGTTTGGGGAACGGCCTTTCCTCACTAAAAAACCAGCATTCTCTCATTCGCTCACCTCCCATTTTGAAGTAAGAATAGTCTCTATTTTAAGGGACAAGGAGGAGTGTGAGCAAATGTGGCTGGTGGCCTCTACTACAATTCTAAAGACCAGAAATGTGGTCCCTGTGTCACCAGTAGGTTGTACAGGTTACCCTTCAGTCTATACCTCGCTTATCTCAAAAGAAAAAAAAAGTGAATATTACTATCCCTTAAACATAGTGTAAAAATTTTTACATGAAGCTTGTTTATTATGATAAATATTTATCTTTTTGGATTAGACAGTGTGGTGTTGATAAGTACATGTATTTCTTTTGCGCTCTCCATTCTCTGTGTCTATATATTATATGTACATTGTATATTTATCTTTGCGTGTTTACATTTGAAATTTTAAGAAAGGATTAGATTCAATTCCACTGGAAAACAATAACAGCAACATTCTATGGAAATAGGTCCCTCTGTTTAAAGCAGAAAAACATACTACTGGTTGGAGATCTCGGCTGTTAATAGCTACCATTTATTGGTCATTTACAACATGCTAAGGGAAGTGCAAATCAACTTATGTATGTGTCACTTCATTTAATTATCACACCATCCCTGCTATATCGCGACTGCTAGGGTCCTCATGTCCGTAATGCACGTACTATGGCTTGCTTATGAAGCTTTTCCAAATTAACATACTTAGTATATAACAGAAATGAGATTTGAACCCAGATCTGTTTGGAGACAGATTATACTGCTTCCTGTCTGGAAAGAAAATGCAAGTTTTTTTCTGGTTTATTCCAATCCAGGTTTCCTAGGTAGGAGGCATATACCTCCAAGTATAAGCATTTGTGTGTCATCTTAGTACGTTTTGCTGATATGCTTGAGAAGTTGAGCTAGAATTACATGATTTATTTCCTATCAACTCCTAGCCACCATTTGCAATGATGATGAGCCAGGGGTATTTTCAACCACAACCAGGTTGGGATCCTGCTGTCTCATGGTAAAATGTGCCTGTGGTTTATTTTAAATCTCTGATGAACTCCAGCATTAATCTCTAGGAGGACATTCATGCCAAAGATGTCACTGCTCAGGCTTACATGGCTGATCCAATCCATCCCATAAAATTTATTTATTTATTTACTTACTACCTTGTGATTAATGGTGAGGCCACTCATCTACAGAAACAGGTGTACAAGTGGTTTTCTTTCTATTATCTAGGAGGCTGTTGACTACCTAAGGAGACAGCATGGTCATTAGTATGGACTCTGGAGCCTGATTGCTGGTCCAGATCCCAGCCTCCCAGTTAAGAAATTTTCTTTTTATTTTTAACGTTTTTAATTTATTTTTGAGAGAGAGAGAGAGAGAGAAAGAGAGAGAGCACGAGCACTAGTGGGGGAAGGGTAGAGAGAGAGGGAGACATGGAATCTGAAGCAGGCTCCACACCCTGAGCTGTCAGCACAGAACCCGACATGGGGCTCGAACTCGTGAACCGTGAGATCATGACCTGAGCCGAAGTTAGATGCTTAACCGACTGAACCACCCACACGCTGCCCAGCCTCCCATTTTACTAGCATTATAATCTTGTGCAAGCCAGGTGACTTCTCTGTGTCTCAAATTCTTCATCTGTATGAGAGGGATAATAGTAGGAGTTATTTGTGTAAGACGCTTCAGAATGTTGCTCCTGGAACATTACAGAACTCCACAAATGTTAGCTCCAATTAATCTTCACATTTAATACTTGACACAGAAAAATAAGTTATTTTTCAGGAAGATTAGTCAATCCATTCTATTGAAAATTCTCATATGAAAACATAAACCTTTTTTAAAAGTGTCTGACTAAATAAAACAAGTTACCCTCTTAATTTGATCTGCCAGTCAACAAGGGTACATGGAGCTTCTGCTGTGAAATGGTGTATGGAATACCCAAAATAAAAAATATCATCACAAACCTTAAACAGCTATCAGTCATGTTGGGTAGACAAGACTTATCTACTCACTTAGGTTTCAACAAGTGCTCTAGAATATTTACATATTCAGTACAGTGAATTGTCACAACCACATAATTAAATTTATACACATCGCCCAGTAACGGCACAGTGATGAAGAAAAGCTGAACACATAAATCAAACAAACAAAAAATGCCCAGAAATGTTGCTAATGTATACAATGCTAGTAGTAATATTTCTAACAACGGTAGTAACAGTAGTAGAAACTGGCGGGACACATTTAAGTAGCTTCTCTTATGGCTCCAGACAAGTTATTTACATACTTAGCAAAGTTATGAAATTCTATCATCTATAATCTTTTCAACCACAAACCATTCATTTCTTGTAAAACTCCCATGTATTCCACAGGGTTGCTGAAACACAGCAGAGTGTGAAGGAGAAAACAACTACTCCCTCTACGTTTTCCTTAAAAATAGAAAATTCTGATGAGAATCTGCAACACAGGCCAAGATATGTATTATGATTTCACACACGTTCTCAGATTTGGCTTTCTTTTTTTTAACCCCAAGTATCATATGGAAGGAAATACGTCCTGATAGCTGAGAGAATCAATATCCTTTACTACATCTGTGGAAAATACAGTGATTGTGGATAGTTTTTGTAGGGTTCATAATACTTATTTTAATCCACACATCCTCCCACCTAGAACATCACTGCCTTGAGATAAAACTGGCTAATGACCCATTAACTGACCTGTTTTCTTTCTTTCATTGAGCTTTAAAACACAGCGCTCTCTCCAGTGTTCAAAGAGATATATTTGTTTGAGCCTTTGTGTATATTATGTATCATTAAGAAAATTACAAAGAACTTGATGAAAGCTCAAGGCAAACTCTTAAAATAGAATTTGTCATGTCAAATTCCTGCCTCCTTTGAGCTAAAAAAATTTTAAAAAGAAAAAAAAAAAAAGAAAAAGAGTGAGGGCCATTAGGAGGATAGCAGGTAGTAAAAGCCTGTTTAATGTAACATCAATTGTGGAGAAAATATTAGGTACAATTACATAAGGATTGCATGAGAGGGAGCACCTTGAGAAGCGTAATTTAATTAGAATGAATTTATGAGAGAGATCCTGTGCCATTAGACAAAGGGAAGGCGGTAGTGTTGTGCGTTGCACTCTCCTTTCACGAGAGAATTTTAATGAGTTTCCACACAAAGTATTTCAGGTAAAATATTTGTAGCAAGTGGGAATAGAAATGTAGTGCAAAGCAAAAACTGTCAAGAGGCTCCAGTGGCAATTTCTGAATTAAGAGTATTTCATAAAATACTTGAACATTGGTATTCCTTAATGATGATTTTGGTGAACAGCTATCACAGCAAGGTAATCCTTTCCTTTCTTCTTTAAAAATCAGATGCCAGTGCATTCTTTAGTCTGTCAGCGCACATCAAGCTGTGCATGTGACTCCCATCTTGGACGTGTGATACGTCACACCCGACTTTAGTGTTGCAAACTCATCATCTGTCCTGATACTCCAGAATGGTAGATGCCAATGATGACTTCAGATTGAGATTTGAAATCTCAAAACTGAGATTCAAAACATGCCGTCAAGGCATGTTTTCTGGTTCTGATAAGAGGGAATTAAAGTGTTACCTCCCTATAGTAACTGTGGTCATTAACTTTATCAAGGTTCTTTTAAATAAAAATTCAAGTAGGTGAGAAGGAAGGAAAGCACTATGTGAAACTGGGGAAAGGAGGATGCAATAAAAGATATAACCTTGGAGCACATGGGTGGCTCAGTTGGTTAAGTGTCCGACTTTGGCTCAGGTCATGATCTCGCAGTTTGTGAATTCGAGCACCGCATCAGGCTCTGTGCTGACAGCTCAGAGCCTAGAGTCTGATTCAGATTCTGTGTCTCCCATTCTCTCTCTCTGCCCCTCCCCCGCTCATGCTCTATTTCTCTCTCTCAAAAATAAATAAATATTAAAAAAAAAAGACACAACTTAACCTTGGTCAAAATATGTTCAGTAAGACTCCAGGAAATCACGTTCATATAAGATTTCTATGGAAGGGTTTTTTTAAAAACCGACAATAGAATGCTTCATTGTTTAAGCATTTGTGTCTGTTCCTCAGAAGGTATGTTTTTGGGATTTATTGCAAGTAATTCTGTTAATCTTTTCTAGGTATTTTGGCATGCCAGGTGGTTAAAGAAGGATGACATATACCAGGTCTATGGAAATGCCATAAATTATTACATAGTAATATAAGTATTTGTGGTATCCATGACTAACTTTTAGAATGGCAAAGTTATAAATATCTATACAGTCTATGTGCAGTTGTTACCGATTATTGTGGCATTAATGTGTAAAGAATATGTTTTGTTTTGTTTGTTTTCCACACTTAAATTTTATTTATAAAACAAAATTTTTATATTTGCACAGGAAAATTAGCAGGGTGTAAATTAAAGGCCAAAGGGAAAAAGAAACCCTCAATAGGGGAGAATATTTTAAATGTCTTGCAGGGAATGGAAGAAAAAGTTTTGCTTAAAAATTCCACCATATGCTAACTATATACAGCACTTCAAGTTTATTTATTGTTAAAGCCTCATGTAAATCACGTCATTCTGAAAGTCATGGAAACTGCACATTTGTGCATTAAACTATGTAAACAACAAAAACTGGTCATCCATCCAATTGTTGCTTCACTTATTTTGAATTATAGTGCAATTTTGTGGAGAGTGAAATGGGGATTACACAATATAGCGATTTCCTGTAACACCTACATTTTTGCTGATCTAGCAAGGTCTGTTGGTATGAGAGCTTAACCTTTATTTTATTTCAAAATGTGTTTTTTATTCTGAGCTCCATTGGTGCCTATGGTTTCACTTTTCTCCATGAGCCACATGTTAAAGCCTGCCTTGTCTAAATGAAGGAGTCAAGTGGTAGAAAAGACATTGTAGGCAGGGGAATTTTCTACTGGAATGAGTTCAGAAATACTTTGAACTTATCAGTAATATTATTAATAGGGAGACAGTGTAAATGCTAACACTTCAAATGCTCAAGTGTACATGTCAAAATTAAAGCATGAAGTTACATGAGACCGCTCACCACCCTCCTTTGTTTACAAAACAGATCTATCATTTATACCTGACTTGTCCCTCTCCCCTTTTTTCTCTGCCTGTTCAGTGTCTGGAATGCTCAGTTCTTCCTCTGCCTGTAGAAATCCTGCTCAGCCTTCAAGCTGCCTCCAACCTTTTGTGGAGTAAGGCAGGGAATACATGTTTCTTCTTCTGCCCAGCCTCCCATGATTAGCCTTCTTTAAAAAAAAAAAAACAAAAAAAACAAAGTTTTAGCATTTATTTATTTTTTGAGAGGCAGAGAGAGACAGTATGAGCAGGGAAAGGACAGAGAGAAAGGGAGACACAGAATCCAAAGCAGGCTCCAGGCTCTGAGCTGTCAGTACAGAACCTGATGCGGGGCTCGAACTCACAGTGAGATCGTGACCTGAGCCGAAGTCAGGCACTTAACCGACTGAGCCACCCAGATGCCCCATGATTATCCTTCTTCCTTATCCTTTTACCTACTGCACATGCCTTAGGTTGCCATATGGTAGTTTAGTCTGGTTTGCATTCGTATTTAAATGAATGAGAGTTGGTCTTCCACACTGGATCTGTTTTCTTAGCGCATGTGACAGCTCTGTAGTGGTGGATACTCAATAACTATTGTTTGGACTGAAAGGGGAAAAATGAGAGTAATCTATTTCAGTAGGAGCCAGACCATAAAGTGGTGAGGATACGTTTAGGGAAATCTGTACATCTCCAGGATCATGGCCAGTTGCCAGGCTCCAATGGGACTGTTTGACCTCATGTCTCAGGGTAGATTTTAAGGTGCGTGCATTTGCTGGTGCCTGTGAATACTCATTTTTGACCAAAGAAGTTGTTTCTTTGCAGATGTTCCTATGAATGCCCCCCTTCCATAAATTCTAAAGGATTTTGTTTTCCCCACCAGCTACCTAGCAATTTATGAACAAGGGCCTTTCTTCAGAGAGGTCTCATCAAAGTGACCTCCACTTTCCCTCCGGCCCCCCTCAAAGTGGATCTAGTCTAGAAGAAACCTCTGATTTGTTTACTATCTTCAGATTTTTATCTATGTGAGCACAGGCTCAAAGGGTCAGAGTTAAACTTAGGTTGCGATGAGTGAGCTGAAGCTGGTTAGCTGATGGACTCCAAGTTATTCAGGCTTGAGCTGATTCAGACCTCAATCTTCAGAGGTTGTCCTGGGCCACAGAACTTCTATGGTCAGTCTGACCCGTACATCCATTTGGATTTAGAACATGCATGTAAGTCACCCTTAAAGGGTAGACCCTGAGATCAGGCACAGGGAGGACCAGCCTTTTTTTTTTTTTTTTTTTTTTAAAGGGCCTTTACCGTGTAATCCTAGATGGCTTGTGAAGGGAGTTTCCTTTTATTTGTCTCTATCTTCATTTCTTATAAAGACAAAGAAGCAGACATGCACTGATGTTTGGTTGAATTTCTAGTTGTGGATGTTTGTCGGTACCATATCTGCCTTGGCCCACCGTATGGACCCCTCGGGTTGATGCAGTTACTGAAGATAATGAAGCTGTGTGGACATTGGATACTGGGCTTCACTTAGTAGAACAAACTTAGCTGCTGTTCTTACCTCCCAGGGCCGGTGAGTTGTAGACAGCAGCAGCCTGCGGTTCTGTTGCTGTGCGAGCATTCCTCTGGCCTGCGCAGGAGGATCCTGCAAACACTTAGGTAGAGCAGTTTTCTCTCAGAACGTGCTCATTCATTCACTCAGCAACTAGTCTCCCCATCCCCACTCTTGTAGGCACTGAGGTTGCATTCTCCTAGCTCAAACATAATTTTCTTGGTGCTACGACACATCGTTGCTTTAAAGCCCATTGCCAATTATAAGTTTATTTTGCTGTCGACTCAGGTGTGCCCTCAGTGGCTACCCTATGAAGCCATGCCATTATTTTCCCCCTTCGACAGATGAGGAAACTGAAACACAAGAGGTGAATCAATTTACTCCGGGTCATGCTGCTAGTACGTAAGTTGTATAGCTGGATTTGAACCTGGCTAGTCTTCAACTCTGAGTCTGTACTCTTCTATTTTTATTTATTTATTTTTTGGTATTCTTGATACTATGCTAAGTTGCCTAAGACTTTTAGAAAGCCTTAGCCTAAATGATACATAGCATTGCAATTTTTCTCAAAGTTCATTTAACAGATTTTCTGAAATGCTAGCTCTCAGAAATGAGGCTTTCTCATAGGTATTGTAATGATGATATCAAAATACAGAAAGTTTTAGAATCATGCAAACTTACAGTCCCTGGAGTGATCTAGCCCCTGGATTCTTCATTTTAAAAATGTGAACGTTGGAGGCACCTGGTGGCTTAGCCAGCTAAGCGTGTGACTCTTGATTTCAGTTCAGGTCATACTCTCACGGTTCATGAGCCTGCTTGGAATTCTCTCTCGCCCTCTCTCTCTGCCCCCCCTTACCCGCCCCCCTCAAAATAAATAAATAAAACATTAAAAAATATTAAAATGTGAAAGTTGAAGGTTGGGAGGTTATGAGACTGGCACAGCTCACACCCTCACTTATCAGAAGAGATGGGACCAAGACGTTTGCAGAAAGAACTGAGAACCGCAGTTCACTGTGGTGTTTATGTCACTGTGGACATAGGTCTCAATATTTTACATCAATTCTTAGTTTTACAATATTCAACAAATGTCCTACAGTGAGGTTTTACTCTATTTTGCAGGATTTTGTAGACATAAAATTCATTTATTTGTAACTTAAAATTTGTTTTTAATGTTTATTATTGGGGGAGAGAGAGGGGGGAGAGAGAGAGAGAGAGAGAGAGAGAGAGAGAATGAGTCAGGAAGGGGCAGAGAGAGAGGGAATAACAGAATCCAAAGCCAGCTCCAGGCTCCAATCTGTCAGCACAGAGCCTGACGCAGGGCTCCAACTCACAAACCACAAGATCATGACCTGTGCCGAAGTCAGATACTTAACTGACTGAGCCACCCAGGAGCCCCCATTTATATGTAAGTTTTCATGGGTGAAAGTGTTTTATTTTTCAATATTTTATATTCATTTGAAACCAGTCTTTTTATCAACATAGGAAATCTTGTCTGACTGGACACATGGTTTCTTGCTGAGAAGTTTTCAAGGTTTCATATCAGCCATTACTAGGAAGAAAAGGCATAGATACTACCTTGGCAGCTAGCAAGACTTCTGATCAGCCCAATTTCACTGTGTTGACAGGACAGAAGACTGGTTGGGCTTCTGCGAGCTTTATGAACCCAGTGACTGGCATGTTATCTCTTCCAGTCATAATCATGATTAGAAGTCAATCTGAAAATTGTCTTTCCCCAGTTTTGATCATATTTGTTAGTGTGACCTCAGAGATACATATTTCCTCCTTTGCTGTGCATCCTTTGACCAGATGGAATCTCTCCTACTTTGGATGTTACCAGAAAGCATTTTAAAGATGCAAGGTGTGTTCTAGATAAATATGAATTCATTAGGTACTAACTTTTGAAAAGAACGAAGGTAGTCACAGAGCTCTTCTTCTCTGATTTGTCTTTCAGAACTATTATTTTCTGCTTGTCTTTATACTCCCAAACACATCCCATGGAAACACACACACACACACACACACACACACACACACACACACACACCATTGCATTGTAGTTTGCAAACCTTTGCATTGAGACCAACATCCCTGTTGTTTTGAAGAGCTGTCATATCAAAGAATAAGTGACTTCTGATAGTTGCAGGTACGTATCTAGGATTAATGCCGGGGAGTTAGAGGCAGACCGAAATCAGATCAGTACGAAGAAGGTCATTGTAATAAACGAAGGAGTCTAACGTGGCTTGTTGAGAAGCTGGGGACTCCGTGTCTGGGAGGCAGTGGTTCTGGTGAAGTGGTTCAGAGATTTTGAGGCTGAGATGGCTTGAGAAGCTGGATAAGAAGACCTTCCAAATTTTGTACAATTTGTAAGATTTCAAAGTGAAACTTAGTGAATTGGTTTGAGGAACAACCGGTGTTTTTCTTTGGCCATTTTATTTTTTCTCAGATTTAAGTAGACACTCACTGGGGAATTAATTATTCCTGAGTGGTGAGCAACAGACTCATTTCACATATATCCCTATTTGTTCTTTCCCCATGATTTTTAAATTTAAAAACAAGAGCATGAGGCAATTTAAAACTGTATAGCTGTGATGTACATGTTTTCCTGTCCTGTCCTTTCCCTTTTCGACTTTATGATATTATCCTAGAAAATTTGACTAATTCCACTCACATGTGACTCCCTTCCCAACCTGGTAACTGTCATTAAAAAGCAACCTGGGTACTCCTAGGACATTTAGGGTTCAGTTGACAGCCTGGACGTGCAGAAGGAGCCCAGGGAAAGAGGGAACTGTGAGCACTCATCTTTGGCCACAGCGACACTGTTAAGATGTGTCCAGATGGAATTCTTGTGACTCTCTCTCCTATGAAGTGGGACTTTTGTGGCACCAACAGCAAAGTGATTCATGAATGAGAAGCCTTCTCTGGTGTTAACCATTGCATTCACTGTTTCTGCCTCCCTTTGCTTTGGTTAGGCATAGATCTTTTATTTATTCCCACACGAGTTTTTCAGAGATTAGGGTGTACTTCCATGTTAATAGTATTCCATGAATTATCATTTGGGGGCAAATGTGCACATCCCACCTTGGTGTTTGTGTGGGGTTTTGCTGGGGAAAACAGAATCGGACAAACTTTCATTCAGCATGTGGGATAGGAGGCATGCTTTGTAAATGTACTAACCCTTTCTTTTTTTTACTTAGCTTTGCATAAAAGGATAAGGAAAGGCACTATCTACAACATGTGAAGTACTTCTTTAAAAGTGAGAGTTCTCAGTAGAGCCATGGTATAGCAGGATTGGGTCAAGTGCTTCCTTTCTTTAATATTTAGCCAAGAGAGACCACTTAGCTGCTCGGAAGCTTTCCTTACAACTGATCACCCCTTTCTTTTCTTTTCTTTTCTTTTTTCTTTTCTTTTCTTTTCCTTTCTTTCTTCTTTTTCTTTTTCTTTTTCTTTTCTTCTTTTTTTTCTTTTTGTTCACAACATTATGGTCAAACTCTTGTTCTTATACACCAATAAATCCTTGCATATGAAGATCCTGCTGCAAGAAGGTTCTGACCAATTTGACATTCTTTCTGCCATGTTCTCTGCCTGAATACAGCTGGGTTCATGTCAGACTAAGAATGAGCTCAGCAGAGGAAGTAGAAATAGGTAGTGGTTTAAAAGCATGAAGAGGAAAAGATTATTCTGGTGGTTTTTCTGTCTTCTTGGCTGCTTTGTTTTTTAGTTTTGAAAAGATCCAAACTCCCCCTCTTTTATTCAAAGGGAAGCAGTTTGACATATGAGAAGCATGGTCTTTGGAGTCTGGAAGATCTGAGTTTGGAGCTGTGCCTTGTGACCTTAGACAAGCTACTTAGTCTTTGCAAGGTCTAACTGGATGTCTGTAAAATAGGAACAATAGTAGTATGTAATAGGGTTGGTAGGAGAAGAATATTGCCTGTAACGTCTATAGCATGTAATAGGGGGCTTGCTATTATTCTTGTATTAACAAAGTTGTCCTGGTTTTTCTTCCCATGATTAATTTTCATACAATACATATTAAGTTTTATGATTGAATATGATTTAACATTTTTAATAAACATATCTAGAGTCTAAGATTTAAAACTTTATAAAGGGCTTACATATGAGCCCTTGGTTTCTTGCTGATTAGTAGTGGGCAGTTGAAAGATACTTATTTCATGAGATGTTTAGGAGAAAGTAGTGAACGAGGTTCATAATAGTAACAGATCCTTTGATTAGATGACCAGATAGAGAGGTCATTCCCAGTGCTGCCTGGGAAGACGACGGATCTCCTGCTGCGTTGGATGGAGTAGGAAGGACCCAAAGAACCTGTGAATTAAGGGAGCTTGGAAACTAAAAAATCAAATATTTCTTTTATTTTCAGAAACTGATATATTGCATTCTACTGATATTAAGAAGTTGATTTTTTTTCAGAGGAAAATAGCTGTCTCTCAAGAGGGTTACATTGTCTGTCACATTTACCTGTTTGATTTTGGAGAAACTTAAACTTGTTTATTCTGTAAAAGCAGTTATTTGTGTCCAGATTTGCTCTTCCACAGTCTGTCATTAATCGTTTAGGGTTAAATACTTTTCTCTCCCCTAAAAGGTGTTAGTACATTATTCATTTTTTTAAAAAAAATTCGTTTTTCCATATAATCTCTTTGAAGAATCAGGTAGCCTTCAAAGTACACAGCACAGTATGTACCTAGGCTGAAAATTAATATCTTAATTTTTAAGTACTTCTATTATAAAAAATAATAGCTTATTATAGGCCATTTGGAAAATAGAGAAAAATGGAAGAGAAATCATAACAGTTCTACAAGCTAGAAACAATGATCATTAACACCTTGGTGTGTTTCCTTCCAGATCTTTTTCTGTTTGTACACAGCACTGTCATACATATTCGTGATTATAAATACATACGTAAGATCCTTGAAGATCTTCTCATACTGAGGCCAGGTGGTGTTAGACAGAAACTGGTGGTAGCCAGACACAATAATAAGGATGACAGAATCACAGGGAAAGATAGAATACCCTTGGCTTCCTCAGCCCAGGCTCCCTCCTCTCTGCAGCGGGAAATGCAGTTCCTCGTGTGGAATAAGATTGTAAAGGGAAGGTAGGCAAACTCAAGAAAAATCTTCCAGTTGCCCCTGTGGTAGGTCACCAGGGCAGTACAACAACCCAGTTCTGCTGTATTGTGGTGTTCCTGTTATTCAGGAAAAAATCATTAGTTTCCACAAGTCCAAGTTTTGAACGTAACTTTTTCTCTCCGAACATTTCTCAGTAGAGCTTAAATTATTATCGTTAACTTCAAATGGAAGGTGGACATAAACGTGAGAGAATTGTTAGCATATACATATTTTTGCAGCATCTATCACAGTCCTGAATCATGAAAAACTATTTTTATTGAGTTATATCTTTATTTATAGATGCTTTCTTGTATGGCCCATGCATCTCTGATTTTTCTCATGCTGAATCATACTGAATTCTGTTATACACACACACACACATGCGCACACACACGTACACACACCCATCCATTATCGTACAAAGACTGGAAAAACGGATATGACATTTGGGGAATGTGCAAAGTTTCCAAAGATCGTATTGAGAGGTAATTTTCGTGCAGTCCTTCCTGATTGGACACCTCAAACCTGTTATTCTCATCTGCAAAGTGAACGTTTTTATTCATTTTCCCTTGGCTCTCATCTCCATCTGCAATGCGTTGCTCAGGTGGACTTCTTTACTGAAGGGAAGAGCATAATATTCTTCTAGTTTGCCTAGCTCTTTGGCATTTAAACAAGCTAGAGAGATGCATAAATTTAGCAAAGGATCGGGGCCAAAGTGATGGCTGAACTGGCATCATTTCACATTTTTCATGCTCTGTATTTATAGCAATAAATTTCAAGCAAGGAAATAGATTGCAAGGAGTATGCTGTATTAGGAAGGAAGTTTGTACACTCTTGTGGCTTATTGGTATCTTAGTATAACCTTCTTCCCACTTCCCTGGTTGAGTGAACTGAAACGGATAAGTTCAGAGACTTTGGGTTGTTCATGTGTCTGGCCAGTTAAGGGATAAGCTTTTTTTTTCTTTTTTACACTAAACTATGTAAAAGTTACACTGAACAGAATTATGGTGCGTGGTTATTTGTGACTTTCTTCTAAGGAACTTACCCCCATCACACACACACACACACATTCACAACCTACCCCATCCCCCCCCGCCCCCCCCCCCCCCCCCCCCCCCCGTCTCACCTGAAGATACACTCTAATAAATGCTGTCTCCATAGTTATAATTTTCTAGGGCTTTGCAATGCATCGCATGTTAACTTAAAAAACAAGCAGTACCCATTTTTTAAGGAGACGATTACAATGGTGCAATCAAATTGTGCTTCCCAGTCATTGAGAAGCTTTAATGATATTGAGAAAATTTTGGTTCCATGATTGTCTTGCTCTTTGAATCAGTGGTTGGTTACAGTTTAGAATAAATTGCCAAAGGGCACCTGGCTGGCTCAGTCCGTAGAGAGCGTGTGACTCTTGATCCTTGCGTTTGTGAGTTTGAGCCCCATGTTGGATATAGAGATTACTTAAAAAATGAAGCTTTAAAAAAAAGAAGAAATTGTCAAGTTACTATTTACTTAATAGCAGTAATATTTAAATGATGATAAACAGTAACAGCTTATTTTTTAAAAGATACCAAGCTAAATGCTTTCATGAATTACCTCATGTAATTCGCTCAACAACCTTTTAAGTGTTATCATCATTATTCCCATTTTACAAATGAAAAAACTCAAAAAAATTTTTTTTCTTATTTTTAAGCAAAAGAGAGACAGGTGTGAGTGGGGAGGGGGCCGAGAGAGAAGGAGACACCGAATCAGAAGGAGGCTCCAGGCTCTGAGCTGTCAGCACAGAGCCTGATGCAGGGTTCGAACCCACAAACTGTGAGATCATGAACTGCAGTAGGCCACTTAACCAATGGAGCTACCCAGGCGCCCTGAAGAAACTCCAGTTTTTGATAGCTTCGGTAACTTCTTTTAGAATGTAGGTCATGAATATCTAGAGTAAGTGATACCAGGAAATATTCCCCTCAACTAAACATGTTTTCTCCCACATAGTCCATCAGTTAGAGATTTCTGGCAAAGAGGCCTGTTTTTTTAAAAAGAGAAAACCCGGTAGAGGTTTTAGTCTTCATTAATCAGATACACTCATGGTGTGAATTTGAATGAGCAAATTGGGTTGTTGGATGTGTTGTAGGAGAATGGGGTTGGTTGTGAGAGATTTAAAGGAGAGGGGTGATGGTTAACATTGTTTTTAAAAGAGGATAAGCAGGGGCACCTGGGTGGCTCAGTTGGTTAACCATCTCTTCGTTTTGGCTCAGGTCATGATCTCATGGGTGTGGGATTGAGCCCCGCATCAGGCTCTGTGCTGACAGCAGGGAGCCTGCTTAAAATTCTCTCTCTGCCCCTTCCCTGCTCTCATTCTCTCTCTCTCAAAATAAATAAACATACATTTAAAAGAGGGACAAGCACTCAAGCTGGGTTTCTGTGCTCAAGGGCACAGGATGAGGCAGAACATCAAACACAGATTCCACCTACTGCTAAAACTTCACCTTTGACCCCAATGAAAATTTTTTTATATGTCGCCTTTGAGACACACACTAAACCTTCTTGTCCTATAGAGCTGCCAGATAAATTACATTTATTTCAAGGACAGTGCAATATTAATCTAAAAGGATATTTTAGATTTAGAAAGCATTATTTTTGAATTCTGTGTGTTTCATATCCAGTGTAGACTGAGCCCCATGAGTAGGAACTGAATTATCTTTATCTTTATGTCCAGAGTGCCTGAGACAGTGTCCAACAGATAACATGGTATGGGTCTAATAAAACTTTTTGAGTTAATAAATGAGTGAAGGAATGAATGAGCAAAATTTATAGTTTTCTCCTATCATCTACTAAGCATCTGCCTAGAACTTTATAGAACTTTAATCTCATATAACATTCAAAAGAAGGTATTCATTCATATATATTGCAGTTGTCCCTATTGTTAAAAGAGAACTTTGTATCTTGGTTCATGAAAGAAAATTCACAATTCAATAGAGTTGGGACCACACCTTCAAACACAGACACTCCATTCAGACTTGCAGACCCCCACCCTGCTTGGTGTCTGGGTTGCAGCCCAGACTGAGGTTGGGCAGTGGGAAGAAGGAAGCCGTGTGGTTAAACCACTTGGGATAATTGAAAGTCGACCATACTTATTTTCAATTTGGCAGCTGCATTAGCTTTTTCCTCAAGTGTGTAGTTTTCCCTGGCTGTCTTCACACTGTGGCCCTCTCACCATCGGTGACCTGGCAGAGGCCTCTGAGGAGGATCACCATGGCTCTTCCCTGATGGTTTCCCCCAGTCCAGCATTTTCCCTGACTTCGCCACGCTCTCTGGTATCAGGGAGTTAGATCAGTTTCTGTGTTTGCAAAAGAAGTTAAAGAAAGACAAAAATCGGGGAAGCATAACATAATAAGCATAATTATTTTTACCAGGGATAACGATAATGAAATTTTAAATTTAACATGGCCTGAGTCGGACTCTATGCAGATATTTAGAGCATGTGAAAATGCTTCTGGCCCCTCCGGCCATTTCACATACTTTGACTCAGACCCTTAGAAATTTCTGGTGGGCAGTTGATATTTGAGCCGGCTGATGTATCAGTCCTGATGCTCCAGACTCGGATACGATTCTAGTTAGAGGCACAGCATGCCTGCGACAGACTATGTGTGAATGTTTCAATGTCAGCACGAGAGGAAGGTTGTGAAGATAGGTGTTCATGTGGGACAGGCTGCAAATCCAGATCTCCAAGGACGAGCTAGTGTACATAACCTTGTTCATGCCGGGCCTGGGTTTTGTTTTGTTTTCCTTTTTCCACTTTCATCGCAAGTTGATGATATGTCATTTAAATCTTCGCTGTCACATGGGCGTTGTTTTCTACCCAAGTGGAAGCCGAGTTAGAAGAACCTCAGCTCTGTGGTGATCTTATTTTACTGTTTTCCTTGGATAAAATGCCCTTGATACCAAATAACTGTATGCTGAATACTTATTATTATTGTTCGAGTATAGTTTCTTGGAAAGGATGTCAGGGTTTTCGTAAAGGGGCAGTAAAATCCACTTTTCCCTTTAGCATTTACCAACAACTTTGCAATTCTGGTGGCTTGAAATATGGTCAGAGTGCACGTTACTCAACCTCTGGCTGCTCTTGCCGTTTCACACTGCACGCGGATGGTGCCCCCCACCCCCGGCCAGTCAAACAGTGTAATGCCTGCTGACGCATCAGGGGTGTGTAGGGTTTTGGTTATACGTTTCATGACTCTGGCAGTGAAGGATGTATGCCAGGAAAGTGAGAATCAAACTACCGACCTGTCTGACTTAGAAGATAGATAGCACCACCGCATTTCATTGGAAGCATGGAAGTTTGGAGGTGATCCCCTAAACACGCAGGTCGTCAGCCAGGTTGGGCTTTCTTCTTATAAGTGCATAGAGGACATTGTTTCATGACTCTGCCTAAGCTTGGGTGGACAGATGAGTAAAACATATAAATTTGAGGGGGGTCACTGGATGGCTCAGTCGGTTAAGCATCTGATTTTGGCTCAGGTCATGATCTCACGGTTCATGGGTTTAAGCCCCACGTCAGGTTCTGTGCTGATGGCTCAGAGCCTGGAGGCTGCTTCAGATTCTGTGTCTCCCTCTCTCTCGGCCCCTCCCCTGCTTGTGCTCTGTTTCTCTCTCTCAAAAATAAATAAACACTAAAAAAAAAAGATATAAATTCATGGATGGCATCTGAGAGAGAGAATTCTACCCCATGGTCAGAAGTGGGGCTCACCCCCGTGTTCTACTAGGGTTGATCTGGATGTTTCCTGCTGGATGTTGCTTTTCTGGTTTGGATTGAACCCACTTGAGTTAAATGGAGCCCCACCCTCAGCCTTGCAAGTAAAAAAAGAAAATCCTGGAAAAGAAGGGTTATGCTAATATCTTGTATAGGATCTCAATGATGGAAATAGGGATTAGGAGCCAGGGAGTGGTGTGTGACTGATGGAAGTTAGAAGTTGGGCTAATAATAAGTTACATTTGCATATCAGTTAGCAGCTTGCAAACTGGCTCATGTACCTTATCTGAGCATTATAACTGCTCACTGAGGAAAAGAAGCTGTTATCATTATTTTTACTATTATCCCCAGTATCACATTCCATTTTACAGATGATAAAATTGAGGCTCTGAGAATTTAAGAGATTTTTCTCAAATTCCTAAACTGTCACTTGTGAATTTGGGTACATGACATGCTCTCTGACCCGAAGTTGTCATCTAGCTTCTTGAGGACTTCCCTGTCTTTTATTATCTCATATTTGGCATTCTAGGAGAACTAAAGATGTTTTATAAATGTATATTTTACTTAATACTTCCATAGCCAATATAGGGAATGGCACCAAAGTTGCATTCTTTGCTTGCTAAAATCAGCACCTTTGTGAGATAGGCCTAAACTCGTGTAAACTTTCTTAGCTCCCTAAGGCTTCCCTGCTATATTATTATAAAGTTTGCAAAGCACTGCAAATATTAAGAGACATACTCTTCCCCTTTGCTAACACCAGGTAGTGCTGTGACATGTCTGAAGTATTTAGCAGAAGACATGACTTGCAGTGATAATATGTATCAACAGTTAGTGTTTCCCAGTGAGTAAATTTCTTTGAAAGCTGAAAAAACAATTTGTAGCATTGCTTTAGAATGTGCTTTTAATGAAGAGAATTAAAAAGTACATGTGATAGATTCTTCAATATTGCCAAACTTCTAAAAAATGATTATACCATTATTTGAGGTATAAAATCTTGTATATCATATACAGATATTTTCTTTATTTGTAACACAGCTTGAAAATTCTAACGGAGCCATGTCTGTTCAACTACTGATTGTGTAATGCTATAAATTTTTGATAAGCTTGTTCCAAATTTTCTTGTTCTGAAAAGCATTAAAATCACCCCCTATTGAAGACAAAAGACCATAATTTCTTTAGGAGACATCATTAGATACATTTAGAACTAGGGAAAACATCAAAACTAGATAAAAAAAATCAGAAGACAGCCCCACTGATAAAAATTCAGTTCCTCTGTAGCTGATGAATAGAAAAATCCTTTCTAGTCATGACCACTGAAGAAAAAGGCTTGTAAAGTCCACCTCACCATTTACATTGTAGAAGTGTAACTTCTTCAAGCAGGTGAGATATACCAGCTCTCCATCTATCAAGCTGTGATTGAACAAGGATGATAATATCTGACCTATAAATGACTTATTTTTTTGTATTGCCTGTACACATCAGGTCACTACAAAATAGCTGTTTATTATCTTATTTCAGTAACATGATGGTCTGAAGTGTTTCATGACTTGTTCATCCCTTTTCCGCGTGACTCAGAATCAGATTCTGCCTTCTGCTCTGCCAGGGTCACTCCCACCCCAAACAGGTAAACTAAACAGGAGAATGTGAGGACTTAGGCACGTGTGATGTACCTTGCTTTGGTTGAATAGACCCTTGATATACGTGTTTTGTTTTTTGTTTGTTTTGTTTTGTTTTGTTTTTGAGAGAGAGAGAGAGAGCGCATGCATGCACATGCACAAGCGGGGAAGGGCAGAGACAGAGGAAGAGAAAGAATCGTAAGCAGGCTCCATGCCCAGCATGGAACCCAACGTGAGGCTCCATCTCACAAGTGTGAGATCATGACCCGAGCCGAAATCAAGAGCTGGATGCTTACCCGACTGAGCCACCCACATGTCCTGACCCTTGATATATTTGATTGCTTATTTACCAAGAACCTGATAATCCAGACTGCTGATGTTACCAAGTGCAAGGAAAAAATAGTGATGGTTATGAACTTGGCACAGTGCTGCTGCACTCCAGTAGTGCTGTTTGGCACAATTCAGCCTTCTTGGTTCATTTTCCATTAATTCCATCAGCATTTAGGCCTTTAGTGAGCATCACTGTATACCATTCTTGGTGGTACATAGCCCACATTTCTAGAAGGGCTGGGAGGGTTGGGTCGTAATCCAGTGCTATCATCATATAATCTTTTCTGGGAAGGTGCGTCTATATAACCTCAATAGCTTTTAACGTTGGGATACCAAACTCAGTTCTGTGGGTTCCTGTTTTTTTTCTACCACCCCCACAGCCTCCAAGTAAAAAATAAAATAAAATTAAGGTGAGTATAGGAGTTTCAAAGAAAGGCATCTATTTCTTATTCTGGCGACAAGTAGTAGATGAAATGTCACTGTGGGACATGTAAGTTGTTCTTGAAACTTGAAAAAGTTTCACTGTTTCAGCAGCATTGAATTGTCAGTTTAGTTTTAAAAAAACTGATCAATTCAACAAGACGTGATTGATTGCTCAAGCAAGTTGCTTCTGAGACAAATGTGTGGTATAATTATTCATGTACTATCTCTGGTATCAGTGTGTAGCAATAATCTTTACTGTCCTATTTTGTTTAATTGTCTGTGTATATATTCTCTAGAAAGGAGGTTGATTAAACTTTGAAATAGCTTGTATCTATTGTATGAACTCTATTAATGTGCACAATTATGCCTGGGAAGAGAACTATAAGTAATTCTAAAAATTATGGTTAGAACAGGTGATCTATATATTTTCCCTTTTTAGCCTTCTTTCAGCTGTGTTTTAAGAGCTGTTCTAGAGTACAAGTTTTGGTTAATAATCCATGACAGAGCTGAAGTCAGGATGGGATGGGTCCCACAGGACCCGAGCTGGATTTTGCTGGGAAAAGCTCAAGATTGGGAAATAGAACTTTGGACACACAGGTCAAAGGAGGATATGAAATATTTGCCCCATAACCCTGTACATGACTAACCTTTATTTTGGAGAGGAAAGGTTTCTCAGACTTACTGAAATAGCATTACATTAGAGCAAACCTGACTTCAATGGTTTATAGACTCATAACTATAACAGAATAAAGGCTTAAGATCAGACATTGCATGCAGTCGGACATCTGCCACTTAGGAACTTCGGGACTTTAGGCTGCTGCTTATTATCTGTTAACCTCAATTTCTTCAACTCTACAAAGGGTAATGATAATATCTATATTGTAGCATTGTTACCAAGAAGAAATGAGGTAATGTCTGAAAGTGTTTAACACAGTCACTGGCACACAGAAGATATTAATAAATGTTGGTTTCCTTCTTGTTCAGCAAAAGCTTCAGGAGAAAGCTGGTGGGGATGTTTATAAATTTCATTAGTTCAGTAGCATTTGCCAAACGTATTTACCTTATTGTTTCTAAGTAATTAAAACAGAAATACACATATCTAAATATACAGATACATATTTTATAATTAAGGCATCACTCATTGTTTGTAATGCATTTGGAGTCTTTGCCTCTGC